>NC_083766.1:11922881-13155881 GCF_963514075.1 Conger conger | reverse complement strand
ATGTATGGCTAAAACATTACATTTTGCTCTCATGTGACAATAGCAATCTCTTCCAGTCATAATTCCAATGAATTTTGGCAAACTCCAAATGCTTGGATGTTAATTGTGCTCAGTAAGTGCTGTCTTCCTGCCACCCTTCCAAAGAGTTTGTTGGTATGGACATACCATTTTATGGTTCTTTTTGAGACTTGGTGGCCCTTAAATGGAATCAATCTCTGCAATTCTTCAACTGTGATCCTTGGGTTCTTTATTTCCTCCACCATTTGTAATGATTCCATGGGCCGGTTTCCCAGACATAGATTAATCTTAGTCCTGGACTAAATTGAGTTTTATATAGATAATCCTCATTCAAAACTTGAAAATTTTGTCAGACTAGGCTTAATCTGTATCTGTGAAACTGCCCCTACCTGTTGTACATTTTTTAAATTATTGCCCTGACAGTGCTAAGTGGTATATTTAACTGTTTATGTATTTCTTTGTTCCCATTACCAAATTTGTGATGGTCAATTAGCATCAGTCTCTTTTATGTTGACAGGTCCTTGGCTCTTCCCACGCTAATAGAAGAAAAAGGGATTTTGCATGCTTGTGAAACAGGAAGTGATGGATTGACACAATATAGTTCTTAATATCAGACTCAAATTAAGTACATTAAGTAAAATTGTTTTGCCAATTTCACTTTGATTTTATTTAAAATAATTCTTAGGGGTGCCAATAATTTGACACCTATGGTTTTCGGATGACATTACTTCACTGAAATGTCAATGCTCTGTAAAGAACTGTGTAAAGAAAAAATTCGAAACCCAGCCTTTGGCGTAAATAATTCTGTCCTTGACTTGATTTACATTAAAAAGGACATTGCATTGCTGTTCATGTTGTTCAAACCTGTCCAGAGAGGTGTGGGATTTGTATTTAAATAAAAAAGCAAATATTTGATCTGCTCAGACTCAGCTCTCTCCAGATTGAAAAATGTAACTATCAGGCAGATGTTTACAAATCAAGGAATACAATAATCAAAGTCGGGCCTTGCTGTGTCTGTTATGCAAACCAAGATCTAAAAGCATTCCAGACATTCAAATGAAGCCCTCCAGGGGCTCACAGAGGTTTGGAACACTGAATAATACATACCATATCAGCACCAGTGGGTTGATGCTTTGGTTAACATTGAAGCAGAAAGCCCAGGACTGTGTTGAGTGAAAATAACTTAGGAAGACCCTGAGAACAGGCTGTTTAAGTCTCCCTAAGCATAGTGAGGCAGGGGGGAGTGGGCAGAGAAACCAGGTTGGGATGTCCTTATTTAGTCAATGAGGAGGATCGCTGCTTGGGCTAATCTCTCCCCGCTGAACTAACAGAGCTCTCAGAGAAATGCAGTCTGGACACTGGTTAAGGACACTGCACCAACAGATCCATAATAAAGATTGCTGCATATTTTGTTCCCAGGTGAAACTCTCCATTTCCTGGTGCAAATGAATCTACATATAAAAAAATTTTTCCCACCCATCTGGAACATAATGGTAAACCATTTAGGATTATTCTCCTGGATGTCAAGATGACTCCACTAAAGACCGGCAATCCCCACTCTGAAGAAGACAACACAGAGGTAAAGTCACAGCTTGAAGAGAGGGATGGGTACAGGGCAGACGATGCACTACGACCTCACAGCAATTCATATAACAATTCTTACTAGAACTGTTGGATTTGTAAGCATAGCTGGAAATTCAGTAAACTGTAGGTTCATGTGGATTCTTGAAGATTGGTTGAACTTGATCTCGTAAAGATGTATTACATATATTATAGGAAAAAGATGATAGGAAATATGCATTTTGAGCTACATTTCCATTTAAAAGACTGCAGGCACTTTGACCCATATGAACTACGTAGCTTTAAATATCTAATTCTCTTTTGAATGATATTAGAAAGTTACAGCACAGATTTCCATTTAAACTGTCTTGAACTATACAGTGCTTGTTTGGCTCTGCATTGAAAATCTGTACACATGTGACAACCAAACTAATGCTTAACTCTTGCATCGGACGAATGATGCCTTGTTATTTATTTTAATGAACAATTATAATCATTAAGTTGTCACTAATATTTACTGCAATTGTTAGGAGAGATAGCACTGGCAACTTAAGGATAGAATCAGTGGTTAAAACGGGTTTTCTATAATTCAGAATTCAGAAAGCACAGGGAAACACTTCATTTCAATTGCTTGTTTGTCCTGATTTGTTTTTATATGGATTTTTACAACAGTTTATGTAAACAAGCTGTTGAAACACATTTTATCAATTGCCTGCAAGACTGCTTTTGAAACCTTAGCATAAAACAACGCTGTCTGCCATTTGGAATTTCAAGATGAATTAAATAGCCACAATTCCAATATCTGAACCACATTATCCCTGTACCCGAACAGAGTGACAACAAATCTAAATGTCTATAGTTTAATACAATAGATTTTTTTAGTTGTCTTGAAAATATCTGCACTGCTTACACATTTCATTTCAATTGATTTCCCCATCATATTTTATGGATTCTAGGAATGTAAATCCAGCTCATTCAGAGCTGGCATGAATACATTTAAATGTTGTCTTTAATACCCACCAAATTCGTTGGTATATATTATAGGAATAAAATACTTGTTCGCAGAATCAAAACATAAGATTGTTTTTTGTGATAGTGACAGGGACCATCATTAAGTAAACACAAACAAGGGAACTGTAAAGAGGAAAAATTAAATAAATGGCATTAGTGTGATATTTGGGGCAACATTTCTTACAGTATTGCAGACATGATTGTGGGCATATTATGACCTTTTACAATTAGTCGGAACCTGTTTTATGGAGTGCGTGTGGTGTCGTTGATAAGTGACTGAATGACCTCTTGGCTGTTGCCATAGCAGTGCCACGATAACAAGCTTGAGTAGGTATAGCAATTATAATCATCTTTCCAACAGAATAGGAAATGATCTTCGGTTTTTCTTCTGCCTATCAAATTCTCTTCTGCTGGGCAATGAAATTCTGCTTGCATTACAAGCACTCTGAAATGAGACTACACTCAAAGTAAGCAAGCGGCAGCTTGTATGCTAATCAGCTATGTCTAAAAGCTAGTCTAAAATCAATACTGACATGCTTTACCTTTCATGATATTAGTCACCATTTACCATACAGGCAAGTGTTTACCAATGTTTCGTTTGTAATACTTTCTCCCCCTTTCTCGCCTAATCAAAACTATATTATTGCTAATTGCTACAACCTCCACAAAAAATGTTTGCAAAAAACTCTGAAAAATGCAGACAAATACATATTATTTCTTCTAAACACAAAACAGTTGATAACTTGGCTTTGCACAGACATGAGTTGGACAAAGACAGTTATTGTATAGCTTGAGAGGTGGACTTTCATGCACAAAACAAACCAGTGGGTATCACAGGTCCATGATAAGACATCGTCTGGCTGAGTTCTTCTCATCCCTGCTTGAAGCTAGAGCCAGTTGTGCATTGCCCTGCGAGGGTGAACACCGCTGATATAGCTTGGATATGATACCAGAGAGAGGCATTGAATCCAAGGATAATCCACCCAGCAACTCCCTTGCATTCCTTTTTTAATCATTTACTTATTTTAAACAATAAGCTGTCTGTCCACCTGAGCTAATGTTTGCAAGAAAGAAAGAGTTTCCTGCAAGAATAGCAGCCCAGTGCAGCCATGTTATAAATGTATTGTTGCTCTAAGCTTTATCCCTTATACAATTTTAAAGAATATTTTATTTCTCTGTCACTGAAAAATGCAGCTCACTGGTCACTTTATTAGGTACACCTGCTCATTAACTCTTGTGTTGTCTTAAGAGTCAAAAATTACCCGCTACTATAGTTTAACAGTATAGTTAAGAAATGATTTTTTTTTTCAACTTGAAATTTGATGACAACGTTTGTGATGAATGACAGGATGAAAAATAGAAATTCAATTAAGCTGCTTTATTTTAGGGGTTTAGTGAAGGTGGGTCAATTTGTACCCTTAGAACAAGGGGAGTATACAGAATGTTAAGACTACACAAGGGTTAACACAAATAACTTGACCCTCCAAGCAGCAAATAACGTGGCTGCAACTCAATATACAAAGCATGCAGGCATGGTGAAGAGGTTTAACTTTTTTGTTCAACCAAGCATTATAATCTGCAAGACGGTGATCTCAGCTGCTTTGACCATGATATGATTGTTGGTGCGAGACAGGGAGGTTCCAGAATCTCAGAAACAGCTGACCTCCTGGGATTTTTATGCACGCCAGTGAATGGCAGTTCTGTGGCTGAGAACAACTTGTTAATGAGAGAGGACACAGGAGAATGGGCAGATTTGTCCAAGCTAACATATAACAACTGCTGCAGAAGGGCATATCTAAATGCACAACACGTCAAACCTTGAAGCGGATTACATTACATTACATTATTGGCATTTAGCAGACGCTCTTATCCAGAGCAACATACAGTTGATTAGACTAAGCAGGAGACAATCCTCTCCTGGAGCAATGCAGGGTTAAGGGCCTTGCTCAAGGGCCCAACGGCTGTGCGGATCTTATTGTGGCTACACCGGGATTAGAACCACCGACCTTGCGTGTCCCAGTCATTTACCTTAACCACTACGCTACAGGCCGCCCTGGGATGGGCTACAGCAGCATAAGACCATGGTGGGTTCCATGCCTGCCTGCTCAGAACAGGAAGATGAGGTTACAGTGGGCACATAAGCACCAAAACTGGTTTAAAGATTGGAAAATGTTTAAAAATGTTGCCTGGTCTGATCAATCTCAATTTCTGCAGCGATATGCAGATGGTAGGGTCAGAATTTGGCATAAACATCATGCCTTACACACATGCCAGGGCCATGCCAATTACCTCCAAAAGCCTGTACAGTCCCCAGATTTCAACCCAATACATGATATGGAATGGGGTCCTACCCAGTACGAGATAGTTGTACCTAATAAAGTGTAAAGTGTATCTTATCAATACATATTTCAAACAGATATGATGTAGTGGCTGTCAGGCATACAGTAGGTTTGAGTGAGCAATGGAAACAAGGCCAGATTCAGATATAAATGCATATTTTAGGTACTTGCATTGATATTCAAACAAAAAAATGTAGTCATAGTTCTTTAAACACAATTTAGTGTTGTACAACCAGTTAATTCATGGCTATTTGGAGATTCGTCAAAATCGAGCCGTTTCACAAGCTGTTTTTTAGGTTTCCTGAAGTCATTGTATGTACCACGTGCATTATTCTGAATTGCCAAAATATTAATTTCAGGGGTGTGTTTTGTATGTCACCAGGAACTCTTAATCTCTGCTGCTCAAAAAACCGGCACTCTACAGTAAACTGTGGCTGCAAAGTACGTCAAACCCAGAAACCTGTTCAACATCAAGCACAAATGTTTTCGTGGCAGACTTATCTCTTAAAGTCAACCCGGCTAAGACGTTTTCCAGTATGTCCTGTCTTATAAATTCCAAGCAGGAAACCCTACAAGGGGCTATAGCTCATTTAGTATGAAGTCTCATATCATGGAAACAGTTGAGAAACCAGCCAAGTGGTCATGTAGTTGAACAACAAAAGATGGACTTATTTTGTCTTATGATCTTTAGATTCATTAGAAGTTTAATAGAAGATGCTGCTGACATGTACAGTGCCTTGAGTGTTTCTCCCCACTCCCACAGAGAATGAAGACAGCAGTTCAGAGGCGACGTTCTGCGTCCACGGCTATTTCAAAAGCTCTAAGCAAATCCAGGTCTCAGAACAGGTCAGTTGATACACATTGTGCTTCTGGCATTCATGTTACTGCTGTACCTTGGCATGTTTGTTTGCCCTCCTTATATTTGATGGATGACATCTAGTCTTTGTTTCTTTCCTCTCAATTTCTCAATTTGTATTTTTTTTTTTTTCTCAGCCACATTGTTCACATCAGACTCCACCATTGTCGATGGAACAGTATGTCCACGATCCTGAATACACTGTTAGCGTTTGCACCCTTCGATTAAATGCCATGGATTTTTATTATTTGAATAAGTGGATTTTCAGTGGATATGGAACTAATAGTTCACTCATCCTCCTGAAACCCAACAATTCATTTTTGTCCCTTTACAAAAATCATGGCCCCTTTGAGATCTACTTCTACTGAGATCTGCAATAAAAGAGAGAATCGATAAAAGTCAAATAGATAATATTTTCAAAGATGTTTTCACTGCACCATGCTTCTGTCATCCAAGACGCTTGCAGTGCATCAAAAAATACTGAAACTTTGTTCTCTCAGGAGATTATATTCAACTGATCTTAATGTCTTTGCCTCATAACTCTGGAGTGATAGCCTTATTATGAATAGACAGGATTGCAACAATTGTAATGAGCTCCATTGAATTAATTTCCTGCACAGGCGGACGTCCCAAAAGCAAGATTATTTGAGTTCGCCACATTGATAACCGCACAGATTAAAACCTGGAACAGCTCTTTTCACTTCAGTCCATGTTCCAGATTTGGGGGCATCCGGGTTTTACTCAGTTATTAGTTCAGTTATCTGGCTGACTCAAATAATCCTGCTTTGTGGAACGATCCCCATGCGATTTGAATGCTATATTGGTGGCTATATGAGCAGGACATGAGGCAACAAAAGTGGTGCTGGAAAAGAGCTGGGCAGAGAGACGTTTTGGACCGAAGAGGTATCGGATGCAGAACAGGGCTATCCTTTGTATGAATCTACTGACGTTTGCTCTGCCTCAGAGCTGTTAGGCTTTTGGATACTTCACCCCAGTCGCCAGGCTCTGTTCATGCTTACTGTCTCCACTGGACATTTCCCAGCACAGCCCTGAGGTCTGTAATGTTGCATTCTCCATTGAATTCCTGCCTTTATTTGGCTGTGGAGCTGCTCCATCATGGTAACGGCAACTAAATAATGAGAATGGAAAATCTAAACAGCGTCTGTGAGATATGGTCTTGGAATTCTAAGCGTTGTGCCATCTTAACTCAGCCCCAACTAAAAAAAAAGGGGGGGGGGGGGCGGGGTTGTTTTTAGGTTTACGAGAGTTTAAGGATGAATCCCTTCATTATGAGTGGTCAGGCTCTCTCCCCGTGCCTAGCGAGGTTTTATACTGACGCACGCAGTTACAGCAGTGAGCCCTCAGCAGTAAAAGAGTTGGCAGAGGACCATAAAACTGCTAAGCACTTGAAACAGAAAAAAAGTGATATGCTACAGATTCAAGCCTCAGAGCTCTGCATAAAATAATTAACTCCCTCAACAAAGTGTGCTTATAGCTTCTATTCATTAAGATATTAAGCTGTTCAATTTAAGTGTCTGTTCAGAGCTAAAATGATTAAGCTTGACTAGGGGAAACGTGGTTTGCCTAGAATTCATCAGTCCAGTGGCCACGGAATTATAATCAGAGTAAATTATAGTATTGGCACTTACAGTGCAGTCTGTAAGTATTTGAATGGTGGCACAATTTCCGTTCTTTTGGTTCTGTACTCTAGCACTTTGGATTTGAAATTAAACAATGACTATGAGGTTAAAGCACCTACCGACTGTCACATTTAATAATGGTATTTCCAGCCATATTGGGTGTTCAGCATAGGAATTACATGCGTTTTTATACATAGTCCCTCCATTTTAGGGGACCAAAAGTAATTGGACAGTTGGTTTCTCTGTTTCTGATTAGTCAGAGAATTCAATTACTTCCATAGTGCAGGTATAAGACAGCTTTCAGTATCTAGTCTTCATTCTAAGCTTTTGATTGCCAATGGAGTCTGTTATTGGTGTTCATTAACATGAGGACTGGAGTGGTGACAATGCCAGTCAAGGAAGAGCTTCATACCCTAGCCCCAAAGGAAGGATTTTGGCAGGAAAACGGGACAGATGGTAGAGCCAGAATGAGATGAAACTGGAGCATCTAATGCCAATCCTGTGATTTCCACACACAGGGATGTTCCGGACCTTTCCAGGAACAGCAGGCTTATCCAGGCCTTTGGCTCTCAGACCTCATCTTTCGTCATGGAGGAGTGTGTGCACCTGACCACAGGACTACACACCCAGGAGAGACACCTACTCCTCTTTACTGACACCCTCATCATTGCCAAGACTAAGTGAGTGTCTAGCAACATGCTTTCCTTAGAGGCTAAAATATAAGCTTTTAAGACATGATTTGTTATTTAACTGAAAAATCTATAAAATTAGCGTAATTATTATGGAATTTAGAAAAGAACCTCCACTGAGGTATGAATACTACTGTATATTATTCCAGACTGCTAAGGGGATTGCCCCACTATACATCCAGACTCAAATTGCTCCCTAAACCCCAGCAAGACCAGATCTGCCAGCTCTGGTCGCCTCGTGGTCCCCTCATTACGAACACCAGGTGGTCGAGCTGCACGTTCACACCTGTTCTCTGTTCTGGTTGCTCAGTGGGGGAATGATCTGCCAGAACGCTGTCAGAACAGCTAATCCTTGCACTCACAATGACTATTGTTTTTTGCTGTTCTACATGTGTGTTTTGCTATTTATGGAGTTGATGCTTCTCACTTGTTGTAGAACTTATGAATTTGTAAGTCGCTTTGGATAAAGTGATACAAATGTACAATTTTAATGTAAAATGTACAGTATTTAGTCAGCATCATGTGCTCAACCTCCTGCAACCTCCTGCAAATGATTCAGAGGGTGAAGGATTACTTCCTGTGGATGGTCTTGGGTTTAGGTCTTCCTCCAGTCTGAAGCTGAAGCAGCGGGTGAGGCTCTGTGAAATGTGGCTGGCTTCCTGCCTGGAGGAAGTTGCCGACAGGAAACTAAACTCAAAGGCCTCATTTGTCATTGGCTGGCCAACCACCAACTGTGTAGTCACCCTCAGGTACTATTTGGCAAAAAAAGTTTCATAATAAATGAAAATAAAAAAATGTTGGCAAAAGTATGAATGGACAACTGACAATAACATCAATACTGCAGTATATAGCCTGCTCAACATGTAGATTATTGAGTTGAATGCACAACTAATTAATTAATTAACTAGTTGATTGAAAGTTGAGTAAAGGTATTTTATTTAACCTGTACATGTAATCTGCGCAATGGGAAATTCATGTATTTGATCATAGAGACTAACAAACTGTATAGTATTTTATTTCAGGTAATCAATTGTATATATACAGTTACTATTGTATATAGTTGAACTATTAAATTGCGTGTTAATGTGGCAATACTCTATCATATTTCAGTTCCTCTGAAGTAATGGAGAAGTGGCTTTCTGCTTTACAATGGTAAGAGCATAAATTATTAATGTCTCCATTATGGCAGATTTAAATCCCTTGGCATTTCATATTCTGTTCTGATCTGGTGTCATGAATGAAGGGTCAACAAAGAATGTTTTAACGTGGTTTATAACAAGGAATAACATGTACATTCAATACGGTTCCACACAGGCACATCGCGAAATCAAAAGCGGATGAAAATCCCCATAAAATCACCACGAAAATGATGATGCTGGGTTTTGGAAACAGTATATCAGTACGTGACGTCTATCACGGCATTATTTCTGCTCTTACACTGAATATGAATGTATATTTCAGAGATATCGTTATTGCTTTATTCCATTTACTGATTAGCAATTAATTTATTTTCTTGCTTTGTGTTTCTCTGTGATTCACCCATCCCTATTTTACATGTTCTTGTCCAAATCCAGTCAACGAACGTACAGGTGTGTAACAACGACACCGCAGAGAAAGTTATACAGACCACTGTCCAGCAGCTCGGAATTCCAGTGAGTAAATGGCATACTGCCATATCAATTGCATATTCCACTTATTTGTGTATGTTTTTCGGGGTAAACTAAATTGTCTAAGTACTAACAACATTGTCAGTATAACTATAGTTTTCTGTCATGAATAACAGTTAAAAAGGTATTTGTAATTCCCGAACTATATGAATTTTCCAAAAGGAATTTCCTGCCCTCTGGCAAGTCTGTGACCTGGAATCACTGCCTAGTTTCTTTCCCTCTGTGAAACTAATTGCCATTTCCTCTTCCCGCAGGGCAGCCCGACTGACTACCATCTCTGGGTAATTTCAGGGAAAGAAGAAGTGCTGTGCCCACTTATTGGTGAGAGAACACGGCAGCCTTTTCTGTTGAGTAGTAGCATGACCTTCAGTGTTTCGCTCTCTCTATCTAAGGACATAACATGTTTAGCACTGCAAAGCCCTCAATTCCCAATGCCTTGATGTGGAGGTCATTGGGTATTAGCATTGTAACAGAGATCATGAGAGCTCATCAGTTTCTCATGAAGGAGGGCATACCCTGAAAGCCAAGAGGATTTAAGGTGGAATTCTTTGAAGCTTATATGCATCTGAGATGGATGTCTGAGTGTTTATGTTCCTGAGAACAGCTTTGTAGTCTCAGGGCATTAGTTGAAAAAAAATAATGGAGACAGAAATACAGAAATACATTTGATGAACTGTCACAGTTCTCTCTATATTAGTCATAGATTTTTTTTTACCAATCTGAAAAAAGCAATTTACTCTATATTGCTATATTACTATATGAGAGGAACGAGAATTATATTCTGACATTACTTGCATTAACTTGGATTTTTGGCATAGGCCAAAAATAATAAAAATGAATTGCAGGCTGCTGGCACAATTAATGATATGTCGATGGAAAGCATGATTTGTTCAATTTGGTCATTGCCTGTTGAATACAACTGTGAAAAAAGCTTTCAAATAGAGGATGAGTAATGCATGGGGGAAGTCATTATCTACTAATAGGGCTTGTGGGGATTGTGGTGAAAAGACATTTCTGAGTGTGGACTGACTAAAATGATATTTCTTTCATGCTTTAATGCCATCCTCTCCAGTCGAACAGTGCCTAGAAAGGCCTCCCGTCCTGCCATTTCATAGCCGTTGTCATGCACTTCAATTTCTTAATTCAATGTTATTTGTATAGCGCGTTTTTACAATATGTTCCAAAACAGTTTTACAAAGAGCCCAGGCCTGAGACCCTGAGCAAGAGCAAGCCTAGAGTGACAGTGTCAAAGAAAAATTGATTAACAGGAAGAAACCTTGAGCAGAACCAAGCTCAGAGGGGGAGTTCATCTTCTTCTGCCCCGCAATGAGCAAAACAATACACAGACCTCCAATGCCACACCTGTCACAGTTGTGAAGGGAGGACATCTCTGGGACACAGTGTAATTACGGCTCCTCACAAACCTTGTTTTCCAGGGCATGAGCACCCTTTCAGCATCATCATGAACTCCCTGCGGGATGCAGTAGATCAGTCCTACTTAGCCAACAGTAATATCGTGAGCCCTGATGGAACCCTCTACCTGGACCAGCTGCCCAAGGGACATCACGCCCAGTTCATCCTCAGACGTAAACCGACTGTTCACGGTCACATCCGAGCAGGTGCGTTAATCCACATCGAGCAGTTCAGGGTGGCACAGCGGTGCAGTGGATAGTACTGTTACCTCACAGTGAAAAGGTCTTGGGTTTGAACCCCGGCCAAGGGCTTTCTGTGTGGGTTTGGCATGCTCTCCCTTTGCCTGCATGAGTTTCCTCTGAGTACTCCAGTTTCCTCCCACAACACAAAAGACATGCAGATGAGGCATTAGGCTTTTTTCTGCAAAAGAGCATGCATGCTCAGTCAACCCATCCTGTCTAAATATAGCACTGTGCAGAAGTCTTAGGCACTCTAGACTTTATTATATATACGTTTATTTTTTTGTGTGTGTTAGAATAAAAGAACACATTTGAGATTTCCAAATATTCATTTTCCAAAAGATTTAATTTTACAGAGAAATTTTTGTATTTAACATATTACTGTACTACTTTTTGCATAAAAACTTGATCAAGGCTGTCTGAGATCAGAAGCAAGGAGCCAACCAAAGTCTGCAGAAGAACTGTGGCAAGTTCTCCAACATGCTTGAAACAACCTTAGCCAACGCGGTCCTGCAGTTCTATATTTCAGAGAAGTGATGCAGTTTTAACGCTGAAGGGTGGTCACAAAAATTATTGATTTGATTCAGTTTTTAACTATTCTGCCAAATTACTAAAGTGTCATGTAAAATGTATGGTATGTTTATTTAGGACCTTTCATTGAATTATTTTTGAAAGAAAATATCTTATCCATACAGAATGTTATACAGGTGCCTAAGACTTTTGCACAGTACTGTAAATAAAACAATAGTAATATACACTTAGTGATAACTTTATTTGGTAGACCTGTAAACCAGTTTGTTAATACAAATATTTAATCAGCCAGAAATGTGGCAGCAACTAAAATGTATAGAGTTGGTGTGAAAACAAAAAAAATGCAGTGAGCAACAGTTCTTACAGAGGAAATGTCTTGTTAATGAGAGAGGTCAGAGGAGAATGGCCAGACTGGTCATAGCTGACAGCAAGAGGACAGTAACGTAAATAACCACACATTACAGTGGTATGCCGAAGAGCATCTCTGAACACGCAACACGTCAAACCTCTAAGTGGATAAGCTACAGCAACAAAAGACTTAATATGTCTAAAAAATAGGTCTTATAAATACCTAATAAAGTATTGAAAAAGGTGCCCCAACAATGTCATTACTACAAACCACAGTTCTTTTTTCAGACCCTGAAGACACAACCTATGTGCATGAGTGACTTGAGTCACTAGTGGATCATGAGATCAACTAATGAGGGTTGTGATGATGTTCAGAAAATGTTAGCATAAAGCATACATGAATACATTTCATAAGGTATGATTTCATATGTACACCATGTCTGTAATGTTATTCCTATATCATACACTGTATGTTTTTTTAAATCAGCCTCATGGACAACGTCAACAGTGAGACTGTGGCAGTGCCTCATTTTGAAATAGATGATTTATCACATAGAGTACAAGGCATCAATTTCTATCTTTGTAAAATTCATGTAAAACCTCAATGATTGCATTCACCTGGCTGGGTGTTAAGTGAACAGAACACCACAGACTTCAAACTCTTGGCAGAAAATTATGTTCTTAGACCATATTACGGTGTATAAGCAGATGATCTGTGTAATATTAGAATAATCATCTATAAACTAGACAGTTTGACTGTTAAATTAAATATCTGCATGACGCAATTGGTTTATAGATACCAAACAATATATGCACAAATACACTCTTTATTAGGTCTTATGTTTTGGCTTATTGGTCTTCTGCTGCTGTAGCCTATCCACTTAGAGGTTTGACACTTTGTGTGTTCAGAGATGTTCTTCTACATACCACTGTTGTTTTTTGTTTTTCACACCATTCTCTGCAGATTGTTGTGCATGAAAATCCCAGGAGATCAGCAGTTTCTGAGATGCAATCAAAACAAATCAAAGTCACTTTGATCATATTTCTTCCCCATTCTGACATTTGGTCTGAAAAACAGCCAAATCTCTTGACCATGTCTGCATGTATTTATGCATTTAGTTGCTGCCTCATGATTGTCTGATTAAATATTTGCATTAACAAGCTGGTGTACAGGTCTTCCTAATAAAGTGCTCACTGAGTGTATATGAACTGAAATAACTATATTATATAAATTATACATTTTATGCACATTAAATTGAACAAGTTGAGTTGGACAAAATCAGCTTTACATTTGTTTAGTTCTGTTTATTGCACTAATGAATAGTAATCGGGATCAGTGACATTTTCCAAGTAAACTTGAAATTCTTAACTATTATATGCTGCTTTCTGTATGTTTTTTTTTATTTGGTTTTCTTTTATTTTTTATTTTTTATTTTATATATATTTTAATTTGTGGGGGGTAATCTTGTGGTCTTGAGGGTGTTACTCTTTCAAAATGTAGCTCACAGCATTATTCTTGTTGGGAACCTTTGGTTCTTCCTGGAGGATGCATACATTTTTGCCAAATGAAAAGCATTATACAACATCCTGAAGGAAGACGTTAATTTAGAATGCAGATAGCGAACGACTTCCTGTCACGCTAGCACAGTTAGTTCCACAAGCATTATCACTGTTATTCTTCCTGTGATTATGTCAATTTTACTCCATTCTAGCATGTGCTACGTCTTGCTTATGTAAAATCATACAAAGTACAGTACAGTAAAAACACAGGATTGGTATTTGCAGTGTGTGTTGTAAGACTCTCTGAAATTTCTAATAGAAGTCAAAAGTGCATTTTCTAAAGACAATTACATGCAATACATTCTTGTTTAACTGTAAACCATGGTCAAATAGTCCCAGGACATAATTGGGATTTTAATACTTTTTTCAATACTGCCACTATAATAAAATTCATTATAACAAAGGCACAGAGGGCATACTGTCTGTGAAAAAATGAAGTAAAATAAGGTTTTCATGCAGATATTGATATGTATTGAAATAACATTCTCAATTATGTTTCATCTTCATGTTATTATATTCATAGAAACCATATAGGAAAGAAGACATGAATCAAATAATACCGATGATGAACAACACAAAACTAGAATCATATTTACACTGGTTTAGTCACTGGTTACGAAATACATGAATCTCAAAAGTGTCATTCCTCTTTTAGTTTTAACCAGTCAATTTGACCTAGACTGAACACAAGGAGTAAAATTGCATTTGCTGTAAATATTTGAAGTGCTTTAATGGATACATGTTGTGTTCAGATTCCTTTCAGAAACATGTTAAGAGGAAGAAGTCACTAATAGCCTGGGCACTGAGAAGGGGAAATGGCAGCCAGTCAAGCAACCAATCAGATTTGTCCATCACTCCCCAGAGGTTATTTGGCCACTCGTTGTCCTCAATCTGTCACAATGGAAACCTGCCTAAACCAATCCTGGTGAGATGCGTACACTATTTCTCTTTCAACAGCTCACCTGAGACACAGCAACTCCATGGACATTTCTGAGCAACACCAATTTTTAACACCCAGTAATAGCCTACTATTTAAATGTGACTCAAATAACTTCTTCCCAATGCTAGTTTCACAGTTTACCTCAAAGTTCACTACCCTCTCAGTTCCCTTCCGCTATGTGGAAACCTGGGGGGGCTTAGCCAGCGATCATTAAACGTGAGGTTAATGGGACCCGTTTGTGTTTCTCTCGCACAGGATTGAGTGAGTTTTGACTTGTAATTAAATGCAAGCACTGCTTTTACACTCTTTAATTGACAGTTGTAGAAGGGCAATGGATTCAAAACTTTACTGAGGTGTGTGTGATGTGATGGTGTAGAGGTTACAGCATGCGTCATGTAATCAGGGTGAGCATGCCCTTGGGTGCTGTGTAAAAGCTGACAGAACATTATGAAGGGGAAATATGTGAAATATGAACGCCATCACCTTGAAGGAGTCCCAGAGAAATATTTTTAAAGCGCAGGTCATACCAAACATCTGCAACTTGACAAAACTGTTTTAGAATGTTGCAGAGAGGAGTAGTGCAAGCTACCCATCACAGAATATATGATGCCTGCGCTTGCCATTGCAGGCAATTCAATTTCTCTAATCGCAGGTGGAGTTTTAGAACAATTGTCTTAAGCTGAAGCTCGTCACATCGTAAATCTTTGGTAAGGCTGGGAATTAATATCAATAAAAATCAAAGATTTTTTACAAAATCCATTATCAGATGAATCCATGTCTCACATCCAATCCCAATTTAAATTTCATACAAAGATACAGTGAAGGAGCAGGGACAGAGGACCAGACGCGACCGAAAGGGGAATCTTAAAGTTATCCACAGGATGTGTGATAGCCATTAATATAATCTAGGGGTCTCCCTAATATAATCTAGGGAAACCACTAGAGGAGAAAGGGAAAACAAAAAACAGGACAGAAAACTCCCTGGTGAAGTCTATTTAGACTTAATAGGTGAAAGAGAATATTCCAGAAAACTGATAGTTATTTAAAGAACTTCCAGGCTACCTCCAATTGGCTCAGTGTCTGAAATGAAATGCAACACGCAAGCACAGAAAGGAGGGACAATGAGCCTTAAATAGAGTAGAGCCCACCTACCAATAATAGATCATTGGTTTGGTAATTAGACTGCACCTGGATACCAATTAACTAAGGCAGCAATCTGCACGTGTGAGCCAAAAAAAAGGTACTGCCTGGAAAATGAGTAGAGAAACCCTGACAGATAGTCCTTTGAGTAAAATGCAATGTCCAGTTTTAACTGTTTGAATGTAGCATAACAAATATTCATTCATTCATTCATTCATTCATTCATTCATTCATTATCCTAACCCGCTTATCCTGAACAGGGTTGCAGGGGGGCTGAAGCCTATCCCAGCATACATTGGGCGAAAGGCAGGAATACACCCTGGACAGGTCGCCAGTCCATCACAGGGCACACACACCATTCACTCACACACTCATACCTACGGGCAATTTAGATTCTCCAATCAGCCTAACCTGCATGTCTTTGGACTGTGGGAGGAAACCGGAGTACCCGGAGGAAACCCACGCAAACACGGGGAGAACATTCAAACTCCACACAGAGAGGCCCCGGCCAATGGGGATTCAAAGGGACCAGGACCTCCTTGCTGTGAGGCGGCAGTGCTATCCACTGCACCATCTATGCCGCCATAACAAATATTTTCAGATCACAAGCCTTATCAATGTGATTATGCTTCATGACCACTACTACTGGTTAATGATAGCAGTTGCTTGGCAATGGCCCATGGCATTCATTTTTACAATATTTCACTTTTAAACGCAAATATAAGGATGAGGGGCTTATAGTCCAAGGGTGGGCAATTCCGGTCCTCTAGCACCGGTGTGTACACAGGTTTTTGTTTCCACCAATTTCCCTGGCTAAATGAACTAATTGCCTGCATGCACTGTTTCACTCAAAGATTAGATCACAGTAAAACGGGGGACACAAGAGCAGTCTTCGGCTGTCATTCATCAAGAAATGTACTGTAGCTTAAAATGTCAGATGGCATAAAAAGCTAATGATGTAATTAAGGCCAGAAGTTGGTATTAAATCCAGAAATGGGTACAGCTCCCACCTCTGTTATACACATTGAGAGGATGAGAGCAGAAAGAGAGAAAGCACAACTTACTGAAGCTGTATAACATACGAGTGAGACAAGCAATCCAGGGGCCACTGAAAACTGGCAGTTCAACTGTAGTCTGGCAGCCTTGAGAAGTAGCACTGCAGTAAGCGTGTTCAACAAAAGTGACCGCGTCGTCACACTTTTCTGTTGGTAAGGCAACAGAGAAAATGTCAAAAAAATTTCTAAAAATGCTTACAGGGTTAAAAGTGCATTAGATTCCTTTACTCTCCATTTAGTAACTCTCTGTATCCACTCTCTCAAGGACATGCTGTTTCTGCTGTACCAGGAAGGCCCAGCAACAAAGGGGATTTTCAGACGCTCTGCTAATGCCAAGACATGTAAAGAACTGAAGGAGAGGCTGAATGCAGGAGATGCAGTTTGTTTGGAGGGGGAGTCTGTGTTTGTGGCAGCCTCTGTTGTCACTGTAAGGCTTCTGGACAATCCGTCTTTTCTGTTTCCTTTTTTAGATTCTGTCAAATCACATTTCTGTGTTTTGTTGTATTCATGCCAAGTTGACCTGGTGCTGATAGCATCACACATGTGGCCATATCCATAGCTACAGTTAGCCCTGGCATGGTCCGAGTTCAATACCAGATCATAGGACCCATCTGTGCAATCAAACAAAGTCATAATCAACCTGGCAGCCCCTACCTGGGTGACTTGTAACTAGTAACTTCAAGCACCTGAATGACTAGAAGCTGAGCTGCCAGATTGCTAATTGTTGTGACAAATTTAAATGAATATTTCTTTTATATACTTCATGACAATATGGAGGGCTAAAAGTGCATGAAATGAAAGAAATACAGTATATCAATGAATATGGAAATATATACATAAATATATAAATAAATACTTCATTTTATTTTTTTATTTAAACAATTGACACATCTTTACTGCTCTTTCACAATCATGTGATCATACTTTATTTTAGAAAAACATGTTGTATATTTATATATTTGTTTATACATGAGAAGCATGTATTCATTGTTATCACCCAACATTGTTTCTAATCTATAGGATTTTTTGCGCAACCTCCCAGGAAGTATTCTCACCACGGAACTGTATTCTAAATGGATGGAGGTTTTGGAAATTGATAATACCGATGAGAAGATTAAAGAAATCAATAGGTGAGGAATTTAATCATAAGCAAAATCATTAGTGTAGGAGCAAATGGTTTCCTCAATATGATGATTCAATTGATATGGGTTTTTACTAATTTAATCTCCTACCTAATCTCCTAATCTCCTAATTTCTCTCCCGGTCTGTCCCCCATTTTTAAAAATAGCTTAATATGCAATATTATTTTTTCTGAAAAATGTTTATTATTTATAATCATTCAGCGGTGAATACTATGGTCACGTGTCATTAAAGTGAGGGGTATGTCATGCCTTGCTGTCGCTGGCAGGCTGTTGGAGGAGCTCCCTGACGTCAACGTCTCCTTGCTGCGCCACCTCTTTGGTCTCCTTTACACCATACAGGAGAAGTCAGAGGAAAACCAGATGAATGCTTTTAACTTGGCTCTCTGCATCGCCCCCAACATGCTGTGGCTCCCAGCACCCGCAGGGCCTGAAGAAGAGAGCAAATCCATACAAAAGGTACTGCTGACCAAGCCTCCGTCTCCACAATTCAGGACTGTGTCTGTGGGACTGCTAAAAGAAATATACCACTTTGGTTAGCAGAGGCAACTTGCATTTGTGCTCTCATGATGTTTCATCTTCACTTGCTGGTCTGTCTATCGTTAGCCAGATCTGGCACTATTTATCATACCCAGCTACTTTGGATTCGGCTAAATGAATGCTATAAAATGTAAGGTAAATAAAATGCAGATATGGGAAATGCTACCTCCAGAATACTGCGGCTGAGTTATTTGTTGTTTTAGAGATGAATGCTTGTGTTTTCCCACCAGCGTGACTGCATTTTGCCGTGTTTAGTCAAGTGAGGAACTGAATTCCAGAGATAGGAAACAGTCCCTGGAGGAAAGTAGAATGCACTGTAGAGCTGGGAACTTAATTGTAGCAGGCCTTGGTGGGGTCTTGCCATGCACTAAAATATAGATGTGACAGCATAGATATGCTTAGCAAATCTGAACTACTGTGAGTACTAATACTGACTAAACAGCACTACACAGCAGTTTCTAAAGCTTCACTCCATACTAAGACATGGCTTTTGTTTGGTCAGCATTATCCAAGTTGATTTTGGGGCAGCATTACTGATGGTCTTCTTTTTGTTTCCAACTAGGTTGCCAATCTAATCCAGTTCCTAATTGAAAACTCTCCCTCCATTTTTGGCAATGACATTGAGTCTCTGTTTACTCATCTAAACAGTGGACAAGGAGATCTAGAGGATGCCATAGGTACATTCTGCATTTGTAATTATGGTAAACAAGCTGTGCAGTATCTTTTGGCACTGTTTGACCATGTGTATTGGTTTGCTTTTTAGATGATTCATTCCATCAACTGTACTCTTCAGATGAGTTTGATTCAGAGCAGGAGAAGCTGAGAGGGTTAAACTATTCTGAGAAGGAGTCCTGGAGTCTGGTTCTGAAACAGAAGGACCTGGTGGAAGACAGCACCTACAGCTGTGGGAACCTGGACGATATATCCTTCTTCTCCAGTAACTCCGTCTGCTCCCTGACGAAGATACACGGCATGGAGCCATCCCGGGACCGCTGCTCCTCTGAACCTAGCGTCTGCCTGAGTTCTCAGCCCCTTCCACAGCTCCACACCCCTGTTGCTCGCCAGTCCAGCTGTGATGCAGCTGTGATGCGCGGTCAGGTTGAAGGGTCCCAGCTCAGGCACAAGCTGAGCGTCGAGTCCGCCAGGGGGCAAAAGGGAGATGTCAGCCCCAGGATGAGTGGCAGGTCCAAATATACTTTCTGGAGGTCACCTCAGATTACTTCCAGGTTCAAGCACCCCCATGGGCTGAGCCTGTCCAACACGTCCAGCTTCTCCAGCCTTTCCTCCACAGCCACCTCGCCCTCAGCATCTTCTCTGAGCTCTCTGGACAGCGCCTTCTCCTACTGCTCAGACTCCGTGTTCAGTTCCACCACCTCAACATCCATGCCCTTTTTGTTGGGATCCTCTGCAAGAATGAGACCTTTGACCCCAGACGAAGCAGGCGGGTACCCCATGGATTGGAGCAGAACATTGCCAGCTTTCTCAACACGAGAGCCTTTGGATTTAGGCTGGTGCGATGAATATAATGAAAAGGAGGAGGAAAACTGCATGTTTGATGCTGAAGCTCTTGCCGCAACCAGCAGTCCATTTGCAGAGTCTGGCCACAGGGAGCCCGGCTGCCCTGAGAGCCACTGGGCTGAGCTGCAAGAGACTGAATGTGTTCTTGGATCTGAACCTGCCGGAGTGGAGGTGGACGGCAGTCATTCAGAGCCAACAGAGGTCCAGATGCACCAGCCCAATGAACTGTCAGTGACATCTGAGAAAAAGGTTCTGAACAGGGAGTTGTCTGTCAAACACATACAGCTAACAAGGCCTTGTGCATCGAACAGCTTAGAGCCTAAGAAAGAGACCATAAAGAGGACCAAAATCACGTTCTACATGGGCTCTAATACACTAGTGGAGAAAAGGCAGGTCTCCCAAAGCATGGAAGGGCCTGGCTTTTCCATGGATTTGTCCAATGCAGATGCAAGACCTTTGGACAGCTCAGAGCCAAAATGTCCGCCCATGCAGGTTCAAATACCCCAGACGGTGTTTTATGGGCAGGATATCCCTTTGGCTCTGCAGTCGATTGTGACCAGGCAGCCTGCACACTCCAAGGAGCAGTGTAAGCAGAGGAAAATAGCTCTTGAGGGAGACCCAACACCCGAACATTTAACCGAGTGCAGTTCTCCCTCACGAACATCATCCAAAACCCACAGTAAGGCTCCTAATTCCATACGTCACACAATCACAATAAGATTGCCTGCAGCTGTCCGGAACACAGTGAAGGAATATTTCAGCCACAATGAAAGTAAGAACTGCCTTTCAGATGCAAAAGCTGTGGAAAAAGAGCTGGCCCGAATGAAATTAGAATGAGAAAAGGGCCTTATGGGGGAACCAAAGGAATATTTTCTAAAAGTGCCATATGAAGAAGACTATTTGTCTGAGTATACTGACATTGTTGAGTTTTTACTGATTAATTAGACAACATTCAGTTGTACAGTATTCAATGAGGCGCAAACTCATTCAGGAATTGTAAAGCATTTGTTTATAATGTGAGAGTCATACAATGCCATACAATGAGCGTCAAGCAGAAACAGAATAATTAATGTAAATGCACTTTGTGGCACCTTTGTTTGACCAATTTCAGTTGTATATATCATTCTGTCACAACTCACAAAAAGTTCTATTATGGTATGATATGCAAACATATTTATCTTCATATTGATAATAGTGTGGTTTCCTTTGACACAGATACATTAATGCAAGTACTTTAAACAGTCATTACGTACTATCCATGCTTCAAGCTCTCATTCTGTAGATAGACTCCTGAATCTTCTTCTAACCATGTCTTCTTCCGCAAATATGTAGATGCTCTTATGTTAGCCTGAGCATTTACCCAGATGCGGCAGCCAGAATATCTGCCACTGTATATCAGAGGACCATTTTAAATGATTCAGCTAATTGAACATGCAACTGGGGAAGCACTCAATTAGCTGATTAATAAACACCCCTTCTATTGTCACTAAAACATTTGCACTCTATATAGATATTCTGTGAAAAAAAAACATTGTCTTCTTAATTTTTTAATATTTATTCAAACAGCTTTTAAACTGCTTTCCCCCACTTATTAAAAATATTAATTTTGATTTGTGGTGGCCAAATATTACAATTTGTAGTTGTAAGTGATACCAGTAAAGTGACATTAATATTAGTTTGTAGAGTGTGTCATGGGGTATATACAATGGAAAGTTTTAATTCGATTTTTATAAATGATTATAGAGGCATGTACAGATGAAAACTGATGCACTGCACATATGATCCTGGACAGGACACCAGTTTGCCAAAGATATTTTGTCCCTGTCTATTTCATTAATACTGAGCCAGATGAGATGTTGCTGGCTAGCTTCGATTATGTGCCTCATTATTGTTTTCTGACTGAGGAATAGTGTGTTAACTTGCGACCATCAATATTGATCTGTAATATGAGGGAACGTGAGGACAAGAGGAGGAGCGAGAGTACTAGAGAGAGGCTGCTGGCATATCCTGGGTGCCATCAGAAACACAAAAGGAGAGGTCCATTATATCATGGTGAACTGTTTCTAAAAAAGTCCTGAAATTCTTCGAAACTATCTGGATGGATAGATTCCACTTACTCAAGGTAAGTGGAAACATAGGGTATTTTAATTTTGGGTGAACTGCTCCTTTATATAGACCAGACAGATGTCTTTATATAGGCCACTATGGGGACAGTGAGTTGATTGAATGCTTTTGTGTCAGCACGATTGAGCTGTTTGAATTAGTTGACTAGGCAGGGTGTGGCATATATCAGCACTAAGATTTTATGCTAATTGTGCTTTTCAGAGCAGTTTAGCAGATACAATTTATGTCAACAAATCAAGCAGTAGCAGTATTGTAGCCTAGCAACATTCACATGACATGATGTATCTCTGGTGTATCATTAGTGACAAACAAGCAATCCAAGACAACTCCATTTGTAACAATGATTACATTTATTTATCTATATTTTCATACTTCAATGAGCACAGGCATTATATTGGATATGAGTGTGAATATTTTACTCAGAATATAGCTCTGCATATTCAAAAACAATGTTAATTGTATCTACTTGTGGGCTGTTCTGGAAATGTGACAGTTGTTGATAATCAGCACTTTGCTACAAGACTGTTTGGTATTCATTATTCAATGCAATGTAAATTCAGTGAAAATGTTCCAAGGAAACATGTCACAGTCTGGAAGAGTCACTGATTCACTGTTGATGCCATCTTCTCATTCTTGACATCCTTTGGCACTTGCACAGTCATTCCATCCATCCATTTTTGTACACATACTTGGCAACCGAGACGAGACCTGGCAACAAAAGCGCACTTGCTTAATATTCATTTTCCCAGCAATTGCACCTGCCACAAATCCTGTGACATAATGTTTATGAATAAAACATCATAGTAAGTAACCCTGGGATTTCTGTAGGAATAGTAAGCTGATTACCCGCTTTAAACTGCAATCACAAGAAGATATTTCAGACATTAGCTCAAGGAGACCAGTGAACATGTCCATAGTATGTCAAAAATGTAAAGAGGAGACCTACGTTTCAGTCAGCCCGTAAGCTAGGTCCAGCATATCCACCTCTTCATCTACCATGGGTTCCATTTTCTGAAAAATGTTTTCTTCAAAAATGAGGTGACAGGTTGAGCATGCTAATGTTCCATCACAGGCCCCTGGACAAGAGACCAATCAGTCAGGGAGATCAAACATATTCAAAAGCCAATTTCTCAAGCAAGAAAAATGCTTTTATCATTCATTGTCTTTCTTTTTTTTTTATCATGTTAATTCCCACATTTATTAATGTTTTTTATTATTTATTATGGCTAATAAGAAAAGAAAAAAAGGCTGTTCTTATATTGGATTTCTTGTTTTTGGTACCGAAATAGGTTCGGTTTTGCTCATTCCATAGACAACATAAAAACAAATAGCTTACAGCCCCCACTGTAAGCTATTTGGAATCAACCGAAGTCCAAAGTTTTACATAAAAATTAAAAAAATGTATTTCCCCAAAAAACAGGCTCCACAATTATTGGCACCCCTGGTTTAATACTTTGTGCACCCCTGGCAAAGATGACAGCCATGAGTCTTTTTCTATAATTTGTGATAAGGTTAGAGAACACATTTGGAGGGATTATTGACCATTCCTCCATGCAGAACTTTTCAGAATCATTGATATTCTTCGGATAGCCCTCTCTTCAGTTCAGACCAAAGGCCTGGAGACAACCTTCGGACTCAGGTTGTTTTTGTTGTGAGGCAATACTGTGCTGTCACATATGTAGCTCTAGCTACCAATAAAAAATAGCTCTATATACAAATATGCAATGAGCATATGCAATGGGATATGCAATGGGCCATGCAATGGGCCATGCAATGGGATATGCAATGGGCCATTAAATATCTAGTGGTCATTTGGTCAGGTTACTATTGATGACATAACTGAACCTAATAGCTCAGAATCTTGTAATAAATTTAACTCATCTCATTTCATCCCCACATTAAAAAGATGGACATGTTTAGACTGATGTAAGTTGTATTGCAATGCAATTAATTTGTTTACTGTTGCTGATATTTCATGCATACCGTACAAATGCCATACAATGTAGTCTGAAGCCATTCACAATTTACCTTTACAGTCGCATTAAAGAACAAATTAATAAAAAAAATCTAACCAATAAACTCATCTGTGCAGTTCTGATGTGTCTGCTTACCAAAGCCATTGATGTCAATCTTCTTGGTAATGACAACATTCAACAGGGATACCCCTTCTGTGACTGAGGTGGTGGTTCTCACTCCATCTTGATTAACAAAGTGGATGGTTACTTTGTCTTCTGGTGGGCTGTTACAAAGACAAATGTCAAGAAATATTTCCATCTCTTGTGGCATGAACACAATGACCCTCTTGAAAGTAATTTTTCAAGTCTATTTCAATGCAATGTATCCTGTTGATTTACTAAAGACATTTTTGATGAAATTCAGTTTCCATTCTATTCTAGAATGTTAAGGGCTGACTATTCAATCTAGACATCAGAAAGCAACTCCACATGCTCACTTCCTGAATATAATCCCCCCATTATAATGAAAAGCTGTTTTCTTCTTAATAGATCTTACCATTTCTGGTCGAGCAGGAAATAAATGTTGAGGCTAATTATCTTTTTATGTCTTTAATGCATTATCAGTTGGCCTGCAGTGAAATTCATGAGTGTTTATGAGCTTGTTTACAGAATTATATTAGTGATTTGGTTTCAGCCAGCTAAAATCCCTGGCCTATACAAACATGCTAAAACATAATTCAAATACAGGTATTTGAGATACAGGCTGCACCAGTGTAACACTGAAATGAGAGGTCCATTCTAGAATTCACTAACATAATGACATTAAGTCAGGAATAACCAGACATTTTCATTTTAAATCTCCATGTTCCAGGTTATATTTAGGGCATAAAATGTATATGAACTATAACATACATTGACTGGAAGTATGAAAGCTGAAATGCTTACCTGTTGCCCTGGGAAGCACTGTTCAGTACATGGTATAAGCTGAACCCTCTGCTAGACCAGCTCCCTAGTCCCCGGGGAAGGTAGAGACCCTGCCGGACCCCAGCCATAGGGGAGAACAATGCTCTGGATGCCAGGAGGTGGAGAGAGTGGAGATGTTGAGAGAGGAGAGACTGAAGATGTACACATCTTGCCATGTTGGCCAAATCTGTCCTCGAGTCAGCGTTGAACACGGGGACCCTCTGCAAGATAAAGCACCTAAGCCTTGGCCCCTAGGCAGGGTGAAAGATCTGCAGAGATTACCGTAGCTGAGTTTCATCTGAACAACACACGCCAAAACGCAATCGTCAGTCCTCAGGGCCTTGTGATGATTTTATTGTGCTGTAAAAAATAAATGTCATTCATTCAGTTAGGTGCATTAGCGAGCCAAATCTTCAGCAACACAAACTGGTTATGCTGGATTCTAAAAATAAAGCCTGGTTTTGCTGAAATAATAAGGTATAACATCAATATCTTGCGTGTTTTGGAATTATATTGTTGTTTAATGTGTTAATCATGAAAATAATGTTTAATAAAATAATTGTTTTATTATTATATTTATCCAGAAAAAATATGTGTGAAGCTTGACATAAGCAAATATTCTAAAGGAAACAGAGTCGGAAAATGGATCAACAGCCATACTGAAGTGAAGACCTTGAGCTGTTGCCAATTTATGGGAATAGAAATAACATGTCCAAGGTTTTATGAAATGTCCTTCTCAGTTGTTTGAAGGACCAGCAAAATGCTGGTGTCAGGGTAGAATGATATGATGAAAGTATATTGAGTTACATGTCCATTTTGTCTTTTAATTCATTACAATGCATCTAACAACCAAGGTATCCAACTACTCAAAATGATAAGTAACTGTTCCACTCTCTTCTACTGTTTCCACTATTCCATTTATTTAGAACCATAACGATAACCATATTGAAACATGTATGAAGTATTTCTAACTGCAATATCAAAGTGGTTTGTAGTTAAGAGTTGATGCGTTGTGTATTCAGAGATGCTCTTCTGCATACCACTGTTATCCTGCCAGCTTTGACCAGTCTTTTTTTTTTTTTGCACCATTCTTTGCAAACTGTAGACTAGTGTGTGTGAAAATCCCAGGAGATCAGCAGTTTCTGAGATATTCAAACCACCCTGTCTGGCACCAATAATCATTTCATGGTCAAAGTCACTTAGATCACATTTCTTCCCCATTCTGACATTTGGTCTGAAAAACAGCCAAATCTCTTGACCATGTCTGCATGTATTTATGCATTTAGTTGCTGCCTCATGATTGTCTGATTAAATATTTGCATTAACAAGCTGGTGTACAGGTCTATGTAATAAAGTGCGCACTGAGTGTATATTATATATATTATTGGCATTTGGCAGACGCTCTTATCCAGAGCGTATAGTGTATATAACAATTCTTCTCAATTCATAAATGTTCATAGATATACTGAAATGGTGCCAGTGATAGGATTTATTTCACTTACTGTTTTTGACATTTTTCCAGGACCATGATAAAAATGTGAGGCACGGCTCATTGAATAAGACTATTGTTACAGGGCTGTGAAAATCCTCTATTATTCCTCTATTATTGCGTATTTGTCAGTCATACTGAATGGTTTCAGATCATTGAGACAACATTAGAGAAACATAAAGCACAAATAATTTAATCTAATGAAAAAAGTAATTGAACACCCATATTACCCGTTATGTAATTGTCCCCAATCAAACAATTCACCAAATTTAATTAGATGAAATAGAGTCAGGTGATTGATTGGTGGCAGCTACCCCTGTTGAATCTAAACCTCATTCATGAAACTTAGAATTAAAGTGAAGTGGTCACCACAAAGTTTCGACAAGCACACTATGCCATGATCAAAGGAAATTCCAGAAGAGATGAGATAAAAGGGTTAGAAAGCTATTTCTATGAGTCTGGGAACCAACCGAACCACAGTAAGAGCCATTATCTCCAAATGGAGAATACTTGTGAACAGTGGCCAATCTTCCCACAAGTGGATAGCCTGCCAAAGTTTCTCCAAGGACACTAAAAAGTTCCCAGAAGAACATCGAAAAGACTGCAGGCTTTTCTAGCCTCAGCTAAGGTCAGTGTTCATGACTCCATGATAAGAAAGAGGCTGAGGAAAAGTGGGATTCATGAGAAGTAGCACAGCACAAACTACTGCCAACCAAGAGAAACATCAATGTTCGTTTCACATTTGCACCCCGATGATTCCCAGCCATTTGGGATAATGTTCTATTTTTGTCTAAAGATCCCATTCAGTGCCAGAAATATGCAATAATAGAGCAAATCTGGAATGGGGCAAATACTTTTTCACAGCACTGTATATCACAATGATACTCTTAAAGAGTTCAGCGTCAAGCCGAGTCAGGCTCCCGTTACTATGCAGTCTGCCCTTCATAAACAAGGTTTTTACATCACAACCCTCTTCACACAAGGGCCCTGCACAACACACAGCAGAGCCTCCTTTTGCCATCGGCAAACTCGTAGACCAAATGTTGCACGTCGCCCGTTTCAAAGGGCACAGGATACTCCTCAATACGAATCGCTCGCACAGAATGAACACACAAGGACATGTTGCATTTCTAAAACACAGGCAGCCTGGATCGACACCCATCCTAAGGAACGCCGAACCTACTGGCTCGTGAACCGTGACTAATGTTTCAATTTTAAAACCCGCAAAAAATTCAAACCCCCAATTCCATTTCCTTTTGATCATTTTTCCTGAATTATTTGACATACTGCAAAATGAAATGCTCCAGACCTGTGACCGTGTTCCAATCACAGCCCCAACAGATCCATTGTCATACCACTTTCAGTCCAATTACTGCAACCGCTGCATTCTCTCCCACCTCAAGCACTGCGGTATGCTTCACAAGCTTACAATAATTCACTCATACAAATGTGTCTTTTTTTTCTTCAATTTTATTGACAGTTCAAATGTAAGCAGCCAGCTTGTATTTTTTTGGTGAAAGGCACTGCATGGTGCTAAAATCGCAATGCAATATCAACATCCTTATTTATGCTTCATTATGGTTTTCCGTCAAACATAATTTAATTAACAAAAAGCTAGAAATGGACTCTGACATTAGTAATACGTCCATGTTTATGTAATCATGGAGTATCTGTTATGTAATTCAAGACAAATTGAATTAAATGTGTGAGGAAAGTCTCAGAACAAGGTGTGCTTTAAAACAGCCAATGTCTCATAATGAATTTTATTTTGCAAATATCTGTTATATAAAAAAGAATCTCCTAATTTCTACTGTGCATGGCTATGACTCATAGCAGATACACGCGGAATAAGGATCATTAGGAAATATGAATATGGCACTACAAGAAGAGCAACATTCCAACAAATGAACACTGTTTAACCCACTCTGATACTCTTTGAATATAATACTGCAAAGGTTTGCCTTCCAAAGCTTTAAAGAGAAAAGGAGTGCCATTACAATGATGCCACCATCCAAGTAAAAAAAATGAACAATCTTGAACAAAATGAACAAACAAAGGTTAAAATTAAAATATGCCAAAATCTTAAAAGAACAATTTGTTACATTATCCTACTTCAATGATTTGACAAACAATGGAGAACCCACCAAGCAATTATTACTTGGAATGGGACCAACAAAACTGAGATGAACTGCTCTATTCTAATTATTGCTTGTGATTGTACACAAATCTGTGAAATACCTTCTATGAAAAGTATCCCCTTTGATAATATAAAAATTCTAAAACATGGTGAAGTTGGTAACTTGCAGTTAAACTTGTATCTGGGCCCTACTCAAATACCTACATCAAATGTTAATATAAAAACTAGAAATGTGTGTTTGAGGTTAAAACTGAAAGCATAAGAAAGCATAAGAAATTAATTCATTCAAAGAATTTAAATTTATAATTTAAAACTGGCATGTCCAAATTGTACCGGTCCAAATGCACTATGAACAATGATATAAATATTTAAAGTGGGTGTTAACTAAAAAAAATGACGATACTGAATGGACAAACATTGTTTTTTAACCGTTACCCTAAAACATATACTACTTAATTAGAATGAGAGCACTGACAAACTTATGAAAAACTGCTGGAAAGAAAAAGCCCCCCCCCCCCCCCCCAAAAAAATTAGAATTTAATATAACTCTAAAAACCTAACAATGCAGTTCTCCAGATTCACAAGGAACTGTTTAAGTTTATTGACTGGGACTAGGATATCTTACATTGACCCTGTTTGGAGAAGGAACGGTAGCATGTTAAGGCAGGTTTGCAGTGAAACGGAAAGGCCTGGTCGTGGCTCCCCTGCCAGCAGTGTCTCGGGGTTGAAATTCGATCACATGCACTCAAACTCGTCGATGCGCTGCTTGGTGTTGCCTGACCGGATCTGCCGCAGGGTCTTGTACTTGTCCCGTCCCGCCCGGACGTTCTCGGCGTGGATCATGTCGTTCTGGGTTTTCTTGGTTTCGTCACGAGCGTTGGCGAGCTCTGAGCTTAGAGCCTAGATGAAGACACAACATGTTTAAGAGGCGGTGGTAGCTCGTTAGCGCGAAACAGTGGAGTCTCGGAGGTCACCGATAATGGTTTTACTTCCAAACTCGCTAAATTAACAAAGATAATAATAATATATATATACAGCTAGTTTATGTATACGTTGTATACATTACAGTATTTTATGGAAAATTATGCAGACATTATTCAGCAGAGATATCAGCATGACAATCATCGACTAAAGTGGTAGCTATTTTTGTACAGTTCTTTGTACATTTTCAGCATTTCATTTTGGCCTCAGCCACACAGATGCACATATTGCAAGGGAGTTATTAGAGGGCAAAGTAACCCATTGTCACAATCAACAGGCATAGACTCTAGCAAATGGAAATGATTACATAAAATGGATGAGTCATTAGTCAGATGAAATGGTTTCATATTACACTGATTGTGGGTTTTCCTGAGTAAGTTACACGCAGTACATAACGTGCAGAACAAAAGACTCAAAGGCACCATCTCATGTCCCTGATCATCATACATTTTAGTAATCAGCACAAAACACAATGTATGATGGCTTGCAGAGGTGTAAGGAAGTAATCGTAATGTATTCAGGAGTCTAGGCCGCTTCCTGACCTACATACTCAAAACCAATTTTTTTAAAACAGTTTCGCACAGCTCCAAAAGAAGCGGACCGTGATTTGCATGCAAAAGTAATGTTTGCAAATCTAATACTTTCATTGGTCAGGAAGTAAGGGGGGTACACAGAAAAAAACAAGACCGTTTCTACCCCGACCACAGACAAATCCCAGTTTTGTTGGTTTATTAAATCACCTAATTAAGAATATTAAACAGCTTGCAATTGAAAATTGAACAACGAAAACCAGTATACAATGGTGGGCCCCAGGACCAATGTTGAGAACCACTGCAATAGAGCAGTGCCTTAACAGATACCAGGGTATGGGGCCAAGTGCTAGCTGAACCATAGAACCCTAGGACATGCAATTTCTACAGTGTAATAAGCCATAGGTCCAACTTGAGGACCACGTGAAGCACAGGTCCAAAGACATGCAGGTTAGGCTACTTGAGGAGGCATTAACAGGGCGTTGCTGCAAAAGAGCATGCTCGCTCAGTCAACTTACCCTGTATACATAATGTTTAATAATAATATACCCTTCCTGACAACATGGCACAAGATTTTCAAAATGTCCGCCGCAAGCCAATCAGCCCTGTTGCTTAGCATTCTCGTTGCGTGTCATTCGCGGAGGCCGCCTCACCAGCAGGTGCTTCTGCACTCGCTCGTTCTTCTCGGCCTCGGTCATGCGCTCCTCCTCGCTGCGGTCCTTGTACCCGGCGGCGGACGTGAGCTCGGCGCTGGCCTCGGCGCTGCTCTCATCGTTCTCGTCGTGCTCGTTCTCCGGCTGCACCGGCTCGGGCACGTGGGACGCCATCACCTTGTTCTTCAGCTCGTCTTTGGTCTTCTCCAGGTCCTCCTGCACCATAATGGCCTGCAAACCACCACCGACCAAGGCGTTACAGCAGGGCCTCAGGGCTCAAACTTTTCTATTATTTTCATATATTCTTAATTTAAAGGTACAATAGGTCATTTCGGACTTCTAACGGTCAAGAGAGGAATAACAGCAACTAATATTGTTTATCCATCCCCCTTCCCTGTAAACGCGCTGACATTGAAACGCCATTGACTGGTAATTGAAACCAATTTTCAACCAATGAGATTGAATTATTGCACAGTTATGCAATGTTTATATATATATACAATGAGTGTCGGGCCGTCAACTGTATATTTTGAAACTCGAATTTAAGGACTATGAACACATACAGAGGGTGAGTCAACATGTCAGTGAGCCTTTTTCAGTTATAGGAAGGGATTTACAATGGTCTTGTAAAAATGTTTTAACACAAAAATCTTACCTATTGTCCCTTAAAACTTAATAGCATCATAGGTCAAGACATTAAAATGAAAAGAAGACATTAAAATGACAGACCTCTTTCGTGATGGTCAACCATGACCATCTTTCTGAGGTTCATGCCAATTTCTGTGGTGCATCTTCAATTCACCAATTTGGAACCACCAATTGGGCTAATGTGTAGAATATCTTACTCGATACAGTACTGTAAAAGACCCACCTCTACGTAAGTCCTGCTATACTGGATGCTTTCGCGGAATCACACAACTGCAACATTTTCTGAAGGGATGAGCACTGCTTTAGCTTGGCTCCCCATTAGCAGTGTGACGGGGGAAAAGATAGCTAGGGCCCCGGGCCACAGGGCACACACATCGGTGTTTACTCAAGCAAACACAATGGCAGGACATGTGGGACTGGCCATTCAGAACGGCATGCTTTCAAGGATATGCGAAAGGCATCACAACGGAGCACCAGATGTCTCCTCCCGCGCAAACAGGATCTTCCTGCTGGTGTGGAACAGTGAAAAGCACTCTTAAGCGACTGGGAGACACCCAAGATGACCTCTGACCACCTCCGGTCAGAGGTCATTTTGGGCCTCACCCATTTAGCAGTGTCCCAGCAGGGCGAGATGTAGACGATACAAATACTCAAGGGGTACTGAAAGGGGAAGCCTTTTTCATTCTACTTCTTTATTCGGTATTCATTCAATTTATTAAGTCTTCTGCTGCTGTAGCAGAAGCAGCACTTAGAGGTTTGAGGCTTGGTGTGTTACTATCACTTTCCTGTCAGCTTTGACCAGTCTGGCCATTCTCCTCAGACCTCTCTCATTAACAAGGCTTTTCTGCCCGCAGATCTGCTGCTGACTGGACGTTTTTGTGGCACCATTCTCTGCAAACTCTAGAAACTGTTGTGTGTAATAATCTCAGGAGATTAGCAATTTATAAAATACCGAAACCACCCTGTCTGGCACCAACAATCATTCCAAGCTCAAAGTCACTTCGATCACGTTTTTCCCCATTCAGATGATTGATGTGAACATCACATCTGCATGATTTTATGCATTGCCACGCTGCCACACATTTGGCTGATTAGATAATCACATGAATAATAAAGTGCTGTATATCAAAGACGATATTCATGATTAGATAGTGACATGTTGTTTGGAGATTGGTCACCTTTTTCTGCCACTCTTCAGCTTCTTCATCTTTCTTTTTCTTGGCGTCCTCCAGGAGGGAAATTTTGGAGGTCAGGTCGGCAAGCTCGGTGGCCTGTGGAGAAATCGTATCCAAAGAATGTTCTCAAGGGAAAGGCAAGAGAGATGTGCTTTTAAAATCACCACCGGACCCTTTGGCATTAATCAACTCACGCTGATAACCTCTCTATCAGCTTTGATGCAATTTGCAATTCAAGCCCTAATTTGAAACATTAGAAGTTAGGTATTCAATCAAAATCTCCTGTGCAGATTACCACACATCAGGGGGTCTATCATTCAGGGTAATAAGCTTTGATTTCTGAATGTATGGAAGCAGTCTTCCCCTTTTCACTTGGCTACACTTATCTCTCTATGCTGGTGTTTGTGAGCGTTACAATTACATCCAGAATATAAAGACTTATTAATACAGACCACAGTACAACACATTCAGACAAAAAATAGACAAATTACCAAAACAGTCAATTTCAGATACTGATAAGAAAAGATACGGTAATGACAATACGATATAATAACCTCAAACTGCTCAGCACAAGAAAAACTGCCGTTTTATAGGAGGGTATGAGGGGGGAGATAATAAACGGTGTTCCCATAGTAACAGGCTGTCCTGGTGAAGGGGGAATGTACCAGGTGCTCCTGGTTCTTCATCTGGTTCTCTGACTGCTGCAGCAGAGCCGTTTTGGCCTCCTCCGCCATCCTGCGCTCCTTCTCCAGCCGCTCCGCCTCCTCCTGAGCGCTCTTACGCTCCTGCTCCAGCTCCAGAGCACGCTTGGTCTGCTCCTCCAGTTCTGTTTAAACACACGCACGCATACACACATACAAGCGCACACACACATGCAGACACACAGACAAGCACACACAAGCACACACATACACACAGAAAAGCACACACACGCACACACATACAGACACGCACACACACATACAGACACACACAGATAAGCACACACACACATATGCAAGCACACACACGTGCACACATGCACGCACGCACACACACATACACGTACAGATAAGCACACACACATGCACATACAGACAAGCACACACACACACACAGACAAGCATACAGAACAACATGCACACACACCCATGCACGCACATACACACACACACACACACACAATAAAAACATTTTAAAAAGACTCCTTTAAGACAACTCTCACAATCACACCAAATGCATTTTCTACTGCCAAGCCATTGTAAGTGTTATGGTTGCGTGTGCTGGATGGAGCTGTCTGGACTCCCACCTTGCTGAGCTTTTTTTGTCTGCTCTTCTATCTGCTTCAGTCTGTCCATTAGCTCAATCTTTTCCTTCTCAATCTTCTCCTTTTCCTTCTCTGCGATTTCCCTCTTCTTTTTCTCGTTCTCCAGCAGTGCCCTAAAGAAGAGATGAGGAGAGAGGCCTGCTTCATCACAGAGAGATAATGAACAATGACGGCTTCTTCCGTCTTCCTTCCTTTTTTTTCATTGTAAAAACCTCTTCTACAGCGCTCCTGCAATCTAAACACAATCACAGGGGCCTTCTCCCTGCTGCACTGTTCAGTCAAGTTAGGGACATCTTAGAACTACCTTACAACCTTAGAGCCACTATGCTTGAGCACATATTATTGAACACAACCTCGTTCTCTGCCCCTATTAGAAGAGGTAATTCCACAGGTGCAGGTTTCAAATCACCTGCAGCCATAGGGTGGCTATTATAACTATAACTTCATTTAATTAAAATCAATGCTTGCAGAACCAAGCACACATCTATCAGTATTGGACGGGCTCTCAGCTTGGTGTGAGAAAGGTATGTTGAAAACCAACCATATACTTTAGCTGATTACAATTTACATTTTTTCTTTTTTCTTTAGAAACATAAACGGGCATCTATTTCACAGTCTAATCTGGTAGAAATTCTAGGTAAAAGCACTGTTTTATTTGAAAGACATGCCTCAGTGAAGGCACAGTGTTCATGCCAGCTAGTTTTAATAAGGAACCACTAAGAGCAGCGGTTTATAATGGCTCGGAGCAGGTCCCCGTCTGGGGCAGCCAGCACAGGGAATAGGTTTTAGTGCAGTGCTGGCCACTCCATTATAGGTTCCACTGGGGCAGCCTGTAGCGTTGTAGCTAAGGTACAAGACTGGGACCGGGAAGGTTGGAGGTTAAAGCACTGCTGTTGCCACGGTAAGTTCTGCACAGCTTGTTCAAGGCCTTGTTGCACTGTGGCTGCCCCATGGGGTTCAATAAAGTATGTCTTCTTCTATAACAGGACCACATCAAGCACAAAGCACGAGTCGTGCCTGTAACCGACTTCTATCTGTTCTGGCCCACGGTGGGGGAATGACCTTCCCATGGATGTCAGAGTCTGACCATTTTCAAGCGCAGAAAACTCATCTCTTCAGGCTGCAGCATTCCTTCACAACCTCTCTACCAATTTTAGCCTTGTATATGCCATAGACTATAATAGCACTTATGTATAGTTATTGTAGTATTCATGGTATTCTAGCTGCCAACTGTGGTACGTTCAATCTATGTATCTATGCGATTATGCTAGGACTGCATTTTCCTCTAGGGCCCTCAACGCACTTGTCCCCGAGTTTGATTTGCACCTTATCGTACGTCGCTCTGGATAAGAGCGTCTGCAAAATGACCTGTACTGTAATGTAACACGCGTTCGGAAAGTGCACCGTGATGTAAAGCGGCGCGTCGGAACAAACCGGGCGACAGAAAAAGGTGCATTTTCCCACTGACCTCTCCATCTTCTTGTGGTTCTTCTCCTCGCGGGCCTGGGCCTTCATCTGCTGGACCTCGATGGTGTCGGGCTTACGCCGGCGCATGTACAGCTCGTGGTTGCCCATGCACAGCGCCAGGATGCGTTTGTTGATGCGCAGACGCGGCGCATAGAACACAAAGTCCTGCGAAGCCAAAGATCGGTCCGTCATCCACCCGAAGAACTAACAACAGGAGCCCGCTCCAATTCGCGGCACTATGCGGTTGCTTAGGCGTTGCCCGGCCATTTTGAACAGATCGCCACAAGGGTCAAATGCCTAATTAACCGGTTAACCCACAATACTGATGAAGATTTTTTACGTACCGGCGCTTTCTTGTCGATTGGTTTTATGACAAACTTCTTGTCGTTGAAGGAAATATTTCTAATCTCACTCCAAGGGAATCCAATTTTAGGTGTCATCCTGTTGATTAAAAGAAATTGACGTGAGGGCCCCAAATTAACATAAGTTAAGGCATCTGCTTAAGGCGACTAGAAGAATGTCACATTACATTTCAGGTGCATAGCAGGAATGACAGTCTCTGTAAATGATACATCATGCTGTCATCTGCAATGCATCACTCTGTACAGACTGGAACTAACTGTTGCAGACATCAGGGAGAAAACAGTCATCAAATACTGTTGTTCCTTCTGACAAAAAAAAGCCCACTTTACTCCCTCTGCAGAGGAAACTGCATTTTTGGTGTCCATGGGAACAGGACTGACGATTTGGCACAGACTTACTTGTCACTCTGTTCATAGATATTGAGTCCCAGCGCATCCACTCCCAGCCAAAGCTCTGATCCTTTCTTGTTCTTGATGCTGAAGTAGTTGACGCCATACATCTCAAGGTCTTGAGCGATCTTGAGGTACTCCATCATAGAGTCCTCTCTGTGGAGGACAACAAAAGCACCAGGAAATGATTTAGGTTTATCGTACCAATAGAATGCAATACAAAACAACACAAAACACAATATTCTAAGTCCTGGAAATGGAATGCTTTTTATTTAACTTCATCCTCTCTTTAGACCAAAGTAAACCTATGAATAATACAAACACTACTAGTTCAGCCGAGGTGTCTTTACAGAAGTAACAATTCTACAGCAGCACTGAATAGAAAGCTTTCCCCCCCATTTTCCTCTTTCAAAACGTGAAATCATGGAGGCCACATCCAAGCTCAAAGGTCCCCGCTCCTGACGTGGGAGTGTAGACAAGCACACATTCTCCTCTGACGCACGTGAGGTCACCAGATGCTTCTATTCACACAGCAGCCCACAAGCCAAGCTCGAGGGGACATGAGTCACTCCACGTGCACCTTTAGAAGGCAGGCCGCGGGTGCCTGGTCCACCAGCAGAGGTCGCTAGAGAACAATAAGACAGATCCCTCCCAAGCCCTGGTCCCAAGGGGCGACGCTAACTGATGCTAACGTCAACCTGCGGGGTGGCGCCATAGACGTGCATCTGTAACTAGACAGGACAGCACGCCCTCACCAACCTACGCATGGACGCACCCGGAAGCATGGCTGCTGGCTGAGTGGCCTCATTGCTCAGCTTTTTTTAAATAAGGCAAAACGTCTTAACAATCATGAAATCAACACTGAAATATATGGTTTAAAAAAATGGACTGATTAGCTTTTCTTTGGTTGTTAAATGAGCTTGGGTTTTTACACTGAAGTCAATGGCTGTTTTGCACTCAGCAGCCATGCTTCCAGATGCTTCACTGCCTGGACCCTCCCACACTCTCCAGTTCCATTAGAACAGTGCCTTACAAGCATAAACCACCCAGCAGCCCTGCAAATTAAAAGTAAAAAAAAAATGTTTTAAGTAAAAATTAAAAGTATACATTTTTAAAATTAAAGTATTCATGAATTAATTAAAGTTATTTCATTTATCATTTTTTTTACCAGTGATACATTTTGCTTACTTATGGAAGTAATCAAATAAATATTCAGCAGTGTCCGTTTAGTACGTGTTTAAAACATTCAGTGCCATTGAGATGAATGGCGGGCATATTATCATTTTAGAGGATCCATAAAGCACTTTATTTAATATTCACTACTCACGGATATGATGACATCATGGCAGGTTTTATATTAAAACCATGAATAAATATTCAAACATTTTTCAATAAAACAAGGATGGGAATCCACAGGGTTTCACACGAGTAGTGTTTGTTCATTTAAGAAGGAAAGAGATCAAAGGTACACTGCCAGATATTCCACTCGCATGCATGCACTTCACTTCTATAATTATTGTACTTGTAAGAATACAATCGTTCAGGATGGATGTTATTGTTACAAGTGGGATACACTCTAGTCTACTGCATGTAGAAAAAAGATATGCAGACATTGCCCTCTAGTGGCAGGCAGTGATCTGATCTCTCATTTTACTTCATCACCGATTATGATAGCACTTATCAAGGAATGGATGATCAAGTATCATACAGTCAGATTAAATCGCTTCCATCACTTAACATTAACACTAGAAAGGCCAGAGCATTTGGAGTTTAATATAAATTACTCCAAATCTACTCCAAATGCAATATCTCCTCCTTCCACAACTTTCCCCAAACATTTGTGCTGAAAATAACTGGATTGTTGAAAGTACAGAAAAGCCATTTTTCCTCACAAATATCTACTTCCAACCCAAGCAGAGAAAACAAATTTAGCATATATAATCAACCAGGTTTAATTTACTGCAATTATTTGAGGAAGATGATATAGACTGCAGGTGGGGAAGAATAATTGTGGGCATTGTAGTCATAGAAATTAGATTTATAGGATTACGGAGATAATGCCTCTGACATACCACCAGGTTTTCACCGAAACAGAGACTTTGACTATACTCTGAATATACTACATGAAGGTGATACATAAAAGACAACTGTGTGAAATTTGTATCTGCCTTCTCTGCAGAATTGGACTAAAAAGAGAGTGAGTGTGAGTGTAAAAGCATAGCACGGGAAGGGAGAAGCCTGCTGAATTTGTATTTCTTTAGTCTGTAATATGATTTTTTTTTTTTCCATTGACAAATCAATGTTTGATTTTGGTTGGTTCCATCGAAAGATTAATAAAGTATTTTTTACATGTTCAGCATTTTTAATTTATCTCAGTAATCAAATTGTTTATTTCTTGCCAGTCAGGGGTGCCAATCATTTTGGAGCCCACAGTGTTATGCCTTCCTTCATAATAGCAAATGCACAGGAGAACAAGACAGTTTTTCCCCCAAACTGTCCTATCCCCCATATTTCCGTAGGTAGACATTATATACAGGGCTGCGTTTATACATATGATGTGCCCTGACTCCTGAGGGCTAAATGGGCTGGTTGTATTCTTGGAAATTCAGAAATGACAGTTTAATTTCACTGAGGGATGCATTGTGTGAGGCTGTTATAGTTAAATGGGCTCCAGGCTAAAGTGAGGGAGGTGACTGCAAAGCGGCTATTATTCTGAATATCAATCTGTCTAGCTGCTTTAAAACCCACACCTGCATCCTCAATACCTGAGGCTCCAGCTATGTGCAAGAACAACTGGTTGAAGATGTGCGCAGAATGAATGAGTGAAGTGGTCATATGCAATGAGTGAGTGAGTCTGCGGACATCCAGCAAGGCCTGCAATGAGGCAGGCATCTGCCATATGAAAGGGTCAGGTAGATATCTGGTATATGAAAGAGTGAGGCAGCTATGTTCCATATAAAGAGTGAGGCAGGTACAGTGCAGTCTGTATACATTTGGACAGTTGGTTCAATTTCTGTTCTTTTGGTTCTGTAGACCAGCACATTGGATTTGACATGAAACATGAGAAGAAATGTGACTGTCCCCTTTAAGTTTGAGTATTTATGTCCGTATTGGGTTATCCATAGTCCCCCCAATTTTAGAGGACCAAAAGTAATTGGACGGTTGGCTTCTTTACAAACAGATTTACAGAGGCTACACTGCAAGACACAAAGCACCAGTTAGACACAAAAACAGGATTGCTAAAAGTACCTAAAAGGAAAAAGGTTTTCTGGACAGATGAGACCAAGATTGACTTGATTGGGGATGTATGGCTGCCACAGGTGCTGATGCACTTGCCTTCATTGACAATGTACTGCTGATAGCAGCAGCATAATGAATTCTGAAGTCTATAGAAGCATCTTATCTGCTCAATCAATCAGTTCAATCAAATTCCTCCAAACTCATTGGACGGTGCTTCATCCCACAGCAAGGCAATGATCCCACCAGTGCTCACTTTCTTATTAATGATATTCCAAAAAGTTCGTTTCTGCAAGCCTATGTCAAAATAAGCCGTCTTTTTGTTTTACCTATCCCTGACTGTTTTATTTTTCCTTACTTCTCAGCCTCATAATGGCTTCCTTCATTGACTAGACAATGAATGTTTTCTTATACCCTACACTAAGGATGTGATTGAATACACCTGACTATTTAGAAGCAGCTAAGAAGCCAACCGTTCAATTACTTTTAGTCCCCTAAAATGGGGGGAGACAATGTATAAAAAGGGATGCGATTCCTACATGCATTACCCAATATGGATGCAACTGTGCAAATTGCACCAACTGTCCAAATACATACGGACTGCACTGTATTTGCCATATGAGAGAGGTATCTTCTCTACGAAACAGTGATGTAGATACATGTTGTATGAAACAGTGAGGCACGTATGATCTAAATGAAAGACTGAGGTAGATACATCTCGTATGAATGGGTGAAGCAGCTATGTTCTCTGAAAGCGGGATGTACCTGAGCATGCCTTTATGCTCCTCATGCCAAACCTGGATCCTCTCCTCCCACTGCTCCTTATTCAGTTTGTGCTGCTCCAGGACTCTGAAATCACAGTGTACCACATGAAAAAAAACCTTCCCAATGTACGAACAGTTCATAAACTTCTGTGTGCTAGTGTACCACATCTAAACATAGGTACTGTACCTCTGGGGAAGCAGCTTGTCGTTGGACAGGTATCCGGTCGTGTGGGCGTCCTTGTTGTAGTCCCCGTATTTGGCCTGGACGGCGTAGGAGGCCAGCAGCACGGCCGTCTCAGGTGGACAGTAGATGTCATCGTTGAGGATCCCCTCCTTCACCTGCAGGAAGAACAGCCTTTGCGTGGCCTCCTGGATCAGTTCCTCCGACACGTCTTCGGGGTAGAACTTGGCCCGGAACTTGAAGAGCAGAGGGGTCTCCTTCCGAACATCCTGGGCTGTCACCTGAGAACGACCGACCAGCTCACACAGCATTCATCACAAGGCGCTTTACCTAAGGCGCCAGGCAACCATAGTCATGGCCTGGCCACCATTTTGAGAGGCACGTTATCAACGACAATTTAGATCAGGGGTGACAAGCTTCTGTCCTGGAGGGCTGCATTGTCTCTTGTCTTTCTTGTAGTTTATTTTCAGCCACTTAGGCTGTACACAACCATGTAGGCCTTGCAAAAAAAAGGTGCGCAGATCCTTTCACCAACCAACGACTTATATTAAGCGCTTAAGTGTGAGAACATGCTGAAAACCTGCAGACACTGCAGCCCTCCAAATTTAGCCCTTGAGGCCACTGCTCACTTCCATTTCTACCTGATAACTAATTAAATGTGTAAGGGCCAGAGATCCTGCTCATACAGTGCCCAAGGTGTAAATAAATCAAGGGCCAGCTCTGAGTGTGCCAAAAGTACTGAAGTTACATTACATTACATTATTGGCATTTGGCGGACGCTCTTATCCAGAGCGACGTACAGTTGATTAGACTAGGCAGGAGACAATCCTCCCCTGGAGCAATGCAGGGTTAAGGGCCTTGCTCAAGGGCCCAACGGCTGTGCGGATCTTATTGTGGCTACACTGGGATTAGAACACTGGCCTTGTGTGTCCCAGTCATTTACCTTAACCACTACGCTACAGGCCGCCCCAGTCTGAAGTAAGGCTAATGCGCTGACCTGCCACCGGACTTACCTTCTTGTTGAGCTTTAGCCATGTGGAGAAGCCCTTGGTGTCCTGGTACTGCAGCCCGAAGAACCATATTTCTCTGAGGCCAATAGTCTTTACCACCTTGGGTCAGAACATCATAGCTTTGTCAGATCAATTCATTTAGCAATGAAGTGTGGCTGTGTATGGTTGAAGAAAGCAGTTCCGGAGTAATACATGGTTTTTGAATCAACATTTGTACTGCACTAATAATAAACTGTTAACAGCCCCAATCCCCACACCTTAACAACCCTACAGCAACCCTGAAAATAGAGTACTGTGCATAAGGCACCTGTATAACACTCTTCAAAAAATAATTATTTTAAAAAATTAAAAATTCTTTAAAAAATTAATTAAATGAAAGGTAAATAAATGTACTATACATTTTACATTACATTTTAGTAATTTGGCAGAATAGTTCAACTGAATCAAATCAATATTTTTTGTGACCACCCTTCGGCGTTAAAACTGCATCACTCTATGATAGCCAACGCTGTCCTGCAGTTCTATAAGACAATCAGCAGGGAGGTTGTTCCAAGCATGTTGGAGAACTTGCCACAGTTCTTCTGCAGACTTTGGTTGGCTCTTTGCTTCTGATCACAGACATCCTTGATCAAGTTTTTGTGTAAAAAGTAGTCAATTGCTTACAGTAATATGTTACTTTTAAAATTAAATACAAAAATGTCTCTGTAAAATTAAATCTTTTGGAAAAGGAATATTTGGAAATCTGAAATGTGTTATTTTATTCTAACACACACAAAAAAATTATATATATAATAAAGTCTAGGGTGCCTAAGACTTCTGCACAGAACTGTACCTCCCAACCAACATTTTGCTTTGACATTTAATAGACTGACCTAAGTAGGTATTGGTTATCAAAACAAATTCTGTGACAATGCCAGTAGCTCTCACATCACTGCAGATCATTCTGATTTAGCAGACACAATTAAATGACCAAGGCCAGTATTAAAATACTACTTAGTCTCTGCAGCAGTGATGTAACCAAGAGTCCATGAAAGAGGTTCCGCAACATAATGACTGACTTACATACATTAGGATGAATGGGGCCTCACACTTATAAGTACACACAATTTCAGTTGTCATGGTGCAGTCCATTTAATGGGATTCCAATATGTGTACGTGTGGGTGAGGTGGTGGGGGGAGGCCGTTACATGCTGGCCCATATGATTAATGCCTCCCTGTATGTGTGCCAGCCATAGTTAGAAAATGAGTTTCCCTGAGTGGGAACAATGTGTTATTTATGGAATAAAGCACAGACCGGACTGTGATTTTGCCCTGGCTGACTGCCAGGACCTGTCTACCTCCTCCTTCTGATCCTGACTTGGTTTCACATGCCATTGTCTCTACTGACCTTCTGATCCTAGCTCAGCCTCCATACCTACCGTTGTTTCAGTTTCTGAGAGTTTCCGGAAACGGTAGAGCGCTCAAGCGTCAAATGCATCAACTTGGCAGAGGCGCAGCAAGGCTACCACCTGTATTCCGGTAACTCCGCAAGAGCCGAGCCTGCCCACAAACCGTACTCATTCACAAAATTGATGTGACAGTAGCATAAAACTTGCGGTCAGAGGGTAATCTAATGTTATGCTCTATTATATGATTAAATACTTGAGGGGGGTTTTTGAATCATGCAAGCCAAGTCCATTCTCAAATGCAAATGTTGTGCTCCTGGATGCATTCAGTAATTGTTTTGACATGTTTTTGGTTTGGAAGTAAGTAACCATTTATCAACAGTATTTAGTGTAAAATGTACTATGTGTGTGTGAGACAGAGAGAGAGAGAATACGAAAGACACGCAATAACTTTTATCACCGAATATCCGGGTGGGGGAGGGGGGCATTCCCTGCATTCATCAAAACACAATCTTATCTAGCAATGGCAGACGAGGCTATCCAGACTCCCGCACTGAGACTGATGTTTGGCCCAGCAACGGCCGACACAATGCTCCACAATGAGGGCGGGGCTGTAGTAACCGAGGACGCTCGCCAACCGTGGTCGGTCGGTGGGCTCCTATTGTTTCCTCCGCGCACGGAGGTCCACATGCCACCTGGGTCTCCCTGGCTTCGTCACACAGGCTAAATTCACTTCATTTGTGGAATCGGTGCAGCCACTTTAGCATCTCCCCTCCAGGAATGCGTGTGGATGGCGAGACCATTGACGATGGACCCTGGGGATAGACACTTTGGGGATAGTGAGGTGAGACCAGCCATGTGTGCCTGGAGGTTCTCTACAGGAACTGTGGGGTGCTTAAACACTCCAGGGAGCCAAAACAGCTCTCTAAACACTGGTGACAGGGTCACATATAGCCTACCGTCTTCATCCCACACACAGGCATAATGGCCTGAGACAGATGACTTCTCCTGCACTAAATACTTTGGGGGAGTTCTGCCCAGCATGTTTACGTTGGCTGTGTAAACTGCTCTCGAGGGGCTGTACTTTGTCTCCATGGCAACGTGAGAATGCGTGAGAAGGCCCCTGGGGCACAGCACGCGGAACACGGTGGCACCCTCTTCTTACAACCCTGGGTGTGACCACAGAGCAGACCACTTCCACTTACCACAGGAAATCTAACCTTTTTTTTGTTGAGAAGTGCAACTGTATTAAATGTGAGTATTTTTCCATCCAAAACTGGGAAATGTTCATACTGGGATTGGGCAATACCCAAGAGGAAATCTCAGGTTCAAATGAAGCCTTATAAATGCGTTTAGTGTTTGTGTGTCCTGTTCGAGGCTGACGAAAGAAAAACCGAGCTGAGAAGTAATGAGGCGTGGCCGCCGTGGAGGTCAAAAAGCGGAGAGATAGGGAGTCACTTCGACTCCCCTCTGACTCTGCAGCGTGGGGCGTGGGAGGGGTGAGAGGCCAGTGAACGAATCACTTCCCTGAACAAAGCAGGCCTTCAGTGTATGAGAAGTAAAGCCACCAGTAACAGTTCTGTCAGCAGTTAAAGAAGGACCTGAGGGAGCTACAGCAAGCGGGCAAAAGTTCTGCACTTCTGCAAATAACAGCTGCAGATCTCAGTCCCCACCCAAATATGCTCTGTTACTTTTTACTGGTGTTCCAGCTCCTGTTTGGCACAGAGCAACACCAATATTCGGGGGCTTTGAAAGTGATTCAAAAGAGTACTCACATTTGCATGACTACCTCAGGCCAATCAAGCTTTAGGGAGGAAAACAATAATTTTATAACGAAGTTCTTTCAATCTACACAAGTAAAACTTTGGGGTCATAGAAAATGCAACACACAGATTTCTTTCAGAATGCAGAAAAAATAATCAGCGGAAATGTAAAGGACTGAACGTGAAGCAATCAGTGAGCAATTTATTAGGTTGACCTGTACACAGCTTGTTAATGCAAATATTTAATCAGCCAATCATGTGGCAGCAAATAAATGCATAAAAGCATGCAGACGTGCTCTTGCAAGAGGTTCAGATGTTGTTCAGACCAAAAGTCAGAATGGGGAAGATATGTGATCTTAGTGACTTTGATTGTTGGTGCCAGACAGGGTGGTTTGAGTATCTCAGAAACGGCTGATCTCCTGTGACCAATAAGTCTAAAAATACCTAATAAATAATTAATGAAACTACACCGCAGTTCAAAATATTTCAGCAAATTAGCCACTGTTTGCATGTTAATAAAATATGAAAAGCAGTTTTATGTTTCACATTTTCTTTCTGCTCTAAACAGATTTGGGATATTTGAAAAATGTCCCAAACCCTGAAGTCAAAATGGAGGTACACCCAACCAAAAAATGTTGTGTAGTCCACTTTTAACTTCACATCTTCTAGTAGTTTTTAGGTTTTATTTTAATTTAATTTTAATTTAAGTCTAGAAATCAAGTCATAGACCTTGGAGAGAGAGATTAATCTTTCACTTTCATTTTGTTTTCAGAAATGTCTTTTTTAGCAGTCCTTTTTATTATCTGTCCGTTTTTAAATTAATAACAAAAAACAATGAAGGCACTCTTCTTTAGTATAAAAATGCCTTTATTAATGCAGCATATCCACAAAGGGGATTATTTTTTCGACTTACTTGGCTTTCCTCAGGGTATGACACAACAGGTGTAGGAGGTGCTTTGAAGATGACTTCACTGGCCTAAATTATTAGTTAACCCTTATTGTTTGAAGGCCTTGTGGGTGGTTTTAATGCCCCACAGAGCAGGAAATGACTGAAGGTGCAAAATCTTAATATCCTGCATAATCATCCCTTCCTCCTTTGCCCACAAATCCAATTCAAACACACGAGATCCCGAGCACCACTCTGTTCACACATTCAGGGAGAACCCTGATATATTTTTAGTTATTTCCTTCAATATAAGACATCGAATTAGGCCTATGTATAAGGAATAACTTATTCTGATAAGTTATAAGTATTTAATATTTTGATTAAAATAAGTTTTTTTAATGTGACTTGCTTAGCCAAGGCTAATTTATCTCAACCACAGCTAGCTTCATGTTCTCTGGTGTATCTGGACAATGACCCAGAAATCACAATATACTGTACAGGAGCATGTGAAGAGTACATTTCACACTGATGATGAAAAGCAAATCTTCACTGAAATATACACAAAATTAATACAAGAAACTAATGAAAGAAATGTCATCTACAGTAAATAACTTTGAGTATCATAGAAACAGCTGATCTCCTGGGATTAGCTATATCTACCTAGGTAACATGGAATCCAAACTAGCACACCATTGAAGATAACAAATAGCTGACATTATATTAAATGATTTCTCCGATAATACCTAATAAGCAAGCTAGCTAAGTTTTGTAACAGTAAACTCAATAGCAAATATGTCCACTTGTATTTGTTAATCTGTGGGCTACCAGAAAAAACTGGCAGCTTTTCATAAAGAGAAGCATTGTATAGTGCATGGTGTTCAAATTAAACGGCCGCTATGTAGTTTTAACTGAGATCCTGATATTTTTTATGCAATCGCCACCATTGTATGAATTGCTTGCTTCCTCCTAGCTATCATGGACTTAAAGTGTAAGCCGACTCGGCATAGCTATTCTGCTATCTTGTCACAGCTTTCTGTATCTTCGTAAACCCTGCTTAATCTATCTTGCGCTTGCGCGTTTTAACGCAAGTCAGTCACTGATAATAAAAAAACACAGCTTGTTGCCCGGTCCGTATGGGTCCAGCGATAATTAATGATAATATTAAAGGATTACAAGAATAAAAATCTAAGAAGTCATAAGGGATTAGTAGGCAATATTGTGCTATGTCATTGTGACCTCCCTCAGTGAAATGCATTAAATCTGAAAAAGGAAATGCATGGATGTATAGCACTCTTGTAAACTAGTCTTCAGATTTTAATTAAATAATTAATTGTGCATGATTTAGGGTATACAGTATAGTACAGTATAGAGTACACAGTACATACCTGGTCAAAGAGCTGTTTGCCTGTTGTGTTTGGCTGGATGGCAAACTCCAGCTCTGCATCCATGGTGGTAACACGTACACTGATCTGTTGACAAAACAAATTGAAGATTATATAATTGTATCTATGTATGTATATTAAGAGAATAATAATGCTCAACAGTGCCATGAATGTAAACTTTAAAATGGATAAATCGATGTTCTAGGCATGAATGGGCTGGAAGTATTGCCAATGATTATCAATACCAATTGATAACAATGCATGGAATTACAACTTGATACATTAGATTAGAGGTTTAACTGCAAATAATAACATGATAGTAACATAAAAGTGGCATAGGAGAAACCCCAAAACATCAGTCAGTGACATCCCAAACAATCTGTACAGGAAAGTGGTGAAGGTATATCAATCAGCCGTTCGAAGAAGACTCAGAGAGCAGCAATATAGCGGCTACCACAAGATGCAAATCGCTCATCAGCAGTGAGAATCGGGAGATCACGTTACAATTTGCAAAGAAGTACAGAGAGAGCCACAAAAGTTCTGGAACAAAGTTTTATGGACTGATGAGACCAGGATTAACCTCTCATGGCTGCAGTAAATATATGTGTTTGGTGATGTCAATGGGTTGCAGGCTTGATGCAGTTATTGCAAGCAAGGGATATACTACCAAATATTAAATGTCATTTACATTCCTTTACTTAAATTCTGTCTGTTCCAATACTTTTCTCACCTACAAATTGGGTGGTCTGACACCAAAGGTGCTATGTTCTTTAGCATGTAGCAAGTAGGTGTAAATACCAGGAAATAAAAGCTGAACGCTGAATAAAAGAAAATCTGAACTCTTGTCTCATATTCATCTTTTTATCTCAACCCCAAATGTATTGTGTATTGTAAAAACAAAGGAATTGGCCTTGCTGTTCCAATACTTTTGGAGGGGACTGTATAAAGAGCAAATGGATTTTTGATGCAGTGTGAAATTAACAAAGACATTCAATCCAACCTTAAAAATAACTAATATATGCATTCATAAATGCTTACAAAAATGACACTTCTTATTATATGTATGTGTCTTTCACTCTGGCACAGAAAAGCCTGAACAGGGTAAATATCTAAGATGTAAAAGGGAGATTTTCTGTGCCTGGTATGGAAACCTGCCAGAACTTACAATTCTTACTACTACCAGAAGAAGGTGAATGGTGTACTCCAGAAAATAAAAATAAAAATAAAAATAAACCCCAATAAAAGCAAACTGGAAGACAAGCAATGTTAACAAGTGTCAATTGTTTTAATCAGCTGTTTGCTGTTCTTGGCTTTCATATAAAAACATCAAAATGTACGCGTTTGCCAGCTCTAAAGTTATTGAAATTGAGCCAAGACATAGGAAGTCCTTTAGCTCTCAATGTGGATCTATGAAGAAGACAGGGACACTTTGTCCCAGAATACTGGTGTGATTCGGTAAATGTAAAATGTGAATTTTTTAGTTCTGTTGATGTTTGCAAGTAACTGTGGCATTACATTTGTAAAGAGACATTGATACGTTTTTCAAATGTACATTTTCAGCGGATTCATTACCAGAAATAAAAGGTCCAAAGAGGTCCATTACATCACTGTGAACTGCGTCTAAAATAGTCAAATCTAGAAAATTTGTAGAAAATCTTAGCGAAACCATCCTGATGGTTAGATAGGAGATAGTAGCCCCTTTAAGGTAAACAAACATTAACCTGCCGGCAACTTATCTACGCTTGAAATAATAAATACGATAAAGCAAATTAAGTACGGTTTATTGAGCACAGGTGAACGTTCTAAAGTACTAAATCAGATTCTGTTTCAGTTTGTAGGACTCTTTACATGTATGCTTTTCGTACGACTCACAAAAATATTAACGTTATACTACTAATGTTGGAATATACATCAATCTTGATATTAAAAAAGGCATGTAATCTGTAGATTTTACATACTACACAAAATTTCTCTGCAAAATACAATCTGTAACAAAGGCTACCAAAGCTAGTCACAATAAAAAGATCAAGGTCAGCCTGAATGAAAACTGAGATAATGACTTCAGTGTTTGCTATCGAATCACTGAAGCCCTCACATCGCTAATAAATGAATGGATTCTCATTTACAAATCATAATCAACAGCACATAATATTTCTTAGCAGGGACTACCTCTACAATACCAAAACAGCATGAAGTAAATAACCAAATACTCACAGACATTTATATTTTGTAACGCTTCCAACAGTCGTGAACTGTTTCATAAAGTTAATTCTTTCTTTTCTTATCTAACTGACTTCCAAGCAAGTCATAAGAAGACGTGCTGTTTTATCAAGGACTATGTGTTACTGAAATGGCTCCTGCTCTGACGGAGTTAAACATGGTTTTTGTTTCTTCCAATCCAATGGGAGCACAGGAAACACACTTGGGTGCAGTCCCTTGGAAAGAAATGTGTCCCATTGTATGCTAAATGAAGTTTAAAAAACTCTCACAAAGAATGTGAAATTGTACTGTGTAGACAATGCTTCTGGTGAATTCAGATGCATAACATGGGGGTTATTGCAAATAAGTAATGTACTGACCATAAACAAAATTTCTAAATTAATGGCTGACATATACCTTCAGAAAAAAATCATGGGAAATAAGATATTTTCAGTTTTGCAAAATTGACAAATCCAATTTGACAGTGAAAATGCTGCTGTCATCTTCTCCATTGCAAAATGTGTGATTCTACAACAGGAAGTCACCACATCCTCTTGAAACTAGTCCTCTGGGCCTGTAAGAGATGAACTATTGCCCATGCTTGACGGCAAAGCAAATTGCTCGGTGCTTATTTTGCCAGAATTAATTCAATGACCAAATTTGCACTGATTACACTGCATTTCAGTTTTTAGTTCTCCTTCTGGCAAAAAAAAGCTCTTTCTTGACAAATGACACATCAATAGTCATAGCCTAGGTATCTGAACATTCTTTTAACAACTGCATTCCCATTTCATTAGCACATTTCTACTTCAATATGATCAAATGTGTAATCAGTAAAGCTATTGGATAATAACAGCAGTCTTCAGTTAACAGCACAGAAGAACATGCACCCTCATTGCCGCTGCGTTATACAGTACATGCAAATGATGTGACAAACTGCAGAGGGACATAATGCAACACTTCTGCCCTGTCCTCGATGACACACAATTAGCCTGTAAGTTATGAGAAATAAGTGAGCAGACGGGCCCCACGCCCCCGCAGAGCCACAATGGCGCACATTATGTCACGGCAGTGTGCCTGATTAGAGCCAACGTTCTTTTCACTACGTGTCAGCAGCCTGCTTTCGCTATCCGAGCCACTTCCTGTCATCGGTGCCGTTGCAGCGAGGGCCGCGCTGCCGGATCAAGGGGACGGGGCTTTCCTTGAGATGCTCCTCCCTCGTTTGGGCCCCATCAGCTCCAAGCATCGCCACAGAGGGATCACTGCTGTCCGTTTTGTCAATAAGTATCCTCTTCAAATCAAAATGCAATGATTAATTCAGTCCTTTTTAGCATGGGCTGTTGCACGATCACATTAATTCACCATGGCCAGTGGCTTCTAGGGCGGAGGCTAGTTTACAGGTCTAGTGACATCCGATGTAGTACCTTAAGGCAGGTATGGATTAATTATGGATGATTAAAAGTGGCCAAAATACAGGGGGAAAAAAACACTGCATTCTATGAGAGCAGATTCTGAGGTTACAGCGGGCGATGAGCCACTCTAACAAAATAATGTTTTTTTGAGGTCTGACATTTATGTGCTTTATTGATAAAAATACTTGCACAGCTCTTGGTTGCATTGCAAGACTAAAAGAGAAAGTGTTTAATTTGAATAAAAAGTAGAGTACTCTAGCTCACGCTCTAGCTAGCTTGAGGAAAATTAAACAGAAATAATTATTTGCCAAACAAATAATTGCATTTTATTTAATCTCGCTAATCCCACTATTCATCCTGTTTCTATTGTAATAAAATTACGAATGCCAAACATTCATTGTGTTATTATTGTTGATTCATCAGAACACAAGTGAATGGTGAAATGGTGTAAAAATGCATGTTTTGAAATGTTGTGCCTTCCAAAAATTCTGCATTCCATGGGCGACCACTGTTCCACTCTTTAAGGCATTTCTGATGTTGAATACTGAACAAGACACTAAAGGCTGTAGCTGGTATTTTAGGTCTTACATCTTTTTACTGTGATATCCTGTATAAATGAATGAAATGTGTACACTAAATGAATTTTCATAAACATAAACCTTATAGCGGCATGTCAGTGGTTGAGTGAAGTGCCAAGCGTACCGCATAGCCTATGCAAAATGACGGAGGATGCAATTTACATGCAACAACACTGTATTGACTTCTTCAAGATAAACAAGGCTATAACATATGTAAGGTAAGGGGCCTAACATTGCGTTGGACAGATAAGGCTTTCTCCGATATTGGGAAGGACATCCCCCACTTCCCCCATGTAAGTGATGCCTATGGTTTTATGAGCCAGAGGGAATCGTTGATGATCTTCAAACAATGGGCACAGATGTTTAAAGAAAAAAACTATTAATCAGCTGATGGGCGATCAGATTTCTAATCACCCAACTGAATGGAGGAAAATAAACGTTCCAAAATACTATTAAATAAAAAAGAACTAAACATCACCACTGGGGATAGGTAGATGTTATCCCCCAATGAAAACAGACCTTTCCTGAAAAACAAAAGGCCAGTGGAAACAGATTTCCATAATTTCCAAACAAAAGCTTTAAAGAAGAATGAATTTGTCAATAAATCAAAATCAAATATTCACAATGACCTGACATTTTCAAAACCTAACCTCATGCTTAGTTTGCAAGCACTTTCCCCGAACATCTGATCTCTCTGCCACGAGTCAGCTCTTAAGAGTCGTCAATATGTATGCATAATGTGGTCTTTCTTAACTCAAGAGCAGATGTCTTGAGTGTAACGCCATGCAATTCAGACACCCATATTGTGGAAGCCAGCAGCTCCTGTCAACTGTTGCCCGGTTGTGACTTTCACTGGTAAAAATAGTTCATCTCAACATGAAAAGGGAACTAAGACCAAAGTAGTTATGCCTGTAAGGGTGGATCTCATTGAGGCCAGCGTTCAGGGTGTTTTCCACAAGCTATTCTTAGCACAATTGCTGAGACTAGTGAGAATAATTTGCTGGGCCCTGAATTTGACCACTATTCATTGCCTACCTCTTGCCACAATGACTCACATTCTCCTATACAGGTGTCTAGGTAAGTTATTTCAAGTCTATAAGGGAAACCAACCAGCTAAGGCATTGCCAGGTTTCCTTAACACCACACAAGGTCCTGTGTTGACAACTGCCCAAATACAACTAGAAATCACTACACTGCACTGCACAAAAACTCAAATAATGTTTTCCTGTCATTTCATAGTTCTGGTTTAGCCCCTGACCTGTATCTGCAGGATTTTACACATTGCACTCCAGCCACACGATTGACTGATTTGATGATCGCATGAAAAACCCACACAGACTACAATTTCCAATATATAACTGTTTCATGTTCTGTAATACAAACCACAGCATGTCTACGATATTTGAAGAGCTAGTGGATACTGAAGTCCTCAGTTTTGTTTGCTTTATGTATTAACCCATTATTTATATTACATTAACCCTGGAAACTGAATGAGAGGATGTAGAGTAAAATTTACAGCACAATTTAAATTCCTTATAAAGTCATTACATTTGACTCTAAATCAGCAATGGAATAATATGTACTTGAAACTCCAGATTCTGCCAAATTCTAAAAGATTACTTTTCTCAACAACAACAAAGAAATTCTAATTGAGACCAACTCAAGCAAATCCAATCATGGGACTACCTGCTGGTATTTCAAGTCTTTGTTATGTTCATAATGAAAATATATTTATCCAATGAACTATATTTAATGAGTATATTTATCCAAGGAAGCTGTAGCTCTAATTTATTGTATACTGAATATGGCTCTAATAAGAAAATAAAACCATTTTTGTCACAAGATTTCTCTTTAAAGAACAATAGAGATTAGTACATGGTTGATGGTTATGGAGGTTCAGGCTCTTTAATATAGAATAATTTAGCAGGAAACCTTTCATAAGAACCTTTCAGCTGAGCATGATTTAACACATACACGTCTTCACAGTTACAGTTGAACCCAAACTGTTGAAAAGTTTGTTGAAAGGTGAGGTATTTCTACTCATGGCGTCCACTTACACATTATAAAGGGAACTGCAAAACAGGAACTAGAAAAAACAGGTGTGGTTTTAACATTTTGCAATAGGATGAGTTCAGTATGAAACTGAAATGAAAGTATAAAATGAAAATAGCTGAACAATCTGCTGAACTGAAATAACGGCCTTGACATTTGCATTTTCTATAACAGACAAAATGTTTAAAAAGCACAGGGTAAACCAAATAATGCATTACTGTGATATTCCAATCCCAACATCAAATGACACAAATATTCCAATGATTATAGAAATATTGGTGCATATTAAATCTTAATTTGCAAGTGTTCCATGGTCTCTTGTGGAAAAACAGTATTTCTCTGGACCTTGTGATCAGTTCTCAAAGCTGTGGTTTCTCCAAGACAATCTAATGGAAGCAAACCATGGAAAGATAGAACATTCAGACATCGCAGATGTTCACAGCAGTGAGCTAGGACTCTGCCTTGTCCCCATCTTGTGTACCACACAAGTTAATAAACCCCCTGTACCTTATACTTTAATTTAACAGCATAACCAAAAAACCTGGTCTTCATTATCGCTTTTTCCATTATAATTATCAAAAAGCTTTGCTGTTCTAGGACCGACAGTGCAAAGAATTTCTTAAAGTAATCCTGAAATGGAGTAAATCATAGATAGCGTCTGGTCTGAGAACAACACGACAACCTCATACTATAGAAATCTATAGAAAAACTACTTTGAGCACAGACACACATGCACACACACATACATACACAAAAACATGTGTACATAACAAACAACTCACTAGTTCAACTTCAGGAGGGAGGAAGATGAATTTCAGACCTGCTGCACAGTTACCCTCCATTTAGGTGAACAACCCAGGATAGTTTACCCGTTCACACAGGCTACCGCCTGCAGCTTAGTTTATTACAAACTGTTAATCTGTGCTTTGTTTTGTACTTGGAAAGGCATTTAATCTCTCACATACCACTGCCCTTTCCACACTACTTGATTGTGTAATCTGTTTTTCTGTTGCCTTTTTACTTTAACTTTCTGCCAAAAAGGGCCAGAAAGGGCCTCTTCTCAGCTGTAGAAAATGTTTTCTTCCATAACGTTTTACAAATGTTTTTAGTTTGACCTCTATTTTTGTATGTATAAAGGCAAAATTCTTCTTAAATTTAACTAGAAATTTCACTTATTTTGTCTTCAATAAAGTACTATAATGTTCCGGACCTATTAATGTTATGTGAAATTAGTCCCATTTAGTACTTTGTTGCATATCCTTTGCATGCAATTTCTGCTTGAAATCTGAGACCTATCACCAGGTGTTGAGTATCTTCTCTGGTGATGCTCTTGCAGGCTAGTGCTGCAGCCATTATCAGCACCTGCTTATTTTCGAGGCTACTTGCATCTTCAGCATATGGCATGGATGTTCATTTGGATTCAGACCTAGTGAATAATTTGGCCAGTTAAGAATCTTCCAGTTTTTGGCTTTTAAAAACCTTTTGTTGGTTTAGCAGTATGTTTGGTACAACTGTCTTACTGTAGAATTAAATGCCATCCAATGAGTTTGGAGGCATTTGCTTGCATATATAAGATGCTTCTATACACTTCAATACCAACCTGCACATCTAAAAGTAAATAAATGGTGCACTTTTTACAATAAAGAATGTAAGTGGCTCAAGGGCTGGATTGTCTATCCCTCACTTTAAAGGGGGAATCCACCCAGGGGTTTTCTTATATTTGTAGAAGAGTAGTTGCCCTCCTGCCCTCCTGAATAAAATTAGCACTCAACACTCAACTCAGCACAGCTCCAGGTACCATCTTTATGATAGATTACAAAGGGGAGGGCAATTATAATCTATGGGTGGGTGATTACACTCACAAGCTTCCACTTGATATAAATGTTGGGGCAGGTCATTACTTGGCATATTGCAAGGGTTTTGGCGATGGTTACCATGATGAGGGTGAGTGGAAACAATGGCTGATTGCAACTGGAAACTCTAACTCCAGATACACGATGATCTTAATCTCTATGATTTTGAGACGATCTGTTCACCTAGCATGGGAGGTCAGTGGGCAGTAACTAAAAAGTAAAATTATCTGCCCGTTGTAGTTTTTCATCATTATGATGTACAGCGCTACCAAATTTGCACCTTTCGCTGCAGATATTTCTGTGCAGATTGCTTAGGCCAGGTTTAAGGGCCTAAGCAATTGATCTGTGAAATGCCTTGATCTGTCAAATAAAATGAATGTTGTTTTGCAGTGGCATTTGCATTCTCCATTAATGAGCAAGTTTGTTTTAAATGTATATCTCCCATAACCCTAAAAGCAGATAGATGCAAGGTGCTTATAAAAAATATGATTCATGCCAATGGGAAAAAAAATCCCATTACGGACATATTACTTGTATGCCATGTTCCTGTTTAATATAAGTGTGATTTTCATTCATGTTCAATTCAAAGGATACCCCCTCAAAGTGTTAACCAACAGACTCGCCAAAGCTGACATAATTTCAATTTGAGGGAAACAATTCTGACAGTATAGCAGTGACTTGAAGAGAACTGTAACCACAAATAAGTAAGAAACCCATAAAAGGTCTGCAATGAGAATGTCTCTGTTCCAACAACTGACACAACATAAAAGCTGTAAAAATTAGGAAAATGTAACCTAAACGACACACTTAAAAAACTTACAAACATAATTTTACCACGAAAAGAAAAATGACAGAAATAATCAAATGGGCATTAATGTGACAACATGGGTGGTCAGTGTAATCTTAAAAGTCTCAAGATGTTCAACAAATGTATACCATTCATCGTAAATCCAAATAATATGTAAGTCTGAGGTGGATGGTACACTGCAGTAGAAAACTTGTGTCCTCCCTGGGAGTGTAAGTGTTTGAAAGTTTCAAGACTAGCGATAATAGCAATGTAACTGGCGGTAGAGACAGGATGGAGTAGGGGGCAGCCTGTGCTCTTTAAGGCCAAATAAGGCAGTCAGAGGCAGCGTCTAGCGACTCAGAGCCAGGAAGGAGTCATCAAGGAGCTGACGTAGACCCAGAATCCTTGAGTCATTCCACTAAAGTTTCTTGGGAAGTTGAATCAACGCCAAAAGTGAAGACAGGGCATTCTGATTTTGCACATTCATAGATAAACCACTTTATGGGAAAATATTCTCCAAGAGGGCTGGAGAATTATGGACAAATCTGTCACTCAAGAATACCGGAGCATAAAAAGGCAACACTGAAGATTACTCACATATATTGGATATTGACGGTTCATAAATCAAGAGAGCTCACCATGTGGATTCACCATAAACATTATATAGCTACAGTGTTTCCAGGGCAATCCTAATTTACAGACATGCCTCACAATTATGCCTTCCAGAAAACTTTGAACATCGCTTTGAACATCCCTGCATCACACATTTCAATATATAATCAATCCATTGTCTTATTCAACAGACATATAGTTAATAAAAACATATTTAATAACCTAAAATAAAGTTTTCAGGACTTATGACAGGAAAGTCAGTAGGCCTATGCTACACCAGTAAAAGATATATACAGGCTATACAGGCCACAGGCACATCCACATCTATACAAATAGATAGGTATCATATAGAGCCACACTAAGTGATAGTCTGTTCCATTAGAGGAATAACAATAATTGACAATTTAACAAATACTTGGTTAAAATCACATTTTAAAATATCGATTCCTAGTATTTATATTTTATAAATGGTTGCAGATATGATAAATCCGCTATGTTTAAAATAAGTGATATCCTACTTCCCAAATCTGATCGTTCCCGTGAAGCACAAGTAAATATTCAAATATAAGAAAAACTGCATAAAAAGTAGGCTAAATTGCGGGCCTAGTCTGAAAATTAGGCTGGTAAACTGAAACTGCGCATACGATTCAACGGCAGGGAAGCAGCTTCAACAGCCAATCACGTTTCAGAATAGAGGACTTTGTGGCCATGGATTAACACAGAATAACGGTTTCAAGTCTACGCAACAAACAGCAGCAGCGGTAACACTCCAGAGTAGTAGGCTAGTCTTTGTCGTATCTATGGTAAAATGTCCGTGGCAACATTTGTTGCCCTTCCCTGATGCAGTGTGCAACACGGTCATAAAGAATCCGCTATTTTGCATTAACTAAACAGTTGTATCCCAAAATGTCTGATGCTACTTGAATTGTAGCTACCCTACACTTTGAGTCCGCTCCGTATAAGTTTCTGTAGGTATGTTACAAAGTGTAAATCACTAGATTTAACTACATTATCATGTAGGCTAGCCTATTTTAGGAATTAGCGCGAATCTATAGTACACCGGGCCTACTGTATGTTCTCAAATGATTTAAAATAATGTATAGAATAGAAAGCTATGGGCCACTGTGATTGTGTAGACCTGGTAACACTTACAATGCTACCAACATACAACTGAAAATGAGTGAAGTTCTTACTAAATTTGCGTAGAAATATGCTGTTCAGATGTCACATCAGAGTAGCCCATAGTCTGTTCCGTTGCACTGGTACAAAAGGCTGACATTTTAATTTGGGCAAAACAGGCTAGTTTTTCAAAAATATATGCACCACGTAGATAGATAGGCTACTCACCGTTTTCGGCATTTTCAGTCCTGTTTGTCTCTGGTCACAGATAGCAGAAATGTAGCGATTGAATGGAAAGTTTCAAAAAAAACTTTTTTCCATCAGATAAACTACAGGGGCAGGAATCCGACCGTCACAACAGCAAACAACTAATCTTAGAGTTCTCCTGTGAGACTTTCTTTTAAATATAAAAATCCTTTAATTTCGTCAGTTATGTTGGTCCGCAATGAGTGAATCTAAAGCCTGATTTCCTGTTAACGGAACTCTGTCTGAAAACCACACCCAGTAAATGAAGACATACTGAAGAGCCCAGTTTTCAACAGACTCCGCCTGCATTTTCGATGACCCTTTGTGCCTGCAAATTGCAGTTCAACGTGAGCCACTGCTCAGAAATTCCTTTACTTCTAGAATTAACGCGGGTTACTTAATTCAGTCCCGCCGTCTACGTAGCCTAATAGTTTAGCAGGTTAACGAGGCAGAGGTTTTACATCATTGTAGAGAAAATGAGCGATCAGTCATTCATCAGTCAAAATTACAATGGTTAGGCTTTCTTGATATTTCTGTTTTAAGTCATCTTAACCCAGTGTTCAATGCGATTATGCTAAATACTGATTCCAGACGTGCCCATTCAACATTCTAAAGTGGATTCTGTTACTATTAAACCGCTCTAGTAGGCACCGTTGACAACCGTGGTCTAAACTCTCTAAAATGTTTTAGGCAACTGCAGGCTAGAGGGTGCATTGATATATGATCTGTTCAAGGATACCATAACTTAATAGTTATATGGTACTGGAGTGGAGACAAACAAATTTGATGTTCCCCATTTTAATTTATCTTAATTTAATTTCACTTACCCTAGGTCCATCAACAACATAAATTAGCACTGAGTGGGGGTCCTTAGAAACCTCAAGGGAGGTTACAGTCTTTGCAAATAGATATCCACAACCTTGTTCTTTTGAAATTAAAACCAATTTGCTATACAGATAGGTGAAGACCAACAGGCAATAGTGATCAAGAAGCAGGCATGGAGTTCTTCCTGGGGTAGGAACAGGAGTAAGTACTGGATTGCTGATGAGTTAAAAAGCTCAAAAGCTACTGTTCCACAGACAGGGCATTTTTCAATCATTATTAATGCATAACATTCAACTAGGTTTAGTGGTGATTTGAATGCCTATGCGCTAAATTAAAGGTATTATTTTATTTTTACTGGACCAGCATAAATACATTTGAAAAATGTCACGTGTAGTTATCACCATAGCATTAGCTTTGTCCATACATTATTCAAAGAAACCATTCAGCAATTTATATTTGTTCATTATTTTATCCTAATCTAATCATAAATGCATATTAATTTCACAAGTGCCAACACAAGGCACTTACATAGGTGTGCCTTTCTGCAGACCCTCAAAAGGAAACAGACTGTGTTGACCATGTTGACACAGGGTCAGCAATGTTTGATGAAAAGGCAGTGCTCGTCAATACAAGACTATTGCTCCCATCATTGTGCTGCCACAATTCTGCCACCTCAGTGGAATGCTCCCAGAACTGATGAGTTGAAATAGCACTGTATAAACCATGGGTTTTCCACGTACAGTGTTTGGTGTCTTTAGGTAATGCAAGTTACCTGTGAGTCTGCATCCAGCTGTGTTACAAAGACTAACCAGGTTTGTTGGGCATACAGCGATAACATCAGCAGGACTATTGTTGTTACCGCCATCTTGTGACTCTTTATTTTATGATTAGCTGTTTTCCTGTAAACCCTGGGTATATAGAGGGGAATGTGGAATGGTTCAGGGAGACTCAATAATACGACCTCCTGCGCACCATTCGAGTATAGCCATTCATATTGCACCTTTCCATGTACATCCTCTTGACTCCACCACTGCACACTTTTAGAGTCCTAACAGACATTGACAACCTAGGTTACCTGCACCCTGTAGTCACGCGCCTATACACCAGTGCCGTTACAAGATCCTAAGTGTATCATTGTAGGCTATACAGGCCACAGGCACATCCACATCTATACAAATAGATAGGGATCATATAGAGCCACACTATGGGCGGACGTTTGCAGTTCCTTTTGTTGAACTGTTAGAACAGAGGAGCAGTTTGAACTTATCTTTTGGAGTCAGATAAACGAGAACAACATTAAACTAACCCGGTTCCAGTAGCATTGGTCAGACCAAATGTGTTTCCTTCGCCTCTCAGATACTTCCACCTTTTGGTGTACAAAAGCAAAGGGGTTCTTACAAAGGCAATGCTGTCTTCCTATTAGTCACATTCAAGTTTTTGTGGCTGGCATTATGTTTATTCAAAGCCATTAAAATGGAGGTTTACATATTGGTTGCTTCTGCACAGGTATATGAGACCCCTGACATTGTCTAGTACTGTCCAATGTCAACAGCTTCTCTCTCAGCCCATTCATTCTCATAGGCAATGTAAAGCTATGCTAACATGAACAGGGAGATGTCCTGCCACAGCTTCATGTTTTGTGCACACATCTCGGTGGTGTTTCATGCATACCTGCTATTTGTGGGTGTTGTTCCACAATAATGTTTGCATGGCATCAGTTAAAATAAGATACTTTGAAGAAATAAAGGGTTTAATAAAGCCCCTTTACTGAATGTCCACATGAACAACATGATAAGTCTTTGCTTATTTATATGCTTCTCCTGTCCAGAAGTCATCAGTGCATGTAGCACATGTTCAAAGATCTGTTTTGTGTTCACAAGTGAGAATATAACTTTATTTTCTCCTCACAAGCTCACGTTGATATAAAAAGTGAAGGTTCTGAAATTCTTTTATCAGCGATATCAACCATTCGGTGGCAGGTTTAATTCATTAGGTGGTTGAGTCTTTTTGTATAAGCAGATTTGGGAGCCCAACAAACGCTCTATTCCCTTGGTCCTTACTGCCACACAGTGGGATGTACATGACATTGCCATGACATGTCGAACACGTGGATATCAGCTTTCGGGTGCATGCGGAACCTTTATTTGAAATATATCGTGTAGAAAGGACTGTATTAAACGCTGCACCGCAAATCGCGGGGCGTGGGTTAGTTATGTGGTTAACATAATTTGCAGGATATCGAACTTGCTTGCTATTGTTGAGATTCAGTTGTAAGAATCGCTTCCTAGCATTTCTGTGTAGTTGGATACATTACTTCATTGCTTCAGTTTGGTAACATTTGTTGAGAATGAAAAGAAAATCGTTAGAAAAGTCTGCCCATGTTGTTGCATGGATTAACAAAGCAGAGTGGGACCAAATTCTTGAATATCTGTACTCGAAGGATTGTGCTTTACAGAAATTTGCATTACACAGAATCTCGGCGTGGAAAGGCAGGTAAACAATGCGATCACAGTACTTGGAAGTATTTGAAATGTACGTCTAGATAGCTAGATACGTCTAGGCTTATCGTTCTTATACCTAGATAGCTAGCAAGCCACATTTGCTGATTAGCTAATTTCTCCTGCCGGTAAGCATAATTTACCGTTTATCTGCCTGCTACTAGTACTACTAGTGCTACTACTAGCTATCCAGCTAACATTGATACTGGTTGTGTACTAACTAGGTGTTTGTAATGGACACGATCTTGTTTATTATAGCAAACAATCTGGCTGCCATCATCAGCTCTAACGTTAGCCTAATATCTTACTCGACCTGTCCGTATGCTTTGTAACGAGTATTATTTATACTGTATGTATACCATAAAATAATCAGGTAGGTATATAATGAATGGCAACCTCGAAGTCATAAAGGCACGAAATAAAGAGAGAATAAAGAATTCGTGATACGGTTCTTGATAATACAAAGTCGATCACACTGTCTCTGTGATACATTGCAATTCGACTCGGCAAAAGTATTACTTGAAAACTGTAAGTATTGTGCCCCCCCCCCCAAGGTTTGGAAATAGTACTCCTGTTGCTGTGGAAAGCACCGCAGACTTGGTGCGATGTCAGGTACTTGATCGTTCAGGACACCTAGAAACAGACGATCTGGTCCTGCTCTATGGAACAGCGCTTGTAAGGTGGGGATTCACCTCGTTCTTTATACTGTAAAACAAACAGTATATTTTGATGTTTTGTTTCTTTGTACATCATATACAATGGCACAACATGACACGAGCACTTCATGCTTAAAAACCTACCTATTTGTCTGAATAAAAGCAGTTCTGCAAAGAAGAGTGGACTAATATTCCCCCACGGCACTGTGGAAGACCGATATTGAATAATAGGACTCGTCTGGTTGCAGTTATTGCTGCTAAAGGTTATGCAACCTCTTATTCTTTGTGTGTATAGATCTTATTCAAGTTTATGTCACATCTCCTCTTCTCAGCAGTGAACACCAGTCTCAGATGGAGTTCACCCTAGGTCACCCTAAAAATATATGTGGTTTTCCCCTGACAACTGAGCATTTTTTGCAGGATAGTTAAACATAAAGGCTTGGCTCAGTCAGCTGGGCCTCTTTAAAATGAATGGAAGTAACATATTTTAAAAAGATTTCGGTTGGGAATACCAAAACAAAATTAAAAAGAAATGAATAAACATCCCACTGTTTGCCAAATGCCTTTGACTTTATTATGTGTATTATTATTGTTTACTTATATTTTATAAAATAAATAGCCACGTATGCATTTATAAGACATATGATGTGATGTCTTTGGCCCCTCATCCAAATGTTTGTGGCAATCTGCTTACATTTTAGGTTTGTTAATTTAATCACCGAACGTAAACAGAAGAAAGTAGCCACTCCTCTGAGACGTTTGGCCAATAAGGTAGGTCGTGTGAACACCAAGACGTCATTTGAACTAATTTACTTCACTCATTGAAATGATAAACTTGACACATTTTGAGCATTTCACACTTGTATTAGTGACAATGAAATACTGCTATCTATGAGCATGGTGTCAATCTGATAATCAGAGGTTACTTTAATGGAAAGTGCTTTATTGGTGTGAGCAGTGACTTAGGAGTTGCCTTGTTTTTTTTCCAGCTGAACATTCCTGAGTGGATTGTCAACCTCAGACATGACATAACTCACCGAAGGCTCCCTACCTTAAAATGGTGCCGTAAAGGTGAACCGATCAAGCTTTTATGAGTAAAACATTCTGTTTTTACATCTTGTCATCTCATCCCAATGCTAGACTGCATATAGGAGTGCGGCCATCGGAAGCTGATCACCAACAATGCACTGACATTGATTGGCTGCATAAATGCTTTCATGTTGTGCAATTTACATAGCTTGCTGTAGATCATCCTATGTCATAATTATTTATGTAAAGATACATTTAAAACAAAGCTTCGGAAGCATGTCTTTTATTCCAGAAGACAGATGGCCTTCTTATGGGAGGACATGTCCTTTGAAACCCAGAATCTCACCGGGGTAATTACTATTGTTTTGTGTCATTACAGGATGTCAGTTTGTTCTGGAGTGGCTACAGCAGGAATACTGGTCCAGGCAGCTGTGTAGCCAACTTGCTGAACACTGGGACTCCCAGTCAGAGTCTGAAGAGGAGCAGGAGGAGGAACTTGGGCAGGAAGATGAGTTTACCGTGAGGCAAAGAAAAAGAGAAGCCCACCGTAAGCTTATTCTGTTATTGCTACTGAAAAAGTCTATCCAGGTTATCCTGGGCCACTTTCAGACAATAACCGTAATTTGCCCGTTATTATACCCAGAATATTGGGACTGGGCCTAGTGGTAATCTGCATCCATTTTCACCCAGTATATTAGTCCTGGGTCAATTGTTAAACCCAGCTGGAGACATTTGAATTGTAGCCCTGATTCAGACCCAAGAAACCAGGTGAGGCGAGTTAACTGTCTAATCCACTGCTTTAATCGATCAATTTAGTGCTGAGTAATGACAAAAGCCAGCACACCCTGCGGCTCTCCAGGACCAGGGTTGCCGACCCCTGGCCTATGCCGTCAACTTAACTGACAAATTATCTTCACTACTGTTCAGGCTGACAGAGTTACAACTGTAACCATCAAAGAACTGACTATGGGAATGTAAATGTAAACATTTTAGCTAATGACATAATTTTATAGGCTTGCATAAAACAACACAGCACTTTTTCGCCTGCGTAACGAAACTAGCATTTACAATATCCACACATAGTGTGTTGTGCAACCGGCAAAAACCGTTCATGGGATTTCTTTTTTTTTGCCAACAAAAAGTGTATTTTGTGATGCCTGCGTCCGAATAGAGGACTTCCTTTGGAGGAGTTCCAAGGAATCTCTCGTTTGAGTAAATATATCTGAGGAAAATGGTGGAAACACCGTTTCCATCATTTTCAGTGTGTGTTTGTCTTGTTGATGGGGATTGGGTATTTGACAAAAACTTCAATCAATGGATGTACCCTGTTGCTGTCTGAGGATTGCTAGTAGGAGGGGGAGTTTGGGTCAGAGAGGTAGGGGAGGGTGACGGGTGGGTGGGGAAGTGCAAACACCTTTTTTCAGGTTACAAGGTGTTGTCTAGTTTATTAAGCAAAATGCAATATTTTATACCTCATAAGACTCATAATATCATGTAGGTTCCATGTGTCTTTTTGGAAAACTGCCTAGACATTGATTAGAAAAAACAATGCTAATTTTTGGTGATATTTTTGGGGATTTGCCCAGTGTTGTGACTTGGCTCCATTGTGTTTCAAAGTGCGCCAGCCACAGCTCCAATAAATTGTACCTAATATTAGTATTAGCTATACATTTGGTGAAACTGGCAAATGGAAGTGTCAAATGGATAAAAATCACAATCCAACAGTTCAACCAGTACTGTGCAGGTTTATAATTCCAGCTGTATTGAAGATATTTATTTGCTTTCCTTCTCAGAAAAAGCCAGAAAATTGCTGATTTCCTACGAGAAAGAGCAGTTTCAGGTAATTGACCTTTTAAAATATTTTTCCAGTAACCATTTTCTGCATCATCTGCTCTCCCTGCAGTTTGTTTTGTTGCTCTGGCTGTTAAGGTTCCTGGTGAAAATGCATAAATCCAACACCAGGTGTCATAAAAGCACAATGGTTATATCTCGTGCTTAGCTGCTGAAAAGGAAGAAAGAAAACTGCTTTCCAATTGTGCTTGAATACAGTAAAGGGAGCACTGCATTTGTATATATTTTTTTGTAAATAGTTTTTAGTATGGCAAGTGTTTAAAAATACATGACGTGCATCTGTACATGGTGGCTTTAACTCATCAGTGACACAATCAGGAGTACTATGTGCATGTATTACTTAATGAGCTGGAGAACCATGGCTTCTGATAAGTTGTAACTTTGGCACCTCTATGGGTTGCCCAATTTGGAAAAAAGGCAACAGAGTTGTATTTGATCGGTCCCCATCTGGTGGCCCTGCTTCTAACAGTTTTGCTGAGATTTTGACTTTAGCCATGTCCTCCAAGGTTCAGGTGAACTTAATTCAGCAGGATTGGTGGCTATGTTTACGCAGCCATTCTATATGGAAAAGTTAAGCACGGTATCTACATTCATATAGCCGTTCCTTATGGAAGCACGAAGCATGATTGGCGCATAGGAATGCTATGGATGGTGGCTACATTTATAGAGCTAGTCTTTATGGAAAGGCCCTGAGCTTCCTTTATTTGGTTAGGCAGAGCTAACCAATATTAGCCATATTTCACATGACAGCAAAATTAGGGCCTGTGTCAAATAGAGTTTTTAAAGGTGCCTAATTAGAGTCATGCAGCCTGATGTAACCCTCTAATAGCCGTGTCTTTTTGGCCGGGTGCGATATTTATAACTTGTAGTTGTCTCGTTATCCCAGCCTTCTTGGTGACGCCATTGAGCTGTGTGGGTGAGCGCGAGTGGAAGCCGAGTGAGTGAGAAGAGGAGATTTCTCTTCAGAGGCTGTCCTGTTTTTCTTTCCTTTTTTTTCCCCTCCAGTGACGCAGGCCGGCAGGGAAATGCACGCCCAGCTACACTGCATTACGTAGAAGTCCTGCGTGCACCCTGTTTAAGGAGTGCGTCTTGCAGTTTCTCACTTGCCAGTTCATTCCTTAAGGCGTTGCGGACAGACGGTGAAGCTCTGGAGCGTTATGGTTCTGTTGACACCGTGATGGACCACTTTGTGCTGCGTTCTCTTAATAAAGAGGAGTGTTTCATCCTCTTATGGGCACAGACAACAGGAACTAGCATTTTGTGGAGTCACTTCCTTATGATGTGATGGGCCTTTTTTTGATGGGTGGCAGTACATTTTTTTGTTATGGTTCCATTGTGAACCAGAAAAGTGAACCACGGTTTTATTACGGAAAATGTTCAAGTGTAGTAGTGTTTCAATGAAACTACCATTTCTGTGTTGAAGTACAAACCAGTAATGTGTACCTTATGCTCTTTGTGTAGAATTTATTCTGCAGTGTAAGCTAATGGTTGCCATTCTGTTGTACAGATGACTAAGACCTGGAGAGAATCAGGAACATGTATTTACCTGGGGTTCTCCCAGTAGGTCTTTCATTCTTCTTGCTGATTAGTCTTCATAAGTGTGAAACGCAAAGTCGGGATTAGGAGGGCCAAGCACTCGGCCACAATGAAGCTTGTGAACACAAGCCGTCAAACGGTGCCGAAATGTGATGCTTCAGTCATTGTCGATGTGCTATTTCATATTTTTTCCATGGATGTGTTTGATTGGTTGCTTGAACTTCCTGCTCTGTTGCAAGGCCTTTGATGGACAGCACGAAGAGAACAAGTCCAAGAATCCATGGCTCCGTCCTTCCTCAGACCTGAACGCGATCCTCATTCAAGTCAAAGACTTTGCAAAGGAATACAGGTTAGCATCTGTTTGCCATCGCTAACAGTTTTTCAACAAGCCATTTCTCAACTAATGCAGGTTCTCTTATACAAAGGTGTATATGCGTTGTAAAAAAAAAAAACATAAGCAAAAACAGTTTGGTGGTTTCAGTGTAAATTCACACGTTTCTGATAATGACCATTGACCCTGAAAAAAAAATTGAATGTGAAACCATGAAATCTGTGATGTGTCTTAATTTGCTTTCATTTTCAAAGAAGTATAGCACATCATGTGTTACTTGGCAAACAGCTGTGATAAGAATGGATTTACTGGTTTATTTGTTCCAAAGAAATTGCTTCAGTTTTGTCCCTCCCCTTTGGATGGTGACGGTTTACAGTGAGATACAGCGGTGCTTGCGCTGTAATTTCTCTGCGATTCCCTCTCACGAGGCGATTAGCCTAGCTCAGCCCGTTACACACACAAACACAAACGCAAGCACACACACACACACACACACACACACACACACACAAACGCGAGCACACATGCGCGCTGACACACACACACACACACACACACACACAAACGCGAGCACACATGCGCGCTCACACACACACACACAAACGCGAGCACACATGCGCGCGCACACACGCCCACGCTCCGCAGCCTCCGAGCAGCTACTCGCTCACTTTGGGGAATCCCGACGTGGTTAACGCCCACGCAGACTGTGCGCTCACGCTTACGCACTTGCACCAAATGTAACCTTCAGGAGTGATTATGACAGGGCTGGCCGCGTGATGGAACGCGGAGCTACATTACGCCAGGGTTTTTTTGCGTCTGGAGGAGGCGAGAGGAGTCTCCATCTTTCAAAGCAGGAGACGCTGCAGTCATTCGTTCTGCCGAAGCGGAACCGCTGTGAACGAGGAGCAGACCCTTTCTTTGCCACATCTGTACCAGTAAATTAATTTTGTGCCTTGTGGGCAAGTCTGTGGGAGTAAATGTGCATTTTTTGTGGTTACTGGTGAGGAGAACGGTTGGCACTTTTTTCGAGGCCCACTGTGTACATTGTCCTTGTCTTTGAGAAAAAGGTTGCTTGAACGTAAAAGCACTTTCATGTGTTAAGTTTAGAACGTGGTTTTGTTTCTGTTCATTCAGCCAGTGAAACATTTCCTACTAATGAAAATTGGCTTTCTAATTCATTACGTTTTCCAGTCTCTCTCTCCTCTCTCTCTCGTCTCTCTCTCGTCTCTCTCTCGTCTCTCTCTCGTCTCTCTCTCGTCTCTCTCTCCACTCTCTCCACTCTCTCCACTCTCTCTCCACTCTCTCTCCACTCTCTCTCCACTCTCCTCTCTCTCTCTCTCTCTCTCTCTCTCTCTCTCGCGCACTCGATCGTGCTGAAACGAATGCGCCGTTCTGTTGAAATCCCGCAGTGACCTCAAACACGGGGAATGTCTTGCGTGTAGGCGTTGCTTCAGACCTCAGCTTTTGAAAAAAGCCGCAGCCCACCTCCCTCATCCCCGAGGCGGTGGGCACAGAGGAGACGGGAAGTCCGGCCTGGTGTCGAGAACGTTGAGGCTCCAGTGATTAAACCGGACGGGTCATTTCATATCACGTTCTGTTTATTAAGGCTGTGGGTATAATCTGTCTCTTCTATTAGTAACATTGATAATATGCCTTCAGAAAAGCACCTATCATAACCAAGCTCTTTCGCCAGCTGCTAGCTTCTCTAGTCTTGGTCTGCGTCATTTTGTGATGTGGAAGCTCCCGTCACATCGGGGCTTTCCGAGTGAAGGTGGTCTGCTGCTTGATGTGGGCTGCAGCTGGAACCTCGGTGTGATCTGTTGGACTGCCGTTAATATTCACTTTTTTTGAGGTGGCAGAAGTAAAACTTTCCTATCCCTTTTTATTCGTGGTTCTTGGGTCCGTGCCATCAGTTTGTCTTGTGTGTTCTTCCCTTTCTTGTTTGAAATAAGATGGCTTATGACTGGAATCTGGGCTGCCGTTTGATGATTTCTGTTTGTTCTCCACCCCAGCGATGTTCTGATAGATGTGATGCTGTCGGATGGATTTTTGGTCCCCACCATGGAGCAGCTGGAGTCCCTGGACATTAACTCTGCCAATGGTGAGTCCCGCCCCACCCTCCCACATTAACGGCTAACATAGACTCACTGTGTTCCGAACAGAACTCGGGGAAGCGCCCAATTCCACCAGAAGCTAACGTCCGTCCAATGGTAGTTTATCTCCTGAGGAATGTGGTTTATACACACACTCAAACACACGCACACACACACACAAAAATCGAGTAATTTTTTTAGTTATTCGTCATGAAAGTCGCACTGAACATGGTGAGATAACTTGGTGTTTGGAACACGGTACGTTACATAAATGCTCCCAAAAATTAGCTAAAAAATGTGCCTGGTTGCCATGTTGTTCCAGGCGAACGCGACCCCAACACCCCCTGTGTCCCCCTGGTCTTTCTGCGGTTCTGGCTGCCATTGCTGCGGGTGCTCTACTCCCAGGCCTTTGTCCAGGACCTGGTGGAAAAGCTGTTCTCCGAGCTCCAGCTGTCAGACGAGATCTCCCAGCACAGAACTTCCTACATCGCTGGATGGATTTCCCACATCTTGAATTGCGCCAGTCCGAGTACGACAAGTGTTCCCTCTCAATTTTACGATGGCCTGCTAACTACCTCTGAGGTCAGGCATGCCTGCTTCAGTCAGGCCATGTGATGCAGCTTGCTTCAACTACTCATAAGGTCTAGGAGCCGATGAGTTTAAGTCTAGCTTGAGTCTCAAATTCTGCAGTAAACCGCTATGTGAATGAATGTTTGTTTGTTTGACCGATTAATTGACCGTTTATATCCATAGGAAAAAGGAATCCAAATGAAACTAAAAGTCAGAGAAAGGAAAGGCTGAAAGACAAGATGTTTATGAAGCCCGTCCCACTGCCACGGCAAAAGCTTTTAACAGTCTGCCTGCAAGCGCCATGCGTGGCCACGCCACACCTTCTCCAGCAGTAAGTGCTTTTGTCTGTTCATGTGCCGTGTCGTGTCATTTCTCTTCTATTAAAAATAAAAATACGCACTCAGAAATGAAGCGTGCGCACCCTCGGGGGTTGGAAGAAGCATCTCTGTTTTCGTGCGGGAGAACCTCCGTTCTCGTGCTTGCTCGCGGGGTCCCGTGTCATTTCAGTGTAACGCAGACGGTCTTATTGAGCCCCGAGATGTTTATCCAGCTTGGGCCGTATCCCCCGTGGGGGGACAAGGGGGCGGCCGTCACCCCGTCTTAAGTTCGTGTGCAGGCATGAGTCATAGGGCGGCTCGTCTCGCTGCACATTTCCACATTTCAGACGTTTTCTCGAAGCGGCAGGCCGTTAAGGCCCGGAGGTGAGCTGGCTGAAACGTCTTATCGAAGCGAGCGCTGAACAATGTGTGGAGGAAAGTAATTGTCCGTAAGTGCTGCAATGCAGACCTATGCGGTGCGGCCCTGACTGTAACTAGCTGCTGCATGGCATTTCCTGTTCAGCCGAACACTGGTCAAGATAAGGGATTTATTGGTTGACAAATATAGGGACAAATGCTGATGCTTTGTTGAGCTTGAGCATTGTTGGCTGTGTCTAGCTTCTCATTTCTGGTGTTGTGGTGCATGGGTCACCTTACAGGGCGTGAGAATTACATTACATTACATTACATTATTGGCATTTGGCAGACGCTCTTATCCAGAGCGACGTACAGTTGATTAGACTAAGCAGGAGACAATCCTCCCCTGGAACAATGCAGGGTTAAGTGCCTTGCTCAAGGGCCCAACGGCTGTGCGGATCTTATTGTGGCTACACCGGGATTAGAACCACCGACTTTGCGTCTCCCAGTCATGTACTGTAGCGTAGTGGTTAAGAGCAGTAGGGTCCAGTCCTCTGCTTCAGATTTGTGTTTGGTGTCTCCTCATGTGAATGAAGCTGGTTAGGCTTGTACAACCTTTTCCCCTTAAACACACTTTGGTTAAGGCCCATCTACACCAAGAATGAGAACTGTAACGCTAACTATAAATATGTAATTTTTAAAAACTCTGCACCACAACTATTAGCGACAAGGACAGTGACGAGCGTTATCGTCGAGTTCACTTTTCTAGCTGCATGAACGATGAAACACTGACAGCCAATCAATCTACCAGAATTTACAGGGTGGCACATACAAAATGGCAGATGACATAGCCAAGAGACTTTACAGTACGTTATCGTTCAGCAGTGCGGATGCTCACGTCGGTATAACATTATAGCTATTATAGTTCTTAGTGTGCATGGGCCTTTAGAGACGCATACTGTCTAATGGAATCTGGTGTGCCTTTGAGAAATCTGAAGGAAGCGCTGCGGTCTGTCCCGGCAGGATCCTGGCGGACATGGAGCCTGCCTTGCCCCAGGTCACCCAGCAGAAACTCCACCGCCTGTGCAGCATCTACACTCAGGGGGGCCACCCCGGCCCCTCCTCTGACCGGGGGCAGAGGGACCACCCCATCTACACCCTGGAAAGCCTGCGCAAGAGGATGCGGCGGGAATCGGAACGTTCCGGCAGAGACCCGTCCCCTGGGGCGGGGCCACGCCTGCTGAAGCCCCTGCCTCCGCTCTCTTCGGAGGAAGTGACGGAGGACCTCCAGGAGAAGCTGAGCCCCAACGCGCTGGCGGAGAGGGCGGCTGCTCTCCGGGGCTCGCCCTGGCAGGTGTGCACGGGTGAGTCGGGACAACCCATCCGTGGGAGAAGGGGTTTGTCTGGCGGCAGGCTGACCGCTGAAGCTGGTTCAGCACGTGGTTCTCATGGATGTTACTGCGGTCTTCTTGTCATTTGTTTACCTAGACAACGTGAAGTGGAAGGACTTTGCCCTGGGGAAGGTGCCAGGGCAGTCTGAGGACCCCTCTTGCTTGATGGTGGACAGCTACGCCAGCCTGTCGGTGCTCGACCAGCACGTGGACCTCGACAAGTCTGCTCAGCACAGTGTGTACACGTGGTAAGTGCCTCCCGCAATCAAACTGTTTTCTTTGAACATTCAACTGCAGGAGCGAACTTAATGTTATTTTGTGAGTAATATGGTGCTCTGACAGCCACAAAAGTGAAACTCACACCCACATGAATGAGAAAACCGCCAGACTTCACCTGCTTGTGGAAATTTAAAAATACAAAAATGTGAAAATAATACAATTAGAAAACCAAGTTATAATTGGAAAAGTTAGGAAAATAAGTATAACTAGCTAAATCGTAACAATGAACAAACTACAATACTAAACTAAAATGCCAAATATAGTGTGATGTATCAAATATACAGGATACTCGGCTCGGTACTCAAATATACAGGATGCTTGGGCTTTAGAACTCAAAAAAAGGTGATTTAATGTTTATTACCCCTTTATTACCCCAACTGCATAGCCGTTTCCTTGTCGGCCTGACTGCAGGAACTGTCAACTTCACATTCAGGTTGGACTGTCTCCAGAATCAGGAGGCCGGAGTAATGGCCTGGTCTTCATCAAACTTTTGGAATATTCTGAGAGAGAAATTGATATTATAACTCATTGTAATGAAGGTTGGAAGTGGATTACAAGGGGCACCCCTTTGTTCCTGTGATGTGAGTTTTAAACTTGTCCATGATTTGCCCATTCAATTCACATTGCGATGATGAATTCAAATGACAAAATTCACACTCAAAGCATGTTCCCCGCGTTTCATCACCGATTATAAAGGAAGAAAAAAAAGCAGACTCTCTTAAAAAGGCACATCTTCATAATATAGCTTATTAACTCTTATTGAACTTATTGACTCTTAATTACTTAGGCTGCCTGGCTGTACATACTAATTTGTTTTTATAAAGACCCGAGTGCCAACTCATGGTCACATAACTAGCATTAATGTAAAAACATTGAGATTTTAGACATGTTAACTGTTAAAATGTGTATACAACTGTTGAGTAAAATGATCAGAGAGGAGTTCACCTTACATCCAGTTCCTGTATTATTATTATTATTACTTTTTCAAATTTTCTGGGGGGAGGGGGGCGGAATGGGTGAAATTGCTTCCATGCGACACACCTCCAACACTTACGATCTGCAGTGGTGGCAGCTTTTTTTCCCGAGAGGTTACGTGGACGTTTCCCGAGAGGTGACGTGGACATTTCCCTGGTGGATTTGGAGATGTTTCCCTGGTTTTTTTTTCCTGGCGTGATGAAATGGAGCGTGGTGCTACCCGCCCGGGCACCCCCCCGCGCCGCTCTGACGGGTTCCCACCCGCCCCGCCGGAATCCCCGCGCCACGCGACTCACAGTCACACTCCCATCAGCAGATCTCTCTGCTGCCCACGTCTTCCACAGGAGCGGCCAGCGTTAGCGCCACGTGACTTCGCCTTTCCACTCGCGCGGGTAGCAAAGGGGAAGTTGAGCTCTGGCTGCTAGTAGCAGCTGTTTCCCCTGAAACTCACCAGGCAATAGAAGCTTTTTCCAGCCGCACGGGCTTCCCTGAGTGGGCCTCTATGTCTGAGGATCTCTGGAGTGTGGCTTCAGATGTAACCCCTTGGATGCTGACTTTACAGGGTCACGTACGATTAGCTTCCTGAGGGGAAATTCATTTGGGAAGCCACAGTAACTTTAGAATCACACTGATGAGACTTGGATTAAGTCAGCCAGGTTCCCAGGGCTGTTGCATCTGAACTATATACTGTAGAAAAAAATATGAGTCGTGTCTGTGACATCATCCATTGACTTTCCATGGACTGTGGTGAATATGTAAACCGCATTACTTCCTGTGCTGTCTGTCCCAAACTCCAGACGGCTAAAAATAGCTAATGAAGAGATATTTATGAGGTAATTATACATTTATTTACCATTGCCCAAACATTGGCAATGATGGAAGCTATCTATTCATATTTTTAAAAATTGCATGCGTATTATGCCTTTTGAGCCTGAGAAAACCGGCAGTTTTATCAATCGCTTGGATTTTCAGTCCCTGTTCTATGAACTCAGTGGATCAAAGGCAAACTTTCACATGCTTCCATCTTCATTTTACGATTCCTACACAAATACATTTCAGTATGACTGAAATCTGTGATGGCCCCCACACACGTTTCATAGCTGAATCTACACTGTTTATCTCTTCATATGCAGTCGCTTTGCCTGTTATCCTAATCTAAAATAACAGCATGTGATGCTCCAATTATCATAGGCTTTGTTCCTCACTTGTGTCATTGAGTCATGAGTTTTGCTGGAGTTAACACAATTCACCTGAGCTTGGGTGAGATTCTTGCTTGGAGTTACAGTCCCCTCCAAAAGTATTGGAACAGCAAGGTCAGTTCCTTTGTTTTTGCTATACACTGAAGACAATTGAGTTTGAGGTCAAAAGATGTACACGAGATGATGACTGATCCAAATTTCCTGGTATTTTTATCTAGGTTTGTTAATCAACTTAGAAGGTTATCAGGTGTTTCTTATTGCCCAGATGTGTCCTGTTAAACTGATTGGTTAAACGATAAATAGTTTTGAATGTCTACTCTAGGTCTTAGCCTTAGGCTTTGCCTGTGAAGGCTGCATTTGTCTTAGATAAGATAATCCAGCATGAAGACCAAAGAGCTGTCTTTGGGAGAAAAACAAGCCATTTTGAAGCTTAGGAAATCTGGGAAATCAGAGCTATTGCACAAGCATTGGAGATAGCTTGTACAACAACTTGGAATGTCCTGGGGGAAAAAAAGAAAAGAAACCGCTGGTGTACTGAGCAACGGACATTGAACAGGTCGACCAAGGAAAACAAGCTTGGCTTGGTGCAGTTATTGCAAGCAAGGGATATGCTACCAAATATTATTGTTTTACTTTCATTTACTTAAATACTCTCTGTTCCAATACTTTTTCTCACCTAAAAATTGGGCGGTCTGATATGTGTAAATACCAGGAAATAAAAGCTCTTGTCTCGTGTTCATCTTTTTATCTGAATGCCAGATGTATTCAGTGTATTGCAAAAACAAAGGAATTGGTCTTGCTGTTGCAATACTTTTGGAGGGGAGTGCATTTCCCATCATAGTCATCATGCATTCCTATGATATGATGACTGATCTGATTATTTAACCAAGCCACATTAGCATGCATGCAAACCCAACTATAATAATTGTATGTCCGTTAATTTGCTGGCACAGGTGTCATCCGGATGGGTTTCCACTGGGGTAAAAAACCCAGTTGACATACCTTTCCAGAGAGTGAGAAGCAGCTACGATATTTATTCTGTTACTATGGGAACCGCGGTCATCACAAAAAGCTGAAACTAAAGAAATTGAGAAATCATATGTTCCTCTTTCATAACAAAAGATTCCCATATTCATACAGTCCGTCACAGGGCAGAGGGGAAATTCAGCAGTTCTCTTATAAACATTGCCGTTTTTGTATGAACTAGGCTGAACATGCTAATGATAATTACGTCTGATTTTGTTATTGATTTCCTGCGTAACCTGTTTGAAACCAGATGAGGATGAGAAGAGAAGTTTGACTTGACTAGGTGATGGCTACCTTCCTGAAATTCAGCTGAATGATATTAAAATGGAAAATGACATGCATATGGTTCAGACAAAAAACTAGTTGTGCAACAATAACTAAAGAAGTATCATTTTGAATAATGGATGGGATGGGTTGGGTTATTAAAAAGTGTAACAAGATTTATTAATTTATTTCAGGACTGTCCAACCTGTCCAACATTCCTGGCAATCTACTGTCCAGTAGGTTTTGACACCAATTTGTTAAACCATCAAAATACCATAATCTACACTTGACATATATCTGTCTTATTATAGCACCTGTCTGGATTTTAAACTTTTAGGCATTATTCATTGGTTTTGTAGGCAAAGAACTACCATGGGGTTGGGATAGGAGGTACTGTACCATTAAATTGAAAGTATTCCCGCCCTTCTGATTTCATCTATTTTTGCATATTTGTCACATGATGGTTTCAGATCTTGTAATGAAATATCAGATCACGGGAATACGAGTAAAAACAAAACGCATTTTAAACATAATTAAATTTGTTTAATGGAAAAGTTATCAAACACCTGCATAACCCACGTGAAAAAGGAATTGCACCCTTAGTCATTCAATCAGTCGATGAACGAAATTTGATTAATAATTGGATTCAGCTGAAACAGCCTGGGCGTGATGGTTTGGTATCTGTTATGGCACTCATCTAGAGCATGGGTCAGCCTCATGGTCTGGTATGTGTTATGGCGCTACTCTTGTTCTCAAGCAATAAAGCATGAGCACGACTCGGCATTCCTTATTGAGGAGAATATGGAAAAAGGCATTCAAAATAGAAGTAAATGACTAGCCTGGACAGCTGCAGCATGTTCGAGGAAGTGGCAAAGTTTTTTTACAGCGCTGCTTTGGGGGAACAAATCTGACTGCCACTTCCCCTGGTGTGTCACAGGAGATTTATTTTAAAAATCTGAATAGCATAACTTGTTATGCACTTATGAAAATCAGCTCTGAATACAGTGGCCAGGAAGGTCGCCCTGTTTAATTAGGCCCACGATAAGTAAGTGAATTGACAAAGCATCTTAACGTTATTGGCAGTACGAATGTGCCTGCATCTCCGCTATCGTTTTGGTTATTGATGAATCTGTGGCTGTGGTGAAATGTTCCTAGAAACACTGGTCTAGGACGAAGAAGAGAAGACCTGCAGGCCTTCTCATTTGAAATCAGTGGTGCACTGTCGATGACCGGGCAAAAAAGTGAGGTTAAAATCAAGGGAAAGACAGAGAATGTAAACATCTGAGAAAGTTGATCATCAGTACCTGGATAATTTATGACAGAGCAGAGGTCCCAGAAGGAAACCAGAAGTTTTTCAGATGAGCTTGAGTAGAAATAAATCTAGCCATATCTAGAATTTAAAAGGAATTCACAGCTGGGAGTTGGGAGTATTAGACCGAATGACCAGTAAAAGCAAATCTCTTGCGTAAGAACTTCAAGAGTTGTGAGCGAGGAAGACATGAAAAGCTTGTTCAATTATGTGAAAAGGATGAGAAAGTGGTTTTGAAGGCTTGGGGGGATTGTATTTCTGGGATTGTGTTGAGAAAAAATAAATATTTTGGGGGAAAAAAGTCCCGGGGCAGGTTTATGACCGCAAAGCAGAGAGGGACAAAAAGAGTTACATTGGTAGTGGAAGAGAGTCGTGATTTTACATTTTAGGCCAACTCCTTGACAAAAACAAAATGGACAGCTATGTGATTAAAAAAAAATATATATATATATATATATACATTTTAAGTATGTAACCCAATAATGGGTCATTTCTTTCACTGACCTGCAGCATCTGGGAGATGTGTTTGAAGAATAGCGCGATTTTATTCGGGTTTTCTTCATTTTAACTAATAGCTGTTCTTCCTTCCTATAGCACCCCAGGACCTCACCGAGCTGGTTCAGATGGCCCACTCTGGACACACAGTGACCTCAGCAAACTCAAGTCTGGCCTACAGTTGTTTTAAATGGCAGCTTTGTTACTTGAATGCGCAACATTTTTAAATGCTCATTTTGTGTCCCGCTTGGCTATCCAGACGTACTTTGAGACCACATGCCTTTCATTTGCATTTACAGTAGTGACTACATTGTTTATATTTTTGTGACATAACATTGTGTAATTCAAGAGGGTTGGTTATGTAAAAAGCAAAAACAAAATTGAGGGTGCTTTAACAAAAAAACAATAGCGCTGTATTGTTGAAGCTGTTAATTCACAAATCCATACAGTTGAACTGCTTCATCCAAGATATTGTTGCGTAATAAATGTTATTTCACATAGTAATGCCAATGCGTGTCCTTTAATTACAATGCAATAAATACTTTTTAACCACCAAGACAAGATTTTCAGCATCAACAATACATTCATACGTAGTTCATAGTAAAGATGGAAACATCTTAATATTTCAGTATGCCTTCCAAGCACTTCTTGTCATCAACACTCAAAATATGTGATGATTCACTGTTAAACATTCTGAGAAACAAACTAATTGCACGAAAGACTTTAGTTTACCACACGATAGCTAGAATGAAAATTAGATTTCTGTCTAAATGCAAAACATGCTGTCTAAACTGAGCAAATTAAACCAGTGTTGATTAGTCTTTTTAATGTGCAGAGGATAAGATCTCAGTGCAGCTTTTTAAATAACCAAGTTTAAATTAGGAAATAACTTTACACCTTTTGTCATATATTGATGAAGGTAGTACCCTAACTATTGTGTCTTTAAAGTATGTAGTATATACCGTCTACGGGAAGTTTGCAAAAAATACCACCATAGTATTCTCACTGAACTATGGGAGTGCTATACATTTCCCTGGTCCTGTGTAGCTTACACTCCGATTCAACTGGAGGCAAGAAGAAGCCATGTCAAAGCTATTCTGTGAAAAGTGTGGTCAATTTTAACAATGTACCAGAAAAGTAAACAAACCACATATAAACACAGTCCTGGCATCCATGGTATTTAAATTTCCCACAGCCGTCTGTTTAAGATGGAATGTAATGTCGAGCTGAATGTCATATTTAAGGGATCAAAGTACTAAAAGTATACTCAACTACTCTGTAGTAGCTGTGCATTCATTCAGACACAGCTTTGGTTACATGAACCTCCTGCCAAATGTACCCCATCAATCACCCCACTTTAAGTCACTAAAGTCTCTTGCTACCTATAATTATGGAGAACCAGGCCTGCTTTGCATTTATACATGACTATGTATATTTCTATTTACTGTGTAGTAGTGGCTTGGTTAAACTCCCTCTTAAGCAGGGGTTCACACTGTAGTCTGCTACCTACACTCTGCCTCTGATTGAATCTGCAATCCAGTGATTTACATGGCGGTGGGTAACAGAAATGAGTCATTTAAGTGAATACATTTTCTGAATAACTCCAGGAATGGGAAACGGAACTTGCATTTGCATTGAATGTGAGAGTTCGGTCATACCATCATTATAAACTGCCACAGCAGTACTTCTAATGGCCCACACGAAACTATGTAAAATGTACATGCCACACTCGGGGCAACACCACACACACCACAACACCACTTCTACATGACACATTAGAGTTGCTGTACAAACATCACATTTTGGCTTTATTTCAAGAAAGACACACTTTGTCATTGAGACTTACATTTTGTTTGAGTCAACAGACCCAAAGTGTTGAGGGTTTTTTTTTTTCTTTTTCTTTTTTTTTTTGGTCATTAATATGCTTGGTTTTGTCATTTAAAATAATTTAAAAAGCAATGTGTTTCATTCAACAAAGAATAAAACAAACTACTGCGAATAATAACAACACAAGACTAAAATAGTCAACTCACTCCTATAACCCTTAACATATAGTATAACCACAACACAAGACGATTCAACACATCATCTGACATGTAAGATCTGCACGGATTCACAAATCTGACTTTGAAAGAACAATTTTCATTGAAATCAGGAAATGTCGAGAACAAAGTCAGTGAAGTTTCATTTGTCACATCTTGTATTACCTGAGAACTGCTATACTGGATGTACAAAAGTACACAAACTTGAAGAAAATTGTTTTTTTTTTGTTGTTGGGAGTGAGCTGGTGTATTACTTACATTGATGGGTCAAACTGTAGATAAAAAAAATATGTACATTTACTACCAGATAATTGATCATTGTCAGCCAGCTTCACTTAGTTAAAGGCTCCAAAAATACAATATCTTTAAGGATATGTCCTTGGTAGTTAACCGTGTTTTACATAAAGTTTATAACAATTCAAGAGAGCAAAAAATGTGCTGAAAATGTTGGTCCTTCTAGTCAGCTGTGCAACTGACGAAGACCTTCGGCTACAGTTCATCCACCAATTCACCATCTAAAATGTCACCTGGAAAGAATTCAGTCCAGAACGCTTTCAAATAAATTATACTTAAGGCGAGAATATATGCCAGAGGAACGTGGCAAAATCGCAAGTGGAACACTTTCAATAGATACAATTTTGTTCTCCAGTACAGTGCAGTAACCCAAGCCTGTTTTGATTGGGCATCCAGTCAGCCGCCTTTAGAATAAACAGCAGCGGATAAGAGATGCCACCAAAAATGTGCGCGTGTGCATGCGTGTGCAGGTGGGGGTGGGTCACTGGGGTGGCAATAGAACAGGAATGTAGGAATTCACACACCTGATAGTGCGGCTTGAGTTACTGCACCGGCGTCAAACGGAGATGCGTAAAGCGTAACAACACACTTTAAAAGCACTGTCACTTTACAGCTTGCTTTAGGTTGTAACTTTCATTAAATACATAGGACACAATAAATGCTTACAGCTATGCACAAGAGATTTGTGCACTCTTTCGTGTAGCGCAACAAAGAGTCCCTGTTTATAAACTGCCCAGTTAGAAATGGTACATACCCATGGGCTACTCCCATTGACACACAGTGTCACAAACATTATGGCATTTTTCTTTTTAAATAAAATTATTCTATTGTTGATTCTGTACATTTCTTTTTTTTTTTTTTTTTTTACAATCAAGAAATAGATACAATTTGTATCAACAAACAAAGGTCATTTCTAGACATTTGAGGCTTTGCTTTTTGCTGCATTGAAACTAAATTAAAAATGTTAATGATTGGACAGGAGACAAACCAGAATACTTCCCAGTTTGATTCCAGAAAGGCAGATTATATAAAGCATGCAGTTTACACTATGTAATAATCCTAAACCAAATGAACACATAGAAAGTTAATGTGCTGTACAGAGCAATGCAATCATATGTACATGCATCTGGAAACAAAGTGATTTTTAACAAGAACCATTCTGAAGGGGTTTCGGTCACTGTTGAAATACTGGTTGCATGTAAATTCCTGATTCTCCACAAAAACCCCAAGGGGTTTTAAAGCATTTCATGGTAAATCAATGACACAAGAAACAATTGGATAAACTGTGATACAAATAGTTTCCACCCCCATTTATCAACACGGTGAATATACTGTTAATCTTTTAGGTGGCAAAGTCACCATTTCATTATAGAATATAGTGTGCTGGAACTTTTGCTTCAATAGTACAAGGGCTTAATCAATGCATAGTACAAAACATGGGCTTGGTAGCCACTGATACAGTACTGTGTAGAAGTCTTAGGCACCCATGTTTATTTTTTGTGTGTTAATATAAAAAAAACACATTTCAGATTTCCAAAACATTTAATTTGACACACATTTTTGTATTTAATTTTAAAAAGTAACATATTACTGTAAGCAATTGACTACTTTTTACATAAAAACTTGATCAAGGCTGTCTGAGATCAGAAGCAAGGATCCAATCAAAGTCTTCAGAAGAACTGTGGCAAGTTCTCCAACATGCTTGGAACAACCTCCCTGCTGATTGTCTTATAGAACTGCAGGACAGCGTTGGCCATCTCAGAGAAGTGATGCAGTTTTAACGCAGAAGGGTGGTCATAAAAAATATTGATTTTATTCCGTTTTTAACTATTCTGCCAATTTGCTAAAATGTAGTGTAAAATGTGTAGTATGTTTATTTAGGACCTTTCATTTAATTATTTTTTTATCTTATCTGTACAGAATGTTCTACAGGTGCCTAAGACTTTTGCACAGTACTGTATGTTATTTAGACTTGGATTAAATCAGGAATACAATAAAAATTTGAAATTATTTCCTGACTCAGCTCATGGCATTCACCTACAACATTGAGACTCAAGTCTTTCACAGTCCTGTTCGACAGCATCATTGGTTGCATTGGCCTGGGCCAATCAGAAACTGTCCTGGGATTTAACCACTGCTAACTGGCCTGAGACTGAACACATGACCAGTAGCTCTGTTGGAATGTTCCATGGGTGCCATATTTAAGGGGTGTCCCACAACTGTTGCTTATTCATATCACAATCTACCATCTTGTTTACATGTGTGAATTATTTATCCACGCTTTTCAGGGCAGGAGAAAGTGGTATGAAAGTAAAGAGGGAAACGGCAGCATGCAAACCATTAGCCAAATGCCAGAAACAACCCTGACGGCAGCCTCACGTTCTGAGTGTTTCCCATGAAGAAACAGTTAGGCAGTGTGTCACACCTTCTCATGAAGACACAAAAGGCCATACAAGGCCTTCTCCACTTTCATGAAAAAAAAAAACTTGACGTGAACAAGTCTTGGCCCGAATTCCTACGGGCAGTTAACATTCAGAGATTTAAATATGTTAATATACAAAGGGCGATACGTGTCCTGCAGCATCAATAAGGAAATAAATGCCTTCTGAGGCATTCTGCTGAGTACATCACCGCACCCAAATAACTACACGCTAACTCATTAAGATTTGAAATCATTCAAAGTGCCATTGTGTGAAGGCTTTTCCTCAGGTACCAAATTATGGTCCATGAGACAGACTTGAGAAAAGCAATGCACACTTTCACAAGGATTCTCCAAAATTGTACACAGACAAACACACCGTTGAGATAATTAAACACAGTGCGGTCAAGATATACACCAAATGAAATGTCTCAACATTGATGCAACGTCTAACCGCCAGCCGTAATCAGCATCAAAAATAATAAAATTGGCGTGTCTTTACTTGACAAAATTGATTTTTTTGGCATTACTTCAGCAGCTTTGAAAGACCTCTCAAAATACCCATTAATCATGGCTGTGTGTGTATATTCTACTGTTTGTTTGGCTTAGGTTGTGTGCATTTTGCAAAATTTCTACCCAAAAAGGCAGTAATGTAAGGAAAACTGTTGAGGAAAAAAAACTGATAGTGCTTAATACTTAAAAAAGGTGACCTCTTCAATCAACAACATTAAAACGGATAGTGGTCAACATTCCCAGAGAGGTCGTTTATATCTAAGGCCATAAATGTTGATATTCCATGCACTGAGGTATGCTCCTCTAGGTTTCCCCTCTGATTGTTCCTAAAATCAGTCACAAAATATTTACAGCATTGCTCGTGTGGTTACAAATATATACACAATATGCTCTACTTTGTTCATAATTCGTTCTCTCTCTAAAACAGTGGTTCCTGTCCGTTTAAATATATCACTATGCTGATGTTGGCCTCCGGAAAGCTGAAGGCTTTAGCGGCAGGACCTCAGCTTGGCCACGATGATGGCGGCGAGCTGCTGAGGGTCCGTCATGTGCGGGTTCTTCTCCATGACCGAGTGCACCACGTAGGCGGGGAAGATGTTGCAGAGGTTCCGGTAGGTCTGGTACTGGTGTTCGGGGATGACCTGCCTCTCGTGGTGCTCGCTGGGCAGGACCTCCCAGGGGGACCTCCAGATCTGCTCCATCTTCTCGGGCATGCTGCGCACCATCACGCGCTCGCAGCACGGCTGCATCAGGCTGTTGCTCAGGGGGTAGGAGTGGTAGCCGTACGACTCGCCCCCGCAGGGCAGCGGGTCCCAGCTGGCGTGCTGCTCCCGGCACAGCGGAGGCCGCCTCTGCCTCATGGGGTTGCTCTCGTAGAGCCGGGAGTCCGAGATGCTGTCCATGCGGGTCATGCCCAGGGAGCGGCCGGGCTGGGCGGCCGAGGCCGGGTGGATGTTCTGAGGTAGGGGGTAGTCGCCCGGGCAGCTGGACCTGGCTCCCACCGCCTGGTGCTGGATGTGGGGGGCCAGGTGGGAGATGGACTGCTTGCGGGGGGCCTGCTTAGGCTCCTCGGGGCCGTAGCTCTGGACCCGGGTCAAGGCCTCGTGGTGGAAGCCGTGGCTGAAGGCCTGCAGTCGGCCCTGCGGGGTGGGCTGTTGGGCCTTGGCTGCCTCCTCCAGGCTGCTGTCCATGGAGCTCATGTACGGGTCTCCGTAGGAGGAGAAGGAGTCGCTGTTGGAGTGGCTGAGGCAGGGCTCGGCACAGGGGCTGGGGTTCCTCTGGTAGAGGCTGTGCTCGTGCTCCAGGCTGTAGTAGCCGTCGGCGCTGTGCGAGCCGCTTAGGCTGAGGTTGGAGAAGTCGCTCAGCATGGAGTAGTAGCCATGGTCGCCCACCGAGTCGTACTTGGGGAACGGCTCGGCGTAGTTGACCGAGGTGCCGTGGCTGTTGGTGACCAGGATGGGTGGGTAATGGATGCTGGACATGCTCTCCAGGGAGCTGCGGGCGAACTGCGAGGAGCCAGGCACGGGGCTGCTGGCCGAGCGGGTGTTCAGGGCGCCGGCCGCGTGGCTCTTGGCAGGTTGCATGGTGGGCACGCTGAGGGCCGACACCAGGGAAGGCACGGAGTTGGCCTCGGGCTTGCGGGCGGCCAGGAGTCTCTCCTCCGGCTCGCAGGCCACCGGGCGGATGCTGGGGTCCGACTGGCGTTTGGGCGCCACGCGCTTGGCCTCCGAGCCGCCCTCGCCCTTCAGGGCGGCCGGTCCCATGCCGCATTTGACCAGGGCGCCCTCGCTCATGGTCTTCACGGCGGAGAGCTTGGCGAAAGCCCGCAGCTCGTCCGCCACCGACCTCTGCGGCTGATTGGCACGCTCGGGGTGGTAATACTTGCATTTGTGTCCATACGTGCATTTTTTCCCTGAGGAATAAATGATTCACATGGTTATCAGAAGGGGTAAGACGACAAAATGAGAGCTGGTTAATGCTTTTGATTTTTTAAATCTGCTTACCGTATGGACACGGCTGTTTTTTGTGCTCTGGAACGACTGGGTGCTTTCTGAGAAAATTCTCCAAACTCGGGCCATGTCTCCCCAAAGGATCATCTGGGGGCATGAACCTGAAGCCAAAATAAACACAATTAACCAATTTCATCAGTTGCGTTGCTTAGTTATTGGTCCATAATTTGGCAAACATGGTTCCTAAATAATTTCCTGAGCATCTATGCCTAGTAAAGGTGCAACCACCCCTTACGTACTTGTCATTCACAAAGGAATACATTAGGAGACGCTCCTCAATAAATCTCTTCCACTCAGGTTTCTCATTCTGGAGGTCTCTGTAATTGTCGTTGGAGACTATGATGCCATCGGAGTCACAGGCCAGCTTGACAATGAAGCGGTCGTCATAGCACACCACCCTCCTCCCTTGGACTCGCCGAGAAGGTGTAAAAACTAGGATCTTCTCCTTCTCCAGCTTTCTCAAGATTTCCTGATCTGAGGAATTGGAATGACGCAGGATTAGAATTAAGACAGTCCAGTTGTGTGGATATAAAGTGGCCGTTTGTGTGCGTGAGCTTCGCTAAGCAAACCGGAGAACACAAGAGCAGATGTTTTGCCTTCAATCACCATGGAGCAATAGGAATGCCCGTCAACTTTCAGACTGAATGATTGCTTAACTGCATTTTGTAAGCTACTGAGTAAGTCGTAAATAGGCCCCAATATTAAAACTAGAACTTACTGAATAAAGACAACCAATATGCCATACGTGTCATTCTTAAATTTAGCTGGAAATCAAAATAATCAAATAATAAAGACTATTGATCGTTAAAAACAAGGGTCAATTATATCATGGTTAAGCCAGATCACCATTTCGTAAAAGTATTTCCTGCCTGTGTGAGCATGTAGGCTAGCTTATTCCCTAAGGACGTTCAAGTTCCTGCCCCTATAGTTTAGAAACCAATTAAATGAATGGTCACAATATCACACAGTACTCGACTTAAAACAGGACAGTGGAAGACAGAAGCAAGGGTAAGGATTATTTTTTCATGACTGTGCTGGTTCTAGAGCACTAATGTATCCCTTTGTATAATGTATGAAGCATATCTAGTGCTACATTTCTTCTTACTTTTTCCTAGACCTATATTGAGAGGGTAACCTGGCATTCCAGGTACAGATCGTACAGTGAATGGAAATAAGGTTTTATTACCTGTAATGGGGGCATCAGGCCTGGACTGCTCTTTCCTCCAGGCCGGAACAAACACTGTGATGTCTTTGTGTCCTTTCTCCAGAAACCAATCCACTGCCAGCTTGATACCACGGCAAGAAAATACCTCTTTGTTTCCATGGCTACAAGACAAAGAAGACAAAATAACTTGCAAGCACTTCCAGTCTTGTGATAAGTTTGCCTACCTATGGGGGATAACTGGGACGGTGCCACCCAGGTTCCTGACGTCACAGAACATTCCAGCAACGATGGCGTAATTATTACTGTTCAAAACCAGGCGTCTGTTAAAGACCTACCTCATCGCCACGTTCGAGCCGTCTATGACGATGGGCCTCAGGTTATCGAAGTTGTCCACCGACTCCTCTTCCACGGACACCTCGGGGCTGGCGGTCTCTTTGCTGCAGGGGCCCCGCGGCACCAGCATGTTGCCCGTGGGGGCCCCTCCGCCCTGGGGCTCCGCCTCGCCCTTGTTCCCCAGCCTCACCAGCTCGGCCAGGATGTCGTTGATCAGGGCGGTGGCCCCCAGCTTGTGCAAGACCGCCCCAATCTGCTCCCCCGAGTAGCCCAGCTTGAGGGCGAAATCCATCTTAGCCTGGTACTCGCGCTCCCCTCCGGGCCTCCGGCCGCCGTCGTCGGGCCGCGGCTCCTGCAGGGTGCTGCTCTGGGAGAAGCTGGGCCGGTCCAGGCAGGGCGAGCGGCAGAGCTGCCGGTGGGGCTTGGCGGAGACCGCCGGCTCACGGCCGTCCCCCCGCTCGGCGTCCGACTCGGAGCTGCTCCCCTCCGCCTCCGACTCGCCACTGCCCGCGGGGGCCTCTCTCAGCGCGCGGGCGTGGTCTCCGGAGGGGCCTTTGTCCATTTTCAGCTTCTCCAGCATGGACCAGGCGGTCATCACGTTGCGCTCGCCGCCGGAGATCTCCACCGTGCACTCCCTCACCTCCAGCACGGCCTGCGAGTCATACTCGATGGCCGACTTCAGCGCCAGCAGCCTCCTGTGCTGGGCCAACGTTAGCCGCTCCTTCCGTCTGTGCACCGGCGAAATGAGAGACACGATATAATCCTGAAAACGGAGGAAGAACGCGTAAAGAGAAGGCCGTCTTTTTGCCCTAGGTGACAGACCTAATCCGTTTTTTAACAAGAGGGTGCATTACACACAGGAAGGAGGATTGCTCACCATATCTGCTGTAACCTACTTTCAGGACACCGATCCCAAAGCCTTCAAACGCCTGGCCAAATATACAAAGTATTTGTTTTTGCAATACATACACGACACTCACGTACTGGTGAGAAACTGTGAGGTGATGAACTAAGAGCAGACGAGGTAGTCTAGCCCTCAGTTTTACTCCATTAATAGTTTACTGAGGATCCATGCGATGTCAATTGATATATAACGGGTCAAGGCATTCACACAATCAAAGTTTAAAGAGCACTGACAGTAAAGGTGCTCTGTCAAATACATTTCTGTTTCATTTCAAGATCCACCAGGCATAATCATTTATTCACAACTATAGACCAGCAAGCTTCCCAGTTTAAGCACCTGCAAAAAGTCCAAATTTTTAAGCAAGGCTGCCCAACTAAGAGATCGTGTTGAGCTGCCAATCGGGCGTGCCAAAATAAGGTTGAAATGGAAATCTACAGGAGGGTAGATCTCCATAAACAAGGATGGCAGACATTTTAGAGTAATGAACCATTTTTCTAAAATGTGCAAAAACTCCCCCCATTTTTGCACAACCAAGGAAATGAGTGAATTTAGAATGCACATTGTGTATAAATTTAAGTGTGCCACTAAAAAGATCACAGAATCCTGGTGAATCAATTCAGTGTTAACACTGAAACCCCCCAAAATTAGAATACATATTTTAACATTTTTAACAGACATGAATGCAAATTAATGCGTAGACAGTAGGGAATTACTACACGTAGGATGATATTAAAAGTTTCTAAGCAGGAACTAAAACAATACCTTGAACTTCTTGTTGTGGTTTCATTGACAATGGTACATTTGGTACAACCTGCCTTTAGTCTTCTGATCTATGCGAATATAATTTAACATTAATCTAAGATCATTGCAGACTCCAGTCCGTCATACATACTCACTATGCATTTAGATTGTAGATGTTATCTGGTGACCACGAGAAAATAAAGTTGTCAAGATCACGAGATAAAGTCGTGATCTCAAGAAAACACATTTCAAATCGAGATCAGGAGTTAAGTCGTTATCTCGAGATAATGGGAACAAATGTCTCTATATGATACTGCATGGCCTCTACAGACTTCCGTAAGTGAATGCGTGACTCTACTCACTCGAAAACTTCCTCCATACAAAAATACTCATCGTAAAATTATAATAAATCAGTTACTTTTCGCTGAAAGACCTAAAATGCTACGTGGTAGCACCAAATATACAATACGAACACATGTGAAAAGCATCGCTTCAAAGCCCATAAAACTTAAATTCAAGAAACCAAAAGTACCTCAAATGAAGTAATCAACAAGATTCCGATCTTTCGTAAGCGATAGTTCTTTCACAGCCATTCGCTCTAAATGAGCAACTCATTGTGATTTACTAGATGAAATGTTACTTTGTATCATTTTATTTAATGCCGTAAAGAAACACAGCCATAGTTACGATTAAACAAAGCCAAACTACCACGTCCCAAGCCTTTCGAAGTTCATACACTTCAAAATAAATTAATGACAGATGCATTTAACTTCTAAACTTAGCCGTACCAATATACCCAAACAGTATTTTACCGAAACCACAAGCACAACCAAGTTAGCCAACGTTAGCTATCCATTTAGCCAACATAGATACAGGCTAAGCGAATTGACCTAAAGGGGGGAAAGGCTAGCTACAGGCCCATCTTTGACAAATGTTATCAGATTTATACCGAACACAAAATATCTACTCAATTTAAATGTAATTTACCTGAACTCGTTGATGTGCTCAATGCAACACATCCATGACTCGTTATGATACCGGCGTGATGAATCTTTCAAATGTATTTTCGGTCCTGTTACTATTGTACGGGTAGCCCTGCCTTTCATTCGCGCCCCGCCCCCTTCCATGGACATGATGACGTAAGTCCCGAAGACACGCCCCGTTGACACCACTTGGGTCTAAAAGTAATTCAGGAAATTACTAGAATGACTAACATGACGAAAGTTCACAATTACTTAACAACACACAACGCAACATGTGTGAAAATTATGACGTATGCAACTACACAACAACCTGAAAAACCTTTCTGGAAAGCGTGAAAGCACAGGGTTGGGATATTCTTCTCCAGGGTGAATGCAGGTTTTTGTTTCCACCAATGACCCTGGTTAAATTAGCCAATTGGCTGCATACACTGGTTCACACAGATTACATCACAGTAAAACATTTCCTATAGTGACACAAGAACAGTATTCAGCTGTCATTAATGTCAAGAAATGTAGCAAAAATGACAGATGGTGTAAATGTTACATCTAATTACATACTTAAGGCCAGTTGTTGGCATGAAAAGCAGAGACAGGCACGGTCCTCGTTGCCTACCTCCGACCTACCAAATACTTTCACCCCTCATCAATGCTGTAGCATCCATTTCCTAAACTACGGATATACCAGGCTGCTTACATAGATTTATACAATGCAAATATCTGGCCGGGGGGCCCTGGCTTGAGCAGCAGTAATACAAGAAAATGCATTCACAGGAAAAAATAATTAAATAATTTTGGTAAAAATTAAATAAAATATCCAAGAATTAATCACTGGATCCAAAAAACGAAACTGAAGATATGAATAATTGCCTAGCAGTCGTGAAAAAGGTAGTACAGAAACTATGACATCAGATCCTGATTCTACTTGATAGGAGCTTAATGAACTGCAAAGAGCCATCAAGAATCCATTGTTAAACATCTCCTTATAATTCATAATAGCTTCAGAAACAAAGCACCAGTTTTAAAATATTTAGGATTATAGTGCCCCTGTGTCAAGAACACCCTTGGTATCCACAGCTGTTCTTAACAACATAATTTATACCATTACACCAACTGAAAATTAAACTCAAGGGACATATTTACAAGACCAATGAAAAGTTTAGCATGATTCTCACCTTTAATTAAATACGCTATAGAGTACAGGACCCCCAGGTAACTGAAATTAACTGTACTAAAACTGTACACTGATCATTTTGCGAAACAAAAACATGGGTTCCCAAAAATCCCATTTTCAAATGATGTCACTCCTCATCTCCAATTCTCCAGCCTGGAACAAGCAATAGAGGAGTCTACGAGAGGCCAGTAACATGACACCAGATGGTGATAAAGATGTGATCAGCCCTGCGGTTTTTGACAATATTGAAACTATTGTATTCATAACACATGACATACAACCTTTAATAATATATGGTAGCTCCTCGTCTACATAAAACTGGTAGAAATTGCAACCCACGATTGTGATTATTTTTTTCCGAAACTGAAACTCAAAAAACAGGAATCGCTCAGCGCTATTTCTAATACAGACAAACTAAATATGTAAATTAGTACATTATAGCACATTCTAGTTCTTGGTTTTTTGCATAGTTAGCACCAAAACTTTTGAGCAGATTTTCTGGATACAGTCTGCAATATATAAGACTGCTATTCAGCTAATAAACAGCCAATTGATAATCATTTTGTTTCAGCAAAATCAAATATTTATTTTTGTACATTTCTACCTTTCTTCAACTATTTCCCCCTCGATACACTGACAGAGAATGAGATCTGCTCTCACTTCCGTCTGTCACAGGAAATTACATGCAACCACTTCTGTACTGATGTCTGATGGAATTTACAACGTTGCCCTATCCACTGAACAAATGCTGCCTTTAGAGTTATCAAAAGTAAACAAATTAAAGCTGCACCCTGAGTAAAGTTGCACCACATGAAATATATCACGAGCACCTTATCAGCTTAACAAATTTCTGTTATTCTCTGTGAGCCACTTCTGGGCCAATGATGCATTACGCTTTATCTGATTTTCTGACACCATCTAGCTTCCTCTCTACAAGCTGATGGTGTAAACTACAGTTACTCTACAGGATAATTACTTAAAATATTTGATTTATTATTTTATTAATATATATATATATAAATATATATATAAATAAAATAATAAATAAAATATTTAATATAAAATATAAAAATATAAAATATATAAAAATATAAAAAATAAAATAATAAATAAAAAAATAAAAAATACAAAATAAAAAAATATATATATCATTAGATATTACAAAACTACTCAATCATAAGTTTCCATTCTCCAATTTCATTATGCAAGTTATACCATTTATATGAAAGATTTAAAGCCCCCTTCCTGATTTCCTGTATTATTTCATATTTCTCAAACTGATTGGTTTCATATCTTTAGACACAATGTAATATTAGACAAAGGGAACCTGATTGTACCACCTTTGGCAGCAATAATTGCTACCCCCTACCCTCAGCTAAGGTAAGTATTCATCACTCCATAATAAGAACGAGACATGGGACTCATGGGAGATTAGCCAGGTGGAAAGCACTGCTAACCAAGAGAAACAGCAATGCACATCTCACATTAAAAATAAAAAACACCTCAATGATCCCTATGCCTTTTGAGATGATGTTCGATTGACAGATGAGTCAAAAGTGGAACTTTTTGGATGGCACAGGTCCCATAATTGATTAATTTTTTCAAATTTTTTTTATTTTTTTCAATTTCATTTCCATTAAAAAAAAAAGAAGAAAATAAGTATTATTACAATTACAGCACATCTAGTAATCATTAATGTCACCCACATTGACTTTACATAGGGGAAAGTGGGGAATAGTAATCCATAACATGTGAGGACAATATATAATGTTGTGGAGTTAACATTGTGAGAAAATTGTATATATCCTTGTTAAGAATGTGATATGGCTCAGGCAGTAAGAGCAGTTGTCTGGCAGTCGGAGGGTTGCCGGTTCGATCCCCCGCCCGGGCTGTGTCGAAGTGTCCCTGAGCAAGACACCTAACCCCCAAATGCTCCTGATGAGCTGGTCGGCGCCTTGCATGGCAGCCAATCGCCGTCGGTGTGTGAGTGTGTGTATGAATGGGTGAATGAGAAGCATCAATTGTACAGCACTTTGGATAGAGGCGCTATATAAATGCCAACCATTTACCATATGACACTCTGTTCTCTGATATTTGTGAACTCAATCAGAGACAGTGACAGTTCACAAGCTCTGTATTTGCTGCTGCTAAACTTTTCTACAGCCACTGAGCTAGACATCCATTACTTCATACTACAGCTCAACATTGTACAATTAAAAATGTTTTCCCACACTCTACTGTGCCATGTGCTGAAATACCAAATGTCATCATACCAGTCAACCACGTTACTGGTGGTGTGATGGTGTGGGCTTGCTTTGCTGCCGTACAACCAGGACAACTTGGTATTATTGAAATCATGAATTCTGCCATGTACCAGAAAATGTGTAAGGAAAATGTCCGGTCATCTGTCGTGAGCTGGAGCGTAATTGGGTTATGCAGCAAGACAATGATCCAAAGCAAAAAAGCAAGTACACATCTGAGAGGCTGAAATAAAACAAAGAAAGTTTTGGAGTGGCTTAGTCAAATTCTTGACTTGAACCCAATAGTGATGCTACAGCAGAACCTGAAGCGGATGTTCAAAAACCTAACAATTAAGAAGAGCAGATTAATGTAAAAGGCTGATATCAATTTAGCCATTTAGCCAACAAATGTTCTCTATATGGTCATGGCATGCAAAGGATAGGCAACAAAATATTAAATTGCTGTGTCCCAAGCAGTATGGTGCCCTGAAATGGGGGGACTATGTATAAATACTCCTGTAATTACTATGTTGAAACCAACATGTATAAAAATGCCCTTTATTAAAATCTGACGATGTGCACTTTAACCACATGTGATTGCTTGTATTTCAAATCTCAAATTGTGGAGTACAGAGGAAGATAAATAAAAGATGGGTCTTTGTCACAAACATTATGGAAGGCACTGTATAATACCTGCCCTGAGCTAGCAAAGATAGACAATACTGAAAAAAGATTCTACAAGCCAGGCCTTAAACTTGCCATTTAATTAAAAAATAAACAGAGTTAATAATGGCTGCTGAATGCACAGACCAACATGGGGACATGTTAAATTATATCTACTGGGCACAATGTATGCTTATGAAACAACTGCTTCCCCTTGTCTTGCAGAGAGAAGGATACTACCATCTAGCTTCAAGAGGCTCAGCCCATGACATACGTTGCCTAGCAACGGAGCCTTGTCATCAGCTAACTGCTTTTTAGCAGTCACGACTAACTGGCAAAACACAGCCTATCTTTCTCTGGGCAGCCCTGACAAACACCATCAACACAGGCGGATGGATAAATTGCAGATTTTCACAGCATGTCGTATAACAGGAGTGAAGCAGCACATGTAACACCAAACCCACATAAAAGAACAGATTAAATACCAAGCAGAAACGTCTACCCGTGTTCTCAATCTCCGTGTGGAGTCATGTTAAATCTAGGGTTTAACAGTAAAACCTATGCTTTTCTACTGGACAGGATGTTAAGTGAATTGAATCACTGGAGAACTCTTGTGTTAAAAAAGTATTTCATTACATCCAGTCCAAAGGTGATACTGCATAAGAAATAAGTCTTGAACCTGGCATATGTAATCATTTCAGCCGACTCCTTAGAAACTCCTTCATGATGCAAATAATACCATACCTGGCGGTTGGGGCTGAAAACCTAATATACATGATTGTGAGCATCCAAGTATAATTTTCATGCGGGTTATGGCTGAAATAACAAGCACATACTGCATGCACACATTTCTCTCATTCTTAGAGCTGACTTTGATCAAACTTGATGTCCAGCTGACCGATGAGATAATGCATCAGAAAGCATTTAATCACACCTCTGAGAAACATAACCGTTGCTAGGTTACCTGTCCTATAGGCATGTAGACAAGGAAACTGCAGACAAATTCAAGTTTTTGCTCAAGACAATAAAAAGATTTGAAATATATATAAGCTAAATTTATTATGATACATTTACTGCAGGCCTTAGCCCAAGGTTTAGGAAACCCCTGGAGTATTCCAAATTAAATTACAGAATAAAGGAATGGGTAAACAAAACAAACAGGCAGAATCTCAACTGAATTACATGGCTGCAAGCATCTTGGCAAAGCAAAATAAGATACACTCAGGAGCAGCTGTGAGGTTATATACCATTAGCCTATACTTCCAAATAAGGTCTCCTAGACCTGTGCCTTTATATGTGAACACTGAAGTGTTATCAGGCCTACAACACTAAGCACTGGGAAGACTATGCTATGCATTCAAAGAATTTCATACAAGAACCTATTTGTAAATGGCTTAAGGTAACTTTCAGAAAAAAAAAATATATATATTTTGACTATTGTCAGGGTTCTCATTCTTTTCAAGACATTATTTCCCAAGACATTTTATGCAGCTAATGGGCATCACCTGTGATGACTGATTGTGGGGATGGGGAGATTGTGATTGTGGACCGGGGGAGGGGTGAAATTGTGCTTACAGACAACCTTTAAAGTTGTTAGCGTTTAACGTTGCACAAATATTATGATACCAAAAATGTTACTTCGTAATGGATCCCAGCTTTATAATATCAACATGGATAGCGATACCAAGGTAAACCACTAATAACCAAGACTTTATAATAAAATTAAACAAACTTATTATAGCATCTTTTCAGAAATATGTATTAAAAAATATCTGAAACACAAAATCAGAAATAAAGTTACTCAAGACGTAGCTAGACTATCTAGCTTAATATAACACACTCAGTGAGCACTTTATTAGGTATTTATCATTTACTGCTGTAGTCTATCCACTTATGATGTGTAGTGTGTTCAGAGATGCTCTTCTGCATACCATTGTTGTAATGTGTGGTTATTTGCATTACTGTCACCTTTGACCCATCTGGCCATTCTTCTCTGACATCTCTCATTAAAAATATTTGTTTTTTTGCACCATTCTTTGCAAACTCATGAGCGTGAAAATCCCAGGATATCAGCAGTCTCAGATACTTAAACCACCAACTGCCACCAACAATCATTCCAGAGTCAAAGTCACTTGGATAACTTTTTTTTTTTTCCCATTCTGATGGTTGATGTGAACATTAACTGAAGCTCCTGACCCGTATCTACATGATTGTATGCATTGCACTGCTGCCAGACAATTGGCTGATTAGATAATCGCATGAATAAGTAGGTGTAATAAACTAAAAATGTTCCTAATAAAGTGCTCGGTGAATGAATATTCAGTTTGTATTTGTAAAATGAGACAGGGAAAAGTGGTCGGAAGTAACACGAGAGCACTTTTTGAACAATAGCACTGCACTTAAACATCAAAATACCTTAATGTGATTATCAGACCTGACAGGATTTGAAGTCCCTGAAGAGATCGGGTTGTTGTCGATACTTTGCTAGGTTGTAGGCTTATGAGTGTTTTTACACTGGTGTTACCTCCATCAAAAAAACTGCAGATATCGATATTAGTGGTATCAAACATACACTTTCTAAAAAACTGTGAATTTTGAAATCTAATGCAGAAAGTTTGATATCCAGGCAATGTAGGAGGCTTGGCTGGACATATAAATAGCAATTCTGAAAAGATTGCCATCTTCGTCTTAATTTTTATAAGGAGATCCTTATGGATGTGATGCCACTGCATTATGGACGTTATGGGCGGCCTGTAGCGTAGTGGTTAAGGTTAATGACTGGGACACGCAAGGTCGGTGGTTCTAATCCCGGTGTAGCCACAATAAGATCCGCACAGCCGTTGGGCCCTTGAGCAAGGCCCTTAACCCTGCATTGCTCCAGGGGAGGATTGTCTCCTGCTTAGTCTAATCAACTGTACGTCGCTCTGGATAAGAGCATCTGCCAAAATGCCTGTAATGTAATGGATGTGACATGCACATGAAATGCACATTGTTTGACAATCTATTTCCCAATCAAATTTTATCATAACACATTTGTTGTCATCTGAAATGGTTTTGAATGTTTTCAAGATGGCTGCCAAATAGCACTGATTTCAATGGGAACGGGACTAATAAATACATTTTAAAGCATTTTCCTGTTATTAGCCTACATTTTATCAGATTTCAAAATGGTCACAATCGACTGTTTGGGACATAATAAGTTTAATTGTTTTTGAAAACTTGAGCCAAAATAATATTGTCAAGTTTGACATCATTTGATTTCTATGGAAATGACTTCCAAGTACAGTGTAGGCCTACTTATAGATGCAAGCCTACCTAGATATTTAATTGCCAGTGTCCTGTTTTATAAACATGTTATGGAAGATTAGCATGTTATCTACTGCTGCTGCTGCATCTAACTTCTTCATTAGAGAAAGCAACCAGCTGACAAACTCTGCAAACTGGGCTGAACTTCAGCTAGGATATGTCAGAAATTTTGCCTGGATTTTGTGTAGTGTGAGCAAAATCCCAACCTGACCTCCTGAAAGTCAATGGAAGGCTACCTCACTGCATCTACATTTAAGTTGTGCTAGTGTACATCAAAACAAATCTGACAGAACCAATTTTAAGATTCATGCCACCCTAAGGAATTCTCTATAGTATTTGATGCAGTCCTACAGAAGCTATAGTACCAGTGTTAGTAAACTTCCCTTTCTCAATCTGACCGACTCTATTTATTCTACTCTCTTTCACTGCACCCAAAAAAAGTTATTCATATGCTCTTTCAACAGGATATTGCAATTATACCTCATGTTGCGTCTTACTGGAATCGTTTTTATAATTATATATACTTTTTGGTAGAACTGTACTCCAGCTCATCAAATCAGCCAATTGTGTGGCAGCAACTCAATGCATATAAGCATGCAGACATGGTCAAGAGGTTCAGTTGTTGTTCAGAGCAAACACTAGAGAGGGAAAGAAATGTGATAAAAGTGATTCAAACTGTGGAATGATTGTTGGTGCCACACAGGGCAGTTTGAGTATCTCAGAACTGCTGATCTCCTGGGACTTTCATGCACAAAGGTGCCTCGAGTTACAGAGAAAGATGCGAAAAACAAAAAACATCCAGTGAGTAGCAGTTCTGTGGGTGAAAATGCCTTGTTAACGAGAGAGGACAGAGAAGAATGGCCAAACTGGTTCAAGCTGACAGGAAGGCAACAATAACTCAAATAACAGAGATTGGAATTTTCAGTAACTCCCGTAAAAGGCAAATCCCATAATCACGCTGCAATAGGCCGGACTACAGCCAAAACAATAAAAGTCAGTATAAGCAAATTCATAATAATCATAATAATGCAGAATGCTCATTTTTTGGTAACATTCTCATCAAATTTGAAAGGGGATTTCATGGTATTATGGTTGTGGCTCCATTGTGTTTCTAAGTGCACCAGGCACCGCCACAATAATCTGTATCCACTCAAAAACAGAAAATCTTTTCAGTGAGAAAAAATAGAAGAGAAGGAATAGGAACACCTTACAGCCACTCCGAAGTTGAAGTATCATGCGCATTTGAAATACACATAAAAAATAAATATTTTTTAAACGAGAGACGTTGTTTCCGGAGAGGTTCTACCTTTTAAAACTACCTTCAGAAGGTGCGCGGATCCCTGCGATCAACCAGCAGAAGACGGAAGAGGATACGTGTGTTCCACATGTCTAACTTAGTCTCGTTTTTATTAGATTTTTTATTTATAATTCATAAAATGTTGGTGTTTTCCATTAAGGGTTTTACTGATTTCTATTTCTCTCATTAACCCCCCTGGCACAATGTATTCTACTTTTCTTTAAAAAAATAAAATAAAATTGTACACAATAGGTCATTTAATCATCCATTAAGAACTGTCATCACTTGGAAAGCTCCAGTCCAGCAAATGTTTTATGTATGCTATGGGACATTCCATCCTAGCTTCTTCCAAAAGAATCATCAGACCCACTTTGTTTATATTGAGGGAAATTCTGCAGAGCAGATTCCTCCACATTCAACATCACAAAATATGATCACTCCCAGACTACTCCCTAAAGTATCAGACCCATCTCTGTGCAGCGGAAATAAAATAATAGTTTAAGGCTTAACAAAGTACTCAAATTTCCTAAAATAAACTGTTATTCAGCTCCTGGTTCCATTTAATCTCCCGGGGCCATTTTGAATGTCAAACTGGAGGTGTGATTGCAGTTAGAAGGTAAATGGTTGTAAGCAATATCTTGAAATACAATCATTTCAATAAAGGGCTAGACACCTATGCCCTCACAAAAGAAGAGTAATCTGAATAAACAGCATGATAGAATTCCAACTCTTCCACATACCATTTTATACAGGAACACTGAAAACAACTGATGTCAAAGAAATCATATCAGAGCGTTTCATATCACGACTGCTACCATCACACTGACTGTAACCTAAACCAGAGTAGTCCTGTTCAAGCAAAACAGGACTTTCAGTTAAGAGGACAATTTGATAAGCAAGAAGTGACTTGATTGGACTGTTGCATGTCTCCATGGAATACAACTGCTCGTGCAAAAAACCCACAGTGCTTGAAAAATTGGCACTTGGCATGAAAATGGGAAAACAGAAACATATTTTGAAGCATTAGAAAAAAAAACAGACATATTACTGAATTATGGACTACTCTATATTTTGTCTTAGCTATACTTTTTTAGAATTACTGCATCGTGTAGTGGCAAATGATTCAGGTGATATCACACTATGAATCTCCCATAAAAGAACATTATTTTTTAAATTAGTCGTCAACATCCACTACCATACTGTTGTGACGATGGAAGGAAACATCTTCCGTCAATGCGACAGACCAGCAACACCATGAATTTACAGATTATTCAGTCCAAAAGCCTTGAGTAATTAGGCAACTATATTGATTTCCACATCGTTTTCACATAACATGAACACATTGCAAATTCCTCTTGACGCGTTTCATGTACAGAACACAGAACACCGACTTGAACCAGAGCGCGGTCACGTGTTCCATCCGCTGCCGCCGTGCGGAACGACTCGCGCGTGGCCAGAGACCAAACAGAATGAAGTGGGAGTGCGCACTTTCTGCAGGAGGCTCGGTGCTTCACTTGGAACTACGGGCTGGAATTTCCTGGTGCGATGAAAGCGTGGACGACTACAGCAAAATGCCCCCTACTCTCCTCCTCCGCCATCCAGGCAGGACCCCAGGAAGGCCGCTTACCCGTCAAGCACATGCACAGGCTTGTGCAGCCTGTCTCATAGCAACAAGTACAGCACATTCCTCAGCCCTGTCGCTGCCGAGGCAAGGAACAGATTACCCACGACTGACCCTCCTGAAGCCCCCAGCATGGATCACATCTCACAAAACACCTATACAGCTCTGAGCCTGCAATAAAAGCAAAAGGCTCAAAACACCTGTAGCACTGCTTCCAGTACTAAGCTGCAGCAGTAGCTTATGCTGCGTTGTGATAAGCGAAAAGAGTAAACATCCGCATTATGTATTTGTTTAGGATTTGTGAGGATCATTTGTTTTTTACATTACATTACTGTTTTGATCCTGGATGGATTAAATTCACTGGTCACCTAGCTAAACTGCTGAAACATGACACTTAACTATGGTGGGAACAAATGGACAAATACTGATATGCCCCTGGGAAGTACGATATATCATGGCTCCAACCTCCAAGCTCTCAGAGCATTAACAGGCACATTTCCCATTAAAAAAATGTGTTATTTTGTTTAAGTATTATGCATTTCAATGAGAGGTTGTGGGCTCCAAATGTCAGAATCTGTGTGTAAACCAATAGTTTAGCTTTAGAATACTAAATGTCCAAGGAAATAGGAAGAAATTCCAATCCGATATATACTTGTGTGCAGATCACACTCTTTATAGTGACCTCGATAACGTTTGGGACAAATATTTTCTCTTGATTTGCCTCCAACCACTCCAAGCACTTTTTAGCTCCCCATTGTAGGGTACCATAATCTTAAAAACATATTAATATTATGTAAATAAAAGTATGTTTAGTATGTATATCCTTTGCATGCAATGACTGCTTGAAGTCTGTGACCCATAGATATGACCAGGTGCTGAGTTTATTCTGTGGAGATGCTCTGCCATGCCTGTACTGTAGCCATCTCCTGCTTGTTTCGGGGGCTTAAGTTTTCTCTTTAGCATATGATACATATATTCAACTAAATTCAGATTGGATTAATGACTTGGACAGTCAAGAATTTTCCAGTTTGGCTTTGATAAACTTTCCAGTTTGGCTTTGTTTGTTGCTTTAGCAGTATGTTATGGGATAATTGAAGTATGTTATGCTAACCACTGAACTGATTTTTTTTGTTTGCTTGCTAACAAATTAATTTGGGACGGTTAAAAGAAAATACCCTAACGTACAATATAATTTAACCTATAGCTAGTTACAGTAATTTCTGTGAAATATCGAGTGCAGTTCTGCACGCATGTGCTTCCAAGGCATGCGTAGAGAAGACTGGCTATTCATACACATAAGCTAGCCATATGGTACCGTTTTAATAGGCATGCAGCAAATAATATATGTAACGTCTTGGATTTGTGATTTGTTAGCTATATGTTGATTCCTTCCGTTTCATGTAAACTGAACTTATTTAATTGCGCAACACATTCTTGGAAAGTCTCGAGATATAGCTAGTTAGCCATGTCGCTGGCTATACATGCTAATAAACATCCCTCTGTGCAGCTAATTAAGAACTAGTTGTAACAATGTAATTTAGAATAATGTCTATTCTAGCTAGCTAACTACATTGAATGAAAAGTAACGCTAGTCTGTAGGTTCTTATTTTTCAAAAGGTAAAATTTACTTCATTTCAACAATACGCTGGTAAAAAAACAACACGATAACTTTAAGTCGCCAACGCTACTGGCTAGCAAGCGTCAACTACACTTAGCTAACGCTGGAACGAAAAGAATCACTAGACATAGCTAACGATAACTGATTTAACATTACGTTAGCTTTAACTGTTGTGTTAGCTATCTACCTAGCCCGTGAGCATGAAGACTGGTTAATGAACATGACTTTATAACGTTAGCTACCTAGCTACTTGTAGCAAACACTGGCATGCCCTGTCGTCTGGAAATGCTCAGTAACATGGCTAGAAAGCGATCTTATTTAGCAACCTGGCTAGCTAACGTTAACTGATCTTTTTCAATCAGATCAATATTAAACAGATATTATTCTTACTTTTGCCTTTGTGCAGTCACCTTCTTCGCCCTCTTCGATGTTCACTCTTATGCTGCAGCTGCTGTCACCGACATTGGCGCTGCCGCAGTTTGACTCACCGGAGCCGTGGCTGACCCTTACCCGGAAAACACGCTCGATATACGGGATGGAGCGCTGCAGTAAGGGGCCTGCACTCGCGGGCGCTACCAGCTCCAAAACCATTTATTATAATAAATTAGCGACTGACGCACACAATATCGACTCTTAAAAAGTAAATGTTGCCGTTTATTTTTTTGTTGAAAGGGTCATATGCTTATAAAAATATGTTAACCGGGCACCACGGCAAAAGCCACCCTCTTGCATCCCTTTCCTCCATCATCCTGGCTGCCTCCCACTCTGCTCCCACAGACTGTATCTTAGCAACAGGTCTGCCGCCCCCTGCCGCCAGTTCAAAATCCTATCCATGCGAACAAGAACTTCGTGTCCCCTTGACTCTACCCGACTGTATATAATACAGATACATAAGTTCGTTGTCCATCACATAACGTACTACACGAACTTGCCAACTAGGCTATTCAGACATGATGTGAGGCTATATAATAACGCACACGTGGTTATTAGCTCGGGGCTTCAATTAGGTAACATTATCTTAACTACTAAATATCCTTGGTATAGAAATAGCTACGTTGATCAGCAACCCATTTGCAAGCTAGTTTCGCCTAAACGAAACACGTACAGAGCGATTACGAATATAAGCCACTTCGATTACCCATGTACTGTAAACATTGGCAGTGTCCAGATGTCACAAAAAGTTTACATTCGGCAGAGCCAACAGTTAATATAAATGCTGCTTGATAGCGTCAGTTGTCTACTCAAGATACTGAGCAGTCGTGGTTTCCACACACCCTCTAGTGTTCTTCTTCTGTTATTACATCTTCTCCACGTGCAATTCTCTACTCGGTAACTTACCGAGTTTAGACGGTTGGTTTCATATGATTGGCTAAGACATTTCATGACGTGTAGATGGGGAAACCGTCTTTTACTGATGGTAGATGGGAAATGTGGTTTTATCTTAAAAGCTTTCTTTGTAATAGACTGCAGCTACCACAAGTCCATGTATTTTGCCCATGCCCAGCCATCTACTATCTCCAACAGCTATTGTGTTGTTGCAGGAATCCTGCCGATGTGTGTTTTTCTGGTTGTTGGAATCAGCATTTGAAATCATGGCAGATGAGCAAGAGATTATGTGCAAATTAGAAAACATAAAGAAAATCAGGTAAGTGTTTAACAGTTTAATTCCATTCATATGTTCTTTATTTTTATTATTTTTTATTTATTTGTATTTTTTTAAAGAGAAAGGCTGTTTCCCCAACCGTGCTTCCGTGTTGCATGCGAGGAGCTGAAGCAGAATTATACTTTGTAGCTATAGCTTGTTTAGCTTGTTTAGCTTCTGTTTCCAGTAGTCCCGTAAAGACATTTAGCTAGCTATGTTTATCCACAGAATCCATGCGATTTATGGCTTTACGGGACTACTGCAAACAGCAGCGAAAACTGATACAGTAACAGAAATTCGGTACTTTTTAAAGTAAGCTTTAGCTAGCTAAATGCATTTGCGTTGTTGACATTAGTGTTCACCTAGTAAGCTACTGTTGTTGTATTGGCTAAGGCTTTTTAGTGTCACTATCTACAATGACAATTCGACTCTTAAAACATCTGCAAAGCATAAAAACATAGCTATTCTGTTTCACTTTCTTTGTTGCATAACCTGGCTGGTTAGTTTGCTACTTGTACAAAAAACGAGAGCCTTTATACTTACGAATTGCCTGCATTTGCTGTAACATAGTATGTGTTGGGTAGCTAGGGTTGCTTCTTGATGCCAACGATGAAAACATATTTATTATCACACAGGGTGCTGAATAAATAAGGAGCTAATAAAACATCTATGTAGCTAACTAGACTGATAGCTAATGTTTTATTGATCTGTTAATTTGGGGCGACTTTAGCTCAGGAGTTAAGAGCAGTCATAAGGTTGCCGGTTCGATCCCAAGATCTCGGGTGTGTTGAAGTGTCCCTGAGCAAGACCCATAACCACCAATTGCTCCCGACGAGCTGATTGGTACCTTGCACGGTAGCCTATCGTCGCTGTTATGCGAGTGTGTGTGTGAATTGGTGAATCAATCAACTGTGAAGCGCTTTGGATAAAAGCACTATATACAGTGTCCTCCATAATCTTTCCTCCATCATTTATATATTTGCCTCTGTACTCCACAATTTCAGATTTGTAATAAAAAAATCAAATGCGGTTAAAGATTTTACTACAGTCAGATGGCATTTTTAAAAATACATTTTGGTTTCACCATGTATAGATTACAGCAGTGTTTATACAATGTTATGGAAATGAAAGTCGTCATGTTCGCCATTTTGTTGCATATCCTTTGCATGCAATGACTGCTTGAAGTCTGCGATTCATGGACATCACCAGTTGCTGGGTGTCTTCTCTGGCAATACTCTGCCAGGCCTGTACTGCAGCCATCTTTAGCAGATTCTTTTTTCAGGGGCTTGTCCCCTGAAGTTCTCTCTTCAGGATATGAAAGACATGCTCAATTGGGTTCAGATCAGGTGATTGACTTGGCCACTCAAGAAGCTTACCTTTGAAAAACTCCTTTGTTGCTGTATTAGTGTAATTGGGATTGTTATCTTGCTGTCATCTGAGTATGGCATTCTGGCATTCACTTGGCATTCTGTCATAGAAACAAGACCGTTCAAATGGACAAAATTCGATCCAGGCTGAAGAACGAATTTGAGGCGTTGGAGTCCGAGGAGAAGCATTTGAAGGAGTATAAGCAGGAGATGGACCTTCTGCTGCAGGAGAAGATGGCCCATGTGGAGGAACTGCGTCTCATCCATTCCGACATCAATGTGGTGTGTGTGTGATGACAGCCTAGAGGCTCCTGGGAGTTGTAGTCACCTGAAGGGGTCTGACCTGCAGACAATTCTGATTTATTTAATAGTACGTTACATTAATTTAGCAAATGCTCTTATCCATGGTGAAACATAATGAAAACGAGCTTAAGCCCATTCACCTGAGGTATATGAGCAGATCAACACCAAGTAAGCCAACTTGTACCACTAGAACCATAGTACATGGCAAGAGTAATGCACCATAACATTGTGCTAACATAATGCATAATCCACCATTTGCATAGTGCTACTTAGGTCCTCCCTCAATGGAATTCTACAGAGGGACATCCTTTGACTTCAACTGAGTTTTTGTAGCATCATAAAGAATAATGCAGAACTCTCTTCATGTAGTGTTCAGTTCTGTTTTTAATTATTATTTATTTGCCAACGCTGGTCTGTTTATGCAGCTAGGCAAATGTTGCTTCTGGGAGAATTAATGTGGATAATGTTCTACAAGCATAATGAGGACCCTGTAATTATACATGTAAACCCAGTGACTGCATCAGTCAATCAATGCATCCTTTTTACATGTTGATCTCCAAAGAGGCATTCCAATGTATGTATTGTTTAAATCACTCTGCTCATTACCACATTACCTTGTTTCTTTAAGACGAGGTGAACTGACCTTGTGTGTCGGCCCTAGATGGAGAACACGATCAAGCAGTCGGAGAACGACCTGAACAAGCTGCTGGAGTCTACAAGACGTCTTCACGAGGAGTATAAACCCCTGAAAGACCATGTGGATGCTCTGAGGATGAATCTAGGCCTGCAGAGACTGCCAGACCTATGCGAGGAGGAGGAGAAGCTAACACTCGAGTACGTCTTCGTGTTGGCTCTAATCTTCACTTCCAGGCTTCTGCAGTTAAACCTTTTTGATTCCTGAATTTTATTCCTTTGTCGAGCATTGAGAGAATACACCCGGTTGACACAGGGAATATGTTTTTGTTTCTGCGTAATGCAAGCCCATTTGTGAAAATGTTTTTGCTTTTGGAATGCCTTTGCTTTTGGAAAGTTTTGTTCCTTGCAATAGATTAGTGTTCACTACTGTAATGTAGAAAAGCATAATGTAGAAAAAAGTTATGTATTTTCATAGGTATAATTTCTGAAAGACTATGTTGCGAATCTGTGATTTTATAATTTATAATAATCAAATATAATAATTTGATATTTACTTCCAGTTGATTAGACTTGGCAGGGGACAATTCCTGTGTGGATCTTTTAGTGGCTACACCAGGGCTTGAACCACCAACCTTCTGGGTCCCTGTCATGTACTTTAGCCACTAGGCTACAGGCTGCCCTGTAGTTGCTCCCTTTTGGAAACATTCCACAGAAATGTGCATACCGATTACCATAATATCTAAGGAAATCTCATTTTCGTACAGCAGGTACTTGGTTGTTGTTGGTGAACTAAGTGGATGTGGACGTCTTCTGTCTGATGCCTTGTGGCTTTTCAGGTACAAGGGGTGTGATTCTCATTGTAATGAAGAAGTAATGCTCTCTTTCCTCCTGGTGGTCCAGCTACTTTGAGAAGCAGAAGGCAGAGTGGCAGACAGAACCCACGGAGCCCCCTATTCCTGAATCTCTAGCCGCTGCAGCTGCAGCTGCTCAACAGCTCCAGGTCGCCCGTAAGCAAGATATCCGACAGACTGCCACTTTCCGACAGCAGCCACCACCAATGAAGGTGAGTGCTCACTGTTGGCACTATATGAGGTCAAACCTGGACACTCAGAAATCACACTGGCAGCTTAATTTTGCATTTGTATATCTTAATAGGTTATGCTTGATTGACAACATCCATTTATGTTTTTGCTGATACCCTATACTGACAAGAAAAATAATTTATTTCAATAATAATAATTTATTTTGCTAATTATTTTGTACGGTTTCATTTTTGGCAATCTAGTGCAGTAATGATTAGGTGTGGGTCAGACTCTTTGGAGAAGAAATCACAGGTAGAAATCACAGTTCTATGTCCCAAAGGTGGTACATTATGCAATTAATTTAGTGTCCAAAGGGAAACATTAAACGAAATGACATTACCAGACCTGTGAATTTGCCTGGGCTATGCTCTTGGTTAGGACAGCCAGCAATGTTATACAGTGTATGCTTAAAGCCAATTGGGTGATTCATTTCTCTGAAGGAATGAAAGCGTGTTGAGGCGTGTGTGGCCGTTAACACGCTTGAGTGGAAAAGTAAGGCTGTTTTAATGATGAAAGGAGGCAAATCGCTTTCTTCCAGTATTAGACTTCTTCCTGTCTCCAGCTGAGCACAACTGTGAGAACATGCTGAGAAATCCTTCAGTCACTGTGGAAACACAGTGTATGTGCTTTAACAGTGTGCGCTAAAGGTAAAAATTGCTCACTTTTAAAAGGAAATTGTGGTCATTACTTGCTCCTATGTTAAATGTGCCATGCATACAAGCTTTAGGTTTAAAAGCTGTCTAATATTGCCTCGTGTCATTTCCTGAAATCGAAAATGTGCACTTATAAACTATAAAAACAAAATGTTTATGTTAATGACCAAAAATAACTTCTTTTTTTTTTAGGCATGTCTGTCTTGTCACCAGCAAATCCACCGGAATGCACCCATATGTCCACTCTGCAAGGCGAAAAGTCGCTCAAGAAATCCAAAGAAACCAAAGCGGAAGCCAGATGAGTAAATAGGTGCCGAACCAAACCTCAGCTTTGTGAAATCGGGTTACTGTGTTACATTACACATGCACCATTTACTTTATGTAGTTACATATGATGTAAACACAAACCCAAAGTTTAGGTTTCAGAAAAAGGGAGTGGCCATTTCATGTTTTTCTTTTCAGAAACTCATGCAATTCCTGTACCTTATAAAGGACAGTCGGGGTGGGCCTGTGAAAAAGAGCAACAAAGAATACGCAATGTATCTAGCGTTTTAGCGAGCCTTGTAAGGCTCTTTGACATTTGTGTGTGCTTTAAACCGCTAATCTAATGGGGTTTTGCTTTGGAATGTTTTTAGTTGCTTTTAGCGTATGTGAAGATGCAATTGTCATTTTGCCATCAAATACAAAATAGTTTTCATATCTGCTCTAGTATGAAATACTTTTTATTGAACCTAAAATAATTTCAAGACAATTCAGTACTAATATACTGTTTGTATTTAGGTATTTATTAGACTTTTTTATTTTTTATTGTTTACTCATTGGTCTTCTGCTGATGTAGCCCATCTACTTCAATGTTTGATGTGTTGTGTATTGAGAGATGCTCATACCACTGTTGTAATGTGTGGCTTTTGAGTTACTTTAACCTTCCTGTTTGCTTGAACCAGTCCAGTGATTGTTCTCTGACCTATCTCATTAACAAGGTGTTATCATTAAAGCAATATTTGGTTGCTATGCAACGGTTGGCAAAATGCTCAATAAAAAGATACTATTCATCATTAGTTGTGATGGAAAAGATCTCCGCAAACATGTTTGTTTTGTCTGGCACCTCCCAAATTCTGAAGGCTACCTGTGTTTGTGGTGAATAGGTAAAACCCAGATAGGCTGGTACAGTTAAAGCAAAAATAGCATTTTCAAAAAAGCCAAATATTTACATTAATATTTCCATTTTAGGCATTCAGCAGATGCTGCTGCCCAGAGCAATTTGGCTTATATTTAATATCCATCTAGTATATTTTCTGATCCCAGTGGTATACTTCTCTGGTATTTAATGTACACATCATGTAATTGTACTCTTTGTTGCTTATTTATAAAATAAATATAAAGTATAAAATAAAGAAAAGCTGTTTTTGTCTGCTGTTGAGCACAAACTTAATCTTCTAGGCCTACAGCATTTCACCTGTATGAAAATGTATGTTTTTTCTGTACTCCATGCAACTGACAAGGATAGGTTTGAATATTTTTCTGAGCCGCCCTTGGAATTAAGATTCTAAATGATCTGTGTCAGGTAAAGTAGAGGTAAAGTTACTAAGCATCAGAGAAGTCACATTCCAGTACGTGATTTCACTGATTCAAAGTATTGGAAGACTTATTTATACCATCTGACTTCATTGGCATTACATTTACCAGCAAATTGCTATTCTAATATAGTAGTTTTGAAATATAAAACGTAAAGAGTATTCCGGTATTCCTTTTAAGGTAAAGATATTCCTTTACCTACAGGTAGAAGTAGTGTGTACTGTTAAAAGTTGCTAATGTGATGAGCATTATTAAGTATAATCTTCTGTTAAAAGAGGAATGTTTACCTATAAAATGAAGTAAATGGAGTTGTATCAGTATTCTGCTGTTGCTCCAAATGTCGACTGCATTGTAAAGTTTCTTCAACCATGACCGTCTTAATCATGAATATTTCATTTTTGACCCCACAGTAAATGTAGATTATTCTGTTGAAACTGTGTGCTAAACATTTACATTTACCTTGTAATTATGATGGATGTCTGTGTCCACCTCACTCTTGTAATTGAACATCTCAGGATTTCCCATTAATGAACTAAATTGTAGCAGCCAAAATCTTTTCTCTGCTATAACGATCATAACTATAATAATAATAATAATACATCTACATGTTCTTTGCACTGACTATAGTCCCTTTTGAACACTGAAGTCCTGCATCTGAACTTCCACAAGCCATCAGCCCAGAACGCAGTCATTCTCTGCTGGACTGTGATTTGACCAAAATATGGCCCCGCCTCTCTGTGGAACCTCCTAAACAGTATAGTTTACTTCCTGAAAAGTGAAACACCAGAAATATTAAAATCCACTGCATTGAGAGAAAATGTTGCCCTCCTTAACGTTCTCTTCTTGTATACTCACAGTCTGCATTCGGGAGCACATTGCGTACTCATATAAGTATGCGGTATGTCTAGTAGATATACAAACATATTTTGAGGACCCAGTCATTAGAAGCATGTTCTGGACACAGGCCTGGTTTGCACCTGGTTTCAGTGGAAAACCAATCACATGCATGATCAGTTCATGTGCATTTTATTCTGCTTCTTCATGTCCCAAAGAGACACACCCATCTTACCTTCTGCTATTACTTAAATTAATTAAATGAATATGTATTTTTAAAAAATATATATGTATGACTGGCCCGTTTGGACCGGTTTCTGTAGCATCCCTAATTGGGTAGAAACATATCAGTGCCCTGGGATCAGTTCAAACCTCTTTGAAAGTCCATAAAATGGAATGATATCAATACATAATTGTCACTAGGCTGAACTTTCCAACTGATGCCTAATGCCTAAGATGGCCAACAGATGTCACTGTAACACAAAAACTGTCCATATATTTAAAAATAATTGTTTACGGAAGCTACTGTAATTCGTGCTTATCATGTATGTTTTCACCATTTAGGATTTTTCTAATGAATAATTGTCAAAACATCCTCACTTCACATCACAGGTACAGAGGAAGAGAACAACTTTCACCTGGGGGATGATTAGGTGGCAGGTGAGATTCAGGTTTTTAATTGAACCAGAACACTGGGCAACCCCTTACTCTTTGCAATGAGTCATGGGATCTTTAATAATAACAGTCAGCCAGGACATTGGTTTAAGGTGTCATCTGAAAGATAGCATCACCTGCAGCACAGTGTCCCCATCACTGTACTGGGGCATTATATTTGACCAGAAGGAAAATCGACCCCTACTGAGCCACCAATACCACTTCCATCTACAACTTTATCCCAAGAGGTATCCCATCCAATTATTAACCAAGCCCACACTTGGACTTGGGTAGTGCCCTAATTACTGGAAACACATTAATAATTGACTAGCTCTCTTTGCATAACTCTCAGTTATGAGGAAAAGACAACGTCAATGTGCCATTTTACCTTCCCAGCCTGCAAATGCCCCAAGGTTCTGGGAGATATTTTGATAACCTCACGAATTTCATAGACTGAAGAATGTAGCAATGTCTATGCTAATTAGTTTATAAAGAATGTTCTTGGCTTTTCCACATCTGTCCATCAAATAATTAGACATTATAAGTTACCTCAAGTACCGGATTTATGAAATACTTAAGAATTGTAAAGCTGAAAGTAATACAATATAATACAATATTAACAAAGCACATGCCATGTCTGCATGCTAAAATAAGCTATTTATTGGATATACACATACATATTTCTACAATGCAATAATCACAACTTCATATAATTACGTTTAAATTAATCAGCCAATTATTTCTTATAAAATAGTGCTGCAGAATCAAGGGGGGCAAGGACGTATGTATAAGGTAATTTTGTTTGTTATTTTGCTACTCACTGCAGTGTGAGGGCCTTTTAAAATTCCTTTTTGGCTCAGACAGAGTATGACACCTAACGAACTAATGAGAACCCTGTGTGAATTTGGGCCTTTCATCTCATGCCCAGCTAGTGCTATAAACCCATGTATTACCATCAGTAGTACATCATTAACAGGCCTTTACATCAGCTGGGTTTATAAACATCTTAATGGATTACAGATTCTTAATCGTTAAGAATAATTAGCAGCATTTCTCCCCAGTAGGACCAAATTCAGAAACTGCTTGATCCATGAGCAATGGTGTCAGGAAAATGTTTATACTTTAATGTTTCCCTCTAAGGCAGGATTCTGGGGAGACTCAACACAATGCAGACCTACCCAAGTCTTGCTTTAGCAAGAATTATTGAAATTTGTTGTAAAATCACACAAAAATGACTACGAATTCTTGGTTAAACGTTTGTTTATGATTGATGCTGAATATTTTTTCCCCTGTACCACACTTTGTTCAATACCAAAGTAACATTTCTATCTCGAAATATGTTTCTTGACAAAAATAATTATCATTCTGCTCCCTGCCTCAGGACTGTAAGGTACTGTAACAAATACATGAATAGGTATTAAATAAGTTTACATCCATTTCTATTATGCTATTGAATCCTTTGTTGTAAATGTTATGTCTTAATATGAAAAATTATACTGTTGACTAGACAGTATAAAAGCACCTACATTTCTAAAGATTACAGTAACTTAACAGACAAGTATAACTATGAGGGCCTTTTAATTTATTATAAGAATGAGTGATTATGCTAAAATGCCCTTAAGTCTACTTATGTAAGAGAATTAAATCATATTAGTGCTGATTAGTCCTGATTTTAAATGCATCATGGCTGAAAGAGACAGATGACCCTCCCATTGTGTTTGTGGCATGTGCTCTTCCCATCATGGCTGAATCACTTTCCATACCCTCCTTTGGGCTTTATGACTGTCTCTCACAGTGGAATGTGACACCAGACACCCTATCTATTAACCAAAATCAACTTCTCTCTGCAGGAGGCTCACTAGAAAAAGTGACGTTTATGGTGAATAGTTCATAATAGTTTTGAATGTGGGGTGGCTTTGTTTCTTGGACTTTAAGATTAAATTCATGTCTGAAAACATTTAACATCTGTCTAGTAATTATATGGCATATTTTAAAAGTGCTTATTTTAAGCAAAGAAAAAAGGCTGTTGTGCACATCCAACCCACGCAGGGTACAAGTGTAATGTGCAACTATCAGAGAAAACAAATAAATTTCCATACACCGAATTCTTGCTCCCATGGCTTATTCATGTAATGTATCGACCACCAGCAAGGTCTCTGTTCGACTAATACATAAACTGTGGTTTTATCTCCAATAAGTGAAAAAATGCCAAAATGTACATATGCAATTTTTTTATTTTTAGATCCAGATGAAGAAAAATCATGTTTATTTAGACCTAACCCTGCCGTTACCCCAAACACTAACCTAACCCTCTCCTTTGCCCAAAGCTAACCCTGTGGGCTGGTTTTCGTTACAACCACAATTGCAATCCCAAAATTTTAACAACTTCTCTAAATTAGGTAGTTGTCCTGTTTACCCTCTTAAGCCACATTATGTCTGACATTGCTATGCATGCCATGAACATGTGCTTATAATGTTATCTTAAGTAAACAATTTCATAAATGGGGTAACATTTTTTAGCTTATAGAATTAGAGAATTAGAGGTTGCTGAACACAGATGTTGAGCTCTTTCATAATTGTTCCCTTCAATAAACACTCACCGAGCACTTTATTAGGTATTTATTGGACTTCTACTGCTGTAGCCTATCCACTTGGATTTATGATGCATTGTGTGCGTGAAAATCCAAGGAGATCAGCAGTTTGAGAAACTCAAACCACCAGAAATGTATTATAATGATAAGAAATCTTACCAATTTCACTGATTTTCATCTAGTATGAATTAATAATTTTGTCAAGTTAGATCTTGAAGAATTACTTCTACTTTTTAGCAAATTCTGACGACTGATTCATTGGAATTGCTATTGGAATACCATGTGACTAGGCAATCCTGGTCATTTCATTCCATGGACTCTAATGTGAAATAGCCTCTTTCGTAACCCTTCCCTGTTCTAAATCAAATCTCCCCTAGGTCTCCTTTGTCTGAGACAAGAGATTAAAGTGTCTTATATCTCTGTCGGACCAGAACCTGCTATTTTCTTCTCTTCTTTTTCCAGAGATTTAGTATATTTTCAAGATGTGATCACCAGAGCAGAACGTGAAAAGAGCAAAAGAAAAGAAATAAAAGGCCTATCGGACATGGTGGGCTGAACGGCTGAAGGAGCCATGTTCTTTTCCACAGAGAATCCTCACATACTCGGGTTGGGTTTGGTCAGACAGTGCTCAGCTCTGACAAGCTTCACATCAAATTTCCTCTTTGGCTGCTTACAGTAATAAACAGTCCCATAACTAATTTACTTTAGCAAAACTTCAACTTTTACAACTCATGTTTCCTTGAAAGTTCCTTGGAGACTTGAAAGACGTACGTTTTAAAAACTTCAAGTCAAGCTGATGCAAATAGATTGACAATGAACTTTTCATCAAGATGAAGATTCATTTCTAATGGCAATGAAGATTAAGACAAGGTTAAACTAGCTATACAAGGAACAAAGCTTAGCACCCACTAATCATTCATAGTACTTTTGCAGTCCTCCAAAACCAAAAGATATCCCCCAGACTGAGCAGAACCTGATGCAGTGAACAGTGAAATGCAGGCACTTCAAGTGAAAGCACAGAGCTTGGTTTGGACAGGTGACCACATGACAGCGCGGCGACGGTTCTGAGGCAGTCGGATAATGAAGCCGTAATTCTGCCATCCCAGACAGAGGCGCATCACTGAGCCAGAGCACAGAGGGTGTTGATTTGAGATGTGAACAGTCCCTGAAGCTGACAGTTTCCGTGCAGGTCTGCAGCTGCTCCTGACTGTGGGTGGAAGGGAGGCAGTGGCACAATTACTTTGCGGCTGCCTTGGCTCTAAAATCCTTGTATAAAATCTTAACACTATTACAAAATCTCATATAAAAAAAGTAATTAGTACAATTATGAAAGCTAGATTTGAAATTGATGCTGTTTCTGTGTTTTGAAAAACAGTTCAGCTTAGGCGGATGCACTACCTTGGTGGTCTGTAGACAGGTGTTGACAATGGTCTCCCTGTAGGCAATGGGTTTGCAATGTTTATATCACAAATGCTCATTGTACTGTGTGTTTATAATATATTGCGTACACATCTATCTAGTTCCTGCATAACTAATCTTATAATTGCAAACACAGTTGAAAGCACACACTCATTCACACATAGTACATACCACACACTTGCTATACACACACACACACACACACACAGTACATACGTATCACAAACTGTATTTGCTGCACACACATACCTGTATACACACACACACACACACACATACCACACACCTCCTGTACACACACACACACACACACACACACACACACACACACACACACACACACACACTCAACCAGTGAGGTAAATGGTTGGGCGGAGGTAGCAAAAACGAAGGCTAGTGCAAACCGGGCACATCAGTATCTGTTGAGCAGGTTTCTCTCCCTCCACTTGCAATTGGTAAATAAACATTGTCTGTTTGAACCATTTGCTGCGGCTTTATTTTTGGAATTTGTAATGATCTAGGAAACCACTTCAAAAACGTAGAATTCTGTGACAAACGTTTTATGAATGAATTTGAAATGCCCATCAGGAAGGATGTTGTGCAACCTGTCTGCGGAGTGGTGGTGTATCTAGACAGTGTCATCATTAGCACACCTAAAAAAAGCCTTTTCTCCAGGACAATGGACCTTACAACATTGTCTGAGACTTCTAAATGCTTAAAATGTCTTCACATGCGCCAGGGCTTATCTGTCAGCTCATTAGCTTTCTGTTCTTGAGCTCAGTCGTCTGTCTACAGCATTTCACTGGGCTTATTTTGCTGTTGGCTGCTGGACCCTTTCTAGAGAGTTTTCCCCCTCTTTTTTCCCCTCTGCCTTCGTTAAAATTCTGTCAGCGCGGAGTTGTTATTTCTGACTGCAGTCAGAAATAGGCCAATGAGAAGTGCTCCTGAGGTGACTGTCAGCAACAACATTTGAAGGAAGTGGTCACAAATCCCACCTAGTATCAGCTAGGCCTCCTCTCCTTTTATGTTTTACCTCACTAAACTGCTTGGCTATAGAAAATATCTGAGAAATGTACAGGTAAGTCTATGCAATCATATTACATGTAAATGAACTTTTAACAGCTTGTAGCATAGTAACTAACATGACTTGGACCTGGAAGGTTGGTGTAGCCACGATAAGATCCACTTGAGCAAGGACCTTAACCCCACACTGCTCCAGGAGGGACTGTCCCCTGCTTAGTCTAATCAACTGCTTTGGATAAAAGCATCATATAAATAACAACATATTTACTTATTTATTATACATACTTCTGTGTAACAATGAATAAAATCTGAAAATGTCCAGTGCAATGACATTGTATCCTCTTATGTTCCATCATAATACTTTGTGTCTTTGGATCGTTATTGTGTTCAGTAATTATGAACACACCGTTAGCATTAAATTAATACAGTGAATTGCTTGCTTTCATTATACTGGTTTATACATTCTGTCACAACACTTAAAAACATCCTGTTTATCAGCTGGTTCTTATTTCAATCATTGTGGGGTGCACTTATTTTCTTTCTTGTTGTGCATTACATTTGATGTCACTTGGGTTCTTTTTATAATGTACTGTTATGCACCAGTGTGTAATATTCAAATATTATTGTGTTGTATTTTATTTTTCTCATGATAGTTTGTTTTTGCCTGTGTGGGATAAAATCCTAATAAATTGAATTGATCAGAAAATCAAAGAAGTTCCATTAACACAAACTGTTATTACGAGCAGGCACCTAGTGAGCCACCTGTGTATGGGACCTTTGAGAGACCCTTATATACACATTTATAGTGCTGAATTAGAAAGAATGTGTCTATACAGAACAGGGGGCCTCAGTAATCCTAGGTCCACACCAACTCAGCCTAACACTCCTTCCTCCCAAAGGTAGCTTTCAGACAAGGCGGAAGTGGATGAACAGCCAATGAGAGCAAGCATGCGAAAGAGGGTGCATTAAACACAAAACCTCAACACTTGCTAAGTCAGAAGGAAGCTGCTAAAAGGGTCTCATATCCCAGTAGAATCCTGTCTTCCAACCGTTGTGTCTGACATTTGTGCATAAAACAAAATGTGCCGGTGAGACTGTCCTCATTACCCTAAGGTGACAGATAATTGCTGCGTGTTCAGTTCCCATAGACTCCGTTATAACAGGTAAGTGAGAATCGTCAGCCACATACCACACAAAGCACATGAAGCACAAATGCAGAATAAAACAACATGCAATGGAGAATTAAACAAATTCTGAGTCTAGGCAAGACTAGAGTTATATAGAAGGACATGCAGCTGACCTTAATTGGCAATCAGACCACATGTGGCAGACAATTGGAATCAGTTGTCACCACGAGGGAATTGATTACCTAATCAATATTCATTGCCAAATTGGCAGAAATTGGCAAAAAGGTAATGCCTGGAAACAAATAAATATTTTCTCAAGTCACACAAGTTCTGAAATGTGAATAGCAGAGGATTTTTTCCCCCAAGATGGAAATCCCCATTTACTCCACATCAAGAACTGATGACTTGATATTAGAGTAAGAAATTCAGTTTTTAACCTAAAGATTGATGACTGGAGGGGCATATCTGTTGTGCAAAAAAGCAAGATGCAAAGTCCATGTGTGTTCTGACATATTGGCCCTTAAAATTAAATTAAAGTATTCAGTTTCAATTGAGAACTTACATGTCAATTGCAAATGCTTCAAAAACTATCAAACTCTTCATTGGTGTGCAAATTGCTGGTACTTTTTAATGACTGGGCTGAGACGATTGGAAGGCAATGACGATATTTTATGGAGATGAGGAGGGAGCTGGATTCTGAACTTTACACAAGTGTGGCTCCCATTTGTTTTATAAACTTCTCCACTGTGTGGATGGTGGTCCAACTGCCATGCTTCTTTAGTATTTGAAACTTTATTTACCTGTTATCATTTTGTCAATGCAAAAGTGGCTGGGATGACCTGTTTTCTATGGTTTGTCATGTTCTAGTTTCCCTTTGTTAAACCCCATCCACTCTACCCCCTTGTGGTTGAGTCATCGCCGGCTCAAATTATTGTTGCGTTCATATTTACAGTATATCATACAAAAAACTCTGACCTAATAAAACCGCAAAACTGTGATGCCAGATTGTTAAAAAGATTCTCTGCTAGCGAGAAGGCTAGATTTAGATTCTTATCAGCCGCATATTTGTAACGTTTTCTGACTAAAGTTGAAGTTTATTTTCTAATCTGTTCAGCCATGTTTTTGCCGGGACTATACCTAAGCAAATGGAATCTTGAACTAGTTATTGTTGCGTAAATGCATTGCTAGGTTATTTCAGTACCAAACTAATGTAAAACATGGCACACTTCTTGTACAAGGTTTCCTACCCTTTCCAACAATAATGTGTCATATTCAGGCGACGGACAGTTTAGGAATATTGCTGCATTCGCATAGCAGAATGAATATACAGACATGCGTTCCCTGAATTCCCAGGGAGCTGCAGTATCTGTGGGTTTTCATGGTTGCCTTTCAATCTGCTGTCAATGTGTGTGGATTCTTTAGCCAATCAAAGACTTAAATGAACCACAGGTGCGAGGAACAGCCCGAAAACCAGCAGACACTGCGGCCCTCCAGGACTGGAGTTTGACACCTGTGCTATAGATAAACCTTTAATTGTTCTAACGGGGATTTTTTTCTTTATTTTGTTAGAAAATGTTAGGTTGAGTAATCCTTTTTGGAGAGCTTTAGACTTTGGCTATGCTTTATAAAAACATACTCTGATATATGTGAATAAAACACACGTGAAGGTTAATTTTCTTCAATGAATCTGTTTTAATAGAACATATATGCAGATATTTTGTATTTGGTGAGATTTGGGGACACTTGATGACATCTGGGTGCAGTTTTGGGAAAACTCATGTGGAATTTGAATGCCTGTCGATATCTTTACCATATTTTGAACAGAAGTTGACATCAAGTTTATGCACAAATATAATGTAATTCTGGACTTATGGCTTGTTTGGCTCACTTTACACCTCTTGATTATAAATGAGCCCTCTGAGCCTCCTTGGTGACATGAAACTTTTGTATTGCTGAGACAAAGACTGATGGTCTCTGCTTTTGTTAGTCTCAGGGAGTGTCTGCTTAAAGGTAATAATGTTTTCAGGCTGTTCTTCTGACTCCTTTGTTCAGTGGGCTTGTCAATTCTGGCCCAATTTCTGAGTCTGGCTATTGTTATATGGGGTGTTAGGCTGTAACCATATCTAACTGTTTTATGCAGAGCTACTGGCATTTCACCAGAACCCTGTCAGAAAAGTCTGAATTTATGTAAATAACAGCATGATTTCAGCTGTGCTTCTGAAGGAAGCAAATGTCACCATCATTCAACTCACTGGTCAGTTGTGTCACTGGAGGGGTATACTGAAATACAAGAAAGACCTAACCAAATTTATAATCCAAACACATTTTATGTTTGGTCAACCATTTGCATTTGCCAGAAGCCTCAAAAGACAGGATGTTCATGCTAACATCAGCCTGCTCTTGATTAGCACAGATCGCTGAGCACCGATACAGTCCCGTATAGTAGGTACAGGTCTACAGTAATCACATGAAGTGCTTGGAGAAAATTACATAAGGGCTTGACATCCTGTCCAAAATAAACCACTTTTTTTTCTGACAGCATATTATTTTTGGTCCAGTGGAATAAAGATTTTGCTGATTTTCATACTGTCCCAAAGTGTTTTGAGACCAAAACTTGTAACACTGGAAGAAATGCAGGAATAAATCTGTCGTCTAGTCCAATGACACACCACAAATGTCACCTTCTCCAGTGCAACATGGAGCCCTGTTGCGAGATGGCATTTTGTGGGTGAGGGGGTGTCTTCCAGCTCATTGTTTTAGTGTCACGTAATTATCTCCGACCGTGTAGTTAATGAGCACGTTCAGCAAACTGCCGCTCACTGCCACAGTGGGGGGTCAGCGATTCTAATAAGCCTGCCAATTACAGGCCTCATCCTCACCAGCTGCGGCCAAATTTCATATCTTGCCATAAATGGAACAAATTAATCAATAAACCAATATGCCAATGTCACACGCCGTGACACACCCCTGGGCGGACAGAAGAGACGGACACAGGGAGGTAGAGCGAATCCCTGGTCGGGGAAGGGAGAGAGAACAAGAGAAAACAAAGAAAAAGGTCAACAAAAACTAAAATAAAGAAAACCAAAATCTTAACAGCAGCTTTTCAGCATAGTTGCGGTTCCACAAACACGCTCTCTCTCTGGCACCTTGGTCTCCAGTATCAGATGATCAGGGAAAGAGCACACATTCAACAATCTGGACTAATTCCTTGTGTAGTCCAGGTGTGTGCCTATTTAACCAGTAGGCATGGTCCTTGGACTGTGTAAGAATCCCCTCAGATACACCAAACGGCAGAAGTATCTAGGTGGTGAAGGAATGCATGTAGCCACACCTTGTGCTACTGGAATGGGATTAATTTCATACTATCTTGTGTATCCTCTGTGCTAACAGTTATACATAGAAGGAGACCGTGAATATAGGCTATGCTCTTTCTGCCTGTAGTGTGGCTCTATATGGATCTACATCTTGGTATATGTGGACATGCGACATGGGGGCGACATGGCTTAGGCAGTAAGAGCAGTCGTCTGGCAATCGGTGTTCAAAGATCTTTATTCAGTGCCCATCCTTGCCCACTTGATCCTGTGACAGCAGCTATCCAACAACACCAAAGTGATTAAACTGTATATGGAAAAAACTACTTCAATTAAGTTGCTTTGGAAGCATTCCACCAAGTTGGCAGAATGGGACAATAGCACTGTTTCTTTAGCAAACCTTTTGGTAATCCCACTGGCAAAGTCTGGTGAAGTCAATTTGATTCACTGGAAGTGTGTATGAAAGTCTGCATGAACCCCTTTGGGACTTGAGTCCTAATTCTAGCCATTCCACACTTAATGAGTGCTGTTAAATCTGGGGGAAAGACCAGACATTTGGTTTCAGCAACCATCTCACTGTCTAATCTTATCTGAAAAGGGCCAATGTTGATGCAGGATTTTGGTTTCAGACCAACACAAAGATACTTACTAGCAAGATTAGATATAAGATTAGATATAAGACCATGATTAGTTCATAATTAAATGAGTGGGCACGGTTTGCAGAAGGAAGCAGGGCAATCCGAGGACCAAGCCTTCTGGTTAAGTAGGCACACACCTGGACTACGTTTCAAATTAGTCCAGGCTGTTAAACGTGTGCTCTTTTCTGCAGTAGGTGTCTGAGACCGGGGAACCATGGACGAGAGAGCTGTTGTTAGAGAGAGACGGGGTTGAAACTGACAGAGCTGAAAAGTGACAGAGTGAAAGCTACAGCCTGCTTTGATTTCTTTTGCCTTTATTATTTTAGTTTATTATTTTTACCTGGATCCCATGAGGGTGATGGGCAAATATCTTTTGTTTATTTATAAATTCGCTCTCGCTCTCTCTCTCTCTCCCTTCCCTGCTCAGCATTGAACTGAATAGAACTCCGGTGAAATCCGGACTTTTGATATCTCCCAATGTCCAATTCGTCTATCCTCTCAGGGATGTGTATCAGCATGTGACAGGGTGCTAAAACAAAAACTTTCAGATTGAGTACCCCTGGTCTAACTCAAAAAGCATGCCACTGACCTACATTGCTAAATTAAGGAAGACCACAAATGGAAAATATAGAAGCACTGGAAGCATATTTCCATTTGGAAATATTCCACAAAAAAGCAAGTAATGTATTGACTCCTGAAAAAGGCCACTGCATGGGATTTAAGAGGAAATATCCATATTTCAAATAAAGCTATGTTTTGTGTTGTGGGATGAACTAAAATGAAACCTCATTCATCTGAATCCATGCAAAAAAGAACCAGTAAAAAAAAACATAAACTTTTTGAATGTCCGCATTCTCTGAAATCCCATTAATGTGACACAGCATGGTGCCTTATGGAAACGGGACAGACTGCTGGGCAGAGACTCAAAATCATGGAAGGAATGGCAAATATTTGTGGTAGGCTATAATGTAATTGGCACTAGACAATATAATATTAATAAGTATGGCATTTTCTAAATACTTAAGTTCAATAAACAGCACTGTAGAAAGCAGGGCACATGAAGTTCAGCTCTAATAACACAAATAAGAAATATGATTCCAATATGTACTTGCATATCTTAAACTGGAAATGCATGTGTATTTCATTTTATATTATATATATAATGAAAGATTATAGAAAGTATATTTGACTTACAGAATGCATAGGGACACTTACAATGCAGTATAAATATAATTTAATTACCATGCATTTTGCATGCATTTACAATATTTATGTACTGTAAACCTTTTTGTATAATAAAAAGGTATCGATTCCTGTATTTCTTTTAAGAAATGGAGTGTTATACTTTTTTGTATGCTTCAATTAAATCAAAATGAAAAAAAGGCAAAAAGACCACATTTCTATGGGTTTTTGTCATTTGGATTTCCCACATTTGAACAGCAATCATGAGAGTAGCATTCTGCAGTTTTGTAGTTGGAAAGTTCAGTTGTCAGGTAGTCTCTAATTAAAGGTGCTCAAGTAACTGAATTGTTTCCAAGGCAACAGTGCTATGCCCAAATGGCCGACATTGAGAGCTACTGTTGGCACCAGACAGTGCATGGCAAGTTCTGGCTGTCATACTGGCACAAGCTTTGCACTCTCATAACAACTGGTGGGATCAGGCACCCACACACTGAAACTGCATACACAGCTGTACCTCAATAGTAATGATGTACAGTGATATTTTAAGATGCAAGTTCTTGAGGGGTTGGGTAAACTTGGTTAAATGACTGTAATTGGTGTAACGAATAGGGAGGAAAATATCAGAATGGACTGAGAAGTGTGCCTTTGCAGTATACCCTTTGCTTCACATACGTAGTTTAATATGTCCATTATATGAAGTGGAATATACAAATGTTGCCATATAATGAATCCCTGGGAAGAATCCCTGTGTCATTAATAACCTCAATTCCCAATTTGTATCTGCTATAAACTCATTACATTACTCAGTACATTATCGATTTGTTTATGAAAAGGGTTGACCTGTTTTAAAGGGGCAAGTTAATGGGGCGCCGTAAACTTTTCATATGTGGTATCCGAATTAGTATCTAATGCGGTTTAGACATTCTTAAGAAAGAGCTGGAATACATCTAAGCAACACACCATACTTGTAAAGCTGTATGCTGTTTAAGGAACCATTAAACACTTGGGAGAGGGAGAGAGAGAGAGAGAGAGAGAGAGAGAGAGCAGGAGGGGAACAGAGGGAGGGAGTTTGACACTGAGGAACTGAGGAGGGAGGTTTCGGTTGCTCTGACTGCAGCACAGACAACAAGCCAATTCAGCAATATTCCCATCTTAGAAAGACATGCCTCACGCCCAGTTTCAGTTCATACACCGAGCTGTCATCTGGAGTTCCGTTTCCTTCCTTCACCAGGCAGCCTCTTGCACTTCATTTACCAAATTCCTCCGATCTCGCTGATGCACCAACAACTCGGGTAAGTATCCGTGAATTATTTTTTATTTAGTGTAAATGAAGATCCAGGTGGGAGAATATCTGAACGTGGGGACATTGCTGTCTGTTTGTGCTGTGGCATATCAAATGACCTGGGTATGGTCATTATGATGCATGGGCATGACATGATAATGAATAAGTGCGTGCTGTGTATGCATGGACAGACAGTTATTCTTTGGATCATTTGCTAAGACTACAGTGGAGTGGGCATTGCAGTTGTGTTATATGGTATTAAGTGAAATAGAAAGATATTTCTGAGATATTGCTATTACAATAGAGGAGGAGGATATCTTTCTAACAATGACATGCATAATTATACAAATTGCCATTCACAGTTTGTTATTTTGTTAATTTGACCCAAGGAACATTTTTATAAGTAATATGCTGAAACTTATTCTGTTAGAGATGTGTAAATGAAATATGTCTGAAGTGTTTGTTATCAGGTTAAGCTCAGTATTATATGTGTATATTTCTATTCAAATGATCTAAATTATAGACTGGTAGGTGAAATACATTAAAGAAGTCATTACTTTTGAAATATTATAAAATTTGCTTGCAAAATCCTGATGTTTTAATTGAACAGTGATGAGTTATGACAGTGTGATTCCCTGTCCTGTGTTCAAGGGTGCCCTCATCAGTGCGTGCTGAGCACTGCTGGGTGCCATTGTTCCCTCAGTCAAGCATGGCTACTGTCCCCTTAATGGAAATGTAAATTTAGCAGCATTTCTTAGCCTTGAGTTTCATGTCATGGCAGGACAAAATATCAGTACTCATCTTAAAAGTGAAAACTTTCTTAAATGTTTCCGTCCAAAGGTTTTTAATAGTTTCTTCCATTCACTTTGCCCATTTATGAAAATGGCAGATGAGAAATTACAATAATAAGTATCAGTAAAGCACCCAGACAGTAATGGGCACAGGGCCTCATGCTAGCACATAAAGGCTTAGCTACAGATCAGCTCCTGATAACAAGTAAGCTGGAGGAAACGGACATCAGAGAGAGTTCTCATTAAATTTCCCCGTCCTTGGGCAGACCAGAGAAACAAAAGTGAAAGTATTTCTCTCCTCATTTTCATTGGTAACATGTGAAATGTTACCAAAATCAAACTCAAATAACATTTATTTCCATTCTAGACTGAACCTTTGAAGATGCTGGCAGACGCCTTCTTTAATTGCTGAGGAAACGGGAGGGGTACTCAGCGAAAAGAATAAGGGAAGGAAGGATCTCAGAAGCATGTCTGGAAGAGACAACGAAAAACAACAAAATGAAAAGTAGAGCATCATGCAGAATCCCTTAAAGTGATCTGTGTGTCAGCTGTGTTGGTGTGACTTCCACACAGTCCCATATAAGGCAGACAGCCTCCAAATTTAGCTGCTGGTTCAGGGGTAATTTCAGCAGTTTCGCAAGGATGCATTGTTTTTGTAACTGGAGCAACATATAGGAGAAAGGCATATGGGGGCTAATGAGATGATTCACCTGATATAGGTCAGTATAGGCACTGCAAGTGAAACATTATCTTCGCCCCCCTCCCTCCCACTCCCGTAGACATATTTTGTTCTCGGTTGCCCCATTCAAGCTGTGCCTTCGAAATGAGACCCAAGGAACCGGGCGCCTCCGCGGACACCTTTCCGTTTGCCAATTTCACAGACGGGCCGGCCGGGTACGGTTGGTTCGATGAAGACTCCTCCTCCATCTTAGCTCTGCTGGTGGTGGTTACCCTGGCCCTTGCTGTGATGGTCACTTCCCTGGTGACGTTTCACTGTCACAGATCACAGCTGAAGGGCAGGAGGCTGCAGAGGGCACTGCACGAGTACGAAAGAGATTACGGGAAAAGTGTGAAGGAACAAGGCGCTGGGACCTGATGTACAGAAAGCACGAAGTCTCCGAGCACTCGTCTCACCTGGCTCTTATTGACATTGGGGCTCTTCTCCAGAGCGACGAACAACAAAGTGCAACGTGCATACCCATAACCAGGGACATGTGCGCGGAAAGACCCTAGAGGGAAGTAAAACTTCAAGTGCTAAGAGAGACAACAAAGATCGGGCCTATTTGATTTGTCTGCTTAATGGATTATATTTATATCTAAAAACTGTTTATACAGCACAACACAATAGAATGATATACACTTCCATATGAACAATAAACAGCTTACATAACCAAAACTGCATCAGATGAAGTCTCAAGGATTCATCTGAGGAAGAAATTCTATCCCATGAACCTTCAAGAAGTGAGATTTCAACAGAACATCTGGTGGTCTTACTTGTTTTTCCGTCTTAAATTGACCTTAATCGGGGAGGGCAATGCAATAACCGCATAATTCTGATGTAAAATTGTGTAGCCTTGGTTAACATAGCAGTGTTTAGCTATATGGTGAGTAATACAGTATTGTTCATATAACTCCCATTCATCCTTAGGTTTTGTCACAGTTCATGTTATGGCATATGATATAGACATGTATACAAATATAATCATTTCAAACTTTTCATTTTTAACTAAATCCATTCAATGTAATCCATTCAAACATATGTTGATTTATAAACCTTATGCCTGCCTGAATATATAATATGTTGAATCAATTATTGGCTGCTATGTTTCATAATTGTACTGACCCATATTCTATATTGCTATTTTTGGACTTTATATGCTTGAAGATTACATTTAATATAAATAAATATAGAAAAAATATAATACTTTTATATTTGTCATAATTACCAAAAAGTGATCAAGCTGCTTTTATAAGGTGAATGAATCATTGCTTGCATGTCTTCTGCATATCAGTTAAATATTCTTGTTGCAAGCAATTTTGAGTTGGCTACTTTTGGTTACTAAATCGTTTATTTTGACTTATTGTATGTGTTCAATCAGTGCAATCATTTCACTGTCCTAACCATCAAAATACCAATATATAAGTGGGTTTTTTTGCACTTTAATTTAGATATGTATGGTGAGCTCAATGCCAGGCTTCTCACTGCATCTGAGTGCAATGTGCGTAAGGGGGTTTTAATCTGGTCAGGGTTCTGACTGCATTCAGACGTAAGGGGGTTTTAGCTGGTCAGGTTTCTGACTGCATTCAGACGTAAAATGAGTTTAATCTGGTCAGGGTCAATTTAAGCTGGTCTGGTTGTAAAGGTTGTTTAAATTGGCCAGGTGGATTTATGTTGGCTGTAAACAGGCTTTATGCAAAAAAATGTATACTGATTCTGTTACTGTCACATGGATGCTTTTAAAAAATGCTTTGCTTCAATTTGCTTCCAATTATACTTTTTAGGTTCCCAATTTTAATTGTTTAGGTTCATTCAAATAAACGAACACATTTGACTCCGGAGAATGTGCACTAATCAGTCAAATGTGTAGCATTGAGATGACTGCAAACCCTTTCCTTCTTGGAGAAGAGAGGAAAATGTAATTAGTTGGAAGGTAATTGGTAGTACTGTATTTCAAAAATAGTTACAAAAATAGTCACAAAATCACCACCAGGGGGCAAAATAAAAAATCCATTATAGGAGTTTGCCAGGACTCAGCTTCCTATCTGAGGCACCCAGATTACCTACCAAGGTTTCCAAGTACTTTGTTGAATTGATTGTGCTATTGTTCGTAGTATCTTATGGTGCCCCTGGACCACTGGCAGCAAAACATCTCCAAAACATCAATGAGACCACCACCATATTTGACAGTAGGTGCTTCTCCTTGTATGCATGCCATTTTGCTGCCAAACATGTCGATGGTGTGTATGGCCAAATCATTCAATTTTGTCTCATCTGACCATAGTGCTCTTCCAGTCATAATTCCAATCAGGTTTGTCAAACTCGAGATGCTTGGTTTTGTTTATTGTGCTCAGTAATGTCTGTAAGTGCCACCCTTCCACAGAGTTTGCTGGTATGGAGGTGCCATTTTATGTTTTTGTTTTTGACCCCAAGACACAAACAATCTCTGCAATTCTTAAATTGAGATCCTGAGTTATTTATGGCCTCCCGCACCATCTTCCTTACTATCCATGGGGATAATATGCACTTCCTGGCAAGTTTGCAACCATTCCATATGTTTTACGCATTGTTTTTTTTTACAGAACTAAGTGATATGTTTAACCGTTTATGTATTTTGTATTTTTTTTGCAACCACATGACTTGTGATGATCAATTACCATCTGTGTCTTCTGAATTGACAGTATGTTGGCTTTTCCCATGTTGATGGTTGACAAAGGGATTTTGCATGCTTGTTACCTCATTTTTTATACCCTTGTGAAACAGGAAGTGATGGAATGACACAATATAGTTCTTTAGACTTAACTAAATAGATTTTATGTATACCAAATATAGTGATGGGCCAAGGATATCAATGCTTCTGGAAAGTTCTGCATGGAGTAATGGTCAAAAATCCCTCCAATTGTATTCTCTAATCGTATCACAACTATAGGAAAAGGTTCATGGCTGTCATCTTCGTCAGGGGTGTTTGTATTAAAGTATTAAACAAGGGGTGCCAATAATTGTGGAACCTGTTTTTTGCGGAAATATTTTTTATTTGAATTTGGTTTGATTCCATTGAATCATTAATAAAGTGCCCTACTTTACGCATGATGGAATAGTGCATGTCCATGTTGTTGTTGTGGTACAGCACTTTTTGTGCATATTTCCACCAATAATTCTGGAGCTCACTGTATGCAATTAAGAATATTTATAGATTTATTTTCATTTCTAGTATTTTTTTTCTTATTTCTTTGTACATCTACAAACTGAAAACACTTTCTGAAGGTTATTAACAATAACAAAAACAATACCAATAATTAACTTTGTCAAAGCCAGCAAGGAACTGTGAGGGTCCACGGATAGGAAAATGGGGAAACGGTCACTGGAAGAGCTGGATCAGTTTCTCAAATGTGTTGAACGTGAACATACCAGCATGTTGTAGCCAGAAAAAATAACTGGGACTGTGCAATGCCATAGGGATGACAGGCAGCTGTTCAGCGAAAATCCCCTTCCTCTGCTTTTACCACAGCCCCTCCCCTCCCCTCCCCTTCCCTCCCCCGTACCGTGCCCCAGCTAGTGCACTCAGACACCCTTCCGCTGCACCCTTTTGATCTGGTACGCTCCAGATCGAGGAATGAAAAGAGCCTTCATTTTTTAAAAAGCGTTTCCTGCTCCGGTCAATGTAAGCGGTAACCTGAGATATGGTGAGAGAACAATGGGCCTGAGCCAGCGGCCCTCTGGATGAAGTGCATTTCTGTTCTGCGGATCTGCTCCCCAACCTTAATTGAAGCTCCATTGTGGACGGAGCGCTGACAGCCAAACCTTGTCCCGAGACTCCTGGGATATGTTGGGTCTAGCTGAGCTTCTGCGATGGCTGCCATGAGTCAACCTGATAACTCATCTAAACAACACAACTCACACATAGAGGGAGAGATAATAATTTGATGAGGATAAAAATGTATTTTAGATCCATGAATGATGAAAATGACCCACCACTATGTTTAACAGCAGAGAAATCCTCAAAATGATCGTTTTTCAACTTGAAATTTGATGACACAACTTGAAGTTTGTGATGAGTTACAGGTTGTTTCTTCATGCAATATATAATTAAATTCATTAAATTCAATTAAGCTGCTTTATTTTGGGGGTTTAGTCAAGGCAGGTAATTTTTTACCCTTAGGACAAGGGGAGTATACAGAATGTTAAGACTACACAAGGGTTAAACAATAGAACAGAATATTCATACTTTTAAACTTCAGTTTAGAGATATGTACAGGGGCAGACCTTCACTGTAGACCTTGAGCTATCAAGCATATGGAATTTCTGGTTTGTTTTCTTACTTTGTTGCTCCTCTGTCTTATTTGATTAAATACAATGCTGCCCCTGCCAGACTGGCAGATCTCCCTGGACCAGTTTTTCCCTTTGCTTAAGCCAATCCCCTTTTCAAAGTCTCTCATTTGGAATTTGAATTACATTAATGGAGGCCAGGTCTCAGTTTCTCCTGCAACTGTACATATTCCAAATGGTAGATTACTTGAGGTTTTGCCCTGAAAGTGACCAGAAATGGTTCATATTCATATTCTTTATCAATTGCCCGAATTTCCAAAGATTATTCACTTATTTTCGGTTTCAGAAGAAGTTACTCCATAGAATTTTTTTTTTTTCCAGTGATGGAAAAAATCTTGTGCAGAATCTCAAACTCTGAAGATAAAGAAAAAAAAAACATGCAGTTGAAAGGGGATTCTGTAAGACAGAACAAAACAAAACATTAGCAATATTATTATTAAGGGTGATATTCATAGAATATTCAGTATTTTGTACTGCAGTACTTCTAGTTCCAGGAATTGTATCAGTCATCCATTGACTACTCCTTGTTGTGTTAGTACCAGCATTATTCAATTATAATAAACCAACATGGATGGCATGCCCTGGGCATGTCTTAGTTCATGCCCCCAAGAATCCATTTGTGTTATCATACTTTATGGATGCTTTTGGGATACGGATTTTGCTTTCAAATAGCCAAACAAAACTGGGGCTTAGAGCTTTGGAAAGTAGTGAAAGCAAACCCGTCTATGTATTTATTTATTTATTGTTCCTATAGATAGTTTTAATGTTTTTAAATGTGTGATCTGGACCAATTTACAACGTAGTCAGAAAGCTGTGGTTTCTGAGTTGTTGCGAAATGTTGTTAATCACCACAATGTCACTCCAACATCTGAAAAAAACATTTCAGATTTTGTACTCCCTGTCCTAACAAGAATCGACTACAGTTACCCGCTCTCTTACCATTGGGTGTTCATCTTTACTTCCAGAAAAGTACCCCTTCACAGTCAGCAGATTACTCAAACCCAGCTTTGAGTTTTCACACTCTCCGCATCAGTCAAATCAGTCTCACTGTTAAATCACTGTCACATGGAATGTTGGAGAAGTGTGCCTGAAGTGCACTGAGTGCACACAACAGACAGGCAGCAGAGCCATCGAAAAAAAAACTGCCATGACATGACATCAACTGGCCTAAAATCCATCGGTACACTTTCAGATGTAAATGGCATTCTAACAAATAAATAGAATAGTTCCAACTTTCAAATTTGAATAAGGGTTATAACCTAATTTAGTGGATAATTTCACAGATTGCTGCCCTATACAACAATTTCAGGCCAATTGGTTCTTCAAGCAATTTGCTGTATGGTGTATGCTGGAGCCAATCAGAGTTAACACTCTGAATCACCTCTCCTGCATCTTGTCTGAACAGAACCCCAGCCTCATTCACACATGTACATTTGTATAGACAGCTCATAATCACATGTAAAACATGACTGAGGCATGTAATAACCTGAATGTTTATGTACATCTCTCAGATCTTTTTTTTTTCTTTGAGGAGGGGATGGGGGGGGGGGATTCTAAAAGCACTTCCAGGATGTCAAAGGTCCTATAATTGTTACATCCAGTTGAATTCTTAAATTAAGGTTAATTATTACCACCCGACTTGCTTGCCATGCCTAATTAAGCCTGCAACGGGTATCCACACACTGTGATTAAAAAAAAAACATGTAATGTAGGCCTACATATAAAGATGGAACTCAAACTATTTCTCTGTTTTTTAGTTCTGACCTATCACACAGCTCAGCGAAAACATAGGTATTGTCAAGCACATCATTGGGGTGACTGGAAAGGCTGAATTACAGTACCTGCGGCCATGAGGGATGTGGCTGTGGAACCAATGAGAACATCGCCACTGGTGAGGGCCACACAGAAGCACAGGACCTGCCTTTTCATTGGCTGTGCAGACCGGCTCCAACAATCCTGACCTCTGCCACCTTTTTTGATTTACAACAGCTTGTTGCCTCAACAAACTACAGCAAGCTTGCCTGCTTGCGTCATTAGAACATCTCTGTGGGGTGACAAGCTAATGCCTTGCCATACCCCCTCATCACCCCAGTATATCTGCGGCTTTTCTCCAAGTGACAGTTAGGTAAGTTGTTAAAGGGTGGTCTAGCGAGATTTCCCTAATTGCTGGGGAGGTACCCCACTGATAGCCCTATTATCATAAGAACAGCCCTCTGACCACTCAGTTTACAATCTGATAACTGAGAAAATGCAATTGTGGCATCTACCCTATTTCAGCACAAGCTATAACCATGTGTAAATATAATCAGACATGTAAAACAAATGTAAACTGCATTATATGTTAATTACCCCTGTTCTACTTTATGGCAGGCCAATGGCATAAACAAGTGTCCTCAAAATGATTATCATTTTCTCCAAATGATGTTTTGTGGATATTTGCCATTTTCATTGGATGGCAATCATTAAAACAAGGATTATCAATCAATCAGATGATCAGAGGTAACTGTGAGACATTAAGAACATTTAAATTAAATTATTCAAATAAGATGTGGGTAACACAAAAAAAGATAAAGTGGCAGAAATTCAAATAAGGATCAAAATCCTTAGAACAATAGATTTCTTAACATTGGGGACCACACACACACACACACACACACACACACACACACACACACACACACACACACACACACACACACACACACACACACACACACACACACACACACACACACACACACACACGTATGTATATGGAAGAATTCTCTGGAAAAAACAGAAAATTTGAAGAAGGTTGGTCATGTCATTGTCTCATTAGTCCAGATTAGTAAAACCTGTTGAGCATAATTGTCCATTCTCTAAAGTAGCAGGGGATTAGCATGTGGCAAACAATGCCACCCACCTCTAGTGGTGTGATGCTAATTTTGTAAGCTTTTCTTACTGTATTTGACTTGGCGGGGGTACATTGCCTTTAACTATCTGCTAATCTATTAAATACATTCAAATGACAATGCACATTGCAGATAAATTCTTTACTGGCGGCATTGCAACAGAATTAATGAGCCCATGGAATAATGTGGATGTAAAATGCCTGATGCGACAAAGTGCAGATGTAAACTTAGTTTAAGATTGAGTTTATAAATGTGCAAACACATTTATGAACTCAATACTGATTTAAACAAACATTGCCTTAGATTCTTCACATTTAGTATATGCTCTTGTCCAGAGAGACTTACACAGATAATATTTCTGTCACAATGCAGCAGAAATACAATGTGCTCTTAAAGTTCTTGGAATGTAATGTCATGTAAATGTAGTTATGTCAACCAAAATATAAAATTGTATATGCCTATGTTCACATAAGTGCTCATATACTGTATTATCATCCATAATTACACAGGGAAAAGGGTATGTTGCCTTTCTGAAGTAATTCAATTACTCATGACATGCATTATTTCTAAACTGAGAGAGCATTTACAGAACTGAACCTTTTAGTCACATATATTGAACCAAATAACCATAAATGTCTTGCTTTGTGGAAATCCAATGAGGTAAAATGAATTATATCAAATTTGCCCCCCCAACAGAATATACTGTAACTGGTAAAATCCTTGCCCATGAGCATTTCTAAAGAGCAAGCTGTACCACAAGAAAATGGAGTAATGACCCACACCTCTCATTACATTACATTACATTATTGGCATTTGGCAGACGCTCTTATCCTCTCACAAGAGGCAAAAATGCTAATCTAGGTGCGGACTTGTCCAGAGCAATTTATGCAGTTCAAATCCTTACACACAATCTACTTATACAGCTGGATATTGACTGAAGAAATTCAGCTTCAGTATTTCTTAAAGATACAATGGCCTTGCTCCACCTGGCAATCGAACCTAGAGCTTCAAAATTGCTAGCGCACTCCTTCAAAAAATATTCTACACTGTCCTACATCCCAGTCCTTTCCATAACACCATTTCCAGACATGTTAGCTTGTCTTCAGCTACCTCCAGCCAACCGGGGATGCTAGCCTTCATGGCTTTTGCAGATGAGCTAGTTGCACTCGGCGCCACTCCCGGGACCAAAAAATTAGGCAATTAACCTAAAAGCCGCTCCCCTCCCCCCCACTGCACTGTCGTGGCTGAGCATGTTGTTTGCACAGTTGGTTTATTCGACCCTGTGGGTTGGACAGCTGGGGGATGGTTGGGGGAGGAAAGCGAACACCTGTCTGAGTCTTGTAGGTCCTGCACCGTCTAGAGGAAAGCCAGCTGGCGTCTGTAGTCTGGTCAGCCCACCTCGGGGAGCCACTGAAACGTACTGTATTAAGTTACTTCTGTTTTAAACACAGACCCTCTCCAATGTCTATGCAGAACAGCTTCTACCAGATAAAGAAAGGCACAGTATTTTGTGATTTTCTTTGGTGATAAATCAAATCTACTCTCATCTACTCCTATTTTATCATGAGAAAAAGCTCACAGATCCTTACCAGAATTTGCCCCACAGTATAAACCAATCAACAAATCAATGTCCACAAGACAACAAACAAGCAAACAGTAGAGATTAATATGACAATTCTGAAAACTCCTTAAAGACATTTAGTAGCTTTATAATTGTTAGAATGGAGTTGTTGATGAAAAAATTAAAATCCTAATTACCATTATGATAATTACAAAGTACAGTCATTTTTGTAGGAGTATTAGAGTGTCTTCTAAACCATTTACTTCGTCAACGCTGATAACATTTTTATCTTCACGTATTAAAATCGCAGTGTAGGATACACGTATATCTTGTGGGGAAAAAAACTTTTAAAGAACTTTGTGTGAGGTCAAAAGCAATTTAAAACTTTGTTGAACACCCCTGATGTTGCAGATTACTAGGGAGAAAACTTGTCGGCAATCGCTTTTAATTGGTCTGGAAGCCACCCCTGGACTCCACCCACCATTGAGAGGAGATTACCGTGAGGGGCAGGGGGATAAAATCCTGTTGCCGGAGACCCCAGTGGTGTCACATATCTCGTAGCTTTCAGACTTCGTGGAACCAATTTCATTGTACACGGCGTATCTGCTTTGTATTGTGGAACCCACTCGTTCGCCCACACGGATAATTTTGAAGTTGCCTACTTTTAACCTATTTAGAGCGTGCTTGTGGATATTTTATTAAACGGACCGCATTTACCGAGGTACGTTGGGTGGCTAACGATGGCCATTTGTTTTGTAGTTTGTTTTTTGTATTTGCTGGTCTCTGCTTTGCAACCAGAATGCGTGGATAGCACTGGAGAGTACTGTCACGGCTGGGCCGACGCATACAACGTCTGGCACACGGGCTTTCAATGTCCGGAGCTTTACGACGGCGAGGACTCGAGGTATTGCTGCGGGACTTGCACGCTGAGGTACTGTTGCACAGCGGCAGAGGCCAGGTTGGACCAGAGCAGCTGTGACAACGATAATTTTTTTGAGTTTGAAAAAGACGGGAAGACGGAACCTGAGCCTCCTCAAGGTGAGTCTAAATATCTAAATATTGGTACAAACAGTATAGTTTTAGTTCATAATTTAGACTTTTAATTTTGTTTATCGTTTGCTAGCATATTTTCTCTGACTGTGTTTTTGACAAAAAACAAAACAAAACTTATGTCTAAGGAAACCTAATCCTGTAAAGATTTGGAATTCGGTACGCTGCACTTTTTAGTGGCTCAAGGGGAGGTATTGAATTACATGTGTTTGGGAGTATGGTGGGGTTCACATTTTGCAGAACTGGTCAAACCACCTAACAGTTTCATTATGGGAACAGGCTAAAACGTTTTCAAACTTTAATTGTTCCCATTTGCCTTTCTACAGTACCCACATACTTGCCGTTCCTGATTGTCGCAAGTGCCTTTGTGTCCTTCGTGGTGGTTGGATCGGTCTTCGCCATTTGTTGCTGCCACTGCCTGAAACCCAAGCCCAGGGACCGTCAGGGTGGATCGGTGCCAGCCCAGAGCCGTCTGCTCGAGTCCAGCGGCCCCTCCTCAGACGGAATGACACCCTCCCGCCATTCCAGCGCCAGCTCAAGTTCTGCAGGGAGGTCCACCGTGACCGCCCGGCAGCAGAACATTTGCACCCCTGGTACGGAGGTTACTGTTAACATGTACGGGCCAGCGGGGGGCGGGTACCCGATTGCGGGCCCACAGGCCCAACAGTACATACCCGCTGCGCAACCCCATGGCCCCTTCTTCCAGCCCTACCTGAACTATGGGATTCCCCCAGAGCACAGCATGATGATGACTCAAGCCTTCTTAGACACCCGGTCTACCTACAGCCAGCAGCCGGCCCATGCCTTCCAACAGGCCCCCATGCACACTGAACAGCTGTACACAGGGGTGAACATATGAGCCCTCTGTCAGACTCTTGCAGCGATTGATCTGGGACCGCTACAGAGTGGTTTGTCATCCACATTAGGGTCATGCGAGGGAAGAGGCCCAGAGTTGAGAACCCTACAGAGATTGGATATGAGCGTTCCAGACGTGAAAGATGGCGGTCCATTGGATGCATGTTTGGCGCTCAGTGACTTTTCAACTTCCTGATCTTCACAAGGACCGCCATGGGGATTCTTTTATACAATGAGATCACGTTAAACAATGTTTATAAGATTAGAATATTATACTCCTAACACGATGTGCCTTTTTAATTATGTTTTACAGAATTGCTAATGTTTTGGATTGTATTTCTTAAAAGGGATATTTTTGCATGTAATATATTATCCATAGATGTGCAGGAAAAATGCATATTCATATTGAATGGCCACTTCTGTTTAGCAAGTACTTTAGATTAGTGTTGCTTCTGAAAAAGGAGTGCTTAATGTTTTATAACATTTTTGTAAAATGATACATTTTCACTGTTTTCAGTGCTCATTTAAATACTATTAAAAAAACAATGTGTCAATGTGCATTACTTGTTTATATTAATTCTAATAAGCAATGTATATCTCCATATTTTGCTTATTAGGATAATAGATGTTTTAAATCTGCACCATTTGACTGAGATTGAAAATGGTTAAGGGTATGCCTAAATCATACATGTTAAGATTTGTGTATGGGTGTATTAGTTTCACCTATCAATAACAACTTGATTACAGACACGATGGAAGCCTTTTTTTCCTCATTTAATCACAGTTTCAGCATGGTTTCCTAAGTAATTTAATAGCCCATGGTAATTACAAAAGAGTCAGTGCTTGCATTCTTAAATTGCAAGCATTTAGTTCTAGTAGTTCAATAGAGGCTATTTTCTGGGCTAAATGGGCCATGCTCTTGAGGAGTGGAATTTCAAGTGTTTGGTGCTGGTTTGTTTGGAATTGGTCTTAGTCTCAAAGACTTGGATTTCTATGCTTTAATGATGTGGTTCTGCTATCTTCACACCCACATGCCTCAATGATTCCAGGTTGGGAAGATTAATTAAATCTCCCTAGATTTGGGAGAGGTGTGAAAGTAAAGAAAATAAAATGGCCTGCTCCTTTAAGAAAATAGTGCACCTCAACAGCAAATGGAATATAAATTAAAATGTTGCACTGCAATTGTGCATATTTACTTCCATGGTATACAACATACTTACAGGTAGACATTGATGAATATACAAGGATTAAACATACATTTCTCTACCAACACTGACCTGAGGTTTGAGCAGTCTGCAGTTCTTACAATGTTGTTCTGGGATCTTTGACTACTTCTCTCTGATAAGGTTTGGTATGAGTGAGGTTCAGGGCTGGCTGCAGTCAAGCCTGGCTGCATTCAATCAACTGAATCAGATTATCAATTACATTTGATTAAATGGTTGAGTTACTTTTTCACATGGGTGATATGGGTGCTTGAACTTTTTTCATTAGATAAATTAAATTATTTTAATGGGGTTTGTGTTTATTCAGTTTCACTTTGTACATAAAGTTCATAGGCTACGTAATTATAGAGGAAATCAAGAAGGGGGCATTTACTAAAATACTATGCAAAATTCTATCACACCCAAGAAATGCAGACGAATAATGCCGAAGCCAGCATGATAGCCTACATGTCAATACAGATGATAAGCCTAGTGTCAATAGTCACAACAATTAGCCAATTACATGACAATGCCAAGACCATTAGTCGGGAGATTTTAGCCCTTGATGCAAATTAAAGCATTAGGCTAAATTTGTAGCCTGGGCGACTTAAAACGGGCATCCATCTTGTTACATTATACGCGTTCTTCTCCTACAGACCAAGATAAATAACGAAACTTTAAAAGTAAAATAGTACTTATGAAAACAGGGCAAGAAAGGTCTTCAATATCCACATAATCCAGGCTACTAATGGCCTACGTGTGTGCACGAGTCAGCACATGTGTTGGGATTGATGTGATAGAAATTAGTTGAATGGAGACATCTAGCGAGTGGACCAGAAACTACACAGGCTACAATCATCGGTGTTAAACTTTTAGCTGTATATTGGATAGACTGTAAACGTATCCGTAAGCATACAACACAGTAGGTGTTGTGTCAGCGCAATCCAAACTAATATTTTGTTGCCTAACACACTTATAGAAACGTAGCATATAAAATAGAAAGTAGCCTATAATACGTTCAAAAATAAAATACTTATTTCAAATTATCATATAGAGCTGCAAGTAGATAAAAATGCTTATCCTGGCAATTGCACTTTATGTGTTGGACTACCTTTGTATTTTGAATCGATATGTTGACGCAAGATATTGCTGGTATAATGACAATGGTAACTTTAGGCTCTTTCAAGAGACATTTGTAACATAAGATGATATGTTACTATAGCTAGACATTTAGATGATATGTTACTACCGCTATACATTTAGATGGCCAGATAGTATCGTGATTACTTCTATGGCGATGTACTGACGATGCGGATTTTATTTGAGACTAAATTGGTTTTGGAACATAGAATAATTTGTGCGTTTAACACTGTCAGATCACGGACCTTGCTCTCGCGTTAGTTGGGTTCCTTTGATCAGATGACTACGATAATACATGAGAAATATGGTGAAATGTGGAGGACGATTTCCTGTAGACCATAGTAGGAGGCAATATAAAGTAATAGATTTGGAGCAATAATCACATAATTCATAGATCAATTCTCCTGCGCCAAGAACAAGGATTTCCGTATACCATTGTCTTGTCATGGAGCACATTACAACGCCAAAGGTATGAATCTCGCTAGCTAATGTTAACGGAACCCTTTTCCGTGTTGCTATCTTGCTAGCTGGTTATATGCAGCTGGACAGCTAGCGAGCGCTGAGTACATGATTGATGCCAGCTAACTTTAGTGGGTAGCGAGACTTGGCACAGCAAGTTAGCTAACTGACTAAAACATCAGCTAGTAAATTGGACATGTGACTAACACAGAGATGACAGTTAACATGAAGCTGGCTGTTTGGAGCTTCCTTGATTGCTGGAACATTAGTCTGTGAACCGTAATAGCCTAACTTACCCCAAGTGTCCTCGAACAGTTAGTTTACCCACTTGCTGGTCAAGCTGGCTCAAAATCATAAACGTGAGTCTTCAATTTGGACTAAACTTTCAATTTATTATGTTAACAATCTGTTTTTTATTGCAGTATAATTGTATATAAAATCAGTGTCAATCAGGGATTGCATTGAAAAATAAATATATTTATTGGAACTTTAGATTTCTAGAATATCTCACAATCCCAGCATTACACCCTGTTTAATTTAGATATGTTTTCTATGAACCTTCTCGTGATCTGCTTACAAACGTAGTTCGTAGTTCGACCTAAATAGATTGTTCGATGCATAGGTCATTTTCACATTGTATTGGTCTGTGTTTATCACCGAACGAGACTCCTCAATTAGCTTGCGGGTCATTTGATATTCTCACGATTCTCTTGATTTAGGTATTCTAGATGAGCACTTTAGTATTTAACCGAATAGACTGCGATGTTCTGCAGACCAGGATATGAGATTGCTTTTCACATTAGTGCAAGTCAGCAGAGTAGCAGGAACTTCAGCTTGGTTTCCTGAAATGCTCGTGTGTCGTTTTCTTTTAGGCATTTTGGAAATGATACATTATGGAGATGTAGGCAATGAAACAAATATATACTTGTACAAGAAATGTGCTTGAACGCAGTTTGTCGTGAACTGTGTGCGAACTGTTCTGCATTTGTTTTGAACATGTCAGGTAGAACAAGTAAAGTTATTGGACAGATACACCTCTAAGAAGCCAGCAGTGGGCACACTTTATCTGACAGCGACACATCTGATCTATGTGGAGACGACCGCAAATGTACGCAAGGAGACCTGGGTAAGAATTTAATGCAAATAGTATTTCCTTTTTACCTTTTATTCATGCAGATATATTTGTGTGCACTCTCTGTGCATGCAATTATTGCATTTAGCCTCCATAATACCCCCCACTGTTTGCAACAACTAAATAAGTACATTTATTGCGGGTTTTGAAAAGCTGTTTACTCTACAATACAATAGAGTATGCCTAATATGTAGATATGGGGGTCTGACTCTAAATGAGTTTACAGGTTAATTGGATTTTCAGGAAGCTGTAACTATGAACATCCCAGATTTATGTAGTTCTTGTCATTCCTACTGGATAGATTCTGCACCATCACATTGCCACGGTAGAGAAGCTACCCTTAACCACCACTGGATGCCCACTTCTTATCCACTGCAAGAACTTCCGCGTTGCCCACTTTGTTCTTCCCCGTGAGAGAGATTGTCAAGAGGTTTCCCAGTCCTTGCTGAAACTCTCCCAGCCAGGTATTGTTGCTGTTCCCCATAGCTTGTGGGATTGTCCATTGATGACAAGTTTGAATCAATGAAATCAAGAAGAGCAAAGAACAAGCATCACTTGCTTGCGTGTGTGACCATGAGTATGTTATGCTTACTGTTGAACTACTATTCATCTGTAAGTCTGAATTCTTCTTTCAATAGCTAAAGAAGAAGAGCTGTACGCTTTTCTTTACAACCCTAAACAAGATGAAAATGACCGAAGAGTTGGATGGACTGCTGTGGACCTGAAAATGGAATTCAAAAGAATGGGGTTGCCCAATGACTTATGGGAGTTGACTGATCTCAACAAGAATTATGGGGTAACTGTTTTTCTGTGTCTTTGTGTATCAGGCTTCTTAAATTATTACAATTGTCAAGCATTACTGATGAATTACTATATTTGTTATGCATACATATTTGTATGTTTTCGTCTATGCACCCAGTTCAATTGAACTAATGGGTTTCAACAAAATTTAAAAAGAAAAAAAATATTTTCAAAATACTCTCAGGATTAGACAGAAGGGCATAACTGAGCCCTGTTATCACCATTTCCAGGGTTATATATTCAAATCTCTTCTGTAACTTGTTTTCTCATGGTACTTTCAGTTCAGCAACCCTCCAGGGTGACCATGGTACTCTCAGCAACCCTCCAGGGTGACCGTGGTACTCTCAGGAACCCTCCAGTGTTACAGTGATATTCCAGCTACCCGTTTTCTCCTACAGATCTGCAGCACGTACCCCGCAGATCTGGTTGTGCCCAAGGCAGCAGGCAAGGCCACGATAGTGGGAAGCACCAAGTTCAGGAGCAGAGGACGCTTTCCGATTCTCTCCTACTTCCACAAACAAACAAATGTAAGTTAAGTGGCTTAGTCAGAATGTCTCTCCAGTCGTTTTAGAACTAATTTCTTGATGTAACGCCAAGGATAAATCACTATGCAGTCGGGCCTGTTAACATGACGGGGTTTTGTTTCCTCTGGTGGTTGGTCCTCCTGCAGTACAGTCAGGCATTCCGCAGACCTTATCCAGAACAACATACACAGCTTACATTATTTCAATTCAGTTCATTTTTGTATAGCGCTTTTCACAGAAGACTGTCACGAAGAGGGTTTACAAAGTAACACAGAATGGAATAAAACATATTAGCCCTAAGCCCCCAAATAGCATATGAGGTAAACCACTCCCCTATGGGGAGAAACACCCTCAAAAAACACCCCGATGGGAAGCAATCTCTGGAGGAACCCGGCTGTAGTGGCATGCCTATCCTCCGCTGGAGGCTATTTATGTAAAGTCCATTTTTTTACTGATCTATCCTGTTGTAACCCTTATTCAATGGTGAAATGGTAGTGCTCCGACTGGAATTTGAACCTGCAAGCTCTAAGCTACTTTTAACTATTATGCTGCACCACCCCTCCTAAAATCTGTGGTATGAAGCAGCTTCATGTATAAACATGCAGCATGCCCCACAGACAGGATCATTTTATTTTTTAGCAAGGCCATTACCTGCTAAAATACAAATCTATTTGACTGTGGTGTAGTGTGTAAGAACATAGTCAGCAGTCAAATCCAGTTGTCCTGTGCCAGGGGAGATGGCAGTATAATATTAAGCTACTGGGTAATGTATCAGAGCTGATTCTGAGGCAATTCACTGTTCCCCCGGCTTTCAGGCTGCAATCTGCAGATGCAGCCAGCCCTTGTCCGGGTTCAACGCTCGCTGTGTGGAGGATGAACAGATGCTTCAGGCCATCAGCAGGGCTAACCCCAAGAGCTCCTTCATGTATGTGATGGACACCCGACCAAAGGTAGCCTATCATTTACATTGAAATGTTTAGCACAAGGCCTAACCCAGAGCAATTTGTGAGTAAAAAGGTTAGTTTTAACACTAGTATAAAGACGGATTGTCTGCTACATAATTGAAACGGCGTCACTGGTTTGCAAAAACACTGCTGTAATGAACTAGTTATTTCACCTAAATACTATACTATACTATACGAGTTGTTGCAGTAGCACACATTTTTAATGCAAGGGTTTTTGGAGTGGAGCACTGCCTCACAGCTGTTCCCTTCTTGAGCAGCTAAACGCCATGGCAAACCGTGCTGCAGGGAAGGGCTACGAAAACGAAGATCATTACTCCAACATCCGCTTCCAGTTTGTGGGCATCGAGAACATCCACGTGATGAGGAACAGCCTGCAGAAGCTGGTGGAAGGTGACAGGGCTGACATGACAACAGCAGACACAGCTCACCCTTTCTTGGTGTCTCAAGCTGTATAGACAAATCATTTACCAATTGGTTAGGTTGTAACTTATTTCTCTGGCATGAGTGGAACGGTTTAAATGCATATCGAGCAAACTTGCGAACCGTTGAGAGTTTGTTAGCTTGTAATTACTGCTGGGTTTGGCCAGTATATTGCACTGCTTAACAAATGACCCCCCCCCCCCCCTACATTTTGGACCCTAGTATGCGCAATGAAATCTCCAACAATGAGCGACTACCTGACGGGACTGGAGAATTCGGGCTGGCTGCGGCACATCAAAGCCGTCATGGATGCAGGGGTTTTCTTAGCCAAGGTATCGTACTGACGAAATGCCAGAGCCCCGTGTCTGGCATAGATTCCTATTTGTTTTTAATTTGGTAATATGGCGTACTTTAGCGAGAGTAAAATCCAAAGAAACCAACAATCATTCCACAGTCTAAGTCACTTAGATCACATTTCCTCCCCATTTGGTCTGGAAAACAGCTGAACCTCTTGACCACATCTGCCTGCTTTTATGCATTTTTGCTGCCACGTGATTGGCTGATTAAATGTTTGCATTGACAAGCTGGTGTCCAGGTCTGCCTAATAAAGTGGTCACTGAGTGTGTCAAGTACTTTTTTTGACAAGAACTGTTTTGAAAGAATATATTGCTGGAGTCCGTCAGTGCCTTCATGATCATCTTGTGTATGACTTGTGCAAGGTGAAACATGGTTCTCCCCAAAGCATGTAACTCAAATGTTCCCTCAATTGGGCCACTGCGTAATGATTTGTTCAGTCACTATAAAGCATAAGAGATTAATTTAATTGAGCGAATTTATTGTGGAGATGCAGCAGGTTATTATAGTCTGCCCGTTATTAGGTGAGAATGTGTCAAGCCCATTGTGAAACATTTCAATCTTCTTTAATGTTAAAATGTATCTCAACCTAGATTTTTACCTCTCTAGATATCTAAATCCTGGCTTTTGCTCACTGGAATATTGTTAAATTGACTCTGCGGTAGCCTCATCAGCAAGTTCAAGTGAATCCTGTAATGGTTCCACGCTTTTGTTTCAAAGCTAATGTGTAATTATTTTGAGATAAAATGCCATGTTGCATTTGACAAGTTGTTGAATGAAATGGCCTACAGGGTTTTGGCGTGAGACACCGGCTCTCACTCTACCCATCACGTAAAATAAAAATCCCAAATTAAAAACAAAGCTGCTCCCTCATTATACAAATTAATCAGCTCGTTGGGCAAAGTAAATTGTTTCAAACTAGACATTGCCATCAGAACTGTAGGCTGTTTTCCCACTGCCAAAAACAACACTGGTTTACCAGTATTGATGCCTGGCTTGGATTGTCAGCACTGGTAGGGATGTAAGGGGGGCTGATTTTGAGGCTGTCCTGCTGTCTCTGACAGGCCTTGGTGGACGAGAAGGCCAGTGTGCTGGTGCACTGCTCAGACGGCTGGGACCGAACTGCCCAGGTCTGCTCCCTGGCCGGCGTTCTTCTGGACCCCTACTACCACACCATCAAGGGCCTGATGGTAGGACATGCTGATGATGTTTACATTTTCGGCATTTTGCAGACACCATTACACACAGTGACTCGGGTGAATGTATAGGTTTGGGCAATGAACAGCAGTGAAGTTATCGGGGTCACAGTCAGTATATTAACTTGCTTCATAAACCTCTGTGCTGTAGTAGGTGTAAGAGGAAAATGGAGAATGCAGTATTATTAGGAATCAGAATGGTTAAGGATTATAGTTTTAGGTTTAGTATAGGTAGGGCTGTAATGGTAGTCACTTCTGTGGGGTTTGAAGCATGCAACCTATGAGTAGGTTATTGCTGGATCTAACCTTGATGCAGTCTCCTTGTGTTCAAACCTGCCACTGTAAAAAGCATATAGATATGTGAAACCTCAAAAAGGTTACATATGTGAAATGTCTATAATTTATGATAACATAATAATTTGATTTACAGCTGTTTTTCTTAAGTAGCATATAATTCTCCAAGGAAGAATTCACCTGAAATGTACAAAATATATTGTGTGTATATCTGCAGATGATTAGACAAAAAAAGCCAAAGAAGATGGCTTCGTTAACATTCAGACAAATGAATCCTGATGATTAAAGTGGGAAGACCTCTGCTCTGGTTTTAATATAAAACGTTAAATGTGCATCAGTGTTCAGGTTTAGTGTCCAGCTGATTGTTATTATCCTTCAAAAGCAATCAGTATGATTGAAGATACATATATACAAATATAAGCAAAGAGTGTACCCACTACCCAGTCGTACCCCACCTTGTCTCCCCGTAACTTATTTTGACGAGATGTCCCACTACTTATCCGTAAAATTTGTTTTACTGAGCATGACAGAATTGCAAAAAGATACAATTCATAAGCTATAAAAAGATATAAACTATATTTGGTTTGATTCGTACCACATTAATGTGTAAATTGGACAAATTGTGTTGAATTTTTCATTTTATTAAAAGCAGACTAACATGTTTTTGTGATAATGGGACTGACATTTAGCACATGGATGTGTAAAACTATTAACGATTGTATTCACCTGTTCACTTGAATGCTTGAATTTAACATGCCATTCTTTCTCTCTCATCTGAAGGTTTTAATAGAAAAAGAATGGATTTCTATGGGTCATAAATTCACACAAAGGTATTAATATTTAATATCTTTTTGAAACTAAGTGAGCTGCATAGTAGATTTGTATTACTTTAATGCCAGTTCAGCTCAAGAAGTCATCAGTTAGGGATATTTTAGAATATCTTCATACAGGTGTTTATGACAGTTCAGGTGTTTTCCATTGCTTCCTTGGTGAGCTTTCAGTATTTAGTCTTGATTCTATGTTTTTGGTTGCCTTTGGAATCTGTTATTGGCATTTGTCAACATAGGGCCAGAGTTGTGCCAGTGAAAGTCAAGGAAACCATTATGAAATAAGAAAAGAAAGAGTCAGAAACATAGGCCAAACACAAACTACCATTTGGACCACCATTAAGAAGAGAGTACTGGTGAGCTCAATAATCACAAAGGGCTTTGTAGGCCAAGGAGGACCTCTACCATAGATTACATACATAGGAGGCAGGCATGGATGTGTCAGTAACTCCTGTCCACAGGTGGTTACCAGAGGTATTGTAGTTTATTAAGCCTCTGGTGCCATCGTGAAATAATTTGGATGGAACTATGAGTTTTAATGCTTTCAAATGGTTTATTGTGTAACCATATTAATTGAAAATCTCACCACAAAAACTATTGCAAAACTATGTCTTTGTCCCAAGATTTATGGAGCTCATAGTATTCAAAAGGAATAGGTTTCATACTCCACCCTAGTATTGATTCTGACGTCATTCTAATAACATTGTTAAATCATTTGCCATCTTCTCATTGGGTTATAACAATATAATAACAGCAAGCTAGTCTTGCCCCATTTCCAGTCACCTTTCTAACAATGTTGTGATCACCAAAACATTGCTGTCATGTTCTAACCACACTCTGACTTCTAAAATCCCTGTCCTAACATACATTATATCGTACATTCCTATTCTAGTACAGACATAAAGGGAATGAAACTAAGCCTCTTTCTTGTGACTTTATTTATTATCCAAAGCTGCATTTGTGAAAAGTGTGGCAATTATATATAATCGCTTTGAAGTAAATTACTGCGAGATGACATCACCTAACAGAGTTTGTTGAACTGATGTGTTTTGGAACCGCTGCATGACTTGCACCTTTTAAGTGTTCATCTGTTATCAGAGACTTTCCTTTTACTCCAGATTGATGCTGCATATATAACATTATACATGTATTAATAATAGCTTTGTAGTTTATGGTTTTAATCTATTTGTGTTGACATTTAACCAAAAAACAAAATGTGTCGTGTGAGGGACACATGGTCTAACATAGCTGTCTTTTTCCAAGCATTATTGGTGTGTGCTCCTGTAATAGCTAAAAGCTTTGCGGCGATCAGTATGAGAACAATGACACTGGCTTGGGGCTCTGCAGTCTAATGTATCTCCTGCTTTTTTTCCATTATTGCCCTTTCCATTCATTCTTCACTCCATCTTCATTCCACTGTCCACAGAGAACTTAAGAGATTGGGGTCATTTATTTCAGTGTTCTCATAATAACACTCCATTCTAATAGGCCTGCTTTAATGGACTTTCTGTCATTTAGTCATTTTATCGGGCTTACATGTCTAGGGTGCTCTAAGCCAGCTGCTGGACAGTGTAGTACCAAATATGCAGATGTAATCGAACCAAGTCACTGGAGTTAAACATTAGATTTTAGTGCTGGGAGGTGTTTTTACTCCACAGTTATAAAAGGCTTTTAGAGTCAACACGTGACCATATTAAAATCTGAAGGCAAGAGTCCTGTCACTTAAATAATATCATTTTAGATAAATTATTTTGGTAAAAGGTTCATGTGCATCAATGTGTTTGCAAATTGCTCAAAGTAAAGCTGATGTCATATTAAAGATGTATTTATCAAAATATGTAGCTATTCAAAACTGTTTGCGTGTATTGTGATGATAGTTAAATTGCTGTGGGCCTTTAAAGTTAGGAGTCGGCACCTACACAAAAATACGTAATAGTTGAAATTTCTTGAGGTAATGTAGCTGATTCCATGCATTTATTGTGTGCTGTGTAGTTGTGTGTGTTTATACACATGTATCTAAATATGTATTATTTATGTGTAATATACACTTTATTAATAATATACACAGAGGTGTCATCCAAAGTACAAACTGTTTTATAGGTGTGGCCATTTAGAAGGGGACCCCAAGGAGGTGTCTCCTGTTTTCACTCAGTTCATTGAATGCCTGTGGCACCTGATGGAGCAGTACCCCTGTGCTTTTGAATTCAACGAAAAGTACCTCATCGAAATCCATGACCATGTTTACTCCTGCCAATTTGGGAACTTCATCGGAAACTGCCAGAAAGAGCGAGTAGAGCTGAGGTGAGGACCCCCTTGACTGACTTCACTGTGGTTTACTGTGACGGGAGGAAACGTCGTTTCTGCTCTCGGCAGGCTGAATATTCTGTTTCTGCCAGTGTTCTCGGCAGACGTTAAAGTGTGAACTTAGGCTGTTTGTTTTTAATATAATACAATCTAAGGTGACTATATTGGACCAAAACCTATTTTCTTATTTTGATTAGATTTCTTCTACATTCTCATCGGAGACATCGGACTGGATTTATGTTATTATAATTCTGTCAATTAGCATTCGTGCTGATAATTAAGTCTAACACTGCACATCACTGTTTAGGTTAGATGAGAGAACCTACTCTGTTTGGCCTTTCCTTCTGGAGAAGAGGGAAGAGTTCAGAAACCCTCTGTACAAAGGCCCCTTAAAGGTTGCCATGCTGAGACCAAACACTCTGCCCTTCAACTTCAAGTAAGTTCCAAGTTTCCATGTCACCTTGGGGTTTTGACATGAGCATGACCTCCTAGACATTTAGGGCTCTATTTTCTGTAATCGAAGGCACATGACAAATGGGCGCAGTCAATGGCCCAGCATATGGGTGCATGCACTGGCCGTGGCTACTGAATGTTGGTATTTTCATGCCCAGAGGCAAGGAGGAGGACATACTCATCAGAAGAAGCTTTTCTTGAGAGTGTAGGGTAGGAGCTTGTGATGGACTAGCCGGAAAACAGCCTTTAATGTCAATACTTTGCCTAGATGGCTGCAGTCATGGTCAGTGCTGTGTGTCTTCAGTTGCCCTTATGCTGCAGTGTATTTGTAATAGAAATAAGCTGAATGTAAACTAATGTCTCCAGGCTTTGGTGTGCCATGTATAACCGCTTTGACAAGGGAATGCATCCAAAGCAGTCCATCCTGGATCACCTGCTTACTCTCACGCGACAGAAGGCAGAGGAGGAAGAAAAGGTGATGGAACTTCAAAAAGTAAGCTATTTCTGTGCTATCCATTCCACACTGTAACTGAGGTCCATGCACATACTCTTGGTTATGGTGCCTGGCTAACAATTCCTTTTATAGTTTTCAAAGCTAAGATGGTAAGAAAAAAGGAGCATTTTGCAGCTTGTGTACAACATGGCATCCTGCGCAAGTATGGTACAGTTTACAGTAAAGTCAGGAGTGTATTGTTTGGTATTCTGTGGAAATGCAGTGAATATTTTGGTACAGTCAAGAGCGTATCCTGTGGAAATGTGGCACAGTTTACAGTGCAGTCTCTGTCATGACCCACCTCTTCAAATTAAACTGATAAACCGTGTGGGAGCATTCTGTTGTATATTTTGAAAGACATCTCCCTGATGTGTTGCCCCCTGTACTGTTTTTCCTATGAAGAAGTTGGCAGCAATTGATGGTGTCTTGGCAAATGAAGTCCATCTGTGTGAAGCCAGTGCTTCAGCCAAGCAGCCCACAGCAGTGCCACCCACTACCCACAGTTCCTCTGTCTGTGAAAGGGAATTAACGGCCCACTTGACCAATGGCACTTCAGAAGACACGAACCCTATCACGGGCTCAGCCAACGGGAAAGAGCAAGATGAATTGTCAGGCCTAGAATCCAGCCTGACTGTAACCAATGGCAAAGCACTTACCATGGAGATCCCCGAAAGCCAGATGGTTGAAGCAGAATCTCCTACAAGATCCACTGTGGAGGAATAGCATTGGCTGATATTTGGCTGTTATCTCTGAAAACCCATGGATCTTACTAGTAGCCAAGTAACATCCTACAAGGATGGCAGATTTCCAGCTTAATTGAATAATTACTTTAATTTTTACTAAACTATAGGAATGGTAATTGCAAGCAGGGAATATGCATAAAACATGAGGGTGAGACAAGACATTTAGTTTAATTTTGGATCATTGTTGTGAAAGGTTTGCTAATGACTGTCAGTCTTTTACAGAGAAAGAAGTGCGACCTTGTGTTCATGCTGTGAATGTAAGTGGCGACTGATTTGTGAGGTTGTAAGGGACACATTTTTAAGCAAGAAGCTTTGAGTTTGTGTAAGAGTTATATTTACATGTGGTTAACAATCTATGTAAAGGGATTTTGGTAGCACAAACACTTAAAGGGAAAACTTTCCAAATATATACGCCAAAATTAGTTTTGTTTTGTAATGTGTAAACTTTTTTTTGTTTGTGATTGTATTGTAACCTGCTTCAGTTAGACTGTAAGAACATTTTCTTTCCTACATTCAGAGACTTCTTTAGTCTGGAGATAGAAATGCATTGTACTATGCATATGCCTTTGAGCAATATAGCATGTGAATGAAAATGTGAAAAAAATGGAAAAGTTTTAATAATTAGAATTTGATCAATTTCTTTAGCAAAAGTAGCAGTCCTGAACAAATAATATGCAATGATGATACACTGTCAGTTCTGTCAGTTAGGTTCTTTTCACAGTTTGCACATATTACAGGAGATGTTAGCCATCTTCCCTGTGAATGTAAAAACAGATTACGTTAAAGGCTTACATAAAGAGTATTGATGTGCAAAATGAATGGTATGATTGTATTGTATGACAGTACGTTGAGTGTTGTGGCCAGTTCTATTTCTAGTCATGAGATGCAGAATTGGGTCCAGTCAGTATTATTGTTTTTCAGTGTAGTACTGGATAACATTCTCACATTTTAGGCATTCAGCAGACGTTCTTATCGAGAACGACATGCACAGATTACACTCTTTAGATATAAGCCATCTATACAGCTGGATATTTGCTGAAGCCATTCAGGTTGAGTTCCCTGATCGAGGGTTACGATGGCAGTGCCCCATATTGGAATCAAACCTACAATTTCTCAATAAATCCCAATTTCCTAACCATTAGACTTCACTGGACTACAGTTCAGTACCAGAACCTGTTGCTCCCAGAAAACAAAGAGTTGAACATGCGTGCCTCTCTCAATACTATAACAGTATCTAATTATGCCTTCATAGTATATGAAAGAAGAAAGACACTGGGATAATTTTTGTAATCATATATTTATCTATTGCTTAGTTTCATTACTATTTCCTATCTGTATTGTTCCTTCTTTTTTTTGCACTCAAAGCAATATTACTAAAGACTGTAGAAAAATAAGTCTGTGTGGAGATAATAAATGATCAAGTGCAATGGCAGTTCAAAATCCCAAATTGGACTACGGCTAAAATAAAGGTTTGATCCAGCTGCTAGATAAAGACATAAGCATTATTCCCATAAGACCTATTATTGGTGAGACAAGTTCAGTCAGTTTTGACATCAGATTCAGAGTCAGATTCAGGAAAATAATGGCACACTGTGTAAGCCAGTGTTATTTTATCACATTTGCGTACAGTACAAATGCCAAAATAAATGCCTCTCAATAATGACAAAATTAGAGGTAGTCACTCAATCTTGCCTGGGTTCTGGGTTTCTCTCAGATGACCAGAAAGCTTAGATGCATGAAATCTAGATGGAGAAATGTAAAACTATAAAATATATTTACAAGAAAAAAAACTGTCGAACCATTTCAGTGTGTTGCACACTGGCATTAGTTCCTGAGATTTGTATGTAATTGGGTTGTTACTGTTCAGGGTCTTATTGACCAGGTCTTGATGTGGGATGATATGAGCCATGTGTATCAAATGTATTCAAGACCGTACCAAGAATTTCTTTGGTTTCCTGAAAAATTTATTAGCTTGAAACGGTTCAAGCGAAGAAAAGTAGTTTGGTTGCTGGGTTTACTTGTCTTCCATTTCAAAAGCAATTTCTGTCAATAAAATATTTCCAAAATTATTTAAAATACCATGAAATAAATTATAAACATTCGTACCCTTTTTTTAACAGTATTTGACATGATTAAAGGTAAATAGTGTTTCTTTGTTGGAGGAAATGATAAAATCACTTTAGGGGTGGCAGAAGGGATATGGAGTTCTGTGAACATATTTCTAGTTTATATTATGAACGTTTTATTTTTTAGTTTAACATTTTCAAATCCTTCTAAACATGTATTACAACAGTGCTTCACTATGTAAACTTTACATATTATAAGCTTTGAATGTTGCTACTGTAAATCTTGATGATGTAAAAAGTTGTTTCAAACTTCTTTTAAATGCATTTGTCTACTCTAAAAACACTGTAAATCTTTGTTGATTCTGCTATTGTGAGAGCACAATACCATTTGGATGGACATTTCAGCTTTATTTTCTGTAAACGTATTAAATACAATTTGTTAATATCAAACTGATGGAAAAAGCTGTAGTGTTGAACAGTTGCCAAAGGGAAGGGTATTTGACTTACTGTATTATCATTTTATTTGGAATTTTTTTTAATTGAATCAGTGTAATTCAAATTGTTTACTCACAAGACTTTTGTACTGTATTTGATAATGGCACTTTTTGTTTTTTTCTTCTTTAAAGTGTTTGTAAGAACATGTTTTGTAAGAAAATTCTTCTTTTCCAGAATAAATGTTCTCAATATGTAATGTCCATATTTACTTCCTTGTGATCACAATGTAATTATTTTGCATGTGAATGTCATGCACTGTACATATCAGACTTAAAAGATATTGTTTGCGCTGAATTAGGTTAAAAATTTATGTTTGTACTGCCGTTTTTGGTGTAACTGAAAAATAGCCATTTCTGCAATCTTAACTGGATTGGTTTAGCCACTAGTTAAAGCAGTTCTATCGAGGGATACAAGTAACATGGGTGATGATTGTGTATTCTAAAAGGGTTAATTTAATGGACATGAGATTGAAGTGCAAATACGCATCAATACAGTTTTGTATGCAACTCCCTCCTATTGAGTTTCATTGCACTGTATACCAATAGCTGGTTAGATATAATTTACACAAAGTAATTGTTTTCCTTTAGATTGGACCATTTCCATCAAGAACCATGTCATTGTTTTGCCTCATTTGTTCCAAACTGCTATAAAAAATATATTAAGCCAAAATGTGACAAATAGCTTGTGTTATGGATGTGACGCAAAAAGTCAGGTATTTTGAGGAGACTATACACTTTCAAAAGAAAAAAATCTAATGCAGAAAGTTTGATCAATGTAATGTAGGAGGCTTCACTTCTTCCACATTTTGTTATGTTACAGCCTTATTCCAAAATTGATTAAATTCATTTTTTCCCTCCAAATTCTACACACAATACTCCATAATGACAACATGAAAAAAGGTTTTTTGAGATTTTTGCAAATTTTTAAAAATAGAAAACAAAGATTGAACTCTTTGGCGTGAATGCCAGGTGTCATGTTTGGAGGAAACCAGGCACCGCTCATCACCTGGCCAATACCATCCCAACAGTGAAGCATGGTGTTGGCAGCATCATGCTGTGGGGATGTTTTTCAGCGACAGGAACTGGGAGACTAGTCTGGATTGAGGGAAAGATGAATGCAGCAATGTACAGAGACATCCTGGATGAAAACCTGCTCCAGAGCGCTCTTGACCTCAGACTGGGGCGACGGTTCATCTTTCAGCAGGACAACGACCCTAAGCTCACAGCCAAGATATCAAAGGAGTGGCTTCAGGACAACTCTGTGAATGTCCTTGAGTGGCCCAGCCAGAGCCCAGACTTGAATCTGATTGAACATCTCTGGAGAGATCTGAAAATGGCTGTGCACCGACGCTCCCCATCCCTGATGGAGCTTGAGAGGTGCTGCAAAGAGGAATGGGCGAAACTGCCCAAAGATAGGTGTGCCAAGCTTGTGGCATCATATTCAAAAAGACTTGAGGCTGTAATTGCTGCCAAAGGTGCATCAACAAAGTATTGAGCAAAGGCTGTGAATACTTATGTACATGTGATTTCTTAGTTTTTTATTTTTAATAAATTTGCAAAAATTTCAAAAACTTCTTTCATGTTGTCATTATGGGGTGTTGTGTGTAGAATTTTGAGGAAAAAAATGAATTTATACCATTTTGGAATAAGGCTGTAACATAACAAAATGTGGGAAAAGTGAAGCGCTGTGAATACTTTCCGGATGCACTGTTATCTTCGTCTTGATTTTTTTGAGGAGATACCAGTGTTATGTATGTCACATGTCTGAAATGCCTACTTCCCAATCAAATTTTATCATAACACATTTATTGTTATCTGAAATGGTTCTGAATGTCAGTTTGACATTGAGAAAACCATCTGAAATGGTTTTGAATGTTTTCAAGTTGGCCGCGAAATAGCATTGATTTCAATGGTAATGCGACTAATAAATCAATTTCTAAGCATCTTCCCATTGTTAACCTACATTTGATCAGATTTCAAAATGGTCACAGTCTACTTTTTGGGACAAAAATAGGTTTAATTGGTAACTTACTCAGTATGTTTATTTTTTCATGCTAAGGTTGACATCACTGTGGAACTGCCCATATATACATGCTCAGTGAGCACTTTATTAGGTAGGCCTGTATACCAGTTTGCTAATGCAAATATTTAATCAGCCAATTATGTGGCAGCAACTAAAGGCATACAAGCATGCAAACATGGTCAAGAAGTTAAGCTGTTTTTCAGGTCAAATGACAGAATGGGGGAAAAAATGTGATTTTTGTGACTTGGAATGATTGTTGGTACCAGACAGGGTGGTTTGAGTATCACAGAAATTATCTCCAAGGATTTTCACGCACAACAGTCTCTAGAGTTTGCAGAGAATGGTGTGAAAAACAAAAAACATCCAGTGAGCAGCAGTTCTGGAGGCAAAACTGTGTTAATGAGATGTCAGAGGAGAAGGGCCAGACTGGGCAAAACTGACATGAAGGTGACTCATTACAACAGTGGTATGCAGAAGAGCATCTCTGAACACACAACGCGTCAAACCTCTAAGTGGATAGGCTACAGCAGAAGACCAATAATAATAATAATAATAATAATAATAATAAAAACCTAATAATGTGCTCAGGGAGTGTGAGTATGTGTGTGCTGCTAGCAAAGCAATACATTTTAAAATATGGACGAAAAGAAACGAGCGAATGCCTGGCTTTGATAGTCTCTTAATTACGTCATCTAACTTCAAAGGACGACAGGAACGGCCCCAAGACTATCTGGGTAAACCTATTTCTCATTGGCTAAAAGCTCTTAATCTACGTGTCAATTGGACAATTGAATGTCAATCACAGACCATACAGCACATTTACAGCCAATCACTTGTCAGTGAAGGGTTGTGATGTGAGCGGAAGGAAGGCTTTTACAGTAGCTTATGCGGTGTTTAAGCCAACAAACGCTAGTTATGAAATTTCGGAATCTAATATAATCGTAACGTCTTCTTATTAAGGTAAGTGATCTTTGTAGAAGCTGAATCTATCTGCCATTGTATTAAAATGAAGCAGTGACCCGGACGATGAGGCAAATGCATTAAGAAGCCAGTTTTCTAGCTTTAATAGCTGGAGACGAACTGCAGATAGCTGTATATCAAGCTTCAATGTCTGAGGTGTCGATTTGGAGTAGTTTATTCAGTGCGCTTGTGTCAGTTAGTCGACTTGGTTTAAATATTGCAGAATCTTATTCGTCTGTTAGCCTGCAGCGTATTGCTTTTGTGACATGTCAACAAGCTATATGCGTACCTATCTAACTGCGCGGTTGTGCTGCATATATTTTATATTAAGTAACGTTAGCTAGCCGTTAAGTAGTCCACCTTAGAACTATTAAATAACTTCTTTAAATGAAAATCGATATGGTTATTTATCAAGACATCAAATCATGATTTTATTTTTTTGCGGAATGTGTATTATAACGTTGTTCAACATTAATCGAGAAGCGTAGTCTACATGAAGGAAAACCTCAAGATAAGCGTTAGCCTACATATTGTAAATACGTTTACTAACAATAACATTTTCCCAAGTAGTTTTCATGCTGCATACAAAACGCGAGGACGGAGAGGACAACGGTGAAAGCCGACTACTCAACCAAGCAGTGTTCAAAGACGATGACAAACTCCTGGCCAGTCTACTCTCCCAGGATAGGTACAGGAAGTTCATCAACAGCAGGAGTGGCTGGGGGATTCCGGGTACGCCTTTACGGATGGCTGCATCTCGGGGTCACCTCCGGTGTATGGAGGTCCTTCTGGCCCATGGCGCGGAGGTGGACAGCCTGGATGTGAAAGCGCAGACCCCTCTTTTCACAGCTGTCAGTGGGAAGTATCTAAGTTGTGTCTTGGCTCTGCTCAAGGCAGGAGCCAACCCCAATGGCAGCATGTACAACAACTGCTCTCCTGTGCTCACTGCAGCACGGGAGGGGGATGTGGAAATCTTGAAAGAGCTCCTGCAGCACGGTGCAGAGGTCAATGCACGGTCAAAGGTTCTGCTGTGGGCTTCCAATGCCTCAGTCTCCAGCGGACCACTCTATCTGTCAGCAGTGTATGGACACTTGGACTGTTTCAAGGTCCTGCTTCTCCATGGGGCTGATCCCAATTACAACTGCACTGATGAGAAACTCTTCAGGAGGATCAAGCAGCCCAAGACGGTGATGGAGATGTGCCTGAGACATGGCTGTGGTGTGGAGTACGTACAGCTCCTGATAGACTTTGGGGCAAATGTTTACCTTCCCACTCTCATCATAGAAAAATCTACAAAACAGAATGAAGCAGTAGAACTCTTACTGAAGGAAAGAGGTGATTATGCTTCCTGTTGTGCATACAATGTGTAAACCTGTCTCTTAATGTGATGGCTCCTTAAATTCTGAATTGTAAGCAACCAGTCTTATTTATCTCATTAAATAATGGTTAATCCAAACTCTGCTCTGTTTTTCTCCATTGAAGGTTGTCCAAAATCCCTGATGTCACAGTGTCGACTTGCTATTCGAATGCACCAGAAAAAGATCAACAAAATGCATTTTATTGATGACCTGGAAATACCACCAGTCCTGAAGAACTTCTTGACTTACAGAACAACACCTTCAAGAAGCTTAACATTCTGACTTAAGTGTGTGACTGTGCCTTTTTAGACAATATTATCAGTTTACAATGTGGATAATGTGACACTTAGAGGACAGTGGTATATCTTCAGTGATTTTACTTTATTTTATTAGTCAAATTTGTATTTTATTTCCAAGCATAATCTCTTTGCAGCATTTTGGTTTATATATTTTCATCATTGTTCAATAATGGAAAACATCAAGAAGATTATTGTCCATCTCTCACTGCTCTAGAGGACTGGAGCAGAATCGAGTACTATGCTTATTTTGAGGCATTTCACAATGTCACAGCACTTCATAATACATGCTAGCCAAGCTTCTCTCATAAATGGAACCATTCATGGTTCAATAAAGTGCTGTCATCAAATGTCGGCTTTACATCGTTTATTTCCCTCTATTATTATTCTTGTTGTTATTATTATTAGTCATAGTAGCAATCATTTGATATGTTGCTTAAGCCTATTTGTGGAAAAACTTTTAACTTATTGTGCTGAAATGAATAGTCTTGCACCCCATAGAATGAGCATGCAAGTAACGCCTAAATCTGTGCGGCATTTATTTTATTTATTTGTATTAGGCTACACGATGTGTGCCAACCCATTATTTATCAAGAGTTAAAGTAATTACTTGAAAACACCACGGTGACGTCTGCTAATGATTATGAGTGTTATATTAGCACAAAATGTGCGAAATCAATCGACAGACGGTGTGCAGCGTGAAAATGAATCAGCCAACACTGAAAAAGTTTGTGATGATTTCAATGTCTATTTGAGCAATATCTGGTACTCTGGCTCCACCTACTCATACGTTGATCAGGCTACAACATTACATTTTCTGCTTGTCAATTGGACCGTTTCTCATCACTCAAATTCCCCGTATCGCTCCTCCCAAGTTTGTACTACTAGTGCCGCCAGTAGCTATGTTGCTTGTCACCGAGTTGCATTACCTAAACAGAAGGCTGAATCTGCAGAACAAAGTGGATCTGATTGAGCCGGTACAACTTAGTAGCGTTTAAACATTTTGGTTCCACCTTAAGGGATATTGCTGATAAGAAGGTGAGACAATTAATTTTCTCATCGCTTAATGATTTTCGAAGCTTTATCTACCAAAACAACAGAATGACATAGCTAGCTAAGTTCCCTATGCATTATAGCTAGCTAGCTAGGTAGCTGACCTTCCTTTGAAAATAACGTTAACTTCAATGGACTTTATTGTATAACCGCTATTTTAAACGAATGCTTTGCCAATGATTTAGATTTAACGCAAACATTTCAGCCTAGCACCACTGCACTCCACTTCATTTGTTGGAGAATATGTTGAAGATGTGCTAGCAAGCTAGCGACATACTGATGATACTCAGACAGTAGGCCCAGATGGTGGCTAGTTAGCGGTTTTTGCAGTAACGTTAAGGTGTAATGTTACACTTTGGTTGTGCTGGTTAGTCTGCAACTAACCTTGCACATGTTAAATTGCTACCAAATTAACTTGTTAACATCAGTTTCGATGTAAGCTATTTCTAGCTATATGAACGTATGTGCAACGCTGTCGAGTATCTGTGAACCAGAGCCCAGTCTGCTGTACAGGTTTGTCTACACTGTTGCTCGACTTTCCCTTACAGATTGAACAGAATGTTCCTCTGTTTGGATGTGTCCTCTATTGAATATTTTTTGGTTCTACACCGCAATGTCCTATCTTTATTCAACAATCCGATTGCTACTCATTATTTAATAACTACAGACACAAAGTGTGCAATGCTTGGTGCTAGGGCTATGCACATTCCCTAAACTGCGGTATGAGTGAGATCGAAACAAAAATAATGAATTCTAGATAAGAACGGTCTCGCCATATTTGGCTGTCAAGGTTACGAATGGGAATGGCAAAGTGCTTGCACTCCCCATTTCTGCGACCACTTCAGAATAGTGCTGCATCACCAGCTGGTCGACCTGCTCATGTAATTAACGTGAACGCACACTACAGAAACAGCAGTGATGTTAATTTAAGTAACGTTATAATGTATTTATTTACGTGTAAAAGACAATAGAAAAGAGATTAATTTACATTTTAGGTTTATCTCTCATACTCGCGCTGTGGCCACCACCCGCTTTATTAAGATCCGCCATATGATCGGACTAACCAGGGAATGTTTTCGATCCTTCAGGCAGTAGTTCAGAGGTACAGGGATGGATTCAATACTTCAGCGAAAATACACCTTTTAATTTTAGAATGTGTGCCACTGTACGTTTTTCTTTATAGAGGTGATCTATAAAACATGTTGACAATTCTGTAGTGCACATTAATTGTCTGATTCCTGTACACCCCATAACGTTGTGTTGTATATTAAAATATATATAATAATTGTATTTGTTGAAAGTAATTGTTCCTGGAAGTTTCAGGGAAAGGTGCATTAGGAATGGATCACTAGTTTCTGGTGTCATTAGCACCTGTTCAATGCCGATGGCATCATTGTACGAGATATAGAATGGTAGTGAGACAAGGACTTGTTTGATGTTGCATTTTTACATATTGGTACTTTTGCTGCAGCTTTCTTTGATTTAGGGACTATATAATTGTTTTCTATCGTAATCTGATACATTTTTATACGCTTGTTTATTTTTGTTTCCTTAAGCTTGTTAGAAGTGAATGTTGCTCAGGCAAATAACTTTCAGATGGATCTGTTGAATCATCCATGCAATATAAACAGTTTTCTGAGAAACAGATTTCATAGCCTCATTGTTCACGACCTGATTGTTTGTTTTCCTTTGTTTGAATTTCAGAAATGATGTCATCTTGTGGTTTCGAAGGAGACCCCGACAGCAGTGTTTTCAGCCATGTTCACTCTTGAGCGCATCCTCCAATAGACAGCGTTGCCATGGAGCCGAGCAGAGGAAGTGAGCTGGCAAGTAAAACAAAGCCTTTGTCTGATGGCTGTGAGGAGACAGCTAGGGGGAGCGAGGCCCTGCAGCCTGCAGCGGAGCCTCCGTCCGAGTCCCCTGAATCAAGTCCTCCTGAGCCGCAGCCACCCGGGAGGCTGAGGAAGACTGCCTTCAAGCTCTTCGGGGGCCGCAAGAGCATTTGCTCCTTGCCCAGCTTCTTTGGAGGTAAAAACAAAAGCCAAGGGAAGGGGTCTTCCAAAAAGGGAATAAGCAAGAGCAAAACACATGACTGCATCAACAGGTTGGCTTGGGATGATGGCAGAGGCGCCGGGTGCGTCACAGCCGGGGACTTTGAGTACCACAGGCAAAAGGGATCTGTCGGTAAAACCCTGACCAGCTCTGTGAGCGCGCATTCCATGAATGACCCTGGGAAAAGGACAGATTTTCCCAAAGGGGAGTCATCCCACACGCTCTCTTTGGAGGCCGGCGATCACAAACTCTCTGTCGACAAACCCGCTCTGTCCTTACCCCGTTCAAAGAGGGGGTTGAAAGGGCTGTTCAGCAGCATCCGGCGTCACCGAAAAAGTAAAAATGTAGAATCTGAGAAAAGCGAGACATTTGAAATGTCTGTTGACATCTCAAAAGACTTGGTGCCTGCCTGTCAGCCAGGCATTGATCAGCCTGATTCCAAACATGTGGATAGTTTAGCAGAACCCAATGTGCCTGTATTAAAGGTCAAAGATGGTTTTATCATTACCCATGAATGTATTAAGGATAAAGCTTTATCTGAAAATGATATTGCCCTAATCAAAGGGGACAGTGAACATTTGAAGCAAGGTTGGATTTTGAGAGAAGCAGTCAGCGATGTGGAGCAGCGGACTGGAATCCTGAAGGCAAACAATGAAGCTCTTTGCTCGAACTCCGAGTTCACATATCCACCCAGCATGAAACTAGGCTGCACGGATAACGACCAGCCTTCTCTTCACTCCTCGGATCAGCTCAACTACATTTTTGGGGATGTGGCTTCCTTGAAGAGTTTTGACTCGCTCACTGGCTGTGGAGACATCATCGCAGACCAAGATGATGACAGTGTTGCTGAAAGCACCGTCTCAGGGGAAAGGAGTCGTAATGCTGGAAAAAGGAGCTCTTGCTATGTCACTTACCAGGGTGGTGGGGAAGAAATGGCCACCCCGAACGAGGTTGATGGTGATTATCTCCAGGGCTTGTGGGAAGATGAAGGTAAAGCAGATGTTTGCTACACCGCCAGCCAACAGTCAGATCTTACGGAGCAAGGTGGGTGCCTAACAGCAGGTATGGTCTCTTCTGAGATGGAAGTTACCAGAAGTTCCACCTTCCCTCGTGCTGTTGTGGATGGTTGCCTCACACCTGGGGATGCACTGACCCCCCAAAGTGACCAGCAGGAGTCGGTCCCCAACAGCGATGAGGGTTACTACGATTCCACCACCCCAGGGCCTGATGAGGACGGAGACAGAGTTGGCGGGTTAGGAAGTGAGAGACTGCCGAGGGATAGTTACAGTGGCGATGCACTTTACGAGTTGTTTGAGGCAGATGACAGTCTTATGAGTCCCTCCCTTCAACACGAGTCCTCCTTAGAGACACAGCCACCTACCCCAGATCCATTGGAATTTTTGGGGGTCACGCTGGAGAGCAGTGACGCGAAATTACACCCTGCTTTCAGTCACAAAACGGGTCTGATGGAAACTGAGGAGGCCCGTTTAACAAAAATCCAACGGGACCTTCTCTGCTGCGAACTGCAAAGCATGCAGAAAGCACCAAAGGAGTCCATTGTGTTGGGAAAGGGCAGATTCTACCCTGAAAAAAGCCTTACTGAGTGTGTCCCCAAACTTAAAAAACAGCATCAACTCAGTCTCAAAGAAGATCGGGTTATTTCACAATCAGAAAGCCAAAAAGGAAAAAACGGCATGCAACAGAGAGCACACAGTCTTGAAGGAAGTCCAGCAGAGGCTGCCCCTTGCAATGGAGGGAGCAGTCAGAAGAAGCATGACAAAGCTCTGCACATAGATGCTGTTGAAGCAGTTTGCGGCACATGTATCTCCAAGACGTCACAACCATTACAAGAGTATGAGGAACAAGGCGAGCAAAGGGCCATTTTGATTGAGAACAAAAATGTATGCTCAAGCAAAGAAGAGCCTGAAGCAGAGCACAACCATACTGTTTGCTTTTCCCAAGCCTTGGTGGATTTCACGAAGCATTCCCAGCTCTTCAGCAGTTTGTCCGATGGTCTGGAAGGTTCAGAGTCCAGCTCTTCTTTTGCCCAGAATTTAGATTCACTTCCAGCTATGGTCACATTTGACATTGTGGACATGGAGGATGATGGAGAATGCAATCGCCAAATAAACATGGTGACGGACGAGGATATTGTGTCACCCCATGAAGCTTTTGATGAAAGCTACCTGCAGAAGGATGCTTTTGCTGAATGTGATAAAATGTTTGACTTCTATGACCAGGCTATGTTTCTCGGGAACACCTGGGGAGTTGCTAGTCTCCCACGGCACCTTAGCCTCACCAGGGTCAATCAACCCATGCCAGTCCCACTGTCTTTAAATAGGAGAAGCAGGTCCCTGGACACTGACAGTCTGGAGTTTGAGCTGGGTGGCATGTATCTAGGACAGTCCAAGGTTAGTCCCTCTCCGATTCTACCCCAGAGAATGGAGAGGGACACCAAGCGGGCATCATCCCTCCACAGCAGACGGACCGGGCACTCAGCTGGCTCAGAGATAACCAGAAACCTCACGGCTGCATCACGGCAACAAGAGCCTGTCGTGTCCTTTCCACTTTCTCCAGCAGATGGGAGGAGAGTGTGCCAGGGGCAGGGTCTCGTTCCTGCTCGGAAGGAAAGACCAAAGCCAACATGTGGCCTCACAGGACCACTTGAGGCTGAGCCAGATAATCGCACTCCCAGCCGTAAACCCAGAACCTCGATTTCAAAGCCTGAGGTGGAAGACTGTGGGGCCTGTAATCCTACACCACAGAGCCCCGGGCACTTGACTAGACCGTCCCATCTGCCCTTGAGGTCTGGAGACTGTGGCTCTCAACCCCAGCACACTTTAACCGGGGGATCCAGAGAGAGCTCGTGTGACAGAACCCATCATGCCTCAGATGACCGGAGTGCGTTGTACTTCGTGAATTATGCCTCAACACAGTACTCTGAATCGTCCAATCTGCATGCTAAGGTCAAACCCATAGGGGTCACCCAGGGGATGCCTCATTTTCACTCTGACACTAGTGGCGCATCAAAAGCAGCCATCTTTCAGGAACACCGAGAACTTGTTAAAGGAAGAAAAGTGGTTGATGGGGCATTGTCTGCTGAATGTAACAAACACACTACGTAGTCTGCACCCTCTGAACACAAGGCTTTTAGTATTTTTAGTTAAATTTGTATGTAGCCAATTTTGTCATCTCACATGCCACCAAAGACACCTTGCTGGATGTTTACTTCACCAATAACTTAATTGCTGGCCTAGTAGCTTTCTTTTTATCCTATACAGTATATGGCAAAAATGTGACACTTTTGTATGTAGTTTGTGAATGCTGCCAGCTCACCTCATGAACTTAAAAATTATATCTCAAAACCTAATCATGAGGTGCCATGCTGCATCGATCAAAGCTGTTCTGTAGTTAAGCCTCATAACTCCGTATCATGCTCTTTTGTCAAAATGTAGTTTAAAATTGTATAGCTCTAAGAGCTATAAGAGTTACTTATTATTTATAGAAGTAAGAAATGTGTTTAGGAAAAAGAATTTTACTTTTTTTATATATATATTTACTTGATAAGCTAGTATTTGTTGGAGGAAAAAGGTTTTCCTGGAAAGAAACTTCTCTTTTGCCTCATTCTGGAAGGTACTGGAAACATTGTATAGGATGAGAGCATCTGTTTTTCCAATCTTTAAGATGACCTGGCTTAAAGTCACAGCCACTATCTTCTCCACTCTCGGGCACAGATCAACAGTCAACGCTGCAGGACATTTGAAAGGATGTGTCTTGAAATGGCTCACTGGATGAATGGGACTAAGTTCAGTGTGCTCCTCTCACATGATATGGTTCTTATGTTTGTATGGTGGCTGCTGGATGCATCTTGGTTCTTTACATTGTTTTTAATGTTTACAACTATTCTTTTTTCACATTGTTCCCCTTTGCATAGTTTAGCAGTGAGTATGATTGGGAAAAGAAAAAAAAAAAAAAGGTCATTTCCATGTGTACATGAGTATACAATGCTGTGAAGACGTGCAGCAGGTGGTTTTTGGGCTGTGACCCAAAGTAGGATCGAAACCTACTAAACTACTGTTTTTTCATTGCTTTGCTTGTTTGTGATGGAATCTTCTGTGCCCAGTATCAGGGATGCACACATACATAACTATTTGTGGATAATTAATTTTTTATGCCACTGTGCTTAGTTTCAGTATGCTGAATACAACCGTTGTTGTGCATTAAATATTACTACTAAGCTTCCGTTTAAGCCAGTCAACATATAAATGTGTACCCTAAATGAGGGGTAAAAAAACCTACATCTTAAATGTTTCGATACCGCTTCCTTGACAAAGTCATGTGCTGTTTTGTGCCTTGTGTATAAATGCTTTGATGTGTAGCCCAAAGCATGCATGACATTTAGATGTCATGTAAAACATGGCTTACTCTTTCATATAAAGTCACAACATATTTCCAGAGAGATGTTAAATGCTTTCCTGAAAGCCTTTGGCTAGAGACGGCCACATACAAGTACAAAATGCATTCTAAACACAGATTAATCTGGATCTCTAAGCACTTACAAGAAATCTTTCAAATCTACCGTTCCATCCCCCTGTAGTATCCATTCCGTTCCAGTGTCAACTGCTGTGGTCCTTAGGCATAGTTTAACGAAGGCCAGGGAATTTGTTGAAGCTCCTAATCCCAAATTAAAATGGGGAAAGAATTTCCCCTCTTGATGAAAAAAAAAAAAATGCTTTGAATAGCTTGCTTCAAAGTCAATTGTTTGATATTGGTGTATACCACACTTTGGGATGCTGCTAGAACCTTTCGACACAATTCAGCATGTGATTTCCTATAACAAATGGGCAGATTAGGACAAAAGTTGGTGTGCACTCAAGTGCCTTTTCAATGTTGTGCTCACATACGAGTGAAACACTAGCTATTCCTTTGTTTCGTGTAAAGTGTCCTATTGTCTTTAATGCTCATTGCTCACTGTTGATGGTGTGTGCTTTGTTTTGTTGTTCACCCTGTCCTGACTCTGAAACTACGTTTGAACAAAGAATGTGCCCTCGTCTCCTGCCATCTGAAATGGAAGGTCCTCATCCATATCAGTCATTTGTATTCATTTTATTTGTGGTCCTGTTTGACGGACTGCTGCTGAAGCCTGGTCTGTGACCAGCTGTCTGCCTTTTGGTACCAAGTCCTAGTTGGTAACCAAAGAACGCTAGTTCATACAATCATTCGATGACACTTTTGAAGAGGTAAAACAACCAACCTCATGTTAAAAAAAGGTTTGATTCTTGTGATATTGTTTCTTCATTGAAACTTGAATATGTTGGTGATTTGTGAAATATATTGTTACATTGAAAGTAAATGGAAATGGTAGTTTTGAGACTGCAATTTAATATTCACAAATTTCCTTAATTCAGTTCTTTATCAGATTTACATTCTCACTTTGAATTGAGTCACCATAAATCATACTGTCATGTATGCAATTTTCCAGAGTTGAAGTCTACATTCTTAGTGGATATGAAGTGCCATTGATCGTGACAGCGTAGTGACATGATTCGTAGAGAAACATCGGTTTTGTTTTAGGTTTCTTTCATGTTTGTAATAATTGTTTTGTTTTATTTTTATTTTTTTAAAGAACATTTTAGTGTATTGTCTGAATTATTTTGTCATGCTTTGTTCACAAATGTTTTTCACTTATGTCTTCTTCTTTGTCTGATGCTATTGTGGCGACAGACATTGTGTTACAAGCTGTCAAAATAAACTTTAAACAATGCATATGAAACTTCTGTTAATCTTTCTGACAATTTTATCAATTTGCCCAATTCCCTAGAAATATAACAACTGAAAACTGAAATTGATGGACATTTATAGTTGTTGTTTGTTAAACTCTCAGAGAGCTGTATTTTCATGTTTTTCAATTCATAAAGAGTTGCCATATTTCAAATTTGTATTTGAAACTAGTCTGTCCTGGAATTTCCACTCATTTTTGGTTCCCAATATTCTGCAAAGCTTTGCATTTCAGTATCATCTAGATTTTGTTTGTCTATTGTGGTTTAATTAGGCATTTTTTGACCAAATAAAAATATGCTTTGGGGGATTTAGATGAGTGACAAGGGCAATGCCACCAGGAGCTGAAATCACAGTGATTCTTTCTAATTTTATTGTGGTGACCGTGACTTGCAGTGCTCAGATTGGTATAGCAACACCTGGGGCTTTAGTCTGCTTTTCCAAACAGCTGGATTTATCCTCTTTCTGATACATTACAAACAGAAAAGCCCTCAACCCTGAATCAGCGGGTTACCATGACAACCATGAGAATTTTCCCTGCTCTCTATTATCTCCTGTTATACAAAACTGGCCCCATTTTTTCCTTCACTGCTCACTTGCTTTCCTGACAGTGTATTGCAGTGATGGGCAATGATGGCTGTTTCTCTTCCTGAATTTCAGACCAACTTCTGCTCTTATTTAATTCGCCCAATCATTTACATGATCTGTCATTTTTAGCTACATTCTGTGAAACAGCTGCCGATAAATCTTCTTGTATTGTACCATTTTATTGTGCTCTAATTTGCAAGTGAATCAGACATTGTGCATATGGCTAATTAGCTGATTGAGCCAGGGTAACTGGTGGTAGCAAAATCCTGCATACACACTGGCCCTCCAGGACTGGAGTTGCCCGTCCCTGGTATATAGCAATGCATTCTCGCGTCATACTGGAAATATATGGAATTTGTGTACAATCCTATACTCTGCAATTACATCACAATTACTTTAAAAGCTTCAGAGGATCAGTCTGAACAACATGACCTAATGTTGAGAAATTTTTGTAAAGAACCTCTGACAATTCCCCATAAGCGATACGTTGGAAGCTAGCTAAGTTGTAACTTGTAAGCAAAACATTTGACCAACTGAAAGTTCTCTTGGGACATTCATATAATACTCGGTAATAGTGAATGAATGATGGAGATATTTAGATTTGTTGATTGATTTAGCTACAGTAACCCCGTATATTTGCATCATTACAGTGGATACACTTGATAAAACATTAACTTTGGAGCATTCTAATTCAAAAACAGTGAATCGTTTCAGCCATACCAAGCCTTCATCAGAACAAATTTTGTAATGTAGTTTCTCTTACCACCATGTAGTTTTTTAAAACCCTCTCCAGATGCCTGTAGCGTAGTGGTCAAGGTACATGACTGGGACCCACAAGGTCACTGGTTCGATCCCCGGTGTAGCCACACAGCCGTTGGGCCCTTAAGCAAGGCTCTTAACCCTGCATTGCTCCAGGTGAGGATTGTCTCCTGCTTAGTCTAATCAACTTTGCCTCACTCTGGATAAGAGCATCTGCCAAATGCCATTAATGTAATGTAATGCATTGTTGTGCATTGGAATTGCATGTTCATTTCAACTGATACCACTCAGTTGGTGGGAATAACTAACTGAGTCCAGGCGCTCGTCATTTCCCGCCTAGATTACTGCAACTCCCTCCTAGCCGGTCTCCCAGCTTGTGCCATCAAGCCCCTCCAGCTGGTCCTGAATGCTGCAGCCCGCCTGATCACCAGTCAGCCCAGGTCGGCTCATGTCACCCCGCTCCTCATTGGCCTCCACTGGCTTCCTATTGCCGCATGCATCCGATTCAAGGCCCTAGTGTTGGCATTTCAGGCTGCTAAGGGGACTGCCCCACCCTACATACAATCCTTAATCACTCCCTACTCCCCAGCTAGACCACTCCGGTCTGCCAGCTCTGGTCGCCTTATGGTTCCCTCTCTATGTGCACCCGGCGGTCAAGCTGCACGTTCACGCCTGTTTTCCGTTCTGGTTCCTCAGTGGTGGAATGACTTGCCTACCACTGTCAGGACAGCAGAATCCCTCCCCCTATTTCGACACAGACTAAAAACACACCTTTTCAAACTGTACCTTAGTCCTCCCTCCTGATTTCCCCCGCCCCCCTTTCTGATATCCCTATCCCTCTTGTCTAACCCAAAAAAAAGAAAATTGCACTTATGATGACTATGTTTAGAACAACACTTCATGTGTATTTTACTAGTTATGGATGTGATGCTTTAACTTGTGGAGGAACCTATGCACTTGGAAGTCGCTTTGGATTAAAAGCGTCTGCCAAATGACAAAAATGTAATGTAAAATAAATCTATACAGGCTTGTAAGCAAGTTCTCAGCACCGCTTCAGGTGTAAATAAAATCTGAATGCATGAAATAATAAAGTGTAAGGCTATTGCTTGACTGAAAAACCGTATTTTACAAAAAAAGTATTACATACCTTTCACATGGCAGTCTGGAGACAGCAGACAGATTCAGTTATGTTTCTGCCTTTGGTTTGGGGCGCATAGTAGATGCTGTTGTACCCTGTAGTCTGCAGTAAATGTACAATTTTGTAAAATGGACCCCTGGCAGCCAATAATCAAATGTGTGTGTTAGGTATCCCCTGTAGATTGATGGACTCTATGCTACCTTGCCAAATTAGCTGTAGTTGAGCCTACGCCAGCTTCTGCCTGCTGCACGTAACCTGCTCTGAGAAATTTTGTGTTGAGGCTTAATACATCAACAAACATGTTGGTAATGAATTGGAACGCTTTTTAAAACTGTCCAGATCCTTTCATGTGTTCAGTTTTTCCAGCATGACCACAGAACTCCACAGTTGTTGCATTCTTATACCCTTTTAACATGGTGCTTTCTGTCCTCAGAAGATTTGCTTTTGTCAATCCTCAGCTGTCTGTTTGTTTTCATTTTCTCAATGGGATTATTCCAGGGTTTGTTTCCTCACAGTTTGCTCTTTTATTTCAGACCAGGAGATTGTCAGATGTTCCTTGTTGGGCTTTGTTTTATTTTAAGATGACTGAGGATTCTGGATTCACTGCTGACAAGGAATAAGAAAAAGAATGGGTTCTATTATAGTTGACTGTGGTATGTTCTGGCTTTGTTTATGTTATTTCAAAGAGTGATCAAGATATATCTTGCATTTGGCTATATTTGTGTAGGGTCCCAAAAACAGAATGGGTCACAGTGTGCCAAACTTGATGATGCACATACAGTGTATGTCAGTAATTGAATTAGTGGGTGGATAATAACAGATAATGGAAACACCTGAGCCTGGGGTCCAGCAGGGCAGATGGTGGGGAATACATAAAATGAGCCAAAGCGGGATTTATTTTATTAGCACTACTGAAGAGGGACACTATTGTCCTTCATTGAATGAACAAATGGGGAATTCAATTAGCAACTCCAATGGGATAAATGATGCATTACCAGTTTCTTGGAGTTTGATTGAAGTAAATGTCAAATCAATTTTTAGTCAATGGGCTAAAGACCCATACCAGAGACTGATTTATGTCAATGCGATGTCATTAAGGGTAATTTATAGTGAGGTCGCTCTTAACCCCTTTGTGGAGATGAAAAATATGGCAATGCTCACCCATTTATGCAGTATGACACTGGCTCTACTTAAAGCTTTGTAGCCCTGGGTGTGAGCATCACAGAAACTAGCTCAAATCACAGAAACTGGAAAATGGTTTAAATGAAGCAAGACATGAGTTCATAATTTGCAAACAGTTTCACATAATGCAGGCAGCCCTTGCTAATTCAGTCCAGGTAATATTTTTCCAAACAGAGAGCAGTTCCATCATTTCCCAAGTGACAAGAGAGCCATGTGAGTCGTGAGTTTTGTCAGAGGAAACGGGATTGCTCCGGAATTGGGAATGACGTGCCACGCAAAACACCGCTGCTGTCTCCTCTTTGCATTGCTTGGAAAATCAAGTTTTAATCAACCGGCCTTTTATGATGCATGACTGAACCACTAAGGGTTTTAAGAGAAAGCCACTGATTGGACACAGCAGAGAGGCTCCTAAAACTAGAAGACAAAGGATGGCGTTCACACAAAGCCTGTATCTGCATGCATTTACCATTAACTTCAGAGCCAAAAGGAAAAAACGGTTTATACATCTCATTGCTTTACTTCAATCAGCCAAATATGTACATGATGGCAATCTTTTCTGGAATTGCGCCCCAGCTTTTTTTTTTTAAAGATTATCTTGTAAATAAATATAATGGTCTACAGGCTACCAAAACCACATTCCCTGCTGTAAAATTCAGTTTTGACTAGCTGGAAATGTCCAGCTACCAGCTATTTCAAAGCCTAGCTTGAGCAGTTTTTTCATGAGGGTTTGACTCCATAAAGCAATAATTGTTAGCCTTCTAATACCTCCATTAAGGATGGGACATACTCCAATACTCTTCACTGCAATGACTGCCTCATTTGTGTTCAGTGCCTGCAGTGCCTGCTGGGTGGTGCCAGTCCTCAGCTGGCCAGTGGCAGGTTCCTCCATTGCATCCATGTCTTCCCACAGTAGGCCATCTGATGGATTACCCTCACACCCACCTCTGCCCCTGTGGCCACCTTGGGCATTTCCTCTGCCAGGGATTTAAAAATGATAGATGTTTACATAGTGACATCTGTTAATCTGAACACCTGGGACAGCCTGCCTGGATTTCTGCTGCCTGTATGCCCCAGTAGGCTGACACTGACAGGCTGCTCGTTGTCACTGTCTCGTCTCAAAACTGTGATTGCATGTCACCGCTGTGCTCCCTCCTGTTTCCTTTCTGTGTAAAAACTAGGATTTACAGTTTGTAAAAACCATGTCATAATTTAAAAAAAAAAAGTGAAATATCTTAGGCCTAGAATCAAGACTACTGTAGATACTAAAAGCTTTCTTAGACCTGCACCAAGGAAGCAATTGAGTACACCTGAGTAATCAGAAACAGTTGAGAAGCCAACTGTCAAATTACTTTTGGCCCCCTTAGATGGGGGGACTATGTATACAAAGGGACGTAATTGCTACACGGATCACCCGATATAGATGTGAATACCCTCAAATTAAAGGTCACAGTTTGCACATATTCATTATATAATTTGCATGTGCTGGAGTACAGAGCCAACAGAACAAAATTTGTACTACTGTCCAAATACTCATGGACTGCACTGTATATACTGTACACTGAGGAGACTGGTTGCGCATATAGTATGTAGAAAAGTGGAGCATTTATTTTCAAGACTCATTTTGTGTAGGTGTTCTGAAATTTGTAAAGGTTTAGGCCAGTCTCATGCTTTTGTTAAAAGAGCTGTGCTTTGTCTTGTCCAGGCCACTGACAAGGATGCCGTTACCATGGAAACTGACTCAAGCAGCCGCTCTGCGCTTGGTGTCAGATGATTGGCTGCTTTCACAATTCGCAAAAATATGGCTGCTGAAGTGATCAAATTGTGGGGACGGCAAGGATGCTTGCATTTCTTTCCTCGGTGAGTCCTGAGTGTCTTTCCGCCTGCCATTTTGCATTGGCACAGGCTCCCATTAGTTTAAGTTGAACTTACACCCAGTTTTTGCATCTTCCTTCCCATGCCATTTAAAAGTAGGGATGGGTGTCAGACTGAGCAGGAAGAGAGGGGCAGTGCTGATGTTTGGTAGTGTCTCAGGATTGTCTGAGCCATAGGGGAGGAAGCCATTTTGAAAGGTAGCCATTCTGTAGTCCAGTGAGTGCGATGACACTTTCCAACAGCAGTTTGACACTGCAGCCCTGAGAAAATGGGTCTCCTTTCATGTCCCCCTGGCTCTTAGAAATTTGGCAAAGTCAGAGATTTCTTGGCTGTATTTGCATGGACATTTTTCACAGCTGCATGTCAAAACCCACACATATGCGGGAGTAAACATTGTGTCCACTTGGAAAAGTGATAATTTTTCATTTAAAATTTTTTAAAATTTTATTATGTTCTTATGTATTATTTACAAGGATGGAGAAAAAATGGAATTTCTCTCTTACAGTATACTAATACAATTAATACAACAGCTGCTAGCTGACCAATGTATTCTATCGGGACCATATCTTATGGTATAAGCTGAAATATGACCTTATGTCACCCTGCTATTGTAGGGGGTTTGTGATCTTTCCATTTCAGCAAGATATTTTTCCTTGAACAAAAGGTAAGGATACAGAAAAACCTACAGAGGTGGGAGCGTTTGACATGTATGCTAAGCAAGCCAATTAAGAAGTAGACAAATCTTCTTCAAGCTGGGTACCAAGGACGAGGTTAAGTTTCTCAATGATATGTCATTGGGAACATTTTAACATTTCTGTCTTATTGGAATATAATTAAATATAAATATTTTTCTTAGGAGCCACAAGTGGGGACAGTGCTCTCTACTTTATGTTTTGACAGTCAGCGAGGGACCATAATCTGGTGAATGAACTCAATCCTACTATATAATACAATACAATACAACACAACATAACTTTATTTATCCTACATGGGCAATTTAAGAGTAAATAACATGATGGTGCAAGACAACCTTCAGTACCTACAGACACGAGACATGCATCAGTACAGACAGCAGACAACAACAACAACAACAAAAAACACAGAGTCCAAAGTGGAGCTTGCTTTTTTGTATGCAGTAGTGGGTTAAAAACATACAAACGTATAAACAAACTTAAAAAATGAACAGTGGCACCAGTCACTGTGAGCTCTGTCTGTCGCCAGATGAGCAAGGACTATGACCACTTGGTGGCACTCTCTGCTAACATCTGCTTTCAGGCTCCCAATATATTACAGCTCCTTTCTCCTTTCTCAAAATATATGGTAACAGAAGGAAAACCTGATATTGTTGTTAGGCTGTTGTTATTTTAATTGTATTATTATTATTATTATTATTATTATTATTATTAATTCATTAATTCATTCATTATCCTAACCCGCTTACCCTGAACAGGGTCGCAGGGGGGCTGGAGCCTATCCCAGCATACATTGGGCGAAAGGCAGGAATACACCCTGGACAGGTCGCCAGTCCATCGCAGGGCACACACACCATTCACTCACACACTCATACCTACGGGCAATTTAGACTCTCCAATCAGCCCAACCTGCATGTCTTTGGACTGTGGGAGGAAACCCACGCAAACACAGGGAGAACATACAAACTCCACACAGGGAGGCCCAATTATTATTATTATTATTATTATTATTATTATTATTATTATTATTATTATTATTGTTATTATTATTATTAGTATTAGTATTATTATTATTTTTTATTATTATTGTTCTCCCAGCTGTTACAATAATAATGGAAAAACATAAACAATTTAAAACGTGTTCATTCTTTCGTTATCAAGTTTCCAACTAAGGCCTAAAAGTGGGCTTTATTACATAATGGTATCTACTTTGAGAGTGCTTTGGAACTCATTCCAGGCTTTTAGGGCACTGAAATTAAATGCAAATTTACCTAAATTGGGGGACACCCAGGGGACCTCAAGGACCAGCCAGTCCTGAGAGTGCATTTGATAATGACTTGTAAGCCATTTTAAAAGGTATGAAAGGTAAAAAGCAAGTTTATGGAGTGGTGCTTTGTAAACAAACAGAAGCCAGTGCTGAGCCCTTCTTTGAACTGGGGATACCCAGCCAACAGACGGATACAGGGGACAGTGATGAGTTCAACATTTTGCACCAGTAAAAAAGTAAACGTATATGCAATCTAGGGACTTCAGTTTGGTGGCTGCTGTATGCATTGTCCAAAACAATAGAATGTTGTTTTAACAATCTTTTCTATCGTGTTTTGAAAAGCAGGATCTGTTCCTGTACAGGAAATCAAGCTTAATTAAAACATTTTCATTCTCAATTTTTTTAAAGAGTTCATTTGTCATCAATCTATGTGGCTAAATAATTATAATATGGGGCTTTCTCTATTTGAAAGCCATTCAGTATATAAATAGAATGTTCTGAGTCATTACTTTTGCTTTGATCGAAAAGAACATGTACCACTTATTAGCAACAAGTTTCATGTCTACATACAAATTTGAATAGTATTAATCACAATAATTATATTTTCACCATCTTCCAAATTTGCCTGAAAGTTGGTTGGAGTGAAAGCATTTGTTAATAATGTTTAAAGATTTCTGACTGAGCAGGGGAGACCCAATTCAGAAACATGATTGTCTTGCAGCTACATTACCTATACCATCTGATAAAGTAAAGCAAAGCAAAGATAAAATATACTGAGCCACCTTGGTATCAAACAACAGTTTCCGTGCTTCATTGAATCACACTTGCTGATATTGTGCTGGTGCTCATAATTGTATAGTGCTGGAATTTTCCTGTATCTCTCAGTAAAGACAACATTATAGATCACAGCCTTTCCTCACTCTTCTGTCAGGCGCCATTGAGGCGTTGTTCCCATGGCAGCCTTTACTCAACTTATGTGATGGTGTAGCCATTCAGTTTTAGCTTCAGGTTTTAGCGCTTCACACCCAAGGACACTTTTTAGGGACTGTTCATTGGAGCTTAGCAACGTGGTGCTTAATTACACAGAAACTGTGATTTATGCGACAGACAGCTTTTGTGACAAATCTGCATTTCGGTTTCCTCTTACCCTGGACTGTCATAAATAATTCACCAGTGAAACAAAAAAAAGTCACATTGAATGCTTTGGTTCATGGAAACCTGCCCAACAGACATTCTGAGAATTGAATGGGCAATTTTGCTTTCAGCGATTTCGTTAGGGAATATTTTTGTCCACATTGTGTACTGGCGCCCGGGCTTTCCTCACGTCATTAAAACTCACCTCTGCCCATACAAACTGTACCTGCAAATAGCCTATGCTAGAAAAAATGAAGCAGCTGTGAACTTCGATTTACGATTTGTCCTTTCCATAAACCCATTATGAAGCATTGAATGTATGAATAGGAGGCTGAACGATCAGAGGCCCTTCTGCACACCACGGTTGCAAACAGCAGTAATTTCAACATTTATGCCCTTTCTGTTAGCTTGACAAAGTCTGTCTATTTTCCTCTGACCTGCCTCATTAAGTGTGTTTTTGGCCATAGAACTGCTGCTCCAGTACGGTTCATCTGATATGCAAATGCCCTCAAAGCTGACCAAAGTCTGCACTTTAGCCTCATTCATAGTTTCATTTCCTACCCAATGTGCTGGAGTACATATTTTTCTTGGTTTGGATCTGTACTGCACAATTTTAGATTCATAATCAAACAATTCACAGATGGTTGAAGTACAGATTCTGAGCTTTTATCAAAAGGAATTTAATGTTTTAGTTTCACCGTGTAGACATTTCAGCACTTTTATACATAGCCTACCATTTCAGGGCCCCATAATGTTTCAAACAAATGACTTCACAAGGGTGTGGTCATTCTGCTGCTATCAGCAGTTACATCAATGAAAACTAGTGACCCAGTACCTGCGGTAGCCATACATGCCAAAACCATAACACCCCACACCACCATGTTTCACAGATGGGGTAGTATGCTTTGGATCTTGGGGAGCCTTTTGGCCTCTACGTTCACTCTTGTAGTCACTCTTGATACATGTGAGTCTTGCTCTCATCTGTCCATAAGACCTTTCTCCAGAACTCTGCAACCTCTTTTAGGTACTTCTAAAACAAACTAACCTGGCCATCCTGTTTTTGCAGCTAACTATTAGATTGCATATTGCAGTGTAGCCTCTGTAGTTCTGCTCATGAAATCATCTACAGACCATAGTCACTGACATATCTGTAATCTAGTAATGACAGACAATTAAAACCCGGAATCAAGAGTAGATACTGAAAGCTCTATTATACCTGGACTAAGGATGCATTTGAACTGTGGTGTAAAAATAAAAACGTTTACCGACTACGAGTTTGCCTCTTCCCTCGGCACCGTGCTGTTTGTTTGTTTAATATTTGTTTGGCTGGATCTAGGTGTATGGACATTGCTTGTTTTGACTACGCTCCTGGGATTCGTCCCGAATAAAGCCCTGAAGGGACTTTATCTAACCTTTGTTTCTGAGTCGTGCATTTTGGGTCCAACCCCCACGCACCCGTCTCAGGAGGTGGGCAGACGGAATTCCGATATCCTCCTCTGATAGCCCAAACAATAAAAGAGGGAGAGGCCAGTTGCAGATACTGTAGCGAATTATGCCAATATTTGGCCCAGTTTGGTTGTGGACTGCAAGAATAGAGGCAGTGGCCTACCAGGCTGCAAAAGCATGACTTCCAGCTCCTGGTTCATCTGCTTGATTTGTCTATTGGTCTGGGGGTGGAAGCCAGGGGGAGAGACTGACTTCCACCCCTAATAACTTGCAGAAGGCTCTCCAGAAATAGGCCGAAAATTGGGGAACTCTATCAGAAACAATGTCCACAGGTAGACTGTGTAACCTGTGTAAAAATGGTCAATCAGCAACTGAGCAGTCTCAGTGGAAGGTAGTTTAGCAAGGGGAATGAAGTGAGCGACCTTAGAAAATCCGTCTACAATGGTTAGTATGGTTGTGTTAAAGTTTGCCTGGGGCAAACCAATGAAGTTGTGACCAGGGTCTCTTGGGGACAGGGAGCGGCTGTAGAAGTCCAACTGGCGGTTGGTTTGTGTCCAAAGTATGATTCTCCAGCTGAAAGGAAATTATTTATGAATTGATATATTGCTTTTCTGTGGATCACCTATAAAACATAAGGATCATTTGTTGATTCTATAAATTAATCTGTTATGGATGGTAAATAACAGGGGGTCAGAAAAGGGAGACACTTCCATGTTGGCTAATAAGAGCCACATGAACAGATGAACATGTGTATTAGAGCTTTTCTCAAAAGACATATTTAAAGATATTGACAATACCTGTAGGAATACATGTATGTTCATGAATGTCTGTAAAATGAATCAATTGAACTGTAAAAAGAAAAAGTGAAAGAAGAGAAGAGACCATTTTGGAGCAAAGTTTCCTCATACCTGCAGTGTTAATGTCATAGATTTGGAAATATGTCATTAGGCCTTAGTTCAATTCACCAGTAAGTATGTGTGCATCTGTTAAAAATGTGAAAAATGTATGTAGCTTCTACGTCTGGTTTGTATCATGTAGGTCAGTAAAGGGCAGGGTGAAAAGTCAGTGGCTTTCACATTTGTTTAACTTCATTGCAGATGACCGATGACCTCGGGTTAAGAAAGCTGCCAGCCGCACAATTTATAGGACAGGCATATGCAGATTGAGTAGAACTAGATGCTGTGACCCTGGGGCTTTATTAACACTTAATACAACATCTCAAAAAAGACAACTGAAAAACCAAACAGTCCTTGAATTAATCCTGACTGTCAGTGATGTAATGAGATAGCATGTACACCTGTTGAGTGTCTGCACTATTTTGGTGCATCAGATTTCTTTCTGAAGCATTCGCAAGTTAAATGGGAAGAGCAGACATCAGCCAACAGTACATTCCCAGGACTTATCAGAGGCAAAGTACTGTAGAGAGTGGCACAGAGGGCTGATATTAAAGTCTTATGTAATGTTTCTCCAAGTGAGTCAGCAACCACCAACTCCCAGCAGCTACGCTTGTATCCCTGGGGGATTGCCTTTACACACATTCTTTCCCAGGGTCTGATGCAATTGGTGGATGAGCTGACGGACAGCTTGCCCAGGGCAAGTGCACAGCTGAAGACCCAGACTGAAGAACAAAGCTCTGCATTTTTCACGTGGCCGTAATGTCCACTTGGGGAGGTACGGTGGATCTGATCGAGCATTGGGTACTGAGCATGACGCTTCGTCTGCTAACATGGTAACTCAGCCCCACTGTCCACTGGGACATTGAAGAGCAGTTTATGCACTGCTAGCTCATAGATATAGTCCATGTCATTAAATAACTACAACAATTGCATATCACCTGTAGACAACTGTGACAAGTGAAGACACTTTTTTCTTTATAAGTATCATTATATTTCTGAAAAAAATTATGACAAAAACTGCTAATTATCATGGCAGAAACAATGCAGACTTGTAATAGTTTCACAAATGTGAGCTGGTTAATTGAGCTTTTGGGAATAAATGCCCACATTTACTGTTATTTAGCAGATGTCCTGATCCAGTGTGACTTATAAAGCAGTCTGTCCTTTGTATCTGTTGAAAGATGTTGTTTTTTTTGTTAGGAACCACTGCTTGAAGTTTGTGGAACCCAAAGCACAGCTAGATGTAAGATAGACATTGCAATTATTGACCTACAAACCCTTAGGCTCGGACCCAGACAGCTGGTCATGCTGTAGTGCACAGTAAACATCAATAACATTTCCCCAAACATTCCCCCGCACCAAGACAGCTTAAGGCTATTCTCTTGGTTCTTCTCTACTTGAAACTATATCTAATCGGAAACGGGCTCAGGCTGGCAGCAGATGAACTGAATGGAAAGGAAGATATGAATGACTCAAATGTTACGAGTGAATCTACTGCAACTGCATTATTGAGTCACTCTGCGAACAGAAGAGCTCAACTGCAGGTGTTCGATCACAACTTTATTCCACATGCCCTTTATGGATTAGAACGCCTGATATCATCATTACTTTCAGGCAAAACAGTCAACTGCATCTAAACTGTTCTATATTTCAGGGAATCAAAGTTCTTTAACTCATGTCTTGAGGGAAGATGCTGGGATAGTAATAAAAAAGAATTTAAAAAAACACACAAACAGGATGTGGAAAAGTACCACTGATAAAGGGGTATCCCAGAGACTGGGAATTTTATTTTTTGTAGAGAAGCTGGCTACGAAGCTATCCTTCTTACAGAATTCCTAAAAAATCTGTCATTTCCTCTTTTACACTGAAGGCGGAAGTGGGTCTCTGGCAGAAGCAGGGTTCAGTTCCTTTGATCCTGTTTATTGTAGCGGATTTTCCTGTTTTCAGATTTTGTCTGATACAGCTCCCCATCTCCTCTGGTATTTGAAGGAAAGAAAGATTGATTTCAGCACCATCTTTGCCCCAATGGTACTTTCGTAATGAGTTACATCTAAAACGAAGAAAAAAAAAGAAAAAACCTTTTCAATATCAACATCTATATATACATCTTTAAATAAAATCTGTCTGAATACCGCATTAATCCTAACAAAACTTTTCCAGATATTTTCACAGTAATTAAAGAACCATATGTAAAATGGTCTATGTTATAAGACTTTTTATATTTTTTATATCCTAGTCCAGGGATACTCAAATCTAGTCATTGAGGCCAGTAGTTCTGCTGGTTTTTATTCTTCCAATCTAATAACTGATTTAACTTACCATTGGCCTTCTGGTCCAGATTTGAGTATCGCTGCCCTTGACCCTGCTGAGGGTTAAGAGAGAAGTTAGAGAGATATGAAGCTCAATTTCATGACAATGTATATAACTTCACAGTATTGGCCAAGGAGCCATCAACATTTGATTGTCTGACCTCTATTGCTTGCCCTAGTAGATATGAATAATAGAACAGATCCCAGAAAGGGTCATTGCTCATTCAGGCAGATGAGCACAGAGTCCCTCGCGGCACAAAGACTGTACAAGATGATCGAAACACTGCCACTCTACCCTATTCAAGGATATGAAAGATCGCTGCATACGCTGCCATACGAGTCAAATCATTAATAAACAATTAATTTGCAGAAGAAAATGCATATGCATACACTAACCTGCTGGAAAAAAAAAACAGCTCAAGCTAGGTTTTAAAACAGCTGGTAGCTGGTTGACCAGTTAGACCAGCTCCATACTCAACATGACATTTGAAGCTGGTCATAACTGGATTTTACACCAGGGTATGTCCTGTATAGACATAGTAGTAATATCAATTTCTGCTGGCCTAGAAACTTGTTTCTTCAGGATGCAAGCTGCTAAAAGGTAAATGATCTTATATACAGTGCCCTACAACAGCATGGCAATGGTAGAGTGAAAAATGAATAGTCTTTATTTTCAGACATTTGGATTTGGATTTCAGATCAAATGATGAAAGTACAGACAATAAGCTTTTATTTCACAGTGTTTGCATGTGTATGTTTTACCATTTTACAGAAAGAGCTGTTGTTTTTGTTTATCAGCTGTCCAAATTAAAGATCAGATGACTGACAAGTGTTTACTGTCGAAAATAACACATTTCACTCTGCAATTTGAGAATGCAATGCACACAAATATCACTGATTGAGAAAACACTACCATGGTCAACACTTTAATTTTACATGCTATTTTGTAGGCTACTTAGACCAGGTGATGTTTATCATATGAATCTTAACACCAGGATATTCTTTCACCCTAAAACCTTTAACACCACCAATTTTGCTGTGTAAGGGCATTCCAAGTTCACACAAAACTGCACGAATATATGATGTATTTACATATGTAAGTCAAAGTACACAGATGGCTATGAGAAAAATGCAAATTGGAGCTGAGAGTATGTGAGGAATGTACTGGTTACTCTATCTTAATTCCATGGATGGATGCCCTGCTTGAGCTGGAATGGCTTATAAGGCAAGAGCTTAACTGGGGCGATTTCTGTGGCACAAAGCAACTGGAAATACTATTCATCAACAAGGGCATTAGACCAAACATCCCTGTAATGAGTTGTGCCAGGCAGCAAGCCTGGGGCTTCCTCATTCCCTTCGTCTAAGAGGTTACTTGGCTGGGGACTGTGGAGCCAGGACTCATGTTAAAACTATCACTGAGGTAGTTGAACAGTTACACTCAACTGCAATGTTATGGCATTTGGCAAATTGCATTTGACGCAAACGATCTCTCTAAGCCACAAGGAACCACATAACAAATGAATGCATTCTATGTGATGCACCCCTTTATTTAAATGTAGCCTAGCATACATTCAAACATAGAATTAAAATGTTTTTTTCAAAACATACTGGCATGACAATTGTGTGTCCACATTAATTAATGCAGCAAGTTGTACTTCATTGTACTTAAAATAAGTATATTAATTGTAATATTTTTTAAAATATTTGTGTGTACTTACAAAAAGTATACTTTGGTTTAAATTATACTTTATTGTACTTCAAGTACAGTGGGCTCCAGAATTACTGGCACCCTTAATAAAAAGGAGAAAAGGGCTGCATATAATAAACAACATGGATAATGATCTATATTTTATGTTTAAATATACAGGAACACTATATGCTTTTATTTCAATACATTTACTCTCACGTTTCAGTGTTTTTTATTTAGTATTCTAATTTTTATTTAGTAGTCTACTTCACCTAAAAAATGAATTGCAGTATACTTATTAAAACTCACTTTACACTCAGTGAGCACTTTATTAGGTATTTTTTAAGGACTTATTATGGCTGCTGCTGTAGCCTATCCACTTTGAGGTCAGAAGATGCTCTTCTGCATTCCACTGCGTGGTTATTTGCGTTACTGTCACTTTCCTGTCATCTTAGTCCAGTCTGGCCCTTCTCCTCTGACCTCTCTCATTAACAATGCATTTCTGCCTGTATAACTGCTGCTCAATGAATGTTTTTTTGTTTTTTGCACCAAGGCTATCCACTGTAGAACCCTGTAGCCAAGTTTAATTGTATTGCTATTTTGTCTGTAATCATCAATCATGGTTTTATATATTTCAAGTATGGAATACACTGTACATATACTTATACACATACGTAAGTATTTGGACAGTACAATTTCTGTTATTTTGGCTCTGTCCCCCAGCACATTAGATTTGTTGTTTGTAAACTCAAGGACATTGGCAGGAGTTGTGCCAGTGACAATCAAGGAATACATTATGTGGCTGAGAAATACGAAAGGAGCTTTAAGAGGCACTTGTTTAATCTCAAATCCAATTATAATATCTTTCTTTATCCTTTCTTTATTTACATAAGCATAAACATTATCTTTTGATAATTATTTACTGAGGTTACCTTACTCTGTGTTTTCTTTTTCTACCCATCCTGGCTTTCCACTACTAATACATTGTATGCGAAACTAAACAAGACTCATTCAGTATCCTGTTTTCCAACAAAGTGTATCAAGTTACTCAAGCACAAACTTGTCACAGGAAGTTAACAAAGAGGTCAATTGTTCTAACAAATTAAGCCCATGACATCACCTACAGGTCAACATTATCACAATAGTCCAGTTCAAGAAGGTAATATTTTTTGTTGTTGTGTAATATTTCAATATATTTATAAATACTGTTAATGAAATGGTCCTTCCCTTTGCAGATTTGACTATCCAAGTACAGACAACTAGATTTCTATGGTGACCTATTTTCCATGTACGGTATCGCTGGAATATTCTTGCTTTAAATTCTTTCCAGTTTTATATTCTTTCAAGCCAACATCCAAGATTGTATTGTTTTATTGAACTCATACTGTTTTATAGAAAAACTTTTGTTTTGTCTACAAGTGGAAATATGTGTCTGATTCACGTGTCCATTGCTAGAATGGCTGGTCCTCTCAGTCCAAAGAGCTGAAATGTCCAGGATGTGTGTTGTGAGAAAGGGGCGACAGCAGGAAGAGAAGTGTGGCTGAGGAAGTGGGTTGAATCATACTGTGGAGACGAAAGTCAGTGCTGTGTTGTGCACCAAAGGAGCTCCCTTTAACAGTTAATGTGTCAATGTGACAGTGGACAGCGGGGCTTGATGAAAATGTTGGCTGAGAACACCACATAATACGCTTATTAGACTGGCTATTCCATTGACTCTAGGGAAGGTCAGGTGACAACCAGGCCACATTAAACAAGGTCCTGACCTCTATTTTTACTATATTGATTAATCAATCAATCACTCAATCAATCTGTTGATTGATCAATCCATTTTTATTTATACAGCACATTTTACAACAAGGTTTTCATAACACAATTCACAGCATACCTTGGCCTAAATACCCACAAAACAAGCCAGAGGCAACGGTAGCAAGACTCCGTTTTCACCCATAAAACTGACACAAAAGTTCACCTTCACTATATGTGACTAATTTGCAAAATGGCAGTGTGACTTCCCAGTAAAATAAAGGCTGTAAAATGTTGACTTTTAAATGAGAAAGGCTAAGGTGCTACTTTAAACAAATCAGATATGCCCTGAGCATCCAACAGACACTAATGATTTGTATTACTGGATTGTCAGCTATAGCAATTGCAAAATGTTCTCCTTGAAAAGCACATTCATGTTTGTGTGACATTTTTTTTTAGCAGCAGAGCATCCTTAGTATTGAAGAACCAACAAAAAGGTGGAGAAACATGGACATCTTATCAAATAGCATGGATGGAAAACTGTGTAACAGTATTTACATATTTTGAAGCAGGTTTCCTGTCATTGTTAAGCTGAGAGTATCTTTTTGTTTAACCCATTGATGTAAGCTCCAGTCTTTCCTGTGTATAGCGGGGTAGGGGGAGGGCATACGTACGGGATCACAATAGCCAGAAACCGGGAAAATGTTTAAATTTAGACCCTCTGCATCTTGTCTTCCATGACTGCACCCTCCAAAGCATGTTTAGGTCTCATCAGTTCCTCTGGCGTTTTCCTGTGCCAATGGCCAAACAAGCCTTTTCTCATCAAATAGTTTCAGTTTAGAGATTGCAGAAGGAGCCACTACTAGTAAAAGTTGAAGCCTCATTTTGTTTTTCTCACACTCTAATTTTGGTTTAACATGTTTTCGGAAAAAACATGGGACTGATTTGTAGTAGAAACAATAAGTTTGAGTTTATTTGCACTTTAAGTATAAAGCAACATAATAATATGTAAAGGAGTAGACTCCAGGTGAAATGGGAACTCTCCTTTTTTCGGTCAAAATGAAGTCTAAAAACAACTTAACTGAATTGACTTCGTGACATATGCCAAGGATTTTCTTACAACGGTGACAAAAATAACGACCCAAGACGGTAGACAGTGTTGTTTATTCAGAGCGGTACTTAGCTGTGGGTCAAAACAGTCGGACTGTGTGAACTCTATTGATTCGTGCGCGCGTGCGTGCGTGCTTGCGCGAGTGAGTCAGCACGGGCTAACAGTGAAGTAGTCTGGCACAACTCGCAGCCAAAATAAGCTACTCAGAAACTTCGGAATAAACTTGCTCCGGTCTTTGGATGGCTGCCTGTATTTTGGGAAGGCGCAATTTTTCGCACTCTGGAGTTTCAGATACCATTTGGATTTACAAAGTATGAAAAACGTGTTTGTTTGTGGACTAAGTGGAACATTACCAAAAACTGGAGTGTAAAGAATGGCACTTGGATACTATGATCATACTTCTTTCTGCTTTACGTGTATTGGCGACGTCCTAATTAGCTGACCGTTTTTGGAACTTGTTTTTGTGGAGTCGCTTAGCTCCCAGACAAAGAAAAGTAAGGTGAGTTAACGTTACAGTGCAAGCTGTTTAGTTTTGGTTGTAGGCTAAAGCTGAATATTTCAGTAAGGTGGCGAGCGAGTGTGTGCGCCGCGTGTTTTAATGTCTGTCCGTTACACTTAACAGTAAGTTAGGCAACTGTCCAACGTTATATGGCTACTACCCGCTAGAGCCAACCATTAAACACAAATAAGAAGTTAATATTGTATAATGTTATTGTGCGAAGAATGTATTCGTTTCTATATATTTATTTGAGTACTGAAGGTGAAATTAAATCAATGTTGCAGGCTGTGGGAAGAGCCGTCCCATTGACAGCACAAGTTCGTCAGCGAATATCTTCTCAATAGCAGGTTTCGTCTTTTCGTAAAGCAATCTTAAGTCAACTGCCGCTACATTTACAGTGTATACCGAAGTTATGTAAAAAAAAAAAGCTATAACGTTAACTGAGTGGAAAACCATATCGGTTAAAGTTTGCCGGATAACAGTAGCTAATTAGCTATGTTGTATACATTCCAGACTTAGCTAAGGTAGTTTCTCCATCGAGTTTTTCAATTAAGTTAGCTAGTTAACTAGATGACAGCTAGCTAGATTTTACCCGTTTCTTCATTAATGTGGACACCTATTGCAACAAATTAAGTTAGTCCAAACTATTCGTTCCAGTGTTATACAGATAGGCCCTTGTTAGTAAGTTATAGGTAAGTTAGCTAGCTAACAAAATCACGATTCTTTATAAGTGGTCGAGCACACATAACGGTAACTTAACGTTACTGTTTTGAAAGGTGCGGAGTTTGTGTGTATGGGAGGGACACGCGAAAATAAAAATAAATCGAATCCTGACAGCGTTTTGGACAATATTTTGAGAATAACTGTGAACTACCTGATGATTGGAAGTTTGGCAGCCGATTCATGAAAAGGAGCGTTTTCAATTCTGTGGCACCACTATGGGTGTGAACCTGGGCTTGGTGATAAATATATTTTCCCCTCCAGGACATGAGACCATTATCTACACGTATACAGTGCGTTGTATTTGAATCTGTCTGCTTCTAAGTGGTTACAACTACAAAAGCACATTTTCTGCTTGCGTAAATAAAGTGATAAAGGGTTTACATTATTGATTTTCTTGTTGTTCGCTTGGTAGCATAATTTAAACTGTAAAACATAATCGCCATAATGTAGTTTACATTCAGTGCAAAATGGTAATTTAAGATTTGCTAAATGCAGTGTTGGCTAATGGTTTCATTCAAAACCAGAATTTGCTTCGTGTGTATATCATTCACACACCTTCAATAATGTGCATTTTACTGTAGTAAGCATTAAGGAATTATACATTTCTATTTTATTTTAGATGATTATACTCTTGGTTAATTTCGTGTTCCTGACATTTTGATTTCATATATTTGACTGAGCGCCACTCCTTGATTGAAACGGTCATTTACCTCTGTTTACATACAGTGCGTTTGGACAGTATTTGGACAGTAGTACAATTCCTGTTCTTTGCCTCTACTCCAGCACACAAGATTTGAAATGAAACCATGAATATGAGATTAAAGTGCAGACTGTCACCTTTAATTTGAGGGTATTTCAGGCATATCGGGTGATTTGTGTAGGAATATCCTACATGGATCATTCAATTCAATTCATTTTTGTATAGCGCTTTTCACAGAAGACTGTCACAAAGACACTTTACAGAGTAACACAGGAGAGAACTAAACATATCAGCCCTTTGTCCCCAATAGCATTGTCAACATGAGTTGTGCTAATGACAGCCAAGGAAGCCATTGAGGCTGAGAAATGGGAAAAACACAGAGAGGAGACATATGCCAGACAATATGCTTATCAAAATAAATTGTTTGGAACATCATAAAGAAGAAAGAGAGCACTGGCGATTTCAGTAATCGCAGAGGCTAAGGAAGATCTACAGTTGATGGACAAAATATTCTTGTCATAATGAAGAAAAACGCTAAAAGAGCCTGCAGAGTTCTGGAAAAAAGTTCTTGTGGAAGGAGGAGACCAATATTGACCTGTATCAGAGAGTGATGGCAAGAGCAAAGTGTGGAGGCTAAAAGGAATTGACTTCTTGTCAGCTAAAGTTAAGTCAACTGCCTCCAAACTCATTGGATGGTGCTTCATCCCACAGCAAGGCAATAAGCCAAGCATAGTGCTCTGTTTCCTCTTACTGCTGTTCCAAACAGTTTGTTTTGATAAGCCTATTGTTTGTATGGTTTGTCTTTGTCTCTTGACTGTTTCTTTTCTTATTTTTCTGCCTCATAATGGCCTCCTTGACTTTCATTGGCACAACTCTGGCCCTCATATTGACAAATACCAATAACTCCAAAGGCAATCAAAAGCCTATACTCAAGACCAGAAACGTAAAGCTTTCTTATAACTGTCCAATTACTTAAAATGGGGGAACTACAGTATGTATAGAAAGGCATGCAATTCTAACACGGATCACCCAATACGGATGTAAATACTCTCACATTAAAGGTGACAGTCTGCACTTTAACTTCATGTTCATGGTTTCATTTCAAATCCAATGTGCTGGAGTACAGAGCCGAAAGAACAGTTAAGCTACCTCATAGCTTTTGTGTCATGTCTGTTCGTTTAGTCACCCAGCGAGGTGTGAACTGTGCTGAATAAAAGCTCTCAGACTGGCAGCCAGATAAGTATTCAGCATTTTAAGAAATATGAAAAAGTATGGCACTGCCATTTCTCTTAGAATAAGTCTGTTTTGCAGCATCTGGTTTTATTTTTATTCATATTTTAGTTTTTGAGGCAAATGTGTGGTATTTGTGAACAGCATGACTGGGTTGAAAATGATAGGCAGCGGGTCTATTGCTAAGGCTTGTGGTGAATAGTGCTCTGGCAGTAGTGCTCTCATCATTCACATTGTCAGGATGTTGATGATTTTCGTCATTCCAATATCTTCTTTCATGCCCGTGCTCCTGTGTATGATAGATACTGTAAGCGTCACAGGGATTAGGCTATAAATATGCATGCATGAAACTATGAAACTGAGAGAGAAGGACTGAGAGAATGGAGAGATTCACTAGCGGTGTTGGATTTGCAGGTCACACACCCTTACCACCAGCGAGAGCATTTTTGGAATAGTTCTTGCTGCAGACGCTGCTCCAGAATGTTGCAGGCTCTTTGTGAAGCTGTAAGCACAGCTTTGGAGGGTTTAAAGGTCTTCTCTATCAGGATAAGACAAGGCATCAGCCTATTACCACTTACTTTTACAATCTAATGTAGAGCAAACTCTGTTCTTTTGATGCAAGGATTTATAGAAAGATGGTGTTTAAATTGCAGTATCATGTTGATTTGAGAGCAATGAGCATGATGCCATATTCTGTCACCAGTAATTTTTGAATATTGCACTGAAAGCCTGTATAGTTGTCCATTTAATAGTAAAAAGAAGTAAATGTAGTAAGTTAGTCTTCATCTGATGAAGTTTTATGATGTTTGTCATGTTTAGGCCTAGTTATTCTGACCACATGTTGTTTTTGAACTATTGTGTATTCATTGTTATCGAGGTAAATGTATGAAATTATTCTGATATTGATTTGAGGCCATATCTCCCAGCTCTATGTTAACCTATGCGAGTGTTTTAGAATGTGGTTTGATTAACCATAATGACCAGCCATTCAGGAGAATGGGACCCTCAGAGTCTACCCATATTTCAACCCCCATCCTACTTAAAGACCCAGATATCTTTTTCAAACATAAACAGTATGATTCTCTTTTTATCGGAAAGCTTACAAATAAAGTTATCTACAAGGTTATTTCAATACTTCTGGCCCAGAATAAATAAATATGCAAAAATATTTTTTTCATTTTTAATATATTATAGGGTACACTTCTCCTGAAGTTTTCATGTTGTGCCTGGTATTGATTGAGCAACATCAGACCCATTTATCATCACTTGACTGAAAAACAGAAAATTAAAATTTAATAATAATAATAAGTCATTATAATAAACCCATGTCAGCAAATGATGTGTGTAGTGCAAAGCCATGTGAAGATGTGACACTGTTTATTTTGATGCCCCATGGTCAAGGGCATCTCTGCTTTGCTTTGCTCATCTCATTTGGACAGTTTGTTTTGCCTATTGCTGTGGATGGCTCCACTGATGTGAGCGCTTCACGCTAATCGACCATGAGTTGATCAATATAGCTAGGGAAAGAAAATGATCTGGAAGGTCCTCTGGGTTCAAAAAGTTCATTTCTACCTGATGCTGCTTCAGATCAACAGACACCATACCAATCCACCAGTCTCTGGCATACTGAACTGTGACATAACCTTTGATTTTGTCAAAGGTCAGGACATTGTCTTTAACTGTGATTTGTTCTTAGAAGAACTTCTGTGCCATGACCTCTGTTCATCCTGGAAATCAGTTGAAACTGCAAATACATACGGACTGCACTGTAGCTCCTTTAGACAGAACTTAACTAGGCTAAATTTTGTTGTTTATTATTATTTAGCTTAGCTATATTATTATTTTATTTAGTTTAAATAATGTTTTGGGGTGCCAATAATGTTGACACGTGAGAATTTCTCTTTGATTACTTAATACAAAACATTGAAAATGAGTAAATGTATTGAAATAAAAGTGTATACATTTCCCATGTGTTTGAACATAACATACGGTATAGATCGTTATCTGTTCTGTCTATAATATGCAGCATTTTGTCTTCATTGTTGTTATATCATTTTTGCCAATAATTCTGGAGATGACTGTACACTCAGTGGCCACTTTATTAGGTATGTATCACTGATGATCACAATATGACTTATTGCTCTTCTTCTTCTGAAGTATAGCCCATCCATACTTCACGGTTCCACGTGTTGTGTGTTCACAGATGCACTTCAGCATGCCGCTGTTGTAATGTTTGGTTATTTGAGTTAGTGTCACCTTCCTGTCAGCTTGAAGCATTCTCCTCAGACCCGTCACATTCACAAGCCGTTTTTGCCCAGAGCAAGCAATAGATCCTCTTCTGCAGCGTTATTTTACCAGTGGAATTATCTGTACCTTATCTTAAGGACAAACTGTAAACCACCTTTCCAGTCATAAAATTCATCAGTTATTGTTCAGCAAGTGGGCAGATGGACATCATTAGACTGTCAATCACAATGGCACAAGCAAAAGCAAGTTCAATGTGCATGTTCTTTTTTAGGTTCATGTGCTTGAAATTCAGTGCAAGTGCTACTGTATGTTCAAAATCAATGTTGTCTTGATTTCAAATAAAATGATATGACATGGCAGTGATAACATCTGAAAATCAATGTAACCATGCAAACCAAAAAAAAGAAAAGAAATGTAACCATCCGTCATAGCTGGGCTTTCACTTGGGAAAGTTTTGATACATTTCATCATGTTCGGACTGTCTTCTCTGAAATGGAATCATGCAAGGTTGGGCCATGAAATTGCAACAGGAAAAATGGTATATTCAGTTTAGAGCATGATTACTTCTCTGCTGAACTGCTAGGCTAAATGTAGGAAATTGGTTAACAGAATCATACTCCTTTATCAAAACCAATACATTTTCCACATCTTCTTTTTAAAAAAGTAGGCATATTTTTAACATATTAGTATATTTTCCTGATATGTTAATTTAGAGCATTTTCATACAAATTACAGAATACTTATCCCATTTAAAAAACAGCATTCATAGTGATTACTTGACACTATGATGAGGTGGGACATGTTATTGTTAGAGTAGGCTATATTGTTTATTGAGGTAGGTATTTGTTGTTCTTTTTTATTCCAACAGTCCCGAACACTTTTGTGAAAAGAGTAAACCTGCCAATGTAAAGTATTCAGAAATATATTGTAAAGGTACCAGTAATAAAAAAAAAAAAAGTACCAGAAAACAAATGCTTGACAACTGACAAGCTAAAAATGTATTGGCTACCGCTTAGTGAAGCAAATATTTGAAAAAGAAATGAACTGGTAAACAAGTTTCTGTATTTTAATAAACCAAATAAACTGAAAAGGATTACTTAATTTTTTAAAATTAGAAGTGAGAGGTGAGTAAAATAAAAATCCATTTGGTAAGAATAATATCATCTAGGCATCCATTTGATTTTGACAATACTTCCAGTTGCAAACTAGACAGTATCCATTATGCAGCTTTATTTCAGATTCAATGTGTTTGCTAATGAATTGAAGACATTTTCGTGGATTCCATTATCTTGTCAAAGGAAAGATTAAAAGAAAATACATTTTGTGGATGCTCTGCTTTAAATGGCTGAATCAGGACAAGACTCTGACCACTGTTACCATCCAGTTAAGGCCTATTTCTAGTGCATGGATGGGCACAGGTCTGGTATTGAATCCTTACTATGGCAGTACTGACTGTGGCCAGTAGCTCCACAGGGCAATTCACAACTCAGCCAGGGTTACGGAGGGTTCAGTTGGCTGGGATTCATGTCTCGTCACTCACTAGCGACCCCTGGAGGGTGATTGGATGCTCTTGGCCCGCTAGATAAAGCAGCACATGAAGTGTCTTCCTCCTCATGTTGCGCACGTTTGAGTGGGCTTGGCTTGTGGGCTACAGCGTGAAAAGATGCAGCTAGTGACATCCTCTGCTTCAGAGGAGAGCATGTGTATGATCGGGCATTCCAAATTGGGAGAATGTGGCCACTGAGAGTGTGCGTGTGTGTGTGTGTGTGTGTGTGTATGTGTAGGGGGTGTGAAAATATTGTTGCCTTGAAACACAAAGCAAATTCAGAACAATCATTATCAAATGTCTTGCACAGTGTACAATTCCTTGGTTCTGTCAAAGAAGGTGAATGTTGGCTGAAAATGAACGCAGCAGTTCCTCCTCTGGAAATTATGTGTGTGGTTCTCCTAGAAGTGTGGTTCTCCTAGAAAAAATAATTTGACAAGAAAAAATTGCTTAATCAATGAATAACATGGAAAATGAAATGAATGAATGAAAACACATAAAACATCTTCAAATTGAACAGCCTTAACAGTAACTGGTTTCACAAGGAATTTCCTGATGAAAGTGAGGTATTCATCGGAATTCTGTCTTGAGTTGTACTCTAGTAAAGATAAATCTTGATGTCCGTACCAGCTTATTTGTTTGCTTCTATGGTCATATACTCATAAAAGCCCAATTTGTTCATATGCTTTAAAAAACACAAAAAATGTTCTGCAATTCAATCATGATACTTTTTTTGTATATTTCTGATCTGCACAATCGATTCCACTTTGTAAAACATACATCATTACAGAATTGATTGATTATATTGGGATAATTTCCTTAAAAGGTAAAATTGGAGAGAATGAATAACTCTTATTTTACTTGCAGATTAACTGGTGAAGACCACGGAAAATCATGGTGCCTGTCAAAGCAACTAACTGACCGTTCAAGATGAGAGGATGGATGACACGAGCAGCATGATCTCTGACCACAAAGACGCCAACGGCTTTGTGAACAGAGTGTTCGATGCATCCTCGGAGGTGGAGAAGGAGACCAGGATCATGCGGATCCCGGACCCTGAGGAAGGGGGTGGCTCCGGCCTGCGTCTCCCTAGGGACAAGGCGGAGGTCAGCCGAAGGCCAAAGAAAACGGGGATCTGGAGGATCCTCAACAGGAGGAAACCGGCTTCTGGTAGCGAGAGACGACCGCATTCTTTGATCCTACCAGGCGAGGCCTCTGTGCCAAAACTATCCTTCATGGGCAAAGTTAGGTCCCTTAAGAAGTTGAAGTCCCCATCTGTCTTTAAAGGGAAACTGACAAAACTCTCAGGTGCAAAGCCAAGCAATTCCCTCGAGGAGGGGCCTGAGGAAGAGTCTTTTTCTAGGGATGAGTCTGCCCACATATACATTCAACAAAATCTGCTTAAGAACAGGGTGAAGAGGCACTCTTATGCTGGATGCACCAAAGATTTTGACTACACCTTTGAGGAAATAGACTCTATTAGTACCTCAGAAAATGTGCACAGAGACTTGTTAATCAAACAAAATGGCTGTAAATCACAGGAAAGCTTATCTTATTCACAGAAGGACCACTCCAACTTCTCAAACTGTAATAACTTGAGTGGTCATGAGGGACACTACCTCAGGGACTGTCCAAAGACCCCGCAAAGTGGGAGAAAGTCCAAAGGGGCGGACGTGTGGAGTTACCTTAGAAAAATCTCATTCATGGGAAAAGGAAGTTCCCACAATTTGGAGAAGAGTTCTGACTCTGATTTTCACACATTTGACAAAATAGTGGACACAGACTGTGCCTCTGCTGACTTTGAATGTGTCAAAGATTATAGCCCCACTCCAAAATCAACTGGCACGGATAATAAAGGCGGCCATTTTGGAGGCATTTTACGGTTCTTCAGCAATGTGGCTGTAACAGCCAGGAAGTGGAGAAACTCCTCCCGGTCTTTCTCCCCACCTGAAGGAGAGCAATCTCCTCTGGGTTCTCCTAGAGCTGACAGGTCAGGAGTTTTTGTTCACAGCGTGTCTTTAAACTTTGGGAACGAAGGCAAAACCGGGTCCCCCACCCCACTGTCTGTGGTGTCCTCAGATTCAGGCTTGTGTGTGGCTCTTTCACCCACGAGTCCGATGGGAGACAGCTCTCCCCATGTAGTTCTGAAATCATGGAAATCTTGTCCCGAACCACCCAGCCCCAATGGTGTCCTTAACAGATGTCCATCCACTGGAACAGAATTTTCAACATTTTCGCCAAACAATTCTGTGGCCTCCATAGAGAATGACATTGGGCATGAAAACAGTGTTTTTCAAGAGATAGGTACTCAGGAGGATATTTGCCCTCCTGAGGAAGAGTGTGATTTAGGAAATGATGTGGTCAATGGCTCCATTTCTTCCAACCATAAACAGGATGACGATGGGAAAATAAGTGTGGATATTGAAGAAACTGAACTGCAAAAAGACACAGATTCTCATAGTTTTGAGAAGGCATTGAAGGTAAGTCGACATTTATATATCCAAGTAATCAATCTATTTATAATTTTTTTTGTCAAAATGCCTGAAAAGACTTCAACTCTTTTCAAAACAATGAGATTACATGTCAGGTGTCTTCACAAATGTAACAATATTACTTTTCCAGCAGTTTCTTTGCACAGATGGGTTGAGACAGTATGTTGGATATACTGTACAAAGTTTATGTTCAGGACATCACAGATACACAAATGTGTTCACTGTACGTAATGCATAAACCATTTGCTTTAGCCTGCAGGTGTGTCCATGTGTTCAAAAACAAAAAAAGACAGGCATATGTTTTTATGGAAATGGAATGGATTTGAATAATTCGACATGTTGACATGTTTATTAAATAACAGGAGAAGACAAGCAGATTCTCCTGTATGATAGTTTGTTAGCACTTGTGTTTTTGTTTTCATCGTGTAGCCTAGTAATATTTTAAAAAGCTTGCTGAAAAAAATTATGAAATTATTTTGCTCAATCTGCTGGGCAGCCAAGAGAAATTAATCTGAAATTAGTATTTAACTGCCTCCCTGAGCTATGGTGACCAATATCGGCCATTCATCTTACAACAGAACTTACACTAACCGTCGTGTCTATTCAGTCTATTCAATCGGAGTTCAGCCCTAAACTGTTACTTAATTTGGCACAATTGAAGAAACACAATTGAAGGCACAATTGTGTTTCTAATGGGCAGGGATGGTGAAATGACCGAGATTGTCCTCATAAACAACCTGACTATGTTCAGCCAGCTGAGTTCTGGCACAATGCACCTTGTCAGGTTTCATTTTGAAACACACAAGCCTGCTTTTGTGTTTCACAGTCGGTTGTAATGTATGGGACAGGAGGACAACTGTAAATTAAAGTATTTTAACCTCAGGCCCAAGACAAATTAGCATCTTTAATCATTTGCACAGTCTTCAAAAGCAAATTAAGATGGTAGAGCCTTTGTTCTCCAGGAATAGACCGACCCTCAGTGACCTCATTATTAGGTGGACCTTTACAACAGCACGTTAATGCACGTCTCCCAATAATGTGGAAGCAACTCAGTTCTTTTTCAGACCAAACATCAGAGTGGGAATAAATGTGATCTGAGTGACTGACTGTGGAATGACAGGTTAGTTTGAGTATCTCAGAAACTGCCGATTTCCTGGAATTTTCATCCACAACAGCCTCTAGAGTTTACAGTGAATATGGCAAAAGCAAAAACATCCAGTGAGCAGCACTTCTATGGGCAAAATGAGAGAGGTCAGAGGAGATTGGCCAGACTGGTTCAAGCTGACAGGAAGGAGACAGTGACTCAAATAACCGTGCGTTACAACACTGGCATGCATCTCTGAAGACACAACATGTCAAACTTTATTACGGATGGGCTACAGCAGCAGTAGTCCAAAAAAAGAAGTCAAATAAATACCTAATAAAGTCATCACTGAGTGCGTATGCGAGCATCATAAATCAGTGTCACTAACAGCAAATAATTAATAACAGTGAACAGTCTTTGCCAATATTTTTGTCTTGAAGTAAAAGGGTGTGGGTGACAGCCATTTGAAAGGTCCAGCAGAAACGCATCCTGTGCTGCTGGCTCACAGAACCTTCACCCCAGCTGACTAACACAACAACTTATCGTCGTGGAAATGCCAGACCCCAGCATGCAAGCTAAGTTATGGCGGAAAGGGCTTTGTGGATGCTGCGGTCTGTCCTTGCCGGAGGTTTTGCCTCCAGGGACGAATCTTTGCATCAGCTCCGAGCAAGGTCTGGCTGTCTGCGGTCAGTAGAAGTACTGCAATCCCAATGCACTCTGTCCAGCCATAGCCTCCTACGCTTTACTCTCTCTGACACAAATACAACATTACAGCTTCCTTAAAACTGTGTTTTTGTACCTTTGAACCAAAATAAATAAAGGGCCATAAAGGCTCCACATTTATGGGGATGATAAATAAGATGGTTAAATTTTCCCGTTGCTGTGGAATCCATTTTGAATAGTTGAATAGGGCAGACATTTAAGTTCTTAATTTTAAAATGATCGCACGGAAGTATTGAGCCGTCAACATAAACCGGCCACTTGCAGACCATCCCCTCAAATAATTCTATCATGGTTTCTTCATTTGAAATGACACATACATTTCTATGAAACTAACGAATGACTCACATATGAGACAATATCCACTATTTATTTTCTGTGTCCTCAACACTTAATTCATTCTTATGTTACTCCCCGATTGCTTTAGAACAGTTAATGGTTTTAACAATGTGCCTTGACACCGTGACACACCCCTGGGAAGACAGAAGAGCAGGACACAAGGATATAGGAAAATTCTGGATTGCAACAGTGTTTTATTTTGTAAGGAGGAGCAGGGAGGAGAGAGAAAGAGCGAAGTTAAAAATAAACAAAAAGTCTTTGCCCATCCTCCTCAGAGGTTCCAGGCAAAAATAATAAACAAAAATAAGAAAGGCAAAATACATCAAAACCCAAACGGTAGCTTTTCAACTTGGCTTTCCTCTGGCTCCACACGCATCTCTCTCTCGTGACGTGACGCTTCCCGGTCCCAGCGATCTACTGTTGAAAGCAGCACACTTTTAAAGTCCTGGACTGATTTGTAATGCCTTCCAGGTGTGTGCCTACTTAACCAGTTGGCGTGGACCCTTCCCCAAAACCAAGCCCAGCTGTCACACACCTCCGGCATCAGAATGCAGCTGTGGTGCATTCGGCTTGACTGACTGCACCCCCTCACGGGAGAGGAAATCAGCACAAGCGTTTGCAGCCCCCGGCCGATGGATTACCCTGAAGCGAAATAGCTGGAGAGCCAGATACCACTGGGTAAGCCTGGTGTTGGTATCTTTCCGGTGGAGCCACTGGAGGGGAGCCGAATACAGGACAAAGGGTTTACTCAGGAGCCCGTTTTATAGCGAGACAGTCCTTCTCGATGGTACTGTACCAACTCTCCCTGGGGCTGAGTTTGTGGCTGATGTAGAGGACCGGTCCCTCCTCCCCATCCACCTCCTGGGACAACACCGCCCCCAGTCCTCTATCTGAAGCATCGGTCAGCAGGAGAAAATGTTTTGAGAAGTCAGGGCTAATCAATAGAAGACTGCCACACAAGCACGCTTTTATTTTCAGAAATGCCACCTGGCACTGCTCCGTCCACTGCACCGAATCTGAGACTCCCTTTCGGGTGAGTACAGTCAAATCCGGGATAAACCAACAATAGTAGTTTGCTAGCCCCAGGAATGATCTCACTTGGTCTGACTAGCAAGGCAGGATCTACCTCTCCACAATTTAGGTAAAAATTGAGATGGTAGATCTGACGTGCCCCTCCCTTATGAATAACCTCGTAGTCCACATCCCCTGCATCACACCTTAGCTTGGCTTTCCTCGTACGTAGCTCTCTCTCGTGCCGTGACGGTTCCGCTGTCTCAGCCACCTACTGTGGAAAGAAGCACACTAATTTGTAATGCCGTCCAGGTGTGTGCCTACTTTACCAGTAGCCGTGGTCCTGGGATTGCCCTGCTTCCTTCTCGCAAACTAAGCCCAGCTATGTCCTATGGTAATGTAACAGTGCTGATGCATTATTAAAGTTGTGGGAAAGTTTTTGTGTGCTCTGCCATTCTGCTTATTGTAAAGCCACACCGTGAGTGCTCTCTGACAAGCTCATCTGAATCTCGATTGGAGCTGTTCACTCACTGACATTATTCGCACACAAATATAGCATTGCCTGGCAAAGATTCAACAATTTGTAGAGTCTTATTTCAGCGGAGAGACAGACACTAAACAGTGTCTGTTCTAAAACAAGATGTGCAGGAGATGTGCCTGTCTTATACTTCAGGTAAATTTGGACAGTTGTGTCCTTGTGCATAGAGCATTGAGAAAGAAAAACCTGAAACCTGAGTGCAAATCTTTGCAGACATTTGCATTTGGAAAATGACCTTGGCATGACAATAACACTGTTGCTTTTGGGGAAAGGCATTTCTTCTTTTACATTCAGAATGAACTCTGAAACCTTATTTTGAATTCAGAGTCAAGTATGTTTCTGGAAGACAGCATTTTTTGAGTTTTGAGAAAATTGGTTATTTTTTATCTTTCACCTTAAATGCATGACCCCATCTACTACTAAGATTTTTAGGCTTGTACTCAGAAAATGTTCTTTGGGTCTATTTCTCAGAGGGAATGCATTTCATGCACAAGACAAGAATCACTTCATGTAGTATGGAAATGTGTTTCATGCTCACATCCACCAACGCTCACGGATGTTACTTTGATAAAAACGAATTTCATCTTGTGATTCTTTTAGCCTCTCTGTGGCCCCCCTGATGTCTCCCCGCGGGACCCTCTTTTCAAAGCTGCTCTCCAGCGCTGCTGCTCCCTCCCCCTGCCCCAGATCAGCCCCTCTGGAGTGGACCAGACAAGCTGGGGACACCTGCTGCCGGGTACATGTGCACACCAGCACACGCATGCAGCTCATGCGTGCATGCAGGCACACGTGCAGACGTCCGTGTACATGTGCAGGCGTGATGTGCATTTGCATAAACAAATACATGCGCAGACACAGACTCACATGTGCGCGTTCCCAACCACCCACACACTCACACACACACACGCACACACACGCCTACCACAGAGGCAGACCCTGTAACAGATCCAAACGAAAACAGTTACACATATGGAGTTTCCCACAGGCAGTGGCTGAATAGAGTGCTGTCAACACGCTGAGACAACAGAGTGTAATAATAAGAGATGAGGTTGTAGCATTGGGAGCTGGCCTGCTCCTGTTGTGAAGAAGCAGCGCTTACATCACAGCTCAGTCGACCAGCAGCACAGTATGAACCGGTGTTCTCTTTAATTAAGTGATAAATGCAGGCTCAGAGTGGCGAGTAAAGTTTATTTCACCCCACTGCACTGGATCAGCTTCCAAGTCTTATGCATAATAATTATGAGCACCTATTATGCAAAGCACATAAATTAATTAACATGTTCATGTTAAAGCGTTTTAGTGGAATATATTCACTCTACCATGTTGAGTAAAATGTGAAGGAAACTCTTGAAAATTAGTGGGTAGCGCAGGCCCCATAGGCCTGCAGGTGCCCAGGTGTATGATTTGGATTGTCTATTACCTCCACAGCTGAGGCTTCTCTCCGGTCAGACGGGGTTCGGCTTCGTGACAACCACGCGGGAACCGGTGGGAGAAGACTAATGAGGCCCGCGTCTGAAGAGCTGCACATCAACACAGTGAGTGCCAGGCCTTTCCTCTCTCCTGCACACGCTCTGGACCACTGCTGTATGCTTCATTTTCAAAGCAAATTTTTTTTATAGCGTTCTATCGAAATGTAACCAAATTTTCATTTATGGCCTACATTGTGTGGCAGCCGAACACCTGAAAACCTGTGTTCTCATTCCTCAGTATATAAGCAGGTATTTGCAGTTATTTGGTTTATTGTAGGAAATTAGATAAGAGGTTGTTTTACTTGTTCTATACATACATAGTGTAAAGACGCATTCATTGGGAAATGTATTTGCATTTCTCAGGCATAAGACCTATTGCTTTTGAATGACTGAAGAGAGCTTAAAATGTAAACTTCTCATCTGAACAGCTTCTTTAGGGACTAGGCTAGCTGAATAAAAATGATGCAGCAGTCTCCGTGAATCCCCTCAAACATTTCTCCAGCCTTTGCTTTCAGTTTGGAGAAAGTGCTGCTGCAGTTTCATCTAAATTTAAGAAACTTGCCAACTGGAATATTACGGCTAAGATGTGTGGGCTGATTAATGTAGCCGGATTTTTCTATTGAGCGGTTCAAAAAAGACATCGTGGGCCATCTTCAATATGTAATTGTTTGTAAAATTCTCCTTTATTACCTTAAAACATTTTTGCAAGGTTCAAGCTGACTCATACTGTCTATGACCTGGTGGTTGATTAACAAGCTTTTTTGATGTGTATTTATTTAGTTCTTTTGGAAGGAGTGTGATATTTGGGAAGGGTGTGAGATATCTTGCTGCATATTTCCATTGAGGGCACCCTGTGAGGAAAACCGTAGCTCAGCGTGATGCTCTGTGAAATTGCCACCACTTCCAGGCCTGAGCTCTCTATAGCAGGCAGGACTACAGTCTGAGTGTCTGGTGCCAAAACACTTGTTATTATTGGACAGTAAACTTAGCAGAAGAAGCATTTGCAGAGTCAGTGTCTGCGGCTTGTGACACAGCTGAGAATAGCAATAATTAATTGGAAATGAGGTGAATCAGATGATGCATTTCATTCACAGTGTTGGTATACTCACTTCTTCAGCCTGTAGTTTCTGAATTATATAGCCTAAAGTTTCAGGAACTGCCATTACAACTCTGAATGTAGGGTCCATTCCCCACTACTGTTGTGTCCATGAGCAGGGTACTTAACCTGAATTGCTTTATAGTACATGTCCAGCTGTATAAATGGATTGTGTGTTCAAGGATGCAAATGTGGTGTGACTAATAATCTCAAAATGTGATGTATTATGTACAGTATGTATGTATATATAGTACAATAATTTTATGTGTCTTTGAAAATACTTTTCCTTTTTTCCTTGTGAGAACTGTATTTTGGTTAAAAGCTAAATGTTTGTTGCACTAGAAATGTAGCAAATGTAGTCTCCTTCCTTGTTCTCAGTTCCTGAGCTGAAAATGTCAGGTCACTGAGGGATATGTTGCAGCTTCTCAAGCACAAACAGCTCTCAGTCCTTCAATAGGATACTGCAGGGATTAAAGATGCCACAGTCCTGGAAAGATCAGGAACACATTTTTCTATGTTTATCCACTGTTTCAGTCAACTGAAGACTGATGAAATAAAACCATAACTTTATTCAGAACTTAAAACATAAATAACTCATTTAAAGAAGGACAATGAAAAATGAAATACTACAGAGCAAGAATGTCAGTTTCTCTTTTAAATTCATGAATCTTCAGTGCACACATGAGGAAACAATATGACAATATAACAATATATTTGAAACATCAATAGTTTATGTGAATACAGTTTTTTCCCGTTCAAATTTTTGCTTGAATCGACATTTAAAAAAATGTTGTACAGGTGACATTTGAGTGCTTTCCTGAAAGTGTGCAGGCTTCAATTGTGCTCAAGACAGAATTTGTTTGCATGTAGTGGACTGGGCTCTTGTGGTATTAGTTGAATAATCTCAATTAACAAAATTATGTAGATAGTTCTTTAGAAATGATTCCCTGGAGCCATTATTAAGCCAAACCATTAGCAGACAGCTTTATTTTCACACCTGCATTTCTTGGCATGTCTTGATAAGAGCTTTGGACTGCTCACAGCAAATATGTCTTCCTTCGACATTTCAGCAGTGTTTCCATGTCGAATTGCTTTTCTTTTCATTGTGAACCTGTTTTTCATACAGATGTTCAGGTTAGGATTGGGTTAGCAGTGCTGTGCTTACTGTTTTAAAGACATCTGAAGCTGAGTATCGAACTAGCTCCTGCAGTTTGCTTCTTTTTATTTCAAGGTCACCTCTGCATCATTTGAAAAAACACTTCAGGCTTAGCAAGTCTGCTTCCTTAATTTGAACGTCACACAAATACGAGTCAGACGGAAGTGGTACTGTCTGCACCAGGGGTGGGAGGGAGTGTCACCTTTCAGGTCCTGGGGATATAAAATAAATGAATAAAAACAGACAAGAAATTCCCAACCTGTGTACCCCTACACATTGAAAGTAAATGCCGAAATTGACTAAATTAAATTGTGCTCTGTGGAATTTGATAAATCGTAGAAAACCAACAACTAATATCCTGGATTATTTTATGCTGTCCTGTATGTGAGAGACTACAATTTTTATATTATTATATTTTTTATTATTATTATTTATGTTTTCATTTTATATTCAGAAGCTGCCTGGAAGAATTTACTGGGGAGAAATAGCATCCCTCACTCTTGGGTTCAATTGCCTATAATTCCTCTGCTTACAGATACCCACGGCCACATGATTCTCAAACAATGTAAAATTTTACCAGCTGCTCACCTGTCCAAGTACAGGCTGAGCGAGAGAGAGAGAGGGGGGGGCAGGGGGGGAAAGTGGGAGAAAGTGAGAGAGTGAGAAAGAGGGGGAGATTGATAGAAAGATTGACTGCATGATGCACTAGTGCACATAGAGTGGCAAACGCACCACTGAAATCCTCATACTTAATACAAAGAGGAATTAGAACATTTGTTACCCTCACTGGGGTGAGAGAGAGCTTTTTCTTTTTCTACGCTTGTCTGTTTTCACAATCATGGCATTTTGAACGATTTACAAGCCTGAGAAGTACAAATAGAGAGAGATTAGTCCCCCAGAATTCATTATGATAAGGAGACCAAAGACGGGTCACTGCAGCGCAGTGTCCAAACTGCAAAGGCTGTGGAAGTATGTAGATTTAGTGCTGCAGTGGATTAGCTTCCTCCTAATGCTGCAGCAAGCCTCCACTTTGATTTCACTGGACCTCCACTGTACATTTTCCCCTAGCTCCCCCGAGAGCTCCTTCTGTACCACAGGAGCTAAAACACCCAAGCTTCGCCGTTATTCACCTCGTTTATTCCAAAAAATACAGCGTGAGCACTTTCCTCAATGTGAAAAAACTGAATCTGCTGAATCCTGATAATACACTTTCCTATTTTTAGTTGTTGGCAAAAAAAAAATGGCAGAGATGCACGTGGCTTGTTTCTACCTCAATTTTAATAAGAAACTGGACTTAGCTGTCTATTATCATTCATTAACAGTCAGTGACACACAAACTGATATGGAGTAGAGGCTGGGAATCAGGATTAGAAAAAAAAACCCCTGCCTCTTTGATCAAGCCTGTGAATTTAATAAGTCACTGCACAAATGTTGGTGCCTACCTCCGAATGTGAACAGTTATAGATCCCAGAATCGGGCAGAGAAATGCATTTCGCGCGCAGGTTTGAGGACACCGCATGACATCCAAAGCTGGGATTATTTGAGGAAGAATACTTCTGTCGAGCTCTTTTTTTTTTTTGCCTACCCAGATTTGTTGAGCACCCAATTGTCCACCACAAGCTGCGATTCAGGATGCTTCTTCATTGTGTGTCTAAGAGGCCATCGGTAAGGCTGTGCTTTTGTGTTCTGCTGTGATTCTTCTGTCCTGTAATCCAAGCGGGGCTTGTTGTTATATTTTCGTCTCCTGCCCTCGGGAATTGTTCTGACATACAAACATGAAACCGCAGTCTCGCTTATTTTTTTTTGCGTGTTGAAATTTAACCTGGCCGCCTTCATTGAATGGTCTCGCTTGTTGTTTGTTGCTGTCTGAAACCATTCGCATTCCTCATCAGTTCCTGTCCCTGATTGCGGCGGCTCTGCATGTCCTATTGTTGGTTATTTTTCCCAGGGGAGAGCATGTTATTGTGTGGAAAAACCTGAGATACCTTGGCACATACCTTGAAGTTCTCCTGCCAGCTGATCATGTTTAGAGGCATTCAATATTTAATGACAGCCTGTAAATTCCTGGTTGAATAAATGACCCACTTTTGGAAACATTTGCTAAAAAGGATGCTTGTTTTAAATTTGAGCTTTGATTGGTATAATATAATAATTGTATATATAACCAATTATACTATTCTTATTTTTAAAATATAATTCATTATAATTGTAAATGTTTTGTTTTTTTACAATCCCATTAGAATTAGTAAAAAAACGTACATATATTCTGACACTTATGCTGCATTCGTACATTATTATTTATAGGGTAGTGTGCAAAATGTGGGCACCCTTGGTCAAAAAAGCCTTTTACAATTAATATCTAAGTGAACAGAAGCAAATCGTACAATGTTAAACATGACATATTTCTTAAAATTTGAAAGCAGGACAACTTTTTATTTACATTTTTTACGGTTTCAAAATAAAAAAATAAAAATGAAAAGGCCCTGTCAGTTAGTACTTTGTAACTCCTCCTCGGGCAACTAGAGCAGCTTGGAAACGCTTCCTGTAGCTAGGTCTTTAAATTCTTGTTTTTTCCCCCATTCTTCCTGGCAGAACGCCTCTAGCTCAAACATTCTTGCATGTACGGCATGTTTGAGATCACTCCACAGATTTTCAATAATATTCAAGTCTGGGGACTCTTGTGGCCATTCTAAAACCTTCATCTGTCTTTCCTGGAGGTACTTCATGGTTGTTTTTGAGGTATGCTTTGGGTCATTGACTTCCTGGAATACCCAACCTCTCTTCAACTTCAATGTCTGAACTGACCTTTGCACATTAGCTCTCACTCTAGAATGAATTGATATTTGGAGGAATCCATTCTTCCACTCACTCAATATTGCCTGTGCCCCCAGCAGCCACACAACCACAAACTGAAATGGATCCACCTCCATGCTTAACAGCGAGGTGTTTTTCTCTACAAGGCTTCACCCTTCTTTGGTGGTGGCCAAAAAGTTTCTGAACATTTCTCACCAGGTCTCAGGCCATTCTATCTGAAAACCTTGCCTTGACTTCAACTGTTCCATGTATCTTCCATTTTCTAATAATGTTTCTGACAGTGGAAATAGGTAGTTTGAAGCATTGAGAGAGTTTTTGTTGTGGAAATGAACCATCTTCATTCTGAAATCCTTGGACAACCCATGGAGAACAGCCACTGCAGATTGACACTTTAGAAGGCGAGTTGTATGGAGTTACTTCAGAATAAAAAGTTCTGCCCTAGAACTCATTTGGACTCATTGAAACACTAACGAGTAAATCACTTGGGTCTGGGCCTTAGTAATCAACTTTTTAAAAAGTAACAAAGAATAATCCAAAAGGGTTCCCAAACGTTTGCAGGGCCCTTTTCCTTTAAAAACATTTTTTTTTTATAAACATTAAGAAATTAAAATCGAAAGCAATCTTGCCTTAAAATTAGCAGAAAGGTCTCATGTTTAATGTTTACATTTTTGCACTCCACTGTACTACTGGATTCAAAGATGGCTACTATAGTTGAAATAGTTATTTATTAAATACAGAATAGCTCTGAACCCCATGGTCATTAAAAAGTTAGGACTATGTCAATTTTAAATTCCACTGGATTTACATTATGGCCATTAGTGGAGTTACCATAATTAAAGCGGTAGTTGGTAACTTTAAAAAATATATATATTGGAGAACTGTCATGCTTAATTGGTACAGTAGCAATCATAGAAAGAGCTGTTGTGAGATAAATATAGCACCATACATGGTTTATCCCCTAATTATTATATTAAAAAAAAGAATGAAAATTGAAGTTACGGAGCTCCCACTGTTTGTGCCAGACAGCAGCAAATCTTCAAAACGAATTAACCAATTAACTAACTCATTCAACGTTAAGCTACCTTTAATAAATTTAGCCACCAAAGTCACTATGTAGCTATCATTTATAATGTTGCTTCATTTGATGGCTAGTTCTTGGAAGAATTATATGTTTGTTACATTGTTTGTGTAATAGGCTAAGTTAGATAATTTACCTAGGCTAATTGGTAAGCTAATGTTTCCAATCGGATAAATTATATTAGCTAGAACCCTGCTTGCTGTTGTCTGCTGTCAGAAAGGGCCTATTGTAAAACATCCAACAATGTACCAAACTGGGGCTAGGGTAGTCTGCGATAGAGGGTAGCCCTGCTTTTATGTTTAAAAAATTTGGCCATGATTAGCCATCGTGAACCCTCAAGTAAGCTAGCAAAACCATCTCTTCATTAGCTACCTAACTGAGGGTGACTAAATGGAAAATGTTTTATTGCATTGTCAGTAAGCTCTGCAATAAGGCGAAGGATTCTCTTGTTTTACGACAGACTCATGTTTTTAGTGAAGCTATGGCTATGCCAGTCCTTGCTGAGGAGTCATAGCTAGAAATGTTGATGCATGTTCATGATGAGGTGTGTGGAGATGTGGTAGGGTCGTGTGTCTGTCTTTCTCTGTGGATGAGGCCAACAGATTCTCAAGATGCTTTCACAACATTGCGACTGTTGAGAAAGTTGCCGACTGCAGCTATAAATGGCTTCCTATTATATCATGGGAGAGAGCAATGTGTTAATTAGTTTAACTTAAAAAACATGTCAAACATGACATGTAAGTAAATTGTCTGAATTAATACTGAGTACTGACTCATGACCCATTATTTCCACAAATGGGGGAGTTACTATATAAATGTAGGTCAGGTTAGATCAGTGGAATTTAATTTGCATTAGTTAGATTTAATAATACATAAAAGTGCATAAGTGCAGCATGATTCCACAGGGAAAAAACTTGATCTCACCCTAGCTGAATACCAGAGACACATCTCTTTTCATTTCAGTACCACAGCCCAGTGCATTGACAAACATTTTGATATTGACACTATACTGCAGCCTTGTATACATACATTCCCTCCAGAATAGAACTTCAAATGTCAAAACAAAACAGTATCATGACAACCATGGCAGTCTGGCTAGGTAGGATGTAGTGGCTACATATGCTTCTAAAATGAACTCTTGACAGGCCTGAAGCTAGGAACGTGATGCACAGTCAGGTCCAGGATTATTGGCAAAAAAATAAAATAATAATAAAAAAGGCTCTATATAATAAACACAGATAATGATATACAGTGCCATGAAAAATAATTTTGCCCCTTCCTGATTCCCTTTATTATTGCATATTTTTCTCACTGAATAATATCAGATCTTGACAAAATGTTATATTCAACAAGGAACCTGGATAAAGCCAAATGACTAAAATGTAAAGCACATAAAAAGAATTGTTAATGGAGTTAATGAAATAGCCATAAAAAAAGTAATTGCCCCCTTAAATTCAATAACTACTATCATTGGTACAAATCACTTCCTATAATTTGATATCACTCAATCACATCACTGTGGAGGACTTTTATCCCAATCTTCTGCTTTCATAGAGACAAACTGGTAGGTTTTTGAGCATTTTCAGCATGCTCTTTTCAGGCTCTTCTACATCATCTCTAAACAAGTCACATCATGACTTTGACTAGACCACTCCAAAACTTTAATTTTAATTGAAGTTAATTAGATGTGGACTTGCTTTTGTGTTTTGCATTGCTTGTTTTGTTTGGGAGATTCTGCGTGTTGGTAGATAATTATGAGATATAGTATAACTGTTTTCTCACACTGTGCGACTCCCCTGGGAGGTACTTTCAGAACATTCTCATCATTTGCTGTATAGAAAGAGAGAGCGTCCACAAATAAATACAAAATAAGAAGTCTTTGCAACAACTAAACTAAACTAAACTAAAACAAAAAAAGGCAAAAGAAAGCAAAACTGACTTTTCTAATGCTGAGACTGACGGATAATCAGCTCAAGTTTAAGCACCTGAGCTGATTAGTTAACACAACCCAGGTGTGTGTGCCCTCTCCACCAGTCTTCTGACAATTTTCTTCTCTAACAGACCAAATCTCACATTGACCTTCATACTCGGTTTTGTTTTGCTGGTAGAGCCATTTAACCCTTTCCACTTTGCCCCCTTTGACGGAAATTTCCACCTATTTCATACTTGTCCTATAAAAAATATATATATCTCAAAAACTATTAACTGCACACATGGTTGAAGACTTAAATTAAAGTCATGTGTCTCCAAATCTCTCATCATCTGCATCTCTTTTTGTCCAGACACAAGAATGATCTTATTTTTCTATTAAAACTGATACAACATGTAAATTATCCTTCACGTGTGTTTTATTCACATACACTCAGTGAGCACTTTATTAAGTATTTATTAGACTTATTTTGTAGACTTCTACTGCTGTAGCTTATCCACTTAGAGTTATGATGCGTTGTGTGTTCAGAGATGCTCTTCTGCATACCACTGTTGTAATTTGCGTTACTGTCACCCTCCTGTCAGCTTTGACCAGTCTGGCCATTCTCCTCTGATGTCTCTCATTCACTCAGTCTGCAGAACTGCTGCTCACTGGATTTTTTTTCTGAATTTAATTCTAAATAAACTCTAGATACTGGTGCGTGGAAATCTCAGGAGATCAGCAATTACATAAATACTCAATGTCAAAGCTTATAAATACTGCAATAGCACAGATTGATTATGGTTCATTTCTGCGCGGTTTATGGCCGCTAAAATCGAGCTGATTAAAGTTAACCAGTGAGCTGAGAAATCCCAAGGACCAGTTTTACCAAGTGTAAAGTTGTGAGCTACAAGGTACTCTACAACAAAATCAGCTAATAAATGTTGTGGCACCATGACTACTTACTTATATATCCTAGCTAACTGGTTATATCCTAACTCTTTTGGATGTAAAGTCATTATGAAGACAATTGGATTACGATCTCCTTGCGGTCATCCACTTGGCATCGTAGCTAGTTTGCTAGCTAGGTCGTTACAGAAATATCATATCCATAAATAAAACCTCTACTTGATTATCAAGTTGCAAAATTTCATGGTGTTACAGAAAAATGATGCTGTGTGCAGAAAATGTTTTACCGTGAATGACTGTGTGATTGCACCTGTGTAGGTGTAGGCTATAGGACTGGTAGCTAGTTGACATGGCTCAGGCAGTAAGAGCAGTTGTCTGGCAGTCGGAGGGTTGCCGGTTTGATCCCCCACCCGGGCTGTGTCGAAGTGTCCCTGAGCAAGGCACCTAACCCCCAAATGCTCCTGATGAGCTGGTTGGTGCCTTGCATGGCAGCCAATCGCCGTTGGTGAATATGACACATTATCGCATACAAGAAGTATGGCATGTTTTACATTAGTTTGGTACTGAAATAACCTACCAATGCATTTATGCAACAATAAATAGTTAAAGACGACATTTGCTTAGGTCCTGGCTAATATTTCCTTATGACAGGAGAAGTACATACATTCTTTGGTTCTTCAATTTCCCAAATATACCCTCAAAGTACACTAATATCCACTTTGGGCAAGTTTTCCAACCAAAAATTATCCATCCATCCCATCCATTATCTGAACCCGCTTATCCTGAACAGGGTCGCAGGGGGGCTGGAGCCTATCCCAGCATACATTGGGCGAAAGGCAGGAATACACCCTGGACGGGTCGCCAGTCCATCGCAGGGCACACACACCATTCACTCACACACTCATACCTATGGGCAATTTAGACTCTCCAATCAGCCTAACGTGCATGTCTTTGGACTGTGGGAGGAAACCGGAGTACCCGGAGGAAACCCACGCAGACACGGGGAGAACATGCAAACTCCGCACAGAGAGGCCCCGGCCGACGGGGATTCAAACCCAGGACCTCCTTGCTGTGAGGCCCAAAAATTATTATTATTATTAATTATATTTTGCTGGCTAGGGGTACAATTGTATGCACCTATTAGGTACTGTCCCAGCGACAAGCATCTGTACCTTTTCAGGCACTTTTTGTACCTTTATTTCTGAGGGACTGGAGTGCATAATTGTTTTTGGTTGGCTTTTGTTACATTACATTAATTATTTTCACTAATGTGGACATCCAACTTATTATTACAATAGTTTAATAACTCATTTCAGTACATTTCAAAAGATAGCTTTTACTACATTCCAGGGTTTTCCCTGCAATTTTAATACTGAGGTGCCACACCTAATTGTTTAGCGCCCGAGCCGAATGAACGGGAACTATGAATAGAACGTTTTGCCTGTATCCGCTATAGTGTCTGACAGTCTGTTGATACACAGCCTCCAAGGTCGTAGATGGCTAGCAACGGGGTATCTGTTTCGTAACCAGGCACACGCCAGTCCTGGCAACTTTGTATCCTTTAAGTGGCAACTCCATATCGCACCCTGGGTTAGTAAATTAGATGGAAAATAGTAAATAGAGCTGGAGCACCATTTTTCTAAAATAAACTAGCCTACTAGTTAATCCATCCATCCATCCATCCATTATCTTAACCTGCTTATCCTGAACAGGGTCGCAGGGGGGCTGGAGCCTATCCCAGCACACATTGGGCGAAAGGCAGGAATACACCCTGGACAGGTCGCCAGTCCATCGCAGGGCACACACACCATTCACTCACACACTCACACCTATGGGCAATTTAGACTCTCCAATCAGTCTAACCTGCATGTCTTTGGACTGTGGGAGGAAACCGGAGTTCCCGGAGGAAACCCACGCAGACACGGGGAGAACATGCAAACTCCACACAGAGAGGCCCCGACGGGGATTCGAACCCAGGACCTCCTTGCTGTGAGGCACCTACTAGTTAATGTTACATGTAAATAACGACCTGGACAGCTTTCTAACTTTCGTTTTGTGAGCCATCTGCATTTGGAAAGTTTTGCTCGGTGACTACTGGGATCCATAAAAAAAGCCTACATCAATGGTTTCTTTTCATAGCTCAACCACGTACCTTTACTCAGTCTTTAGCTAATGTTAATGTTTGCATTTTTCAGACACATGTCTGCTGGGTTTATCATCACAAATTATGTAATAAATTGTGGACATGTCGGGCTCAACTCCTACATTGAGTTTGCCTAGCTCACTCTCCGTTAGCTGTTAACTTAATTATCCAAAAACTAGCCAAATAATATTGATTTAACGGGGCCTAAAAAAACAGCGCCTGCCAGCTATTTAAAAAACACAATCAATAAACCAAACTCAAATAAACATGTTGTCATATGTTTATTTTGATTGCATAAATACATATCCTGTCATGAAAATGTGCCAATATAGCAAAAAAACTTTCTTTTTAGTTGCTGGACCACTTGCCTAAACCAATGGAAAAGGTACATTGCATGACTACTCCTACTGAATGCAATACGATTTCTCAGGGTTGCCTATGACAGGTGCACCACCAGTTTTCATTTAACCTTTCCCTCATCTCACTCTCAGCTGATACAGTTTCTGCAAGTTGTGCTCACTCTCTTTCTGACCATGCCCTCTCAATCTCTATAAGCTCCTCATCCGTATATTCGGGTTGAAACTTGTAACCTTCAGCATCAGTTGAAAAATGAATTTCATCACTGCCACTCAAAATTCTTTAACCACCATTTACAGCCCGATAGTAGCAGTAGAGAGGTCCAACCTTGAGGCTAAATCGGCCCACGCTTAAATCTGCTTATACAGACCTGTTTTTACATTTTATCAATTTGGCAATTTAGTTAACACAAAGCTGGTCAGGAGGTTTTAACCCAACAGAAACAGGAGGGTCAAATTCTCAGTAGAAGGCTGTGACATCTTTTGTTCATATTATAGGCTACATACAATTAATTTAAATAAATCATATTGTTAATCAAATTCACAAATATGGTAATTACAGTGGTCCGAAATTATGTGGAAATGCATAGGTTTTCAACAAGTAACATAAAAATACACTGCAACACCCCCCCCTCATTCCCAGCACCACAGCACGTTATTGTCAATGTTAGATCAGTATAGATTTTTAATGGTGTGGTGTATTTGATTTTTCTGTGCTTCTGTCTTATTTTGTAATACTAAGGAAATTTTATCTCATACTTGTGGAAACTACTTCTTTTGAACACTATAATAAAGTGTAATTGAGTTATGGGTTAGTTCTTATTTTGAAACACACATGAATTTTTTCTTAGATCATTGCGTCACTGCTCTGTGCTTCTAGATCATTCTTTCAGCCCCCTTCAAATCTCCTGCTAAGCCTCACTGAATTATTCATGTTCGATACTTTGCAAGGACTTTGAAAATAAGGGTGCTGTGGTCTCAGGCTGTGTTCTACTCTTGTGTACAAAAGATCAGGGTAGCAACAAAACCCAGAGTTTCGGACATACCCAGTGAATGTCGCCTTCAAAGATGCACTTGGGAAGTACTGAAACATGACATTTAAAATCTTTGGAAATACACTTCCAAAAAGTCGACAGGGATCTCTCTGCCTCATCCTGTGCTGTCATGTGGAAGTGTTTGATATGTATAAATGTGACACTTTTCATACACCCACTGATCAGATCCAACAAGCCCTCAAAGCAGCAGAGGAGGGAATACTATAATTTATGTATCTAATGTCAGGCTCTTTTCTTTGAATATGCATTTTACGTGTGTGATTAAACCTGCTATGTTTCAGTTTCAGAAGATTTTTGGAGCCAAATTTATTTCACAATACAGTGGCCTCCAAAGTATTGTAACAGTAGAGTGGAATTCTTATATACTTAAGGCATTTGGATATGAGATCAAAAGATGAATATGAGACAGAATTCATGGCATTTACATGTGTATATTTTTTACCGTTTTACAGAAATGGCAGTTTTCTGTTGATTCCCCCTATTTACAGCTGTGCAAAATTAAGTTAACTGATGAGCTTAAAAGCAAATAAAAGCAATAAAGTATTTGCTTGCGTAGCTTTTAAATAGAATAACTGCATCAAGTCTACAACCCACTGACATCATCAAACGCTTGGTACTATTACCATACTTTTGGAAGGCACTGTAGTTTATTTGAGCAAAATTGACTGCGTGTCCAAAAACACCTGTGATTTTCGAGATAGACTCCAGAGAGATAATAAATTACAGGTTTTAGAGCAGGAGTCACAAAATGTTTTTGCTTTGAAATTGTACGCCGCGCACATGTACAATGAAAGGAGTGCATGCAAAACAATAAGAAAAGCCCTCCTGTCGCCATGGCTGGGATAAAGAGCAGATTTCTTCTGCTATGCAAATTCTTGCTTGGCATAAGACGTCCACAGAAATGTACAGTCCTGTATAAATGCAGTCGTGGATAGGGTGCAAGACGATGAAATAGGTAATATATAATACCCTACGAACTAGTCAGTTATGAGGAAATAAATGCCCGTTTACCAACATCAAGGGTAGGCTAATTATTTCCTTGTAACTGACTCGTTCATAGGGTATTATACCAATTATACCACGGCTAACTTACCAAAGTAATGTTTAGTAATGTTTATGTTTAGTATAGAAACAAATGTATTCATTGAAATGCAATGGGAACGGGAGCTAAAATAGTCCCTGTTGCTCAGAAAAAAAATCTTCATGCAGCCTAAAATTGCCTGCTGCAACTAAAATCCAACTGCATCATCACCAAATAAAAGTTCACCATCGCCGAAAGGAAATAAAACATTCGGCTATTAACTAATGTTAGCTCGCAAAATAATAGTGAGCAATTTAGAGAAATTTGACACTGTATTCCAGACTTCAGTGCCATGCAACTGAATGGAGCGGCGTTCCATGTCCAAGTATATTCCTTTATGCTTGCAGAACTTTCTCTTGTTTTACGTACTGATTTACAGATGTTTGATTATTCTCTCCTCACTCGTGTGTTGCAAGTTATGTTATTAGTACTGCCCAAGCTAAAACGCTTGGTTACATTATGTTTGAAACATCGCCCATGGTTATCTTTCCAACAATGCAATATGTAGCCTAACTCAATGCAATGTAGCCAACATATTTTTGTCACCAGGTCGGCTATAACCGGACTACTTGCATAAATTCGAAATGCGTAGGGCATTGATATTTGTTGGATATTTTAGCTGTGAAAACATTCTGCACACCTGTTTGATCTGTTCTTGTTAGCAAGGTTATACGAAAATAACACACACTCACGTGACACGTCTCGCCCAACCAGGGTGCCGTACTTGCCATAGGTGGCTGGTTATTTTTAATTGCTGTGGTATTAAGTATAGTGGACCACAGGCAGGCCCGCTCCACAAGGATGAAAACTTGCAGCCAGCCAGCGTTTTTGGCAACATTTGCTGGTGCAACTGAAAATGATGACGTTACGTTAGAGCAGGTTACAGAAGATGAACCCACCACTGGCAGGAGGATAAACTGATTCGACCTTGAGCTCAAAATGTAACATAATTTAAATAATGTTGGGAAGTGAAAGATTAGAATGTCACTGAGACGATATGCATATATGAGTGACTGCATGTGTTAGTGTGGGATCCAAATGAACAGATTATGGTTGAATGCAGGTCTACAGGAGCTGCATGCTAGAAAGATTTAAATTATGGGATTTAATAAGATATCAGACATTATTTGCGTCCTTTGTGATGTCATATCCATTCTAAGTCCATTCACAGAGGGCTGAAGTGTGTAGCTTTTGAGTAGGCACGCACCAATTCTGTGATGGCATCCTGATACTATTCTAAAGCTTCAACAACTCATAATTTGACCACTGGTGATTATTGCGTTTGGGTCCGGATGTGATTTCTCATAGAATGGGTCCCTTGCCAAAGAACTGACAAAAGATTCTTACACGTATCAGGCAATATAATGTGTTGCATTTATTGCCTATCCTTGCCCCTTTCTCTCATAAACGATGGCAGGAAGGTTCAAGTTAGTCCCTGATTAAATGTATTTGGGCTTGGGCATGAACTTTGACCCTGTTGCCATTCTACAGTAACGTATGATATTAATATGGGCACATTCTATGTGCACACACACACATGCACACACACCCACACGTGTCACCGAAACTCAAGTAAATCGCTTTCCGAGTCCACGCTGTAATGTGCTGAAACTCTTCCCTGCCTGTGCCACCGAGTTCCCCTTCCAACTCAACCTCCAGCTGCAGCATCATGACACACAGCTTTATTCCCGCAAACCCTCATTTGTCACGACGCGTTCTATTCTTAGCACGTCGCACGTACCGCGCACCTGCTTTTTGTTTCCTTTTTTCCCCCTTTTAAACACTCTGAAGCACTTCTCCCAGAGCGAAGTTTAAAGAAAGGGTCGCGTTTGATTTTCTCTGCCTGGCATCCTCGATCACTGCACCTCCACAGCGTGCGTTTGTGGGATCTTCACCCCCCGAAAGAGAAACCCCTCTCAGCGCGCGGGGTGACATCCCCGGTTTCTTTTTACAGCATCTTCACAGGGGCTGTTTAAATGTCGGCGCTGGAAGGCACCGCAGGGCGTTGGTGGGAAAGACAGGAGCCTCTCGTGCTCCAGGGGAGCCGAATCAGAAGATACAGCTGCCGGTTTGACCCCTGGTGTGTGGCACTTGTACCGCTCAAGTCTGGTCCTGGCTGGGTCACAGGACGAATCCTGAGTGCTGACAGGCGAGTTGGTGGCTGTGAGAGCCAGCCGTGGGCCACAGACTCGTTTTCTGCTTGTCAACCTACTCTTGTAGCTCTATGTAAATGAGTCATGCAACTTGCACTCCTTAAAGTACTGTTGCATTTTTTACTATGTGCACACCCCGGAGTGTCACGCTTTTCACAGCATGAACACCCCAGTGCAGGGGTGTCAATCTCCAGGCCTGGAGGGTCGCGGTGTCTGCAGGTATTTGCAGTTCCTTGTCAATCAGCAGCCAATTAAGGCATTGAAAACAATTTGTGTGGACTGTCCAGCCAATCAGTGATTTACATGAACCATTCTTGCTGAAACACACAGAAAACCAGCAGACACTGCGGCCCTCCAGGACTGGAGTTTGACACCCCTGCCCCAGAGTGTCGCACTTTTCACAACATCTATCCATCCATCCATTATCTTAACCCACTTATCCTGAACAGGGTCGCAGGGGGGCTGGAGCCTATCCCAGCATACATTGGGTGAAAGGCAGGAATACACCCTGGACAGGTCGCCAGTCCATCGCAGGGCTCTTTTCACAACATGAACACCTCAATGTCGCACTTTTCACAATGTCGCACTTTTCACTCAGAGTGCTGTCTCACCTTTTTACAACATGAACACCTTAGAGTGCTGTCTCACTTTTTACAACATGACCACCTCAGAGTGCTGTCTCACTTTTCACAACATGAACACCTCAGAGTGCTGTCTCACTTTTCACAACATGAACACCTCAGAGTGTGGTCTCACTTTTCACAACATGAACACCTCAGGGTGTGGTCTCACTTTTTACAACATGAACACCTCAGAGTGTGGTCTCACTTTTTACAACATGACCACCTCAGAGTGCTGTCTCACTTTTCACAACATGAACACCTCAGGGTGTGGTCTCACTTTTCACAACATGAACACCTCAGGGTGTGGTCTCACGTTTTACAACATGAACACCTCAGAGTGTTGCACTTTTTGATGTGCTCAGACTTCCATTGGAAGATATGTATTATAGCCTTGTGCTCTTTTGCAGAATAAAATCCTTTTTTTTTTTTTTAAGTAACTCAGTTGTTGCTATGGGATTCAGCAATTAGATTTATTGTTACAACCAAAATGAGTTCCAAACTCCAAACACATTGAATAATATCACCAGAATGCCTCAGCCTTTTTAGATGAGATTTAACGGACACCAAAGCCAATAAGACTGAACCATTTCTCAGTGAAGAAATTGCATTCCATTGAATCGTAACTATATGAACGGGGGTCAAGGGCTCTTTTGGGTACAGTTTAAACATCTCATTAAACTGTGCTATGAGTTACCCTTTAAAATGGCTCAAAGGTCATAGCGTATCATTGTATGGAAATGTTTAACATTGGCGATTATAGAGGGTAGTAGTAGTTGACATTTTGATGACCCATAAGTACGATAAATATTAAAGAGTGCCATACATATTAATAATTCACCTGTTCACATACACCAGGTAAATGTACTATCCTGGTCTAATTCATCCGAAAACTTTTTTAAATATAGCCAATTTACAAGGAGGAACAATGAAAATGTATCATGGACTAGTCCTGCACAATTTCTCAGTGGATTACATTTTGTTTCTTAGAATGTAGAACTGTAACAGATTGATGGCTATTGGATGATCGTTTGATAATGGAGGCTTCATGACAGCAATAATGAAGGTTATCGGCCTCTTATCAAGTGACCTAAAAATATCACCGCTAACGATTCAGTAACTTGCACAACCTTGCTGTGGTATCAAGTGTTGTTTCATGACTTTCAAGAATATATTCTTAGTATAGCATATCTGCAGAATGTCTGTAAAGCTGAAATGATAATGTGGCTATAGACTGTCCACAGGTCAGGATTTGCTATTCCGTACAGAAAAACTCTCCTCCGCTGCTCTATTGGCACCGTTTTATATTCATCCTCTGTTCATTTTGGGAAGAAACACTTGTAAAATATAATTGAGGAGAGTGAGGCAGTGGTGCTGCACTGTGCAGAATGTCCACAGTGGGATTTGAGTCATAAGGCACTGATGGGAACTCAGCTATCTACCACAAAATCAGTCCACTGCTTTATTACAGTAGACCTGTACACGGCTCACTGGTATAACTGATACAGATTCATGGTAACACCTGATGTACACATGGATATGTACTGTACTGTACGTACGTGGATACACACACAAACACACAGTAATGGATGACCAACAAATTCATATGGACACAAATGTACACGCACAAACACACACATCCACAGCAACAGAATACACACGCATACAGTCACACACGCAAACACATACACATGCGCACACACAGTGGCCCATCATGCACACGCATACATACACACCCACACACAGTAACAGGTGATATCCCCACAAACATTCATATGCACACACACACACACACACACACACACACACACACACACACTCACACAATGACACATAATACACACATAGATTGCCATTGAAACTCAAGTAAAGTGCGTTCTGAGGACTGTGAGGGGAATATGTGCTGTAGAGAGGACGATTCACATTTTTGTTTCTGGGGGAAAGGTAGGGTTGCGTTTGAAAATAAATGGCAGAAACTCAAGTTGAAACACGTGTGGGGAGGCTTTTTTATTTAGTGGCCATTTCAATCCGGTGACAGCGAAATCCATATTTAATGCTCCGGAGAGCGAGAGCTCTTTTAAGACTTGGAAAGCTCCTTCCCCTCAGCTCTGAAAATGGAGGCGACGCTCGGCGCAGGCAGCTGGATCCTCTCATCTTCCCCGGCACAGAGAGTCTAAAAATAAACCCCTGCATGAAGCGTGTCAGCCTCTCGCTTCAGGAGCGCTGTTTGTGTCTGCCGGGGGGGATCTCAGCCTATTCTAATGACTTATGGTTCCTGTCTGTTTTCACCTGCCAGCATTAGAATGATAAACGCTATTCTGTTCATTACAGCATTAATTACAGATCTTAGAATTAAGAGCACCCCGGCGCTCAACTAAGTAGGAAATGTATGAATAGAACATGTATATGTTTGGTCAATATTGTGTCATTCTGTGTCATCGCTTAAAGGTCCTTCTGAAAGTTAAAGACCTGATGCTGTCTCCTCGTCCAGGGTATGTCCAGTTTAAACTAGAGTGAATTTACTGGCAATCTCATGGCAATCAAATTACTTGAAATTACTTTTCAAGATCACAAATTGAAAGTTTGGCCTGATGGTGGCGCTAGAAGTAATGGAATCGCAAAAATCTATAGGTTTCTTCCTCTTGGGAATATAAATGTGCACAGCAAATTCCCTGACAATTATTTCATCCATGGCCATTACTCTTTCAGATATGTCTGTCATGTAAGGACTGACAAACGGACTTCATTACATAACCTCCTTGGTGTTATGACTGAGTGAGTGAGACAGTGATGATTTCAAATGGGGAATAGTTTGAACTTTGGAACTATGAGTTGTGCACATTGGCTAGTGGCTTATTTTGGCCTGCATTTGGGGCCATTTAGGATATGGACACAATTATAATTATTGCATGAAGCATGTCAGTGATGGACATAGGACTGGAATCTCAATGCCTTTATCTTGAGTGGGAACACAGGGCAGTGACATTAAAAGCCATCGTGGACGGAAGATGGTATAGTGTGATGATGAACAAATTCAGCCCGTTTCTATTTTTAGCCTATGGGTACTAGAAGTTCTGCCCTTTGCAGCATAAATCATTGCAGCAGAAAAAAAAGCATTGCCATCTATAGGATACATTATTTATTCTGTTATAAGTGAATGGTGCTGTATGATATTTTTGACTTCTCTCCTAGTAACATTATTTATGAGTACTTGTTAAAAGCTTCCCATTCACACGGCCCGGATATGGTTCTCACCTTCTGCGATCCTTACTGTTGCTTTTTATGGAAAGAAATGAATCGCTGAAAAAAGATGCATCTTGAAGATGGATGTTTTGCAGTTCATTTGTATCTGCGGGTTAAACACTGAACATGAAGAGTTATCGTGCGGCGGCGATAGCTGGTAGATTATACAGCGGCAGCTAAAAGCGCTGTAGCTTTGGGACTGCCGGGAGACTAACCCCGCTAAATCGTCGATGTTCGCCGTGTGACGCACCCCGCGCTCTTGTTTTGGAGAGCGTGACGACTCCTGGCTGCCCGGTGGGCCTGTATTTTGATGCGTATCTGGCTGTACCGTCGGCCCAGAAGGGGACATTGAGTCTGCAGGATTGCCCGCGTCTCCTCGCACCATATTCCCGTTGAGTTCTAACCTACATGACATTACATTATTAGCATTTGGCAGACCCTCTTATCCGGAGCGACGTACAATCAAGTGCAGAGCGCATACCCATAACCAGGGACAAGTGCGCTGAAAGACCCTAGAGGGAGTGAACACTACTAAGTGAACGTCACCGACGCCACGGCTGTCTTGCTGGGCTTCATTGTGAAAAGAAGGGACAACGGCCCGAGGGTTATTCAGGTAAATCAAACGCATGTTTTTCTTCCGTCTCCTGGATCGACTGCAATATGTCTCCAAACATGAACGTTTGGCTATGTAAACCCAGATTAGTGATGATGCAACCATAAAAGCTATGATTTATTTTGCATGCCTAACAGAAGCGTGGATTTAATACTGTTTTTCTGGACAAAGTCTGTTTTTGTTTCAAAATTAGCTGTGAAGAAAGTGATTCGTTGGCGACTATATACAGTACCTGACCCTTTCATTGCGGATTTGTAATGCTTAGTACATCCAGCCAAACAGGCCAAACAGACTACACATACTTTATGAGTCCATATTAAATACTCGCAATGTGCAGACTGTAGTAATATACAGTAGTTGTAACTGAATACATTTGTACAAATTTGTTTAATACCAAATAATAGTCAATAAGTAGAAATTGCAGGTATTTTGAAAGCTAACTTTTAAATAAAAAGAGTTGCCTGGCTGGCCATTCCACCTGAAAAAAAGTGTATTTTATCCTGGATAAAACATCTTGACAAGATTGGTTGCAACTTCTAAATTTCTATTTAACAGACACTCTTATCCAGAGTGACATATAGTGCAAACTTTGTACCCTTTTGGCCAGGGGTCTCTGAAAGAAGATTTATATCTTTGTGGGACTCACCTGGATAAATATATCATACTGTATAAGAAAATTACTAAAACACAAGTGCAAAGATCAGGGACTGCAGTAATTCCCAATGGCAAATGGGAAAGTGTGGCTCCAGGAGACTAGAAGTGGTAGTGTTGTCATAAGTACTGGACGGATTATTTTCTGCATGAGCGTATTAATCGTATTAATGATTTTCAGTTGTGACTAAGAGGTGTGGCAGATCGTCTCTTTTGGTGCTAATGGCATACTATCCTTCTTCCTCATCTGGGGACATCCTATTTAAAGGGATTCTATCACTAATTCCCAGTCTGTAATACTTTTCTAAATATTCTGAAATCAAGTAATCGAGAATGTCCTGAATCTAATGACACGTCATACTTAGCAACACGTGTACCTGCTCAAAAAATTATAATCATCAGTCTGTTCTTAGTAGTATAGAAGTCCAAGACGTCTGCTACCATATGAGACGTCTGCTCATGTAAGAAGAGACAGAGAGAAGGAAATAAATGAATAGAAAGGTCTCCTTTAGAGTCAAGCTGAAGCTTTGGCTCGTGCCTCATATCAATTCAAGTCTGACATTTTCTGGCTTTCATCTGGAAAATATGACATTTGAGGCTTTATAATCATTGGGTATTCATTAGTCTGCTGCAGTTGATGCCTCTGAATAATTTGTTCCCCAAATAGGTGCTTTTCACCTGTGTTAATATCAAATCTCGTCATTGCCGTTTCAGTCTGTCCAGGTACATTGTGCTCTGTACAGTGTAGCTGAAAAGTACATTGGTTTAAGTGGGGATTCGTCATTGTAATTTTGACATTGCAGTAAATCTCAAGAAAGTGCAATTAGCCAAAGATGACAGTCATTGTTCATAAGACGATAAAAGAGATGTATTGTATGTATCAAGGCAAGGGGAAGGGTTTAGTCGGTAATCATTTTTCAGTTTTCTATCATTTAAGCATTATGTCACCCAATTAGTGTTTAACAGCCATTTAGACCAAAGTGCCAATTTAAGTGTACATATTGATCTATGATGTTCTAAAAGTTGCTGCAACACAGAGCATTTTAGCTCCTGTTAATTTTTGAAGATGGAAAAAAAAAAAAGAGTTTAATGTTGACTTATGCAGTAGTGGGCGTATGTCCAAAAGCTGTTGAAAAGCAGATTGTTGAACTCTTTCCAGAATGAGCTGTCGTCAGCACAGCTCTGCTTTCACCAAAGTGAGACCCAAACACTCCATCCTCAATATGCTGCATCCAGAACTGGAAAGAGACACTGATGACCTTAACAAGCGTCCTTAATCAACAAACTTTCATCCACGGGAGGGAGGGATGGAGAGAGAGAGGGAGAAGGAGTAGGAGAGAGAGAGGGGGGGAGGAGTAGGAGAGAGAGAGGGAGAGAGAAGGAGAAGGAGTAGGAGAGAAAGAGGGAGAGAGGGAGTAGGAGAGAGAGGGAGAAGGAGTAGGAGAGAGGGAGAAGGAGAAGGAGTTGGAAAGAGAGGGAGAGAGGGAGGAGTAGGAGAGAGGGAGAGAGGGAGAAGGAGTAGGAGAGAGAGAGGGAGAAGGAGTAGGAGAGAAGGAGAGGGAGAAGGAGTAGGAGAGAGAGAGGGAGAAGGAGTAGGAGAGGGAGAGAGGGAGAAGGAGTAGGAGAGAAAGAGGGAGAGAGGGAGAAGGAGTAGGAGAGAGAGAAGGAGAGAGGGAATAGGAGAGGGGGGAAGAGAAGGAGAAAGAGTGGGAGAGAGGTAGAGAGAAATGGGGGTGGGGCTGCTTCTATATTTTTGTATTTTCATTGATTTTGTAGTACAGTGTGATAGACAGTCCCCTTTAGATAGCAGGTTGTAGATAGTAGGTTCTGTGGTATAATGGCGGTGAGTGCACACAGATTCATGTATCCTTGTGGTATTATACACTCAGTGAGCACTTTATTATGTATTTATTAGACTTATTAAGTCTTCTGCTGCTGTAGCCTATCCACTAAGAGGTTTGACGTGTTGTGTTCAGAGATGCTGTTCTGCATACCACTGTTGTAATGTGTGGATATTTTGCGTTACTGTCACCTTCCTGTCAGCTTTGACCAGTCTGGTCCTTCTCCTCTGACCTCTCATTAACAATGTGTTTTTGCCAGCAGAAATGCTGCTCACTGGATGTTTTTTGTTTTTCGAATTTCTTTCCCATTTTGACATTTGGTCTGAACAAAAGCTGCACCCCTTGACCGTGTCTGCATGCTTTTATGAATTTAGTTACTGCCACATGATTGACTGATTAAATATTTGCATTATCAAGCTGGTGTACAGGTCTACCTAGTAAATTGCGCACTGAGTGTATAATTGCCAATCAAGCTAATTATGTCTCGACATCAAAGGCAGCTCTGAATAAGAGAAACACATCTCCTTAATGCCACAGACCGATTCATCAGCCGCATTTGGAGGTTGGCCTTGCGTCTGTTTTTATTTTCTAATCTCACGGAAGTGAAAACCTTCCAGCTTACCTTCAATCATAATTTTCATCAAGCTGAAACATTTAAGATGTGCACCAACAGTCCGATGACTGCCGGTTATTAACATTTTAAAAACTGCGCTTTGCCCCCACCGCACAGAGCGGTTCACTGTTAAATCTACTCTGACAAAGTCAATTCTGTCTGAGAATTTTGCTATGTACACGAATTAAAGCGAGCTTTAATGTTATCAACATGAATATACTATAAACCTTCAAGCCTTACGCCTCATGAATGAAAACCATCATCCTTATTAACCATTTGGGCAGTGCTTTAATCTAATTAAATTATTATATTATATTATATAAATTATATAAATGGAATTGTTCTGCCATTAAGTGTTCAATACAACATATTATTCATAGATTCATTAAATGTGTGACATCAAGGTTATCCAAATGGTGTAGACACAGAGAATAAACTTCAATTCAAACTGTCATCATGACCACAATTCTGTAAAATGATTATGTTGCCCATGAATTGGTTCTGCAAATCAGTTGAGAATTAGAACTGTAATCTTGAACGCAAACAGTAACAGAGAAGCTAAGGGAATAGTGGAATAAACAGAATTCTTTGACAATAGCAGAGTATTGCATCCAGGAAGTGTTCTGCATGCTATTTTTAGGCTTTTTCAAACAAGCTACGTGACCCCTGACCTCTCACGCAGGAAGGGGGAAGCCAGCGTAGCCAAGGAGAAGACAGAACTGGAACAAAAGAAAGATTTGGGGGAACGATGCTATGCGGAGAGGAAATGGGTGGAGAAGCCCTCACCTCCCATTACCAATGCTCTGGCTGCAAATAGAGTCAGTGGGGGAGTAACAGCCTTGTAATCTTTTCTTAGCCAAAACCTCCTGGGACAATTAGAAACCTGGCTGGACTCCAAAGCTATTGGAATGAGAGATGTATTACCATCACAGAAAGAAGGTGGCAGCCAGAGAGAAAGAACTGCAAATGGTAAACGGTTGGCATTGGCATTTATATAGCGCCTTTATAAGCGCTGTACAATACGATTCATCCCACACACTCGCATACCAATGGCGATTGGCTGCCATGCAAGGCACCAACCAGCTCATCAGGAGCGTTTAGGGGTTGGGTGTCTTAGTCAGGGAATTGAACCGGCAACCCTCCGACTACCAGACATCCTGAGCCAATGTTGCCCCCCATGTGTACTACCACAGAAAAAAGATGGCAGCCCGAGAGAAAGAACTGTGTCAATGCTGGATTCCTTAGAGCAGAGGTGCCCATCAAGAGCTGATCCGTTTCAGGATTTTGTGCCAACTTCTGGTCTTCAGTATTTAATTGACTTAATCCTATCTTATCTGACGTGTTTGAGTACCGGCTACAGCTGCAGACTGCAAGATGATCCTGATGATTTTACTGTGCTCAAGTACAGGCTTGGACCAGGGTAATTCATAGAGCTGTCAGCAAATTAAAAACAAGGCAGTTGGTTGGATCAAAAACCAGGACGCAGACTGGCCCTCAAGGACCGGAGTTGTGCACCCCTGCCGTCGACCTATCTCATTGTTTTCCATGAAACAGTCCACTTTCTTATGGTTCTCCTTCACCTGGAGAAGTAGGCCTGTGGTCTAGAAGCTCTCCTGGTCTGCTGATGTGGTCAGCAAGTGAACTGAGGTCACTCGTTGAACTTTGCAGAGCTCCAGAGAGAGATTTATGTAATGCCCCATGTTACCCAGACCAAGAATTTGGTCTGGGGGTTATGGACCGTAAGATAAACTAAAATTCAGGTGTAAAGAGCAGGCAGGGAACAGAAAAACAGACCATAACCAAAATAACGAATCATCCAAGAATCACCCAAAAGGAAATCTGAGATAAAAATTAAAATGGTTGTACAGTGGGAGCAATAATTATTTGATCCCTTGCTGATTTTGTAGGTTTGCCCACTTACAAAGAATGGAACTGTGTAGAATTTTAATCATAGGTACATTTTAAAATTGAGAGACAGAATATCACAAAATAATCCACAATAACATCATATACATTTTATAAATTTATTATCGTATTTTTGCATGAAATAAGTATTTGATCCCCTACCAATCAGCAATACATTACATTACATTATTGGCATTTGGCAGACGCTCTTATCCAGAGCGACGTACAACAAAGTGCATACCCATAACCAGGGATAAGTTCGCTGAAAGACCCTAGAGGTAAGTACAATAATTCTGGCTCCCACAGACCAGTTAGTTTTCCCATTAAGAAGCACTCCTAATCTCAACTCATTACCCAAAACACCTGTGTCAACTCGTTACATCGTCATGTAGCTGTATAAAAGACACCTGTCCACACAATCAATCAGATTCCAACGTTTCCACCATGGGTAAGACAAAGGAGCTGTCTAGGGACATCAGGGACAAAATTGTAGACCTGCACAAGGCTGGGATGGGCTACAAGAAAATAAGCAAGCAGCTTGGTGAGAAGTTAACAACTGTTGGAGCAATTATTAGAAAATGGAAGAAACAAGGGTGTCTCGGTGGCGCAGCCTGTAGAGCACTGACCGCATGCTCATTGCGAGCCGCGACGTCGGCGGTTCGAATCCGACCGTCCGACATTTGTCGAATGTCTTCCCCTCTCTCTCGCTCCCATTCTTCCTGTCTCTCTATACTATATACTGTCCAATAAAGCTGAAAAAGGCCTAAAAAATATCTTTAAAAAAAAAAAAGAAAATGGAAGAAACACAAAGTCACCACCGATCTCCCTCGGTCTGGGGCTCCACGCAAGATCTCGCCTTGTGGGATATCAATGATCATGAGAAAGGTCAGGGATCAGCCCAGTACTACACAGGAGGTGCTTGTTAATGACCTGAAGGCAGTTGGGACCACAGTCAGGAAGAGAACCATCAGTAACACACTACACCGTGAAGGATTAAAATCCTGCTGCACCCACAAGGTTCCTCTGCTGAAGAAGGCACATGTACAGGCCTGTCTGAAGTTTGCCAAAGAACACCTGGATGATCCAGAGGAGGCTTGGGAGCAGGTAATGTGGTCAGATGAGACCAAAATAGAACTATTTGGCATCAACTCGACTCGCCGTGTTTGGAGGAAGAGAAATGCTGAGTACAATCCCAAGAACACCATCCCCACTGTGAAGCATGGAGGTGGAAACCTTATGCTTTGGGGGTGTTTCTCAGCTAAGGGGACAGGACGACTTCACCGTATCGAGGGGAGGATGAATGGGGCCATGTACCAGGAAATCTTGGGCGACGACCTCCTTCCCTCAGTGAGAGCACTGAAAATGGGTCGTGGATGGGTCTTCCAACATGACAATGACCCAAAATATACGGCCAAGGCAACAAAGGAGTGGCTCAAAAAGAAGCATATTAAGGTCCTGGAGTGCCCTAGCCAGTCTCCAGACCTAAATCCGATTGAAAATCTGTGGAGGGAGCTGAAGCTTCGAGTTGCCAAGCGACAGCCTCGGAACCTGAAGGATTTGGAGAGGATCTGCAAAGAGGAGTGGACCAAAATCCCTCCCAAGATCTGTGCAAACCTGGTGAAAAACTACAACAAACGTCTGACCTGAAGGTTTCTCCACCAAGTATTAAGTCCTATTATTCTATGGATCAAATACGTATTTCATGTGAAAATATGATAGTAATTTATAAAATTTATATGATGTTGTTATTGTGGATTATTCTGTCTCAATGTTAAAATGTACCTATGATTAAAATTCTACACAGTTCCATTCTTTGTAAGTGGGCAAACCTACAAAATCAGCAAGGGATCAAATAATTATTGCTCCCACTGTATTTTTTTTTTACAATTTATACAGGTACAGCTACGGAGGGTAAAGCAACCCCCACATAACACCTTTGTATACAAAGTTTGTACAGGCGGCTTGTTTGTAAGTTTGAAAACATAGCGTTATATGTTTCATGTTTACGGTTTAATCTCCGTAAACCGTAAACATTAGAACATTAGTAGAATCATACATTATCAAATCATGATTTAAAAGTTTTTTTTTTTGAGATCTCAAATACCAGATAGACAAATAGACCCCAAACATAATATGAAGGTACTTTAAATGTACTTTAGGAGCAGTTCAGAACAAAAGTTGTCTCTGCCCACTGCTTTGACTGATTCATTGTACCAACTATTATTGTCATAGCATCTAATGAAACACAGTTAATAGCTGGGCCATGTCAACATGGTGTCTTATTTTAGAATATTTCTGGGATGTTTCTCAGACCTGTTCCACACTTTTGCCTTTCATTATCTATTACACAGCAGTAATAAACTTTTTGCCTGACTTGTCTGATCTCCCATTAAGGCCGACTATGAACATAGCAGCTGGTCTATTGTCATTTTATCCAGTATGAAATAGAGCCATACTGTATGTGGGTGTCAAAACAAACAGTGTGGGAAAAGTCAAGAGATTTATGTCAATTTGGGATTAAGTTACATAAATGAAAGTGGGCTTGGTGCCATGCAATAGCAGTGGGAGATGATTCAAATAATTAGAATCTATTAATATCCATGTTTTGGTTTAGGAGGGTGATTATTATAATCATGGTTATTTCACAAATGTGTTATGGAGGTAGGGCTCACGTCGGAATAGACTTGGAACTGGGAATTATTTTTGTATCATGTGCCATTTAAAAAATATATATATTTTAATTTGCAGGAACAACAACCTCTTCTTGTGTGTGTGTGTAAAGGCTAACTCCTCAGGCATCGACCAAACAGCGATTGCTTGGACATAACTGCTGAAAGCCTTGCATTGTGATGATATGTCGTTGATAAACTCGCAGATGTAATCAGCATCAATACAGCTCTGCCCACGGTGTGAATGAAAACAAATCCTCATTTTGTAACACTGCCATCTGTTGGCAAAAGGTATATAGGACCAGCCCAATTTGCTGTCGGACATTCAGGACACATTCCAATCGCTTATCTTTTCTGTGCTCGTCTCCTCGGCCCTCGTCTGACCCGGAAATCAATGGAAATGCTCCTTGAAGGAGCTAGGAGTCAGAAATGCATCCTTTGAAGAAGTGAGCAAAAGACAGGAGGGTAGGATGCAAGGAGGTTAAATAAGCGATTGAAAAGAGCCCTCAGTCATCTCTGTGTGATAATTTTGGCATTTTCCCAGAACATTCCCAGATTAATAATGATACCATGTATGTTATATTCATGACATGATGTCTCTTTTTGAACAATATGTGAGCAAGTGTTAGTGACAATGGCAGTGTAGCATAATGGTAGCATAGTGGATAAGGAGCTGGAACTTAACCTGCAAAGTTCATCAGTAAATATCCTGTGGCCTGCAGTTATATATTAATGGAAATTTTCAACCAAGCAAATTGGGTGTGTGAATTTTTGCCTCCAGCAGTAATAGTTCTTACTGATGATAAGATTCTGTTGGTTTTTGAAGCACATTACACCGCTCTGAATCAGTAGGTTTTTACTACTGTAAAATTAAACTGAAATGTGGCTCTTCTTCGTTAACACACTGTGGTGAGTTAATAGTTTATAGTCATAATACTGATTGAATGCAGGACTATGTTATTGGTCAGATGAAGTTACTTTTGTGGAGTGAAGCATGGTTGGACATATCCAGCGGAGTTCGCTTTTAAATGCGTGTGCAGGACTGCCCAATATCAAGAAATAAATTCATTTCATTTTTAATCCAAGGTGCACTGGGTATCATGGTAATCAGTATATAGTTATATATGATTGAAGGTCTTTTGGAGACTGACCCTTGTGTGAGATGAAACAATAGTGGAATGAAACAGAACCACTCTTCAATTTTACATGAACATTTTCCCAGGTTTTTCAAAATATTGAAACAGCTTCAAACCTGAATAAACATTAATAAACATTAAACATTGCTCAGTCATCTAATCTGGTACCTCAGGTACAAGCAAAGGAACAGTCTACTTGTTTTATTTCAGTGATACATGAATGTATTTATATTATCTAAAACATAGTTACCAATCTTATTCCAAAATTAGCATCTTAAACAAGGTGTGTAGGTTGCTTTTGTACAAACCAGAATAGAATATTTTTCAACAGCGCATAGCTCTTTTTAAAACTCTCTACCTAAGCTACCTACAGTATACTGTTTCCATGGTAAGACAGGAAAAAAACATTGCATTTTGTTTCTATAATTTCAAATGAATACCAAATTCAGGGTCCTTCACATTTATTGACCATAGACCATAGACATGGAAAATACAAGAGCACTTTAATTCAAAGAACAGACAGTAATGTAATTTCACAGTATTTTGAATAACAAATGCTCACGTGAAGCAAATTAGGTTTTATATTGAGGAGATGGCTATTTCCACCAGCTAAAGAAAGTATCTTTAAATTCTTACCTAATTTGGAAACCAAACGGTTGATACTTTTGCTGGGTATAATGACAGTGGTTTGATTTATTAATTAATAGACAGGAAAGACTTGTGGTTCTTAATTTACTTCAAAGACAGAGAGTCAATAAATATTGAGCATTCTATTTCTAGCCATATACAGTGAAGTCATCAGTCAAACTCAGATGAAACCTATGCTAATAGGAAGTGCTGGCCTGATAGCTGACGCTTGATGTAGATTTGGTGTTGATGATAATTTAAGCCTCATTTGCACATCACCATTCTTGATGGCTCAGCTGTTAAATAATACATTATTATTTTAAATAATTATCACATAGGCCTCACACAAGATGATGTGCAAATAAGAGCTTTCTGCTCATATACAATTTTGTTGCATTTTTCCTCATGTAGTTACAGTACGAAAGATGCTTAAGACTAAAAAACTATTAAACTAGGATTGTGCTTTAAGGCAAACATGGTATTCAAATTAATTTGCATTTATAAATACCATTCTTATATCATCCTCAACCACGTGAATCACCTCACAACTACACAATAATTCAGCTACATTACTTTTCAAAAATTAACCCTGCCATATTGGAAATGCTGAATATTATTTGTTGGTTTTTTTTGCCAAAAAGAAAGTTGATAATCAGTCTTTACCAAAAAAGTATATCTCTTTAAAACTGAAAAGCATATCCAGATTGCACAAACAAATCACAATGCTTGTGTTTGCAGTGAATGCTCAAACAAAACGACTACGAAAAAGAAAATACTGAGTTTCAGTATTGGATAACACCAGCTAACACTACAGTACTGGTGGCCATGTTCTTCCAAGCCTTCATTGGTCTTTCCATGAGATGTGACACATTTTACGAAGTCATTTGTATTGTTATAAATATGAATGAATCAATTAAATGGTAAATGGCTGGCATTTATATCGCGCCTTTATCAAAAGCACTGTACAATTGATGCTTCTCATTCACCCATTCATACACACTCACACACCAATGGCGATTGGCTGCCATGCAAGGCACCAACCAGCTTGTCCGGTGCATTTGAGGGTTAGGTGTCTTGCTTAGGGACACTTCGACACACCCAGGACGGGATCAAACTGGCAACCCTCCGACTGCCAGACGACTGCTCTTACCGCCTGAGCCAATGCCGCCCCATTCAATTAGAATTTTTATTTTACATTATTGACAGAATTTCAGTTTCATGGAAGCCATATGTTTAACCATATATAGGAACCTTGTCACTATAAGAGCCTTGTGTCTCTATAAGAGCATTGTGTCACTTCAAGAACCTTGTGTCACGATAAGAGCCTTGACATTATACGAGCCTTGTGTCACTATAAGAACCTTGTGTCACTATAAGAGCCTTGTGTCACTATAAGAGCCCTCTGTCACTATAAGAACCATGTGTCACTATAAGTACCTTGTGTCACTATAGGAACCTTGTTTCACTATAAGAGCCCTCTGTCACTATAAGTACCTTGTGTCACTATAGGAACCTTGTTTCACTATAAGAGCCCTCTGTCACTATAAGTACCTTGTGTCACTGTAGGAACCTTGTTTCACTATAAGAGCCCTCTGTCACTACAAGAACCTTGTGTCACTATAATAGCAACTCTATGATTCTGCAGACACTGTAGGCCTCATTATGGAAATTATTATTCTAATCAAAAGGGTGCTTGGATGTTGATGTACTGTATGTGTTTCAATCTTCAATGTGGTGGCACAGATGGTGCAGTGGGTAGCACTGCCGCCTCACAGCAAGGAGGTCCTGGGTTCGAATCCTGGTTGGCTGGGGCCTCTCTGCGTGGAGTTTGCATGTTTTCCCCGTGTTTGCGTGGGTTTCCTCCCACAGTCAAAAGACATGCAGGTTAGGCTGATTGGAGAGTCTAAATTGCCCGTAGGTATGAGTGTGTGAGTGAATGGTGTGTGTGCCGTGCGATGGACTGGCGACCTGTCCAGGGTGTATTCCTGCCTTTCGCCCAATGTATGCTGGGATAGGCTCCAGCCCCCCTGCGACCCTGTTCAGGATAAGCGAGTTAGGATAATGAATGAATGATGGATCTTCAATGTAATTTATGTAGTGATATCTCTATGTAGATGGTGTTCAAGGCAGCTTCGGCCTTGCTTTAATTACATGAATTTCTTGAACATACTCCAAGGAATAAATCATGGTATGAACACAAAAAAATGGTACACTCATCACTACCTTGGGTGCAACTTATCAGTAACAAATCTTGGGGTCTTGTGTGGAAATGAGAACTGCTTCTCTTGTGAAAGTGTGATGCCAGTACATGCACACTCATGTTCCTGTTGAAAATGTCTGAACTTCCAACTTTACCTGGTTTAAATTTAATGGCCTTGTACTAAAGAATCCACTGTCTGCCCCAAGCAGTGGACATGCGTACAGATTGAAAGGAAACTGGAACCCGCCTGAGCATGTCTTTTTGCGAGTGGCATGCACATGAAAATTTCACATGGACACGTTTGGGCTATTGGTTTGGGTAGAATTTGTTTTTTTGTACCAATAAGAGTGCAGCTGTCTCTGTCTTCTATTATATGAAAAACAACCTAGAGTCAAACATATTTATATTGTTTTCAATTACTATTTATTTCAGAGATTAGTATTTTTTGTACTAATTATTTGCTGCACTAAACTGGACAATTTTATCATGATCACAGCAAATTCAAACCTCCATGGTATGCTAGTCTGTGGTTTTGTACACAAAATAACTGGAGTTGGCAGCATTTTCCCTCATGGAATGCGTGCATATATTAGTGCACAAGTACTAAATTGTAACTCAACATAAATAGCCAAATGTCATTTAGATTAAACTATTTTGAGCAGTGTAGTGACAGGGACTTGATTAGTTGCTAGAAGGCACATGGAGGGATGTGTTTTATTGCAGAATGGCAGATTACATAATACATAAATATGTTTTAACCCAGTCAAGTGGAAGGATGATTCAGCATGTAGTGTTAATGTACTCGACCTTCATCAATATCATGACATTTCCATAAATAAATAAAAAAATAAATTTACAAAAGTGTTCTCGGGTCGTCGCGTTTGTACAAACGCCTGCATGCAAAGTTTCCCGCTCATTACTCCTGCGGGACCCGAGGCAGTCCTACAGAGAGCAGCGCCAGTGTCAGGAGAACTCAGAGCGCAGGACCTTGCAACTCAGGCGGAGCAGAAGTGACAGCTTCGTGGACTGCAGAACAGGAGAGAAAAATAAAACTGGGGGAAAATAAAACGGTAGCGTTCAGCCTGTACACAATGATCTGTAGCCTACTGATTTGTTCCGTTTTGAGAGGATATGAAATGCGTTATGTCTCATGGAATGTGACTGAAATTCCAGTTGAATTCAGGAAGGTGATAATAGCACACAATTGCATTTGATGATCAAGTTTTGGTAATTGAGGGTTAGTATTAAAAGCAGGTATTAACAACGACATACTTTCACACCAGGAAATGAGAATGAATAAATGACGCCGATAACGAAAATGTAAATATATATTTATATATATATTATATAAAATTAATATATAATAAAATGTTTTACAGTTATTTTAAACAGCGAGTTATTGAATATCTGAAGAAGCTCTGACGTGTGTAGTGTTAATATATTCGCTCAAAGCACGCGTGCAACGCTTTGTATGGCCATGTCTGATTTATGAGTGCGAGGATTCCAGTTGGTTTGGGATTTCGACTTAATGGCTAAATATTCTCCCTACCGTAAAGGCTCCCCCTCTTTTATTTGATTGACTGCTATGTCCCCTCGCTGTCTAGCTGCTGGTTGCTGATTGCTGATTAGCATGCAAGAAGGGCCGCCTTGGATACCGCTCAGTGCTTCATACTGCGAGTTGCAGCAGCACCAGTCTCTCAGTCTCTTACGCCAGCGTCAGAAAAGTGCACGCCAAGCTCGCGGCAACATAGCTAGTAGCCTATCCACCGCGCGAGGGAAGCCATCGGACGTCGAGTTTTGACCAGAAGAGACATTAACGGTACTGACTCTGATGATGATGAGGATGATGATGGTGAGGATGATGATGCTTCTGTTGGCGAGATTTACAAATGAGCTACGATAAGAAAGAGTAAGAAGACAAGCTTTAAGAACTGTGGCTGTTGGTGTTGTCTTTCCCCTCTTTTATTACTAGAAAGATGGATGCATGGAGAGTTTCACAGTACCTAGGTTGACAACCGAAAACAACCTCCCCGCTCAACATCTTGAATATTACAGCTTCCTGCATTGCACCATGACCTTGGACGTACAAACGGTGGTTGTGTTTACAGTGATCGTGGTGCTGGTCCTTGTGAACGTCCTTTTAATGTTCATCTTGGGTACTCGTTAATGGAGCATACTCTTGAGCGTCTGTATGCCCGTCTGCGCTGAGATAGCCTACATACAGCAAATATACTGTGGAATCGAGGCAGCGAGTGCGCGTAGCCTACACACAGAGCGAGGGACACTCGGCGCTCCAACATGGCTACACAGTGATATGAATGACGTTGGTATCTATATCTATCCCTAAATATTTTGTCAATGTCTTGTCTTTTGAATGAATGTAAGCGTAGTTGGTGATGATGGTGGTGGCAGTGATTGTTCGTGTGTTGATATTTTAGCATTAGTTTCTAATCCTCCTATTGTATCTAGTCCGTTTCTTTCCCTTATCGTTCTCCCCCTTCCGTGTTGTAAATTAATTTCATGTATATTTGTAATTGACGATTCTCAGTGTACGAATCGCAAGTTGTCTAGACACAATATAGTTTATTTAATGGCGTGATGGCTTGATTGGATATTACTCATGCCAATTGATTCCGATCCTGTCCATATAATAGCCTCGTTATCTTTCTGAGGGTTTGGGTTATTAAACGGATTCACACTCACGGTGTGGCATATGTATTTCAATTTATAAGCTTGTATTTTTTTGTTATGATGACGGCAAACATAACGTGTGCTACCATCGTTCCAATGTTAAATATCGAATGCAGAACTATAATAACGGTTATTTTTATGTCGTTGTTTTCTCGAAACACCTTTTTATTTCGATGCTGTTTATGATAGTCTTGTGGGAGTATCTGAACATTTCTGAGCAGAACGCTATCATGGTAGTATTTGTGTTACCGTGTAGTTTAGGCACGACGCGTGCACGAGTGGATACAATTAGCAGGTTCATGTAGCTTATTTTCACTTGTAGAGGATTTCTTTCTTTTCTTAGAATGTTCTTACGCGTGCATTTTACTGTAATATGATAAGGGTATATTCCTTAAAAACATGCCATTATTTGCATGTTGGAAGATAATTGGAAGATTGATTATGTTCGTTCTTTAATTAAAAAAGGTTGACCAAAAACATGTTATCATATTGTCGTCTAGGTCTAAAGCTGTCATGTTTCAAATAGGAAACAGCCGGCACTACGTGAAACAGTTGATCCTATACTTGTCTGCTTTTAAAGATAGTAATCAGAACCCCATTTGTCTTGCTCACTTTATTTTGCAGGCCATATTCAGGACTGGCAGTCCTGGCAGTTATGCATGTTCGTAGTGCAGAATAAACTTGCCTTTGCCTACTCTTTGAGACTACACTGTTCATTTGTTATTCCTCTCTTCTAAAGAGTGGTCTTCATACAGGTGACTTGAGGATTTTGTTCACATGCTAGACACATAGCATTAGGATACTGTTCTGCATGCAGTGCAAATGAATATCCTGAACTAGTTGCAGGTAGGGTCAATGGAATTTCTTTCCAGTGACATTTTTGTGTGACGCAAAACACAGCAAGCAATGATTAATCGCAATGGCTCCTAAATTCTCCATCAATACGAACAATCTCATGGCTGTTTCTCAGGATTGCGCATAGGAAGCGAAGTGCGAATTGTCATAGTAAAACAGTGGCGTGCATAATTAATGTGTATGGTGATGCTTTCACATGGGGAAGCATGTGGCGCTAAAAATAGCACGCACACTGATCCAGTTTTAGTAACAAACGAGCTATATCAGAGGCAATGTAGAAATGCAGAGCGCTTTTTTGGGAAGGCATATCTATGCATTTATGATAGTCCCATGCCACTTTCTTTAGTTTAAAGAAGGCAATTGTGTTGCATACATAATCAGTGTTAAATTAACTCTTACAGCGTATGTATGGTCCCTGTTGGACTCAAATACATTATTTTAGAGTTGAAACACCACTTGCCATTTTACTGTGCTGATGCTTGAACAGCTCTTATCCCGGAAGCAGAGAAATAGCAGCCCTTTGTTATTAACACCTTCAGTATTTTTATTCTGATATTTTTATCATTGCAAAGTACTTACATTCACTGTGTATTAGCATACAGCACATTTGCCATATCCCACCTAAATTGGTAATTTCCACTGAAAACATTTTGATATTCAATATAAGCCATACATTGTCTTAGATATATATTTATACATGTAATTTCACTGTAGTTTCATGGTTGGTTTCTGCTTGTTTATTTACGTGTTCTCAGTGTGTTTGCAGTATTCATAAATTGTTGAATGCATGTGTTGTGTGCTTTTAAGGAGTATGGAAACGGTTGCTTGAAAGAATACATTATTAACCAGTCATCATACTATTTTGGCATTATCGGATGTGACATATTAAGATGCATTATATAGGAACTGCATTTGTGTTTTGCTTCTTATAGTGTAAACAAGTCCAAGAAGCAAGAATTCACGTGTAAAGCAAGATGATAGGTAATGCATTTCTACGTGCACTTTTGGGCATGTGCATGTCTCTGGTTCTCAGTTAGGAAAGACTCCAGTCAGGATGCAGGTCAGTAGCCTTTGCTTATGTAACGTGTTCATTAATCTAACTCTCTCAGCAGTGTGGCTGCAAGGCAGTCAGTGTGCAAGGACATATGAAGGATGTTGGAATAATAAGATTCAGAAAGGAGACTAAAAAACGTTTGTACTAATATCTTTCCCTTAAAATGGCTGTAAAGCAAGCAAAATGATGATCAGATTATGAAAAACACAAAAGACTGCCCAACATTTTCCATAGGATATGAATATGAAGGATTGAACATTTACTTTACGATCTCTTATTTAAGAACAGATTTTTGTTTTATATAGAGTCTATACAGCTGGATATTTACTGAAGCGATTCAGGTGAGGTACCATAATCAAAGGTACGATAGCAAAACCCCACCTGTGAATTGAACCTAAACCATGCTGGGAAACAGCATACACCCTCAGACATAAAGGTTCAGTTTAAGGAACACATTTCCCAAATGTGCCCTGAAAGGTACAATGCTGTTCTTTTGAGTAGAAATAAGTACCTTTTACCAACACAAAAGGTACAAATGAATTATCCAATGGCAAGGGGAAAAATTTGGGTACCTATAGGGTAGCCCTCGAGAAACTAGCTTTTGTACCCTTTCCAGCATGTTTCATACCTTTTTTTCTGAGAGTGTATGTTACGTTTTGACATCATGTAACATCATGCTGAATAACGTAAGAGTACTGAGATTTGCTGATGAAGATTTCTGCACCTCCATGACACTTTTCATTTACCTCACCTGTTGGCTCTGTGAGTTGGCAGTGTGAACTTCAAAGTGTTGAGGGTCTGACATATTTCATTTTGCCACAAGCAAAATACAGTGTGTGCATTGTTGGGAGTTTAATTCTGTTTTTTAGACTGAGCTGAACTGTCTGTGGTGCATGTCTCAATGATATCTTTACCAGACAAGAGGTGTTGAGTGATTCCCCTATAAACAACTGAGCAGTGCCGTTTCAGTGGCATTTTGGCCATTGATGACATTCTGAATTGCAGTTTAAAAGGGAAAGTGAAATGCATGGTCATTTATAGGTAGTAAGGTAAGGTACTGTGTGTGTGCAGCCACTTGTTCTAGATTATTCTGTGCTCTTAGACTTCCTCTATTCACTCCAATTGCAAAGCCCTTTGATGTTAATTTCAGGGCAAATTTGAACAAAGGGATTTTTTTTGTTTGTCACACACTTAAAAATCTCTTTTATTTTTTAATGATTTAATTTCATTTAAAGAGGATGGTTTGTTAACTTTTAAAGTTAAAAAGCAGCAGCTCTGATGTTTGATTGAAGAGGCCTTTGTTGTAAGTCCTCTTTAAGATGGTGAATGTCTCTGATCTTTTTGCTTCTCGCTTCCCCTCGCTTAGTGTCTGCAGTATTTGGGTGGATTCCTTCGTCTAATATTAAAAAACCATTCATATTGTTTTGTTTCCTTTGATTCAACATTTAAACAAAGGCAGCGATCCAGCTCTACTTTGTCTATTTTTCGTATTCCATTCAAAGTGAAAAACTTGATTTTGAGCAGAGGAGGAAAATAGTACTTGCGTTGCAGTATAGTTCTTGGCAGTGGATACTAGCTGAAAATCTTGGTAGCTTCTTAGTGAAATCATTTAAGCCAGCATTAAAACTCCAGCTGTCAATGAAAGTGGAGGAGAAAAGTAATGCCCTCAAAATAGCATAACAGAATTTGTGTTCACAATATATAGGCAACATACTGTATATAATATGGTTGCTGGTATTTTTTCACTTTTTGTACACTGAGGTTCCTCCATGGTTAACCCTTTTCACTTTGCCCCCCTAGAGGTTTTGTGCAAAAACTTGATATCAATCTTCAACAAAGATATCAGGCATTCACATTTTTCCCAAAACTTCATCCAAATGTCTTCAAATCTCTCCAAATGCAAAATATCTGCATATCTTTTTGTCCAGACACATGAATGGTCAGAAAAGCTTATTTTTCTATTAAAACAGATTTTCTTCATACAAAATGTAAAGAAAATTAACCTTAAAATATGCCTTTTATTGTCTGAGTCTGTGGCAAGGTGAAGGGCGTAAACTATGAGTGTGGCAAGGGGGAGGCTGGAGGTTTATTGCCCTGCTTTGCAAATAAGAGGCTGATAAGCATCTCGCAAGTGGAGAGTCTTTTTAACAACCAGGCATTGCCATTTTGCCATTTATTATGTTACAGTTCTTGGGATTATATAAATATGAACACAATTTATTTATAAACGCAAACAAATCATTCTGAATGGCAGAGCTCAGAGATTGTCTGATGCTCAAAGGTAATTTTACAAATATGCCACGGCTGTAAATATCAGAATGTTTTGTGTAATCTTAAATTCTAGGAGCGACCTTGTCCAAAACATGAAACGAGAGCTTCTCAGCCCACTTGAGCCTCTTACTGATGTAGCCCATATGTGTGGTTTAGAATATACAGCCAGGACACAGGTGGAAAAGAGCTGCTTCAGCCCTCAGAGATTAAATAAAAATACTTTAAAAAGAGCACTGGCAGTGTAGTGTAATAGTTAGAGAACTGGAGGTTTGATTTCCAAGTAAGGCAATGCTCTGAGCAAGATACTTAACCTGAATTGCTTCAGTAAAATATCAAGCTCTATAAATGGATTGTGTCTAAAAAGCTGTGAAAGTTACTCTGGATAAGTGTTTGCTAAATGCCTGAATTTACTGTAATATAAATAGGACTGAGCAGAGATCATCATTCTACTCCAGAAAAGGGTCTGCCTCCCTTAATGTTAGGTTATCACTGGCATGATGGGATTATATTAGATTATTTTTGGTGAACAGCACTGTCTATTAATATACAGCTCATTTCTATGTTTTTAACTTTTTGAGGTACCTTTGATGTACCTCTTATAGTTTAGTGTTGTTTATACACTAAATGTATATATATTGGATGTATTTGATTTCAGTTTTAAATTATAGAAAAAGCCTAGTTGCTCCCTTTTAGAATAGCTGTGCATAATATGCTTATGTGAGTCATTTCAATGTGTTACAAGTTCAAACAAACAATGAATGGTTTCAGAAATGTTCTCTTCACTTAAAATGCTTAGTTTAAATGATTTATTATGGCTTGCGTAACTTGGTTGGATTATAGAAAAAGTTATTGTTTACATGTAATCAAATGTACTTTTAGCATGAACTGCCTAAGCCTTCTTCATTAAAATGTATGTTAGCTATATTATATTAATGTTCACCAGAGATCTAAAAGCCTGCTATTACTGCTAGGTTAGTTTATTAGCATTTACATTTACTTTTTATGGTCAGTCTGGATTAGACATATTTGAAGTTGGGTGACATATTACGATGGTGTTTTTACTTTAAGGCTTTGTAGAAGATGCCAACTAGCTTCAGAAGTAGCAGCTGAGATAAATATTCAGACACCATGCAGGGATTTGCCCTCTAGTTTGCCCTCACTGAACTTACTACAGCATGAAGGCTGTAGTTTTATTAAGGAGAAAATATGCTTTATTGAACCCCATGGGGTAACTTTGACCCGTCCTAGTTACTTGGGTGCAGTGGGCAGCCACCGTGCGGCTCACAGGGAGCAATGTTGGGTCGAGGGCCTTGCTCACGGGCCCAACTGCAGATCTTATTGCATTTACACCGGCTTGAGCCCCCAACCTTCCGGGTCCCAGTCATGTACCTTAGCCACTATGCTATAGGGGGCACTTGTCTGTTTATGTGTGAACTAGACAGTGGATTAGCTTGAGTGAAAGACGCTTCATCTGAAACAGCTGTTATGGCTCTCTGGTTTCTCTTCTTTTTTTTTTTGGTTCGTTCCCAGGACGTGCCGGCTGTGGCATGGCTGAAGGGGTAATCGGAAGCACCCGACTCATTTCTAGGAAGGGGCTCCAGTTCCCCCCCTTGGTTCTTTGATGGGCTGTGTTGCTTCTTGTTTCATTTTCCCTTTTGTCTGTAAGCTTTCTTCCTTTTTTTGTTAATACATTTACATTATTTTCTAGAGAAATCCTGGTGCGTCTCCAGTACGTTGTGGCTGTGAAAGTCCGTCCTTAACACAGCGCAGAGCAACTCGTAGTGTGTGCTGATCAAAGTGGAGCAGCAGCGAGCTGTTGTCCCAGTGAGGCGTGAAGCCAAGCACGGCAGGACAGAACTAAACCCATCCTAACATATCAACCACTTATGAGAAATTGCCTTATTCTGGTGAAGTGATTTCTTTCCTTGCAGACCATATATGGGGCTCCCAGACCAACTCCAGCAGTGCACAGTGCAGGGTCAGGTTTATGGAATGTACTTCTTGAAGAAAAGGGGGCTCTGTTATCTGGGCTTTGAGTATTACACATTACACATGTGCTGTGCTATGAGTAGCCTGTTCGTGGTGCCAGATGGACAGCACGCTGGAGCCATAGACGTGAGACGCCAACTTCTTCAAGCTTACGGACATAGTGTTTTACCTGGCGTTCAAACTCTTTGTACTGTTAAGACAAGCTTAGGACCGCTGAATGTCAATAGTCCTTAGATGATCTCAGCAGTATGGAGTGTTCTGGAAAGAACGCACAGAACTACGACAGTGCCAGGTGTACTGAGCCTTGCTTATGTGACTAGTTTCAGGTGCAGGTATGACACATTCTGCCCTAGAAACGTGTGTTATGTATCAAACAGGTGCACAAGGCTGGAAGCACGTTATGCGTGTCATCTTCATGAGTCATCGCAAGGTGCGCTTCTCTCCTAAATGCGTACGCATTTACAGGCAGAAGCAATGGCACTGTGTAGGACTCAAACATCGTGGCAACAAGAGTCGCGCTATTTCAACTCCCCAAGCAAGAAATCATCAAACGGTACAGATTAAGTGGCCACGCGATAATTAAGGCTGGGTGTTTGTCGCGGAAAATATTGGCTAACGCTGCAGAGCAGTCATGGTATGGTTGTTAAAAATCATGGAAAACTTAAAAAAGAGGCAGAAATCATGGAGAAATCGAATTAATTTAATTAGCCAATAGATCTCATGCGTAGCAGTGGGCTATGATTGAAATCACATACTGTGACAGTAGCAAGTGCTTGTTTCAAGAAGTTTCAAGAAAATCAGTAGGCAATAGTACAAAATAAGAATAATTGCATTGAGGTTGGTGCATTTAATTAATCAAGATATATAAGGACTAGAGACAGCTTCCATTCACCGGTTCCATTCTTTCCTTTGGGAGATGCCCAGTAGTACATGAAACCAGTTCATGGAGGCTGCCATGTCTGACTATGGGTTTTTTTGGCACCAGAATATACACACTGGGGCTTTTTTGGAGTCAAAGCATGTGCACTGGGTACCTAAATGTGAGGGGATAAATAGGAATGAAAAAACTGCCTTACTGTGTGTTCTTTACTGTTTCTACTGTATATAGAGATGGATGTAAAAAAATGCACAAAAGAGCAGGGACTAGTTGGCTGTGGTGTTGTTTCTTTTGTGAGTGTGCTTTCATCTTATCAAGTACATGTCTGACATTAATTAAGCTTAGCTGAAGTGGTGATTTGCTTATTTTAAATAGTGTTTTTAAACAACAGCTGACAGCATAGAAACAAAGAAACAAGCACTGGCATATGCAGTAAATGGAAAATATATTTTGTCTAAATATGAAAATGAATACTGTTCAGTCTCACATTTGTTTTGATATCACAAGTAATGCTTCACAGAGTCGCTCATTAAGGAGCCTTGCATAATGCACTTTCTCTTCAGCCATGATGAAATTAGCGCTTTGGCTTTGACACCATTTAAAGGGAAAGACATGGGGCAATCTAATGAAATCAAACCCCAATCACACCCACAGTTAATCTATCCCTATCAAAGCAGCCTCTTTTATAACACAGTTGCACTAAAGCTTGGTGTCGCAGTTACCGACATTCAGACGGACATGCACTAATTCCCCAGTGCCTGGCATTTGACAATTGCTACAATTGTTAAAATCAGGCCCATCAGGTCTCTTGTTCATACATCATATTATTGAATGGTTATTTTTTCGTTGCTGGTCGGTAATGTTATGATTAGCTGTGTTGGGTGGGGACTGCTGAGTGGCACATTTTGCTTAAGCTACCACACTGTGGTGCAGGGATGAGCCGCATGGTCTCAGAGCGAGTCTGGGCCACACAAGGGCCATAGGGCCACATGTAATTGCCGACTGCATGGGAGGACTTAGTCGGTCAAATGCCCTTTGACTATACGCCAAAAGTCTCATACAAGTCTTTCTCCGTCTGAACTTCGGCTTGGCAGTGGACTGTGGAGTGAAAAGAAGCATGCTGCTGGTGACACTGCATGATTTGGGGGTATTATGACTAAAAATAGAATAAGAATGGTATGGAGACACAAAGTAATAAATAAATTACAATTTATTTAACAAACTAAATGGAATTATAGGCAGCGTGGCTGGCAGAGTGCAGTCGGTGAAGGAGCTACCAGAGACAGGGGACTGGCAAACGGGCACATACAGCCATACGTAACAGGAGATGTCTTCACTACCTTCAAATTGGCAATCGGGACCACGCATTAACATGGCTACAGCTAGTTCATCAAGCATTCTGTATTAGGGTGGGAATTGGACATGTTCAGCCCCAGCTTGAGTGCCATATTGATTTAAACAAAAAAAAACAAGTGTTGCGGTTGTAAAAATAATCCAAAATGATAATGCCTTAGAAAACCACAACAATTTGTCAACCCCTGTTTAAGAAGCAGCATTAACTTTTTGGCTTGTTTTTGAGTTATTCTTGTCTTCCACTGCTAAATTTAGTGGTGTTTTCTTCCCCTCCATTCCAAAAGCGTTCAGGCAAATTGTTCTTTGTACAGGAAAAGAGAAGAATTAAACAATCAAGGTCCACCAAAAAGATCTGATTGGAGATAAAGGAAATTTCTGGAAACATCCTCTGTCCACGAGACAGGGTGCTATAATGGATTCACCAGCAATGTCAGGCACAGAATATTGGCAAAGCGTGCTTCAGTGTTCAGAGTATTACAGTGCTATTAAAAGGTCAGTGTATACTGTGTGTGATCTCTGCTCTCAAATTCCAGGGGGGGATTTATACCCTGTGTCTGATGGATGATCCAGATTTTTAGGATTGTGGTTTTATCAGGACACAAATTGGAATAGTTTGAAACATTCACAGATTTGTATTGTTTCCATGGACACAAACGTGGATGATTTAACTTCTGCCAAGAGCAACAGCAAAAAGAACATCCAGCAAGTTTGATTATCAAGCAATGTTTTAAACACAAAACAGTGTGCTACTCATGTGCACCATGCATCTTGTGTTCTGCAGTATTCTGTAGAACTGTTAAATGAACAGTTAAATGTACATGTATTATGGAAAATTATTGAGTAATTTGTTCTTGTGTCACCAGAGTTCATACACATTATTTAATTTGAGCTGGGTTTACCTGTCCCGAAGTGATGCTTTGTTGGCCATACAGTAAGTTGAATTCTGGTATGGCTTCAATAGGCCATGCAGTAAGTTGGATTCTGGTATGGCTTCAATAGGCCATGCAGTAAGTTGGATTCTGGTATGGCTTCAATAGGCCATGCAGTAAGTTGGATTCTGGGATAGCTTCAATAGGCCATGCAGTAAGTTGGATTCTGGTATAGCTTCAATAGGCCATGCAGTAAGGCAGACCTCTTTGTCCTTGTGCTGCTAATCTTCCTGTCCATGACATCATCATGACATGTCATCAGTGCCATGAAATTCCAAGTGTCCGTCATGGCCAGCTTTTCTTCCTCAGGTCTTGGGCCTCACCCCCACTTGACGTGTATTAGAGAGAAGATTGCACATTGCGTGTGTGTGTATTTAGCCTGTTTATTTAGCCCGCATCACAACATTTTGGTCATGATGCGACCAATGCAGGTTGAGTTTTCTCGTGCTATATCATGCAAGTTACACTATGTAGCAAACCTACAGAACAGAAGGAGCATTACAAACATTTTTGAGTTCTTGTTTATGAAAATCAAACATATCATTTAATTTTCAATGCCATTATAGGCTACCTATAATAATGAGTGAATAAAAAAAAGAGTGGAAATATTTGTCATTTTTGTCAGTTTTGTGTTAAAGAATATTTTTTATTATTTGGCACGTAAATACTGTGTTCATTTTTATAGGAGATGAATCAGGCAAATGGTGAATGTTCCCTTGTTCCTGTGTCATTTTACAAGAGGTTTTTATTCTGAGAATATTTGAAGCAGCTTCCCAGAAGCTCTATCCATCACATGCCAGTGGCTGGCTTACGACACACAGGACTAACGTCTGTTGTCCTTCCATTAAGACCAGTCTCTCAGGGTTGAGAGACATCTGTTCTTTCTGTTCTGGGGAAGAACATTATGCATCAGTGCATTGGTCTCTGAAAAGACATTCCTCTGATGTCAGACTGAGCAAATTCATTTTAATATTAATTTTAATTCAATTTTAATACTGATTAAATCGCAAAGATGAGCACTGAAATTCTACATATTTGATCTATAGCCCGAGGATGTGAGGAGATGTTTATAATCAGCTGTTGGTGTGTTTTCTACTTCACTTAAATTGCAACATCCAAGTGTGCCTTGCGTTTAGTGCTTTCCGTAGTTTTTTGCGACTAACATCTGTTTTCCAGAACTCTCCGAATCACCACAGGGACGGATGCACGCAGTTACATAAAAGCAAAGGGTCCTCCCAAATGGCATGATTTCCTTATTCCCCCACGCCAACGACTGAAGCTCTCTCCAGAAACGTTTGTGGTGGTTTTCTGCCGATAAACTGCGCGTTCCCTCCATCAGTCCCCGCTCGGGTGCGTTCAACGTCACCGCCCCTCGTTCCTCGCCTGGCCGCCGTGCGCATCTCCGTCCCTCCGTGCCCTCTTCCTGACGCCAAGCACAAGTGTAATTGTGAAGATCGTTGGCCATGCAATTGTCGCAGGGGGGCTGCAGGAACTGCACTGATTAACAGCATTAGCACAGCGGTGAGGAGGGCTGCCTATCGCAGCGTGAGACAAACAGCTGGAGGAATCGCAGGAACCGCTCTCTAAGCTCCTTCCCGCGGTAGCCCGCGCCTTTGGCTAACTCCCAAACCTGCAGACGAATTTAGTGTTCAAAAAAATCTTTTTTATGTTTCAGTGCTATACCCCAGGCAAATGCAATGTTAATTAAAACAGTGGGATGGATAAATGTAGATATACCGCTGTATAAATATTTAAGCTCGTAATTGAAATTCCGAGTAGAGTTAATATGTTAATCTTGAATCACGAGATTTAAAGCGAATTCAGTCACTGTATGGAAAAATGGAGCCACACAATGTGGTATCACACAGATCCCTAATGAGTAAGTGGCTTAATCGTTAAAGTGTTCAAATATAAAAAGTTTAGCCATCTGGGTGCTCATGACTTGTGGGCACCCTGTGCACACATATGATTAGGTCTCCTCCGGCTCCACGCTTGACTACGATGTGTAAAGAAGCAGCTGGCTAGTATCACGTATTCCGGAGGAGAACCGCACGCTGTCTTCACTCTCCACTCTGCTGTCCATTAGGCGCTGGATGGTCGCCTGAGCCCATTGCAGACCGAACGGGAGCGTGACGAATCGGTGTAATCCAGACGGAGTGGAAAAAGACGATTTTTCCTTGGACTCTGGAGACAAGGGAACCTGCCGGAAGCCCTTGGTTAAATCCAGCATCGAAAAAAAAATGAACAGTGCCCAACCAATCCAGCAGCTCATCCACCTGAGGCAAACCCTTACTGCTACCAGGCTAGCTGGAACCGGATGAGTTGTGTTCAGATTGGCAATTTCCTGTCCCAGCTCATCTGACATGACATCCGGTGTGACTAGCAAGGCAAGGCTTACCTCTTTCCACAATTTTAAGAAATTGAGATGGTAGATGTGACGTGCCCCTCCCCTATCTGAACAAATAACCTCATAGTCTACAGCCCCCATACGGAAAAACTTAAAAAGTCCTCACCACTCGGCAAGTAATTTGGACGCTGACAACAGGAGTAATACCGGGACTTGGCTCCTGGTTTGAATATTCAGAACCAGGAATATTCGCTCCCCTGTTGTATTGACGTTATTGAGCCTGGAGCAAATGTTTGAGTGCAATTTGACCGAGTGAGTGCAGCTTTGCTTGCTGGTCCAATGTGTATTGAATTTCATTTTTACTTAGCTTGGACTCTCCTCTCATGTTTTCTTTAACAGGTCCAAAATGCCACGGGGCCTTCGCCCGTACAATAACTCAAAGGAGGAAAACCCTGTGGAGGCTTGGGGAAACCCTGTTACAGCAAACAACAGGGGGTCAATTTGTTTATCCCAATTTTGGATATTGGTGGAAATAAACTTACAAACCATCGTCTTCAGCATCGTTTTGAACCACTCCACCAGCCGGTTGGTTTGAGGGTGGTAAACCCTGGCTCGAGTAGACCTGACGCCCAACAATTTGTGCAGCTCTTTCAGTGTCCGTGACATAAACGAGGTGGCTTGATCTGTGAGAATCTCTTTTGGGATTCCCACACGGGAGGAAAAAATAAAACGGCCTCAGCAGGCTTGGGCTTATAGCTTCTCTGGTGTCTCGGCTCTCCTGTGGTTTCCATGGTTTCAGACACCGACTGCGGAAGGAGCTCACATTTTAAAAGCCTGGACTAATGTGCAACGTAGTCCAGGTGTGGGCCTACTTAACCAGTAAGCGTGATCCTCGGATTACCTCTCTTTCCGCAAACCGTACCTTTGCCACACATGTATTGCAGTGCACTTTATAAATGACACTTGCTGAAAATATTACAGAAAGGAAATGCAAATATTTGACCCGGCACTCACAGGGGAGGCAAAAAAAAAAAAAAAAAACACTATCCAGTCCAAAACATTGAGTTGGAGCCCAATGTTTTTTAAATGCAAAGCACCTCATGGACCTGACTTAGAAGTCACTCACTCTCTCACTCACTCAGGCTTTGCAGGCTGAAGGTTCTCCACAGTTCTATCATGGTGCTTCGCATCACTGGCACTGGTTAAAATGGCTTACACTTTCCAGGAAGTAAACCCTACTTTTTTGGAGGTCCCATAAATCAGAGAGGAAGAGGTGGGACCTTTGACAATGGTGGGATGTCTTGCTAAATGGACAGTACACCCTCCTTTTGAATTTTGCTGTACTGACACAGGGGGAAAGCAGAGAGGTTAGCAAAAAGATAACATCTCTGAACCCTCAGTTTGACTGAACCCTCCTTTTTCCTCCTCTGCACTCTGCATAGTTAGCCGGATCCCGGCAGGTGTTTTTGCAGGTGGTATTGCAGTAACGTGCCAGTTTTTCCTCTTACATTACATTTACATTATTGGCAATTGGCAGACGCTCTTATCCAGAGCAACGTACATTTGATTACACTAAGAAGGAGACAATCCTCCCCGGAGCAATGCAGGGTTAAGGGCCTTGCTCAAGGGCCCAACAGCTGTGCGGATCTTATTGTGGGTACACTGGGATTCGAACCCCCGGCCTTGCCTGTCCCAGTCATTTACCTTAACCACTACGCTATAGGCCGCCCTACCTTAACCACTACGCTACAGGCCGCCTCTTGGCAGAGCAGCCAGTCTAAAAAGGTAGCGTTTCATCTTGCAGTTGCATAACAGAAGTAAACAGATGTTTCTGAGTCCGCATATTAAAAAGAATGCCCTGTACAGATTGTTCTGCTGATATTTTACAATTCAATGAACAGAACACGGGGACAGCTCTTCAGCAAAGAATAAAAATAGTAGTGTATTCATATGCAGTCTTTGTTCGCGTTGTGCAAATGGACAGATGGGGTTGAGTCAGACTACATGTACTGTCTTGTTCACTGTCAGAGTGGACAATATGTTGTTGCCTAGGAGAGGTCATCAGACCAAGTGAGATGTGGTATTTGGGGGGGGGGGTTGATGAGTCAGTATTGTATACAGTGTTGTGGTATGAAGCAACTGTACTTCTAAATCACAGGCTGCACTGTACACAAACACAATTCATAAAAAGACAGATGGACTTTCCTGCACTTAAATATTCATTAGTTCATGTCTAATACATTGATTACAAAATGAATTACTAATGTCACTAGGGTTATTTCAGGAATAAATTGTGTCCCTTTTTCAGGGGATCTGGTCTCTCAGAAGGGACAGTGTGTACTTGTGTAGAGACTGGTAATGTGTTCATCTAGGCATTTTGCATGAAGTAAATGCTTGTTTCTGGTTGTTATGTTGTTGCATTTTTTTCTAGGTGAATACTGTTAGACTGTGTTTCCTCCTCATCCTCCATTACGGGTCTTATTATTTATACTGGTAGATATGTGAACTGTGCATGCCGCAGGATGTTACGACTCTATTGTAATAGCAGTCTTCTTTGGTGTTAACACTGTACAGTTCCAATAACAGCTCAAGGCTTTATGCAGTATCTTCAAAGCATTTACCACTGATATACAGGAAATGGAAACTGCTCTTTCAAGCTATGCTGTTGTTTCCCCAGCCTTGTTTTTAACAGTTTCCTACTTCAAGCGAGCACCGACGCTATCGAAAATGTAGTGCTGTAATATTCTCAGCCGTTTCGGGGGTAAGGGAGGTGACCCTTACCCAAGTTAGCCGAACATGACTACAGTTCAAGCTAAATGAGGAGATTGTGTGTGAGTGAGGCAGGAGTAAATGCAGTGAGAAGCTTAGTAAACTCACAGTCCTTTCTTCTATCTCCCCATTTCCCTCCCCCTCCCCCCCCAATCCCTGTCTAGTTGATCAGCGGAGGCTCAATCGTAAGCGCAGAGGCAGTATGGGATCACGTAACCATGGCCGACCGGGAGTTGGCATTTAAGGCAGGAGACGTCATCAAGGTCCTTGATGCCTCCAACAAGGACTGGTGGTGGGGGCAAATAGACGACGAAGAGGGATGGTTCCCCGCCAGTTTCGTGAGGGTGAGTATGTCTTCAAAGAAGCTTTTTTTTTTTTTACAATTTGCCCAATAATTTTCAGAATCATCACTCTTATTTGTAGAAAGTAATTTCCGACTAGAATTGGTATCTGAATTGAAATCTCGAACCGCATAGTACATTTATTTCTAAGGCTTAATATGTCCTTAGTGAGAACAGAATAACTTGAAGAACAGAGCTCTTGACAAAAATCTCAGAAGTGCTGACAAGCAACAATGGAGTTGATTTCCTGTGTAAAATTGTATTTAAATAAAACATTTTTTATTACTGTTTTTTACAAATGTGTCAAACAAAGGCCTGAAAAGTATAGAGAAGTTTTTTGTTTTACTTTTGATTTGGGGGCTGATGTCATCTTTCATCATCGCTTAGACAGTATTTTATCATATTCCATGGATTCTGAACCAAAGTGTTTTTTGTTGTTGTTGTTGTTGTTCTTTTCGAAGGTCGAACCCAACCCTCCTCAACCTCAAACAAAACAAGTTTTCTATATCAACCCTATAGCAGCTCCAAGGTTCCAAAACACAACTTCCAAGGTGCGTTTTTAGCTCATGAGTCATCGAGTCCCTTTGAGTCCTAGTGCATCTTAATTTCCCATTTCTGTCATTCCGTGCTTTTGATTAACATGTAACAGCAGCACCGTTTCCAGTCATCCACTCATTCCACCATCTTGCAACAAGGTGAATCCTGTGGCACAGTCGCACCTCTGAGATTATAGAATGAACATTGCTTGGGATTCATTTAGAAAATAGCATAAAACTGTATCAGTTTTATGAATTTTAATCTTTTATGAACTGGATAATTTATGTTTGGGAAGATTGTTTTTAGAGGTAAGATAAGATAATAATAACATTAATCTAACCAGTAGTAATCAGGATCTCGTTAGAACATTTATTATGCATATATACATGCATTGAGCTTGTGGGTCAAAGGCATATTTTTTCTTGATTTGGCTCTGTGCGCCACAATTTCCGATTTGTAACCCAATAATTCACATCAAACGCCATACAATAAGCCATAAGTGAACTAACAGCTACAGATTTAAAACACACAGAAATTATTTGATAACTTTACTACTGCAGCATTCAATTCCATGTGGTGTTTGCATTCTTAACCCTCTGAAATGGCTGCAGACTGCTTGCTTGTGCGACTGTAGCTTGTGGATTGAATGTAAACAGCGTATTGTAATTTTTCGTGCAACATTTGTCCAATGATTGCTTTGTTCATTTTTATGTGCATACAGCATAGTGGAAAGCTACATTCAGTTTGCTGGTAGTTTGAATTTGCGTGTCAACGGATAAACACGGATCTTCTGAGAACCTTAAGAAACGACATAACGTTACAATAACCATTAGTCAACCAACAGCAACAGAAATTATTTGATAACTCTAATACTGTAGCATTCAATTCCCTGTGGTGTTTGCATTTTAAACCCCCTGAAATGCCCAGATTGGTTGCTCGAACTACTGAAGCTAGTCGAACCGCAATAATACACCTGGTGATGAACATGCATTTATTTTAAAGTGAGCTTCCCATTTCACCTTCAGAAAAAAAAAAACGGTTATTGGTGATCAATTTTTGGTAACCGGTTGCAAATCAGTTTTGGTTAACCGGTTAAACGTTTAACCGTTCACACCCCTACTTCTGATCTTTCAGACAGGGTTTTTCTTAATTATTGCAAGAATTAATCAGTTATCAAATGTAGAGGTCTTCCTTGGCTGATCAGTCCCTTTTGCGATTACTGAGCTCACGGTGCTTTCTGTCGTGTTAATGGTGTTCCAGTTTATTTTGGCAAGCCTATTATTTGGCTTGTGTCTCTGCCTGTTTTTGTCTTATTTTTCAGCCTCATAATGCCTTCCCTGACTTGCATTGGCACAACTCTGGGCCCTCAGGTTGACAAAATGCCAAAGGCAATCAAAAGTTAGATACTGAGAGCTCTGAAACTATGGGGGGGGACTATGTATGAAATGTGCTGCAAAATGTGGTGAAACCGAAATGTAAAAAAAGCTGAAAACCTGCACTTGTGAATAATTAGAATTGTGGAGTACAGCCAAATCAAGAAAAAAAAATGTGTCCTCAGAGCTCACTGTACTGGATATAACAGAATGATACATCTGCTTTTCAGTCATCCCAATGTCTTTTTGCTTTTAATATTCATTAGCTTTCATTTCATTTTTAAAGCGAACCTCATGTTATGTATGATATTTATGTTATGATTTATGTCCGTAGATTGAAGTCTAGAGTTGATGTCCGGAATTGCTGTTGGTGTTGGTGTCTCAGCTGTACAACAGTGTATTTTTCCATAGGTTTGGATGTTGATTGAATTGTTTTGCCAGCTTTATCTGCGCCTTGTTGTCTCTATTTCCTTTCTCATTTTTTATTAACACTGCCTTTGTTTGAAACCGCAGAATGATGTGAAGTCATGCCCTTTCTGTGTAAACTGGCCCTTCAATTAATAATTGGTGAAATTCCCAAGTGAAAGCAACAGATTTTCCTAGATCCTGGAATAGAAGAGAATATATCCTTTATTTGACCAGGGAAGGTTTCTCTTCTTCAAGGATGCCCTGGGAGAAATGCCAGAGAAAACAGTAGAGTAGGCAGGTGAGGAATAACAGGGGAAAAGCCCCTGGAGCTGTTTTTGGGTTAATTGCCTTGCTCAAGAGCCCAAAGGCAGAGTTCCTCCTATTTTAATTTAGGGACCCTACTTAATTTCTCCAGATGCAAGTTAGCATCCCTATGTGCGCACTGGGGGCTAGAACCAGTCAAGCAACCCACCACTAGGCTCTCCTGGCTGCCCATTGATTACCTGTTCAGTGCTACAGAGTGGAAATGCATAAGACTCAGAGGTGCCCAGTCAGCATGCTCAGAAGATAAGTTAGGTAGCAGAACGGATGTTGATTTAAATCACAGGTGGAGATTATTTGAGCACGGCACTGTAACCAATGTATAAATTGGTTAAACAAATATGAAGCGGTGCAGGTCATCCTGTTTCAGGACAGCAACTATGCAAAGAAATATTGTATTGGTATTGTATTCTGAGAATCATTACCTTACCAATGTATGAATTCTACAATCCTCATGTTCATGTGAGTGGATTGCAGAAGACAGGAAACGGGAAATGTAACAAAAAAGGAGTCTTTTTTTGTTGTTTTATTTAATTATGATGTGTGGTTGCACCTCTCAGATGTTGGGACTTGTTGTGGGGACCATGTCGTTACCCTTATCCTGGCTTTCTGCCATCGATTCATGCCTGATGGGGGAAGGGCACTGAAGATCATCACCACAGCGCAACGAGTCGTCCCCCGTCTCCTTTTTACTCCTGACCTGTAAATCAATAGGATTCACAATTTACCGGCCTGTCAACCTCTAACCCCTCATCCGCTATCGAATTAAAGGGGGGTCTGGGAGCTTGCTCTCCCGGCAGATTTACTGCGGCTTCATGGCAGACTGTGCTGTTATGGCTTCTAAGGAGCATTCAGCTCTTTAATATGAAATATTGATACCTGATTTAATAGGAAGAGGTCTTCCTGACCTCTATGTCTTGTGTAGAGGAGACACAAGTTGGGCTATAGCATTCATCCTTAGGCTATAGCTTTTATCTGTTGCTCAAAAGTTTTAATCAGTGTTGACGCTTTTATTTTTTATCATGCCTGGAGACTGTAAAACAAGCATGCATACAAATAAAATTAAATTACTGTCCTTCTGCTTTTTTTAGGCGAAGAATAGTTCAAGCACTCTCATCATTCTCTTGCTCTAAATTTCTATTGTGTTCATATTTTTTAATCAAGTCAAGTCTCTGTTCATATTTTTGTACACCCCCCCCCCCCCCCCCTTATCTCCCCAAAAGAATGTAGGCTGAGATCTAGGTCTCAATTACGCAACTGTGTCTGAATAGCCGACGAAAAGCGAGGGCCCGGCCTATTGAACATTTCAAGTAAAATGCCATCAGTGAGAGAGCATTTTTCTGAAAATGCATTTGGATCTGCACTGAGAAAGAAAAGCTATTTAATGGCTATTTTATGTAACCGAGTTTGCAGGCAAAGGAGTTATTTTCGACAATATATATATATATTTTGGAGATCTGAGTGCTTTCCGGGATTCATTTGCCCGTCCTTGTCAATGTATCACCCAGCTTTGTGCCAAACGGTGGAGGGCCATGCAGTGAGAGGGCTTTAAATAGACCCTCGCATAGCTGGAAAAGTGGAGATGTACTGTATAAGAGATGTGTAAAGCACCATCACTCACTGTTGGACATCACAGGGAAAGAGCTTTCATCTCCGTCACCAGTCACGGATATTCTTTTAATGGAAGCATGCATATTTATAGTCGGAGTAACACAATAACGTGCCCCAGCCTTTCATGGCCATGAATTATTTTCTTGGATTTTTTTATTTCTCTTACAACATCTTTACAGTTTTTTTTAAAAAACATTAAAAACACTAAATTACTGTTCTGTTTCACTAAAATATCAAATCTCTCAGTGGTCCATATTCATTCAGAAGTTTGCACATGTAGGGGATTGGTGATCTCTGCGTCGGACCTATTCAGTTGTTGTTAAATTTTATTGAATTCCTTGTTCAATTCAAGGATGTATCAAAGTGTGGGCATGAACCAGGAGAGCAGCAGGGCTGCAGCAGCCTATGACCTCAGGAGTAAAATGTTCTTATGCACAGAACTAGTAGCCTGACCTGCCAACCATGCCTAAAATGCCAGTACCACACAAATCATGGGTAGCCTCTGGGTACCCAATGTATGGCCTCTGTATGCTTTCTAGCAATTCAACATTTTTAGCCAGTACTATGCTCATCAAATTTATTTCAGTGACGTAGAGCATAAAGCTACCCAATTATCTGAGGTCAGCATTTGGTGCACATTGCAAGTAATTCTGGATGATAACCCCCAAGACTTTGACAGTGTGACAGCTATCCAAGATGTTCTGGTTAACAGGGAAAGTTAGTAGGGCAGGTGGGTGTCGCATGTGGGTAATGTAGAATTTTACACTTCTTTGGATTCAGTTTCATGAATCTCCTTCATGAATAGCTCCTCAATCCAGGTGTCAACAACTTCCAGTTGGTGCTAACAAGGTGCTTTAGGAATCCACATGTCAGTCAGGTTCATATCACCCACATATTTCCAGTGGTATATCTGATTCTTGAGGGCAACGTTAATCAGTGCTAGGAAGAGAACGGGACCTGCTATGGAGGAGAGAATACATATCTTGTTATTTCTTATCTCCTCCGTGGAATGTTCAATTGCAGTTTCAGGCTTCAGAAAAATCCTCCGTAAATTGTGTGTTGTGTAGAGTGTACACATCCTCCATACTGTATTGTTTGCTGACACCATTATTTCCTCTCTGCAGCCCAGAGGCCCAAATGGAAATGGGCATTAAGAATCCGCACACATTTGATACCATACCATACCATAGAGCATAGACTTTAAAAATACAGCAAAATATTACAAGGACAGGGAAGGGCGTAAAAGGTAGATTATGTATGAAGGAATAAAATTAGCCCATGAGCAAATTGTAAAATTCTGAATGTGTAAATTCAGCAAAAGATTTTTAAGGATGAAGCCAGTTTCAGTGGCCTTAGGGATGAAGCATTTAGCTGTAGTGGAATTTAACAGGGTTCTACATGTTGACAAAAGGGCTCCGCCTGCTCCATTGACAGCAATAATGCAAAAATTTGATTCAAACAAAAAAGACTTCCTTTCTGACCCCCGGACTTTATCGATCTATATTTGCTCTGTTGAGCTTTCTCATTGCCAGTCTTTTCACTTGCTTAGAATTCTTGTATTATAGTGTGTCATATAATGTTGGGTTTTTTTATTTCTATTGCAAGTAAATGCAAAAACATTCAAATAAGAATTAATTGCAATACTAAAAGTAGTCTTTATTGCAGCCAATTCAGTTCCTTCATTTCCACTGCTTGTGGCTGGGAGCTCAGTGGAAATCTTGTCCGTTCTTTTTCCGTGAAAGACGGTGTGCGTTTGCACTGTTTATCCCCTGATTGTTAAATGGATGATCTTTCGGAAATAAAGCGAGGTCTGCTGAGACTCGCAGCAGCGTCTGTCGAAGCGATGCGTGTCTTCAGCAGGCTACAGCATGAAAGCCTTCAGAAATCTGCATTTCTGCAGAAAGATTGGCCTCTTGGCTGTGAGATGCTGGTTGTTGTCTGGGTTGTGTTTAGTTTTGGGCTTTATTTTGGGTGGGTGGCAGACCTGTGGAGGGGCACCAGAATAGGACTTTGCTGAGCGTACTCTGCTATTGTGCTGTACCATTCAGCAAATTACGTTAATCTCAACTAAACAGTCCAGTGACATAATACATTTAATAAAAAACGCTTAGCTATTTTTGTATTTTTTAAAAAATTTTATTTGCTTTTCCCTTGTGAACCAACATGGGGTCTCTGTGGGTCTAGATTGCAAGGACCACTTGACAAAAATGTTGACGACTCTGATATTAGCAGCAGAACAAACCAATTAAGATGCAGTTACAAATGACTTGCTGGATTAAGCTATGATCTATCTTTTAAATGCCCAGCTATTAAATCCAGCTTTGGAATTCTCCAAAAATAGTTGTGTGATCTATGATAACGTAAAATTGAATGTATTGTACGTTTATGATTGGCAGATTGTGCAGGGGACAATGCGGTCAACACAATGATTATATTAATACAACACAGATCACACCCCTGTGAGATAAAAATTTTCCTCAGGAACAGGAGTTCACTTGTACGTAAGTGACATGTGTGCAGTCACATTTGTGTAAAGAGGCAGCTACCTAGCCATCCAAGAAGCAGGAACAATCTTTGGCAACAAACACCAGAATTAGTGTGAGGATTGCTCAAGGTGACAGTTTTGTTTCACAGAGTTCCCTTCACAGTTCATTGCACTAATGCATTTCCAGCTCATGTGTTGCTTAACACTGAACGTACCACATGTTAATCGAGTCCAAATGCTTGGGAAGACGGTGCTATCATTCTGGGCTTGTAAGATAGGTAAACCCAGAAGAGACATGTAGAGGCATGTACTGCCTGGCATTATACCTGCACCTCTGCTGGTATTATTTAATTATCTGCAGAATGTTAAACATGAACTCACCAAAGCTGCCTCCTGCCCTGTTCTACAGTATATTGTTATGTGTGTGCATTGGTATTCACCTCCCTCTGTTCTCTCTCATGGTTTGCCCCTTGTTTGCAGCAGTTATATTCCCCATTTACACGCCCCTGGTGTCTATAGTGGTACGGTCCTTGTTTGCAGCAGTTATATTCCCCATTTACCCGCCCCTGGTGTCTATAGTGGTACGGTCCTTGTTTGCAGCAGTTATATTCCCCATTTACACGCCCCTGGTGTCTATAGTGGTACGGTCCTTGTTTGCAGCAGTTATATTCCCCATTTACCCGCCCCTGGTGTCTATAGTGGTACGGTCCTTGTTTGCAGGAGTTATATTCCCCATTTACACGCCCCTGGTGTCTATAGTGGTACGGTCCTTGTTTGCAGCAGTTATATTCCCCATTTACCCGCCCCTGGTGTCTATAGTGGTATGGTCCTTGTTTGCAGCAGTTATATTCCCCATTTACACGCCCCTGGTGTCTATAGTGGTACGGTCCTTGTTTGCAGCAGTTATATTCCCCATTTACCCGCCCCTGGTGTCTATAGTGGTACGGTCCTTGTTTGCAGGAGTTATATTCCCCATTTACCCGCCCTTGGTGTCTATAGTGGTACGGTCCTTGTTTGCAGCAGTTATATTCCCCATTTACCCACCCCTGGTGTCTATAGTGGTACGGTCCTTGTTTGCAGCAGTTATATTCCCCATTTACCCGCCCCTGGTGTCTATAGTGGTACGGTCCTTGTTTGCAGCAGTTATATTCCCCATTTACCCGCCCCTGGTGTCTATAGTGGTACGGTCCTTGTTTGCAGCAGTTATATTCCCCATTTACCCGCCCCTGGTGTCTATAGTGGTACGGTCCTTGTTTGCAGCAGTTATATTCCCCATTTACCCGCCCCTGGTGTCTATAGTGGTACGGTCCTTGCTTGCTGCAGGTGTCATCCTCGGTCTCACACACATTACTCATCACTGCCATGTTAATTACATTCTCCCTAGCTCAGGGAGCAGTCGTCATCATCAGATACATGTCATGGCAGCTGGAGCTACAGTTTGGCTAGGTCTAAGCTGATAGGACGTACTTGATCCATGGACTCTGGATCCAGTATTGTTTCAGTATCCGTCAAGTTGAACGCATTATAATTTCACTGCTTTTATTAGTACAGATAGCTGCATAACCTTGTCGCCAGTTATGCAGCAAATTCTGGGAGCGACTGTTTTTAGCATTTGTGGAATCGTGACTCCCTGTACTTTGAACAACATATTAATATTTAAAGAACTGTGTTTGGGCCTTTTGAGAAAACACATGAATTTCCCAGCCAACAGCATTCTTTCCAAATAACCGCATAAGGGGTATAGTGTTCTTTTGAAGTAATAGGTTTGAGGCTGTGTTATATTTTGCCCACATTACTTACTGAATGAAACAAAACTCTGCAGAAGCATTCAGCAGTGAGCTGCCTGGGGCGGTACTCTGTCAGGTATTGTACTTTAGATGCTGTTTTCTCCAAATCAAAACAAAGACCTACATGTTGTGGGCCATAATAGCAAGGCTTTGCTGCTGAGGTGAATGTGGGATTAGCAGTATGTAGCTACCGAAAGCAGTTGCAGTATTTGATGAGATGAGATGTAGCCATTCCTCTGTACAAACACTATTTTTTGGAATCAAGTTTGACTTCCATCTGTCTAAAGTCAAACTGCTAATTTTACTACATCATACCTGCAGTAAATAAGGGGAATTGCACCCTAGATTTTTCTTTTATTTGTAGAAGCTGCCCTCCTGATTAAAATATAGCTATCAGGCTACGCTCTAGCTGTAGTGAGTGCAGAGATACAGCCCCAAACTACTGTGCATGCTCCGGGTACCTGCTTTACTTTGGACAGCCACAGTCACAAGTTTCCATTTCTACTGAATACAAATTAAATTCTTTGAGATAACGTCACTCCCTAGCAAGCTAGCCACTGAAGAGAGAAAATATAGGTTCAGTTTACTTTCTTGCTTAAGTTCTACTGAAAAGAACATTCCACTTCACTGTAGTGTGGCACATTGCAAGGGTTTAACTAGGATTTGAATAACTGCAATTTATTCAGTTGACCTGTTGCAAGCAATTTTAGCCATGGTGAGACTTGGCGACTTACATTATTATTATAATATTTGGTTGTCGTAACAAATCTGGCAAGAACGGATGGTTTTATGTAATGGCGGTGGTGAGGGGAAGATGAAAGCATTAAGCTGAGCAAGGAGAAATGTATGGGTGACATCTTTGACATACCCTCATAGCAGAGTTGATACGGATATTCTGCACATCTACTTGAATACATTTCAATAAATTATTATTTGACAGAAATGTCACGGTTGTCTCTTCTTTCTTTGTCGTTGTTCATTGTACACAGATTACACATTTACATCCAGTACGATCCATGTGCACGCACTGTGTTTTCTTTCATCTCCATCTGTGCCTTCATGCTTACGTCCTCTGAAACATCGCTTGCCGTCATTTCTGTCTCTGTTCTTTGACAGATTTGACTCCTGAGTGAAGGTGGATTGCTAAAATGCTTTGATCCTGGCTCAGTCATTTAGTCATTGTATAAGAGGAGTTAGGGTGTGTAGATCGATAGTGTCGCCTAAAGTATCACTGACCGTGATATTATTTCTAATATTTAGGCCTGTAATCGCCACGCAGTCTTCGCTAGTTATGTACTTTACAGTTCCCAGGCATGCCACTAGGCTCCTTGGCTTATGCTTTGCGTTTCGGTGCCACCAGCTATGGGTGAACCAGGAGGATGGTGCAGTGGAGGCAGTGGAGGGGACCAGCGAGGTCCAGAACGGCCACCTGGACCCCAACAGTGACTGCCTGTGTCTGGGCCGGCCGCTGCAGAACCGGGACCAGATGAGGGCCAATGTGATCAACGAGATCATGAGCACAGAGCGGCACTACATCAAACACCTGAAGGATATCTGTGAGGTAAGCCACACAAGATCATGAGCAGAGTGGCACTACATGTAACACCTGAAGGATATCTGTGAGGTAAGCCACACAAGATCATGAGCACAGAGAGGCACTACATCAAACACCTGAAGGATATCTGTGAGGTAAGACACACGAGATCATGAGCACAGAGAGGCACTACATCAAACACCTGAAGGATATCTGTGAGGTAAGACACATGCTGATGCCTAACGAACCCCTAGTCAGTTCATGAGTTCATACCCCGCTGCTTTTCTTGGCTAGAGATCTGAACTTACCCAGAAAAGCTGGAAGGAAAATTAAGGCCATGTTATTTGTTTTTGAGTATGCTTTTTGAAAAAAGTTGGCATCTCCAATCGCACCTGCACTTGGAATGTCCAATGAATAACAAAAACTTGTTAAAGAAATGTAAGTGAAATGTTTGCATTTGCCAAAAGCCTCAAATGACAAATGACAACTGCTACAGACCTATAAATGTCTACTGTAGTTCAAACAGCATGTGCTCACCACTGGGGAAATAGCTTAAGTTTGACACACACACACATAAGCACACACATATGCACATGCACACACACAAAACACTGTAAGGGTTATTACATAAAAGTTCTATTTATCGTGCTAGAGAACAGATTTCTGACAGGAAAGTCCCTGTAGGACATAATATCAGATTATTTTTTCTTGGAGGCACTTGTGATAGTTAACAAGGTAGGAAAGATGACCTCCATGTGCATGTAGATTTCAGTTATGAGATAATGGGCTGTTGAGCCTGAGAAATGTTTGAGAGGCAGACATGGGCCTTGAGCCCCGCCATTGAGCTCAGAAATAGCAGCATTTTAATCCCACGTTGTACCAACACAGCGCACGCGGCAGCGTGAGCTGCCTCTGGATGTCCTGTTGTCTCAGTCAGGCAGCGTCCCGGGGGAAACACCAAAAAGCACTTTAGACACTGTCATTTCCTCAACTTTTCAACCATTTTTTCCCCCGTTTCTATATCTGTCCTGTGTTACGTAATCACAACTGGGCATACTTAAGATTCACAAAGAATCCAGGGAAAACAGACAAGAAATGTGAAGCTGTCACATTGAGTGAGCTCCATAATGTTTTGGACAAAGACATATTTATTGTTGATTGGGCTCTGTACACCACATTCTTATATTTGTAATTTGATTTTCATTGGCACAGCATCGCACGTTGACAAATGGCAATATCTCCAAAGGCAGTTAGAAAAGCCTAGAATCAAGACTAGGTACTGAAAGCTTTCTTTTCCTGCACTAAGGAAGCAATTGAATGTACACGACTCATCAGAAACACAAGTGAAGCCATTTGCACATTATTGTGCTCTGACATAGAGGGACTATGTATAAAAACTGCTGTAATTGCTTCATTATTGAAGCCAAAATGTATACAAATACCCTATAATTAAAGCTGAGAACAAAATTAGAATTGTTTGATTCATTTAACCAATAACCATATTTAAATTGAGGAGCACAGAGACAATTCAATGTCTTATTATTTTATATGGCAGACAATGAGTAGGCCTACTCAAGTGTAAATGGCTTCTTACAGTGGGATTGTCGAATTTCTCATGATTAGCTTGAGATAATAATATAGCACTGAAGTTCCACAAAATTAGGAGTGTGTCTCATATATAAGGCCCTTGCATGAGCAGAGGTTGAAGTCATCCCCACGGATTGAGATGAAATATTTGCAGAGCTGTAGAACTGTGCAACACTGTGGAGAGTCAGATATTTGATATGCCATCTGCCCATTTTAGCTGCTAACAAGCAAAATGTTAGATTTAGCAAGGCAACATAAAATCCCCTCGGTAGGCATAGCCTACAGTACACACACATATTTCTACTGACAGCCAGTGTAAGTTTCACAGCATCCCAAAACACAGCAAACTCACAGGCTACCGTAAGTTTCAGGATATAATTCTGAAAAACTTTACTATTATTATTGTTATTTTTAAAACTACTGGTACGTTTAATGGGTAAAGTCACTAGTAGCTAATGAATAGTATCCAATTAATAGTGACTAGTCACTAATACTAGCAGCAATTGGAAAAGTGACTAGTCAGAAGCAAATAGTTGATCTGCAGGGCCCCGTAGGATTCAATTGTGCAAAATGTGCAATTTGTTACTAATAACATTGGAATAGTGTAGGTACAGTACTGCTAACTATTGGAATAGTTTCTAGTGACTAATGAATAAATGTGACTGCTTAATATTTTTTGACTAGTAAGCCTAAAAAGTTACTAGTAACAATTTGAGTAGTGACTCAAAAAATGCTGACTGTTTTATGGTATACATGTTAAAACGGCTTGCCATAGTCTTAATAAATTTCACACTTGATTTACATTACATTACATTAATGGCATTTGGCAGACGCTCTTATCCAGAGTGATGTACAGTTGATTAGACTAAGCAGGAGACATTCCTCCCCTGGAGCAATACAGGGTTAAGGGCCTTGCTCAAGGGCCCAACGGCTGTGCGGATTGTGGCTACACCGGGGACCGAACCATTGACCTTGCAAGTCCCAGTCATGTACCTTAACCACTACGCTATAGGCCGCCCATCATTTGTATGGATATACAGTGTCAGGACATTATTTTTATGGCTGGCCACATTTTCTCAAAAAAAGAAAAAAAGTTAAAAGTTATGCGTTTCCTGACCTGTTTGGTACATTCTAGAAAATTCTAGATTTACAGTAGCTAATCTCCAACCTTTCTGTAAGAGTTAAGAGTTATCTGAAAATTTTCACTGTTTGACTGTTCTTGGCTGTTTTAATCTTAATGAAGATCTGATTAAGTCTATTGTGTGCTTACAATAAAAATCATGTTCCATTCTTCCCCTGAAGACTAGATTAGGATGCATCATCATCATCTATTTATCAACAGCTCAGTTTTTTGTGTGTACATAACATAATGATATCATCATACCCTTTTTTCAGGGATACTTGAGGCAATGCAAAAAAAGAAGAGACATGTTCAACGATGATCAGTTGAAGGTCATATTTGGAAATATTGAAGACATTTACAGATTTCAGATGGGATTTGTTCGAGACCTTGAAAAGCAGTACAACACAGAGGAACCTCATCTTAGTGAAATTGGGCCTTGCTTCCTAGAACATGTAAGTTATGTTTTATTTATTTATTTATTTTATTTTTTTCCCGGAGTAAAATTATTATGTACACTTTAAAGACAACCTGTGAAACAATACATCATCTGTCATTTAGTAACGTATTCATTGTTAATGATGTTAAATGAGACAGTGGCATTTTCATAGGACCTCACAAGATGATCATACACTAACCATAACACAAAAAAATGTATTTATTTTAGTTTGGGAAACTGCACTGAACTGGAATTCATTGCAGAGATGAATCTTGACTGTTCTGACTGTGCTGGCTTCACAAAAATGTATTAAATATTGCTTACATTTTGGGCGCTATCCTCATGGTGCCCCTGACTGAGGTTGAGTGACAAGCTCGTAACCTTGTTTTTCAATGAAAAGGGAACATGCTTTTCCTCAGAAAATACCGAGGGCTTGCCATGAGACTGCAGTTCAGCACTGTGCAGCCTCTGATGTGTCTTGAGAAATGAAGTCCACACGGGTGGACAATAATGTCTAAGGCTTCATGCTCACTGAGCTGCCAAGGACTGCAGAGAATAGCAATTGGGGCATTGGGGCGTGAGTTTGGTTTCCTACAACCAAAGCCCAAACCATGTATATTTCATTTTCAGATAAAGATACAATGCAGTTGGCTTTGCTCATCGCACACCTTTGTTTGGTATTTTCCCACATGTGGGGAATAATGAACCCAAACACAAGACCTGCTTTGTAGTCTATTTTTAGAAGACAATTCCAATTCCAAATTTGTGCTGAACTATACAGTCTTCAAAGGAGTGTGTTTATGGACATCTAAATGCAAATTAATTTGAAAGTTACATTTAGGAAATGTATACCTTGTTTGCTCAGGTGAAACATTTTGTTGTGATGGTCGGCAACATCCTGACTGGTCCATTCGCTAGATCAGATGACCATATTAAAAAAAAATGTGTGCACATTAATTTTATTAAATTATTCAGTGGGGCTGAAGTAACAGTATATAGAAACATATTGACTTTCAAAAGTATTCAGACCCTTGTATATTTGCCCAAAGCTTGAAATCACAGCATTTAAAGTAAAAATGCTTTGATTAAATAAATAAAAAATGATTCCTGATGTACACAGCCAATTCACAACTACTCCTGACCAATCCAGGGTCTGTCCCAAAGCATAGAATATCGTGCCGATTCCCTACACAGTAAAATGTTCTTAAATCAACTCTTACAGATATGCAACATTTTACCATGTAGGCACCCTGGGTCTGACTCCTCCTTCTGTAGTCCCCCCACCCCTTCACAAGTTTTCCGTTCTGCAGCAAGACGGCTTCTGGATCTACTCGGAGTACTGCAACAACCACCTGGACGCCTGCATGGAGCTGTCCAAGCTGATGAAGGACGGACGCTACCAGCACTTCTTCGAGGCCTGCCGGCTCCTGCAGCAGATGATCGACATCGCCATCGACGGCTTCCTGCTGACGCCCGTGCAGAAGATCTGCAAGTACCCGCTGCAGCTGGCCGAGCTGCTGAAGTACACCGTCCAGGAGCACAGGTACGATGCAGCCAGCGTGGCCCTGCTCTGTGTGTGCAGTGCTGTGGAAAGGTATTTTCCTTGTAATTTCCTTCATTATTGCATATTGGTGGCACAGTGGATAGCACTGTCACCTTACTGCAAGAAGGTCCTCTGGGTACTTGGGCCTGGGCCTTTCTGTGTGGAGTTTGCATGTTCTGCTCTGGGTACTCTGGTTTCCTCCCACCATATAAAGACATGCATGTTAGGCTACTTGGGGGGGCATTATCAGGGTGTTGCTGCGAAAGAGCATGTGTGCTCAGTCAACTTACCCTATATTAAATACAGGTTAATAATAGATAATATCTTTCACACCAAATGGTTTCAGAACTTTAGACAAAATTGAATATTAGAAGGGAGCCCAAGTAGACCCAAAACACATTTCTTAAAAGATTTTTTTTATTTATTTAATGGAAATAGTTACCAAACACTGATAAAACCCCTGTGAAAAAGTAATTGCCCCCTTAAACTTCATAACTAGTTGCTCCACCTTTAGCAGAAATTATTGCAACCAAACCTTTCCTATAATTTCACATCATTCTTTCACATTTCAATGGAGGAATTTTAGCCCACTCTTCTTTCCAGAACTGCATTAAATCAGATGAATTGGTACCGTAGGTTTTTGAATATGAATCGCTCATTTCAAGTCGCATATCACAGCATCATAAGTCACATGTGATGTGAGCATATTGAGTCATTACATTACAGTGGCTCACCCAGACTGACTTATGTAAACTGAATACATACTAATATGAATTAATTATATTCATTCATAACGGTATATATAAGCCTACAGTCTGTTGCTTATTAATAGTTACTGTGGATGTTTTCAGGAGTGTGATTATAAGATCACACACCAAAATCAATGGCATGCCTAGCAGAAAGCTACCATAAACAACATAAATGAAAAATAATGAGGGAAATACTCTGTAGAATTACTACAGTTCAACTTCAATATAGTGACAACCTGCATTGGTTAAAGTACTATCACAACTACTGGTACATTAGCAGCAAGCAAGCACTGTTGTTCAGCATGTAGGCTGGTAAGCAAGCGAGAACATCGTTCAGAAACATTTGAAGGACTATCTCCATGATTCGTGTGAAAAGGCCCATCACATGGCTGAAACCATAGCCACATCGCTACCCCTACATACATTTTAGTAGTGCAGGGCATTACTTGGCTTCCTCCGCACGTAATGGATAATGGGCATAAGAACCTTGAAGATGTTCCCTCTACTATTTATAAAGTACAATGTATCTGAATGCAAATGTGCTGCCCACAGACCAATCACTTTAAAATCACAGTAACCTAGCAACTAGCAAAGATCTCTCATTAATTGGGGCTAAGATTACAGTGTACAGTACCAAGGTAGACGTGTGCCATGGTATCAGTGCTTTTTCATTCATTGTAGTTTATTCCAAGATTGTAATGGTTTTCTTCAACTGAAATGACAAATATATTTCAGAAAACAAGTATCTTCAATTATTATATTTGGCATTGTGGAGGGAACAACAAGACCTTTTGTTTTGCTTGTTTAAAGATGTGTCTTCTCAAGCAGTGATTGCATGACCATGGGCTAGTTTATCGGAAAGCCACCGCATGTACAAACTCCTTTAAACCAGACAGAAGTTAAATCATGAATAGCTTAGAAATATATGGCTATGAATTGTAGCCTTTGCTCATTTAAGGCCGATCCATAACTTTGAATAGACTTGCCTCTAATGTCTCTGACATCCAGTGTTACATTGTGCTATTTTATTGCCAGTATATACTGCCAGACACTTCTAGCCTGAGAGGTAATATGCAGCTGGCATTCTTAGCGGCCAGACTTAGCAGAGCCCAGCAGCGTTACAGTTTAGCGCCAACCTCGCTGCGGATAATATTTGTCCAATTTAATTACTGAGTGAATCAAAGCATGCATCACCAGCAACACATACGGTAGCTCCAGCTTCTAGGTAGCACTGCCTCATGATTAAGATGTGTCAGACTGCAGTTTGCATCAGTCTTTTCAAGTCTTGCACCTTTTACAGTGTGTGAGCTGGTGAGAGGTGCACCTCCCAAAATATTCACCACATTCAAATATCCATTGTAATTGTTGTGATATTTAGTGTAATTAGTATATTTTCATAGGTAAGAGACCTTGTATAAGCCCTCTAGGGTTTCTTGTCTCTACCTGCACATTTGCTTTTGACCACTAATTTCCTTTCATTTGTTGATTTTAAAATTTGTCCAAATAAAATAAAAAATAAAAATTGTGGGTAGGGGATGCATCATTTAGCATCATTATAGGTACTAGCATTGTAAGTTTAATATGCTAACTGCAAGCTACAGAAGACAAAGGAGAGCGGATGTCAACATCAACTAATTTCCATTTGAGCTGAATAGTAACAGCTCCAAAACAATAGATTGTGATATCATACTGAACAAGCCTTGACGAATGATATATTGTTGCCAATGGTGACTCATGATATACAATTCAGTTGCATGTTTTTTTTATCCTGAGAATTCCGCTATCATTATTTATTTATTCCAGAATTGTGTTTGTTCTGTTTTAGCAAGGTGAACTCTCTGTGAGCACCTAACATATCCGGAAAGCTCCTTCACCTTTTCTACTTGCTGTCTTCGCAAGATGTGTTACAGCAGGTCGTTGTCATGGCTACCCGATGAGTAATGCCAAAATAAGCTTGAGTGGTCACCCTGTAGGGTTGCATCAGTTTAAATGTCACTTCATGCTTTGCATGCTTTTCTGGGTAAAGCTACATACAATGAATCTGCATATTGTATTTACAACTTGTACTACAGGAGGGGTTTTTGTCTTTGTGTTGTCTTTATTTAATATAGCACACTGCTATGCTCGTAGCATGGAAATGGTTTGTTCGATAAGCATTTTGTGATTTCATTTGTCTATTTCCAGTGTGAGTGTTAAATAGGGTTAGGGAAATGTCTGCCGTGTCAGATGATATAATATTTGATCCTTCTTAAATGTTCATGACATGATTGGGTCAGTTACTAGACTGGATTAAATGAAGGAGGGTGACAACGTGGTCATGCTGAGAGACCTAAAAAAAGATCAGCATTGGTATCGATCAAATTTTATAACATTTTATCACATTGACCTGTTGTTATTCTTGGTTGTTAAGCTAAAGCCCTGATTCAGCTGATGATTCCATGACCCTCCGAGGAACAATAAGCCAGTTTGGGGATTGTGTGAAATGCAGTTCTGTTAACAACTAATAATTTAGCATTATGAATTTCCATGCATTAAGATGGTAAATATTGTGACTGAAATAACTAGATGAGAAAAATGAACGAGTCAAGGACATAATGAAAGCAGGTGGCCTCATGGATTATTGTGACACTGTGTGTATGTGGGTGTGTGTGTCTGCGTGCGGGTGTGTGCGTGTGTGTGCGTGTGTGTGTGCGTGTGTGTGTGTGTGTGTGTGTGTGTGTCCCACAGTGACTACCGCTACGTTGCTGCTGCCCTGGCCGTCATGAGAAACGTCACCCAGCAGATCAACGAGCGCAAGAGGCGACTGGAGAACATCGATAAAATTGCACAGTGGCAGGCGTCTGTCCTGGACTGGGAGGTAGGAGCGATGCAATCGAGCTACTGTATGTGCCCATCTGAGTCAATAAAGTCTAACGTCAATCGCTTAATTCCACCCGCTTGCTCCCAAACCCCATTTCTGTAAGTGGAATTGAGAAGTGAAACGTAACATTGACCCGCATCGATTCTTATAAATGGGGAGCACAGAAGCGCGCTGGCTAATATTAGCCTAACAGCAGCTATTCTGTGTGACGCGGTTAAGAATCGATACCCATTAGGTAACAGCACTGCCAGTTAGGTGCTATGACTAACGATTATTGCCTGTGGTGTCACTCACATGTTAATGTTATGAGAGCAAGGTGGCTGCACTGAATGTGGTGCATTGTGAGGAAAACACAGCACTTTTATCAAAACACTTTCTTCTGTCATTTTTTCAAAGCCAGGCTAAACAAGAAGGGAACTGATAGCATAATTTGGGTTTTTAGGCCAGATTCTATTAACCCCTTTGCACAGATGCCTCGCCCATTTTTGCAGTGTTTTATTTTTAGGCTTTAGAACTCCCGGGGTGAGTATCACAGAGAATTGAAATATGGCTTAAATGAAACAAGACATTAGTACCATTCGCAGTTCTATTTTTACAATTGTACATGCCATACACCATTAGAAAGCGTATACTGTCCTTCTACTAAGGGGGGGTGAAACCCCTCTTAGATGTGACAATGATGTGTGTTACTGTTATATATATATATAACATAATATAATTTTAATGTCACCATCTATAGCCGATTACCCTTTAAAGTCAATTTCTGACTTAAGTCCAGAAGTCTCAGCAAACCACTTACCTGCATTCACACCACAGCTGTGAATTCTAAACCAGCAGCGGCTGTATCTGAAGCTTAAGCTTTAGCAGCAGCAGATATATTTAATACACAGCCCCCCATGCAGTCTAACACGCTGTAGCGTAACCTCACCACGCTGTTTCATTAGTCACGGCGTGCATTTCTCCCTCAATACGACAAACGGGAGAGGCAGGAGGCCGCCGTCCAGATGAAGGCGTGACAAGAAAATCGATGAGCGCCGCGGGTAGCGCGGGGTGAAGGTGACCTTTCCCACGGAAAGGGGGCAGGGAGGTGCGGGGACCGCGGCCCTATCGGATAAAGGTGCTGGTGACTGATGGTTTCATCAATCACTCGCAGCGTTGAGTAAGAAGCTCTCCGCGGTGCTAATGAGGGGGGCCCATCCTCCCAAAGACGAATGGAGGCCTCGCAGCCGGGCCGAAGCAGGCTGATTAATGTGTTTATGAGGGCACTCTCCAAACCGCAGACATGAATTAGTGGGTATGGAAGGATTGCATATGTTTGGTGCGAATGGAACAATAGGATGAAATGTGTCAAGTTGAAATTGTACGTGATTAAATGGTTTAATTCATACTGTAGGTGTCTTCTATTGCCGTGCCCCCCCCCCCCCTTTAATTTAAATAAATGGTACATATTTTAGTAAAACCAGTTACATAATATAATACAAGTACATAATATAATATTTCTTGTAGAAATTACAAAATGGTCTTGGTTAGATTTACAGGGCCAAAGAATCCTTCTTTTTAGTGTGGATGACCAGAGACCATTTTGTAATTTTTTTTTGCACTGTGTGTGCAATAATTCAGTTTGGACGTTACTACTACTGCAACATTATTATTGCGAGACCATTCAAATAAAATTTGTTATGGTACTCATTTCAGGTAGTAACTTCTGCCCATACTTAACTCGCAATGGCAGTGCTGCTGTAGACTTGCCATGTTTACAACTCTTGTGATTGGTACTAAGGCTTTAAATCTTAAAATTCCTTTGGAATTGTGTGGAACTTCCAAGCAGCCCCCCCCCTCCTTTATTCTATTTTTGTCATTCTGAATCATTTGCTAGCTGAGCTGCTTGTGGCCAAAAATAGAAAATATGCAAATGGAAACAAAACAAAACCAAGCCATGAGAGAAATGAAAGATGCACATTAATTATAAATCCTTTTTGGAGAGAATTCAGAAGCAGCAAATGTTGCTGGAGGTAATGCTTGCCTCTCAACTGACTGTACTAGTCCTCCAATGGGCCTTCACCTAAGCCCAAAGCAGTTCCCCTGATGATCTGCTGTGGACATTCCCCTTTTATGGACAAAAGCCATCTCCGCACAAATAATTACTAATTGGGTATTTTAAATAGTGTACAAAACAAGTAATGCATTCAAATGGCAAGATCAGCAGAGTCACATTATCCTTTTATCTTTTATTAGATCTATCAAGGTTATTAACATAACTGAAGGTTGTGTGGCTGTATAGAGATGTTATTGAGTTCAGACCTGGGTCAAATACGTAATTGTTTTTGATTCATATACCTTCCTATGCTTGAGCCCCCGCTATGCTTTACTGAGCTTGTCTGGTGTACTGGAACCTGCAAAATACCCTGCCTTCTGGTCCTCTTGTTTAGCCCAATTGCTCCAGGCAGGATCAATCAAGCACAGAAAAGTATTTGAATCCAGAACAATGACTTATTTGACCTTGATGTGATTGACTTATTTAAAAAAATTGTCTTCTTGTTTTGTCATAGTGATTTTTCTGCAGTACCCAGCACACTTTTGCTTTCCTGTTGATACACTTGCTGACTGTTCTTACTTCAGCAGTTTGGTTTGTGGGTAGTTCTGCAATGTTCTTTACAGTTCCGCCCTGAAGTACTGTAGTGACCTGCATTCAGATTACTTCCTCAATTTGGCTTGTGGGCAGTTCTGCACTGTTCTTAAAGGCCCACACGCATCATCCTGGGGCTTTCGATTTGCATCCTATACTGATTCAATTCGAAGTATGCATATTTTAGGGTCTAATTGCTATTGTTCCAAGCTGTTTGTAAAACGATTTCCCATGTGACATGGCATATGTTTTTGCATTATTATCGGATGACGTTGCTAAATGTTAACAGAGAGAGCTGACCACAGCAGGCGGAGGGGAATTGGGCTTTGGGGCAGGGTTAGGGACTTATTTTTTGGGCGTTTTAGATACTAAAACCAGGAAGAGAACATTGATGTGTACAGGCCTGTGGTATTGTAATGGCCTGCAAACAGCAGGCACTCAAGTGCAGTGCAAATCATGTTAGTGATTAGTCTTAGCTACTGATATCTGATATTAGCATTGTTTACTGTATATTTGTACTACCATTCATTACTATACACAATCATACTATATTAGCAATCATAGTGTACTCTGATATTAACATTGTTGACTTTACATTTATTCTACCATTCAATACTATACACTAGTATTAGTATTTATAGTGTACTCTGATATTAGCATTATTGTAGTGTGTTAAGTAGTCTGGATGGTGCAAGGAGAGCCTGACTGCTTTTTCTCCAGGTCATTCGTGAGCTTTGTGAGGTTGGTCTGACAAGCAATTGTAAAGCTAGAATTCTCATCTGGTTAAGGCACCACGCGGTGGTGCATGGTTGAGCCTCAAGGCCTCAGATTGAATCTGGACCAGATTCAATCCCGGTAGCTCCATAAGGTGACATGTAATTGGTGATAACATCTTCCAGGAAATGGGAGGGTTCAGTCAAATATGGTTCTGCGTTCATCGATATCTGCCGACTGCTGCTGGTTGATCAGGCACCTGTAGATTGCAAGATTGCAGTCAAATGGAAGGTCTTGCTCTGACTTAGATTTATGCCAGTTTAACTGTAGTCCGCGATGTGTAAAGATGCAGCTAGTGACACCACGTGTTTTGGAGGACAACTGCGGGTGTCTGCACTTGAATCTCGAATCAGCACTATTTGGGCAACACATTAAAAAACATTGATGTGTAATTTTGTGTAATGCTTGCAGTTATAAGTATTCCAGCTTCTTTCTCCAGGCCTTAAATATTGTGCATTCAGTTAAGATAAAACGATTACCAAACTTAATGATTCACATAACAGGGTTTTCATGCATTGAAGTTTCTCTGGCAGGCCGCCTAAGCGTATTTTCAAGCCAACTAAGACAGATTGCGGGAAAAAACCACAACTGTAAAGTACTTAATCGTCCATACATTTATTGGTACAATTTCGTCGTGAATAATACTATATTTCAGGGCTTTTTTTTGTGTGCAACCTTAGACACGCTATATTAACTTCAGTAGAATCCATTTAATTGCATATAAAAGACAGAGAGTGCCAACTGCGTGTGACACTCAGGCGTTCACTATAGATGTGATTTTCAACTGATACCGCCTATCTTTAATTTAGCAAGTTTGGGGTCTTTATTAGCATTTCTCATTTTAGTTTTGAGGCATCTGCTGACTTTTAGCATATATTTATATGTTATTATGCAATATAATTTTACATAATTCCATGAACATGTGCAACAGTCCAAGAAAATACTTACAATATAATTATTTAGAAACTCAAAATGTCAGATGAGAAATTAAGTTCTGACAAACCTTGGTGGTTGCATTGCGGTGGTCTCTTGAAGACTTCACAGAACTTTACACGTCGAACGTAGCTAAGCATAGGGAGACAACGCATCGAGTCGACAGTGGCAGTAAAGCCGGATCGAGCTCAGTCGCTGTCACACAAAGTCACAACCTAAGCCCTGTTTCGAGCCAGGAAAAACCCCGTATGAGCTCATATGCATCATTCATATCCTCTCCTCCCATGATGCCGCAGCGGTTCGGCTAGTGCTCCTCAGATGACAAATTAGCAGAAACGAGCGTGGTACATTTCACCCATATTTCACCCACCTAAAGAGGTACTTAATTCCAGCCTAGTAGCTGCCTAATGTAGAAATGTTACCAGCGCTAAGTGGCCTTGATAAATCTGTCCCCTAGTGCCAGGCAGCCGCGTTTTCGTGTGATTTCTCCGAAGAATTCAGCTTTTTGATGCCTGGAATTTTTTGCCCTTTTTGAAGGCCAGTGGAAAATTTGCTGGGTATGAGAATGATGTAGTTGGTTGAGTTCACCTTTAACCCTTTTATAAATTAAAAGAAAAATCATGATCGTTTTTAAAAAATCATGAGAGGTTATGTACAGTGGATTTCTATCATTTTGTTGTTTTTACATCATGTTTTTTCTTTGTTGCTTATGCTACATATAAAAACCTTTTGCTGACAAGGGAGGCACGAAATAATAAATATGAAATGTGATTATGAATTATGAATGAAACAATGCATATCTTACTGTCTTTACAGGGGGATGACATTTTGGGCAGGAGCTCTGAGCTAGTTTACACCGGGGAGATGTCCTGGATCTACCAGCCCTATGGGAGAAGCCAGCAGAGGGTTTTCTTTCTGTTTGATCATCAGATGGTCCTTTGTAAAAAGGTCAGTCTCACTCCAAGTCAACGGTCACAGATTTCATATTTCAACCACCCGTATTCTGTGAATGCACAAATTACATCATGAAATATTAGGAATAATATAATATAAATATAATAATAATAATAATAATATAAAATGTATATTCTGTCTTCTTTAAAAAGAGATGATACTATTAATAATAATGAATGGCCAATTGCCAAGCTTCACCAAAGAACTGCCTATGTGATTTCAGTTTTTAAGTAAATTGTTTGTACAGTACAAAATGCCAAATGCCATCAAATTCTGGAAATAAAGCAAATTGAGCCCTGCAAGCCAAGATCTGAAGCATACTGTCATTAACATATTTTCTCCACGGTCTAAGAATATTCTGCGGAATCGTGACAGGAGTCCTGTGAGCTGGTTTATTTTTGTAGGCGATACATTATGCTTATTTAATGAAGTGACAGCACATCTGTCGGAAGCTCGACATTTGATTAGGCCTAATTGTGCGATGTCAGAAAATACCCTCTGGTGCTGCAGTGTCTCGTGGACCTGTGCACGACACTGAATATGCATTTTAATATGCAAGAAATCACAGTCTTTAATATCTACTGAACATTTTGATTTGGGCTTAAACCTACAGTAATCCAGATATATTGTAATCAAATTATGCAATGAAATACTTGTAAGCTGATTGTCAATTGTGTGGTCTCAGTGCCTCAAGGGGTTATAGAACTGCATTCTGTCGTATATACAGTATGTGTGTGTTTGGCAGCAGGTGTGGTTAGGGCACTTTGCTTATAACCTGGGATTGCTGGCTCAGATCATTTGTGGCAGTGTTTCTCAACTCAAGTCCTCGGGGGATACTTGCCAGAAGGTTTTTGTTGTAACCTGATCTCACACATCTGATTTAATGACTGAACCAATCAAACCACCAAAAATGGCCATGATTATTTAAATCAGATATATGAGATTCCGGTTACAACAAAAACCTTCTGGCAAGTGGGTTCGGAGGACTGGAGTTGAGAAGCACTGCTTTATGGGAAGTCCCCTGAAGCCAGGCACTTTCACACATTTAGCTGTATAAAAGAATAATGGGAAAATGATAACTCTGTGGGCCACCCATCTCACAGCAAGTACATATTGTATGAATATAATTTGTGAAACCCATGGGATACTGTTACTTTAAAAAAAATGACAATAGCATATAAGTATGTAACAGCTTGGACATGAATACCTTAGTAGGATATTTCTCTGACATAGGATTCCCTAAAAGTAGCAAAAAATGAATTTACATATTAAGCTTTGATTCAGAAAATGATGTGTATAGCAAGGGCCTCATTTGATGTAAACCTTCTATCACAGTGAGAGATATTAGAAAGTATTTTTTTGAAGAAGGAATACACCCTTGGTCTTGGGCATAAAGGAAATACATGAAATCCAGGCAAATTGCAGTTACATGACAGTGTTCTGTCCCTTCTTATTATATTATTCCTTTGAAGGTGTATGAGGAGAATTTATATTAACAAGGTAAACAAAACTGGGATTCTCAAATGATGACTTCAAGTGAAGAATGAAGAATTTTTATTACACTTTAGTTAATCAAAGTGCAGTAATTTCATAGGACATGTAGTTAGAATTGCAGTACTCCTGAAGCGGGTTTGTTCTAGCAGTAGACAGTGGAAGCGCGCCACATACGTGTGTCTGAGGGGAAACAGAAGCACTGCACATTGGCAGTCTGGAGTCACGATGGCTGATGTGACTGAAAGGGCCCACCAGTGTGACGCTGCTGTTGGCTTGGCCCTGACAGGACTTGATACGCAGGGACATCCTGTACTACAAAGGCCGCATCGACATGGACAGGTATGTGGTGATCGACGCTGACGACGGCAGGGATGACGACTTCAACGTCAGCATCAAGAACGCCTTCAAGCTGCACAACAAGGACACGGAGGAGATCCACCTCTTCCTGGCCAAGAAGCTGGAGGAAAAGATCCGGTGGCTCAGGGCTTTTCACGAAGAGCGGAAAATGGTGCAGGAAGATGAAAAGATAGGTAAACACCTCCCTAAGAATCTTAAGAACTCTCTGTTGGAGCCTTCCGTAAATACACGAAAACAGCCAGATTCCTCCCGAAAGCATTCCTCCCCTACAGAATCATGTGTATATATGTCCGAAAGCAAATGAAGGTTATATACCGTATGCAGTCTCAACAGTTTAAAATGAAAATTACTGACTTGGTGGGCACTTGCCACATCCTACTGAGCACACTGAATCAAGTTCCTGACTCATTTATTTTTTCCAAAAGCCAAGTACGTTTTATCAAAAGGCCCAATTATATACGCAAGGGTACTGTCCAGTCTTCAAACAAAAACAATGGCGAAGAGTATTCTAAAGATTTTGCATCCATTGTTCATTCGTTGTTGATTTCAACCCTAGTGCATTCACAGTATAATTACTTGTGCAGTAAGCATGGTGTGATTTTCACATCTGATTTTCAGGGTTTGAAATCTCTGAATATCAGAAGCGGCAAGCTGCCATGACAGTGCGAAAGGTGACTAAACAGAAAGGTGAGGCAACGAAGAGATACCAGGTGATCCCCTCAAACTTTTCTTATTCTTCAGTGTCGTGTGGAGTCCCTTCACCCACTGCATTCACTGCCATTTGCCATTGTGATGTCTGACCAGTGTTAAAGGTACAATGGGCAAATTCAGACTTCTAACGGTCAAGAGAGAAATTGTAGCTTCAAACAGTCTTTCTCCCTCCCCCTTCTCTATGAACACGCCGGCGTTGAACCCCCCCCCCCCTCCTCCCCTCCCCCACACCATTGGCTGTAATCAATCTTCAACCAATGAGCTTGAATTATTGTACAGCCGTACAATGTTTTGGTACAGTGCCGGTCCACCAACTATATGTTTTGAAACCGGAATTTAAGGACTATAAACACAGGCAGAGGGTGAGTCAACATGTCAGTGAGCCTTTTTTCAATGGTACGAAGGGTTTTACAATGGTCTTGTAACAATGTTTTAACACAGAATTCTTACCTATTGTACCTTTAAGAGTCAGTATGGTGCTTAAATGTGCACTGCCATTGTTTTCTGCATGGCTTTTTGAACAATAATAATGACAACCCCTTTCTTAACCCTCCTATTATGTTTGGGATCAATTTGACCCCATTCAGTGTTCAGAATCTCTTAAAAAACTGTTTTTACCCTTTTTTTAGATTTTTCTAATTTTCTAATTTGGTGGGATTAAATAGTAAAACTGCACTAAACATAATGCTATGCGAAATCATGTACCAACTTGGCATACCAATGTGTGGGGTTCTTTTGACCCTCTGTAACTGTATAAAATGTAAAAAACCATTTAGAAAAAATTCTCAGATTTCATTGTGAATGATTTTGGTGGAACTTTACAGGTGCCAAACTTTCCCCTTACTGTAGGCTCTAAAGTAGGATGTTTCTCACAGATGTTTCATATTTATGGATAAAAGGCTAGCAATTTGGCCTTTCATAAATAAGACAAAAAGAAAACGACACACTACATGCAAAAACATTTTTATGTTTATTTGAACTGTTGAGCTCAATTTAACATAATTGGAGGGTTAAGAGCACTCAGATTTCTCCAGCTCCCGAATGTGCACAGTACACATCAATGTTTCATTGGTTCACAAATTAGGAATTGGCCACAACAAAAAACTTGGGACGAAAAACGAGAATAAAACCTATGATTAATTTACGATTGCCGGATCATAAATTAATCAAAGACATTTCTGGCCTCTGGGTTATTGATGGCAGAGTTTTCTGTTTGCATGTACATGCCTCGTGAATGATAAGTACTGCAACCATATAATGTCATTCCCATAAATATCATTGCTATTATATAATATTATTATAATGCAACAACATTGAAATAGTAGTTAAGATCATCATGTCCCTCTTTGAAATGTCAGTCTTTACATGAATGATTCAAAGAGTACAAATAAATATTTACTTTCCTTGAAAATGTTTTAGGGCTCTCACCTAAATTTAGTTAAAAGGAATCACATAAATAAGAAAATGAATTGCCTACCATCAAAATGTCTATAAAATGTAGCCTAGATTATACATTCAGTGATCACTTTAGTACGTATGTATTAGATTTAGACTTATTAAGTCTTTTTCTGCTGAAGCCTATCCACTTAGAGGTTTGACGTGTTGTGCTGTTTTGCATACCACCTTCGTTACTGTCACCTTGGTCAGCACCTGTTTCTGCCCACAGAACTGCTGCTTACTGGATTGTTTTTCGCACCATTCTCTGCAAACTGTTACTAGCCTTTACGAGTCTGTTGTGTGTGAAAATCCCAGGAGATCAGCAGTTTCTGAAATACTCAAACCACCCTGTGTGCCACCAACAAGCATTCCACAGTCAGTCACTTAGGTTGCATTTCTTTCCAATTCTGACATTTGGTCTGAAAAACAGCTGAGCCTCTTGACCATGTTTGCATGCTTTTATGCATTTAGTTGCTGGCACATGATTGGCTGATTACATATTTGCATTAACAGGCTGGTGTACAGGTCTACCTACTAAAGTGCTCACTGAGTGTATATTTTAGTTTTTCAGCTTTCATTTCCTATTAAACCTGTAGCTAAATAGCTTAAACATCATATGAAATACGTTAGTAAGAAATACATTTGTTTTATTAAACAAAATGATATCGGGTAAGATCATAACAATGGCAATGATGCCATTCAAAGCAATACAATAATTCTGTGGATCAACTATTGCTCAAACGAAAGAACACATGAATCCATTATTAATTCACAGCTGTCGCATGGCTTACTAAAACTCAACAGAACTGACTGATTTCCATTGGAGCAAAAAACAGTGTCAGCCGCTGGAGAGTTAGTAGGGTAGTTGCCGCATCGATGCCTTGCAGGTGACTTTCTCCTATTTAGGTTTCGGTTTTATTTTTTTTGCTCCTCCATTTCAAATGTATTGCCTACAGGCTACACGGAGAGCATGACCCACACATGAACTTTATTTTTAGGCACCCTCCAGACAAAACAAAAACATGGCTTGTTGTTTATCATCTCTTACTGAGTGCTACCATGAGCGCAGCGTGGATGAACACAGAGTGCACCTGGGCTCCTTACTTTGCCAAGGCAGTGGGATTGCAAGTTCAAACTCTCAATTACGTCTTCAAAATTTTAAATATTCCTGAGATTCAAACAAGTTTGATTACCAAACAAAAAAAATAACAGCCCAGGGCTGCTGGGTAGCTCACTGGGTAATAGTGCAAGTGCCACGGCCGCAGATCGAATCTGGCCTTTGCCTGTGCCGACTGGCCAGGGGCAGCATATAATTGGCTTTGCGTCGTTCAGGGATCTTGGAAAGATAAAGAGTTATAGAGCATTGTTCCTTGCCCCTGCTGACTGCCTGGGCGCTTGTGGCTAGGTTTATGTGCATGCCTGTGGATGGGTCTCCTTTGCCCCACTATGTGTGTGCAAAAACAAGCAGCTGGTTAGCGGGCGCGTGTTTCGGAGGAAAATCTTGGATTGCCTTCACTCTCCCAAGTCAGCAGCAGAGGCTGTATATGAGCATGCTTGTACATAGTTAGCAAATTGCACATTTCAAATTTTAGAAAAAGAAAGAAAAAAGTGACAGCCTTAGTCTGTGTTTTATTGTTGGTCTAGTCATTCTTTTGTGTTGAGGATGGAATATAAAGTATGCATTCAATATAATTTATGTGATGGGTCATTATCATCATGCGGTACTTTGGCACTTCACAAATTCTCTAGAATTTAGTCAATCCTTTTACATTTTTATGAATATATATTATTAAAATATATTACACAAGCTCATGCACTTAATTTCAGCAATGAATGAATTATTCATTAGATATGTACATCCTGTCAGGTGTGTATGATGACAGGGTGGACATTTTGTCCTCCTTTTGAAATTTTTAGCCTGACATGGTGGGCATGTTGTTCTTGACCACATTGAAATAACAACATTTATAATGAGAATTTGGTAGTATGAAGTGTAATTACGGACTTGTTCTATTAAAGTTGTTTTCACACCACTGAAGAGAACAAACTGCCCGGCTGTGATGTCATTGCAGAATAGGGGTCTTTTCTTAAGTGGGCAGATAGGGTAGTCAGTGACTTTAGGAAGGCACAGAAAATGTGATTTTATTATAAAAAATGAAAAATATATGATCAAAACACAAATTGAGAAATGGGATTAAAAACAATTATAAGAAAATTAGAATTGTTAAATTTTTTGTTCAAGATTTGTTCACATTTTGCTATCACTGAAGTGAACTGCCCTGGGGACATGGAAAAATCTCCTGCATCCAAAGAAACAAAAGTGTAAAATGTACTCAAATCATGAAGTGCATGTCATTAGGTTTTTATTTTCATAAAACCTTACTCATTAATAAGGAACATGTTGATATGGTCCTCCTCTGCAATTTATATAAAATGAGAAAGTCGCCCTATGGTGATATTGACCCAGCTAACTCAATAACTGTTACTCCATGTCTGTGTTTCTCTGTTTTTAGGTGTAGGCCAGAACAGATATGTGCCCCCTACATACCCCCCTCCCCTGGACCCCATGAACCCAGGACAGTACATGGTAGCTGACAGCATGGCACAATCGGAGCTTTTCGAATTTAGCGAACCCAGAAGGAGCCAGTCTCCCTTCTGGCAAAACTTCAGCAGGTTAACACCGTTTAAAAAGTAGGGAAGAGTATACCTTTTTAGATGGACCATCCTATTTTTTTTAGAAGCACTCTACTAGCGATAAATCAAACTTGTGAATAACTCATCAGAGAGGAAAAAAGGACCAAAGCTGTTTGGATTGCCACCGATTTATAACCATCTGACTGACTGAGAACTGTATGATTAACTTTACGTCTGCTGTTACCAGTATTACTCCTGCTGAACCTATTACCACCAGTACCACCCCAGTAAAAGACCCGTCAAGTCTGATATATCCATAGACCAAAACACTTGCGTTTCTCGTACTCTGTGAAATCGTTTCATTTTCTTGTGAACTTTACCCATTGGACCTTGGCAAGGAAAACACAGAGAATAATTTTCCTCAGAGAGAACTTGGTGACAAACTGACGTTGTAAAAAAAGCACTAATATTTAAAATAGTTTTGCCATTCTGGGTGTTCCCCTGTAGTGCACTGTGCTCCCGGTGCCATTTCCTGCTGCTTATATTGTTTCCCCTGTCTGTTTTGTTTTTTATTTTGGGAGGGAGGGGTGAGTATTACTTATATCAAAGCCTGTTTCTGGCGGATCAAGGAAAAGTTCAGACTAATGACTACTGTTTGCGTGCATTCTTTGAATCTCTGGTGTTCTCCTGTTGGCTGCATGGAGAGGTCTGTTCATCTGCAGGTTTTTATGTGCAATGCTGTTCTTACGGGTCAAGGAGGGGGAAAAATGAATCGGCAACCACAACTGACCACCAGTTTACCACGGACATGCCTTGTGCCGCAGACAGGGTACTTATTCACCGTGGATAACGCTAACTTTTTGTCGCATGTCATACAGGGATTTCTGTTCACGTAAAGAGATGATCGTTTTCTTCAAAACTGTACCGGTTTACGTTGCCTATTGCCGAGGCGGGCTTTTAAAGTTCTGATCACACTGAATTATTAAATGGTTTTGTGCACTCCTGGCCTTCGTTTTCATAAAAGGAAATGATCATTGTCAGGAAGAGGCCTGAGGTTACATATCTGTAATATTTTTTATTGTGTTCATTTGAAGAGATGTATTTATCTGATCAATATTTTCAAAAAGATGTCATTAAAAATTGAAATGACTGACTTGTGCGGGATATCTACAAATGCATCTCCCGGGGCTAAACGAGAAAGGACCGGGGCACACTGCTTTTCCGGTTTTATTGGCCGGACGGAAATGAAAACGAAATCCAGTTGTCTCGGTGCAGCCGTGCATAGCCGGCAGGGTGGGTGTCAGCATTGTAAACAGCACTTCCGTGCTGGTGAAACCTACCCTGTCGTACTGCATTAACACCTTGTGTGTTGAGGCCCCAGCACCCCTGACACAGTCACTGTGATGGAAAGAGAAACTGATGGAAAGAAAGTTCTGTGTTCGTACTGTTCACCCAGTATGTTCACAACAGTCAAGAAATTGTGTTTTGTCAGAGAATAAATGTGTTCGGGCTTTGTTCACTGTGGAAAATGGCAATTGATGCAGCTGAAGGAAAAAATTCACAAAAATCTAAAAGTATTATTATGAATTAATTATTTTTTGGTGTCACCACTACCACTGTTGTGCTTTTAAATCCTGCCCAGAAAAACATCAGAATGAATGATTACCACAGAGAATATGAAATGACGGCCTCCTAAATAAATTTTTTAAATGGAAAACTGTGCTCCTGGAAATATAATCATTTCAAGAGCTTCGGGCACATCTTATTCCTACAATTTTCCATCTGAAGTTGTCACAGGAAATACCGACACCATTCATCTCACAATATTTTCTGTCTCTGTGCAGGAACTAGTGTGCTTCACTGCCTGCTCGGATTTTATCGGTGAGATTGGTTCAGTTGTCAGAGGAAATGTACTTAAGCAAGCACTCACTGGCTGAAAGTTTCAAAAGAATTGGGATGAGAATACTTGGAGTTTTGCACATAATACAGGAGAACCTCAGGACAAGAGACAGGGTTCTGTTATTCCACTTTGCAATTTGGCCTTAATTTGGAAAAGTTTGATTTGCTTCTTTCGTGAGCCAGCATGCAAATTTTTGTTCCAACAGAATTAGTCATCAATATGAGCCGTTTGATTTAACAGTTCCGTAATCTATCTTTAAATTTCTCATTGAGAGTGACAGTAAGACCATCGAAATAAAAGAAAACTGAGTAGATTAATTGTAAATTGTGTCAAATTTCAGTACAAGTAATACTGGCACTGCGGTATTTTGCAGTGTCTTGGTGGTTTTAGATTTTCAGAACCACAATTGTGAGCATTTAGAATGACCAGGTTAACAGTGTTAACAGAGCATTGTGCGATATTTTATATATGCGCATCTTTGTGAGGAGTCTCACTGGATTCCAGTGAGGATACTGGATTCTCTTTATATAATTTCTGTGGCGCAAGTAGTAACACATGCATGTGGCAATATAATATGCAGATGGTAAATTTGCAATTATGACCATTGCAGAAAAAGAACATGTGTAAACCAGACAATCTACCATACCAGCCCATGTGATGTTATTAAATCTGAATATGTATAAAATTGCACTTTGGGCATTTCAAATGTACTGCCAGATCCCATGTCTTTCCCATGTCATTACAGGAATTATTTTAAATCATCTTCATACTTTCAGTATTTATAGTGGAGTGGAGAAAATATATTTGAAACACAGTCTTTCTGTGTCTTTTATCCTTCTTAAAATCATTGTGCTTTGTCCTGTTCAGTCAAACATGGGATTAATTAATTTCATCATTCTTTTGTTCTAAATGGAATTAAGTAATGCCTCCATGTATTCATTCATGTGTTACTGTTATGAATAAATTGGGACGGTACCGTAAACCACTCATTGATTACAATATCTTAAGATCAATGCATTTGATTGAACAAATCCCAGATAAAAGTTTCACATTGAACAAACTGTTACTCAATATTTCCAAAATAAAGAGGATTCAGTCTTCAAAAATGTCCTTATTTTGCAAGTGTAGGGCATTAGGATAGCTAATATATTTCAAAAGTGCCAAAAATAGTTTTTGGTTTTATGTGAGCAATCATTTCATGAAGAGTAAGGTGTTACTTTTTTAAATGGTGGATATCTTGTTTCGGATTACTGCTTGTATTACTGAGGTGACTTCACTCAGGGTCTGAAATCTAATATTGCCGATAACTAGGCGCACATTTTCATTTTAAAAAGGGATTTGCCTGCTTTGAAGTTTGGGAGAAATGTACAGAAGCTGCCACAGCCATCACACGCAGAACCTACCACGAAAGTTACGTTTTTTGAACTCCAAATGCACCATCTGGAAATTGGAGAAAAGTAATCAAACTCAAGTCTCATTGAATGTTGATACATACCCTATTTGAAACAAGCAAATAGCAACAAATGTATGTGTGTATGTAGTATGTGTACATTTTTCATATGTGTTATGAAAACAGTGAGCTCCAGAACTATTGGCACCCTTTATAACTACGCTCAAAAGTGCTGTGAACTGGAAAATAATAGTTATTAACATAAGCTTTATTTTCCAACATGTGTTAGGTAGTGCGCTTTATTAATAATTAAATGGAATCAACCAAAGTCCTGCATTATTTTTCTAAATATTTCCCTAAAAAACGATTCCACAATTATTGGCAACCCAGGTTTAATACTTTGTGCAAACACCCCTGGCAAAGTTGACAGCCATGAGTCTTTTCCTATAATTTGTGATAAGGTTAGAGCTCCCATTTGGAGGGGTTTGTTTACCATTCCTCCATGCAGAACTTTTTGGAATCATTGATATCCCTGGGATACCCTCCTCTTTAGTTCAGACCACTGGTTTTGCATGGGATTTAAGTCTGGAGACTGAGGTGGCCATTGCAGAACATGGTTGTTGTTTTTACTTAATTTCTGTGTGGATTTTAATGTATGCTTGGAGTCACTGTCCTTTGGACGATCTACCTACGACCAAGACTCAGCTTCCTAGCTGAGGCTGCTAGATTTTCTGCCATGATTTTCTAATACTTTGAGGGATTTATTGTGCCATTGATCTTAAAAAGTGCCCCTGGACCACTGGTAGCAAAACATCTCCAAAATATCAATGACTCACCATCGTATTTAACAGTAGGTAGGAAGCGCTTCTCCTTGTATGTATTCCATTTTGCCATCAAACATGTTGATGATGTATATGGCCAAAATATTCAATTTTGGTCTCACCTGACCATAGCACTCTCTTCCAGTCATAATTCCAATGAGGCAAACTCAAGATGCTTGGTTTTGTTTATTGTGCTCTGTAAGGGCTGTCTTTGTACCACCCTTTCAAAGAGTTTGCTGGGATGGAGGTGGATGGATCTCTTATCTCTACAATTCTTAAACTTATACCTGATGGTAATATGCACTTGCATCCTCTTCCTTGCAAGTTTGCAACCATTCCATATGTTTTACGCCTTTTTTATTGCCCTTACAGAGCTAAGTGGTATGTTTAACCTTTTATGTATTTTTTTTGTACCCATTACCTGACTTGTGATGGTCAATTACCATCTGTCTTCTGAGTTCTTTGGCTTTTCCCGTGCTGATGGTTGACAAAGGGATCTTGCATGGTTGTTGCCTAATTTCCTATATTCTAGTGAAACAGGAAGTGATGCAATGACACAATATAGTTCCTTTATGCAGAGATTAACAAACATTGTTTGATTTGATCTACAATAATTTTGGCACATGTGGTTTTCAGAAAAAATGAGATTACTAAATAAGAAACTTTGAAACATGAGAGTAAATTGTTTGAACATAAACATCATTATCCATGTTCTTGCATGTTATATGCAACATTTTTTCTCCATTTTTGATTCTGGAGCCCACTGTATTTGTTCTGTCAAGGGATAGTTGACTTTCTGGAGTTTTTAAATATTATTTCAGTTTAGGTGTACAACTTAGATTGACCCGGACAGCTTTGGTGTGTGATGAAGGATATTTGACATATTTATAGTGTTTGATGACCTACAGGCTTTATAATGGCTGGTATTGGGACATTCAGAAGTCGTTAGTTTAAAGCAAGAAAGTATACAGTAGTGTTATACTTTCACCACACACAAAGACTGTCTGGGCCAGAGAGACACACACTAACACTAAAATCTTTTTTGAACTCCAGAATGTGAACTCTTCGGTTTTATGTTGCATTCCTCTTTTTCTGCATTCATTATAAGAAACTCATTCATTATCATCTGTCTCCATATAATGTATAACAGTTCCTTTAAACCTGTGGTTAGAACTATGCCATTATATCCTGGTGTGTATGTGTGCTGTATGTGTGTGTGTGTGTGTGGGTGAGGGTGGGGTAGATTGATGTCTTTTCAAGCCATCTTGAAGAGAACATGTATGCCTATTGTTTCCTTTTAAAATATCTTGCTTGTAAATGCATACCAGTATATTGTACAATGCACGCGTTACCATGTGACAGGAAGTGAGAATTCCAGATGCTGTGTTTAACTCCTTTACCTGAATTCTGTAGTTCTGTAGTGGGAATCCACTGTCACTGTGATAAGTGTTTCAGCTGAAAATACTCCTGTCACCACATGAAATTGGATGCATACCTTAAAGTATACCGAAGAACTGTATTCAGCATTGTACAAGGGTTCAATATGTATGTTTCCAAATCATTGAATTGCACTGCATTTTGTGATGCAACAAAAGATCAGTACATGAGAGAAGGGTCTTTTACACATTCAGCTTCCTGTTTGTACAGTATGTACAAATCTGGTATAAAGATGCAGTATGGTTGCACGGTGCCTCTCTGAAGATTTTATAATGATTAAAAAATGGCACAAATACATTTTAACACTACCTTTGAGTTTGGCAGTGATTGAGATGACCAAAAAACATTTGTATGTATCGTATTGTTATATTGAAAGAAAGTGCTTAAATTCAGTCAGTTGAAACACTGGTGAGCTAAATACCTATTTTATTTTATTTTATTTTACTGACATCAATGTTTCATATTTTTAGGGGTGTCATGTATAGCCTCAAGGCATTTCATTAAATGTATGTATTTGTTTTATTTGCTACTGAAGAAAGTGAAATGTATTAACCCTTTCCACTTTGTACTAGTCCTATAAGTGTCAATATCTGAAAAACGATTTATTACACACACATGGTTGAAGACTTAAATTAAAGAAGAGGCTTGTACCATTCGGAAATTGGAGACCCAACAAATTTATGTCAGGGTGGCCTGTAGCGTAGTGGTTAAGGTAAATGACTGGAACAGGCAAGGTCGGTGGTACGAATCCCGATGTAGCCACAATAAAATACGCACAGCCGTCCTTAACCCTGCATTGCTCCAGGGGAGGATTGTATCCTGCTACTCAACTGTACTTCGCTCTGGATAAGAGCGTCTGCCAAAAGCCAATAATGCAATGTCAGAGCATATACATATAGTGTACACAAAAGTTACACTAAAATACAAGAGAAATACAAAACGCCAATTTCAATTTCTAAGTCAAGGACCAACATAAAACTACTTTATATGTGTGCCCAAACTTCATGTCAACTTGTGTACAAAATATGGTAGAGGTATCGACAGGCATTCTAATTCCACATGAGTTTTCCCAAAGGTGCACTGAGATGTCCTCAAGTGTCCCCAAATCTCTCTAAATACATCGGCATATAAGTATCCAGACACATGAATGATCAGAAAAGCATATTTTTTTTTATTAAAAGAGATTTTTTGATACAAAGGGTAAAGAAAATTAACCTTCACGTGTGTTTTATTCACATATATGAGAGTATGTTTTTATAAAGCATGCTCAAAGTGTCCAAAAAGCCCTCCAAAAATGATTACTCATCCAAACACTTTATAATGAAACTTATAAGGATCTAAACTGTTGTTCTCGCTAGCGGAGAGTCTTTTTAACGATCTGGCATCGCCCTTTTGCGGTTTTATTACATTGCAGATATAAATATTAACACAACAATAACTTGAGACGTCAATGACTCAACCACAAGGGGGCAGAGTGGAAGGGGTTAAATGCTGAAATTCACAATGTTTATGTGAACAGGCTGTGATGCTATTGTACACTGTGACTGCTGCAACATTTACACTCCTGGTTACAGTACACTGCTCATCTTTATTGCTTTTCCCCACAATTCATCAGCAATTATTTCTCATTGGCTTAATTTAGATTCTTTGCAGCATTACCTCATTGCGTCAGATGAAGTGTGTTTATTTATTTATTTTATCAGGTTATACATTAGCTAGAATGTTTCTATGTCAGCCAAGTATTTTTACTCCGTCTCCAGTCTCCATTCTTCTTCAAATGATGGAGTCTGATACAATCCTGCACATAAAATTAGCATTTAAAAACCACAATATATTTTTCCCTCAAGCGTAAAGAAAGCTACTCCTCAGAGAATATTTTTGAATAATACATTGACATTTATTTGTAGACATATTTAGTATTAAATATCATTTTGGAGAAACAGACAATCTTAAACAAAAATACAGATACTTGAATACGTTAAAGCAATACAGTGCACTTCTGACCCGTACATTCTACATTCAAAGCAACCACTAAGCATGATTGTCAATTGATATTCATTCAGGGTGATTCATTTTTTTTAACACTGTCACAAAATCAGTTTGTTTCATTTTTCCACTTATCTCCACCAGTGATAGTAATGTATAAATAAGATGTACAGTAGGAGGGTACCATCTCTTTTCTATTCTGCCTCGTTTGTCTTGAGACATTCAAATCCTTGATGCCATGTAAGCTTACTAATTATCTACAGTATGATTATAAATTGGTGAAGTCTAGATTAGTAGTCTATTTTAGAAGTGTTCCGAAGTTCATTGGGAACTCAAATTGAAAACATTCAGATTAAATTGAGTCTGTTAAAAAGCATTCCTGAATACAGATTTGTCTTTTTTCCATCTTCTCTTTTCCATCTTCTCTCTGCATCTTTTTCTCACTCTGACACACACCGTAATTGACTGTACATCACAATAGATGCATACAGTGTAATATTCATTGACAGATACAGAAACAATTCAAGTTACTTGAAATTCATTCAGAGATTTCATCTGAAGCGTTTCAGTTATTAAATGTCAAAATTAAAGATAGGATCAACACCTTTGTGGGCTCAGTACTAATTGTGATGTCCTTACCTTATGCCGTAATTTGATTTCTTATGGAAATGGTAATCAGATTAACCATACCTTCATTTAATTACCTTTCTTGTGAGAGAAACGTTTCATGGGAAAAGACCGCTGAAGTATGCATTCATGGAAAGAGAAGAGTGGAGACTGCTCTGCACAATTTATGTAGCTACCTTAATGCAGTTGACTAACTAGTAAGGCCATTTATGGCAGTAACTCGCATCAAGATTAGCATTTCTTATTATTTGTGGGCTGAAGTATATGTATAGTCAAAATGTTTATTGTATCAAAGGTTTCTCTACAGTATTCTAAATGAAAGAGTATTTATTGGTTACTTCCCTTTCCTCTTCATAAATCCATTGACGCATCTCAGTAGATTAATTTATTCTTTATGATCATATATTACAATATTGCTAAAATATATTTATGCATTTCAGTTAATATATTGTCAATATTCTTTGTCAATAAACACCTCAAAAATACGTACTCAATTTTATGGGATAGTACTATGGATCACTGTGTCTTAAGAGTTTGGGACCTTGTATCTACACAGTCACATGTAATGTTGCTGAAAATGAACATTCAATTTGTACATACAATTTTGTAGCTGAATGAAAAGTGTTGTATATACTGTAGCTGAGCATTGGAATGACTATCGAAATGATGATGGTTAAATATATTGTACTTATTTTTATTTATTATTTTCATTGATTGACAAGGTATGTTGTGTTATTCTAAGATTTCTGATAAATTTGAAGTTTTGAATGGCCAACATTCAGGTCGGTTTCACAGCCGCAAATTAAGTGTATTCCGGGACTAAAATTTTATTTCACATTTTTTTATTTTAACATTTCATTTAGTCTAGGACTGGGTTTAATCTGTGTTTTTCTGAAACCAGTTATCAGCATTAGTCAGTTTTACCAGTATCAACTCAAAGCTGGATGTATCAAGTAGCTGTCCATTTGTTAAAATCAGTAGATCAGGAAAAATCACGAGCCCTCGTGCAGAGGAGATGGTGCATTGTCTGTAAAATAATAAGACCTATTTAATTTCATTATTTCATTGAATGGACCAAGAAATAAACTGTGCGAATGTTTCAGCCTTCGCCAGTGCCTCCCATCCCAATTTCATCAGTAGATGACACTGCCTCGATGTTGTCTTTGATGCCTGTGTTCTTCTACTAAGGGTTCCCAAACGCAATTTCTCATATCTCTAATGCCACTGTAGTAATCTCTAATTATTACTCTAATCTCTATTTACTACTCGCAAATATTCCGTGATTTTTATGAATGACGCCATAACATTACGTACAATTTCACATTAATTCTCTACTTCTGTGAGAAATCAATAAACACACAACTGGTATTGGGGTCTGCACCTGTGTGAAACATTGAATGAATGTATTTATTTTCTCTATACATTTCATTTTGGTATTAAAAGATGCAGGTCAGTATATGTATTTTAATTAGAGTGTCAGTATGTGTATTTCACATGTGTTATGATTTCAGTGAGTGTCAATCCTAAAGCTCGCCTTGTGTGCAATGTCATTTCAATTAGTTAAAAAAAGCCAATCCAACCACAACAAAGAATATGAAAATGAATATTGGTTAAGTGGATTGGGCAGCTGTAACACATAAAATTACATTTTCCAGAAAATACATCATACATTTGTCATACCTATGAATTTGTTCTCTGTAATGTTCATTTAGGAAAGTCACTGTGTGTGTAGGAAAAACCAAGGAGTGGGCAAGTGGTTTTATTTTTTGGGGGGGAAATGATAAATATATATTGATACATAGACTTATTAAATGCAGTTTCGACACTTATTCTAGGATTTTTAAATGGTCCCTGTCATTAGAATTGGATGTGGTATGTGTGTGTATTATGTGTGTGAGAGAGTGAGCGTGGGGCGAGGGGGCTACCTTTGACATGACCTCAGGGAGGTTATAGGTTTTTAAAAAAGCACATACAGTTAAGCTGCCATTTACAAATAAAATGCTTTAACACGTGTTGTGAATACAGGCTACCTACTGACATATCCCGTCTGACAAAAATAAAATCAACTGGCTATGACCTGGGACAGAATTTTTGGGCCTTCTTAGACAGGGAGGTCAGCTTACCAAATCATGCGACATGCCTCTGTTGTACCCTACTGTATGTGAACACAGAAACAGTTTGTTCTTACTGTCTGTGTAATCTCTAAACCTTAAAATTGCTGTTCCAGTCAGGTCTCATAGGCTACTGTAGAATTCTGATCTCTTGAGGATGATTGGAATAAGATGGTAATAAGGAGGTAAAACTTTATATTACCACACCAGTTTTTTCCAGTCTGTGCATGAATTATTGTCCTCAGGCTTTGAAAGAATTTCATAGTTTTCTTTAGTTTTTTGTTTGTTCTTGCATTTTGCTTTGCTTTTCACCTTTTTCTCGTCAGGAAGTTGTGAACAGCCAGGCTTAGTTGTCTCATCGACTGTATGCAACAAATAAACAATCACATTTGTTCTGAGTGCACCTCTGCTGCATATGATTTTATTGTGTAAATATGGAATTATTTCAGTGTTCATTCTAGTGCTTTTGATTTCCTCAAGTGGTTCCTGGGTATGTGTGCATTCAATCTCGTGAGTTGCTGTAACAGGTTTGTTTTGTAAATCAAAGCATTTACAATAAATTCGTAGAGCCATTTGACTTTGTCTGTTTCTTGTAAGTCTTGTCTTTCACCTTCTAGCTTTGACGTGGTACTGAAAAAAGATTGATTTATTTTGCTTTATTTTTTAATTGAGCAGTTTCTCTTCACATTTCAAGGACAGTGGAGCAGCTGAACTTCTCCATAACTATTCCATGGTTTTCCAGGATTGAAGGATTGTGGGATCCCATATGAACAGGTACCTTAAAACTTTGGTAAGAATGAAGAGAAGTTTCTGTCACACTCATACAGAACTTTCAATAGTCACGCAGTAACTAATTAATGAGTATTTACACTCAGTGAGCCATTTATTAGGTAGACCTGTACACCAGCTTGTTAATACAAATATTTAATCAGGCAATCATGTGTCAGCAACTAAATGCATAAAAGCATTGTCGTCAAGAGGTTCAGCTGTTGTTCAGACCAAATGTCAGAATGGGGAAGAAATGTGATCCAAGTGACTTTGACCGTGGAATGATAGTTGGTGGCAGACGGTGGTTTGAGTATATCAGAAACTGCTGATCTCCTGGGATTTGCACGCATAACAGTCTTTAGAGTTTGTAGAGAATGGTGCGAAAAACAGAAAACATCTAGTGAGTAGCAGTTCTGCGGGCAGAAATATGTTGTTAATGAGAGAGGTCAGAGGAGATGAGTCAAACTGATAGGAAGGTAACAGTAATGCAAATAACCACACATTACAATAGTGGTATGCAGAAGAGCATCTCTGAGCACACAACGTGTCAAACCTCTAAGTGGGTAGGCTACAGCAGCAAAACCGATGGAAAGTTTTAGCAATACTGTCTTCCCCATGGGTGTGCGCAACTATGAAATAAATTGAAGAGAGAGCAGAGACTAACAAATGAATTACCTAGCTCCAAGTTTAGCCCTTCTACCACTAGTTGGAACAATTAGGTGAGTCTCTCTCTAAAACCGGGTCTCTGAGGCAAAATAAGACAAATGTAAAAAAAAAAACACAAGAAAATGCACTTTAGGTATCAATAGTACAGCCTTTCCCAGACAGATCTGCACTCAACAGACAGTTTAAAAAGAAGGGATCAAACACCACTCTTGACAAGCAGTGCTGTTTATCAGTTGTTCACAATGAGGGCTGGGATTGCCCATTAAAGTAATTGCAGGCAAGTTGTTGGGAAGTATCTAACTTCAATGACTGCACCCATTGCTGCATCGCTACACAGGGGTGTCATCAGGGATTTTGAAAATCTCTCACATCAGGCCCCATCACCCCAGAAATTCCTGTTGTAACATGTTTTGTCCTAATGGAATTAGGATGGATGGAACTTGGAATTGTCCCAATTCATTCAGATGACCACTCGATGAAGCCACGTAGAAGGGGCTATGTGAGCGGACACAGGGTTTTTATAAATAGAAACAAAAGCCCCTTCAATTGTGAGCAGCTGCTTCAACGGGGACATTTCTGCAGCAGTAGTTCTAGGAATTATGTGAAACAAATTAATCGATACAGTTCATCTGTGAGTTGGGTTCCAGGCAGTGTCACAACCCAACCTAAGGGAAGGATAAGGACGATTAAGAGAACTTACTTTAAGGTTCAACGATAATTTAATATAATTAAGAAATATAAAAAGATATGCGGTGTGCAAGTCAGTAGGATCAGTAGTGAAGAAAATGTTGGAATGAGTGTACATGTTCTGGCAGGTGTTGTAGCATGCCAAACCAAAAGACTACAACCAAACACAAGATAACTGAAGCGGTGTCAAAGATTAGCCTCAGCTGCCTTGATAAAGGGAGTGCCAATGGTTTCCCAGGTGCTGTACATCTACACTAACGAGCCCCCTGCAGGTGAGACACAAAACAGCAGACACTGACAGCCAAGTAGACTGAGGCTGTCACAGGCAGTTCCAGAGAGTTCTGTTACTTTTGGCATTCGGTGACAGTGCGACAGAGCGAAAGCTTGGAAAGAAAGTTTCTTTGCTGCTTCAACATTCATGAAGTATTAATTTATTACAATATTCATGGGTTCTGTGCCACCACTGAAAATGTTTATAATTAAGTGGCTGAATTTATCATTTCCAGTATTCTGTTAAAAGGGAATATGAATATGGCCTTGTTTTAATAATTCACATCACCAATCTGAGTCTCCATTAGAGAATGATTAAAACTGTTTAGACTGACTTGCATTCACTATACTACATTGCACCCAACCAAATATCTTAATTTTCCTATTGTCATTCCTTCTGCACACCAACATTAATTGTTTGATAATAAGGCTGTGATCTCCTTTTTGGCAAATGTTTGTTGATTGTGTCAAGATATTTGCCAAATAAGTTGTTTGTGTAGTGCTGTAAAGGGGTGAGCATTCTGTGATAATGATTCTAAAATATGTATTTCACTAGTATAATGAGACAGCATGAATATTCATGCTGCAGAGCTAGAAGCTATGCTACTGTATGTACAAATCAGAGACATCTGTATTGAAATAACCTCATGTCGGAGCTTTATGCATTTCAAGAAAGTTATGTAAGCAGCCAAGATCCTGAATGTACAGTATGGTAAAGTGTGCATTAATGTGTCTTCAAATAACAAACCTATTTACTAGATTGTGTAATAATAAACTATGTCATGCATTATGGCAAGTTAATGACAAATTTCAGTGCAGTGTTGCGTCAGTCTAGCCAAGTCTGTTCTATTTAAACATCTTTCAATGCTTAGTAAACATGAATCGCTGCGACCAGGTTTAGGTAAGCATCAGCTACCAGGTTTTGATGAGCTAAAACATCAGAAGCATGCCCAGTTTATCAGATATTTTTATTACTGAGAAGATCACTGAGCCAAGAACATAAAACAAAGCACCTGAGATGATCGCAATCTTATTATCCAGCCACAATGCTTGTAAGAATGGATCCGCATTGTATTGTAACAAAATTAATGGACAAACTGATACAGTGCCCAATCAACAGAAATGGAGTCCACATAACAGGGACAGGGTGGAAATTACTGTCCAGTCAAATGCACAGAGGGCAATGACATTCCGGTTAGTCACATATAAAATACATTCTGTTTTATGAGTCTTTAAAACATGAAATATGAATAAATAACAAAAAACTGCAAGCCTTCCCAAACTACTACTTTAGTGGGTCAGTTAAAAATAATAGGCACAGACTTCCCACTACTCAGTCAAATAATGAAATAAAGTTGGACACATTTAGGAAGCACAGCTGTCATGATAACCCCTTTGGCACCAGAAGGGTTGGGAACGGAGTGCTGCTGTTCGTGGCTCCAGCGAATCACAGTTAATTAAATGAAGTACCCTGAAAACAAATATGTCCGCCATACAGATGGGACAATGCGATTTGGATGATTCCTTCTTCAGTTTCCATGTGGTTAGAATGATCACCCTTCCTTTCTGGAAAGTTTTTGTTTTTACTGTACAATATAATATCAATTGATGCTGATCCACAATAATGCAAATTTCCATACAGGTGACTTAATGCACTAATTTGTATGTCAGTTTGCAGATTTAACAACGCCACCAGTGACAGCATGGGTAGCCATTTTGAATACCCTGAAAATACCAAAGGTTGTACCACAATCCTGTTGTTATCATCCTGTTTCAGCAGTATGGACTTAAACCAGTTAGCTCTGTGTGTACAAGATACAGTCATAAGAAAGACAAAACTGTATCTTGTGACTGTAGTAGTTTGTGTAACCTCTTATAACATGATTCATCAGTATGTGTGCAAACATTTTTGGTTGATGGAAGCACAGTTATTCATGTGGCAGAAATTCCATGCTGCTGGTAAAATAGTTACATATAACATACATAACCCAGAATTAAAGGTCTGGGGGAAAATAGAGCCTGCTTTCTTTATGAATTTCATTTGTTTATTTTTGATTAAACAAGCAAAGGGGTCCAATTTGAATCGTGTGTGAGAATCTGTAGCAGCACAGAGGGGGGTCTCTCCTATTAAATGAGCAAACTGCAGCAAAACACATTTAACTGAATATTCAGCTCGTAATTTTTACAAGTGGAATGACCAAAACGCTGAGTGGTGAACAAAAGTAGTAAAACACAATGTACACTTTACATTTGGCATGATGCAATTCTGTGCAGGTCTTGGCATTTATTTCTCTTCCGGCTGCGCCGTAAAATGTCGGTAGCGATGCCATTCCCTAAACACGGTGCTTGAAATGGTGATTTTTCACAGGGGGAACTGATTTGTGTTTCCCCCCGCGTGTGTTTGGGGGGAGGGAATCCACAGTGAACCGTTTCACCACAGTTTAAGTACATTAATCTAATCTTTTAATTTCTGGCAGCCCCGTCGCCCACGAAGGCATAAAGGAGATTGGATTATATCGAGTGAAGCTGATCGAGCAGCAGCTGAGCCACAGACGGATTTGGCCGAAGCTCAAAATCTTACATTCTCCAATTTTCAGAAACAATTACCGCCAAGGCGTCATTCAAATTCGGTTTAAAGAAATTATATATTGCAATAACCACAAATCATGGTTCGTTATGAAGTGAATTGGCAATGTGACATCTACAGTATGGAATCCTCACACTGCATTTACATCAATGTAAAACTCTCCTCTGGCATAACAGAAATGTAACTCTTAACAATCAAAAATCATTTACAATAACCATCCCAGGCTACAATAATTATTTTATAAAAAATGTTTTTTTTTTTAATGCACCTGGCAATGTTCATGCTGTTTTGAGTGATATGGCTTTTAGTGTAACAGACTCAATTGTCCTCAAATGCTTCGTTGATACTGTATGTGTGTTCAGGGCAGTGTGACACTGTCTCGTACAGAATCATTTTGACCATGGTAAAGAATGAATGGGTTCTCTCTGCCGCAAAGGTTGAAATACAGTCGTACATGGAGCTTCGTAGTGGACTATGCCATTTGGTGTTGGTGATACGCATCCCAGCATGAGTCTACACTTTGGATTGACGCACATCTGTCCACTCCATCTTAGTGTTCTGCAGAGCCTGGGTCTTCTTCTGGTCCACTTGCACGTAGTCCACCCGATGTTCATCACTGAGAAACGCCTTCTGAAGCACATAAGACACAAAGGGAAGAAGCCATGAAGCAGAACACAGATATGATTGTAGCATGCCCTGCTGAAAAAAAACAACTGAAGTTTTGAAACAGCTCAGAACAGCTCCCAGCTTGACATGGTTTATCTGGTTGACCAGTTCAGACCAGCTCAGAGCTTGACATGATTAGACCAGCTGAAGACATGTTGTGAAACTGCTGGTAGCTGGTCAACCAGCAATCAGACAAGCCACCAGCACTAGCTGGTTAACCAGCTCATACTCAGCTAGACCAGCTTCATGACCAGCTTGGCCATGCTGGTTGACCAGCTCATTCCCAGCTAGACCAGCTTATGACCAGCTCAATTTTCAATTTTCACTTATAAAAATGCATCTGGAGTGTACGTTCCATGCCACAGCACAGGAGAGAGCTGGTGGTACCTCTGGCAGGGTGAGTTGTTGACAGGCCAGCCTCACGCTCGGTTCCGCTGCGTGATTCATTATAATGGCAATGACCACTGCACTACCTCATCACTTTTATTTGCTCATAAATAAGTCAAATTCACAAACTGGACATAAATATCTTATGTGCCACTGCTGCAGCGAGGCAGATGAATTTCGCCTTCACTGTCATAACCGCTATATCAGCAGTTCTTCAAGCAAGAAATGATTTATTTCATGCAAAATTTAACATTTCCGCAATGAGGACTTGGCCGGAAGTAATCGCTGCTGTCGTTTTTTAAAGATCTCAACAAGACCACTTTACAGACAAATAATTTTTGTTCATTTAATACTTGAACTAGAAGTAGTAGCATCATTAATGCATAGTGGGTAAAATGAATGTTGACAGGAACATAATTCTGCTGGCACACAGTTTTAAAATCTTTGAAGACAATTTTGCCAACTGATGCGTCAAGTATTTATTAAAATGTATAAGAATAAGAAAACAAGGCCCTTTATGAAAGTGAAATTATTGGTAATGTAATGTGTAAAATATACAGTATATTATTTTGCTCAGGTATGCCACAATAAGGACTAATTTATCAGTGACTGGCAGTCAATGACTTTATGCTTAAGAACTGCCAGTGATTGAATTGGGTCCACTGTTAGATCATGAACACAAACCAGCTGGCTCTTAAGGAGCAGTTGCCTCGATACAGCCATGCCGCACATATGGAAAGTAGTTTCATTTGCAAATGGCTTTGTTTGTCACTACAGTTCATGTGGTTGGGCATGAACTCATAACCGCTTTATGAAGTGAGTTATGAGGGTACAATATGTTTTCTGAGCAAATTTGAATCACATTGGGTGGGCTGTGCATAAAATCTGAGTAGTGCATATAAAACTGAATTTTAAAATGTACCCTAAACTTTTGGTCACCACATCATGCTATGTACAGTGAGCTCCATAATGTCTGGGACAAATTTTATTTTATTTTATTATTTTTTGTTCTGTATTCCACGATTTTAGATTTGTAATCAAACAATTATGTATAACCTATATACCGTATGAGAGGCCCTTAATTCCTACATCACTCAATATTGAAGTAAATAGCCTCAAACTAAAGCTGATGGTCTGCCTTTTAACCTCATATCGATTGTTTCATTTCATATCCAATGTGCTAAAGTACAAAGCCAACACTGCAAAAATTGTCTCAATGTTCCCCAACTTTTGATGGCCAGTGTATGTACTGTATTTTTGAACTTACCCATAGTTATATGATAAGATCAATATCAATGTCATCCCTGTGCATCCAGTACAAAAATATTAGACAATATTTGATTAGCTAGCTAGTCTTTGGCCTACTTTTAAATTGGTGTTGTTGAGTAATTCATTACTTAACAGAAAAGAACATGCAAGGCACGAGAGTGAGGTTTTTTTTGTTCACAGGATGAGATGGTCCTATGCCACATAAATCCGCTGATAAACACCTGTATTCTGCATCAGACAAGCTCCTCTTTCCCACATCCTACTCACCTTCTGCACAGGTGAGGGGGACGCGGAGTTGAAGTCCAGAGAAAGGTAGTCAAGGTTTGATCTCCGGAGCCAGGGAAAAGCGCCGCTACCGTTCGCAGAGAAGAACAGCTGCCTGGTGTCCTGCGATCGACAGGCAACGACAAACTTAATTACCTGCAGCTTCTGCGCACATTGGCAAAGACCAGGAACAAATGCAGTGTCTGAAGTATCGTTTTATGGCTATTTGCTGAAAATTTGGCTCAATGACATTTTCCTAGAGCTAAACTTGGAGCCAAAATGGAGGCTCTGGTACTTTTAGGGGAAAGGAAACAGCCGTGCGTGTTCAATCATTTATAAAGGCTGTGAGAAAATTATTGCAAATCTACTGTTCTCGGTGCTCATGCATTTTACATTTCTGTCATGTTCAATTTAATGGAGGGTTTTACACCAGATGAGACCGACGTGACAAATGATGGCAGTACGAGGAGACGTAGAGCGCTAATGACGCCTCTGGCTTTGCTCCCCATTTTGCAGTCGCCGAATTTTCCGCGTGGGTTATCTGAAAGAGCGAGAGGGCACGGCCTTTCTTACCGGCCTCGGCTTTCTGAGAAAAACTGCGGCACAACCCAATTAAATGATGTAAAACCAATCCTGCTAGATGACTCATTCTGAGAAATTGATATGATGGACACTTTGTTATATTGCACCAGTTACTTATGTGGACACTCAATGTCATTGTGCTTCTGCTGTAGAGAATCAGAGAATCTTCCGGGTCCTTGGTTGCCGGTCTTATTACCAGTATGGGCACATGTACATCTTTTCCTCAACCATAATGTACCAAGTTAGAATGAAGCACACAGTGCTTTTTTTTAAGCTGTATTCTGTACTGTTGATATTCTTTTTTTCGTTGGAATTTAAACAACCTAAGTGAAATTTCATTGAATCCTGGACCACAAAGTCATCTTACTCTTACATTATTGACGCAAACGTTTGGGGTGGGTTCTTATTTTCAAAGAACCCTATTCAAGGTTTCACAGTACTACTGTTGATGTGGCATCAGCACAAGGGACATTGCTAAGACTGGAGGAACCACGTCCTTCTCCGTTTGCATTACATAAAATATTGTTTTTAGCTTACATAGCATTTATTTGTTACCATTAATCAATCCTTCTTTCACTGCACAAAATGGCAGTGGATTGCTCCCCCTGTTTAAACATGTAAGGACGTAGTCGACATCTTGTTCAGTGGAGATGTTAAATGGTTTAGACAGTGATGGCATTTGCTGATGCAGCCACTCTGACCTCCCACAAGAGACTTCATTGGAAACAAAAGGCTGAATAACAATGTTTCAGTTTCATTTTAGAAGAAGTCAAGTCTCATTACTGTTAGAATGCTGCTGTCCTCCTGATCTCCTGGAACGCCTCCCAGTGTGCGTCTTCTGTCCAGCGGGAAACACAGACTTGCTTTGCTGAGAATTCATAAGCAAAACATATAGACATATACACACATACACACACACACACACACACACACACACACACACGCAAGAGTATAAAGAGGTTAGATTTGGATCTTTCAAGACTGCATAGTTTAGCAGGAGTCCTAAACTTAAACTACACTTTTACATAAATAGGAAAAAAGAGAGAAGAGACAAATGTATAAAGGGGCCACAGCAACTCATTAAAATTTGACTCCACAGTGGTAAAACAGAAAAAAACTTCTTTATAAAATGAATACAACAGACTAGATTTCATAATGCTCAGACAAGCATTATGCAGTGATCATCTTTCATTCCTAAAGGCATCAATATTAGTGCTAGAGGATCACTGTTTCATATGGAATAAAAAGATTTCTATTCAGAATTGGTTGAACCGGTTGAATTTTTTAGAATCTTAATGCATACTGTAACGTTAAATGGCCTATTAGCGCAGCTGGTTTGGATGGACTCAACTGACTCTCCAAGTTCCCTGAGGAGAAGCGAGTCAGGGGGTGGGCTCTGAGGTGTTTCTGTCACACCTACCCGGGCTCCGTAAAGGTCCTGGTCAGCGGTATGTGGGTGGGGCATTCCCGGATGGTGGACAGACCCCTCAAGTCCAGAGGCGGGGGCCTAGCTATAATACAAGAAATAAACAGCAAGCTATTGCCATCATCTGCAAAAATAGACTGAACATTGTTTACGCAAGTCCTTTTTTCGTCTGCCGACGATTTACAAACGGCCAAACAAAGAAACAATTAGTGACATAAATTAGTCTCGAAATGCACCAAAAGACCTGCAGACATTGCTAGCCCTCCAGAACTGGATTCCGAAACCCCTGGTCAAAACGAATAAATAATGCACAATAATGCACCACATTACGTATTGCAGGCCATATTGCAATGCACAGCACACCGGTGCCTTTTCTTCCTTGCGCAGAAAAGTGCATAGAATTGACCCATTAATCTGCAAAGCCTTTGAGACCTGTGTGTGTGTGTGTGTGTGTGTGTGTGCGTGTGTGTAAATTTGCAGCCCACAACCGACGCATAAATTCCATTGGAGGGTGGAGGACGCCCCATCCATGAACGTTTTCCTGGAGTCCCGAAGCTGGAAGAGGCCGCACCATCAGCTCGCTCCCATCAGCGGAGCGTGTGTGGGACTGGGATTTAATTTACGAGACCTGGAAAACGGCTGCAAAGCTCAGGATCTATCAGGCGGCTTTGATTTGCTGCATTGGAACGGGAGAAAACCTGCGGAAAACACTTCAGTCTACTGCAGCTGCACAGACCTGCATGGTCTCTCCTCTGGGTATCTGAGTTCGCACAAGCGTTAAACACGTTAGATGAATGTGTCCTGTATGTTTGGAATACCAATATCCTGTTTGACGTCTCAGTAAATTGAAAAACGTACAGTTTATTTTCTATACTTTTACTATATAAACTGTGAGCATAACTGCAACTATTCATTTTGAGTGTTACATATGTATATTCATACAATATGTATGACTTGCTTTTTTGAGCTGATACCATACATTTACTAACCCCACCTATGCTAGAGTACATGTACTGTAACATGGGAATTTAAAAGGAAAACATATTTTTACATATTTGATGGGACTCTGGTGTCTCTAAGAAGCTACATAGTATGGAGAATGGATCCTTATGTAAAGGATCACACATTGAGAAATGGGAAAACAGGGCATTCATTTTGACACAGTAGACTACTTGATTATCATTTGTCTACAGCTATTTAACTTGAACTCTCACCCTATTTTCAGTACAAAATTTTAACTTAAATTAAATGGACTTGCTAATTTCTTTCTTCACAATACCCTCAAATACATTTGCCGGTTAAAGGACTACAGTCTTGCATCCACTATGGTACTTTAATTTTATGTTGTAGGTTTATGTATTTTATTACTATTGGCTGTGACACTAATGGCTTGCCAGCTGTTCCTCACCCAAACATTTATGTGTACACTTACGTAAAAGCAATAAACGCATCTGCTGAATGGTTAAATGTACGTAAACATAAATACAGGTGATCCAGATGTCCATTGTCCATTGTCCATTTCTGAACAGTAAAATTTTAGGTAATGGACTGAGTACTATTACATACAGTTTATGTTTAAAATGTATGTGGCTGGGGCAGAGGATGTGCAAGTTAGTATGCTGTGTGAGCAAGTTTATGTTGTGTTGTGGGAGCTATTATGCTGTGTGAGCTAGTTTATGTTGTGTTGTGGGAGCTAGTATGCTGTGTAAGCTAGTTTGTGTTGTGTTGTGGGAGCTAGCATGCTGTGTGAGCTAGTTTATGTTGTGTTGTGGGAGCTAGCATGCAGTTTGAGATAGTTTGTGTTGTGTTGTGGGAGCTAGCATGCTGTGTGAGCTAGTTTGTGCTGTGTTGTGGGAGCTAGCATGCAGTTTGAGATAGTTTGTATTGTGGGAGCTAGCATGCTGTTTGAGCTAGTTTGTGTTGTGTTGTGGGAGCTAGTATGCCGTTATATTTAGAATGGTCTCACCAGAGCACAAACACCTCAACTTTTATATGCCTCATTTGTAAAAATACAACACCAAATTTAAAATCTCATGAAACTGGGAAATTCTAAAGCTGTATAAATGTAACAGTTTTAATATGGCATGCATCCAATATATTTTTTTGTTTGTTTCATTGTGATGTTTTATTCTGATGTTTGTGACTGCAAACTATTGTGTCCCCATTATGGTTATACCAATAAACCACTGAACGTTTAAATGCCACAGCACAGGGCATGGGCTATATTTCACTTTCCGAGAGAAAGGCCATCCTCTCATGCTGATTAGACAGGAACAAGCATTTTTACCCTGTTGTATTTGGCCAAAATGTTTGTTGCAAAACACAGCCTTTTTAATGGAGCAGAGACCAACAACAAACAAAGGCCATTTGCCCGCAGAAAAGCAGGTCACGCAATCGACTTTTACTGGATGTTGAAACCACAGCCCTGCGCTCGCCACAAAAAGGCTTAAATTCACACTTCACTTTCTGGGACTTTTTTATCGGCCCAGGCAATCATTAGTTATGATTATCTCGTAAGTTTAAAACCGTGGTAATTGACTACGGGCAAATAAAGCAGCTCCAACTCATGCCTTCAACCAATTTTCATACCTGGTCAGACCTCAAGTCGCTGATCCACTTCTCCCAGTCATGATGCCTGTCTATACTGGCGCCCCCCAGAGGTGGAACTTCCACAATGGTCAAGACAGCAAAATCATATGGAATTTTCCCACCCACGTTCTGCAGACCGCATCTTTGTTCCCTACCCAACCCCACCTTCAGGTTATGGCATTAATTTAGGTTAAGGTACTTTTTCAGCCTTGCTCAGGGGCTGTGCAGATCTTATTGTGCCTACACTGGGGCTTGAACCACCACCCTTTCGGGTCCCAGTTGCGTACCTTAGCCGCTACGCTACATGCTGCCCTTTAGAGCAGTCTGTTTGTAAAGACAGGCTCATGCTGCACCAGGAGAGCTGCTCTCTCACCTCTCCTGCGGGGCTTGAGATCCCGGTTGACTGGCGGTGGCTCCAGGTCGATGGGCAGGCCTCGCGGTGGGGCGGGGGGCGCGGCTGTCTCGGCTCCTTCAGGCAGGAGGAGCTTAGCGGAGGTGGGGCTCATGGGGATGTATCCGTCGGACGTGGTGTCGGGAGAGAGGGCAGGAGTCGTAGCCCCGGAGCTCATGGGGACGTAGGAGTCTTCGTAGGAGTCGGAGCTCGGGCTCTGAACAGTGGCAGGACGAGGCTGGAGCACAAGGTTTGTGTTAAAACCGCAACACAAGCACTTCTGTATTATTTACAGCGCCCTCCAAAAGTCCATCTCGTGTACATCTTTTGACCTCAAACTTTTGGAGGGGACTGTATTTTGTTGACCAAATACTGCATATAGTATGACTCTGGTTATTCTATTTCAGTGGTCTCTAACCCTTCGTTGTTACTCTGCTCTTAATGAATCAAGCAGAGCAGTTGATTACACAGTTAACTCACTTCACTTTGTAACCTGGGTCTCAACAGGGTGCTGATTTTAAGGTGAAAACAAAAACCAGCTCTTCAGGACCAGGGTTGGAGACCACTGTTCTACCTCTTCTGTATTTAGTGCCCTATAATCAACATACTTATGACACTAACTCTAACTTTGTCAAAAGTGTCAATTTATTAATGTTACCTTATAATTCACAGCTCACAATGCGTCACCCCATATAACCATTTAATAGCTCTTGTGAGAATGAGAATAAAGCAAAGGTACTGAGGGATGATACTGTAATTAATGTATAACAATGTGGCAATTTCTTACCAAATTAAGACTGAGCCTTTTGTTCCAGCTTCGACCTGAACCGTTCTCAAACTCCCCTTAAAAATAGAAGCATTAGATAAATCATAAGCAGTTTTAATCATGAACATTACAGTCCATGAAAAGAAAGCACCAGCTTGTGGGCCTAAACAATGCATGATAAATTAAAAGGAAAACATATTTTTACATATTTGATGGGACTCTGGTGTATCCAAGAAGCTATATAGTATGCAGAGTGGATCATTATGTAAAGGATCACACATTGAGAAATGGGAAAACAGTGCGTTCATTTGGACACAATAGACTACTTGATTATGAGTGAACTTGAGAAGTGTCTCACCCTGTTTTCAGTATATAATTTGAACTGAAATGAAATGCACTTGCACATTTTTTTCTTTACAAATAGAGTTTGGCATATACAACAAAAAAAGGGCTCCATCCATCCATCCATTATCTGAACCCGCTTATCCTGATCAGGGTCGCAGGGGGGCTGGAGCCTATCCCAGCATACATTGGGCGAAAGGCAGGAATACACCCTGGACAGGTCGCCAGTCCATCACAGGGCACACACACCATTCACTCACACACTCATACCTACGGACAATTTAGACTCTCCAATCAGCCTAACGTGCATGTCTTTGGACTGTGGGAGGAAACCGGAGTACCCGGAGGAAACCCACGCAGACACGGGGAGAACATGCAAACTCCACACAGAGAGGCCCCGGCCGACGGGGATTCGAACCCAGGACCTCCTTGCTGTGAGGCGGCAGTGCTACCCACTGCACCATCCGTGCCGAAAAAGGGCTCCAGAATAAGTTTTTTTTTCATTTTTTTTTTCACCTTAGTCGGGTAACTACTTTTGATTATTGGCATCGAGACACAGGCAAAACCGTTTTTTAAATGATTTTAGCAAACTTGGATTGTCCACATGACTGAAGTAGCTTAATCATGTGGAATGCTGACTGTTCTGTCTCTATCACTGCCCCCCCCCCCCCTCCCCAAAATTGATGCTGAGAGTTTATTACTTTATGGCTTGAGAAGAAGAACACCCCCCCCCCCCCCCCACCCACCCAACCCAGCTTCCCAACATTCCACACGCTGAAAGGAACAAAGACCTTTTGATTTCAAGGTGAAGACATCCAACTGAAATCATTGACTGCTTTCTTCAAGCACTTCCAGCTTTGAGTGGAAACTAACTCGGTGCGATTCAATCTTTTAACATGGAACACATATGTTTCTTGAAGGTGCAGGTTGCAGCTGACTGTATTTAACAATTACTTGTCTTCAAGTATCACCTCTATTGTTCAAAGCAGACGGAAATTATTTCCTTAGAGGTATAAAAAAACTGAGCTTGTGTACCTCCTAGAATATTCATGGTGGGTCTCCTTAGAAAGAGACTAAAATCATGAACCTTTTGATGACGATGTCATACTGCTCAGTCCTGCTTCTAACAACATAAGGGAACTTAATAAAATCTTAATCTTGTGTTCGGTATTCAGAGTGTCGAATATTAAATGAGGGTGTTGTCGATTGTTGCTGTATTCGGAAATTGAACATATTTCACTTTTATTTATTTTTTGCTAAAAGTTCACTAAAAGCTGAGAATCTGCACTATAACCAGATGTGAATTGTTTGATTACAAATAAAAAAAACTGTGAAGTACAGTGCCGAATCAAGAAAAAATATGCCTTTGTCCCAGCCACACCCTTGTGTCTGCTTCTGGTTCCTTTGTCCTCCCTGCCGTGACAGAACGAACTAGCCAGCATGGAACCAGCGGACTCCTCCCTCCCCTTGGATATGGCGTACGACACATCTGTCCACTTGGCCCGCATGTGGAGGCTGGAGCAGATCACTGCACAGCTTGCAGCGATCCATGCGATCCAGGCCAAGCTCCTTGGACCACGCTATATCCAACTCCCTTTCCCATCCCTTATCCACTCTCCCACTCCACTCCTGACCTGGCATCCAGAACCACACCAATTCCAGCTTTCCCTTCGACCACAGTACCCGTCTCCGGGGACCCGTCTGCCCGAGGACTGCCCGTCTCCGGGTTCCGACCCCCGTTGCCATCCGAAACCCCTGTTGCTGTCCGAGACTCAAGCTCCCTTCCGAGAACCCCGTTTTTCCGTCCGAGACCCTCGTTTCCGTCCGAGACCCCAAGCTCCCTTCCGAGACCCCCGTTCCGGTCCGAGACCCTACCCAGTTCCCCTCACTGCTGCCCTCATCATTCCCATTCCTTTGTATTCTCAGTTTCTCTCTTGTTCCTCCCACCCTCCCTGCTCCTCCTCCCCATGGGTATCTGATGAAACGCCAAGAGGCGTTTCTTAGGGGAGGGGGTACTGTTATGTTCTGTGTGTTCGTTTATCATTGTTTATTATCATTATTCTTGTAATTTATTATTTTTCATATTCATGTCTGGTGTTCTGTTTATATTCATTAGTCTTTGCACCTGTCTTCCCTGTGATGTCTGAGTCTGAATGTTTACTAGCCCAGTCACTCCCTTGTCTGCATGCCCCACTATTCGGGTGTTTATGGTAGTTCCGGGGTTCAATCTTCCTTCCAATCTTGCATTCCTTACTTCCTGCTTTCTCTCCATTTCATGTTTGTACATAGCACTAATATACTAATCCCAACTAACATAGAATTTGTACAGTACTAATTATACTAACACACTAATATGTTTGTCAAACTAACAAACTAACATTCACTAGTTTTGGGTATTTGTAATTTAAATCACTTAACTAACTTACTAACGCATCTCCAGTTTCAATTCTGTTCTGTTAACTCCGCCTCCCTATTCTATCACTGATTACTTGCTTAGTTTCAGCGAAGTATTCGCACCTGTCTCTCTGTATCTCTGCATCTCCTGATTTTCTACAATTGTCTACTCTCTTGTCCGGAGCCGTTTGTATTACATGTCTTTGTGAATCCAGTCCGCATTTTCGTTTCCCCCTCTTTATTGTCTGACTACCCTTTCATGTGTCTCACCTGATGTTTATTTGTTAGACCGCCCTCACTCCCATGCCCCGCCTAGTTTGTCTCATTCCCCTGTATATTTATACCTGTCCTTTTCAGTTGCACGCTGCTAGTTCGTCTTGTCCTGTTTTTTGTTCCTGAGACCTTTATTCCTTCCCCCAGTTCTAGCCCCCTTGTTCCTGAGCCCTTGTTCCTGTATCCTTGCCCTTGTTCCTGAGTCCTTGCCCCTATTTATTGGATTTCCAGTTTTGACCCATGCTTGCTTCCCTGGACTCTTCTTTCGTTGTTGTGGATAGCTGTACCTTTGCATTGTTGAACTGACCCCCTGGTTTTTGACCTTGGCCTGTTTTGTGACTACGCTACGCCTGCAAGTAAACTTGCCATTTTCCACACCCCTGTGTCTGCTTCTGGTTCCTCTGTCCTCCCCGCCGTGACACAAACATTATGCAGGACTCTGTATGACAGCTGTTGAAATAAAATATGCCGTGAAAAATGCCATGGCAAATACAACCAATATTCCTAGCAATTAGACTGTTGTGGTGCTTGCGTTACTGTAGTAGGCCATGTTAATATTTCAGAATTCGCACTGCTGTCAAGCTTTTTGTTAGTAGGCTAAAGCTGAGTCTTCATTGCAGATTTAGAATTAGCAGACTGAGCATAAATTTTCACCGCATCATTCAAACTATTTGCATGATCGCATTTGCAACCCTGCTTCCTCTTATAAACGGTCATAACGTGATCTGCACCAAGGCTATTTGAGGACAGAAGTGCTAGACGGTTGTTGCTCTAAACACCCAGGCACTGCAGTTTCATGTAAGTTTCTAAGAAATTAATTTCCACCCAATCTTGTGAAAACTCCCTGAGCAAAGCCTCCCTCTCTGGGTACTGCCTGTCAGCGAGTGTGTGTATTTCACAGACCTCCCCTCCACTTATTTTCATCTGAGCGCAAGTTAATTAGGGTAAAACGCAGATTTTGAAATGTCCTGTGATCCAAAGATGCAGCATTCCTCGGGCTAGCGCGACCACTGTAAAAAAAACTTGCACACTCAGAATTAGTTAGAAACCTTAGGCAGAAAGGAAAAGGATGAAACAGGCTTGATCTCTTTTGATGGTGCAACATGTTGCACGGAGCTGGTAATGATTCCTGCACTAGAAAGTTTTGCCGGTGCTATGGGAATTCATTTTCTTGACATATTATTTTCATATCTCGCATAGCCAATGACTATGTCACTGTCAATGTCAATGTCAATGTCAACCAGAGTGTCACCTATTGGCCAATTAAATGGGGGTGGGTGCTGAATGGGCTCAATTTGAGTAATGTGACAAATTAGGATTTCCCTTTTGTCCCAAAGTCTAGTCTCAACCCTTGAACAGTCTAAGTCTAACATTAAAAAAAAAATCATGAATCAAAATGAGGTAAAGGTTACATCCAGAACATCACTGGACTAGGCTACATTCAGCCATTTGCAATGATCACATAAAATGATCATTTAAAGCCCATCTGTGACTCTGGACAAGGAACCTGACCAAGTCGTCATAATAATGGGACAAAAACCTGGATGGGGGAGTAGGGGGGTTTGGTGAGTGTGAAATCCTGGACGTGCGTCCTACCTCTCCTGACATGGTCGAGGCCTGACAGCGAGACCCTGCGGGGGATGGACCCAGGCTGCCCTGCGAAGGCCCCCTCGCTGGGACGACGATCTGAGAACCGGCCGGGCTTTGGGGGCCGGGGCGGGGGACTGCGCACGTTGACGCCGGCCTCCAGGACCGGGCCGGAGAAGAGCCGGTCAAACTGGAAAACGTCGGCAGAGGGGCAGGGGGCGAGCGGGGAGGAGGTGGGGGAGGAGAAGCCGCTCAGCCTCTCCAGGGGCGTGGAGGCGCAGGGGGCGCTCAGAGGCAGCTCCGATGCCCCGGGGGGCAGGAATGGGGAGAAGACGGGGTGGGAGCAGAGCGGGGAGGGGAAGATGTCCTCCGAGGTGTAGTCTGCGGAGGTCTGCTCGAGGGACCTCTCCGAGTTCGAACAGCTGTTGCACCTAAACGGCAGAAACAGAAGCAGACGCTATTAGAGAACATTTCTAGACTGACGTTTCTGACATGTTTGATTGACACTCCTGTCAACTGCAAGTGAATATAAATATTCCTCTTGGCACTTCAGTGCATGCAAAAATATTGACAGGGTCAACGGCTGCTCACAGGTTTCACAGAATGTAATTGCAGGCATGAAGACATTAGGTGTTCCTTCACTTGTTTTTTAAAGCTTCATTGTGTTCTATAGTAATGTGAGCTGGAAGTCAGTTCCATGCAACCATGACTGGATATAATACTGGGAACTGGGTAGAGACCTCTGGTGACATGACTTTTACCTTTCAGCCGACTGGTTTCTCTAGCCAGTGCAGTGCACCATGTTCACAGATCAATGAAAAACCACAGAAGAAGACAGTCTTAAACGCTCAGCTTCTTCTGGTGGGCCACCAGTGGCACTTGCCTGGTCACGCTGACCTTTCCCGTTTCGCACTGCGAGAGGAAGAGGTAGTCCAGGGGCAGGCTGGACTCGGACTCGCTGCGACTCTCCTCCGTAGTGTTGCCGTCGGGCGTCAGGTCTTGGCTAGAGACGCGGGAGGCTCGAGGGGTGACTGGCGGAGAGGGAGGGGTGTGAAAAAAGCTGTCCACTGACTCTGAGAGAGAGAGAGGGAGAGAGACTGTTTGAAGTGGAATTCACACTGAGTGTCCTTCAAACTAACAATGATGGACGATATGCATCTGCAGGGTCAGGGTTGATGTCAGGGTTGTTTGTGAGTTGTTTGTGAGTTGTTTATGTATTATGTATGTATGGCATATACACCAACTGGGCGGATTGAAAGTGACAGTTAAGTGCTCTACATGTACTGCATACCCTTAGACATAAGCATGTCACTCTCTTTAAATGGTAAGGCCTGTGTGGTAAATGGTATATGGTCTGCATTTATATAGCGCTTTTAGCCAAAGTGCTGTACAATTGATGCCTCTTGTTCACCCATTCACACACACACACACACACACACACACACACACAACAACTGCGACTGGCTACCGTGCAAGGCACCAACCAGCTCATCAGGACACTTGACTCAGGGACACTTCAACACATCCAGGGCAGGGATTGAACTGGCAACCCTTCGTTCTTACCTCCTGACCTAATGTCGCCCCTACAAACTTTTTATTTAGCCCTTAATCAGCAAAGCATTTCAGCAGTTTTCAGGAGAGGGAAGATATCTGGGCCCTTTGATCTGTTCCCACTTTCTGCACATCCATTATTCATGTATGCTTGCAGCCAATTTAGAATTTTAGTTTCGTAAAATAGAGGAACGCTCTATTCATTATCATAATAATGATCACATTTAAATATTATTATTATAAAGATTAATCTAGTAATGCATGATAAATGTTGATATAATGATTAAATATTCAATAAAACTTTGCTGAAATTGCGTGTACTTTTTCTCTCTGATAGCTTAAAGGAACATGAAAAAAGAAGAAATCTTGAGGTGATGTCGATATGAAATGTCTTTGTCTTTCAGCAAGTCAACTTCCTTCAGAAGGCTATGTGAGCCTTCACTTCATAATATTAATAATTTTGAGGCTTAACTCAAGGAGGCGGTTTTGAATTGATTATCTGATAAAAACTGTAAAAACTCAAAAAGAAGTGACGAGAGCACATTACTCTTTTCATGTTCCTGTCCAAAAACCCCCAAAATTATGTTTTTATCATATAATTTATTCTGTTACTGGTTTTATTTCTTTATTTTAAAATGGAGTGTAAAGTAACATATACAATATTTAACATGTATTACATTCCATTATCCTGCCTTTCATATTTTGTCATGGGGCATATATCAAATGCAATTGCATATATGTGCCAGTAGAGGGTGCATCCCAGTTCTGTTTGATTCATTAACACCAAATACTCTTAAAAGTACGGTATACACTATGTACCAGTGTCTCTCCTCAAAAATCAGTCTGAGGACAAATTAGGAGATATTACTAGCACACCAAAATCCTGTAAACACCAAAGAAAAACACATTCATCATCTCATTTGCAAAAGGAACACATTTCCAGTGACAATACTATGCACAATGCAGGGACAACAGCAAGGTTGTATTTGTGCTGAATTTGTAGAAATTCCCTGTTATTTTGTATTTTGGCTGGCTTACAACAGAGAGGGAATGATAAGAAGCAGAGCCTTGATGCCAAAGTTTGCATTTACTACATTAAACCTCAATAAATATTGCTTAATTCAATTGCGAGTTGACTGAAATGCTTTCGATACTATACAAGTGTAGAACATATTTATATACCTCAGCTGTATCAGTGTATGAAAACCACAATACTTTCGAGAGTATTTTTACTTTCCATATTATCCATATCATTAGCAATGTTTTAAATTCTGCTCTTGTGTAAAATGTGTAAGTACTGTTGTCAGTGCTGTGGTATGGGTCCCATATTCATTCCAGTGCCATCCTCCTTGGCTTCGGCCCCAGTCAAGCAATCTAATCTCAGTCGGATCTGCTGTCAATCTGCTTGTTTTCTTTTCCTGGTTAAATTTTACAGCTAATAAGTGCACAAGTTTTTGTTTTGTGAAATGATTTCTGGTGAGCTAATAATGAGTAACAAGTAAGCTAGCTCTACTTCCCCTTGCAAAGCGACAAATAATTGATAAAAACAGACAAACCTACAGACAATATGAGAGAAGAACAATATTGATGCAAATTAAAAGACACCCATGTCAAGCAATGCCAGGCTTTTGATCTGAGTTGTAAAGAGTACTAACAAACATCTAATATGCTAGTATAGTGACACACTTAGAGGTCTGACTGTGTGTGTGTGCGTGTGTGTGTGTGTGACAGAGTGCGCCAGGCACTGTACCCGTTCAAAACGAACACGTAAAACAAAGTTGTGTCAAACTGAAACAAAACCACCCACAGAAAGGGCCCGTCCATGATTTCTGCCCTTTCTCCAGGAGCATGGCTGTCTGTTCACACGCACTGACTATATTACTGCGCAGGTTGTCTTTGCCTTAGAAAGGCACCACAGAGGAACGCCACTCAAAATGCAGCAGGCCGCCAGGATCTCGTTGGAATGCCGGGGGACAGCCTTCCGCCCCACGCCACGTCTGCTGTGATCGGCAGTTAGGCTTAACACTGTGGAAAATCCCCATCAGCTTCACCGCTGCGTGGCTCACTGCCGCCGACTGCCCTTCAACTGAATGACTCAGTGTTTGCAGACGGCGGGAGAGTTTTGTAAAGCTGTCGGCGAGGGGGTTGATGAGGGTGGCGATGACTGGATTTAGAGTCCGTCTCTGAAGAGGGGGCAGTCATGCGTGGTTTATGTGGCTTGTGCCTCCCACTTATCAACAGCGGCTCAGATCTCCCACTGTCGCGCTTCCTCCACTGCCCTGCCACCGTTACACGTGGCGGCCATTACCGGTGCTGACCCGTAGTCCAAGTCGCTCATGCCTCCCATGGTGTTGCGTAATATAACATAACATTGCTATTTACAAATAGAATCGGGTCGTAAATACAGTATTGACTTCATTTCGGTATGAATTCCTGTCCATTGTGGTTGGAGGAGCTCCTGTTTCCTTAGCTCGTCAAGTCACTAACCATTTTAAGGTCCTCTTTATTAGGCCTTAATTAGGCCTAAATAATTAACAATACCAAGCCCCGACAACAAAACGCAAACATGTACAAACTCCTTGTCATTTATTTCCTATTTCCCCTGTTGATGTCATAACGGCCATCAAGGGACTGGTGTTGAAAATGAACTTTGGCTATACAATGTATATACAGAGCAGTGGATGCCATTGTTGTGTTGCTATCTGTGGGTGTCCTTTCCAAATAAACCAATAAAAAGAGCCCCAGTTCGCTAACCGTTATGCTACATTGTCGCTCCTTGGACTTACACACATCCTGTCGAGTGAAAGGAGAGAGGTCACAGCTCATGAGTGGACTTACAAGAAATTATTCTTCAGAATTTGTCTATAGTTCTGAAAAGCAGTGACATTATCATAAACATGCTTAGCTTTAGGACCCTGAAGTGACTTTTGAGGTCACGCAAACTGCTATTTGCATAGTTTCACTTTCAGAAGTGTGAAGAACACCCTTCAGTAACATATAACTACTTTCAGCACACATTAATTGGTCACTTCCCCGCTAGCCGAACATTACTGATTACCGAGACTGTAAGGGTTAGGGGACACAGAGCGATTAGAGACAATACGGCTCAGAGAATGACTTCAAATCTGAACAGATTACAACTGTTAGCTAATACTTTTCGGTTTTTTGGTTGACAAAGTAAAATCTGTGTTCTGATATTTGTGACATGAGGTTAGATTGAATTTCTATTTTGCATCAGTATATGTACTGTATAAACACCCCAAAGGGCCCTGCATATGATTGGGCTTGAAAAGTGACAAATTAATAATATTATGAAACAGACAGCCCCATATCAAAATAGAATTCCAGAGTATCCTTTCAGCAGACAAAGACAAATGCAATAACGTCTAATTACTTAAGAACTGGATTAAGCCATTATTACTCATTCCTCTAAAAAGGTTTTCACACCAGCCCCGATGCCTAGACCTCATCATACTGACCAATAATACCAGCCCCAATGCCTAGACCTCATCACACTGACCAATCACACCAGCCCCAATGCCTGGATCCTATCAAACTCATCAGTAACACCAGCCCCGATGCCCAGACCCTATCACAGTGGCCAAGCTCAGCAGCCCCAATGCCTCGACCCTATCACACTGACCAATCACACCAGTCCTGATGACCGGACCTTATCACACTGACCAATCACACCAGCCCCGATGCCCGGACCTTATCATACTGACCAATCACACCAGCCCTGATGCCCGGACCTTATCACACTGACCAATCACACCAGCCCTGATGCCCAGACCTCATCACACTGACCAATCACACCAGCCTCGATGTCCGGACCTTATCACACTGACCCATCACACCAGCCCCGATGCCCGGACCTTATCATACTGACCAATCACACCAGCCCTGATGCCAAGACCCTATCACAGTGGCCAAACTCAGCAGCCAGACACACACTGTAGGCATTATGGCTACTGTCCAAGATCAGTGACTGGTATGATATCAATCACAATGACTGTCACTTCCTGTATAGAGACAGCAGTGGCGGCCCAAGAGAAAAATATGCACCTTTAACTGCATAACCTCAGCGTATTAAATAGTCAATAAGTTCTCCCTCTTTTTCACACCTGACATCTTTTGTCATCTTCCTGAAGTAATGTGTAATCTTGACTTTGGACTTACTCCTTCTCACGGAATCCCTTCTTTGAGGATTAGTCCTACAGTCTCCACCAGTGTCTGTCCAGACAGAAATATTTTACCAAACGTTTCAACAGCTCTTGCTTCAACAGCTCAAGATGTGCGGTTGTATTGGTACTTACGCAAGAGAACAGGCCAGAGCAGGTAACCTCGGAGTGCTCTGGCCTAACTGAACAAAATGTGTGTGGAAATTTGAGAAGGCTCCACAGACTTTATTTTGGAAAATTCATATGGGACAGCATCTATTTCCAGTGAAGTAACAGCTGAACCTGATTTGTTTGTGTGAAGAAATTTGGTGATTCAGTCTATGATGAAACACACATGCACACACACACACACACCCATGTTTCCCAGACCATACCATCTGAGAAAGTTTCAATTTAGTAAGTTCCAAGACAGCTTTGTTTTTCTATTGTTAAAGTAGCAGCAGGCCAGCGCTACTAAACTCCACGTCCTGCTAATTACCTTATTATCTGAACCAAGCAGGTAAAATAACTAGTGAATTCAGGTGGTGTAGCACACAGTAGGAGCAAATACCTGCAGAGTTGAGTAGCCTACAGCGCTATTGTAGATAGAAAAACATGATAGAAAAACATGTCGCTGGGTGCAAAATGCAATTGCATGAAAAAAGATTCCAAACTATGTAGAGCATATTGTACTGATATTGTACTATTGTACCTTGTGTGCTAAAAAAATACCCTGAAACAAATTATAGATAAACATTGCACTCTACTCCAACCTAACAGCCACACCCATACCCACCCATTCAACACACACGCCCACACATACACCACTCCATGATTTACTGTGAGCAGATGTCATAAGCACAGAACATCAAAACAGAGAGCGTGGCGTTAGTGGTGGGAACAGAAATGTAGAAACAAACAAAGAGCCGTCTCGCCCATGTGGAGATGAAAGCTGCAGTGAACCACAGCGCATGCTGCAGTGCATGCTGGGACAGGGCCTGTTGTCTATAAACAGGGGCTTGTGGCTTTTGTGGCTATGAGGCACTAGTTTCTCATTAGAGTACATGTGCAGGGAAAGCCTCAATCCATGTCGTATCAGTTAAAACTGTTAAAAATATAAAGAATGTTGTCTTTGATGTTTTGCTGGTAAATAGCAAACCATTAAGGGGAGGCATCACAGGTGAATATGGGGGGTTCCTTTCCTCCAATCAAAATTACATTTTATATTTTGAATGTGGACACAAATGCAAACGTTTTTTGTATTATGACTTTTATTTATTTTTTCGGAACATATGCAAATTAGCTCGTGGATAATTTAAAAAGCACAAATTTGCATCTTATTGTGCTTTTGTCTCAGTGGATTCATATTATCACAGTTGATTAAGTACGAGTTACTTTTTCGATTTCAATGTGATGAATGACTCAATAGCTGGGGAAATACAGAGGGGCTTTGTTTTATTAATTGATTATATATAAAAATATTGGTATTCCATGTAAAATTTGGTTATTATAACAACTGCATAAGTTAAGTCTGAAAGAAAGTTTTTTGTACAGGGAATAATATAGTTTTTTTGGTGTTTGGTTTACTTGCCATGGTTGGTTACTTGACATGGCCCATATAAAATTTTATGGTTGTAGAAGCTAAATATCAATATTTCAATCCAGCCTTAATCACTATTTTCACCTGAGTTACCCCCCCCTTAATCATCAGAAAGAATAAGTGTTTGGATTGGTGGGCTTTTTCTAATGGGTAAGGACAGCTTGTAATGTGCAAGGACAATATGCAATGTCATCTTTGCATTTTGTCTACCATATCGTTATTATATGTATGAAACTGTAATGTTTCTGTATTTGTCCTGTGTGTATTTATGTTTATTCTTGTTATTTATTAATTTTTCATAGATCCCTGGTGATTGTTTTCCATTACAGTTCTCATTTGTCATCCTCTGTTATGTTTGCGTCTGAATGTTTCCCAGTCTAGTCACTCCCCTGTCTGCGTGTCCCACTATTCGGGTGTTTACGGTAGTTTTCAGGTTTTCAAACATTCCTTCTAAAACTCGCGATTCTTACTTCCTGCTTTTTCTTGGTAGTTAAATGTTGTAAAGCACTATTCTTACTAACCACTTCTAATCTAGGCATTGTACAGTACTAATCAGATTAATACACTTACTGTCTGTCTAACTAACTAACAATCACTTTTATTGGGTAGTTTAGAAATATTCACGTAACTAATTCACTAACGCAATCTCTTAGTTTTTCTGCACTATTCTATAACTCCGCCTCCCTATGCTATCCCTAATTACTTGCTTAGTTTCAGCAAAGTGTTCGCACTGTCTCTGACTATCACTACGTCTTCAATCTATGCAAATGTCTACTCCCTAATCCGGAGCTGTATGTGTTACATGTTTTGTTACGTGCATCTAGTCTGCGTTTTCGTCTCCCTCCCGTTATTATGTTATTACCCTATTATGTTTCCCCACCTGTTGTCTATTTGTTTAGCCCACCTTTTTCCCAGCCCCGCCTAGATTGTCACCTTCCCTCATGTATTCAAACCTCAGTCTCTGCATTGTTCTTTGTCAGAACGTTGATCAGTTTTAGTGCCAAATTCCTCGTAAGCCTAATTTTTGAGATTCCAGAAAGACACCCCTTCGCCTTTGATTTCCAAGCCTGCCTTACCCTCTTGTTTTGTTTGCCATTCTGGTTTTCTGGTTTTTGATATTCTGCTTTGTTTACTGACTACGATTTTTGCCTACGCCCTTTTGTACTTTCGCCTTTTGATTTTCTGGATTTTTGACCTTCTTGCCTGTTTTTTCGACCATTCTTTTGCCTTCTGTTTTTGTCTTTGTATTGGATCTCCGGACATCTTGGGGCATTACGGACGAATAAACTACGATTTTGGATTATCCTGGTCTGCGTCTGGGTCCTCAGTGCCCTACATAACAGAATAATTTATTACAGCATGTGCTCCCTCGCATACTTGCTGCACTTAAATTATTGCCCCAAAATAATATAATACAGTAATCATTTTATTCATCTCTGCAGGAATAAAAATGCTTTAGCATGAGGTGAAGGTCACTCCATATTATTTAATAACTGTTGACATTAGCCTTGCATTCTTGGAATATATTTGCATCCACATCATGCAAGACCAACACCATCACAGAAACATCTGATTGCATTTTGTGTATTTTCTTCTCATTAAAATACATTCATACATTTCAGATTGGCTTGATTCAATTTGCCATCCCGTCTAATTTTAGGCAACCACAAAGCATAAGACTGGACTTTTATAGGGCATTGCCTCACTGCAGTTTACATATCTCCATTTCTAACATCCCTTAGCCATAGAGACAGCTCTGAACAGCTTCGTTTCAGTTCTTAAGGATACTCAAGCTGAGACAGTCTACCCTGAGCGTACTTAACCCTCGTTTTATGTTAGGATTTTATGACCGCTTTTATGTTTGGGGTCAAATTGACCCCAGCAGTTTGGACAGCTTCACTGCCCAACAATCAATCAAGAGGTAGCACCTGCGCATCTTGCTAATGTTTCATTTTGAAAATGATAATTGAAAATTAATGGGGCAACATTGGCTGGGGAGGTAAGAACAGTCGTCTGGCAGTCGGAGAGTTGCAGGTTCGATGTAGGGGGTGTCAAAGTTTCCCTGGGCAAGACACCTAACCCCTAATTGCACCTGAAGAGCCGGTTTGTGCCTTGCATGGCAGCTATTGGTGTATGAGAATGTGTGTGAATGGGTGAATGAGAAGCATCAATTGTACAGCGCTTTGGATAAAGGCGCTATATAAATGCAGACATTGACCATTTAAAATGAATAATGAAACCACGTACAGTATCGACCGCAAACACGTAACTGACTCTCCTGCACACCCCCTCATTCCCATGATCATGAAAGGATGCAAGATCTGAATCAGACCTGCCACTGCTGAGCGTCTTAGAAACTGGAGTGGTAGTGCTTCTCACCTTCACATTACATTACATTACATTACATTATTGGCATTTGGCAGATGCTCTTATCCAGAGCGACGTACAACAAAGTGCATACCCATAACCAGGGATAAGTTCGCTGAAAGACCCTAGAGGGAAGTACAATTTCAACTGCATTAAAGTCCGGTCACATACAGCGCATGCTGTGGATTCATGTATTAATGTGTTTACAGGCCAGTGCACAGTGCTGCAGCATCTGGTGTGTAACCAATTACATTTCATCCTCAGAGCTTTAACACACACTAGCTGGGGGCTAGTGTTCAGCTATTGCCGAGCGCCCACATCATGTCATTTGCAGGAGAATTTGTTTTTTCCCCCCCATACAGTTTTGCTATTCCCTTCAGACAGACATGCCCAAGGCTATTTCAGACCTTATACTAAATAAATTTATGTGTGCTTTTTCCAACAGACTCGTGTGGAATATTAAGAGCTTGTGTGTACCTGAGAGCCAGCTAATATGCCAAAGGAATGTACTTACAAACCTAGTCAGATACAGAAATACAGTAGGAATTTTCATATTTGAGACCTTATAATATATAGTATGCAGTATTATGAACCTGTCATAGAGAACCTGGCTAGAACTGTTGGTCAGTTTTTTCTGTCATACTAAGGCTAAGGTTTTTTGTCACGGTGGGTGACCCTTGCTGTCTGTACAGTTAGGTTCCAAGTTCAAGCCTACTTTGGTGACGGTACAGTTGTGAAAGTACAGGACTTGTGCATCACCTTAGGAATGAATGTACTTGATACCACATATAGAACCACTAATTGTAATATTTACATAGCCAATACATTGGTTTCCCCTTTTCTGTAATGTAGTCTTTTCATTATTTCTGTGAATCTGTAACTGCAATCCTTAAATAAATAAACTATTTCAAGCAACCTACTGTAAAGTAAGTGTCTGCTGCAGCAAGTGTTTCCAGTAAATAAATCACCATTATGCTAATGAAGTGTGAAGCTGCCGTTAAGATGACTTATAGTTTTGAAAATGCTGCAAGTAAGCATAAAGCCATTCAGCCATATTACAGTAAGACAAATACGGCCCGATTTACTCAGCTTTTGTGATGGTTTTCAGGCGTACATATGACGCATTCTGGCGAATAATCATGCCTTGCATCTATTAAACCGGCACATAAGGCTGGAACCGCAGAATGCGTGCCATGTAGGTGAGTCATCGCAAAATGCGCTTCTGTCCTTAACGCATATGCATTTAAGGGTGGATCACACAGATAAAGAGTGGAGATGTTATAAGTGTGGCTGATTATGTATTCTGTTGAGTTTGCTTTGAATTTAAGTTCATGCATTTAACGATGGCCGATTGTGCGTGAAATTTCTCTGCCTCTAAAGAGCAGGCGTAAACGCAACCGAAACACAGGCTCTGAACCTTGAAATAACTTTGTATTGAAATAATATTTGCAAGAATCAGACTATTTCAACACTGAGAAATATATGTACACATTCTTTCCTGTGCTTGATACGCTTTTACGTGGCAGCACATGTAGTGAAGATATTCTATGCACTAACACACATTTTAACTGCCTCATAAGCAAAATGCGGTTCGTAGTCAGTCTCATTCGCTGACTGCGTAATAAGCTGTAACCTTCGTATATAAGACGTTAATTTCAGGCAGACTCTCTCCAGGCCATATTTTGCACTGCAAGCTTTGTTTACGTAAATCTGGCCCATAGTGTTAGTGTGAAGATAATGGACTGGAAACATAATTTTTCATTTCTTGCCGTATTTCACATAAATCCTCTGTTCCTTCCACTTAAATACAGTGTTTGTCAGCGGTTCTCACAAGTAAAGTTGAGAGAACAAAAAAGCTTGTTTTTCTCAATCTTCCCTTCATATAGTATGCTGTTTTAGTTGTGTCTGCAGTATACAGTACATCAAAATCAAGACTATAAAATCAAGGAACCGCACTTTGCTTTTCATGAACCTCTACACATTTTTACATACGATTTCTGCTGCATTTGATATGAGGGACTCTTTGGCAACCCTGCTCACAAACAGCTATCTGCATTCCTGTGTTACAGACCAGAAACTGCTTGAGTGTCAGGTGGATAATCAGCTCAGTAGTATTCCTGAAGATTACTGTCAGATTATTGGGTGGGTCCTCCTACCTGTCTCATCATCCAGAGGTCCGAAGTGACAGATTTGGCCGATGTTGTTCACCCAGCTGTTCATCTCCTCCTCGGTCTTGGCCACGAGGTAGAAGACACGAGAGGAGGTCTTCACCACGAAGAGGTGCTGGTCCTGAAACTCGCGCCTGACGAGCCGCACCTCCGTGTGCATTTCCACCTGGCACTCCTTCAGGTCAATGGTGCGGATGGGCTTTTTGGAGCTCTTGCTGCGGAAGTACTCCAGCACGTCCGGGTCCCCGCTCATGCGACCCCGACGCAGCACGAACCAGCGTTTCCTCCAGGCCTGGGGCACACAGGGGAAGGGAGGCTCAGGAGAGACACCAAACAATACACCTCATGCAGGGGCGTCATGCACCAATTCTCTTTTTTTACATTATTACATTATTGGCATTTGGCAGATACTCTTATCCAGAGCGACGTACAGTTGATTAGACTAAGCAGGAGACAATCCTCCCCTGGAGCAATGCAGAGTTAAGGGTCTTGCTCAAGGGCCCAACGGGCTACACTGGTATTAGAACCACCGACTTTGCGTGTCCCAGTCATTTACTTTAACCACTATGCTACAGGCCGCCCTTTGAGGGGACACACAAAAAACAGCCCCCATTAAGGACTTAAGTAAGGACTTAAGAAAAGAAATAGAGCTTTATTTTACCATTCCAAAAAATTTGATGGAACATGAAATGGCAAATATGTATCTGCTTGTTGGGGCATTATCTTCGAAGTTAGATAGTAGCCCATTCCCTTTCATTAAGAAGTAGCCAACATTTTAAAATGCAGGCTAACGAATAATGACTACCATCTCAACTGCAGAGTTAAGTTTTTTACTAAACTGCAAACAGAGTAGCGTAGCCAACTAGCAAGAAAACTGGATATTTAACTTCTTGGTTAATTTTCATGTTAACTCAACATTTAATTAATTAATTTGTTCATTTGATGTCCATTGATCAATAAGTAAACCGATTTCAAATCATTCAATGACAACCTTCACTATGCTAAAGCAAGATTACTGGTTACTTATTACATTATAGTTTGGGGTTACTCACGATTCAAATAATGACAACCTTCAAATTATACGTTTGCAACATTGCAATGCTCTATTTGCCACTCACTTGGAATGAAGTCTATAGACGAGGGGCAGTGGGTACCCTACCGAATTCTGCATTGGTTCAGTTGCTGTTGTTTTTTGAGAAAGTAACTTATCTGTGCTGCGACTGCAATTGAATTGTCCGATGAAATTGCATTATTAAGGCAAAAAAGTCAAAGTTTAAAACATTTGAGGGGTCACGTCTGAATTAGTCTGATTGAGCCTGACACCAGTCATGACTCTGATAAGCAGGTTGTCATTCTCAATCCTGTGTGACTTCAAGTTTTAAGTTTGTTCATTTAAAAAAGTTCAATGCACATTAATAAGCATGATGTAAAATGTACCAGATTTAGCCATTAGGGCTAATTTACACCTGTAGTCCCTGGCTGACACTTGTATCGAGGGCAACTACAAAGATATTACGAGATAGATTTATGTTTGTGTATTAGCCAGCAAAAAGCCATTGAAACACCTGGACATGCAATTAGTGCTATGCTTCTTTTCTTTTTCTTTCTTTTTTTTTTACCCTTTTAAGCTTTCCTGATGTAAATAAAAGGGATTCTATTCAACCAATCTGCAAATCAGTCTTAATGTTCAATTTTTTTGGCTTGTCTCGGTCATTCACAGCCAAGTACTAGTGGCAGGTCAAGCACATGCTCTCCTCTAATACCCTCACCTATGAGCCAGTGGCCATTTTATATTGTATATTTGGAATACTACAGGACAGAACAAGCACTGTTAGAAAATTTGAAGCTGGAACTCAGGGCACATACTTTTATCAACATCTAACAGTTTTTATTTACATGATCCCCAAGAATACAATTTGCATGCTCCCTACCACATGCAAAGTTGCGCAATCTTTACATACAGTAAGCAGTTCTGTTTCTTTCTTTATTTATCATCCAAAATGGATTGTTTTCAATGTTTGGTTCCAAAGTTCAGTGAATGTCATATACACACGCAAACATTCACACATACTTTTTTCTAACTTTTGGCATGCCTATGTGGGGAACTAACCATAGCATTTCCCAAAAGCGTATAAAAGAGGAAATCCATTTCAAGTGGTAGTTTGTGTCTGTAATGAGTAATGTGTTTTAACTGAACATACACACTCACTTTATTAGGTATTTATTCAACTTATTTTTTTTTACTTCTACTGCTGTAGCCTATCCACTTAGAGTTATGATGTGTTGTGTGTTCAGAGATGCTCTTCTGCATACCACTGTTGTAATGTGTCGTCATTTGCGTTACTGTCACCTTCCTTTCAGCTTTGACCAGTCTGGCCATTCTCCTCTGACGTCTCTCATTAACAAGGTGTTTCTGTCTGCAGACATGCTGCTCACTGGATTTTTTGTGTTTTTTTGCACCATTCTTTGCAAACTCTAGAGATTAGTGTGTGTGAAAATCCCAGGAGATCAGCAGTTTCTGAGATACTCAAAGATCACTTCAAAAGTGTCACTTAGATCACATTTTTTCCCCATTCTGATGGCTGATGCGAACATTAACTGAAGCTCCTGACCCGTATCTCTGTATTTATGTATTATGCATTTATTTTGTACCCCAACTTCTGAACTGACTGTTTTTTGGCTTTTCCCATACTGATGGTTGACAAAGGGATTTTGCATGCTTGTTACCTCATTTTCTATACTCTAGTGAAACAGGGAGTGATAGATTGACACAATATAGTTCCTTTAGACTGATATTAACTCAATTATATTGCCAATAATTGTTGTCAGGGGTGCCAATAATTTTGAAAAAAATGAGATATAAAAAACATTGAAACATGAGAGTAAATGTATTAAACTAAAAGTATATACATAATTTTCCAGTATGTTTGAACATAAAATATACGTATGTCATTATCCATGTTGTCTGTTATATGCAGTTTATTATCACTACCAGATATTTTCAATAACTTCAGCCGCACAAGTAAAAGAAGAATCTGCAAGTATAGCTGAAGTGGTTAAAATTGGGCTGTTTCACTTTCACCCTTTAAGCTGTTAACCACAGCCCAAGCCATGCATTTTATTTTTAGTTTCACATTGGCCTGTGATTCGTTGAGCCTTAGTGGTCCCTGCAGAGGGCACAAAGCAGTAAGGGGATTTTTATTTATTAATTTAAGTGTATTTATTTATTTGCTTGTTTGTAACTTTTGGCTTGCAAATCCATCAAACATGAGATAAGAAGAGAGCTTAACTTCCAGTAGATGTAAAGCATTCTTATTATTTTGGACTGTATGAATGAAAAGCTGGTTCAATTATACAAGCAGCAGTCGGGCAAAGTGACAGTAGCCAGTGTTAATGGGCACAAAACTTCTATAGAATTCAACTTTTATCTTTTGGCTCAAGATTTTGCATCCATGTGTGCTTATGTATATTCAGTGATCACTTTATCAGGGAGACCTGCAGACCAATCATGGAATGACCCAGACAGGGTGGGTTGACTATCTAAAAAAATGCTGATGTCCAGGGATTTTCATGCACAACTGACAATAACGCAAATAACCATGCATTACAACAGCGATACGCAAAAGAACATCACTGTACACACAACGCGTCAAACCTATAAGTGGATAGGCTACAGCAGCAGAAGACTTAAAAAGTCTAAAGAATAAGTCTAATAAATGCCTAATGAAGCACACACTGAACATATAATAATCTCCAACAAAGTCTGCATGGACATGAAAGGATGAAAAATTTTGGCTATGAATATAAAAGGACTGTATGAAAAACTGCAGTCCTTCAGAGAGAATCTGACCTTTAGGCAAGGTAAAAATAAGGGAAATGCCCCTCCTCTGTCATTGCTGTTGACATGGTGATAAAATCTTTTTAGCTGAAAGGAATGATTTTGTAATTGCACATTACAAAAATCATTCCTTGGTACACTTTGTAGTTTTATTAAATAAAATTGTTCTTAAAAATTGACCAGTGATCACCCAATTGACTGTTAGCAAATTCTCTTTAATGACTGTTTTTATGTCCAACAAGATGGAATCAACTGTGGGCATCCGCATTAGTGAATTACCACAACAAACTGCAGATCTACATTCTATGAAACCTTGATTTTGGTGAAATTTTTTTTCAGGGGTTAATTCTGGAGCTGTATCTCTCTCTCTCTCTCTCTCTCTCTCTCTCTCTCTCTCTCTCTGTCTCTCTCTCTCTCTCTCTCTATCTATCTATCTCTCTCCTACACACACACACACACAGCACACCATGTAGGTTATGCAATAAACGGTATAATTCCTCTTTTACAAGGGAAAAATACATTGTATCATATTTCAAAAACATTTATCCAGTTTCATAAAAAGTATTTGCTTAGGGCTATATGTTTGTCATTTACTATATTGGCAATCCAGTAGTATCCATATTATTCCATATTTTCATTTCATGACATGCAGTACATTTGAATGACACTATGCAAAAATATCATTAAAAAGATGTTTCAAAGGTATCAATTAAAAAAAACCCATATAATAGCCTTCATAATTTCAACATTTGAAAATATTTCCAAATATTTTAGTGTCTATTTTCATTTTAAAGTCTGAAATTATCTCTCTACAGTCATGTTTCCCTGTTTTGAAAAATTTATATTTTCAGTCCAGCACTCTCAAAGCATTTTTTTTTTGTGTGTAAAAACATTTTTTGAGCCCCAGATATCAGTTTATAGTTTCACTATGTTGTATCCGAGTATTATTTAAATTTACTATTAAATGCATCTTTTTTGCCGTTTTACATTTCATACACATTGACAGAAACCTACATAACAATTATAAAAATCCATTGAAAGGTACATATACTGTACTGTCTCCATCTATTAACAGTGTTCTTTTTAATTTAGTTTATATCCAAAGCTGGCCATGGAACTTTACCACTGAAATTGTACCTACCCGTCATTTGATTATCTCTAATATTATAAAACAGAATATGGAAATGCAGTTTGCATATACCTTCATGTATCACATATATCACTGAGAATGTCACAGCAGGTTAATCCTCTGGTCTTAGTCATCCAACATGATTCTGAGGTTACAATAGCTGAAAAATAGCTGAGCATGGAAAATTCTGAGGATGTTGAACATTGATGAGAGTTCTAACCAACCAACAAATTAAAACAAAATTCCATCTCTTAACTGGCTAAATATCCTCCTGTAAAATACAATACAAAACTAAAAACAGAAGCTATGACAGTCACAAGTATGATCTTAATTAAAATTATAGAAATACTTTACTCGGAATACTTAAGAACAGTCCCTGAAATTAGATCAGCTAATTTAAGTCACAGAAACAAACAGCTGCAATAGAATCAGTCACTTTAGCGCTTAAAGGTTTGTACTCTTAAAACATTAATCTGTACTGTTTCTTCTTCTTTTTTGAGCTGATAAATTTCAAACAGTAAGATAATGTACATTACACTGCTCAATTATGTACAGTATTAACTAATACATACAGGAAGGTATAATGGTTATTACATATTTAACACAAATGCTAATTAATGTTAGTTCTAATCACTTTTTCTTATGTTTTTATATTACATGCATTACCTACAGTATTACATTTATTAACCCCCAAAAATCTTATTCCACAAAATAAATCTCACATGTTGGGTTTTATGCGCACAGTCAGAGACATCCCTAGTGGAAACCCACCCACAAGGCTAGTACACTTAACAGTATTAAGGATAAAGTAAATACCTCCCTACTCCTTCCCATGCTTGCCACTGATTCAGCAGGTCCTGCTGCAGAATAGGGCCACCTCAACAACCACGCTTCCACAGGTCTTGAACCAATACCGTTGCACGTAAATGGGATTAGGATCATAATGGCAGGCACGCAGCTTGTAGATGTATCCCAGGGTAAGTGTGGAAGAGGGGATGGTATGGCTATTGTACCCCAGGGTGTCCTTTAAGCAGTCCCAATGCAGGCCTAAGGTGGGTTTTTTGAGAAAGTGAGAGGTCACTTCTTTAGGACTGGGTTTCACTGGGCAGATGGTCAATGACTGAAACAACATTGCTTGCCACTGTCTGATCTCAAAGCCACCAGCAGAGAGCACTTTTGACATTTTTTTGACTAGGTCTCCTGCTTCAGAAGCTGACCCTAGGATCTGCAGACTGTTGTCCACAGAACGCCTGTCCAATAGTCTCCAGGATCTCTTCATTACCATCTTTGTGGTCTTGGATGTGTCTTTGCAGCAAGTAAGTTGCACAGCCGGGATGACAATGAGTACGGCTAGCCATACTTATCACGTAATGCCTGGAGGGCGTCAGTGTAGGGCTGCAGGTCATGCATGAATGCTTTGACAAGTTTCAATGCACTAGGTACGTTCAAATGGCCCTGTAGTACTTGAGGTGTTGGTGATGACTCATACGAGTGTCTAGAGCTATTTTCAGAAGTGAACAGTTGCTTTCTTTCCCGCTCTCAAAGGTAGGTAAAGTTGGCTTTGGAACAGTTTGCGGTTCAAAGATCTAGGTAGGGTAATGAGGCAGGAATAGGTGGGAGGTTAAGTGGACTATGCGATTGCGGAGGACAACGTAACACATCATGTTAGTGCACTGGAGTAATGGCTGCTGAAAATGGGGGCTTACAATTAGAAAGATTTAGAAAACTATAGAATGAAAAAACATTTGTAAATTATCAATGTCTTGGCTATATTTTGCTCAATGTAATGCTTTAGTGCATAAATTATGTTCTGTATATTGTATATGTTTTGGGAGTGTGGGGTTTTAAGATTTGAATTTTGAGAATCATTTTGAGTCATTAAAATGTATTGAATTCAAATATATTAATTTCACAGTTAAGAAAATACAATCAGTCAAATTTAATGTGCTGTTACATTCAAATAGTTTTGAACCATACTTTGTTCCATACTTATATACATGTAAAAATGACAGCACTAACCCTAACCCCCCCACACCCACACACACACATTTCAGGCACAGAGTAGTCATGTTTAGGAGTCAGTGACATATTTGTCACATGACATAACTGTCTGTGACCCAAATAAATCACCAGGTGCTGAGTATCTTCTTCTTCTACTGATGCTCTGCTAGGCCTGTACTGCAGAAATCATCAACTCCTTGTTTCGGGGGCTAGTTACCTTAAGTTCTCTTTTCAGCATATGAAACACATGTTCAATTGGATTTCGATTGGGTGACTGACTTGGTCAGTCAAGAATTTACCTGTTTTTTCTTTAGCAGCATATTTTTTGGGATCAATGTCTTGCTGTAGGATAAAGTGCCATTCAATGGGCTTGGACACATTTGGTTAAATGTGAGCAGGTAAGATGCTTCTGTCCACTTTAGAATTCATTGTGCTTTAAGCAGTTGCATAATCACATACGATAAGTAAGCCAGTACCTGTTACAGCCTATACTATAACACCCCCATCAGGTGAATGAGGTACTTTGAATCTTTGACATTAGGTCTCCACACTTTGCTCTTTCCATGACTCTGTTAGAAGTGAATCTGGGTCTCATCTGTCCACAAGACCTTTTGGTACTTAGCACACCGTGATTTACAGAGGAAGAATTGCGTGAGTGAGAGAGACAGACAGCGGATCTGCCGAAGCTGCCTCGTCCTCCGCTGTCTGTCTCTCCCCCTCACGAAATTCTTCCTTTGTAAATCCCGTTCAAAACATTAAGGTTGTATTTCTTCGTCAAAATCGAAAAGCTCATCCCCTAACTCGGCAAATTCAGAGCTGTCCGTCATATTGCTCAGGAACGGCTGAGAACGTTCCCGAACCAGTGGATCTGCATGGGAGGAAAACCTCAGCCGAAACACCAATACCATACTATCTTCATTAGTTTAAAAGGTATGACTAGGGTGTGGGGTCAGGAAGGGGACTAAGATTCAGTCTTAAGACAGTTTGTACAATGATACACAAGTGCAAAAACACACACACACAATTAAATGCCAGATTGGTAGTAACATATCCCAGTGTGCTCTTGAAGCCTGAGGAAGCCTGAGGAGACACCTTAGCTTAGAAATGTTTGTATTCCTATAAGAGACTGAGGGGGAAAAGCCATACCCTTCCTGCTGTCTGTATTCTCTTGCACTACGTCACCCCACCCTGACCCCTGACCCATGTTCCATCCAAGAGAGAGAGAAAAAAGGGAAAAAAATACAGTCCCTACAAAAGCACACTTAATGCCCACTTCCCCAAACACCCATGTCCCCACCCCCACCCCCACTCCCTCCACCCCAACTGACCATTTGAAACTGCTCAGCTCTTCAGAGGAAATACTAATAGCACTCATCACTGCAGATCATCATTTCTGCTTGCCAGGTCATTTCTGAGCAGCCTGGCTGTGATAGTGCTTCCTATGTTTTGCAATACACACCCAAATTTCACAGAATAACAGGCTGACAGTTACAGCACATGTCCCAGCCTGAGGGGCCCCTTCTCTCCCTGCTCAACAGCCTGAACATACTGCACACTACCAGCACTACCCTCAACATGGAACAACAACAACAACCCACACAGTATGACCAAACCACATCTACACATCCTTATTTCTTAGTTTCGCTCATAGGACATTAAAGGTATCGCAGATGTTCAAATAACCCAGTGACACAAATCGGGTTCAGGAAAACAGAAGCGACTACTGAGGATAGGAAAGAAGTCATTTATATTCTTGCCAGATGATCAAAACCGCGACATTCGCTCTGCACTTGACACAGCATCCCCTCAATGTCCTGGGCTATGCAGTGGAGAAGACATTATGCAAGCCCCTGCACTGTTTACTCGGGAAATAAATAACGCAATAGACATACAGTTTAGCCCTCACCTGCACGCTTCTTTATAAACAGAAACTGATTGTTCAGTTGAATGGCAGAGCACTGCTGTGGAGCTAATAGCTAGGAGCTCTGCACACATTATTTGGTGCAGGAACTACTTGTACTATTACTACTACTGCTACTACTATTGCTACATCATGAGACAAATATATCATACTGATACATTATGTAGTCCCCCCAAAATAAAAAAAAAATAAAAAAAAAATCCCCAATGTTTCAGTACTCACATATCTCTTTAGTTTCTTTTCAGGGGGAGATTTGATGAGCCAGCCAGTGCATACAACATCCCCTGTACTCATCTTGTTGGCTGAGAGCCGGAGCAGCTAGAATCCAGTGTGCCTGCTATACCGTTTCTAACGTGACTGCTGGGAAACTGACGAGCAGCGGTCAATTTCTGTGTTCCAAGCACACAGCCGTGCCAAAAGAGGAAGTCAAGTCATTGATCACACTGACGGTGAAGAAGAGAGAGAGAGGGGGGAGAGCGAGAGGGAGGGAGGGAGAGAGAGAGACAGAGAGCGATAGATGTCCCCTCCCACTAATTAAAACACAATGCACTTGTACGGCAGGCACATGACCGCAATGTTTTATAAACAGCAACGCGTGTGTGGATGAGCCACGTCCAAAAGCTGCTGTAAAAGGACTTTTGTAAACCATCTGCTACTTCAGCCTTTCCTAGCACTGTGCAGCCTTTCCTAGCACTGTGTAGCTCTGTACTCAACAGTTCCTGATGTCGGCATTTTCTTGGTTTCTTTGAAAACAGACAAACTGGAGCCAGAAAAACAACAGAGGAAAAATAATGAGTAATCACTGTTCCAGAAAGGTGACCTCAAACAAGTGTGGAGAAATTCATCACAAGATGTGTTGCACAAGCTTCTGTTTTTAATGCTTACTTCACAATACAGAGGTACGAGTAAAGTCATAGAAGAACCAAAACAAAAGTTGTTCATGTAACAATATTTTTATGTAAGCCTGAAACTGTTGTGTGTACATGGTTCTCAATGTCTGAATTGCATATCCTACAATGCATACAAACTGTTAGAAATATCTGATATAGGACAATTGTGATTCAGTACAATACATTACAATACTTTTGAAATATTTGCCATGAAGCAGTTAAATTATGATATTTGTCGTGGTTATTTATTAGAGTTACACACTGTTTCTATGCTGTGATCATTGCATTCTTCCATAAACCCTTGCACCATGAAATCACTTTTCTGTATTTGTTAAGTCACTGTTGTGGTGCGAGTTGTTATCGGTGTTGAAATGTATTTTTTGTGTTGTTCACCCAGAGCTACACTTGTTAAATATAAATCTAAATAAGTTTCTCCTACCAAAATCATAAAAATGGGGTGTTTAGTTTATTTTTCTGCATAGTAAATAAATATTCAGTATATAATTTTTCATTTTTAACATCAATCATTAAATTCCAATGTATTACAACATCACATGCTGCCTTGGCCTTCCAGTGACTAATTATTTGAGCATTTTGGTTTAATTGCATCACTGAAAGTGTGTGCATGTCTTGGGAGCTGAGCCAAGCCACAGAAATGAGAATCAGGTTCAGACTAGCTCAATAATTCTCCAGAAGGATAGACAACATTTAAAGAGACATACACTCAGTGAACGCTTTATTAGGTAGACCTGTACACCAGCCTGTTCATGCAAATATTTAATCAGCCAATCATGTGGCGGCACCCTGTCTGACTTGGTCAAGAGGTTCAGCTGTTTTCAGACCAACTGTCAGATTGGGGAATAAATGTGATCTAACTGACTTTGATTGTGGAATGATTGTTTGTGCCAGACAGGGTGGTTTGAGTATGAGAAACTGCTGATCTCCTGGGATTTGAATGCACAACAGTTTCTAGACTTTGCAGAGAATGGTGCAAAAAACAAAACATCCATAAATATCTAAGAAAGTACTCACTGAGTATATAGTAAACACTGCTTTCATGCCATGTGTAAGCCATTTACTCAGCTAAAGGCCATGCTATCTTCTGTGGTGTAGATACCTTTATATTGCAGTGCAAATTGGCTGTCTAGTTATTTTTGACTTAAGAGGCTCAAGTAAGCATTCAAAACATGACGACTTCACAAAAAGCGGAAACCAAGAATTCGATGGAAGTGGTGTAACACTGCACATGCACTCCTGAAATACAAAAATAAAGTGACCATGAAACAATTACAACAATTTCAAAAAGCACAACTGTTGTGTCTTCTGTCAAAACACAGCAGGTACAAGGGCTGCCCTTATCTAAGTACCGCTGTAAATCAAGGGCAGAATAAGCAGAATACTTTCTTTATTTTGACCTCCTGTTGTTAGTAACAGCCGATTTGTCAGAGTAATTGCTCCAGGGCACATCGAATTGGCTCATCCTAAGTTTAATGCACTAGACCGGACTCAATGGAGCCAGACCACCACTGGCTTGTCCTGTTATCTCAATTATCTCCAAATGATTTACAGGCTGGTTTGCTTTAACTTCTTTAAAATTTAAGATAGACCATTATTCTCCAGAGCCCTCCCAGAGCCATTATACTGCCCTAGAAAGACAAAATGCAGTAACTACAATGTTAGTCAAAATTGAGTGATGACTGATTATGAAAATATATTATCTTGTGACTAAGTGTTTGGGTCAAATATGCCCAATTTAAGAGAAAAGAGGGTGTTAAAATTATAGTAACTGCAAAATCAAAAACAAGGCAAACTGCAGTCAGTGTAGGTTCTCTGCTTTTATTCCCCCATACCTTTTTCGGCTGCAGTGTCTGTTGCCCTCTATAAGTACACAAACAGAAGGAACAAAGAATGGGAGAATGATTTACTTTTGCTACATATATACTCAAGAAACCAAAGCACTTTATTAGGAACATTTTTACTTTATTACACCTACTTATTCATGCGATTATCTAATCAGCCAATTGTGTGGAGGCAGTGCAATGCATACAATCATGTAGATATGGGTCAGGAGCTTCAGTTAATGTTCACATCAGAATAGGGAAAACATTTGATCTCAGTGACTTTGACCATGGAATTATTGTTGGTGGCAGACAGGGCGGTTTGAGTATCTCAGAAACTGCTGATCTCCTGGGATTTTCATGCACACTAGAGACTAGTGAGAATGGTGCAAAAACCAAAAACAAAAATCCAATGGACCGCAGTTCTACAGACAGAAATGCCTTGTAATGAGATACGACAGAGGATAATGGTCAGACTGGCCAAAGCTCACAGGAAGGTGACAGTAACGCAAACAACCACGCATTACAACAGTGGTATGCAACAGAGCATCTCTGAACACATAACGCATCATAACTCTTAAGTGGATAGGCTACAGCAGTAGAAGTCTAAAAGAAATAAGCCTAATAAATACCTAATAAAGTGCTCACTGAGTATATATTTGTGAGAACTCAAAACAGCTGTTTCAGCAAATGGTTAAACAAATACACATGCAAATACCATGAAGTACATGTTGATTGTCTGTATAATTAATGTTTTGTGTAATATTCATCTTTTGATCTTGAATCCTAAAGCTTTAACTTTGTATAATCTTTTGAAAAACTCCACACATACATATAATTGCATCCTCCTGCTCATTCTCGCTCTAGCATTTTCCTTGTAAACTTGTTAATTTCCAGTAATTACCCTCTGATAAACACCCTTCCACTGAATTTTCTCATCTCCCTGGAGCCATTCCCTTTAAATGAATTATTCATGGCCCATCAGATAATCATACTATGATAACACCATATTCTGTGGATGTAGATCTTATAAATGTGCAAATAGTGTGATACCATCTTGTATGTACTATATCTTTTGGCTACTAAACACAAATAGATACTGTACACACTGTGCTACATTATGCCACCTTCCCTTGAGAAAAGCACACTTGTTTTACATGCTGTTTTGATTGTCCTACCAGCACTTGAGTAATCAAATACTGTAGCTCCCTGTTTTTCAGGAGGCTGGTACTTTAGAACTCCTCTTTACTTCTTGATTTAACCATAGTAACCACAGTAGGAGAAATACAAAAAGAGACAATACCATGGGGTCTATGTTTCAGAATCAATGTCTTAAGCTCATTTCGTCAATGGAGAACACAGAGAATTTAAAATCACAATACAACTTACCTGGTAAATCATTTTAGTTTTACCTACGGTTGCACCATGCAATGAATACTTACAGAGTCCCTTGGGGAACAACGTCTCATACATGCGATACATGCCATGCTGGAAAGAAGAAACAAATCAAGTTTAATCTCGGCCCTTTACACATTTCTCCTTAGAACCTCTTACAAAAAACCCCTTACAATCCAATATATTTTAGCAATGATAAAATTCCTTTTTTTATTTTTTTTATTTCATTACATTATTTGGAGCAATTTATCCCAAAACCACTAGCTCATATACCACAACTTTCTTCACAGAACATAGAAAACGTCATATCATAAAGCTCGCTCATTCTCCAATCTGTGAGTGGTGTTCTCAGGGGTTCATCTGCAACTTCATGCATCTTTTTGGTATTGCCCCACTGCAAATCAGTTTGGAGCCTAGTGGCTGCAATGTTATCCAATATTGTTAAGAGCTATTCCATGTTGTCTCAGAGTACTAATTTTGAATTACAATTCAAAACTTGATTTCTCCCCATCTCAAAAATGTGTATGGCTGTCTAAAAAGATGCTTGCTCCCTGCCCTGGAGCACACCGTATGAGCACACCTCATTCAGCAGCTAAAGTGCAGAAAATTTGTAGAATTGGGTCTGCAGTATTAGGGTTGAAATGAAAACCAACAGGATGGTACATTTCCAGGAGCAGGGTTGGACGGCCCTAAAGTAGGCTAATTGGAGACTAAATTTCCCTTGGAATGAATGTGTCAGTGAATGGTGTGTGGGCCCTGTGATGGATTGGTGACCTGTCCATGTGTATTACTGCCTTTCACCCAAATGCTGGAATAGGTTCCAGCCCCCCATTACCCGTACCAGAAGTAGGCTATGCAGTTTAGATAATGGATGCGTGTGTCTGTTCTTCCTATCATTATATCATTTTTGTTTTAATAGCTGTATTAAATTGTCAGGTTGTCAATTGTCATTATACATATATAAAATGTTTGTATAATCTTGGTAACTTTATATAATTGTTTACTTTATGTGATCACATAAATATATGGAATGTAAGCATCGGTATTTTTCAGCATTATTCCCCTTTGAATTTCATAACGTTGAAGAGATTTAATGTTCATTTTCATGGTTATTCCATCAGCATTTCCACCAACACACACACACACACACACACACAGAATTTGGTGTACAATTAAAACATTCAATAATAAAGAGGTTGCTGTCCCCAACCCTTAAACTGGTGCATGAAAAAAATAATACCCTAAAGACTTTCGCCAATTCTTTGACATTTAATAAAGCATAGAAATATTTATGAAATGCAAGTTGAAATAATGAAATCTATTTTGTAATTAATTTTATAATTTAAAAAAATCTGTTAAAAAATGTGTCCCCAATTTGTATGTCACAAATGAGATGCACTGTTTGAGTCTGTTTGTGAAGTGGGCCTGCTTGTAGCCACACACCCTTTTTAAAGCCAGGAAATGAGACTGCCTTCATCTGAATCAAGACCAAAATCATGAGTTGCTAGGCTTTACCATTCTTGCCTCAAATGGATCACAATATTTGGTACAGTCTGGACCATCAATGGGACCCAAAGGGACATTCAGGTTACTCAAAATAAAATAAAAATAAAAACCAGGCTTGTGAGGTTCTTCAGAATGATTGTTGGTGCCAGACAGGGTGGTTTGAGTATCTCAGAAGCTGCTAATCTCCAGGGATTTTCACACATGGCAGAGTTTTGTGTCACAAACATGGCTGCCATAAGTGCTGACAGCTAAATAGTTGTTATTTAACACTATTGACAAATTGGTTAATCCTGCACTGCAATTAAATTATTTCAGACCTTCTGGATAAGATACGTTAGATTTAATCCATACAGAATGTCAATTTTATGTGTCATTTGTTTGAGTATATCACCTTTATTAATAGGCACAGTATCAAAGAAGATAAAATGTTTGCTTGTACAAATATGTTCAACAATTTCCATGGGGTATACTTACTTTTTCACATGACTATACCTTGATTAGCCACATTATTTTATTAAATAGGCAATGGAGTCAATGGGTGGGTATCACTGGTTCTGCCCTTGACTGGGTCACAGCTTATTTAACAGGTCATTTACTGTCGCCCTTGATTGTTTCCTCTGCAGGTCCTTTGTCTTTGGGGTCCCTCAAGGATCGATTCTGGGTCCTATCTTCTCCTTGAATATGCTTCTACTCATAACTTTTAAAGCACTGCATGGTCAGGCCCCATGTTATATTACTGAATTAATTATGCCATACATCCCAACTAGGACACTTCGATCCGCTGATAAAAGCACCTTAGAAGTGCCCTGCACCAGACTCGTTACCAAGGGTGATTGTGCTTTTGGTGTCCATACACCAACCCTCTGGAATATCCCCCCCTTCCATATTAGATCTGCGGAGTCTGTTTCTAGTTTTTAAAAAACTTTTGAAAACCCACTTTTTTTAAAACTCTCTTTAATTACTGCCTTTTCCCTTATCCATTTTATATGTTTACATTTGGGAGGTTATTCATTTGCATCACAGTCTCAGAAGACCAGATTTCTTGTGCCTGGGTTTTAGTGCAGCGTCTGCTGTGGCTATGGAGTCCAATCCGTGAGAGGCAGACTTGGCCGCAGATGTTACATGTGTAGGCTGGACCTAATGATGTTGATGGTATGGTGGTGTCCTGCTGTTGTTTCTTCCTCTTGGTTCTCTTTGTTTCATGGAGTTGAGCCAAGGTGGTTTCATATGTCAGCAGCCACTGAAGCGCCATCTTCCCAGGCGACAGGGTTTATATTGAAGGACTTGAGGTCTTGCTTGCAGACATCCTCATATCATAGCTGTGGGCGGCCAATTGGCCTCTTGCCAGATGACAATTCTGCGTAAAGAATATCCTTTGCTTTTCATCCATCGTCCATCCACTGAACATGGCCCAGCCAACAGAGAAGTCACTGCATCAGGAGAGAGTACATACTGAGAAGCTGTGCTCACTCCAGGACTGCAGTGTGATCCTGTCCCTTCACATGATGCCCAGTATGCACCTCAGGCAGCGCAGGTGGAAGCTGTTTAGCCTCCGCTTTTAATGCGAGTATGTGGCCCAAGCTTTGCTGTCATACAGGAGTGTGCTGATGACACAGGCTCTGTACACCTGTACCTTTGTGTGGGCTATGAGTTGTCAGTGCCCTGTCCCATCAACTTGGTTTTATTCAGGCTGAAGTCCTGGCATGCTTGGGTGAACCGGTCCCTGAGTGTATTTACAGGATGTCTCTGAGATCAGCATGTCGTGTTAGGATCAGGTCCAGCTGGTGCCAGTGACCAGATCATGGGTGTCACCAGGAGACTTTGTCACGGGGTTTAGTCTGAAAGTATGAGCTGGTAATGCAAAGTTTGTGGGATGTGCAGAACCCATTCTCATTCATTTTACCAATGCCCTGGTGTCCCAAGCAAGATGGCCAGGAGTCACGATCTGCGCCAACTCTTAAATTGAAGTCACCAAGCATGTAAAGTTGTTAGGAATGTTTTTTACAGTCGCCTCAAGCTCATCATAAAACTTGTCCTTTATTTCTTGCTAAGAGTTGGGGCGTACACACTCACCAGGTGGACAGGTCCCATGGTTGTGTTCAGGCAGAGGGCTAAGATTCTCTCTGAGCTGCCTGTGGGTGGTACTATTGCTCCCATAAGTGTATTCCTGACAACAAAACCCACTCCATATTCCCTGGTTTCCTCAGGTGACTTCCCCTGCCAGAAAAAGGTGCAGTCCTTTTCTCTTAGTGAGCTTGATGAATGGAGTCGGGTTTCCTGAAGGGTTGAGATGTCAATTTGTCGCTTCTGGAGTTTGTCGTTTATGACTGCAGTCTTGCGGACACCACTTATTTCTTGCAGGTTGTGTTAGTCCGGGTGTCATGGTCCTGACGTTCCAGAATCCCAGATGTAATACTGGAGTCTTTACTTTCTTTGTTTTGTTTGGTGCACAAATTTACAACCCACTAGTTAGGATAAATCCCTAAGCTCCATGCACCTGTGACAGGGCCGAATTTAAGTCGTTGAATTCCCGGTTACCCAGTAAGCTTCCCGTAACCAACCATAATAAATAGTCTGATGAATGGATGAAGACGTGAGGTTCAGTAGATACAAAAATATAATTATTTCTTTATTTTCTCTTCCAGATAAAATATACAGGCCATAAGCAGTAACAATGTGGGCCTACAAATATGTAGCCTATTGCTAGCCAGGCTGACTTAGTTTACTAGGACAAATGCCCTGACCTCCTGAGTGATAGGATTTCTCTATAGAGCAGACAAAAGGTTTTACACAGCAAACCAAAATGTTTTACGCAGCAAACCAAACAAAAGTAAACTTAACCAAACTAAAGAAAATAACACAGCACACCCATGCAAGTCAGAGAAATAAAACACCACTAGAGCAGAGGGAAGCCAGCAAGCAAAAAGGCCACCAACAATTACATACAGTCAATCACTAATAAACAAAAGAACATAGCGATGGCTAGTAGCCACTTCCAGCTATCCGAGTTACGGCTAATGGCAGGAAAGGGGAGATGCAACCTCTAGCCAGCGAGGAGAGCGGGCCGCACAGCGGACGATAGGAACAGAACAGCAACAGCCACAACCGCCACACAGACCCGTGCGACAGCTAGAGAGACGCCAGGAACCCAGACAGAGGACCACTGCGTACGAATACTGAATGCAAGATTGTCGAGCAACAAGCAACAAGCTGACAAACACAAAAGTAACGAGGCAGCCCAGCAATAAGATCCCGGAAATGCAGCATGCCACGGCGGCTGTAACCCGATGGCCACCGGTACGGAAGATTGAAAAGAGGGGCGAGAGGCCGCAACAAAGTTGTCCCGGAAAAAGGCGGATGTCTCCCGTGCAACCCTGCGCCCTATTCATGGAATAGGCGGGGCAGGGAAGAGAGATTCAACCCACTGGTGCAGGTGAGAACTCTTCCTGTTACACACCCAATAAAGCAGGCAGGCTGTGGCAGGACAACACCTAAATGGCTGGCACCCATCTCTACGCAAATTGAGAAAGGACTTAGAACCGGTAACTGCTACCTCCCGTGTTGTGCTTCCACTGCACAGTGGAGCTGGACAAAGTGTATGGAGGCCCTGTGTTTCCCAGGCAGCAGGGCTCCCCTCTCCGCCTCCCTGGCGTGGTCCAAAGGAACGGCAAACCAATACATTTGGCGTCAGTTCAGCTGCCGGAGTTGCCAGAACAATACTTCAAAGCATTTAACTGCCTGACGGAGTCCAAGCTGTGTTTTTAGTTTGCTCCCTTAGCCTTTTCTGTTCCAGAGGATACCCAGAAGGCAGCGTGCGGTGCTATTTCACCCATAGGTGGGGCAGTGGTTGGCGGATGCCAGGGCGTATACCACTCGCCGGGGGGCCTGTACGTCGCGCCTCTGGGATCCACTGCTGCTCTGAGATCCCCATGCAGTTCAGCCTGTGATCGCAGTTACCATATGTTGCTGTGGGGAGGCACTGCCAGAGTCTTGGTGGTGGAGAGGCTATGTACTGGCAGGGGGAGGCTTACACACTCGGCTCCCGTCTCCACTCCTCAAGGTTGGAGAGCTAGCCAGTAGCACGCACATAAAACAGGTCGCTGAAAGCAGAAGTGCAAAGCTACTGTTCAAGGCAACTGCAATCTTCGTATCACACACGCCCTCTGTTTTTCAACGTATCAACATACCAGATCCAAACAAAAGGTAGTAGTTGGGGTGGTGGAGGGCGAGCGCAACTTGTGCAGAATCAAGTGAGCAAGCAGTGGGAGCACAGGCAATTAGCTGCTCTGGGAAGGTTTGAAAAACAGGTTACAAAACAAGTCATCAGAGCAAGACAATCAAATGCACAACTAATAGAACAGGTCACAAGAATACATCCCTCTTCAATAAGCACAGATATCATGAGACAGACAAAGCAGAGCAGACAATAGTATACAGACGAGGGGACAATATCATACAGAATATTACACAGTTACGCAACTAAATTAGTCATACAAATCATAACAGTGAACAAATAGCACTAACATGCAAACAGGGCAACAGTGAAGTTGGCACAGGTAGCTGGTAATGCTGATAGACCTGATAGCTTTTGAGCCAGGATTTAACGCTGCCAGTGAACAAGTGGTAGGTGGTGCTATATCTTATCTGTAAAGGAAGGGTATTCCAAACCTGAGAGGTTCTCACTGCCAAGGCTGTTTGGCTAAAGGTGCTTCTCTTTTGTGGTATAATAACATCCCCTCTTACGGCAGATCTTGTGTATCTGGTACAGTTTTCTGAAGGATGAAACTGCTAAGTGGAGGAGGTGCAAGACCACAAAGGACTTTGGATATCAGACAAGTATTACCAAAAGTAATAACATTTTCCCATCTCAGCAGGCCTGCAGTGATGATGGGTTTCACATGTAGTTAAAGGACACATTCTCAGCTTTTATTAAAGAGTATTTATGCATTCAGATTTCACCAGGTAGAAAGTACAGCACTTTTTATATATATTGGGCAACATTGGCTCAGGTGGTAACTCCCTTCCTGGGAGTGTCCCTTCCTTGGTGCCTTGCATGGCTGCCAATCACCGTTGGTGTGTGAGTGTGTGTATGAATGGGTGAATGAGAAGCATCAATTGTACAGCGCTTTGGATAAAGGCGCTATAAATGCCAACCGTTTTTATACATAGCCCATTTCAGGGCACCACCATTGAATTGCCAAAAAACATGTCAGTCCAAAACATTATGGAGCTCACTGTAAACACTTAACTCCAATTGCTTGTGACACTGATTTTGTATGTCTATTTACAGTATGATTAGATGTGTTATTATTTGTTGGTGGTAGTAAGTAGTAAGAGCAGTCACAGCCACAACAATGTGGTCACAACTGAAACACCTGTTGTTTGATTATTCATTTTATTCTAAATTTTAGCCAATCAAAAATATTGTGCTGGTGAGGGTTTATATAATCTATCAAATTCATAGGGTCTAACGTGTCAATTTTACAGAGAAGATTGGATAGACTCCATTTCATGAATCTACATTTTTATTTGATTTAAAAATGCAGGATACCCGATTGAAATTCAACAGCATTCAAGAATAATTTTTAAAAATTATCAAGGGGGTGAATTAAAATGATCGCTTGGGTGTATGCAGGGTATTCTGTGTAGCAGGGTATCCACCATGTTTCGGTTCTGACATCAGTCATCATCATTCTGGTTCTGAAAAAATGACAATACTGCACTGCACATCAAGTATATTTGTGCATCTTAGATAAAGTGTAACACAGTGTTGATTTTTGGAAAATGAATACAGATGTCTCCCTTTTCCAACCCTCATTTTGCATTACTTCTGTAGAATGGTCCATATAGAATATATTTATTTGTACACGACTGCATTAGACTGTAATTATTTGAAATGCATTACAGCACATTTCACTTATCAAAATCATGGTACTGTACTGACATCTAGTGGCCATTTCTGTATTTTCAGTTTGCTTTCAACAGACTTTGGTTTTACACACAACACACAGGTGTGTTCTGTGATTAATTTCATATGCACTACAATTTAATTTCATATGCACAAAATAGCGGTAAGGAGGCATCTAAACTTATTACTGAAGGAGAACCATTCAAGTTTGTTTTTTTTTATTGTTTTTTTTTTATTCAGAAACGTACGTGATAGCCTTGCAAGAAATGCGGGCCTGTGCAAATCTTTAGTGAGTGGAGCGCGGTATTTGCGAGCTGGTAAAATGTAGTTTCCCTCCAGGCCGTAAACGAATCGTGGTGTAAAGTGGTGGAAGGTTCTTATCAGCGGCACTGAATACATATATAAAAAAATAATCTGGATGAGGCGTAGGAGTCCCAGTGGTTATCGACAAAATCCCTAAAAACTGCAAGTATCCAACCCCCATACACATAATTAAACAATATGTAATTACGTTAGTCTTGGTTTTCAGCGAAATTCCATCCAAGTTCCTCTTTGATTAGCAAGTTAATTGTTCGCAGCAACTCAGCATACAAAGTAAACACTGGAGGTGTGCACAACACGCAGACGGCACATTGCCTAGAATGAAAGATAAAGGGGCATAACTGCAATTTCGGCTTTACTTTTATTTTTTCGCTGGAATATTCTGGTTCAATCTTTTCAAGAAATCTCGCGGTGTTACATTGCCATAACGTCGCGAGATTCCGAATCGAATGTTGAAGGGGGCGTATGCTAGCGATGTACAGTGTGGTAGTGACGTAGATATCGGTTTTAATCATTTTTAACTTACTGTAATCAAAGTGATCCATGATAAAACAGTACATATTGACATAATGTCCGATGAAGAGGTCCCGTCCACCTCCCGGGAGCCTGAACACGAATCGGAAGAGGTGAGGGGCGAGTTTGCGCACTACGTTTTATATACAGCCTCCCTGAAAAACTATTAGACGGTGCAGAAGTTTGGTCCTTTTTGTTCATTTCGGGAAATATGGCGGGAAGGAGGCTTGACACATCTGTACACAGATGTTACCCTACGTTGAAAAGGCGAAAGTAGTTTGACCTAGCTATTTGCATATTGAATCATTTGACATGTATTCTCAATGTAATTGTTAGCTCATGCATAAACGGACTGGCTGTGAGAATTTTAAGCAAAAAGTCGTCAGCCAGTGGGTATCGTTAGCTCAAAAGCAAAGGCAGCCTCGACAGCGCGATTCAGGTTTCTGCAGGCATGAGCTAACGTTAGCTAGCTAGCTAGTCAGTTAGCTATATAAACACGCCAGCAAGCTGCTATGTTGCTAATGGTTAGAGACTGTGTTAGACGGTTAGCTTGATCGCTAGCTAACTTATCTAAGACAAATATAACACGTGTTACAGATATCGCAAGTCAGCAATTACGAAGGAGCTGTCATTCACTTAGCTAAGGTTAGCGTCATTGTCTGGCTAGCTAACGTTTGCACCAAGCACACATTCGTTCTGTAACGTTACGTTAACGTTACCGGTCTGCTTTGCGATCTTCCATTATATTACTGTAAGTTAGTCTAATGTATTCGTGCATTAAAAAAAGCAACTTTTAGTAGCTATTAAATGTCGCGCCTTCTGTGAGTGGTTCGAACAAAACGTGTTTTTACCTTATAATTATCTAACGTTCGCTATTAGGTTTAATAGCCTATTTAAACGTATTAGAATACATAACGTTTGATTAATTACAAAATAACTACTCGCAGTGAATCAAAGCATTTGGATACTAACTCACCTTAAGAAACCCCTCATAGCCAGCACCACCAGCTAGCGCTAACTTACATGTTTGCAACATTACCTGAACATTGATGCATAGCTAGCTGGTAATTACCTGAACAAATATCAGTCAACAGAAACCTAACGTTAACAACGTTGCCATCGTGTTTTACTTTTACATAGTCACGAAGCAACTTGGATTTTTCGAAATCGACTCTCGAAAAGAATAATCCATCATGTTCTAGTACATTAATGTAACATAGTTGCACTGAAACACATTGTCCATTTTTTTGTCATAAGTTTGCAGCTGATAATATTTTATGGATAAGCAGTTTCAATGGTTGACACTTGTTTGCATGCAGAAGGATGATCTTCCGTTCGTGCTCAAGCCGCCCCCCAAGGCAGCAGCGAAAGTGGAAGGAGAAGTCGACCCAGAGTATGAGGAAAAAAGGGTGAGTTCTTTTTTTCCATGTCCGAGTTTAAATTATGTGTTTTTTTTTTTGTTTTTTTTTGTTTTGTTTTTTTGTTTTGTTTTTTGTACTGGAAGTGCACCTTTGAAATTATTAAGTAGCATATGCAACACAATAACCTTTTGTAATTTTCAGATGAGAACATAATTGTATACTGTTGTTTGTGACGTTGGTTTGCTTCTTTGGTCTGAAATATATAGTTAGTTTTGTCTAAATGGTCATTAATAATTTGAAGTCAATTGCATATTTTTATGCATTGCGTTGGGTCAGTTGCGGTGCTGAGCGTAGCGTGGTTGCCCCCTAGTGGTATCTTCGAGACACTATAATTTGACATTGTTAATTTTATTCTTAACTCCCACCAGTGTTACATATCGTGACTGCAGAGCAAAGTCACCCCTTAAAGTCATAACATTTGGCTTCACAGTCTGGATACAGATACCTTTACTAACTTGATGCTGAGAATTATGCTTTCTTTATAATGTATTTGGGAAAAATACTTGGAAGATTGAATTCTGGGGAGGTATTTGAACATACTTCAAATGCATTTGGACAGAAAATTAGTTTTTAAAAAAAGAAGGAAAAAAAAGTATTTGCCCCCTTCATATTCCTATATTATAGCATATTTTTAGATCTTCAGACAAAATGTAATATAAGACAAAGGAAATCGAGTAAACACAAAACACATTTTTTAAATGACCATTTCACTGACTTAAAGTTATCAAACACCCAAATCACCTTTTTGAAAAAGTAATGGTTTTATCACCTTTAGCTGCAATAATTGCAGCCAAACAATTCATACTATTTGAAATTAGTCTTTCACCTCACTGTGGAGGAAGTTTGTGCACGTAGGACTTTATTAATTGGAATTTGTTCTGAGGGGACATGTGATTGGTTCTATCAGGCGCCCAATCAAGAAAGCGAGGAGGTGAGATCATTCACAGTGGGAAGTGCAAGCGTGATCTCCCGTTAGGACCTATATTATGTTTGCTCAACAACACTTTTTTCCCTTTTGTTGGTGCTGTAAAAAACCAAATTACAGCACAAGAGGAATTAAGATCGCCTTTCCCCAGCCCCCCCCCCCCCCCCGGACTCAGCAGAAAAATATGTTGTATAACTTTTAAGAGTGAGCAAAACAAAGAGAACAGGAAAGCCTCAAACCCAAGTCTCCTGTGTCAGAGACCTTGATGTGAGCCAGCACACTGAATATACTGGATGCTGCCACCGGCATACTAGACTTTTGTCCACGCAGGCTGAAACCTGACTCCACCTCTTCTTTCTTCTTATTGGGCGTCTGATAGAACCAATCACATGTAATGCTGCCCACAGAACACATTCCAATAAATATAAGTCATATGTGCAAATTTTAGCCCTCTCTTCTTGGCAGAACTGATTTAAGGAAATCAGGAAGGGGGGAGGGGGGGTACTTCCAAGGAAGTTGTGCCTTCTACAGTGTATGCCCCTGAAAGCGATTGACCTTCTCTGCGTTTCTGAACCCTCAGAAAACAGATCGGGCAAACAGGTTTGAGTTTCTGCTGAAGCAAACGGAGCTGTTTGCCCACTTCATCCAGCCCGCGTCGCACAAGTCCCCCACGTCTCCGCTGAAGGTCAAGCTGGGCCGCCCTCGTGTGAAGCAGAACGAGAAACAGAACCTTCTCTCCGTCGGAGAGTGAGTCTGCTTTAGGAGCCGCCATTTTACTTCTCTTATCGCTTTTCATTGTCAGTGTTCGATGCCAGCGATCTCTACTATTGATTTGGGACTGACCTGGGTTGAAATTTAAGCCTGCAAGGAGGAGCAGATGGGCAGGCAGTGAGGTGTACACTTCATTTCACTTGTTCCAGTACACCAGACAAGCTTATTCAAGTGCAGAAAAATATTTGAATCAAATGGTAAATGGTTGGTATTTATATAGCGCCTTTACCCAAAGCACTGTACAATTGATGCTTCTCTTTCTCCCATTCACACCAACGACGATTGGCTGCCATGCCTGCAAGGTACCAACCAGCCAGTCAGGAACAATTAGGGGTTTGGTGTCTGGCTCAGGGACACTTCGAACCGACAACCCTACGACTTGCCAGACGACTGCTCTTACCTCCTGAGCCAATGTCACTCAAATCACATTAACTATTTCAGACCAGGTCTGATTTGGGAGAGCATTCTCCTCTGAAGTACTCAGTGTCAGTCGCCCCTTTTGATCGAGCTTGCACAGTTGTAAGTCGCAAGAGGACACTTCAAGCGTAACTTAACAAACGGACATGCACCCGATCTACCAGGAGAGGTCGCTAGAGAGTGATGAGAAGCTGGCATCCCGGCTGACTAAAACCCTCCCACCCCTGGGTGATACTACCACCTATTGTGTGTTGCCATGTGCCGCTGTCAGCACTGTCAGACTGTGTCCATGCAGTGCCCTCAGTAATGTTTGGGACAAAGACCCATTATCTTCTTGAATTTCCTCTGATTTAGCATAATTTTAGATTTGGAATCACACAAGATGCGGTTAAAGTACACATTCTCAGATTTTATCAAAGAGTTTGTTCATACATTTTGGTTTCACCGTGTAGAAATTACAGCTGTATCTGTGTCTTATACATAGTCCCCCCCCATTTGAAGGCACCGTAATGTTTGGGACACACGGTTTCAGATGTGTTTGTAATGGCTCAGGTGTGTTTAATTGCCTCCTTAATGCAGGTATAAGAGAGCTCTCAGCACCTAGTCTTTCCTCTGGTCTTTAGATCACCTTCGAAAACTATTAATGCTGTTTATCAACATGAGGACAAAGCTGTGCCAATGAAAGTCAAAGAAGCCATTATGAGACTGAGAAACAAGAATACAGAATGGTTAGAGACATTGGCCAAATCTCAGGCTTACCAAAATACCAAATCTTAGGTTTACCAAAATCAACAGTTTGGAACAGAATTAAGAAGAAAATTAGCACTGGTGAGCTTAATAATTGCAAAGGGACTGGCAGGCCAAGGAAGACCTCTACAGCCGATGACAGAAGAATTCTCTCCATAATAAAAAAAAATCCGCAAAAATCTGTCTCACAGATTAGAAACACTCTTCAGGACTCAGGTGTGTTTGTCAGTGACCAATGACCACCACTGTCTGCATTGACTGACTGCATGAACAGAAATACAGAGGCTACACTGCAAGATGCAGACCACTGGTTAGCTGCAAAAACAGGATGGCCAGGTCACAATTTGCCAAGAAGAACTTAAGAGCAGCAGTTCTGGAAAAAAGGGTGTTGGACAGATGAGACAAAGGTTAACTTATGTCGCAAAGTATGGGGGAGAGAAGGAACTACCCAAGATCCAAAGCATACCACCTCATCTGTGAAACATGGTGATGGGGGTGTTATGGTCTGGGCATGTATGGCTGCTGAAGGTACTGGCTCCCTTATCTTCATTGATGATATAACTGCTGATGGTAGTAGCAAAATTAATACTGAAGTGGATAGACACCTATCTGCTCAAGTGAATGCCTAAAAAACGAATCGGCCAGAAATTAATTCTACAGTAAGACAATGATCCCATACATACTGCTAAAGCAACATAGGAGTTTTTCAAAACTAGAAAATGGTCAATTCTTGAGTGGCCAAGTCAATCACCCGGTCTGAACCCCATTGAGCATGCCTTTCATATGCTGAAGAAAACATGAGGAGAATAGCCCCTGAAACAAGCATGAGCTTGGCAGAGCATCACCAGAGAAGTCACCCAGCAACTGGTGATCCATGAATCGCAAAAAAATACACAACAAAATACTAACCATGACTACTTTCATTTACATAACATTGCTCTGTCCCAAACATTATGGTGCCCAGAAATGGGGGTGACTATGTATAAACACTGCTATAATTTCTACATGTTGAAACCAAAATGTATAAAAATGCCCTTTATTCAAATCTGACAATTTGCACTATAACACTGTTTTTTCTTTACAAATCTCAAATTGTGGAGTACAGAGACAAATAAATAAATGATGGATCTTTGTTCCAAATATTATGGAGGGCACTGTATATAATGTCACACGGTGGGGAGTGGCAGTACCTGCCCAATTCATTGTTAGGCCATCAGTCGGCCAGTCATGAATGAAGAATAGTCTCTCCCATGAAGTGGCTACAGAATGCAGCACGGTGACTGGTTGCTCTTACAAAGTGTGCTTATGTTACATTACATTACATTGTTGGCATTTGGCAGACGCTCTTATCCAGAGCGACATACAGTTGATTAGACTAAGTAGGCAATCCTACTGGATCCTACTCTGGAGCAATGCAGGGTTATGTGCGGATCTTATTGCGGCTACACCGGGATTAGAACCACCGACCTTGCGTGTCCCAGTCATTTACCTTAACCACTACGCTACAGGCCGTGTTATGTAACAGTGGCAGTACAGTACCTCAGCCCTAAAAGATTTAAATCTTACAAATCATGTTTCATAGTGTATTATATTCATCAAAGTGGAATTAATTTAATTTCTGTAAAAAAAATTACTCATACGAAATGTATTAAATGTATCTATATATAGGTGTACAAAGCTGTGCTTGTTTTTATAACTGGTCTTATTGTAACTAAAAACAGTTATTGTAATGTCCGAAGAAGTGACAGTACAGTTTTTGGAATGAGAATTTCTAGCACATAAACCACAATGGTATTCTTCATCTGAACTAAAGCTGAACCATAACTGCATCTAAACATAACTTTAGCCACATGGCGGTTTAGTCCACTGGACTAAACAAATAAAAAAATATACTCCTCTTTTGACCACAGTTGTTTTGAAAGTTACGCTGCTCCAACCACCAGAAATGCTGCTGATGGAACTTTTGGCAGCAATAGCGATAATTAACTAAATGCTTTTAATCAGCTCATTTATTGCACTAAAAGATCAGGATAATAAATAATAACATGGCATCAATAAATTGTGCGTTGTATGAATATTTAATGTTTTGACTGAGCTGAAAACTATTCTCTGAGATGGAGTGCCTCATTATTACATGCAAAGTATACAAACAACATTTGAATATAAATTATTTTCTGTTATGGGTTTGTTGCACACCATCTTATAGACTCTTAAGTGAGTTGCACTGCAGCTCTAATAGACTTAGACCTGTCGCAGACCTGTTCCTGGAGAGCTGCGGGGTCTGCTGGGGTCCCTAAACGTGGGTCCCCAAGCGCCCCTTCTAGGCCCAGGAGGGGGACTCTAGTCAGCCCCGTGGCTCTCCAGGCCCAGGGAGCGTGACTGCCCTGTTGAGGGGAAGCTGTCTGCAGTTTCAGCAAGTCCTTGAATAGATCATTGCATTTATATAGCGCTTTTCTAAACGCTCAAAGCACTTTACAGTGACGAGGGGGAAACTCGCCTCAACCAGCACGACTGATGTATCACCCACCTGGGTGATGCACAGCTGCCATTTGCACCAGAACATTCACCGCGCAACTAGCTGAGGTGGAGAAGGAGAGAACAATGTTTTTGCCAATTGAATCAGGGATGACTAGGTGGCAGATTGAAAGAGCTGTGCGTTCTGAGAGATATTAGTGTTCCTGCTCTGTCTGTGTGGTAATGCCATCCTTTCTGACTTTCAGTAACCGTCACCGACGCACCGAGCAAGAGGAAGATGAGGAGCTTTTATCAGAGAGCCGGAAGGCTGCTAATGTCCTGGTTCGATTCGAGGACTCGCCATCCTGTAAGATATGTGTGTGTGTGTGTGTGTGTGTGCAGTGCTGTGTAAAAGTATTTGCCCCCTTTCTGATTTCTTCTATTATTGTGTATTTGTCACATTGAATGGTTTCAAATCTTTTCAAGAAAATGTGACATTAGACAAAGGGAGCCTGAGTAAACACAAAACAGTAATTTACCATTTTTTTCCCCCAACTGAAAATCCATTTTGCATGTCGTGCAGGTATCAGAACAACAGGATCCAGTTGCATGACCACGAGATTCAGTTCAGTGTCTTTATTGTAAACTTGGCAAATTAAACAGGCAGAGGTCGATAGCCAGAAAACAGAATCAGCAGGGGATAGGCAGTTTGTTAGTAAGTGTCCAGGTTGAGGATCAATACACCAGCAAACAGAGATAGCAGGGATAATCGAAAACAAAGTAGAAGTCACAGACAAAGCGTCGATAACTAGTGGGCAAACAAAACAAAAACAGAATCCAGAAACAGAAGTCGAAAAGCCAAAATGGGTTGATAAACTACGGCTCTGGGAAAAGCAGAAGGCGGAAGTCGGAGACAAAGCAGAAATCAATCAGATATAAATGCTGGATAGTATGGTTGGAACACATAACAATCTGGCGATGGACAAGACTAACAAAGGGGTTTTTATACAATCAGGAAGTGAAGCACAGGTGAAATGAATGATGGGGAATGAATGAACTGACAGACAGACTGCACCCTGTGTGAGGGTATAGATTTTATGGACGTAATGCAAACCACATTTAACTTTTTGTACACTAAATGTAAAACAATTTTTCTGCGAAATGTAAAGAGCATGTTACATTTCATACATAAAATGAATTTTGTAGTGTGAGAAACATTAGAATAATTTTTAACCCCCCACCCGCCAGAACAGAAAAAGTATTTAACCCCATGAATTAATTTTCACAAGTGTGAAAATTAATACTCAAAATGAAATGTTTACTGTTCTTGAACCTATTCTACAGGCATAATCCTGGTCTCTTCTGAAAGGTAACCCCTTGGGGTTAGAATTACTCGACATATTACTAAAGCAAAGTTACAGAGGCCCAAATACAGTTCAAATTGGAAGCAAATTTGGTTTTTGAATAGATACCTGTAGCATAGTGGTTAAGCTACATGCCTGGGACCCGCAAGGTCAGTGGTTCAATCAGCGTTATGGTGCAGCCACAATAGCATCCACACAGCCATTGGGCCCTTGAGCAAGGCCCTTGACCCTGCATTGCTCCAGGGGAGGATTGTCTCCTGCTTAGTCTAATCAACTGTACGTCGCTATGGATAAGAGCGCCTGCCAAATGTCATTAATGTAATACCGATTGTTGTGGCTGTGGTTAGAAACACATGGAGGCACAGTCTCAACACTGGATAAATCCCCTTTCAAATTTGACAATATCACCAAAAATGAGCATTCTGCATTGGTTTTTCTAAGTTACGTAAGTCTAGGCAGTTTTCCAAAAGGCCGCCTGGACAACCAATTTATCCACCCCTGATACGACACAGTGAGAGCAGATCATTGAAGAACCACAGTAAACCTGTTTTCTTATGTTGTCTTTAGTTCTGTGAAATTCTATGAAAAATGTATGAAATGCTGGAGCATTACTGAATAAAGCTGATATGTTACATGAATGTAACGCACTGACTGTTAAAGGTGAGGTGAGGGTACCTATAGCATAGTGGTGTAAGGGACATACCCAGAAAGCATGGTCTATTATTGTATTTGTACTTGCCTGTTCTATATAAATAATGTTATTACTCAAAATGCGAGTAATAAGCAGTGAAAAATGAAGTCGCCCATGCCCCCGTGAATGAACGTAATGGGAGCACATGCGCGCAGCATTATTTAATAAACCCCTGCCTGCAATTACAGCTTCCAACAGTTCACCTTATTCAACCTAATTAGGTGTAAGAACGTAGACGGGGGTGCGCAGAACCAGGGGAGATCTGGAGAGACGCGGAAAAATGATTTTGTCATCAGCTGCTCTCTAGTGTTGGGGTTTAAGAATCCCCCCCCCCCCCTCCCTTTTATGCTTTGAAATTATGTGTTTATTTTGAGCCATCATTAGATAAACTTGTGCAGATGTTTGAGGCATTCTTTGAGCAAGGGCACAGATAAGGTCTTTTATTCCTTCAGTAATTACTGTCTACTGCAGCTGCCGTCGGCAGATGGTTTTTAATGGTGACGCACACCAGAGTAATTGCTGCCCATTTGCAGAACTCTGAGAACGGCTGAAAAGTGTTTTGCTGCTTTTGTAAATGAATATGCTTTTATGTTTTTTTTGTTTTTTTCAGATGTGAAAAACGGAGCGCTGAGAGATTACCAAACACGAGGGCTCAACTGGATGATCTCTCTGTACGAAAATGGCATTAATGGAATTCTCGCTGATGAAATGGTAAGAGCTCAGAAGCGGGAAATGAGCCAATGCTAAACCTAAAACGCAGTTTTTAGTGTTTCTAGTGTCTTGCTCTGGGGCGGTATTTATAAAGCCACTGAGAGTGAAACTTAGATCTCACGCGCGTCAGATTTCTGAGAATGACACGATTTTTATCTTAGTTGTAGTAGTAAGAATAAGTGCGTTTTATACGAATTGTTGTGTCAAATGATTTAGGAGCTAAGACCATTCTTAAGAGAGCTCGGGGGAGTCTTAACTCGGTTAGGAGTTGCCAGCAGATGGCTGTGGCACGTGCACAGATGCAGAGACACACCTTTCAACTAAGAAAGGACGTATTGGAAATGTCTTTTGTAGTTTGTGATATTTCTTGCCATGCCTTTTTTGTCTTGTTACATTTTTTCTTTTGAATAAGTAACCTTTTTAATAAGTAGCCTTTTTGAATCCATTATCATCTCAACATACCACGTTGTTTTATAGTCTATGCTACAGCTCTTAACAATTAGTTATGATATGATTAGCAGACTTTCATTTAAAAATGTGAATTTAAACATGGGTCTCTAAATGTTTTAATACAAATTGAATGCAGGCACAAGCACATTGCTAATTGTTCTTGTTTAAAATTGTAAGTTGGGACAACATTTTGTGATAAAGAAGCAGTCCCTCATATCTGTTAATGTATATTCCTTTTTAATATAAACTGAATGGAGGCAATGGCAAATTGCACCATCAATGTAGTTCCTCTTTACGGCACCTGAGAGTGAGCTGTGAATTAAATCAGCACCTAAGAATACCGCTTACGGTTTTCTAAAAAATGGTCTTAGCGCTCATATGCATAGCACTTAGGAGCTAAACATTTCTCACCAAAAGCCTGAATCAAAGTTTGAAACCATTCTTAGGAGTAATTCTGAGGGGCTTTATACATACGTACCCTGGTTCCTGGTACCAGCTCTTAGGGTCCTCACTTGAATTGTCAAGCTCCATGAAGCTCAAGATAATGTCAAAATAATGCCCTCAGATATTGCCCTGTTTCTGTATGCGATATAGGGCTTAAGAGCCCCATCTTAGCTTCTAGCCACTGTTCGAAATAGCCAGTACAGGAGGAGCCCTGAGTGTCAGTACTGCATAGGAGCTGCACACAGCTTACATTTGTGCTTGATGTGATCGGTTGTGATGTGGTCTATGTGTCACACTTTGCAGGGTTTGGGGAAGACTCTTCAGACCATCGCCCTCCTTGGGTATCTGAAACACTACCGGAACATTCCAGGGCCTCACATGGTCCTGGTCCCCAAGTCGACGCTGCACAACTGGATGAACGAATTTAAACGCTGGGTGCCGTCCCTTAAAGCCGTCTGTCTCATCGGAGATAAAGAAGCCAGAGTAAGAGCTCCCCACCCCCCACCCCCTCTTTCCCATCTGCTCTTCTGGTTTGTTCATCTTCCTCTTGGTCTGGTCTTTTCAACAGCTACCATTTGCTTTATACTTCAAATCTCTTTACATTTTGTATGAATATGCATTTATATACAGGTTTCTGAATGTCACATTATTCTACAATCTCAGAAATAAAAGGTGCCTATAGTGCCTGAGGTGGTACCCTATAGGTACATAAAATTGTACCCCTAGCCAGCAATATAGGGGCATGATTTGCACGGCACTGCATATACAGTGCAGTCTGACAGTATTTGGACAGTGACACATTTTGTTTCTGCTCTGTACTCCAGCAAATGGAGTTTGAAATAAAGCAATGATTGTGAAGTTAAAATGCAGACTTCTAGCTTTAATTTGTGGCTGTTTATGTCCATATTGGTGTAGGAATTGTTGCTGTTTTTATACAGTTCCAAAAGTAATTGGATAATTGGTTGCTCAAATGTTTCTTCGAAAGGTGTGTTAAGTCATCTTTAGTTAATTTATAAAAGAGATAGAAAAAGGTTTAGAGTTGATTCTAGGACCAGACTGAAGGCAACTAGCCCCCGAAACAAGCAGGAGTTGAAGAGGGCTACAGTCAAGGCCTGGAAGAACATCACCAAGGAAGATACCCAGCATTTGGTGGTCTGTGGTTCTTCAGGCAGTCATTGATTACAAAGCATTTCCAACAAAATATTGAATATGATGACTTTATTTCATCGTTTTGGAATTGGTCCAATTACTTTTGGTCCCCATAAAAAAAATATAAAAGGCTATAATTCCAAAACAGTTCACCCAATATGGATGCACCATCACATAGTGATTGTTTTATTTCAACTGTTTGTTTGCTGCAGTACAGAGGGAAAACAACAAAAAATTTGTCACTGTCAAAATACTTACGGGCTGCACTGTAAATAAATAAACTTCAATTGCATCTGACATTTGTATTTTATTCTCCTGTCTTTTATTTTGATTCATAATTGCTTTTATTTTGAAGAACCAATTGTATTCTGCGTAACGTTATGCAAAACACGTCAGACCCCTACAATTGATCCAGAACGCTGCAGCTAGTCTGGTATTCATTGTCCCTAGACATTCTCACGTCGCCCCCCTGCTCAGCGGCCTCCACTGGCTGCCAGTTATGGCTCGCATCAAATGGAACAGGAATCAGACCCCGAATACATTCAATCACTAATCAGAACCTATACACCATGCAGACCCCTCCATTCCGCTACTTCGGGACGCTTGGCCCCTTCCCCTTTGTCTCACCTGCTCTTCTTGGTCAACTGCTGTCTGTTATGGCCCCAGGGTGGTGGAATGATCTTCCCGTGGATGTCAGAACGGCAGTCTTTGACCATTTTCAAGTGCAGACTGAAGACTCAGGCTGCGCCTTTCCCTTCCTACCTCACTACCATGATTATGTGCGTCATAGATTGTAAAAGCACTTATGTATAGTTATTATAGTACTCAGCGTACTCTAGCTGCCAACCGTGGTATGCTAGCTTGGAAGTTGATGTACTTTTCAAGGGTTCAATTTGTATCTGTGATCATGCTAGGACTCGGAACTATACTTTCGTCTCGGGTTCTGAATGTACTTGTTCCTGTGTTTGATTTGCACTTCATTGTACGTCGCTCTGGATAAGAGCGTCTGCTCAATGCCTTTAATGTAATGTAAGCATTAAGGTTCCTCTCGACATTAAATGTTCTGTCTCCTACAGGCGGCCTTCATCCGAGATGTCATGATGCCCGGCGAGTGGGATGTGTGTGTCACGTCTTACGAAATGGTCATCAGAGAGAAGTGCGTCTTCAAGAAGTTCAACTGGAGATACCTGGTCATCGACGAAGCTCACAGGATCAAAAATGAGAAATCCAAGGTGGGACACTTTATTCATGCTCGGTGAGGTTTTGGATGGGTCTTTGGTCCCCTAGACTTCTTAGATCCTATGCCAGTGATCAATAAATTGATCAGCAGGCACCAAGAGAATCGATTAATTCTGTCATCATACATTAGAATTAATTTAAGTAACCATTAGTTTTCTGGCTCTCATTTTTTCCGTTGCCTGCAATACTGCCTCAAACATTTCTCATGGCTTTATCTGGTACTGACAGGGAAGTGACGTCATCTTCAGATTCACTCGTTAGCTTAGGTGACCTAACGTTACCTAGTGGTACGGCCAAAAATAATTTAACATTTTATTTTATTTTACCTGCTTTCTTTGGGAGCTCCTGGCAGGTGAAACAAAACACATCATATCTCTCCTGGTCATAGCGAATCCACAGAAGTGCTTTGGTCTAACTCGGAAGAAATGTGCGCTTACGTTTAGCTTCGTAGCCCTGCGATGCTTGTGTTACAGTTTGTGTTTCTTTACTTGCCCGATCAGACAACTGCATTAAGCATTCCATTTAGTTACCCATGGCAACAGGGCAAGTGTTAATCTCGAGGCCCGGGACACATGACTACAGTATTATCCATGTAATCTATTTCCTTGCCAAGAATAACAAATATGAAAATACTAAAAATAGTAATATTAATAATCCACTAATACATGTTTACAATCTCCCAAGTCTCACCTTCACTGATTATCTCCCACTTCTTGAATCAGTGTAGGCTGATTATGATTCTTTTTGCCATAATGGCTGCCAAAATTGCATTATATTTAAGGAACCGTTTTAACTGTATTATTGCTTTATTTATTACAGGGCATTGGTCACTCAAGTATATTTAATGCTGTTAGAATAAAATAGACAGAATGGTGTGTAACCCATTGTTGAACCGGAGTCCAAAAGGCAGCAACCATGGGTAAATTCTAGAAAATATGCAGCAGGTATATTGATTTCTTTCCCACGAAATCTGCAAGATGAGGCTGGTGAAATATAATTCTTCATTAACCTCACAATGTGATTTAATATTTTGGACCCCACTGATTGTGTTATAGTGGGGTTTTGCTGTATTTCTTCTACGTGTGTGTAAATGGTGCCAGTTTCTCCACAGTTGTCTGAAATTGTCCGCGAGTTTAAGACCACCAACCGACTCCTGCTGACCGGAACCCCACTGCAGAATAACCTTCACGAGCTGTGGTCCCTCCTCAACTTCCTCTTACCGGATGTCTTCAACTCCGCAAACGTACGTTTCCGTCCTCGCGGTGCTGTGGTTCCGCGTTGTTTCACAAACAGAAAAAAAACATAAAAAAATTGTTTAGTATGCCTTTTTTGTTTTGCAAGATAAAAAAAAAAAAAAGAAAGAAATAAACAAAATCTGCCTGAGGCAATTATAACTGCATTCTTGTGTTGTTTTCCCAATTCCTGCACCGGCCCTCCAGCGCTGTCATACTTTCTGCCGCTCCTCTTGGACTCCCCTACTTCAGTGAGCCGCGCTCATCGCGGGGGGATGTTTTAGCTGTGCGGCAATCCGAAAGTGAGCCGGGAGCGACACGCCCCCCCCCAGCCTCCCTCAGCTAATGTTTGTGGCAGGCGCGAGGCTCGGACGGCAGATACCGCCTCTCCCCGGGCTCTTGACAATCGTACGCACGGCGAGCACCCGGATTCGAACGCTCCCCCCCCCCCGCGCTCCTCTCCCGGCGCATAAGCTACGCTCTGAACCCCACTAGTCAGCGCGCTTTTGAACAGCGCTGCTGCATTAAAAATGAACACTGTGTGCTTGTTTTTTATTATTATTATTCATTTTCATCTTGTTTTTCCTCTTAGGACTTTGATTCGTGGTTTGACACAAACAACTGTCTGGGGGACCAGAAACTGGTGGAGCGCCTGCACGCGGTACGTTTGGCGAGTCTGCCGTATCCGAACGCCCCGCTCTGGCAGGAGTCTCTTCATTACTAACTGCAGCCTACTGACAGAAAGACCCCAATGTTAAAAAAATACAAATTCTGAAATCAACAGAGTGGGAAGGAGCACTGTATCGCTACGTTAGCAAAAACACTGCCTGCATGCTAAACCCCCCGAAAACTGTTTGTTTACAGTTATAGTTTGTACTTGTTAAGGTCCTGCGGCCTTTTTTGCTCCGCCGCATTAAAGCCGACGTGGAGAAGAGTCTGCCGCCCAAAAAGGAAGTGAAAATATACCTGGGACTGAGCAAGATGCAGAGAGAATGGTAAGCGGCGACCGGCTTGCATGTAGCGCACGTAAAAGGTGTGTTGCTTTTACATTTATTTATTATATCCCGGCATTCAGCAGGTGCTCTTATCCAGAGTGACTTGCACAGCTTGTATTTTACACACCGTACATTTATTCATCTGGAGATTTACTGAAGCACTTCTGGTTAAGTACCTCGCTCAAGGGAACAACAGCAACTATCCCATTGATAATCAGGCCTACTATCTTGAGTTACAAGCCCAGTTTCCCCAACGATTATATTGCACTGCCTCCACTAGATAAAGACATACGGAATAGCAATGTTGCAAGCAATATTAATTTGATGAAACAAACCATATACAGCTTAGCAGTGGTGTATAACTAATGGTAGCTACATATCATATATAGACTATAATGGCACTTATATAGTTATATATAGATATTGTATTTTGTATTAGTTATTGTATTGTTGTGCTCGGGGTATTCTAGCTGCGAACCATGGTATGCTAGTTTGTAAGTTGATGTATTCTTCAAGGGTTCCGATTTTATCTGTATGGTCACACTAGGAGTCAGAACCGCACTGTCCTCTAGAGTCCTCTTCACACTTGTTCCTGTGTTCGATCTGCACTTCAAGGTACTTCGCTCTGGATAAGAGCGTCTGCTAAATGCCTTGTAATAATGTAATGTAATCATAGTTCCATATCATATTGCCGTTTTTTCTGTTCTCAGATGTCGCGCAAATGCAAAAAGTCAATTGTAGCCACGTTAATTTAAAATCTCCACTTTGGTGTTTGATTAACAAGTGCGAGCCACGCCATCAAAACAAAGTGTTGCTTCCAGGCTTGTACGAATGTAGCATTGAGTGAATGTAGCATAGTTACTGGTTTGTTCGAGTTTTCAGTTTGGTTTCATTTTGACTAGGTACACGAAGATACTGATGAAGGACATCGACATTCTCAACTCGGCTGGGAAGATGGACAAGATGAGGCTGCTGAACATCTTGATGCAGCTGCGGAAGTGCTGCAATCACCCCTATCTCTTTGACGGGGCGGAGCCCGGCCCTCCTTACACCACCGACACACACCTGGTCACCAACAGTGGCAAAATGGTCGCCCTTGACAAACTGCTCCCCAAAGTCAAAGAGCAAGGTTGGGGAAATATCATTTGTTTGTCGCAGATGTCTTTTTCTGGGGGGGGGGGGGGGGGGTTGGATTCTCCTCTGGAGAGTGACCAAGTCCAATTCTGATTTTGATAGACCTTGGTATTCCTCACCTCCCATAGGACCTGCTCGTTTTACATTTTGGGGGTTTACATAAATTATCAATTCCATGGTTTTCTTGTGTCACATTTGTTGTCAAAGAGACTGGACAAAAGTATATCTATTCCACAAAATTTCCAAGAGTCTGAGAATTGCACTGGAAAAAAGCCACAGATTTAAACCTATCCATCTTCTTAGCGAAAACTGTCTGGTACTTTTGGTTCTTAAACTAATACTGTCACTATTTTTCAGCTTTACATGGAGACTAACAATAGATTCTGTAATAGCAGAGTTTGTTAATCTGAGAATGCCTTTCCACGGTAACTGACTGTACTTTTGCACTAACTGTTCGAAAGGCGCTTTCTCTTAACCCAGTGTCCACTACATGTGTTTGCTGTGTCTGTAGGGTCCAGAGTGCTCATCTTCAGTCAGATGACTCGAGTCTTGGACATCCTAGAAGATTACTGCATGTGGAGAGGCCATGAGTACTGTCGTCTAGACGGGAACACCCCACATGAAGCCAGACAGGTGCAGAATGCCCCTTCCCCAATCTGTCCTGGAAAGGATAATCATAGATTCTGTTTACAGTGTACGCACCGGCTCTGAGACCTCATTAACCTCGCTAACCATTTGGTTGCTTGTTTATTTTTTAAATCCTGGCAGGAAGCGATAGAGGCCTACAACGCTCCAAACAGCACCAAGTTCATCTTCATGCTCAGCACCAGGGCAGGGGGGCTCGGCATCAACCTGGCAACCGCCGATGTCGTCATCCTGTACGACTCTGACTGGAACCCGCAAGTCGACCTGCAGGCGATGGTTGGTATAACGGTTTGCACGCTGAATGCATACGTTGTTAAGTCGTTCTCTGACTTTTCTACGTTCATGTTCTTAATTCTTCATTTTGACTCGCTGTTTCATTTTTTCCAGGATCGCGCCCACCGGATTGGCCAGAAGAAAACGGTACGTGTGTTTCGCCTAATCACCGACAACACGGTTGAAGAGAGGATTGTGGAGAGGGCCGAAATGAAACTGCGGCTGGACTCCATCGTTATTCAGCAAGGTGAATGATGGCAGGGCAGCACGGATGGTGCAGTGGGTAGCACTGCCGCCTCACAGCAAGGAGGTCCTGGGTTCGAATCCCCGTCGGCCGGGGCCTCTCTGTGTGGAGTTTGCATGTTCTCCCCGTGTCTGCGTGGGTTTTTGTCCGGGTACTCCGGTTTCCTCCCACAGTCCAAAGACATGCAGGTTAGGCTGATTGGAGAGTCTAAATTGCCCATAGGTATGAGTGTGTGAGTGAATGGTGTGTGTGCCCTGCGATGGACTGGCGACCTGTCCAGGGTGTATTCCTGCCTTTCGCCCAATGTAGGCTGATATAGGCTCCAGCCCCCCTGCGACCCTGTTCAGGATAAGCGGGTTAGGATAATGAATGAATGAATGAATGAATGATGGCAGTGCAGCGCTTTGGGAACTGGGTTTATAAATGGAGCAAAACCCTGCCATAAGGCGATAAATGGGGTCCAAACAATTAACTTACATAAAATGCAGGGTTGCGTTTTTGCGAGGTTAATCTTTTTTCTTTTTTTTTCAGTCAGTCTTTCAGTTACTGTGTGAGAGAGTTGATGTTTTCACTCATTATCACCCATTCAAAAGGCCTAAATCCAAATGCACGTACATTATATGAGATAAATCAATTTCCTTTATTGAATTTTGACAGAGAAAAACAGGAAGCATATAACTGATGTTTAACATAATACACACACGCAAGTTAAACATGTAGGAAATAGGCTGATTATGACAAACAAAATGTGACAAATGTATATATAGCTAGAAATTACATAAGTTAACTGAGTGTAGCACGACCGGTTATCATTTTACAACGTTATACATCAAGTGAAACTAATGGCGGCTGCATTGTCAGCACTAATCCTTCATTAAAAATGTAAGAGATGAGTAAAGGGGAGGACGGGAGCCCAGCGATGATCACGTTGTATCTGAATTTGTGTTATTGTTTGGCGCATTAACGCAGGGTTTTACAGTAACTCAAAGGCTACAGGTTCAGTTCAACAGGGGCACTGCCATTGTATCATTGAGTACTTCAGAACGTAATCAAATACTGTAGAGTTTAAGGAATAAAGAATGTTAATTTCTTCAAGTTGCTAAGAGCATCTGCTCAATGCTGAAAGGTAAATGTAAGATATTCAGCATGGTCACCTCAGACAGTTATAATCCTATTTCTGTCATGAACAAGTTGACAAGCACAGATGCTGCCCAATAAGAGCACGGTACAAATTCTCAATTTTTGAGCAGTTACGAAGCATTAATTTAAAGCCCCTTATCTGCCTGCTGGAGTGGCACTGTATTCTCAAACCAGCTTCACATAAGTCCATGCAGAAAGGATTATGTCAGTCACCATTTGCATTCGGTCATATACTGTATATTGATATGTGCCCATCTTGTGAGAGATGGGTTCTGCTATTTGAAGCTAACGCGTGAGAACTGTATGGATGTTTTTCCGCTAAAAAACGCTACCCTCCAGGGAGGCTGATTGACCAGCAGTCCAGCAAACTGGCCAAGGACGAGATGCTGCAGATGATCCGGCACGGGGCCACGCACGTCTTCGCCTCCAAAGACAGCGAGCTCACAGACGAGGACATCAACACCATACTGGAGCGCGGGGAGAAGAAGGTGAGGGCGGAGTGGCTCTCCGGTGCCCTCCTGAGACCACCTGCGGGGTCCAAGGCCCCGCTCACTGCCAAGCACACCGCCCATGTTTTTTTGTTTTAAATTTGTTAAGCCTATATTTAACCAGGTGAAAGTCTCTACGAGCTGGTTGGTGCCTTGCATGGCAGCCAATCGGCATTGGTGTGTGAATGTGCACTATATAAATTCCAACTCCATTTACAAGACCTGGCCAATAGGGCAGCATAAAAGATATTCATAAAAGTCGCTTACAAAGACAAAACATAAAAACAAAAACAAGACTGTATATAAAAGAGTATCCTGTATATAAAAATACATAACAAAATCTGGAAAATCTCTCAAATAGGACACATTAAATGCAGTGCAGAGAAATTGACCAATAGAATAATAACATACATTTGTATTTTTGCTCCAGACCGCAGAAATGAACGAACGGCTACAGAAGATGGGCGAAGGCTCTCTGAGGAACTTCACAGTGGACACTGGCACTGTGGAAACCAGCCTCTACAATTTTGAAGGGGAGGACTACAGGGAAAAGCAAAAGGTATCTCGGCTTATGGACGTTCGTGACTATCCCTCTTTCAGGCAAGACATTAAACAGTAGTGGTGACCTTATAAACTGAAGATAGCTAGGGTAGTGCTCTGCTAGCTTCAACTGCTTCAGTAAATGTCCAGCTCAATAAACGGACAATATAAACATAAGGTGTGCAAGTCACCTAGTTCAGGGTGTCTGTTAAGCACATAAATAATCTAATAAAAATTCTCTTCCGCTGCTGTGGCAATTGTTCCAGAGACTTTGGGGGCCCAATTTGACTTTTTAAACCTGCCTATTTTGTATGGTATTGTATTTGCATTTAGAGTTGCTGTTGAACGTCAGGACCAAAGACGAATCAGTTCCAGTCACGCAGGCCATTATGAGGCTGAAAAATCTGATTAAATCGGTAGCAGACGTAGCCAAAGCATTTAGTGTGTGAAAACATTGACACACCATCAATGTACACCATCGGTCCATTGTCAAGAGGGGCATTCTGTCAGAAATCAATCACTTTCTGACCTCACCTTTTTAGATTTGGCTTGGGCATCTCTGTATTGATGGTGTGCCTGCTGACAGCAGCAGCAGGATGAGTTCTGTGTACAGAAACAGTGAGCCCAAACACACTGCTAAAGCAAGCAAGGGCCAGAGCCAAAAAGAGGAATGTTCTCAGCTAGCTGAGCCAGTCACTTGACCTGAATCGAATTGAACTAGAAGACAAGACTGAAGGCAGAAAGCCCCGGAAACAAACAGGATCTAAGTGAAGATGGCTGCAGTACAGGCCTGGCACCGGGGAAGATAACCAGCATCTGGTGATGTCTATGTGCAGCCAGTCAACGAATGCAAAGGATTTGCGACCAAGGACTAAATGTGATGCCTTTAGTTAAGATTGTCAATTTGTTCCATTATTTTTAGCCCCTAAAATTGGGTGGATGACTATATAATAAGGCTCTAATTCTTACAAGGATCACATTAAGTACTGTAAATACCCTCAAATGAAGGTTCACAGTACGCGCTTGAAGCCAACATTCATTCTTTCGTTTCAAGTCCAGTGTGCTGGAGTTTAGGGGCCAAGCAAAATGTTGTCGCTGTTAAAATTTCAAATACTGTACTGCACTGTATATTTTTACAATGTGCACACAAAAAATAAAGGAATCCGAGCTTATTGCAGGAATGGTTTCAGTTCAATTTACACGGAATGCAAAAACAATGTAAATATGTATTCATTCATTCACTTGGCCAGCCATGCATTCATATTTATGTGTGCATTCCGTAAGGTCTATATTAGCTCTGTAATATTTTTCTGCGACAAGCTAATACTCATAACCGCTGCGAGCGACTGTATTCTGACAATATCTCGGGAAGACTCGGTGTGAGCTGTGCTTCCTGTTAACTTTGACTTTCTGACTTTCAGCTCAGCATGATGGAATGGATCGAGCCACCGAAACGGGAGAGGAAGGCCAACTACGCGGTGGACGCGTATTTCAGAGAAGCCCTGCGAGTCAGCGAGCCCAGGGCTCCGAAGGTAGGGGGGTTTGTGCCTAAATAAACTGCGGCGGTGACCGCCTTATGACTGCGACCGCGTCGCGACCGCGCGTTGGGAAAGAAACCTGTCCACGCTCCTCTGTCTGAATTCACCCAGGCGCCGAGGCCCCCGAAGCAGCCCAACATCCAGGACTTCCAGTTCTTCCCCCCGCGCCTGTTTGAGCTGCTGGAGATGGAGATCCTCCACTACAGGAAGACCATCGGCTACAAGGTGAGCAACCCCCTCCCCGACCCCCAAACTGGGCGACATGGCTCAGGCGGTAAGAGCAGTCGGCTGGCAGTCGGAGGGTTGCCGGTTCAATCCCGCCCTGGGTGTGTGTTTAAGTGCCCCTGAGCAAGACACCTAACCCCTAAATGCTCCTGACAAGCTGGTTGGTGCCTTACATGGCTGCCAATCATTGTTGGTGTGTGAGTGTGTGCATGAATTAGTGAATGAGAAGCATCAATTGTACAGCTATATAAACGCAAACCATTTACCATTTACTGCTCAACCCTGTTCTTGGAGATCTGTCATCCCTGCAGGTTTTCAGTTCAACCTTAATTTGGCACTGATTCGGAATAACCACTCTCCCTCTCCACCGCTGCTGTTTGTGGTGAGCACTCTGGCACTAAAATGGCTGCCGTTGCATCACTCAGGTGGGTGCTGAGGTGGTGGTGGTGGTGGCTGAGACAAGTTTTGCCCTCATCACTAAGGCACTCCTGAGTATGAGAAAAGCAAGGAATTATAATGAATTATTACTGATTAGCAGGTGATGAACGAGGTGTGCTTTGTTTTTTGTTGGAGTAGAACCTACTGGAAGGTAGATTGGGCAGCCCTGTTCTAGGGGCACACATGGCGCCATTTCATTAGCGGCTAACCCCTGCGGAAGGCCCTGAGAAGAGCCTGTGGGCTTGGGCAGACAGCTGTGGCTGTACTCTAAACTGCCAGTTGGTAAGACAGAGGAGAGCGGGCTGGTCCTCTTTGGCTGCTGCCAGCTGTGCCTGTTCCCTCGCATAGCCAGGGAGGCCTACTGTAAAAGCCTCACACAAGGTTGATCGCAAATTGGCTAAGGCAGAGTTTGTAAGCGCCAGGGCTGTATCAGTTTCTGTTTTTTATGCCAACGCCTGGCCTTAATTACTTAATTATCGATCGATATACTTGCGTATCTATCTGGCATTCGCACAGTGGTTTGAGGCTCATTTGAGGCAGTGTGAAAACGAACCCTAAAATAGTATGGATTATGGGTAATCTTGCGATAAATGATTGCTCCACTTGTTACAGGCCGAAATGCAACGTGGCTGCCCCCTACTGCTGGAACCTCGCAAGTATTATTTCCCGGTTGGTGGCATTCTTGCCACAGAGGCAAAACGTTGCATGAAACACAAAAACAATGTACTTTGCAGGAGCTGGAGCCATCTTTGGGTCCAAGCTGTGGTCCAATCACAGTCCAATAGATGACAGAGGAAAAGGGGGAGCTTTTTATTACAATTGGGGGAGACTTATGACTCTTCTCCCGTACCGTTGGAAAATAGAATGCCGACATGTAGTGCAGTCTGCAGTATGCCCGCACTCAGCAAAGAAAGAGATATATACATATTTCTAAAAATATGTATATATCATCAATACTATATTTAGTCGAAGTCGAAACTTCACCTACTTAACGACTTTCTCATTTCTTCACAAAGTAGTTCACTCAAGGGAAGATAGCAAGGGAAGGGAATGTGTTTAAGTAGAACCGAATCATCCACTGTCTCCTGTGCTCTGGGAGGAAGCCATATAAGAGCATAGCCAATAGTTGAAGCAGGGCTGCCTTTTCCTCTAGACTTCTGTCTCTGTGAGAGGCCATTCTGTTTTGAGTCTCGTGCCCAGACTTGGGAACGTATCCTTTTTGTAATAATGGCTAATTGCTTGCATTTCTGTGCTTTACGTACACCGGGCGTATCCAAGTCGGCCCTGAGGGAACCCTGTGTATGCTTATTTTCGTTCCAACCACAATTGCAATCCCAGAATTTTAACAAGCTGATATTTCTTCTTAATTAGGTGCAACTACATAAAAAAGTGGTTACAAAATTATTAACAGGAACTGGGGAACCCCCTACTCTTTGCAATGAATGTCACGGGATCTTTAATGACCACAGAGAGGCAGGGCCTCGGTTTAAAGCTTCATCCGAAAGACGCCGTCTCCGACAGCACAGTGTCCCCATCACTGCACTGGGGTTTAATTGCCCTGAGGGAAAACAACTTATTTTGTTCCAGGAGGTCTCCCATCCTAGTATAAACCAAGCCCACACCTGCTTCGCCTCTACCATTCAGCAGAAGCTGGCTATAGTGGCAATAACAGTAGCGGTCGTCTAGAAATGAACTGCCTGAAGGTATTACCCGAATCCTGTTGAGGTGTTTTTCTTTGGCGGTCTGCATGATGCCTCCACCTGACACCACACCACAGTTTTCATGTCCACTAGGTATACCACAGCTGTAATGGTCTTCACTCTTCGCATGCCAACTGGCTGCAGTGACTAGCTAGTAACCCAGGAATACACTGAAAACTCTCCTCAGGGCTGTAGGCTTTATTGGTTTGTGGAAACTGCATCTCCTTCCAGATGTGTATATATTTGTATTGATTTATCCACATAATAAATTACAAAAACCAACGGATCATTATCTTATTAACCTTAAACCCGGCACAGAGGAACATTTTCAAATCGTTAGTGTCAGCATCCTGAGTGTAGCCAACAGGGCCTGGATCGCATTTGCATTAGTAATGGTGCCTGACAACTTTGACTCAGTGTACCTCAAGACCATGTTTAATCAAAATCATTTTAATGGTTATAAATAACCAAATAAAATAAATGCTGCTACTAAGCTCTTATTATTATGAAATTGAATTTGTTTTATTAAGCATGAGCACGTTCTTATACTGCTGGAGGATTTGCTTTAGGTCGTTGAATATATTATGATGTCAACATCAAGACAATCTGCATAAAATGATATTTTTCGGTGGTGATGGACATCCAGTGCATTGTACACATACGTGAATAAGCCTGCTTGCCAGGACTGACTTCTGTGCTTTACTGAGCTTGTCTGGTGTATTGGAACCTATGAAACGCTCTCCGAAAGTGCAAACCCCTGCCTCCTGGTCCTCCTGGTTGGCTCAGTTGTACCAGCCAAGATCAGTCGAGCACAGGAGAATAATTGAATGCAAAACAATGATGTATTTGACCCTGGTCTGATCTACAGCTTGCTCAGTAATAGTTGTGCGCTGTCTGGGCAGGTTCCCCGGACTCCAGACATCCCCAACGCAGCGCAGGTCCAAAAGGAGGAACAGAGGAAGATCGATGAGGCGGAACCGCTCTCTCCCGAAGAAGCAGAGGAGAAGGAGAAGCTCCTGACACAGGCAGGCTTCCCTCAAATGCCCCTGTACAAAAGCCCAAACCTAGAGAAAGGTTTTACTTCCCTCAAACGCCCCTGTGCAAAAGCCCAAACCTAGAGAAAGGTTTTACTTCCCTCAAACGCCCCTGTACAAAAGCCCACACCTAGAGAAAGGTTTTACTTCCCTCAAACGGCCCTGTATAAAAGCCCACACCTAGAGAAAGGTTTTACTTCCCTCAAACGCCCCTGTACAAAAGCCCACACCTAGAGAAAAGTTTTACTTCCCTCAAACACCCCTGTACAAAAGTCCACACCTAGAGAAAGGTTTTACTTCCCTCAAACGGCCCTGTACAAAAGCCCACACCTAGAGAAAGGTTTTACTTCCCTAAAACGCCCCTGTATAAAAGCCCACACCTAGAGAAAGGTTTTACTTCCCTCAAACACCCCTGTGCAAAAGCCCACACCTAGAGAAAGGTTTTACTTCCCTCAAACGCCCCTGTGCAAAAGCCCAAACCTAGAGAAAGGTTTTACTTCCCTCAAACGCCCCTGTACAAAAGCCCACACCTAGAGAAAGGTTTTACTTCCCTCAAACGGCCCTGTATAAAAGCCCACACCTAGAGAAAGGTTTTACTTCCCTCAAACGCCCCTGTACAAAAGCCCACACCTAGAGAAAAGTTTTACTTCCCTCAAACACCCCTGTACAAAAGTCCACACCTAGAGAAAGGTTTTACTTCCCTCAAACGGCCCTGTACAAAAGCCCACACCTAGAGAAAGGTTTTACTTCCCTAAAACGCCCCTGTATAAAAGCCCACACCTAGAGAAAGGTTTTACTTCCCTCAAACACCCCTGTGCAAAAGCCCACACCTAGAGAAAGGTTTTACTTCCCTCAAACGCCCCTGTAGAAAAGTCCACACCTAGAGAAAAGTTACTTCCCTCAAACACCCCTGTACAAAAGTCCACACCTAGAGAAAGGTTTTACGTCCCTCAAACGGCCCTGTACAAAAGCCCACACCTAGAGAAAGGTTTTACTTCCCTCAAACGCCCCTGTATAAAAGCCCACACCTAGAGAAAGGTTTTACTTCCCTCAAATGCCCCTGTGCAAAAGCCCACACCTAGAGAAAGGTTTTACTTCCCTCAAATGCCCCTGTGCAAAAGCCCACACCTAGAGAAAGGTTTTACTTCCCTCAAACGCCCCTGTACAAAAGCCCACACCTAGAGAAAGGTTTTATTTCTCTCAACGTGTGGGGGATATGTGTCACGGTTTTCAGAAAGACTTGCATGCTTATTACCTTCATGCAGAACGTGTCTTCTTATCACACACCTCCACTGACTTAGTCCCAAAGCGACATGAGACAGCACGTGTTACGGTATTTTTCACAGAGACATTACCAGACAAATGAGAACAGAAAATATTAATGACAGACCCTGGACCAGCAAGTGAGGAAAAGTATAGTACTACGTCATGACTTGAGTCATTTTTGACACTTACTTGCCGGATTGTTTTTTAATTTATTTATTCATTTATTTTACAAGGTATGTTAGTGTTTAAAAAAAATAAAGTATCCCTTTAATTTATTGTAGGGGTTCACAAGCTGGAACAAGCGTGACTTCAATCAGTTCATAAAAGCGAATGAGAAGTACGGGCGAGACGACATCGACAACATCGCCCGCGAAGTAGAAGGGAAGAGCCCCGAGGAAGTCATTGAATATTCCGGTAGGGTGCGACTCCCGAGATTACACCTCACTGTCCCGTATTCATCCAGCTCACTCCACCGACCGTGTGCGTGTTTTTATTCGTAGTGAAACAGAAATTCATATCAAGTGGGGGAAAAAAATAAATACATTTCCATATTCAGACAGTGTAAAGCTCTTTCTCTGTTGTAAAGCTGTTTCTTGGGAGATGTGGAGAGAGTGTGATGCAGGTTCTGTGTGTTTTAAAGCCGTTTTCTGGGAAAGGTGCAATGAGCTCCAGGACATTGAGAAGATCATGGCTCAGATTGAGCGCGGCGAGGCTCGAATCCAGAGGAGGATCAGCATCAAGAAAGCTCTGGACGTCAAGGTACTCCCTTCCAGATTTTCAGAACTGACGATTGGCCTGTTTCGTGTTCACCACTGACTGTGTTTCAAACTTTGTTATTTGTTCAAACGGATCATGAGCCCTTATGTTTTTGTACGGCTGTTCCAGATCGCACGCTACAAGGCCCCGTTTCACCAGTTACGGATACAGTACGGCACCAGCAAAGGGAAGAACTACACCGAGGAGGAGGACAGGTTCCTGATCTGTATGCTGCACAAGATGGGCTTCGACAAGGAGAACGTTTACGAGGAGCTGCGTCAGTGCGTTCGCAATGCGCCCCAGTTCCGATTCGACTGGTTCATAAAGTCCCGCACTGCCATGGTACGCCAAAGGCACAAAAAAAACAAAAAAAAAAAACCTATTAAACGTGTTTTTCATAACTGCCCGGGACAGTCTTTTTCCGCAACGGTCTTCACTCCACTTTGTTTCCTTTTCACATTATGTATGATGGTTATTTGCAGGAGGACAAAGTAATATTTTCCATAAATCATTTCCTTTCACCCCACCGACAAATTTGGTTTCCGTTTGAAAATAAGCACAGCAAAGAGTTATGGGAGATAATGAACGCAGTTATGAGCCCGTCACGGCGCATTCGTAAACATAATGGCCCACGTCAGTTTATTTTATATTGGCCAGGGGTGTACCGTTAAGTCGAAAACGCACGTCTCATTTATTAAAATCTGTAATTGTTACCATTCCCAAGTGTGTTTACTACGCACTTTATCATCCTCAAGTTGACATTCAAGCTTTTGTAATTTGCACTCTATTTAGATTGCCGGAATGAACAAATATTTATATTTTTTGCTCATAATGTATTATTCAGGCAACATGTACAGTTTTTTAAAATGCTGAAAGCGCAAAATAAATGATAAATAGATTAATCATAGAGAACATAATATGACCACCCTTGCCCAACTGTGGTTCATCTTTCTTTGCCTTGTGTTCAGGAGCTTCAGAGACGCTGCAACACGCTCATCTCGCTGATCGAGAAGGAGAACATGGAGATCGAGGAGAAGGAGCGTGCTGAAAAAAAGAAGAGGGCCCCAAAAACTCAGACTGTAAGTATTGTACACCCTAAAATCCATCTGCCTAAACATTTAATTTCTCCTTGTTATTGTAGTCTTGTTAGAGATGTAATTTGCATGTGTTCAGGATCTGGAGTTTTATTCTTGGTTAGCAGAGATGGTTGACCTTAGTGTATGGGAATGTTGTGTGAGAATCTTGTTAGTCCAGTCTAGTACTGCTGCTCTTATTAATCGGGTGAATGGACTTATGCAAGCCCCTCTGAATTACAGCATCTGCAGAATGAGAGAAGTGTAATGTAAAAATAATAATATTTTAATAATAATTTATTCCCAAAATGTGTTTGTTGCATAGTTAAACGTTCAGTGTTAAATTAAGTCATACAGAGCATATGGTCCCAATTGGACTTGTATGTACTCTTAGAGCCGAATTAGCACTGGACGTTTTACGCATTGCGGCATACGATCTGTGTCTCTGATGTCTTTTCGGTCGCCTCTTTTCCCAGGTGCAGAAAAGGAAAGCGGACACGTCTTCTGAGTCCTCCGGGCGCAAAGACAAGAAAGTGAAAACCTGAGGGTTCCCCGTGCCACGTTACCATCACCAGTCAACGACCAGCTTTCACGCCAAGCGCATTACGTTCATTAGCGATCCGCGGCGCAAATTTGCGGTGGAAGGGAGTTGCTACTTATAATTCTAACTCCATTTTATAATACTTTTGGTTGCAATTGTTCGATGCACTTTGAAACTTTACAATTTGTGTCCGTTGAATGGTTTTTATCGTCCCATGTCCTGTTAAGTTCGCATGCTAAGAGAAGGGCCTTTGTACGCCTGCGTTTTTACTATTTCCGGACATATCAGAAATGGCTTGGAAGCTTTATGCTGGAGGAATTATGTTGGGGGGGAGGGGTTGGTTTTGGGTTTGCCAATTGTCCTTTGATTGTTATGTATATAGCTCATCGCTTTGCACAAACCTTTAGCACTTTCCTTTACTTTAAAGTGCATTTTACCGATGCAGCCCAGCTATTTTCCATATATGTATTTTAAACTCTGAAATGTGGTTTAGTGTTTCATTTGTTGTAATGATCAGTTCAGTATTATTAAACAAATATAAAAGTTGAGCCGCGTGCGGCGTTCACACTATGTTTGTCCGTTCCTTTCAGAAAACATCTGGATGCGTTTGACGACATTCACAACACATGCCACCTGCTAGACGGTGCAGTGCACATACTGTAACCGTAGCAACTTTGGAGCGTCTCTACTGTTGCTTACTGTTAGGTGTGTTTAAATATCACCACAGTTCTTTTCAGAACTGTATTCTGTTTTGTTCGGATCATTGAAAATTGTAATTTCCCAGAATATTTCAAGCCAACCCGTGACCATATGCAGTTGAAAAGGCTTGTGATCAGTCGCTCAAATATTACACAAGTAAAATGCAAGAAAAAAAAACGTGATTAGCACAGTATTTCTTTTCTGTTTGATTTCAGATTTTTGTACAAAATAATTGCAGCATTGCCTATCACATCTCTTATTCACACTTGAAACAGAAAACCTGGCCACTGATTTGGTCGACTACTGTTTTTGGTCACACTGACTGGTAGGAATAAATAAAAAACGAGTTTCTTGAATAATGTTTTCTGTGTTTATAACGTTACTTATATGATAATATTTTTGCTCAAATACAAGTATGTTTGAAGCACAGTCCTGACAGAATTAACCCAGCTTGTTTTTTATGGTAGTCTGAGGTTGCAAAATGAGTGCCAACTGCTTGTAGTTAAGTTATGTAATGTCAGTTCATTACACATAACCAAGGTAGAGCTTTTCTGAGCTGTCTGGGAACAGGGTGTACTGTAACAAAGACTGTTCCGGTGTTATTTGTCCATCAGACACATAATAGTTTTGCTCAAATACAAGTATGTTTGAAGCACAGTCCTGACAGAATTAACCCAGCTTGTTTTTTATGGTAGTCTGAGGTTGCAAAATTAATGCCAACTGCTTGTAGTTAAGTTATGTAATGTCAGTTCATTACACATAACCAAGGTAGAGCTTTTCTGAGCTGTCTGGGAACTGTCTGTACTGTAACAAAGACTGTTCCGGCGTTATTTGTCCATCAGACAGTAAGTCGGATTGTGTTTATAGTCATCGAGTAATGAGAGCGTGTGTCCACACGGGGGCATTTTAATACTGTGAAGAAATGCAAAACCCACTCGCCCAACGACCATCTTCATTTGGTAGTAAGCTGATGAGCACTCCCAATTATGCTTTTGTCTTGTAGTCAGAACAGACACGCATTGTATACACAAATATGAACACGAATCCGGCGTCTTGTTGCAACAATGCACGTGTTTACTCATGCCAGACTGGAGGCCGGCATCTATTATGGGTTAATGCTGTTTACTGTATGAGTGAATACAAAAATTGCAACAATAAATAAATAATTTATCAGGGAAAGTCGTCACCTTGACGTCTGTATGCATAATTCAATGTGCTTGCCGGTATTGCCGTGTTTGTGCTTGTAGGTCCTGATTTTAAGTATGAATGACATGTATACATGTTCATTGCAGTCAATTTTCCCTCTAACTAGAGCTTTTACACAGTAGAGCTGTGTTTATACACCCAGCAGTAAATATCTATATTAATTTCGCTTCATTTTATCAAAAGGGAAAATGTAAAGACTGGGCATTTCGATGCGTTTGAGGCCACCTTTCATGAAATTGCTGCGAACATCATTTAAGTTGCAGTGTCATCTGGTTTGTGTTGTCCGGTATGTTCAGAAATTCTCAGACACGCACTGTTTGATCGGTTCTGAATCAGTGCTTCTTCAAATGAAGCAAGGTTACTGAATGACCATGAAACTGGGCAACATGGCGTTCTTTCATGCAGCCTCAGTGGCATGTAATTGATGTCATTTCAAAATAACAAATAAAACACTTTTTTTTTTCTTTAGATATTTTATTAGAATCATAATAACGAGACATATGCCTCAACATGTTCTTCCTGCATTAGCCGTCGTGATTTACTGTTAATGTGTCACACAAGCCCTCCAATAACCAGAAAATCCAGGGTGAATTGCAATCTCATAAAAGAGTGCCTCCAAAACTAAACAGAGAGCTGTGTGACTTTATCGGCTTCATAAAACTCCTGCCCCATACTGCTGTTGAACAATGGACTATCTATAATTAAGAAATGATGAGGCCCACAGAGATTACCATCAACCGATGTGTAAAAAAAAAGGGAGCCATCTTGAATTATGGCAGACATTCGTCTGTCTGCTTCGCTATGCATGTCCTTGGTTTCCACTCAAGGCCTTTAAAATTATGTTTTATTAATATAATTTGAGATTTTTTGGGTTGTTTTACAGCCGGTCTCCTCTCAGACGGTTAAAAAGGAGAGAAAATTTATGAATTACCTTCCAATTAGTGGTCCATTGTGGACGGAAGAGCTTCGGGGAGGTTTTGTTTGGTAAAACTAAAGCATTTATTTGAGGTTCACAAACAATCTAATTATTTAAAAGGTTACACTTTTGTTTTGTATGATGCCCAGGGAGTTTCACACTGTAGGAGCATGGTGTTTCCGACACACAACAATTTCTAATTTCTGTGTTTGTTGGTGTGGTTAAAGAGGATGTGACAAGTTCAGTAAGAAGCTAGGAGAGCAGTATTGGCAGACTAACCACTTCCTGGAAGACAGGTCATAGTTGGGCTTGGTATCGTGTTCCAGGTTTTTTGAGTCATCCTTCCCAATGTCTCCTTTAAACACAGGACAGCTAGGGACATCCATCCTGCTCCTTGTTCAGCACTATAAAGGTGGTGGAGTTAGACCGATTGGAGACCGTTATTTAAGCTTATTAAGTTAAATGAAGCACTTCGTCGGGGGCCGAGAGCCGAAATGTCAAATTAACTTTTGAGTTTTGTGCCACTGAATAAGAAAAGGGGTCCATAAAGATACAGGCTCACAGTATATCATAAAAACTGCTGCATTAATCACAGTGATAAATGTATTGGAAGGACCGATACAATAATAAGCGGACCATAAATCTTGAGTAGGTGGTGTAAAATGGAATTCCGAAGGATGTTTTTACCGGGGATGTATGTGAACCAACAAATTAAAACCGGGACGCACCTTCCTTACAGAATACTTCAAAAGCCACTGAGCCTTGTTAATACGTTTCCAAAGTCCAAATACGTAAGCAATTCGGTGACAAGAAAAGATACTGTGACCAAAAGCAGCTCTGAAGGAATGTCACTATTGATTTGAATAGAGAGAACGCTCTTCCAACAGGACAGAGAAAGAGACTCAGAGTTCCATGTGCCAATGCTCATCTGCTCTATTGATTTTAATGACACCAATATCTTTCAGCGGTATGTGTATCAACGCTGCAGCGGTATAGCCTGAGAAGTCGGACGGTTAGCAGCTAAAAACGTCCCCCCTGCATTCTCGGCTGCACCCGCTGATGGGTTCTTCACAGGTCTGCGCCTCTGTATCACCGAAGAGCGGGAAGGTTTTTCTCCCCCCTCTCCTGCAACAACCCCCCCTCCACCCCACCTACCTGCCTTGAGGTCATGTAAACCAGTAGCCTGGCGTGTGTCTCAGGGCGTGACGGATCGTTTAAGCCCTCAGTGCCGAGGGTAACGGCACTGGGTCCACCTCCATCTTCTGGTATTCACGCAGGTTAATGTGATTGCAGAAGCTCTCGCCTCTTCTTCAGCCCTGACCTTCCGGCCTTTTCCAAACAACTTTCTCCTCCGTTTTGAGCCGTCGAGTCGCCGGATTAGCGAAACGCGGGTCCGTAAGCTCTCCTGATTGGGGGGGCCCCGTATCTCTCCCTGCCGTAGAAGTTAGCGTCGGTGGGGGAGGGTAGTTAATTAATGGATGGGACTGGCTGAAATGTAAACTGAAATCTGGTGAACGGCGTACGCCCCTTTGACAGTAATGGATGTTGAAAGACAGATTTGTTTTACATAAGACCTCAAACAGTACATGAAAAATGAGTCTGTCAGTCGCTGCCCCCGATTGAATCTGAAGTGTAATGTGCTTCATGCTTCAGAATGAGTGATGTATTGAAGCAAGTTTATTTATTTTTTTACAGGATTTAAAGCACGTGTTTTTATTCGTAGATGATGCATTATTGATGTTTTATTGCACACAACAAATTGCTGTCATTTTATTTATCCAGTTCCTGCTTACTTTTTCCACAAATCTCATTTCATGAATATCATTGGTCACTGCACAATAACACCCGTTGTTAACGATGTTGCTGCATTTCCAAATACAGTATTCATGATGTACACCCTTCGGTTTCGGCTGATCGCTGATTGCATGATGAACTCTTTAGATGAACTCACGCCTACCTTCCATTCCTGGGGACAAAAAGTAGACCACCCGACAACAGTTCCTTTAAGTGACAGTTAAGAACAAGCTCTTTAGCATGGGCACTGTAGGCGTACAGACTCCATTTCAAAGACTGCTTGGGATGTCATAAGGCAGCTTGAGCCAGGAGGAGCTGCTCCTGAGATAGGTTCAGATGATCAAGGACAGATTGAGCAGGCCCAGTAATACAAGTATACAAATATACAGTGGCTCCACTTTTTGCATACTTTATTGTGTTGTGGATTTCATTTTAAATGGACAGAATTGCCATTCCTGCCAATCTACAGTCATAATATGACAAAGTGAAAAGAAAGAGAATTTGTAAAGAGTGGAAATTATATACTGCATATCTGTACTGCATACACAAGCTATATCTATAAACTATTTGTATGGTTGTCATTATAATTGTGCACTGCAATAGTTTTCTGTGACTGGGCATTCAACATGTTGTTCATGTGTACATCCACTAGCACAAACAAACTTCCCCGGAGAATAACAAAGCAACAGCATCCTTGAGAAATGTATTATTCAGACATCACCACTGATACATCATGGTATTATGTATTTCAAACAAAGTGCTATTATAATATGACAAATTCCAGATCCTATTCATTTTCCCTGATTTGCAAGAACGGAGCGTCAACATTTAGTCAGTTTCCACATTTATTCATTCTAAATATTACTGAGCTTACTAGAAATAGGCTGCCAAGATCCTTGAACGTCACTATAAGATTTCTATCAAACCGCTTTCCCTGTGCCCCCAAGCAGGGTTTCTTTATGAATTAATTATGTTTACATTTCTGATTATGTTCATTTGATGCTTCGTTAGGTCTTCAAAGAGGAGCAATACTTACAGGACAGTATTGAAACCACAGTATTCCCAATCGTCAAGCATAACTGGCATGTTAGCATGTGCTTTTTCCATACATGGCTTTTCATTTGATACTGTTTGTAATTTCAAGGCATGAGTTTTGATTATTATGGCCCACATCTGCTTTGTAAGATGCGCACATATGAAACAAAACTGGGTGGGTAGGACTTGGGTTAGGTACTCAGGCCTTTCATTACTTAAAGCTGCAATTTGTAACTTTTTTTTAGAAAGATATCAGGGAATGGTCATGCTTAACTGATAGCAATCATATAAGAAGCTACTGTGAGAGAAATCCAGCTACTGTACACTGTCTTTATGTCCTGACATTCTGCTAAAACTAACAAAACGTTACATTTATATAGCACTTTTCTCACACTCAAAACACTTAAGTGATGAGGGGGAACTCTCCTCGGCTACCACCAATGTGCAGCACCCACACCTGGGTGATGCAATGGCAGCAATTTTTCATTAGAATGCTAACCGCACACCAGCTAAGTTTGAGAGGGAGCGCACAATTTAGTGGCAATATTATTTACATGTATTTTGTGCATTGTACAGTAAGTATATTTAGTGAATCGCAAAACACAACACTTGTTTTACAAATTACAAAACTACCAATCCTGTTTTACAGATCTCGAAATACAAGTCATAAAATACAAATTATATTTACTAGATTTCCATGTATGTTAGAAGTGTATGCACCAATCAAAATGAAGGTACCCACAGCTAATCGGGGGAAGAGTAGCTAATAACCAAACGTGAAACAGATCTCACTGAGGTCAGAATTCCTTCAGCTGACTTGCTAGTTCTGTAAACATAGAATGGTGGATATTGACTTATTCATTAAAGCTAAGATTCTTCACTGATTTTTTACCCGTCTCCATTTAATTTTGATGCCTCAGACCGATATAAGCAAATTAACATAAGCAAAATTTATTTCAAGTGGGTAAAAAGAGAAAAGAAAAAAAAAGCCTATCCCTAGCACCAAACAGACAATTCCAAACCGAATGTGGCCATTCCAAAAGGAAACTGCAGGTACAGTAGCTACAATAGTGGCCTGATTTTTCTCCTGCACGTGTGGAGGTGCTTGGATTAACCTCTGCCACACTGTGATTCCACTTCCTTGGGCAGGACGCAGCCCAGACTTCTCATTATAAACCATTATTACTCTCAGTACAAAGGCCAGAATAATACATCCACATATTATGTTGGTTAAATGAGCCATAAATCCAATCTCAGCGTGTTATTTTTTTTCAGACTGCTTCAAAACTCACAATTTCCTCAGAATTATGCTCCAAATAGGAAAACGGGCAAGACATTTAAAAATAAGAGACAGTCAGTGCAGGAAAAAAAATGTATCGTTCTTTTAACGGTCTGGTCTCATTATTTAGATTTCAAGCTTTAAAGGTACAAAAGGTACGCTTTTTGTGTTAAAACATTGTTGCAAAAATGGCTAACTGATATGTTGACTCACCCTCTGCCTGTGTTTATAGTCCTTAAATCCGGGTTTCAAAATATACAGTTGACGGACCGACGCTTTGTACCAAAACATTGTATAGCTGTACAATAACTCAAGCTCACTGGTGGAAAATTGCCACAGCCAATGGCATGCCGGGGAGGGGGTTTTCAACATCAGCACATTCACAGAGAAGAGGGAGTGACCGTTAGAAGTCCGAAATGACCTATTGTACCTTTAAGAAAAGAAAGTCAACAACAACCAAAAGGCTTTCAAGGGGAATTACTGTTAACTTTAAGGAATGGTTGCATCTAGAGACAATTGAGTATATACATATAACCACCAAAAATGTATCTTTTGTGGATCAATGGGCTGCTATTTGCAATGTTGTTTTTATATGCCATTTCAAATGACCAATCATCTTAAACATCCACAACTTTAACATGGCAATGAAATATTATTTAGATGAATCAGATCAAAGGCATGCTTCATCAAGTGCTGTGTCCTTTTGTCCACCACTTTAATGACAAAAAAATCAGGTATGTAGGATTTTACATGATATATTGTTCCTGGTATTTGAAGGGATCACTAACAATTGTATCTGAATGGTATCCTACATCAGGTTTAACATCACAGCTAAATATAATAAATTGGCATGTATCAATTGAATGACTCCATGTAACATGGACACAAAATGGCATTAATGCACATAGTTGTATTTACCTTATTGAATGTAGTTATGGATATTTAATACTAAAGACGTGAAATGCAATGACATATTGACGTGTGGAAAAGATGGTTACAATGGGTATGGCTAGGGCAGTTAAAAGCGTTGTACAACCATCTCTGAACTATGACTAAATTGCTGAATAGAAAAGTATGCAAACCGAGCCATCAGAATAAGAAACCATCCTTGCTGTATAAAAGCCTGAAAATAAAAATCCCAATGCGTTTTCATACTCGTCCATCAAAGCACAATGGCAACTTACAAGTGTGTGATTATGCAGTGAACCACATCCTGCTTGCAGCTCCATAAACTAAAGCAGTTTGTTCACCATTATCTCGGAAGCGCGAATCGAAAGCTGAATGTTGAAATTAGTTTAAAATGGCCTTCGCCGGCAACAGCCATTGTGTGTTTTGCTTAGAATAAGCATCTTAAATGTATGTAAATTTTCGAATTTGAAGTCTATGCTACTTCGATGGAGTAAATTTCTCGTCTGGACCAGTGCTGCGCGAGATCCTGTTCTCATGCACAGAGCAAGTCATCTGTGACAATCAGTGAGGAGACTGAGCAGAGCCCATGAATTAGTCCTCGGCAGAAGGCGACCCGCTGTGCCAAGAAGCTACCCTCACCAGGATTTACAATTCAGAGCACCGCCTCACTCAGATCTTAAAGACCCAATCATTGCCGCAACTCTGTGACAGAGTCACAGTTATGATGTTTGTTAAATGAACCATAAATCCAATCTGCACGTTGTTCTGAACTGAATCCAAACAAGGAGGATGAAGTGCCAGTGGATAGGGCGATATTCTCTGGGAAGAAAAAAACGAAAGCAAGAAAAAAAAAGTTTCGCTGTTTCTACAGTCGCAGTGGTTTAGACGTGATGGAGCTGAGAGATTATCATCACTGGTGAGAGTAAACATTTACAGCAGGAGCAATCGTTCCCTCACAAAGTGACAGCCATGTCGCTTTCTGAGTGAGTTCAAATGGGAGGGGCTACAATATGGATGTTTTATTCAAACTAAAAACCTATATATATATATATATATATATATATATATATATATATATATATATATATATATATATGTATTTACATCAGTGCTCTTATCGTGCAGCACCCCCTTGTAGCCTGGTGTACTTACCTTCCTTTAAAATGACAACTCCTGAATTGCCATGGTTTTTGTGTTTGTGTTTAGTACCTTGTGCTTGTGTTTTTCCAAATGGTACAGCATTTCCCCATTTTCTTGTTTGGAAAATCAGGGTCACAGTACTGGTGTGAATTAATTGACTATGTTGGGGGAAGGGAATCAATATACCTCAATGCAGTACATGGCACACGTCAGGGTCTGCACAATAACTGCGTGGGTGTGAGTTTGTTCTTCTCACACATATCTTACATGACATCCTAACCTATGCCTTTTATTCATTCATTCTATTGACTGTCATTTATATTCAGTAGAATGTAGCCAAAAACATCCTTCAACAGCAGGATGTAGTAACCATTTCAACTGGGAGTTTTTTTCCATGTAATCCTCCCAGTGGTGATTCCTTAAGTATCAGCTATTTTTGCTATATTTTTCTATTGCTTAGCAGCTGCTCTTCCCCATTCCCTGCCTGCACCCAAAAGACTCCTGTATCAACTGGCGAATGAGCCACTGCAGACTGCCACCATTGTTTTTCGCCCACAATGCATCTGTCCCCTACCAATAGCTCAATGAATAAAACACCTGCTCCTGCTAATACTGGCAACAGCTTAGCTCTGATTGGTGATACAGTGTTTGCCTTTCCTGATTGGGCGATGTTTGCATCACACATGCATGCTTTTTGAGGGGCTCCACGGTAGTGAGGTAAAGTCTATTTTTTACGGTCCACAGAGAATGCGGTAATGAACAAGGAGGTGAAGTTATGTGAGTTGTCATGCATCCTACTGAGTGTACTAAAGTCTTTTCTTCTTAAATACAAACAAAATAATACATATGAAACAGAAGTGACTGTTATAAGAAGTGACAAAAATGTAAGAACATCTAATGGTTCCTGTCCAAGTTTAAACAAAGGTGGCACACACAGTGAATTGCCCTAGGTAATGTTATTCCTATGGCTTTTATAAAAATAGCTTTTGCCTTGATAATTTTACCTTGAGAATGCTCTTCTGCGAGATATTTGTTGAGTCCCTAATTCTCAGAGCTTAAGTGATGTGAACACGGCAGGTCAAGGTTGTGGAAAACCGGTGGTGCTCTATGCATTTAAATGTGAGTAGCACACCATCATCAGTTAGCAATACTGCAACAACCATTATACTGATACATTTATGAATACACTGAAAAAAAGGTTCCATTGGATAAACCTAAAGTGTTACTTCAATTTGTTGCACTTATATTTTTTTAGGTGATATAAGTATAACAAACAGAAGTAAAACATTTTTGTTTTATTTACTGAAACATTTTTTTCATTGTAGTAATTACATTAAAACTTAAGATAGTCTATTACATAAGATCACTGATTTTGCATCGATTAATATAATATTGTTTTTGTAAGAAAAATAAACATATCGTAGATGTCGTCCTTAATGCAAATAGATAATGCAATTTCAATTAGACATTAACATTTTGTAGTACCAATGCAGGAATTTAGCAAAATTGCAGCTGAATAATTTAGTTGGTATTACTTACTACTTCTGTTAAATCAGTCATTTCTTGAAAATATGCACACTGAGAATATAAACAGAGAAAAAAAAACCACATCAATAAAAATAGACAAAATCATCGATATTTTGCCATTAGTATATGCATTGCTTGATTTTTGTGAAGAAAAATGTCATTCTAGAAGCTCATTTCACATGAATAGCCCATTCCATTAATGATCGGCCTTATAAATATAAATGCATTTAAAATGGAAAACTGCAAAGAGATTTTCCTCAAAAGATTACAATTAATTTGGAATGTTATTACATTTCTTCAACAGAAGCATTGGGGTGTTGATTACCTTCTAGGATTATCACTTTAATTTAATTGGTTTCTAATATTTGTTTTGACATAATGAAATAGGCTCCCTGTGTAAATGGACAGGACAAACAATTTTGATTTAACTTGGTACTTTCAATTCAATGACACCACGCTGACTTATACAAAACTCACGTTTGGCTAGAGGGAAAAAAGTTTAGAGGAATCAACTTTTTTCAAGCACAAACCAGAACCTATATAAAAGTAATGACTTTGATAACACATACTGTAGTTGAGCAATAAGCTTACATCATAAACATTAAACATCATACACAGAGTTATTAATGTACATGCACTGAGCACTTTATTGGGTATTTATCCTTTTTTTAAATTTACTCATTTTACTCATTGCTGCTGTAGCCTATCCACTTAGTTATGCTGCGTTGTGTGTTCAGAGATGCTCTTCTGCATACCACTGTTGTAATGCGTGGTTATTTGCGTTACCGGCACCTTCCTGTCAGCTTCGACCAGTCTGACCCTTCTCCTCCGACCTCTCATTAATAATGCGTTTTTGTCTTCAGAACTGCCACTCACTGGATGTTTTTTAGTTGTTTGCACCATTCTCTGCATGCATATTGTGCATGAAAATCCCAGGAGATCAGCAGTTTCTGAGATACTGAAACCACCCTGTCTGGCAGCAACAATCATTCCACAGTCAAAGTGAAAAAAATTAGATCACATTTCTTCCCCATTTCTTGGTCTGAACAACTGAACCTCTTTACCACGTCCAATAATGTGGCAGCAACTAACTAAATATTTGCATTAACATACATAACATACATAACATACATGTCTACCTAATGAATTGCTCACTGAGTGTATATGGGTTTCCATGTCACACTGGTATCCAGACAATTTTAGCTAAAAATCTTACATGGCGCCACTAAAATTCCACTTGGGAGGACTACAGTGGTGTACACTCTCTGTTTAGCTTCTTTTTTTGCTTCCAGGCATTTTGTTTGAGGAGGCATTTAAAAATACATGTTGTTTGTGTTGCATTTGTATGCATTAATAAGGCACTTTCTTTTTGTCATTTCCTTGGTGTTACTTTAAGTCATGCCTGCTGCACTCATTTTAAATGAAATGTTATCTGTCTCTGCTGGGTAATGTCACATTAAATATTTCTCAGCAATAAAAAACAATCTGCTTCAATGGGTTTGTCAGCATCCAAAGTGTTCCGTCAGACTTTACTGGAAACTTTGTACAATTCTGAGACCTGTTGCTAAGAAACAGAAATCATATTCTAAAAGTTGGCTCAAGGAAAGTGAGAATGTTAAGAAATGATCATTTACGATGGGAAAATTGAATGCCCATTGCGTTTCTGAAGATATGCACTGATTATGTTAGTTCAGCTTCATGTTGGGTGTTTAACCTGTGTATACAGGGTGCTTCACAGCTATATAAAAATCACAGCGGATGTTTGTATCCGATTCTGATACAAGACCCACATAAACAACCAACGATCAATGTGCAAGATATTTATTTAACATTTTAAATCTTTGTGAAGATTAAATGTCATAGACCTGCAAATGCCTGTCCTAGCACAGGAAACCAGGACTAAAGAAATATGCTTTGATTTGATTAGTGATTGAATCCTACCTGATGAATTCAGATTGACATCACTGTTTCACAGAACTGATGAGCTGGTCAAAAATAATATACACAAAGCCAACTCAGTAATATACTGTAATAATGCATTCTTCTTAGAGCATGCTATATGCTTGCTTGTGACAGAAATGTGTTCTGGACGAGTTAGCTTTCTGAATATAAATTGTTCATCAGCTCATCAGTTGTGTGAAATGCAGTGATGTGAATCAGGGAGGGGGGGTTCTCCTTCAGGTAGGGTTTTATCACTTGTCACTCAGTGCTTTCAGACGGAATACGGGGAAAGCAAAACATCAGATGTAAAAAGCACAATTGTACACACAGCATAACCTCTGCTCACCTTCCTTAAATCTACATCCCAAATTCATTGTGCCCGTCTTTACACATCTGTTTTTATGTTGTTCCTTTAGAGAAGGGACATCTGGCGTAAAAATTGTTGGTTCATCTGCGAGCATTTCTTTTCATAGCGCTGCGACAATTATGAGAATGGCTTAGCATTCCCACCCACTCTTCAGTGTTGGTAATGTGATAAATTATTAGGCTCATAATTATCCGGCTGTCTTTGGGCTCTGCAGCTGTAGGTCTTTAGCATTGCAGGTGATGTACCAAGCCACTTTCTGCCCTGTTCTCAAAACAGCAATGCTGCTGCTTTTTTACAGGTGTTTATTTCCCCTTTTAAAACTCACCACCAGGCTTTGTGTAATGATAGGGCTCATGCAAACAGTGGGCTATTTGACTTTTCTGAGTCAAATTAATGACATCACAGCTGCATTGTTCTCTTGAATTGTACCTGCTGCCAATTATCTTGATCACGCATTCCTAAGGAAATAATTAACAAGCTCACATTCATGGCTTTCGTGGCACGTTTTATGCATGTATCAGCTAGTTTTTTTGTCAGATGTTACAGAATACATAAAGTAAATTAGAGTGAATTTGCCTATTTGGATAGGGTCCGGATTAATCATGCAGCAAACATTAACAGTGGAAAAACATATATCCACACTCTCAAATTGCACTCTATACAAATGCTGAACATCACTTTTGTAAAAGCAGTGTGGTTTCTCTCATGTAATTACAGTAGTCCTAATTGGGGTAATTAGAATCCATGATCTTCCTTAGTTCAGCAAAAAATGTTCCAAGTTATTAACTACCTAAAATAAAATGTGTTGATAATGCAGTGATTCTTTGTCATCATCAGATCCATGAATAGTTTCTCATAAGAGCAAAATAAAAGGCATGGAACTCTTAATTCAGTGTCACGTTCCACATGCAATAAATTCCAAATCGCAATTCAAAGTGTTTAAGTAAGGGCAATTATTTCCTCATAACTGACTTGTTCCTAGGGTATTATCCCGCTTATACCACGGCTAACTTGTTTCTAGTTTAGAAACAAATGTATTAATTGAAACGCAAATGGGAGCAGGAGAAAAGGCAGTCCCTGTTGCTGAGAAAATACTAGCTTGAAGAATAATAGTAAGCTATTTATAGAAATTATATGCAGTATTACAGACTTCAGTGCCATGCAACTGAACGGAGCCCAGAAATGCACAATGACATATTAAACCATACTTGAATCTCGGTGTGGGACCGCACTGAATGAAAGTCCGATGCCTTAGCCGTGCAACACTGCAGCGCTTCTTTCCTCAAATCTTTTAAAAGTTTATAAATTAAGTCAAAACCTTGAAGTGAGAGATTCATCTTTCACTATCACTTGTAACATTTTATATTATTTTATAAATACGTCTGGTTATTAACCCTTATTGTCTGAAGGCTTTTTTGTGATTGCTCTTAATGCCCCAGAAAGCAGGAAATTACTTTCAAGGTGCAAAAGCTCCATTGCCCTGCTCCATAAACCCCCCCACCCCCTGCCCACCCATGTGTCCACTTCAAAAACACAAGGGCCCAAGCACCACTCTATTGAAAAATTATCGGAAGAAGCCTGCTTCTGCTATTTGCTGATGTCACCGCTTTAGTGACCGGACTGCTCTGTGTACGCTTCACAGAGCCGTCTTGTGTTTTAATGCATTTTATTTTCACTGAACAGTAAATGACATTTACCCCGCCTCCCCCTCTACCGACTCTGGAAAAGAATCCAGCACCAAAAATAGAGAAAAGGAAAATAAAGGAAACACACAGTAGGAGAGAGCGGATGACCGTGGTGAGATCCCAGGGCATTGTGGGCAATGAGGCTCGTCCTGTTGTTTCAGCAACAGGGACTAAGCCCTCTCTAGCTCTGGGGATGCTCAGTTCTCAGACACAATGAGGCTACAATTGGCAGGCAAATTATCCCTGTTCATCCACTTGAGCGTTACGGACCTGTATCTACAGCACTGTATGAAAAATAGGGCACATTACAGAGTTACAACATGGTGGTGATGTCATCCTCAGGGTCCTGTGGCCCCACCCCCATTTCCCAAGGGAGCTGTGAGTGTTTTCCCAGGCCAATATTTATTATTGCAATCCATAAATTACAAAATCACATTAATTTAAGAAAATAGTATTTACGCTCAGCCGGAGCTGTAAAGGCGTATTGTGGCAGCCTGCCAGACCACAGCTGGAGGCTGTTGTTCAGAGGCTTCTTCAAGGTTAAATTATTGATGAGCTTCGGCAATAAAAGGGTGGTCTGCCATAAATATCCCCAGCAAAACTTCTGCAGTGATAAACCGTGACCATTGAGTGCCCCGGTGATAGATCATATCACAATTCATCCTGCTTATTTGGGGGAAGCCAAGACTTGCAGTAGAATAGTCCATATATTTTAATGACTTCCAGTCACTCTCTATCACTCACCAGAGGCAGTCTCCAATGCGGCTGAGATGCATCTTACAATCTGTCAATCGTTTTGTACCGTTTCAGTGACCCTCACAATGGAAGGTGACCATTTTGTAGCTTTTCAAGGTTCTATTTTATTTGATGATGGGGAGCACGCATTTCAGATGGAAACAAGATCTAAGCTTTGGTGAATGACATAGTCTAAATACTTGTCAAAATATTTCGCTTAACCCCTGAAGTATCGCCCCTTTTCTTGACACAAACTTGACATACGCAAAATAAAATAGTTATTATTCTTGAAGCTTTATGACTACAACCATAATCCTTATCTCTTCTGAAAGGTAACCCTTTGGGGTTTGTCAGAATTACTCCAAATATTACTGAAACTAACTCACAGAAGCTCAAACACAGAGAAAGTGGAAGTTTCTTTTCTCACTGAAAATGTCTGTCTTTGACTGGATACAGATTATTGTACCTGTTGCTTGTCCGCATAGAAACCCAATGGAGCCAAGTCAACACTGGACAAATCCCCTTTCAAATTTGAGCAAAATATCACCAAGAATTAGCATTCTGCATTACTTTTTCTAATCTGCAGAGAAGATAAGGGTCCCCCCACATTACAAAATAAGGAACTGTTATCACTAAAGCAATGGCATGTTAAAATAGGTTATACAGATAGAACCACGAGTTAACACTTTCAAACGGTATATCCTGTTACCATAGTGATTGGAAATTGCACCCTAAAAAATGGAATGAATGCAAAAAAGACTCAAGGGGTTAATGTATTGCATATGCAAACTATTACTACTTCCTTAGAGGCATACTATGCAGGATTTGTAGCCTTGCTGTGGTCCTGTGTGTGCAATCTCCTCCAACCTCAACCCTGCCCACTCACCTCCATTTCTATATTTGATATTTTACTTACCATGCTTATTTTTTTATATCCTGCATAGTATGCCTTTAAATGCATGCATTTTGTAACATTGTTGTAGAATAATGCTAATTCACAATATGCATAATAGCTGTGCAATTCTACACATCAAAGCCACTTAACGTCTAGCACACATCTGTAAAATGATTGCATACAATGAAAAGGGGAACAGTGCAGGTTGATATAATCATGGGACATACAGTATCTGTTTAGCCAAGGTGCCATCTCTCAATCTCTCAAAAAAACCCAAAAACATTAAAAACAGGTTCTCACCCCTTACCCCCAAGTACACAAATGTATGCACCATTTCTAATTGTGTACATGTGAATTGTTGCAGCCGTACAACAAAGTTATTTAGTTTCCGGGTGCAAGAGCCATCTGTTTTCCAAAGTAATTTCTGTAATTGACTTTCAAACAGACCTGAAGGAAAACAGGCATTCATCACATTAATTGCGACAGCAATTCCGTGCCATCCCTTCCATTACACAGAGGTACATGGAAATGATCCCTGGTCTACCACATGCTCACATGAATCACATGAAGTTTCTCTAGAATGAGATGACATCTGGAGGAAAGTGAGGAGTGAGCTTCTAGATTTTTTTTTAATTGACGGGAATGGAGATACAATTTCAGACATCAACAAAAGATTAATGGAACAGCTTGATGAAAATAGTTTTGAAGGTACAAACTACAGCAAAATACAGCAAAGCACAAAACTAAAAAAGCCAAAATCATTCATCTGTATTTAACCAGGGAGGTAAACTGAAAATTCTTCATAGGTCATCACAGTAATTGTTGTGTGTTGAAACGACCTGGGGAATCAAAGTGGGCAGAAATGCAAGTGACCATGATGCCTATCAGATGTAGGCAGTGATTAGGTGGTCAGATGTAAACAGTCTCAGTTTCTGAGTTCTGAGTTTCTCAGTTTTCCTACTCCCTCTAAAAGTGCTTTGGGATTTCATGAGCACGGTGAGCAGGACCTTGGTTTAACATCTCATCCGATGGATGGCACAATCACTGTGCTGCGATATTGGATTTTCTATTTTGGCCGAAACGGAAACCGTCCCCTACTGTGCAGCCTCCAGGAATCTTCTACAAAGTAATACTTTATTTCCTTAAACAAATCAGAGACCACCAGTAAATTCCTCTCTTTCTCATCTCTCTCTCTCTCTCATCTCTTGATCTCAGCTCCTCAAACAGCTCCCTACCGCTTTCTTCTAGGTGAGGTCACACCCTTGTTCTTTCAAGAAGAAGTGTCTCAATCAGCAATAAGCATGCTTGACACTGCACTTTTAAATTTCAATTAAATCTTCATATAGTCCTTTTTTTTTTTCTTTTTTTTTTTACAAAACATGAAACTTGAATAAGGCCATGAATACATTAGAAGTTACTCACATTTTGATTGTATCACTGCCTTATTTTCAAGTGCCACAATCAAATATTATCAAAATATAAGGAAGTTACATACAGTATAGTAGCAGTGTTCAGGGAGCAGTACACTACCTAATAGAAGCAGGGATGCTAGTATAGGATGGCAGTAGGCCTACATACAGCATGAATAATGTAACAGTATATCCCCTAAGTACCGAAAGCACTGGGGCTGCTGGTGGCTTATCCTGTTAAAACACTGGGCTTTAGTGTAGAGGCACCTCTCCAGTCTGCTATGAAATTCCGACCTCAAGGTGGCATATAATTGGCTGTATCATTCCCCAGAGATAGAATGGGGAGACGAGAGGAATTTCTACAGCAGAGGTATCCAAGGGATTCGACTAAAGCATGATATTATAAGGTGCTGTTCCAGATAACCCCACAGCTTCGAAGCACACAGGAAAGCCTTAAATGTAACATTAGTCAGAATTCCCAGGGATGGTGTACAGTACTGTACATCCATTTCACATTTTGAAATAACCAAAGCTGTCGTGCAACAAATCAATTATTGAAAATTTGGACAATCCTGTTCGGTCATTAGGCAAAAACCGAGGGATGCTTGGATCTTATCAGTACATGATTGTTACACCCAACAGGATTAATCGCTTGTTAATTGTCATATGAAATTGTGCCTACAGTATGTGTCGATAAACTTTGAGCCATATATCTCTTTTGTAAATTGGTGTACATGGTAGAATATCAATAACCTAGCAAGTAATAACAAATTACAAACATTTTTTTCAAATATATTTATCCCTTCATAAGGATAAATATACAAAAAATGCAGACAGTGAAGACTCACAGCCTGGTCTTAAGATGGTCATTACGGCTTCAGCCATTCCATGTCTTAGTGCTTCTTCCAAAGCTGAACATTAATGTTTGGTAAAACGCATAATAGTGTCCATAAAGTCCAGGATATACTGTATGTAAAGCATAATCTCTTGATGAAAACATATTGTCTAACCTTTTGTTATGCTTTATCATTTCAATAAATAGTTCTCACTTGTCCATTGTCCATTGACAGAGTGCAAAGGAAGGTACATTGAATCACAGTTGCTTTATGCGAAAGGGATATAAAGATCCTTATCCACCTAAATCCCTAGTTTAAATACTCCGCCACAACACACAGCACAAGCTGACCCAACGCATCTGCCCCCATCTGGATCAAGTGTAAGCAGTCATATTTGCAGAGGTTTTACTCGTTCGAAAAGGAAAAGGAGCATCATAAGTGCAATGTCTTCTAGCCCTAAGGAGGAAAAGACCTGTTTACATTGTATTGTGTTCAATCAAATCCAGGCTTCTCTTCTGCTAGTATGTGGTACCTGTAGAATTATAAAGATGACCGTAATCACAGATCTGTACAATATCACGGGTTCCAGTACAGGTGGTAATTTTACTCTATATTACAGCTTCTGTGGAAAATAAGCATGCCAATAGGCACTTGTTAGCTTGTGCATTTAATCTATTAGACATTGATTAACAGAACACCTCCAGTTCATCCTGGTAATGCTTGAGTGAAAAATGTATCTTTATATATTTTTTTATTTAGAAGGGACAGTGCATAAAACAGTTTAGCTCAAGAGCTAAATTTTCATCAGTATCTGAATCGGCTTTAAACCTGTGTTTTGACACTTGCATTTATTGCCTACAATATTTTCAGAACTACCACATGCCAGCCTAGGCTCAAAAACATTGTGCCTGTTTTCTAAATGTACAGTAGATGTCATTGTCAGTTGAGGGGTCACTGGCCTGGGAATAATGCTAGCAAAAGTACCAGTGGAGTGATGGCAAACTAATATGATTCGGAATGTGTCACTGCAGTGTGATTAACACTGGATAATACCACGATTCTTCCTACTCTCTCTGTGCCCCTGCGACAATGCTAATTCACATTATTTACCCATCTCAAGGTAAGAATAGAGTTGTTAATATGCCATCTTTGATGTGCATCAGGAAGGCAGGGAGGGGGCTCATTGTCGAGAGTTACAGGTCTGCCATTATTGGGCTGCTTGTGAGATGCACAGTCTTTTATGGGGCAATATATCCTGTCGTTGCAGATTACAGCCCATGCAAAACACATTCACACAACAAAAAATAATAGCATGCTTAATAAGATCATCATTGCTGCCTGTATGTTTCATTAGTTATGATTCATCTCAATGTTCCTGAAATAATGCAAGCAGTAAAATAATAGTCACTGTAGTAAGTGTTAAAATAAAATAACAGTGATTTGTTGAAATAGTTTCAACATGATGCTATAATTTGATATAATAGAACAAAATTACTGACTGACTTATCGGTCTTTATATGAAACCACATGTTTGGAAGGGGATAAACTTTCCTCTTCTTGCAACATATGGAGATCCTGCTTCTCCCCTAGACAAAGTTGATCCTACAAACCTCGACAATCATTTCTAAAGACAATGTGACTGGGAAGCAACAGGTTAACTGAGGAGCAATATATACAGTACTGTGCAGAAGTTTTAGGCAGCCTAGACTTTATATATATAAATATGTAAATTTTTTGTGTGTGTTAGTATAACAGAACACATTTGAACACAAATGAATTTTTTGTATTTAATTTTAAAAAGTAACATAATACTGTAAGCAATTGATTACTTTTTACATAAAAACTTGATCAAGGCTGTCTGAGATCAGAAGCAAGGACCCAAAATCTGCAGAAGAACTGTGGCAAGTTCTCCAACATGCTTGGAACAACCTCCCTGCTGACTGTCTTATAGAACTGCAGGACAGCGTCGGCTATCTCAGAGAAGTGATGCAGTTTTAATGCTGAAGGGTTGTCACAAAAAATATTGATATAATTCTGTTTTCAACAATTCTGCCAAATTACTAAAATATAATGTCAAATGTATAGTACATTTATTTAGGACCTTTCATTGAATTATTTTTGAAAGAATCTTATCTGTACAGAATTTTATACAGATGCCTAAGACCATACACACACACAGAAAAATATGTCCCTGTCCCAAACATTATGGAGTGCACTGCATATATAATTCCTACATTGTGATCCGTGTATGGATTGGAGGCTTTTTTTTAATACATAGTCCTCCCCTCCATTTGTGTACAGGCCTATGATGCAGAGTTGTTTGGCATAAATAAAACAAATCTATTCATCAGTATTGTACATTCCAACCCATTCTCACTCCTGTGTTATATTCCAGAAGGACGCAACAAAACAAATCGCCTCAAAGAAATGATTCATTTAGAAATATTCTTGTATATGCATGTTGAGGTATACATCGTCATATAAACATAGACACACAAAGGAATGTTTCTACATTAATTGTCAGTCTCTGCACCACTATAAATACTGCAATAATTGCTGTACAATAAATGGAATGTTCATGTTTCCATAGCAACACATCAATGTGAATAAGACAAAAACAACCTATTAAAAAAAAAGATGTGGGCAAACATTAACCAGGTATATCTCCTGCTAAAAAAGCCTACCCTGGATCCCTCCATCATCCAGAACTACCGCCCGGTATCTCTTCTTCCTTTCCTTTCAAAAACTATAGAACGAGCCGCTTCTACTCAACTTTCTTCCTTCTTTTCTAACAACAACCTGCTAGACCCCCATCAGTCTGGCTTCAGATCGGGCCACAGAGGCGACAGAGACTGCGCTCCTCTCCGTCAGTGAGTCACTCCATGCCGCACGAGCAGCCTCCCTCTCCTCTGTCCTCATTCTTCCAGATCTCTCTGCTGCCTTCGACACTGTGGATCACTCCATCCTCCTGTCTGCCCTGTCAGCAACGGGCATCTGTGGCACAGCCCTGGACTGGATTGAGTCCTACCTCTCTGGTCGCTCCTTCCAGGTTGCCTGGGCTGGTTCGGTATCGACACCTCGGCCCCTCGCCACAGGAGTTCCCCAGGGCTCAGTCCTAGGCCCGCTCCCTTGGCCCTGTGATCACTGCACATGGGCTATCCTACCACTGCCACGCGGACGATACCCAACTCTTCGTCTCGTTCCCGCCATCTGATACGCAGGTTTCAGCCCATATCTCTGCTTGCCTGAGGGACATCCAGAGCTGGATGGACAACCACCATCTAAAGCTCAACCCAGGTAAAACTGAAATGATATTCATCCCTGCTAATACCTCTCCCCATCTGGATCTCTCCATTTCCCTTGGGGATACCACACTCACGCCATCACCCAGTGCAAGGAACCTCGGCGTGGTGATGGACAGCAGACTGTCCCTTTCCGAGAACATTGCGGCGGCGACCCGGTCTTGCAGGTTCTTCCTATACAACATACGGAGAATCCGCCCCTTTCTCACCCCCTACTCGACCCAGCTCCTGGTCCAAGCGATGGTTCTGTCCCGCCTGGACTACTGCAATTCCCTCTTGGCTGGCCTCCCAGCGTCCGCCATCAGACCCCTCCAACTCATCCAGAATGCAGCAGCTCGTCTGGTCTTCAACCTTCCCAAATACTCACACGTCACCCCCCTGCTTACTTCCCTCCACTGGCTGCCTGTCATGGCTCGCATCAAATTCAAAACATTGGTGCTAGCCTTCCAAGCAGTTAAAGGGTCTTCCCCAGCTTATCTGCAAAAAATCATCAGACCCTACACCCCTGCCAGACCTCTTCGTTCAGCCTCCACAGGCCGCTTGGCACCTCCCCCTCTCCGAACCTCCACCTCACGCTCACGACTACTGTCTGTTCTGGCTCCACGGTGGTGGAACGAACTCCCCGTTGAGGTCAGAACTATAGAATCTCTCCCCACCTTCAAGCGCAAGCTGAAGACACACCTCTTCAAGCAGCACTTCTCCCCATCCCTCCCTACCTCCCTGTGAACCTTAATTGTTGTCTCTGTGACTTGCTTTGTGTATCGGTATTTTTAGTTGGCTAGGTAAGCAGTGTTTGGATAGTTAACTTTGGTCACTTTTGCTCTGTTTGCTTGTTTCTTTGTTCAAAAAAAGAAAAAAAAAGAAAGAAAATGGCCCTTGTCCTTATCTTTGTTGTACAGGTAGCAGTTGAAATTGTACTTCCCTCTAGGGTCTTTCAGCTAACTTATCCCTGGTTATGGGTATGCACTTTGTTGTACGTCGCTCTGGATAAGAGCGTCTGCCAAATGCCAATAATGTAATGTAATGTAATGAAGTAGAACATGTAATACTATTTATATTTAGCAGATATCCTTATCCTTTTTTATTTTTTCATTTTAAGATGCCAATAACCAATTCCTTCTGCAAAATGATTACTTTTCAAAACAGAAACCAAAGGGTGTGAGGTGACTCCTGCGTGTCCCTAAATAAACCATGAAACCCCAAAGAAACCAGGCAGGGGCTGGGTCCTGAAACGGGTGCGGCCGAACACTGTTGCTTCCCCGGATTGCTGTATCCTCCGATCAGGGAACGGGGCCGTACTACAGGGAGTAGAAGGCACAGCACCAATTCCTTCTTCTCCCTCTCACCATTACCGCAACTGTCACCACCGTTCCCCTGCTCACGCACTCCTAAAAGAAAAGCAAAAACCAAACCAAACGAAAGTAGAAGAAACAAAAGTCAAACACAGCTGTATATGAAACATATCAAACATATCGACAGGTGACGAGTGGCGGGAGGGGGAGTGCCAACACTTTTTCTGGATAAAAATACTTAGTTTAGTAAGCAAAATGTAGTATTTTACACCTCAGAAGACGCATAATATAATTTAGTTTCCATGTGTCCTTTTGGTGTCTCCAAATGGCCTTTTTGGAAAACTGCCTAGACATAGCTTAGAAAAAACAATGCAGAATGCTAATTTCTTGTGATCCATTATGTGCAACAGCCACAGCCACAATAATCTGTATCCAGTCAAATACAGAAAATCTTCTCAGTGAGAAAAGAAAGCTGCTACTTTACTGTGTGAGCTTTTCTAACTTTGTTTTAGTATTATTTGGAGTAATTCTGACCCTGACCAAAAGCTTACCCAGGATTATGCCTGTAGTCAACAGGGTTAATTTTATTTTATTTAATGTCATCTGCAAGCTTGTCAAGAAAAGGGCCGATACTTAAGGGGTTAAGAGTTAAGAATCCATTTTAGGGATATGAATGGAAAGTCATATTTCCTGTAAGAACATGTTTAAAATGCAAAATGTGTGAAAAAGCAAAATCGACTTTTAACACTAATAGATTAAACACATTTCATACATATTCTCTTAAAAATATGCAGCATGCTTATTCAACAGAATATCCCAACAGTTGAGTTCATGTTAGATGGCAATATTTATTTTGATGTCTTCATTGTTTTATACATCATATTTACAGTAAATACAGAACATTTTCACTCATGAATGGATAAAACACCTTGTATGAGAATCCATTTTCAAACATTTTCGAAACCCCTAAGATTTGTAATTGAAGTGAATCCCGCAGCCTAACTAATTAGCAGCAAACTGTCTTTAGGTGTATTTATGGATGTTTCTTTGGCTTCCTAGCAGGACGAAGGCTTGTGAATTTGTCTTTATTAGGACTCTGCCTGGATGATGAATTCTTGGTGCCAGCTTCCAACCTGCCAGTTGAAAATGAATCACTTTACGATTGATTTGCTAACTGCTTCCTTGTCACATGGTGTAGTCTTGACAGGATCACACAAGATCCTGCAAGGGGAAAAATAATCTGGCAATACAAGACATAAAATGGAGATAGGAAAAAAGGATGTTTTCCAGCCCCCCAGAGAGTTTTGGTCCTCACTTTTCGACAGCAAAGCAAAAACAAAGCATTTAACTCATTTATACTGGGATGTGGGAGGGAACACAATCATACCAATCTTATTAAACTTCCCAAAAGTAAACAAATACCAGAAGTAATTAAATGGCTGACAAATGGAATACTATCTTGTTCATCATAAGATAACACTTGAGAAGGCCATGCCCATCTCAGGTTTTTCTCCATTTTGTATTTGAGGAGATTTGTGGCAGCCATCTTCCCTTGCATCTTGCAACAATACCCTGTGATTTAAATCAAGACCAAATTAATCTTTTTTTTCTTTTCTTTTAATGCAGGAAAATATTTTACTCTATAATTCAAGCATGACATTTAAATGCAGGGCCATCATATTTTGAATGCAGAGGATGCATAGTGAATTCTATTGTATTTTTAATGACACAAATAATTGTTTACAGATGGTGGCTCTGTACCCCCTCATCCCATGAAATATAGGCTTATATTGATCAGCAGAGTGTCATGTTGCTTGTACACTGCACATACACCGAGCACAGAGGATATTTCTAATTATAATTAGGAATGCATTAGGCTAGTGCATATTAATTATTTAATAAAAGGAAGTGATACTGCTGAGTGATACTGTTGAATTAATTAAAAGTAAATGAACTGCAAATGGCTCTAAGGGTGAGCACTGGAAATTAAGCAAGCACAATCTGATGTAACTGTCAAGACCTCCCATGCATTAACTCTGTAGTTTAGACGCATTTAAAATTCCATAAAATCCTGAGGACAGTGTGCCCAAGTTAGTCAGGACGTTGAGGACCGCCCAGCACTTAATTCACTTTGGAAGTATAATTACACTCATCTAATACACAACTTAAACCATTTTGAAATCATGTTCATGCTTACACGGAAATACATGGTTTAGGTCTTATGCTAATATGAACACTTGAAATGCGTTTTTACACACAGCTGTAATGGCAAAAAGCCTGCCTTGGTAAGTGAGGGTTTACGAATAGTTTCTCTTTTCCCAGCTGCTTTTTCAAGCAGGGATTCTGAAAGATCTTTGATAGAAGTAATAGATTTGAGAACATTTCCTGTCTGAAGAAATTCTCTGACATTTGCATGAGGTGATTAGCAGGCAATGAAGACTCAGATATCACATCACATGCAACTCTACTGGATTTATAGTGACATGAGCAAGGCCACCATTCTGCTGATCCTTTACACAGTGTCGCAACTAAAGTTATGAGACCCTAAACCAGGCAAGAGCATTAAGGATTCAGTAACCAAAAATTGCAGAAATACATTTTCAGAATAGGCCCGTTGGTAATACATGGCAAGCACTTAATTGCAAAGAGTGAAAACTCTGGGGTCTGATTAAAAAGTAAAATTCATAGACTAAATGAGGTGAGATATCAAGTCTCTCACCTCAACACTTTTTATTACGATTTTTTCCCTGAGAACAGGGATGCTTTAGCACCTCCCTGAAATGAGATTCAGACTTCTCTGGCTTCACTTTTTTAAGGATATCGCAACGCGCTCTTCACAAGGTATCGCGAAAGCCGACCTCTTTCATCCTGTGTGAGCACAGGCTTGGAATGAACTACAAAGGTAGTCCCGCTTTGAATAACTTTGAGTGGGGTGGGAGAGGCAGTGGAATCTGGGGTGGCAGGAATATATGTTTGTTTCTACAGCTGAGGGATAAGGCAAAAAGCAGTTTGCATGTTTTCAAAATAATGCACAACCAATTTCACCTCCCTCCCCATAACACCTTTTTCTGTGACTCTCCTGTTCAAAGACCCGATCTTCCAAATAAGTATACACCGTGAAAGTTTAGAGTTGAAAAATGTGAGTTGTCTAAACCAGCCTATTCTTCCAGAGATTCACACTTCAGTAAGAGGAACTTTGAAAGGGCACCCTTTCAGGCTAGGAATTAACACTGCTTCGGCTTCACTTCTAATCTCTGACCTCCCAAACCTGCAGCCAGCCAGCAGAGGAAAAGCATGACACACAGGGTGCCAGAATCACGTTCAGCCCCATTTATTTAAACAGAAACGGTGGTGCACTGAACATTATCACGTCAAGAAGATTTCCAGCCTTGTGGGTTGGGGAGAGTGCGGCTGATCAAAGGAGTGGAGTAGTGATTGGAAGGCTTCCAGGCGCAAACTATGGGCGGACTGACATAGGTACGGTTTGCATCTCAGGAGACTATTCTGGACGTTCTCCCGGCTTTAAAGCAATAAGACCTATGTCCTTATTGATTTGTGCTACACCCCCAACACACACACCCACCCAAATTGGAGCAAAACCACCTCAAAGCCAGTTGGAACAGGTTGCACACGGTTGGGAAGAAACGTACAGTTCAACCCGTTTTCCACTGAACGTGCCCCAGGTGTTTGACCCCTCCCATCATTTGCCTGTCACCTATTAAATTAGTGCACTTCTTGACCATTGCATGGGACACATGCACTCTAATCACAGAACGCTGCTGAACCCCTTCTCCTCCCAGACATCTGTAGGCCTGAACTCTGCTGAAGTGGGTAAGCTAAGCTATTCACTACCGCCACCAAATGGTTTCAGCTGTGACTCTTGCGATCTTTGTTTCTGGTCCCTTTCAAAACATCAAGCATTTAATGTCAAAGCACAGAAAAAGTTCAAAACAAGTAATCTCACACAAAACTATTGGTGCTAATACTACTTAAAGGTGTGGACGTTAATATGGTAGTTTGTGTAGTCTTGTACACCAAAAATCAGACATTGTTTGACAAAACCATCTGAGCTCATATGATCACAAAAACAAGAGACAACAGCAGCAGAATATTCCTTGGACATTTCCCCAATTTTAAATGGCTTTTACTTGGCTAAATAAAGGCCACCTAATTAACATAATATAAGTTGACATGAGAATAGAACCCAGCTGATCTCATCAACAGGGACCAGTTGAGCTCCTAATGATATTTAAAAGTAATGCAAGATGAATGCAAGAGTAAACTGCAGCTATAGTTTCTGAAGTTTTTTTCTGTCATCTTCATTTTTTGGTTTCCATTTCTAAGCCACTTTAGGTGAGAAGGGCTTGGTTAAATCCATTAACTCCCTAAAAGAATAAAAATGACTGCTTATTGATTTGGAACCCCTATGTGACCCACAATTGAAGTCCAATTTCTGTTACTGCATAACACAAGTTTAGAAAGCAGGTCTACTTTCTAGAATAAAGTTATGTTGAACTCCTGCACTTGTTTCTCTTGGGATTGCTGCGCTTCAGTTGCTGATCCTTGTTTTTGCATTATAAGTGGCTCTGGATAAGAATGTCTGCTGATTGCCAGTAAAGTAAATGAAGTTTTTAATGTCACCTTAACATCAACAGCCAAATATGCTAATTTTATTTATAATATGTATTCTTTTTCCTTTGATTCGAAATAGAAGTGTGTTATTGTTATGTAATCTGTTATCATTGAAAGGCATACTTCTTTCCTTGCTTCCCTCCTGTGTACACACAAAACACACAAAAAGTGTCTACGCCCCCAGTCTCAACTCAGCCTACACCCCTAAGATGATTCCCTCCAGCTGCTGGTCATTTTGTAGCACTGTTACAAACTACCTTGTGATAGCCATGATAGCAATGAGCCAAAAACTATGGTCTAATATGATTCATAAAACATCTGTTTTAGTAGTCCCTTTCCACACAAGCCATTTAACTGACATCACTCGTGTTTACATTTCATTAGTTAGTAGCTAGCCAAGTTACTGCAATTACGTCTCAAAGGCAGCTCTACCAAACCATATGCAGAAAAGTAACGGGATAACTAACTTTAGCTAAACGTTAGATGTGATAAAATTAACCAACAATCGGCCAACACCAGTGGATTTCAGTCTGCTCTAGCCGTCCGACTAGAGAACATAAGTATTGATACTGTTTTACTTAGCATGTCAGTATTAGATATTAAGGAAACCTTTCTCAGCTGTGCTAGTTTTGTTAGCCGAATTGTCAAGCTGTTAGACCAGCTGTATTGTATTTGTTATTAGCTACAGTATCTTGTAAGTTTCACCCAGCCGTCAGCAGTTTTATTCGCTGCTGTTATTCTGATTGGGTGATCAGAATCAGTTAAACACTGGACGCTGTAATTGTTAGAATCTTAGTGATCAAACTATTATCCTATTTGGTCATTAGCAGGTGGTATCGGCATGCTCAGAGTAACACTCCCTCCCAGTTAGCATGGTATGGCATGTCAGCACCCCATTACAGTACAGAAGGCGTTTCCAGCGACATGGCCATCCATGTTGAAACCCACCAACCTCTGCTAACCCACACTGACCCCCTGTGACAACTTCACAGTTGCAGGGGGCTACGGAACTGCCAGTCTGCCACGCGGAAGGTTGATTTCATTACTGCTTATGCCTCCCTCCTGTCCCTACGGTTCCTCGCCCTCACCGAGACCTGGATCACACCAGATAACACTGCCACCCCCGCTGCCCTTTCATCCTCCTTCTCCTTCTCACACACCCCCCGGCCATCTGGCTGTGGAGGTGGCACTAGCTTGTTGATCTCCCCCTCCTGGAAATTCTGTGTTTCCCCTCATTGACTTATCCCTATCCACCTTTGAATACCACTCTGCCTCAATCACTCACTCCGTTAAACTCTATATTGTTGTTGTTTATCATCCTCCAGGTTCCCTGGGAAGTTTCCTTGATGAGCTTGCCACTCTGCTCAGCGTGTTCCTCGAGGATGGCACCCCACTGATCCTCCTGAGAGATTTCAATATCCACCTGGAAGCCTCCCAGTCTGCTGCCTTCCTACAATTACTCCACTCCTTTGACCTGCAGCACTCTCCCCCAACCCACAAGGCTGGAAACCTTCTTGACCTGATATTTGTGAGGAACTGCTCCTCTTCTAATCCCACTGTTACCCCTCTACACATATCTAATCACACTTCATTTCCTTCTCCATCGCCGTTGCTCCCCGTCCTCTCACTCCCACTGTTACAGTTGGCTGTAACCTCTGCTCTGTCACCCCCCTCGCTTGCTCCCAGAATCACTTCTTCTCTCCCGCCTCTTGAATCCTTCTCCAATCTACCCATTGACTCCTCATCTTCCAACCAGCTTTCTTCTCTCCTCAGCTCTCGACTCTCTCTGTTCTCTTGTCACCAGGCCTGCTCGATACTCCCCTCCCAGCCCTTGGATTTCCGACATTCTACGTACCTCCAGGACCAGCCTACATGCAGCTGAGAGGAACTTCTCTTCCTACCAGTCTCTTTTAGCGGCATTGTCTTCTGCCGTCACCACTGCCAAAATAAACTACCATCAAACAAAAATTCATAATTCTAACCCTTGTCAACTGTTCTCCATGTTCTCCTCTCTACTCAGCACACCTCCCCCACCACCTCAGTCCTCCCTCACTGCTGATGACTTTGCAGTGTTCTTCGATGAGAACGTCACAGACATCCGCAGCACCATCACGACCACCACCACCTCTGTGCCTGCCTCCCTTTCTGTGTCTGCCCCCTGTTTCTCCTCTTTCTCTCCCCTCACAGATGCTGATGTCTTAACTCCTGCTCTCCCACCGCCCTACTACTTGTGCCCTCGACCCCATCCCCTCAAACCTCCTTCAGGCAATCACACCTGACACCCTCCCATTTGTCACCTCCCTGTTTTCTGGCTTTCCTGCTTTCCCTCATCCTTCAAGAGGGCCTACATCACCCCATTCCTGAAGAAGCGCATGCTGGACCCCTCCTGCATACACAACTACCATCCAGTTTATCGCCTTCCCTTTCTATCCAAATCAATTGAACGAGCTGCCTCTAACCAACTCTTCCTTCTCACAGAATCACCTGCTGGACCCCCACCAGTCCGGCCTCAGACCTGGCCACTTGACGGAGACTGCACTCCTCTCCGGTCCTGATGCTTCTTGGTCTCAGCCTTTGACATAGTTAACTATTCCATCCTACTATCCTCCCTGGCATCTACAGGGATCTGTGGTACAGCCCTAGACTGGGTTAAATCCTCTCTGACCGGCCCTCCCAGGTGACCTGGGTTAGTAGAGTATCAACCCCTCGCCCCCTTGTTACAGGAGTCCCCCAGAGCTCAGTCCTCCTCTTCTCCATTTATGCCAGACCCCTTGGCCCTGTTATCTCTGTTCATGGCATGTCATATCATTGTTATGCCGATGACAGACAACTCTCTCTCCTTCCCCCCATCTGACACGCAGTTCTCTACCCGTATCTGCCCGAGAGACATCCAGAGCTGGATGGACAACCACCATCGAAAGCTCAACCCAGGTAAGACGGAGCTAATCTTCATCCCTGCTCTTACCACTCCTTTCTCAGATTTTTTCCATTTCACTAGGGGATACCACAGTGAGGGGACGCGGGGATGGACAACGGGCTGTCCTTCACTACAGTGACCCAGGCATGCAGGTTCTTCCTGTACAACATCCGGAGAATCCGTCCCTTCCTCACAACCTACTCCACTCAGCTCCTCGTACAAGCAATGGTCCTGTCCCACCAGGACTCACCGCAATTCTCTGCTGGCTGGCCGTCCAGCATCCACCATCAGACCCCTATAACTCATCCAGAATGCTGCAGCCCGTCTGGTATTCAATGTCCTGAGACATTCACACGTCACCCCCCTGCTCAGCAACCTTTACTGGCTGCCTGTTATGGCTCACATTAAATTTAAAACTTTGGTGCTCGCGTACCAGGCAGTTAAGGGATCAGCCCCTGCATATATTCAATCACTTATCAGAACGTATACACCAACGCATACAACGCAAGACCCCTCCGTTCCTCTACTGCGGGATGCGTAGTACCTTCCCTCCCCCCGCCACACCTGTACTTGCCCATCACGACTGCTGTCTGCTGTCAGCAGAGTCTCTGACCACTATGTCACCACCATGATTAGCCTTGTGCATGTCATAGATTATAATGGCACTTATATATCTTTATATATAGATAGTTTGTAAGTTGATGTATTCTTCAACGGTTCCAATTGTATCTATATGGTCACGATAGGACTTGGAACCGTACTGTCCTCTAGGGTGCTCATCACACTTGTCCCTGTGTTCGATCTGCACTTCGTTACTCTGAATAAGATAATCTGCTAAATGCCTGTAATGTAATGTTAGCACGCATACTCACAAATGCATCAATTCATTGTCGCATTTATTTATTTATTTAGTCTTCTTGCCCTCCTCTTCCTGTATGAGTTCAGTATTTTGGACACATGCTTTTCAAATACAGAAAGAAGGGCCAAACTCAGAAATGGCCCAAACTGTTTTTAGAATAACAAATAACAAAGTAGACACCACCTCACCCTCACTCCACATATATCCTCCACTGTCAGAACCTGCAGGTTCTTCCGCTATAACAGGGGTCGGCAACCCTGGTCCTGGAGAGCCGCAGGGTGTGCTGGCTTTCGTTGTTACTTGGCATTAATTGATCAATGAAAGCCGTGGATTGCACAGTTAACTCACCTCACCTGGTTTCTTGGGTCTGAATCGGTTGCTTATTTTAAGGTGGAGACGAAAGCCAGCACACCCTGCGGCTCTCCAGGACCAGGGTTGCCGACCCCTGCTCTATAATATACGCCGTATCTGTCATCTCCTGACAGAGAAAGCCACCCAGCTCCTAGTCCAGGTACTCATCATTTCCTGTCTGGATTACTGCTCCTGGCTGGTCTCCCAGCTTTGCCATCAAGCCCCTCCAGCTGGTCCAGAATGCTGCAGCCCGCCTTACCACTAGTCAGCCCAAGTCGGCTCATGTCAACACACTCCTCATTGGCCTCCACTGGCTTCTTATTGCCGCAAGCATCCACTTCAAGGTGCTTGTGTTGGCATTCCAGGGGGACTGTTTAAAAAGCACAACAGTGGATCCCTAATGTTAATGTTAGATAAAGTAAGTATGTGGACAGTATGTACTAGCTGGAAAGTTAGATGTATCCTTACAGCAGCGTGCTAGTGGTTTTGAAAAGTTCTCTGAAACTGGTACCATTTCATGTAATGACCCATTGTGGATTATTGATGATGCATTTCATTATGGAAAACATGAATTGTACAGTGTACCATAGTATTATCCCTGGCCTGGCCAGCCATCTCTCCCTGGGTCTACACTAACCTGAAATAGCTAGCTGCTCTGCCACTTCTGCACTTGCACGTTGAGGTCAATCTTCCCTTGGCTGAGTCTCACTTTGTGGCCTTTATTTGTAGAGGCTTACTGGAAAAAGCCCTGCGTATCCATATTGCTAACTAAAGAAACCAAACAAAGGCTTTAAAAGTATTGAACTGAATTTACTAATGTTTGCATGAGCTTTGAGTGGTCAACAAATACATTTTTATGAGGCAGGACAAAATAATGAGACTAGCCTCAAAACATTTAGAGCTTTAGCCCAGAAGTCCCAGGCTGCCTGTGGAAGGCTCACTCCCACATTTGAGTGTGTGATTGTGACTCATGCAGCCTTTGTATTTAATGAGAGTAGGCCATGTACTTTGGTGTGGCAAGGGAGCAACAAACTAGAGAAATTGAGTAGGCATAAGGGCACTTTTTCCTATGAAGGAAATCGGGCAGGTACTGGTTGGCCCCTGTGTGTACACATGCCTGCCTGGGATGGAATTCGCCAGGCTAGCACACGCCAATGAGCTGGCTTATGGTCTGCTAACATGCCCAAGAGAAGGACATATGCCTCTACCTGTCATCAGTGCCAAATCGAACTCAGACATTGTGTTGGACAGATGCTTGTGGGTGGATTGTGGAGAAGAATTTAAGAAATATCAAAAGCAATATACAAAAGCAAAATTACTAGTGTCAAATGCAAGTACTGGGAAAGTGACAATTTCAGTTACTCCCCCTTAATAAATGAGCTAGGTATATGTAATTGACAGTCACTGAAAGAAAATGATGGATATCAATGATGGTGGATCTAAACACAGAACTGTTTGTGCCCCCTTAGCACTGCCTGCATGCAGTTTCCTTTCATTCAACAGAGAACAAGGTGTTTATATTACTGTAAGACTTCAATGAACCGCTGGTGCTGAAATATACTAAAAACCAGCAGACACTGAATTTCTGACAGTAGTGCCAATAGAACAGAGGGAGATAATTACAGGTTAATACCTTAAAATCCACCTTTTACTTAGTGATGTGATTTTTATTATATTAAACTTACAATTAAGCTGTGTGCAGCAATAACTAATGTACTACTCCAGATAAATAATTCCCTTACTCTCAGCATTATATGTAGGCTAATACAAGGAAGGAAAAGGGGTGCACCACTACAAAACATGGGATATTGAATCTTTACATGAAAGGCAGTTATTTTTATATCTTTTTTACAGACAACATGCATGAATATGGCATTGTGATGCGTTGCATTCGATCTGGTGGAGAGTTGAATGGTTGGTGAAGCAGAGGGGAAAAGCTGTTGCTGAGGCTGGTTTCCTTTAGTTTGTCATTTTTGTTCATCGCTTTTGGCCAGAAACCTGTGAGAGAGAAGGGTGGAAATCTTTGTCCATTTGTGTTTGTGTCTGTCGCTCTCTGTCTGTGGCAAATTACGGTGAAAACCTGTAAGTGCCGCATTTCAGTCCTAGGGTTGTTACACACCATGTGACATGATGCCATCTGGTTATTTTGTAGAAAATGTTTTGTCTCAGACCGAAGGACATAATTATAGTAAAAAGCTCCATAAATTGAATCACATTTTCAGGCGGCACGGATGGTGCAGTGGATAGCACTGCCGCCTCCACAGCAAGGAGGTCCTGGGTTCGAATCCCTGTCGGCCGGGGCCTCTCTGTGTGGAGTTTGCATGTTCTCCCTGTGTCTGCGTGGGTTTTCTCCGGGTACTCCGGTTTCCTCCCAAAGACATGCAGGTTAGACTGATTGGAGAGTCTAAATTGCCCATAGGTATGAGTGTGTGAGTGAATGGTGTGTGTGCCCTGTGATGGACTGGCGACCTGTCCAGGGTGTATTCCTGCCTTTCGCCCAATGTATGCTGGGATACAACAAGGTCAACAAGGTCTATTGTTAGTACAATAATATTATATTAATAATATAATAATATTGTTCATATGCGGAATGTGAATGTAAATATCAGTATGCTGGTAGCATTAAACCTATTGAACAATTGCCATTTCATTGTATATTGACATTGAACAGTTGTCTCATTCAACTGAGCACGAGACAGCTTTCAGTTTTGATTGTTGTGCAAAATATATATTTTTTCTATTGGAGAAAGTAGCCTATAGTATATGTTGTCAAACATAAAATTAATGCTTAGAAAGATGCTAGATTTAGCCAAGCGCATGTTGAACATACTCGGTGAGTGTATAGCCTCACAGGAACATAACGTCCACTTTGAATGATTTCAAGACGGGATAGCCCTGTTCAGCAGTGACTTATATGGAAGTAAACTTGCAGACCTGGGAAAGTCCAGGGTCTGGTGTGAACGGCAAGGACCCGGTACATTCCCGGGTCCATCGTGTGGTATGAGTGGGTGGGTTTTCTGTGAGAAAGGGATATAAGGTGCCGGAGCTGATCTCCCAATCACTCGGGCCCAAATTTAACCACTGGCTGAGACCTAAAATAAAATACAATAAGTTGAAATAAAATTTGTTTTATTTCAGTAAAACTGAGTAAAATGTATGGATTGTTCTAATAATTTATATCATTGTGTCCCTGTCATGACAAACTAATGCAAAATGCAAAAAGCATCCCACTACTATTAAGTTTTTTTTTCCCTGAAAGATTAGAAAGAAAAAGCAAACATCTTCTGTAATAATTACAGATGTTAGATACCAGCAGCCCTGCATTTCACCAGCAGTAGCATGAATGCTATTGTATGATTGTGGATTGAATAGATTCTCCAAGGTTGTGACAAAAGTGATTGAATGCATTAATTTGGGTGGAATACATCAAATCAATAATGCAGTAAAATGTTTATCTTGCCTGGCAGGCTTCTAGATCTAACTATTACTGGTCTTTAATCTGATAAGACATGTGGCTGTGATTTAGCAAATTAACTGCAGTAGGATTTTATTGGTTTTATCTATGTTTACATGCTCTCTTGGGGGATTTTTTATTTTTATTTTGCCATATTAAAATATTTACAGGGGTAAACCTCTTGGGGCTGCAGGCAGATTTAAAGGCGGAATATGTAGCAGTGGGAGACAATGTATTTCAAACTGAAATGTCAAGATAAACCAATAAGACTGATTTTATGCATCATTTAACTTAAAATGTGTGTATGCGTGTGTGTGTGTATATAGTGGTCACCCCATTAGGTGCACCTGCACACCAGCTTGTTAATGCAAATATCTAATCAGCCAATCACATGGCCACAACTCAATGCATAGAAGCATGCAGACATAGTCAAGAGGTTCAGTTCAGTTATTGTTCAGACCAAACTTGGGTGACCAGATGCAAACTGTCCAAATGCCGGATAAACGGTGACATTTTTGCGGGACAGATCTATAATGTCCATAATAAAATAAATGAAAACATCACAAAACATCACTCCTAGACAGTCATTGTACTGGAGTAAAGTGAATGGGATAATGGCACAATGTATGACATTGATTTTGCTTCACTCTTCATGACCTGTTGAAAGACAGATTTGGCCCAATTAATCTGACCCTTAAATTACACTAGCCTCATCCTTGACTGAAGTATTCACCACACTAAATAGTGTGAGGTTCTCTAAATAGTGTAACAACTACAAATTGTCTTTGTTTTTTATGGGAAAAAATGCAAATTAAGGCTCTGGAATAATGTCTTCAACTCAAATATTTTAATTGTGTTGCTTGAAGCATTTATGGTGTAAAGAAAACCTAAATTCTGTTCTTTATATTATAGTACCACATTCAAATAATTTAAACACGTGAGAATTTGACCTTGTAGTTGCAAATCTCACAATAGGTATTGTTTTGGTTACAAAATATACAAAGTATTGTGCTTTAACTCCGGAAGGAAGCTTATATAAACAATTACTTATACATGGTTAGCTTCCTTGGATTGTCAATTGCAAGGTCATCCATCTTGTCATCTTTAGAGAAACTGCTGGAGGAATTATGTTATGCTAGCATGGCTAATGTTATGCTGCTAAATTGTCATGTGCAATACAGTTATAGTCACCATGCAAACTCTTATTCCAAAACCATTTGTGGCTGTTGCTGAAGTTATCGCCTATTCTACTGCTATTCTACTGGCCATTTTCAAATGTATTTTTTAGCACCTTATTAGTGAGCCAGAGTCAACTGCCAGGTCATATAAAGTCAATCTACTCCACCAACCATCAATTAGACAGAGGAAAAATAGGCCCCAACCTTTATTAACAATGCTAACAATGTTTTTGGAATTGTATTATTCTGTATTAATTGTATTATTCTGAAATAATTGTATTATTTCACTGAACAAATGTCTTGTTACAAAAGTGCTCAACAATGTGATAAAATCATGATGTGCATCATGAACACCTATATTACATCCTGAAGACCATACCTATACCTACCCCTTCCCACCTCAATTGGGCTTAGCAATATGTTTATAAAAATGTCAAGCGGACAGATGTAGTAGGAATTGAGGGAAATTATGGGTAATTACTAACATATATTCCTAAAGGAAAAGGTAACATTAAAACATGCACTATATTTTTGGTTTTATACAGTTAATGATGGACAATACCTGTCATTCATGAACAATGTGGGAGGGGCTCAATACCATTATAAAAATCAATATAATCAATCTAACATTGTATAACAGCAACATATTTCACGCATGCCCAGTTATGATTGTTTTATGTAAACTATAATAGACACTGATGAGGGTAAAGCTGTTTGATGTTTCTTTCATGGGTGCCTAGCCTTGACAAGAAAACATTTACTTTTTTCTTTTTAAATATCGTGAAATGTCAGCATTACTCCTTTTAGCTCAGAACACAATCTGAATTGTGATTGCAATGCGCTGCAAGTAGACATTTTATCTTTGATGAAAATGAGTATGCATCTAACATTTCTGACTTCCAATTGTCAAGAACAAAAACCAGACAGAAATACAATAACTTGTGAGTTTTGAGTGTAATGTTATGAATACAGACATGTTCATCCTGGTTGATTCATACTGAAATCAGCCCATAGATGAGAACTCTTGGTCCAGCAGAAATGTATATATTTAATGTAATTACTGGAGGCTGTGCAGGCAATGTGCTTGAGCTCTTGTGTTCAGTGTGCTCTTTCCGAGTTGCTGTTGTCGCTTCAGTCAATTGTGCACTGGTCCACCGGAGACAGAGCGGCAACCGCATCACGTTTCCATGGTAACCGCACACCAGCGATGCATCGGGGGAATATTGTGTCCAAGAGACAGATCACCCAGGAAACGTACAAAATCAGGCAGCATATACACCTTCAGTACAATCAAGAAACCAGTCCAAATTCTGTAGGCTGCTTTGTATGGCTAGTAAGTATGTTTTCACTCAGGCCGGTAAAACTTGCAGTAAAAATCACTGAATCACATTTTTCTGAGGGGGAAAAAAGGGAGCCGGTGAGGAGATCCTTACAATTAGAAAATGAAGTTGTTAAAAACAGGACGGGAGGTGCTATAGCTTATTTATCAGGCTATTTGTATTCAGTTTGTGAGGCGAAGTCGGTTCCTCCCCGTTCGTCTCCCCCCGGTTCCGCTCGGCACAAATGTCACCGTGCCTTTTTCCACACAATGGAGCTGCTGGCAGCCTGACATTTCTGGCCGGGAGAATTGTTTTTTCATTCATGGATTCTGAGGTATGAACTGAACAGGGCCCCCATTTCATGCTCTTTATTTCCCCCCCTTGCTTTGTTTCACAGCAGAAAGCTGAGGCAGAGGCTACAGCACGATGCCCAACCGGAGAAAGACATCACACAACTGCATTATTTGGACCCTTTGGGCTTTAAAAAAACAAAAAACAGAAAGAAATAAAAGATAGCACCCAAGTGATTACTAATGCTACCCTATTGTGTGTTTTTTTATTAGAAGAGTGAAAGAGAGCTTTGTGTGAAATTGTGGTTTATTGTTTAACCTGTATTTCTGAAATGACAGTCTAATCTTATTTTCTTTTCTTGCTCTGGTACTGCCATACAGGGCTATAGAGGCCATAATTGACAGCTTGAAAAGTCTTTTTTTCTAGGGCATAGTACGCCAGGAGATTTCTCTGATGCTTTAAAAAAAGGTAACAATAGAACCATTTATCAAACTTGATAACCTCATAAACCTTTGACCCATTTCCTTCAATTATTAGTAGTGTAGCTGCCATTGAATGGGATTGATGCCACTGCTTACGAATGGTGGTGAAATATTTAACATATTTTATATTATGTTAGAACCTCAGAAATCCCTTGTCAGCTTCTGGTTTTGAAAACACATGGCTTTAAGGGAACTTCCACTGAAATTAAAACCTGAATTCTCAAAGTACAGAGAATGGTGAATGAAGAATCTCTCCAATTTGTTTCCTCTTTGAAAATTCCTTGCTCATTTCGCGATTAACATTTTTTAAGACAGAAGCTTTTGTTTTTGTCATAATGAAGAAATGCATTATAGGATGGGGGAAGACAAAAGAAAGCAAACACAAAAAGGTTCTTGGTCCCCCAAGTAATCACATGTTAATAGCAGCAACAGCACATGGGTTATGGAAAACAATATAAGGAGGACAAAACAAAAGAATAGCAACAGGGAGATTTCAGGAACAATAACTAACATAGCTGAGTCCTGTGTTAAGTACACTCTTGGAAAACAGTAAAACTTGAAGACTTCAAAAAAACTTCAAAACAATACATTTAGAGCAGGATTTCTTCTCCAAAGGTAGAAGTGTCCAGAGAACTGAAGAGGTTTGTCAGTTACAGGATGTGGAGAGGAAAACACTGACAGGACGAGAGCAGGAAACACAAAAAAGGGATGAACTAAGCAGGAAGAAAGTTCAAGATGGAGAACATACCCAGGCTGGAGGTGACAAGGATACTAAAATTCAAGAGAAAGCCTGATATAATAACCATATAATGTGAGTGAACAGTATGAGGAAGCCTTGAAGACCAGTCATGACTAATTCCACCACAAGGGGGCAGGAAAAGAGCAGCACCGAGCAGTAAGGACCAGGTATTAAAATCTAGGCTGTATTCCAAGCTGGTCTGGCAGTCACGCCCCTACTACCCTCAAAATGCCCTTTGAAGTGCTCACTCGCTGAGCACTGATCTCAGATCAGCCCAGGTAAGCTGAAGGAGGGAGGCGGTATCCGAACGCGATCGCCATGGGACAACAGCTCACACGTGGAGAGGGGCCGGTGAGAAGCTAAATTAGGAAAACCGGGAGGATTAGCCTATAATCAAGGGAATGCGAGGGCATGCTGTAACATGAAACATGCTACACTGCTGTACGATGCCTCTTTCTCCACCTGAAAAGACCCCATTTGTTTTTGACTTTACAATGAAGTTGTATTAAAAGAAGTGCAGTGCGTTGTTATTTCAGCAGACAAGAGACTCTTGTCATTTATCCCCTTAATTGAGACTTGAAGCATATCTCACTTCAAGAACCTCTTGCGGTCAGCTCAAAATGGAAAATGATGTGGTTTAATGGCGCAAGGCACTTGAAGGTGCGGGGCTGTGTCTAGGCTGCTGAAGTCAATAACAGTGTGTTTCAGTAGAAAATGAGGGATCAATTTCAATTTAGTCCAACAGTACAGAAGCAATCATTAGACTAAATGATGATAGTTAGTCCCATGAATCGTCAGACCTGACTCATTTGTAGCCAATAACTGAATGATTTGTTTAAGGGCAAAAAAAAACTATTTTCCTTTTTTTCTACCTTTATGACACAGCAGGAGAGTAGTATATAGTAGTAGTACATAGTATATAGACCATATCAAAGAGCACTGTTAGCGAACAATAGACTCATATGGTAATTGCTTCCCGACAGAAATTCATCATAAGTGTCAATAACTCACAACCACAATCTCAAACACATGAAAAATTCTGGATGCTCCTTTTGTTTTAAGTCTGTATTATTTACACTTTGATATGTCGTATTATTCATACTTCTAGATTAATTCCAAAGATCAAACTCATTGAAAGCACCCTCTTATGTGCGTCTCTCCCGAGTATCGATACTAGTTTGGTTTTCATTACAAACTCCCCTACGCAAGTTACAGAACCGCGACGGCCTCCGTGGCACGTGACGCAGAGCGTGCGCTACAAGCGTTTCCGTTTGTTTGCCTGACCGCACGGTCTCCCGTTTCGCATCCTGACGCACTGCGGTTCTTACAGGCGCCCCCTCTGAGGACGCCCCCGGGGTCAGATTCCGGTCAGGACCCATCATCGATCCCGGCAGGGACAAGGCTGAGACAACGGCTGACTGACACAGACATGCGATGTTTACTCCGGCGAGACATCTCATCAATTCAGAAACGAAGCGCCGCTGATGATCGAGTGGGCGCTCATTCATATGCATCTAGCCATTCGAGAGAAAGCAGTAAATTAGCCAAATGATGAGAGCAGCCATTAGCAAAATTTCAGCCGTGTTTGACAGGAATATTACGGTTGAAATGTGAGGTTTCCCCTAGAGTAAAAACACACTGGCAGATCCTGCTGCAAAGCCTGCTGACTGAAATACTTTTTTGATTTTTGATTTTATTTTAACCACTTTAATGTCCTCAGAAAATTTTTGTGAGGACTAGGCTGTTTGTTTACTTTTGCATCCTTGTTAGCACAGCTATTCATACATACGGGCAATAAAGAAGAGAAAATGAAAAATCCATGAAAACTGACTGTACAGAATATCATATATTAAGTGATACAAATATGAATGTGCTTGGTATCCTGCACATCTCGTCCTCATCCTCACGTGTGACAGATATTATTATTAACACTTTATTCACATCTAGCGCCTGGATGATTATAACATTAAGGGTGTATGGCCTCATGTGTATGCAAATTCATTATACTCCTTATTAATATAATTGATTCAGGTATGTTGGCGAGCGTTGCCTGAAGTGTGTTGATCAGGTGTATAAACCGGTGATGATAATGGCATTACTCAATTCAATTAAGGTATGTTACACCCATTTTAGAAAGATCTACAGCAATCTACAGTAATGACTTCCATGAGATTAGATTAGCAATGATATCATTAAGGCTAATAAATTAATTCACATCAGTAAACAGACTTTTATAAACTTCACCAGTGCTTGTCCTTGACGAATCTTTTGTTAAAAACAACAGATGCAGCCAGCAATTCATCCACCAGCTGGAGTATCTTTCCTCACAGTCCTTTAGAAAGACATTTTCTTTCACATTTACTCCCATTAGTTCATGTATCATGCTGTTCTCCTCTAGTTAAAACCTTATGACCTGCATCCTCTTCAGGTTCTCATCCCAGCTGGGTGAGGTTGGTAGGTTTCAGGTACCCAGTGTCCCTTACAAACCCCTTCCTGGGCAGACGCAGTTATATAACTTATCGATGTGTATGTGCATGTATAATCACGTAAAGTCATTTCCAGGCATGCAAAAACATTATTTCATAGAACTGGTGCTATTAAAAGTGCATAAATCTGCACAATATTGAAAGAGCAAATGCTATAATCCTGTATGGGTCACAATTACATTTACATTTACATTTACATTTTAGTCATTTGGCAGACGCTTTTAATCCAAAGCGACTTACAAGTGCATAGGTTCTACCATAAGTCAGAGCATCACATCCAGAAACTAGCAAAATACACAGGAAACGCTGTTCTAAACATAGTTGTCATCAGAAGTGTTTTTTTTATTTTTTTATTTTGGGGGGGGTTAGACAAGGATAGGGATATCAGAAAGGAGGGGCAGGGGAAGTCAGGAGGGAGGACTAAGGTAGAGTTTGAAAAGGTGGGTTTTGAGTCTGCGTCGAAATAGGGGGAGGAATTCTGCTGTTCTGACAGTGGTAGGCAGGTCATTCCACCACTGAGGAACCAGAACGGAAAACAGGCGTGAACGTGCAGCTCGACCGCCAGGTGCACGTAGAGAGGGAACCGTAAGGCGACCAGGGCTGGCAGACCGGAGTGGTCTAGCTGGGGAGTAGGGAGTGATCAGGGATTGTATGTAAGGTGGGGCAGTCCCCTTAGCAGCCTGAAATGCCAACACTAGGGCCTTGAAACGGATGCGTGCGGCAATGGGAAGCCAGTGGAGGCCAATAATGTAGTTATTAACTTGGAATGAATTGAAGTACTAATACATTAATTAAGCATGAAATGAACAAATGCATTAACTAATGAAAAGGTAAGTACCAACTAAGTAAGTACCATAATGAATCATTCATTCATTCATTCTCTTAACCTGCTTATCCTGAACAGGGTTGCAGGGGGGCTGGAGCCTATCCCAGCATACATTGGGCGAAAGGCAGGAATACACCCTGGACAGGTCACCAGTCCATCGCAGGGCACACACACCATTCACTCACACACTCATACCTACGGGCAATTTAGACTCTCCAATCAGCCTAACCTGCATGTCTTTGGACTGTCGGAGGAAACCGGAGTACCCGGAGGAAATCCACACAAACACAGGGAGAACATGCAAACTCCACACAGGAGGCCCCGGCTGACCAGGATTTGAACCCAGGACCTCCTTGCTGTGAAGCGGCAGTTCTACCCACTGCACCATGTGTGCCGCCCATAAGTAATCAGTTATTATTCAAAAGCAGGCTGGCTCCTTGTTTATAAGCACTGAATTTTTATAAACTATTTTGAAAATATATTCTGATGCTCACTAATATAAAATGGGGTCACGTTACTGAAAATACCCTCTATTGTGTTAATGGTGTTTTCACTGTCTTCCTCAGAAATATTCACTCAGACAAGAGATTCCTTGGAACTCTCCATTTAGACGTAGGTATCACAAAATACATTTGCTGTAAAACTTCAACTTCAAACTTCAACCTTTTTTGGCATAAAATCTCAAGATGCATATTGAAAACGCTAGTTTCATTATGCTGCTTTCTCACCACCTACTCCACTCAGCTCCTTGTTCAAGCAATGGTCCTATCCTGCCTAGACTATTGCAATTCTCTGCTGGCTGGCCTTCCAGCATCTGCCATCAGACCCCTACAACTGATCCAGAATGCTGCAGCCCGTCTGGTATTCAATGTTCCCAGACATTCACATGTCACCCCCCTGCTCAGCAACCTCCACTGGCTGCCTGTTATGGCTCGCATCAAATTTAAAACTTTGGTGCTCGCATACCAGGCAGTTAAAGGATCAGCCCCTGTATACATTCAATCCCTTATCAAGACCTATACACCAACAAGACCCCTCCGTTCTGCCACTTCGCGCTGTCTGGCGCCTCCCCCTCGCCACACCTGCACTTCACGCTCACGACTGCTGTCTGTCCTGGTCCCACAGTGGTGGAATGACCTCCCGGTGGATGTCAGAACGGCAGAGACTCTTACCTCCTCCAAGCGCAGACTGAAGACCCATCTCTTCAGGCTACACCTTTCCCTCCCCAACTCACCACCATGATTAGCCTTAGACTGTAATGGCACTTATGTATAGATATTGTTACTTGTATAGGTATCGTTGTTTTTATTGGCTGTTGTATTGTTGTATTCTAGCTTCCAACTGTGGTATGCTAGTTTGAAAGTTGATTGTACTCTTCAAGGGTTCTGATTTTCTGTATGTTTACACTAGGACTCGGAACTGTACTGTCCTCTCAGGTCCTCTTTGCACTTGTTCTTGTGTTTGATTTGCACATTGTTGTACGTCGCTCTGGATAAGAGTGTCTGCTAAATGCCATGTAATGTAATGCAGGTGTTGTTTTATGCAAGCGGTATATCCTGTTACCATAGTGATTGAAATTTGCACCCTAAAAAAGGAATGAATGCAAAAAAAAAGAAAAGTTAAGTCACTTATATACAAATGGGATTTAGCACATTTAGTACAACATGGAATCTCTACCACAGGCTATAAGCTGAATTCTGTGGAGTGATACTGGTAATACCATAGTTTGGAATAGAATTTTGTCTTAAAAACAGACAGCGCAACACAAAACGCATTCAATACATCCCACAAAATGTGTCCGCTGTGGCAACACATCAGCTATTGCATTGTTCTTAGATAAATTAACATTCATAGTTAGCCCCAAGATTGCCAGACCTGTGTTTTTCATTTTCTTTATTCAGCCTTGGTCAGAAATATGCATGGCATAAACTCCCATTTAAGTGCCCATAGCATTCATGAATGCATGTATACACAATACAATGCAAGTCAACACTCTTTGGACAAGTCAAAGGAGAAACCTTTACCCTGACTGGGACGAGTCAGTAGATAAAGTTTACAGAATCTTCCAGAGAACAGAAACAAAAGAACATCACTTACAAAAGCACCTGTATGTTTTGAAGATTGCTGTACTTAAACGCATTAAATACATTCAATGAATCAAGCATAGCCCAACATTTTAAAAATATTATGGATTGTATAATATGTTCTACATTCTATTATGTAATATTTCAAAATAAACAGTCATTGAATTAAGAATTCATGGCAGTTAATTAGTAGAATACCTTGTACAACTAGCTGAGGGTGATCAAAACAAAGCAGTTTTTTATTGACAGTAATTTGATTGATGCTCAGAATCTACAAACAAATCCACTGATACCGAAGAAACAATAGAAATCACTTTGCTTAAGCAAGATGTACTGTATAGGCTGGACATTCATATCCATTTAATCTACATCCTACTGGCATACAACATACAGGTATACAGCTATAATGATATAGATAATAAGTTGCTTGGAGAAAATATATTTTCATCAAGCTGTACAAACGAAAGCACTGTATTTAGCATTGCGGTATTAATGCTGTTGAATGTATAAATAATGCATGTAATGAAGTGCCCACATCTAAGGCACTTGTTGAAAAGTCACTTCTATTTTGGGAGATACATTAATCTCATTTTGTGAATGTGATAAGATTTTTTGAAAAGATATGTATATAAATCAAGACATTTCTGGCTAGCAATCTTTATAATTACTTGTGTGCGGTTAACTGCACAGAGTGAGTATTTCATATACAGTATACATTCCATTAATTTGTTTTGACAAAAATAATGGTGAACTGTAGCATGTAGACAGGAAATGTATTACAGTTTCTTTGTAATGGTAATTTATACATGGCTTGTGCAAGTCCCTTGCTGCTGTAGCCTATCCACATAGAGGTTTGACGTGTTGTGTGTTCAGAGATGCTCTTCTGAATACCACTGTAATGTGTGGTTATTTGCGTTACTGTCACCTTCCTGTCAGTTTTAACCAGTCTGGCCATTCTCCTCTTAATGAGACATTTCTGCCCACAGAACTGCTGCTCACTGGATTTTTTTGTTTGTTTTTCCCACCTATTCTGTGTGTGTGAAAATTCCAGGAAATCAGCAGTTTGAGATCCTCAAACCACCCAGTCTGGCACCAACAATCATTCCACAGTCAAAGTCACTTAGATCACATTTTTTCCCCCATTCTGATGATAGACGTGAACATCAACTGAAGCTCCTGACCCATATGTGCATGATTTTATGCATTGCACTGCTGCTGCATGATTGGCCAATTAGATAATCACATTAATAAGTTGGCGTACATGTGTTACTCATAAAGAGTGGATGAATTGATCCTGGAATACAAAATACCGTTTTGAAGACTTTTTTATTTTTATTTATTTTTTTTACAAATGGCTAACCCCTAGATTTAAGCAAAATCATCTTAAGAGAAAGTGCCATTCAATTAAAATTAAAAAAAAAAAAAAAAAAACAGCATTAATTATTCATATTCTATCCACTCAGTTTCAGCTCACTTGTATAAAAATCCAGGCAAAAGATCCAAAAAAAAAAACATGAAATTGTGGTTTGGGTGTCCGTTCATTTATATAAACTTCTGTTTAACTCAGCTGGAGTGGGTTTGTAAAATGTGGTGGCAAAACAAGCTTGGGAGGTTCTTACATTCTATGCTGTCTGGAAATCCACAGATAACAGGGATAAAGGCAGTCTGTATCCCTATCACTGCAAAAGCCCAGCAAACCAAATTCATTGTGGTTTTATTAAAGAAAGTGCTAAATGAGAAATTATTCATGTCCGTTTTGCCATTGCATACCGTGGTGCCTCGGGGTGGATCCTGAGGTGCAGAGGGTGGGCACAGCTAGAAACCAACACAGGAGATGGCAGATGTCAGAAAAGGGTTTTTTTTTTTTTTTTTTTTTCGGGGTATCGGTGATAGCGCCCCCCCTCAGGGCAAGGGTAGGGGAAAACTGGAGAAATAAAAGGGGCCGCTTAGGCAAAAAATAAACAAAGGTTCTTCCCAGACCGGGGTATTTTCCAGGGCTTCCTCCCTCCCTCCCTCCCCCCCTCTTCGGCCGCGTCAGGGCTGGCGGGAAACACAAAGACAGGGGGTGAATAGGAAGGGATTTTATCTGGCTCACCTGACCGGCGTCCGTTTCCAGGTCTTCAGTGTTGCCGTCCGTGAAGGTGGGGTCTTCCTCAGTTTCAGTATGGCAGGGCGTTGCAGGTCCTTCCTTTCTCTGCCTTCCACACTCTCACACGCTCAGGAATGGCACCTGGCTGCAGCCTCGACCGCGCCTTGAATCCCATTCCCTGCTCATTAGGAAAAGAGGCTGCAGCTGAGTCAGTGATTTTCCACTCTGCTCACTCACGTGCGCTGTCCGGGGTCCTGGACCGCAGGTAGAGGGATCGCTCTCCAAGGTGCTGATCTCCCCATCACCTCTCTAGGCAGATATACTCCTTCGCACACCTCTCCCAATGCGTGACGTCTGCGCGGTTGACCTGCACGGGCCCCTCCAGGGTTCTCCACCCACGTGGCACAACATGCAGGAGCAGGGGTGCCACAATACTTATACAAAAGTACTTGTACCTAGAAATGCTATTATCTCCATTTTGTATAGGGTCTCTGGAACACAATGAGTCCACCTACCAGGGTCTCAGACCAGTACTGGTCAAGCAGTCACTCAGTATAGGTGTTACGTCACAGTGTTTTGGAATGTATAATGTTGTTGCTTTTTGGCTGTTTTGGGCTGGGTACTGCTGTGTGTAATTTAATAGAAATTTGGGTTTGTAACTTACGCGGACCTCGGGAGTGATTACATTCGACTTGTACCTGCGCCATCATTACTCAATATATGCTCCCGGGATTAGCATTACTGCTGAAATCTCAGTTTGGTGGAGAACTCAGAGGCTGAGGGTCCAGTCAACACAATACATGCAAACCTGCCATGATAGTTGCGAGCTCAGGTCAGCGTAGCATTAACTGGGCTCCTTAGAGCTAATTTGGCAGGAACCAGCGCCGTAACGCCCAAGGGTTCCCTTCGCACCATATCACAAGAGCCGTGCATCACCGACCCTTTAATTGACAGAAACTGGCTGGCCTCACAGCTTAGAACTACCACAAGTGTACCGCCGATCGGTCGGTCTCTAGCCACCATTTCCCCCTGAGTATTCAGTTGTAATTTAGCGGACGAGGACGTGTAGGTTTTCCCTTGAGTTACTGAAACTATGGTTTATTAAACTCCATTTGGTATGAAATGTATCTCATCCGATTCCTTGATTTTACCAGATCACATCCATACCAAACAGATTACCCTTATGTTTTATTATGTTGCAGTTATCATGAAACTTCCCTCCTGATTATCCATTTTACATGCAATTCCTGTTACCATTACATAAGACTTAATGCAATAATACAAGGATCACATGGGCAATGTTTTCAAGGTGTTACCGGGTCTATTTACTATCTTAATAGCAGTTTTGAATATTTAATCTAGGAGAACAGTCACCAGTGTGATGGCAGCAGTGCCCAAATGAGGGCACTGTGGCATTGTCCGAAGTCTTCCCCCTTGGAGGTGCCCTGGTAGTTGGTCACGATTCCCATGACTTATTGACCCCTCAACTAAAACATCTTCCCCTTATCTCCTTCGTATCAGGGTGGGGTTTGAGCGGAGGACCAAGTGCGACTGAATAAAACCCCTCCTAGATACCAGGGGCGGAGTACAGGGATAAGTGGGACAAAAGATTAGAATAACTCCCGTAACAGGGGGGAGAAACAAAAACAAACCCGAAGGCGATTCTTAATAGGGAAAACAGAAAAGAAGCCCAAAATGGCTGAAGAAAATAAAACGACCCTTTGAGTGTCCCGACCAGTAACTGTGCCGAATAACGAGCACAGAGAGTGCCCAATCAGGGGCAATGAAATAAAAATACAACCTAGCCAAAAACAGCGTAGGCTAAACTGAAACCATGAGGCGCAGCTCAGGAATAAACACAAACCAAAATACATTTACCGGGGACAACGTCCCTCTACCGCCGGCTCACACGAGCCCAAAATAAAAGATGAAAATAAACCCTTAGGGAAGGCGTGGGTAAAACCACACCAAACGCCTTCCTACCTTTTAGAATAACTTGTTAGAAAGTTTGGATAAGTGAACACACACCTGCACAGTACCTGACTCAAACCTCGAGTCTACCGTGTGCATTTACCGGCTTGGTGTTAGAGCGAACAGTAACACAAAAGCACTGAGGCTCATACAAACCGGCCTTAAATACTCTGCTGGGAGGTCATTCCCCTAATGCAAATGAGGAACAGGTGATAACAATGATCCTAGGCCCTCTAGCGGTCACCACGGGAATAACCTCCCCCCATGACACTTCGGCCTGACGAAGTTGTTTAAACAACATTGACCAGAAACCCCAGTTCTCAGGCCCCTCACAAATGGCAGCCCTTCCTGACCTTAAACATTACGCTACAGGCCGCCCCATCATATCTATGAATGCTGTAGTTGGGAGTTTTCACGATAACTGCATTATGCTGTAAATATGTATTTGTGCCTCTCATGGTAATATACCTTTTGGATAAACCTGATTTGGGTGAATGAAAGGAAAAGAGACAAAACCCCCAGATTGCTTGGTTTCTTGAAATCCAGGCTTTAGTTCTTGACCCTAAAAGTGAGTCACCCATCTGTAATTTACAGCCAGCCCCACCAGGCAGTGGTCAGGGGGCTAAAACACATGGCTTCTAGAGACAGTTTTTGCCCAGTTTTCCCTCGGCTCCTGAATGGTTATGATATCAAAGGTAGACTGTTACAAAAACTAGACCATTACACCAGTCGCACTGAACCAGAATAACACCAAACATTACTATATTCTGACCTGGGATTATCATGAAACATCCAATATTCCTGTGCTCTAACCTGTAAGGAATGTGAGAAAAGGGGGGCCCCCAGGGCCCAAGAAGGCGCCTCTAAGAATCCTTCTCTAGCTCTCCCCCACAGGCATGTGTGCCAAAAGGTGGGTGGCTAATAATGTATGCTCCGGGAGGGGGAAGTCAGCAAGCTGACCAGCGCATGACACCAAATGTTACTTCTGACTGGCTTACATGTGTTTTTGTGTTTCCCTATACAGGTGGAGGGGAATAAAATTTCCGTTGCTGAGAAACACACTTGGACGAAGAGGATGCAGCATCTCGTCACGTTGGAGACCGGACCAGATGCAGCCGTTGCTAAGAATGCTGGGGGTCGTCGCAGAGCAACACATGCCAAGAAGAATGCAACTATATAGGAGCTGAGACGGTGAGACTTCCGAATCACAGACTTTAATTATCGAAGGACATTATTAGTATAAGACCCTATTTAGCTTTGTAATTATTAAACATTCTCTTACTTCTTTATAACGCCGCGTACTGGTTACTTCTTTCTGAAGGGTTTGTGATAGTGAATGTTACGCCGTATTCAACTCTCTTTGTTATTGAAACATCGGTGAGTACCAGGCCGTAACAATCGGCAATGCCCCCAAGGTGTACGAACAACTAGAATATAACTTGCGCTGAGCATACAGCTAGCTAGACGCAATGTACTATTATTGTGACGACAGAGGAGCATCTTGGGGCGACATGGCTCAGGCAGTAAGAGCAGTTGTCTGACAGTTGGAGGGTTGCTGGTTCGATCCTCCGCCCGGGCTGTGTCGAAGTGTCCCTGAGCAAGACACCTAGCCCCCAAATGCTCCTGATGAGCTGGTCGGTGCCTTGCATGGCAGCCAATCACCGTTGGTGTGTGAGTGTGTGTATGAATGGGTGAATTAGAAGCATCAATTGTACAGTGCTTTGGATAAAGGCGCTATATAAATGCCAACCATTTATCTTAACTAATAAAATGCAAACAGTGTTTGTTAGGCATGCATAAACACACTATTTTTGCCTGCGTATACAAGCCACAACCTTTTTTTCTCAATTCATTTTTGTATAGCGCTTTTCACAGAAGACCGTCACAGACAATTTACAGACTAACACAGAAGATAAGTAAAGATATCAGCCCTAAGCCAAAATCTGTTAAGTTAGAAAAATAACTTCCATTTCCCTGTTTGAGCTTCTGTTACTTTTTTGTTTTTGGTAATATTTAGAGTCATTCTGAACCACACCCCCCCCCCCCCCCCCCATCTGAACAATTAATCCATTTGTTTACCATTTTTTGAAAAGGCAGGTACCCACCTCACCCCACTGCACTGCACAGCTAACACATTCAATTAAAAATAATAAAGTGAAAAAGGATTTTTCTGGTTAGTATAACGACTTGTTTGCATTTTATTGTTGATTGAATTTAACTTAAAAATTTGGAAGCAGCAGTTTAATTTGCCTTCAATTTAGCTAGAGATTGGATGATGCAGAAATAAACTCACTTATTTTCTTCTGCAAGGCAGATTCATAATAACCACACTAGTTACTTCTGTATTCTAACATTAATTATAGTGCTCATTGAGTTGAACATATCTAGGAGCAGGTCTTAATGCAGATGTGGTCAATGGTCTGGAATTCCTGCAGTAACCCACACAAGGATCATTTCCACTAATTAACTGAATACACAAACATTAAAACAATTTTAGCATTTAAATGTTGCTTCCAGGTATCTACTGAAATCATCTGGCCCAAGGACAAATGCATCCAAATGCCCATATAAATATATATATATATATATATATATATGAGTAAATATATGACTAGATAGGACTGTCACAGATTTTATTGGACGTTATTTTGAAATGTCTAATGTGTGTGATTTGAAATCATGGTTATTATAATTTGATTGCTTGGCAGACATTACAAAAGCATCCATATTTTTTCTTAAACAATCAATATTTAGTAGTAAACTATTGTTATTCAAGGCTTGGTTGAGTGAATAGATTAATGCAAAATGGCTCGTTAACTGTATTTTCAGGATCATACTGTATCTCAATGCAACATTTGAAGTATAATATGCATGCAGGAAACATCGACTTACTCAGATTTGAAAAACCACAAACTTGTGCTGGGAGGTGGAGTTCAATTTGTATTTATATTCAGCAAAGAATTAAGGAAGATTTCTGTTTGAGTTTTGTATGTGAATTTTTAAATGTGTTTACGTGATAGTCAAATCGGTTTAAGAATAAAATTATGGAAGAACTTGTTTTAAGCAACCACAAACTATCAAGAGATTTGCTGAAATAAGCAATTTGCAGGGCAACCACTGTTTTGGATCAATAGACATTGTTATCGAACAACCACCAAATACTACTACTTCAACTAAACAATTTTCTCAAATGAATGACCCGTGTTGATGTTCAGTTGTTCAATCCTTCCTAAATCCCAGTGGGATTGCAGTATTGTTCTACGCAATTAACTCAAAACATGGAGCAGTTACACTGGCCAAACAGTCTGTTGGATCAAGACGACCAAGGCACTGACAAGATTACAAATGATTGAGGGTGAGATAAGCCAGAAAGGTTCCCAAATTCCAGCAATCATGAGAACTGGTCAAGTTCCCCGCTTGACACCAATGATGCCCTTTCTCTTCTGAAAATATTGATTATATGCACATTAATTTCATTTCAGGATGAATCATTTCTTATGCTATCCGAGTACATCCATAACTTAAAACAGATAATCATTCACAATTATTCAATATTTAGCAAAAAGACCTGAAGCAACTCATCTCATTTTGTACATGATTCATGAAATATCATTGGCATTTGTCATATCTTAGAATTGTTGGCCTATTTGTTGTTTGTGAATTGTTGCACTTTATATAAGAGATATAGAACTTAGTCCCACTTTTAGACAAGATGGCTCAAAGAACCAAATCATATTTGTTATGCAGTATACAAATTCATGAGTGTTAATGTACAAATCTACAGACAATGCCCCTTAATATATCTGAAAATGGACATCCTTTCCTTCTGCAACCAAGACAGACTTTGCATTTGGGGCATTTCTATAGTTACCACCTATCTTTGATGGGAAACTAGCACAATTCCCACCAGCTAAATGCCATAAATGCACAGTATTTGGAATCAAGAAGGTTTGGTAAGGTTTGGGAACCATATGAATTATGCCTTATATTTGTATAATTATTTTATAGTACTTGATGTCAACTGGTGTACAAAATATGGTAAAGACATTGACAGGCAATGTTTTTGAACCGAGGATCTCTGCTTTGCTAGGCGGAAGCCTTATCCACTAGGTCAAATAACAAGTACTTGACCGTGTCTACTTAATCATTTTAAATTACCGAGCACAAAAGGTATCTTGTGTGCACAAATTAGTTTGTCATGAGCACAAGATGCTTTACAATTTGTTTTTGCAATGTCCCTTTAGGGGCTCCATAGTTCAACATCTAAAATGTTGTCAAGCTCACTTTTCGGTCAGAAATACTGGAATGTGTTGTTGCCACTCAATCCACCTCACCTGCAATGATCCATTTGAATCATTCCAATCTGGATTCCATACACAACACAGCCCTGCTTAAAGTCACCAATGTCTCTCCCATCTGGAAACTGCCCTCAATATAATTGGCATTGCCCTCTCCTGGATTAAATCCCATCTCACGGACAGACAGTACATCAGCCAAAACAATTGCCAAAACAACTGCAACTCTGCCACTGTTTCTCTCTCCCAAGGTGTCCCCCAAGGTTCAGTGCTTGGTTCCCGCTACTTCAAAGTCTATATACTCCCCTTTGGCCATCTCATCTGTTGTCACAACCTCCGTTTCCACTGCTACGCCAATGATATCCAGCTGTACATCTCCACCAAATCAATCTCCCCTGCCACTCCTTCCACCCTGACCAACTGCCTAACAAATACAATCACAGATGCAAGTCAACTTTCTGAAACTGAAGTGACAAATCTGAAATGGTAAATGGTTGGCATTTATATAGCGCCTTTATCCAAAGCGCTGTACAATTGATGCTTCTCATTCACCCATTCACACACACTCACACACTGATGGCGATTGGCTGCCATGCAAGGCACCGACCAGCTCGTCAGGAGCATTTGGGGGCTAGGTGTCTTGCTCAGGGACACTTTGACACAGCCCGGGCGGGGGATCGAACTGGCAACCCTCCGACTGTCAGACGACTGCTCTTACTGCCTGAGCCATGTCGCCCCTATGATCATTGACCATTATCGGTTCTAAAGCGGTCACCAAAACCACTCGCAACCTTTCCCTCACCAGACAGTTTCAGTGTTCCCTACCCCTCATATCCGCAACCTGGGAGTCATTTTTGACAAGCTCTTTTTTCAAAAACATATAAATAACACAGAGAAAACAGCTTTTTTCCACCTCAAAAACATTGCCCCTCTCCGCCCATTTCTCTCCTCTACTGCTAAAACCCTGATCCATGCCTTCATCAAATCCCAAATTGATAATTGCAATAGCATCCTATATGGCACATCCTCAAATTCTCAATAAACTTCAGGACATTCAGAACTGCTACATGCCCGACTGCTCACACACACTCCCAGTCCCGTGGCCACATCACTCCTGTCCTTCAATCCCTCCACTGGCTCCTGGTTAGACAGATTCAATTCAAACTCTTACTCATCACCTACAAAGGCTCTCCATAACCAGGCTCCCCTTACCCCATTCGCCTTCTCCACCACCACACTCCCTCCAGCAACCTCCGTTCAGCTCATGCCAATCTGCCGAGCGCAACCTTGAAAAGCGCTTTTATTATAAAATACCAATATGGTTCTTTAAGCAGAGCTTGTTTGACTGGGAGGAGATTAATTAACGCATTAGTGTATTGTTGCCCATCTAGTAGTTTGCTCAATTTTGGTATTTAGCGAATTATCTTTCTACATGAAGTGTAATTATTCTGTATTGTATCTAATGTTTGCTTGAGGTTGAATTTCTTGCAATAGAATTTTCTTCTGTTGCAAGGGGTAAGAGATCATTTGCCTGAGCGCCATAAAATAGGCCTATTCAGCTCAATTGTTATCTATCAGCTCACCAACCATGTTCAAAGCAGGGGAAGTAGGGGAAGAGGCGGCTGCAGTAACCGCTGCAGTGAATATGAATTTACCGTCAGCAGAGCAGTTAGGCAGTCTCAGGAGTGTATCGCTACACTGCTGCCCACCTTCATTTTGTCTCCTCTTCTGACACCAATTTAACAGCAGGGATTTGGCAAAGCTCAAACTCAGGTCTCTAGGAGGAGAGGGAGCTGCACTAACCACTGCACTAAAGATGAATTCCCCTGGTTCAGTTATTGTTGGCCAGCACTCTGGCAGACTGCAAAGCTACAATATACAACTCCCCACCCATTTCCAATGTCCCTATTTTTAGTGCTTTCTGTGATTTTTAAGTAGTTTTGGATGGTATCCATGACTCTTAGAGTAACCTACAGTGTGTTTGTATAGGCCTAAGCCTTTTAACCATATTGTATTAGCAAATGCTGTAAGAAGCAAATTGGGACAATGTGTACAGATGGAATGCACTGGATTCAAGGGTCACACTTGCAAAAAAGGTTCATGAGTTGGCATTAATGTAGTTAACATGAATTAATGATGGACAAATTAACTTTTAGTTAATGTTATTAGCTCTTATCCATTCAGCCAACTATATTATCTGTGTCCGTATCTGTAATCGGAAGAGGGTGGAGTTTCGTCCGATAGCGTTTCATCAGTCCCAACGCTTTATGATAACTTCTGACTTTCACATTTACAAAGAATGGTCTGCTTTTTCTGTCTGAGTGGCTATTTGAAAGTAAAAATCAGGTGAATACTTTGTTGGGAAGTTTTAAATTGCAGAAAAATAAAATGCAAATTAGATGGAAAGTCAGGACAAAATACATAAACACTCAGTGAGCACTTTATTAGGAATCTACTTATTCCTGCAATTATCTAATCAGTCAATTGTGTGGCAGCAGTGCAATGCATAAAATCATGCAGATAGGGGTCAGGAGTTAATGTTCACAACACCCATCAGAATGGGGGAAAAAACATCCAGTGAGGGGCAGTTCTGTGGACGGAAATGCCTTGATGAGGTCAATGGAGAATGGCCAGACTGGTTCGAGCTCACAGAAAGGCTATGGTAACTCAGATAACCAATTGCAGTGAGCAGAAAAGCATCTCAGAATGCACAACATGTCCGATGGGCTATAACAGCAGAAGACAACGTCAGGTTCCACTTGCTGAGGCTGCAGCGGACACAAAACTGGACAGGAAAAATGTAGCCTGGTCTGATAAATCGAGATTTCCGATGAGGCATACAGATTATAAGGTCAGAATTTGGTGCCAACAGCATGAATCCATGGACCCAACCTGCCTTGTCAAAATCTCAGGCTGGTTGTGGTGTAACTGTGTGGGGAATATATTCTTAGCACACTTTGGGCCAGTTCATTCCAATCAATCATTGCTTAAAAGCCACAGCCTATTTGAGTATTGTTGCTGACCATATGCATCCCTTCATGGCCACATTGAACCCATCTTCTAATGCAGAGATGGCCCTCTTTGCCCACATCAGTTTCTGCATGAATGTGCAGCTGACAAATCTGCAGAAATTGCGTGACCCAATCATGTTATAGGTACTAGGCAATCGTTTTATAATATTGCTCGCTGTCATCCAGCAAAACCCCTTCTCAAGCTCCACAAATGCATGGCCATTTCAACTACAGTTCCCATGAACCAACTCGCATCACCATGGCTACGCCCCAAACAAATGGCAGCAGATATACTGTTACTGTAACACTCGTAAGTTACAGTACAGTTACATTTTGTTCTCTTCATTGGACAATAGAAAGGAAGTTTGCAGAACTTTAATAAATTAGGCCTGAATTTAGTAGCTTGATTAACTACTTTCATTGAGCCTTCCAAGAAGCATCCACCCGGGAAACCAAAGCAAAGCTCTCCACAAATATCGACTCAGAGTAAGGACTGGCTGTTTAATCTGGGCACAGCATAGGTCAGTACAACTGATAACTCCACAATTATTAATCCAATTAATACTATCAATTACGAACTATTTTAACCTCACCCTTGATTTTGAAATTTTTATTAATAATTGAAATTCCAGATTAAATGTAAACTATATCATTTGAGACTGACTATTGGTGTTAATGGTAGGCAAATCCATTACAATGTCAACATGGAGCAGAATCTCAAAGGAATGTTTTCAACATCTTGTAGAATCCATGCCATGAAGAACTGAGACTGTTTGAGAGCAAAGTAAGGCCCTACCCAGTATTAGTGTAGTGTTCCTTAAAGTGCTCAGTGAGGGTATACATGAATATTGAGTTTCTGGTGCTTAGATACAGTAAATGAATTCAAACAAAACCACTAAAACCTGCAGAGCAAGGCCAACATTAGGACTAGCCAAGATGCCCTAACACAGGCAAAATAGTAACACAAAATACACTTCAAATTTCACAGCAACAAATTCCTCAAAGGATCAGCTGTGTGTACAGACTGGTTACCACCTCTTTTAAGCCCAAAAGAAAGGGCGTTGTCACACCCTGATTGGCCAAGAGGAGATTACACCAAGCTGCTCTCAATCACCAATTAAAAGTCAGTTCCCACTCCTCGAGCTGCAGGTGAATCAAATCGCCCTCCAATCAACCTGTTGAATGTTTGCTCTGCTGCAAACCAAAAATAGAAATCGAGGAAAGAAATCCCAGAATAAGCAAAACTCAGTAAAGGAGCTACTAGCAAGCACCAAAAAAATTTAACATAATAAAGCATGTTTGCATATGTGTGTATTCAGTGTAGGATCACACCATATGCAATTTGGTGTGAGGAGCATAATTTAAAAAATGCAACCAAAATGACATTTGAAAACTCAATGTCTTTTCTTTACCTTAAATTATTTTAATTTCTCTAGAGGAAGTTAGAGAAATTAAGCAACATGTTGTGAAAGGCACAGAATTAAACTTTACGGTAATATACGGTAAACATAGTGTGTTTATCCAAAGTGCTGGACAATTGATGCTTCTCATTCGCACATTCTCACACACACACACACCAACAGCAATTAGCTGCCATGCAAGGCACAAACCAGCTCGTCAGGAGCATTTGGGAGTTAGGTGTCTTGCTCAGGGACACTTCGACACACCCAGGACTGCTGTTGACTCCTCAACGTCGCCGCCCCAGGAGGTAAGAGTCACTACTCTTCTCGTAAACCCATGCTAATCTCCAATTCATGGTACACAACAGTGACATGCACAGTATTTACAGTATTAAGCACTTGTTATTCTGTTGAGGTATTGATTTTTTTTCATGTATTTTTTATATCCTGAAAGCGAAAAGGTTTGCATACTGTCCGCTGCTGGATGATTAATTGTTCGATGAAGACCTTGTTTCTGACATTAAGGTGATTAAAAACCTTTTCACTATATAAATGATGTACCTGCTTGCTAACTGTAGCAGAAGGACTGTATGGACATCAGGTTATCTTTGTTTTTGACAGTGAAAGCTGACAAACTGAGTGGCCAGATATGAATAGCTTGCTGACCTTGCTAAGCTTGCTACTGTAGCTTGCTACCCAGACTGCAAACCTTACTCTCCATAATGGTTCACCAAACTGACAGCCCCAGATCTCATTCTGGAGGCAGCAGAGGCAATGTTCCTTTCACTGTTCAGAGCTCTCCAGTTCAGAAATATTTTCCATCAAAAGGAACTTAAATTTCTTCTCCGGTTGTATATTTGGTGGAAGTAGCTATATACCTTTTTCTCATGTTTTAATGAACACACCTGTTTTTCTTTGTCTTTGTAAGTATTAATTGCTAATGTTATTGATGTTTTTACGGTCTATATAAAGAAAATAAAAAGGACATGTAATTCTTCTTATTGATTCCATGTGACTTAAATCCTATCCAGTATATTGACACAGACTAATAACAATTCTGTACTTGGCACTCAATTATGTTTAATTCATAAAAGTATATTATTCTATAAAGAACTGCATGAAGAGGAAACCAAACAGTGTGTTCAATTCAGTTGATAAATAGTGGCAAGGTGTTGAAGTTCCTACTGCGAATCGAAACATTGACATTACTCCTGCAAAGCAGGAATATATACAATTATTGACTGGCACTTTGCGTGTCACTTTTGGACTTTTTTCTCCCAATAGATAAGAGCACCTTATGCAACTTTAAATCAGTGGGTCACATTGGTGAACAACAGATCTTTGTAGAAAATCATGTCCTCTCTTCATCCATTTCCATGGGAAGGAAACAGTGCCAGGGTCAGCAGTTTTATGTGGAGAGGTAAGATGGATGGCTCGGTCAGCTTGATACAAAACAGGAAAAGTCAATATTACCAAAAGTCTATAAGCCTATAGCTACACAGGATAAATGAACGCCTGGAATTAAGGCCAAAGGAAATGAGAGGCTGCACTTCCTTTCAAAATAAATCTCTTTTGTGCAAATTCATCACTTTAGAATGAATGCATATATGTGTGTGTGTGTGTGTGTGTGTGTGTGTGTGTGTATCAGGGGTCTCCAATCCAAAAAGTGCCGGTGCTGGTGCGGGTGCGGGTGAAGGTCTTTGTTTTAGCACAGCACTGCGACACCTGATTCTATACTCGATTGAAGAGTAAGATTTTTAGTTCATTTGTTAATTCCGTCATAGTCCATGCTGTTTCTGTTTTGGCATTTTCTGTTTCTTGTCTGGTGTTTCAACCTATTTTGTGTACCCCTACCTTCGCCTTTTCGATTCTGTCTTTTGTTTTGATCTTCTGTTACTAAATTCTGATTGGACCTTTGGATGGCGATTTCTGGATTACCATTTGTATTACTTCAACCACAAAGACTACCTCTTTGTGATTGAATTCTCGCTTGTGACATTAACCACGTCTCAAATGATCCCTGCTATAACTGTTTGTCGCCAATTGACCTCTGCCTGTTTAACCTGCCTTGTTTGAAATAAAGACATATATTCAGTGCATTCCAGTGATTGTTCTGTCAGGTATCAGGACAAATGAACCAATTTGGCCAGCAATGGAACCAGCTACCCCATCTGGCACCCAAGAAGCCCTTCCGACTGTAGGGACATAGATTGGGCCATACAAGTCAGAAACCCACTCCCTCCATCAGAATCAGAACTCTACATGCCCAGATGACCGACATCTCTGATTCCATCGCCAGAGCACAGGCCGCTGGACCCCCAGTCGTCGTTGTTCCTAAAGCACCTCAAACACGCCCTGAACCTAGCCATCCACCCCCGGAGCACCAGCCAGTCCTTCCCGTATCAATGCTCCCTGATCTTCGATCTACAGCCTTCAACCTTCCCCACTGAACACTCAGAGTTGCCTATGTGATCACCCTGTTGACCTGGAAGGCATGTGAATGGGTGGTACTCCAAGGCTCCCGAGTCCGACAAATTTGCACAATTATCTTCAGAGATGAACAAAGTCTTTGATCGCTCAGCTGTGGGCCGCTCCGCGGCTGGTCAGCTTCTAGGCCTGCATAAAAATGCACAGTGTTATGGGTATCTTATTAAAACTGTAAATTCAGACTCCAGACACTGAATTTACAAAAACTGACCCAAATGACCTGAATTCACCTTATGTTACCTTGTGTTGTTTGCTGTTCACTTCTGGTTGAGGTGGGTGATCTTGCCCAGGACACCAAATGAGCCACAACCACCACTGTTAGTTTTTCATTTGCAGGGCAAGAAATGTCTTTCTGCATCATATTATACATTTTCTATCCCACTTTGTTCATTATTAGCTGTTTTTAGAATACATTACATTGCTTTTACCAATAAAGCAAATTCCAATAAAGGACAATATTGTGTACAGCTTATGGATACTTGCAAAAGCACTTAGGCAAGTTTATTCTCACTGCATCAAAGCAGCTGCCTGTGCGCTTCACATTTCCCTTTCGGTTTTTCAAAAACTTTTGGAAAAAAAAAAGCACACTTCATAAAAGCACACACAGACATAAATACATAAGGCAATATGCACTGCAATCATGTACAGTGGATAGAATTGAAATAGGGCCATTAGTTAAGGATGTCAGCTTAAGTGCTGGAAGATGTTTTGGATCATTAACACTGAATGTGCAAATGCTGTTTTTGATGAATACACTGAAGGACAGAATTTCTGACTACCTCTTGTCAGTAAATAGATCGCTCTAAGATTAATAACCAATTTTATGCAGGCATACAAAAACTGATGTAGACTGGAACTTGTATCAAACTATTGATTAGCTGCTATATGGACCTTGATAAAATAATAATTGTGGGAGATTCATTCAAATCAAGTTTAAATTTGTACAGTTTGAATTAAGATGCTTATACCAAAAGGATGACATGAGAAGTAAACAAAATGCATGCAGCATGTTTGTAATGAATGACAATGATACGCTTTGAAGACTTTGAGTACCAGTTCACAGTTCCATTTGTAAGCAAGCTTACTGGGTACAGGTGATGAGATGATCAAACCTGTTGTATTTCAAGAACAAATTTTAATAAATAAATAAAATCTATATATGGTGCTGTGAAAACATGCTAACTTCGAGAAACCTTCCTATGGATGTCAGAGCAGCATAGTCTCTGACCACTTTCAAATGCAGACTGAAGATTCATCTATTCAGGCTGCACCTGCTACTGTAATACCGTGTATTGATGACAAAGAATAAAAAGTGCTTCTTGGGAACATTTTCATGTTCAGCTATGCCACACCATCTAGCATCCTAACACATTTGAAAGCATACACATGCACATACATGAACAAAGACACACATGAACACACAGGTTAGCACACACATGTATGCACATTTATGTAATTGTGCATACTGTAGGGTTTTTACTCTCTACGAAAACAGGGCGCCAAGTATGTGGGGCATATGCTCCTACACGGTATGTGTAGAGTTGCGAGGATTGATAATTAAGATGTTTCTGCCTTAATAATCCTCACGTATGGCACCAACTAGGTGAGATAGATGGTTATACCATCCTTCTACAAATAGTGGCATTATGTAAAATATCAGTCTTATAAAATATTTTATAATAACTATAAATTGCCTATTTCAATTAATAAATCAATTAAAATTATGCATTTATAGTTAGTTAATCTTAACTAATTCAAAGACTACCCATTCAGTTAATACTGAACTAATTCAAATGATTCAGCTAAGAAGGTGAAGGCATTTTGGAGTTCTTTAAATTAGCAGAGGAAATCTGGAGGAGTTGTGGTATGAAAAAGGGGGAAGTGCTCGCCCTTCTTTCAGTTCCAAAACACTCAGTGTTGTCCTTAACGCAAGTTCTGTGGAATGCAGGGACTTGTAGTCCAATGGAGTCCTATTGCCCCTACAATACATACACACACTTTCCCAATTTCCAGTGAAATATGCAGTTGCCCTGAAACCATAGACTGTATGTCCATCTTAATGTACCTATGAACACATGTGCACATGCATAAATGGAACACCTCCAACAAACCAAGTGGATAGGCTACAGTGGCAGAGGACCAATAAGTCTAAAAAATAAGTAAATAAATACCTAATAATGTGCTCACTAGCTTTCATTATGAAGCTGGTGTACAGGTCTACTTCATAAAGTGGTCACTGAGTGTATATTTAATATTATAAATACATAAAATATCTCTGGAATATTAGTAATATATTTTCATTATGAGAATACTTCAATACAATTGAACCATAGCTTCATATTTTTCGCTTGTTATAAGCCATTACCATTGTACCTGAGTGCAATATATAGGAACCAGTGAAAATGCATAAATAATTGCTGATGAATATTTGCTATAAAATCATGTGACAGTTCTGCAATAGTCTTCTCTAGCAATACTCAATACTTTAATGGACCAATTAAAATCCACACGTTTACATCAGAGGTTATTGTTACAGTTGAAGACTCAAATGCCTTCAGTTCTGCTTTATTTTTCTGCTGGAAGTTTGACTGGGACATACAGTATTAACATACAAATTAAATGTCAAATTCAATATAATATAAATAAAGGAATATTTTGAATCTGCTGACAAGAGTAGGGGTGGGAAAAGCATTCTGTTCATTACTGTCGAAGAAGATACTGGATAGCTGTGCTCATAGTTCTCTTGCACTATTTCTCACCTTTACAATGCCGACAGAAAGGCAATTCACTTCTAAATCAGGAACAAGGCAAATGGGAATATGAGAGCCAGAGAAGTGTGTTGCCTTTTTTGCTAATGTCATTTTTTAAAGGCTCTTCCTCGTGATTGTATTTGCAAACCACCCCCATCTCTCATGTACAAAATGATAATAGTATTTTTAGCAATCAGCCACAAATGTTGCCTCAATATCAACAAATGTATTGCTACAAAGTTTCCCTGTGGAAGAATTTTAAACAATGTCAATGTCAAGAGCACAGCAAAGATCAAAGAACAGTCTTTAATTTGACTGCATACTGTCATACTGTCCAGTCAGTGCAGCAGCTACCAATTCCCCCATAGGTTCTGATGGACAAACTCTGCAGCATAATTCACCATGGTGATATAGCCCAATCAAAAGAGAGTGACTTTCGTAATACCAGAAACTCAGGATTAAAGACGAAATTAGCTGGCTAACCAGTTTAGCCTGCTTTGTGATACAGGCCTCTGACCTGTATCTAACTTTAGCCCTGGTAAATGTGTACTTTCTACTCTATATTATATTTCTGCAGTATATTGTCTTGAGTGGCTAATAGCTGAGACGTTTTGTTAGATTTTTTCCTGGTGTACTGTTGGTTTATTTTCAGGGGTTTCTCATCTATAACATTAATGTAATGCGCTGCCCAGCAGGATAATCAAAGATTAGGGCCCAAAACTGGCACCACAAACATGTCCCAGGATCATCTGAATTACTTACTTTAAGTTGATGACCCAGCTGAATAGCTGCTTCTACAATGTGATCACTGTGATGAGAGAGAGAAAAAAAAATCTCATTGTACCTTCTCAAAAACACATAATGCATCTCTGTAGCTGGTCAGGCCAGTGGTTTGGATCCAGAATGCGATGCAAGAAATATGCCATAGGGGATTATCACCAATGATCAAGCTATCAGTCCTGATGTGTCTAAATGAATTAAGCCACCACAGGATGTTACTGGAAAAATACACCTCTCACCCAGAACTCTGGTGGGACCTCTAAACAAGTAATATAATTACTAGGTTTTATCATCCAATGCCTTTCCAGAATTTAACGTGGAAGTCACTATTCTGCCAGTTTAGGACTGCCTAATTTTAGGACTGTTACAGCGTAATTTGGGTTGTTGTACTATGCTTATGTTTGAGCCAGTCATGTGAAATGTCGGCCGGAAGGATATGCAGACAAAAGGACAAATCGACACCAAAGCACACTATAAATAACACAATGTAGTGGTGATTGCACAGCCGATAATGTGCAAATATTTCCAACTTTATCAGTTTCATTGTAAAACGGCATGCCAAATGGATGTCAAAGTTTATTCGTTTTATGTCAATGGCAGTTGTGATGGCCAGCACCACAAGTGGTAGGAAATTCTGTCTGTATTACAGGCATGCATGGCTGGGCCAAGCTTATTAAAACTCACAGCCAGTGCTCCCCATTTGCCCTTAGGAAGAGCGTCCTTTTGCACTGCCATTGAATATGTCATTAAAATATGCACTAGACTTACTTAGAGAGCTCTGTCTCTTGTCCAATCGTTATTTAAAAACAGAATTTTCAAATAGAATAACATATTGGTTTCCTTAATCTGTTGTGACATTCAGTGTGGTTCTTTGCTAATCTTTTTTAAGCCATGGACGTGACATGGCACAATTCCGGCCTTATTTTGAAAGGAGAGATTAATGCAGGCATTTTCCCTGCCACATGACAGTGAATATCTTCTCGAGAGGAGCTGTAAACCCATTTTCAAATGTACAGATCTGGCATAATGCTCTGCCTAGACCTTATAAATGCAATGCTTCAAAGTTCCCTTCCTCTGTGCATTCAAAATTAATATTTGAACATGACTCGAGGGTAAAATTTCAGCCTCTTGCTGAAGTGAACCATGATTATTATAATAGTTAATCAATTAGTAATAATGTTAGTAAGAAAAATTGTACAAACTTTTACTAATTTAAAAAAAAAAATTGATAAAATGAAAAGGCCTGTTGTGGAAAAATATATCCCTGTCTTGGTGATGACAACTGGCAACCTGTAGGTATGTGGTTCATCAGTGGGAGCTGCTAATGTGCTAGCAATTGGCTGACTTAAATCCACCAGGCAGGACAGAGCCAAATGTATCCTACTGTGATGAACTCCTGGTCATGGTTGGGTAATGACATAGTATGGGTAGAAACCTGACCGTGCACATTTTTAATGACTGAGATACTCAAGTCATTAATTATAAGTAAAATTTGCAGAGAAAAAAAAAAATCTGAAACCTGAACGTTCAGAGATTAATGGTAATTTTTATTCAAGGATAATTAACACTAGTGCTGCAGTAATGTCCTGCTGTGCTCTGCTAGATGGGAACAGTTTCTATCCTGTGTATGTCTATTCCAGAAATCCCAATGTGTGTGTTGCACCAATCGGCAGACACACCACTTAACTCGAACCTACCTGGTACCTTATTAACATGAAAACATTTCAAAATACAGCAAGGAAGTCTTAGAAAAAGGCTTGGTTATTGTCAATTCAAGTAAATGATATTTGCAGTAGGAAGGGTCCTTTTTGAAAATATACTTTGACTCAATATACTTTGATTAAAATACTCTGGTCCAGCCTAACCAGAATAGAATAGCTAAAATGTCTCCACCTCTCCTGCTCTGCACATGCATAGTTAGCAGCTGTGGTGTAAAAAGAAGTAGCTGGCTAGCAGGCACGTATTATAGAGGCGCAGATTGACTTAGCCCTGCCAAGTCAGCAGCAGGGGCTGTATATGGCCATGCTTATACATAGTTTGCGAATTCCAAATTCAGGCGGGATTGGAGGTATTCTGGTCTAAATTCTGTGGTATCAATACACCCCAGCTACTGCAGTTCCCAGCTGGCTGAACTCACAGACATACAGTACAGGCACTTTCCCTCAATCACAGGACATTACCAGACATCAGACATCCTTGTACAAACTGCGCTTTTAAACGTCTCAGTGTGCCTTCCTGCTCTGGCTACAAACAAGCTATCAGTCATTTCTCTGTCTGCAACTGGCCATCTCTGTTCAGAATCAGTCTTTATGCTACAAAAATTCAATTTACTGATTTGACAGACTCAGTCCTGAGTTCAGTGGGAAGGTCATTTCACCACTGGTTGGAGTAAGGAAGAAATTAGGTAGCCTTTCAAGAAGGCATAGTAATGGGATCAGATTGTGTTGTGAAGTGGTATGTCAGAAGTGTAAGATTTGATCATAGATGTTTCAGTTGCAGTTTTTCCTCTTAGAAAATACTTTTAGTGTCAGTGTTTCGTGTTTTTTTTGTGTTTTTTTTTAACCATAAGATACATTACATTAATGGCATTTGGCAGACGCTCTTATCCAGAGCGACGTACAGTTGATTAGACGAAGCAGGAGACAATCCCCCCTGGAGCAATGCAGGGTTAAAGGCCCAACGGTTGTCAGGGCCCGACGGCTGTCAGGACTTTATAATCATTTTTGTAATTATCATAGCTCCAATCCAACTGATTCGGTTATAGCAAAAAATATTTGAAGCAATGATGACAATATTATGATGGGGAGGGAAAAAGAAAGCAAATAGAAAGTTGCTAAATATAATGTGCTCTTTCTTTGTTAAACATACAATATTTACCATATGTTTGAAAATGTAACTTAAACCCCAGAAATCGAACCTGCCTTAGTATATTGTTGCTAGTGTGACCATATACAATTTTAACTGGCCTGACATAAGAGGATAATTTTAGCTTCCTGTATGAAATAAGCAATAGGAAAAATGAATACATAAATAAATGAATCCACAGTTAACTTATATTTAGTCATACTAGTTGATCTAATTGATCCTGACTGCACTTTACTTGCTGAACAGATTGTATGTTAAAGTTATTTTATTTTGGGAAAAATGGGAAGGTAGACTAGCCAAGGCACACCAAGCATACACATATTCTTTGATACATCACCTACTTTGTGAGTTCTGCCAGATGGCTGAGCCTTGTCAAGTGCAAAGATTGTGTTCAGTCTGGTTGGCTGGACAATGGGTCAGGCTGTGAGACACTGGCAGAAATGCAGTCCTCCACAAACTGCAAACACAAAACCTGTTTTTCCATACCTGCTCAAAAATAGCCATTTTGTATTCCACTAGTTTTGCCAAGGGGAGCCTCTGCTAAGGGATCGCCCCCACCATTTTCGTTGAACTAGTTTGTGAACCGTATTAAGTGAAAAACACAAACTGCAGTCAGAGTAGTATTGCCTTGTGTCTCTGGTTGCAGAAAGCCAATGTGATCAATTCAGTGGAATTATGTGAATTATGTGAATTATGTGAATTATGTGAATTCAGTGGAATTATGTGAATTCAAAAATATGGGACTGATCAAGGAAAGTATTATTGCAATAAATGATCATGTATCAGGTACTTGATCACATAATACCTAATGTTTCCAGGGTCAAAATGACTCAAACTTCTCTTGGCAGCCAAATTTATTCAGCTCGTCTGTATTCCTCAACACATGTAAAAGTTGGGACCACAACAAAGTTCACCAACCCCAAATGTGAAGGCGTTATTGATCAAACAAATGATTCCAAACTCAATAATTAAGTGTGTCACCAGGGAGTGGCAGGGCTCTTACTCAGATGAGAATTACATTTACATAACTTGACTGAAAATATCCCTAGCCACTGTTGCTAACCTATGTGAATTTACATTATCACAACACTTTTATGTGGAATGGCAAAGATCTTCCTGATATCCAAGTGCCGGGGGACGGGGGTTGAACTGATGCAAGGCTGAGAAAGAATTAATTTTCTGTGAGGGAACCCTTTCAATTACAGGGTACATATGACTTTTACATGTGACAGGGTATGATAAAAGCCCTAAACTAATGCGCACTGGCGTTAGGCATGTGCTGCTGACTACAGCATTGTCTTTTAACATGCTCCCAAAACCAATGGTAGTGGCAGATTCTGGCGAGACATAACTGTTCCTTGAAACCTGGTGTTCTACTTTTAAACTCATAATGCATGTCTCAACGTACAATGCACCTGCAAGCCATTATGTACAACTGCACATTGTTGTTTAAATTTTGCTAGGATGCATTGTATCATTTTTGTGTATTTCTTTACCTGAAACTCCATGGCCTTGGATTACACACACACACACACACACACACACACACACACATTTATGTACAAAAACCAGAACACGGATTAAGAAAAATAGGCCCATTTCTATTGCCGCTTTTAGCCGATAGACTTAGTGGACTGTGAATCATAGCAAATTGTGGCTAGAAGAATATAAGGAGAGACCATTTTAGCCAACACTTCCACTTACTTGACAAATAGGGTTTTGTATTATTGAATAATGAACATATTGTGTGAATAAAGAATTATATTATTTGTGGCCTACTTTATTAGGCTAATGCTCTAGGGAACTGTTCCGGGACCAGAAGAAAAGAAGAATAAAGCATATCACAAAATGAGAAGAAAAAGCCGTTCTAAAAGCATTGTGGTTCACATTCTAGTGACAACTGTCTTTCACGAGATATTATGGTGAATTGTGGGTTTTAGTGTCTGAATTCTGACACTAGACCAAGATGGCTGACTATTAATAATATTAGTAAATAGGCAGCCATTTCAGACACAGTCCATGATTAGTTAATTAGTTAAATCAGGTATCTTCGTGTTTCGTAAAAAAAAAAAGCACCCACACTGGCTCTATTCAATAAGATTGGCTACCTCTGTACTACAGCATAAGGACTCTTACCATTGTGGAATTTCATTCATATGAAATCTTCCTGCCTGTATCAAATGGAAAAAAAATGGCGGATGGACCATAACCTCACATACATGTCAAAAAGCATTCTTTAGGAATAAAAAAGTATCTGCTGGAATCTGCTGATGCTCTCCCTCATGGACAGTACAAGAAGGTAAACGATAAATAATGTGAGGGTGTTCTGATTCACCGCCGCCCTCGTCCTTCCAAACAACGGCGTCAGAAGGGGACATCGTGTTGCGAGAGGTGCCACAAGAGGGAGCAGCCGAGGTTTTGTGCCACGGGCGTCTTCTTCGCAACGCCCCCTCATACAGTAATCAGCCACCTATCCCTGACCTGCCGTCTTGCACCGCGCCCTGAATACATGACATAAATGATCTTACTTTCACTTGAAATCTCTGTGCTGCTAAAGGAAGCGGCTCTCTGAGAGATGAGTTACTGCCTTAGATGGGAGAGAAATGTGAATCTCCCGTTGATATTTACAGCTGACACCAGGCCCTGGCAGCTTTATCCAGAAGCATATGAGGCCCCAATAATCGTGCCAATTAAGGCCTTCAATTATTGTGTAATAAAGTGCAACGGAGGGTTTTGTGGCTTTCTTTCTTATAGTGCTGACTTAAAGTCTCAAGTCCAGCTCGCACTTGTTCTTCTTATACATTACGATTTGTGATTATTTCACTGAAAATCATTAAAATCATCAATTTAGTTACTTGAAATGTATTTTCTTATATTCAGACCCTGGACATCTTTAAGTTTCTGGTTGAGGATTTGCCAAACCCCCAACTCCACATTAAATTTGTTCAGAAATTTCTTATAATTACGTGACCCTGATGAACATATGCATCTTTGCATGATTCTTCTCTCTTTTTTGGGAAAGGACACTAGCCTTAACCAGGGCATATGGGATTATGCATTCAAGGAAACATGTTCTATCTATATGCTTCTGAACAGATGGTGGTGCTGAGACCTGTTCCTTTTTAAATAAGATTTGTAGTGCCTTTAAAATATGCTTGATTTCCTCCTGTATGTCATGGCATGCAGTTTTATATTATGATTAGTTGCCCTTGCTTTATCAACGAGGAGCATATATGCGCAGAGGTTGGAGCTACTAACAGCTATTATACATCCTTGGTTGAGTGTGTCTTGTGTATATTGCTATGAAATATATGATAATTAATGTTGTGTTTTACTTCATTTCTCCTCCCCATAAATGTGTCCTGCACCTAGTCATGCATGTATGGTGAATAAGAGAGATTAATTTTATATAAAACTCAAGATGTTTGTTTCCTTGTTGCACACTGAACAAAAGTGATATGGTGAACACTAATCATTTTGCAAATATAAAATCGTTTTTTTATGCCATAATTGACTATTTTATTTTATTTTTTATTTTATTTTCTTATTGCCATAGGTTAGCAAATCAAAAGCAAAGAAGTGACATTTTATATATAATATTAGGAGATAAAGTTGGTTGGCAATCTTTATTTTGTGCTTTCACACATTGCCCATTTTGTCATGTGAGAAACTCAGGAAATATGTACCCCTGGATTAGCTAGTCAAATTCATATTGTAATGTAATACGAGATATGCAACGTGACAAAAACATTTATGGGCCATTCATTCTTGATGTCACCAAGGTACCTGACCAAATAGCTCCAGAGACTGTTAATAAATTGAACTCCACCCATTCAATCCCTACACTTTAAACTACGGTAGCATAATATCAACATTGTCCCTAGTACAATTCTAGTCTTAGATTAATATAGTTATTTGCCCTATGATACTACAGCATGTGTATTTGCTGTTGTAGCCATGTGATATATTTCCCTGAAAGTCAACTTCATGGATAACACATTGCATGGGAGCAACATAATGCTGGCATGACCCTGTACACCCTGTATTTCCTATGATTTACAGTTTGCGGTTTCTAATCTCTTTTCTTCAGTTGTCCAATGGAGTCTTCCTTCACCTTATAGAACAAGACATTTGATGATGAAAGTTTTATAGATGACTGCTGGGCCTGTGGAGAGTTTATGTGCCCCAGCAGGTTTAGCGAGGGCAATATTTTGGAGGTGGTGGAGCTACTTTTGCACATGATTAGTGATCCGTTACTGAAATATCTATGAATTGCTGAAAGATTAAACTGGATGTTGAATAAAAAAAATAAAACTAATAATAATAATAATGATAATAATAACAATAATGATAATAATAATAATAATAATAATAATAATAATAATACATCAATTTTTCTGGCACTTCAAACTTACACATATTATGTTGTGTGGTTATTATGACATTCCATTCTGTAGATACTGTACTAGAGTCATCCTGCATGAATCGATTTGTTCTAAAATCGTATTTGCTTCTATTAGCTTTTGCTTGTCTAAACCGGTGCAATAATTATTGGACAGACACAATCCAGGAGGGATTCAGGGATATCCTTTGTTTATCTTCCTAAGGGCAGTGAGGCCTTTTGGGGCAAAGCAAGAGAAGGCCTGGATTATAGTGAGCCTCCAGCCAGAATACAGAAACATGTCAAGGTCTTTTCTCAGACACCACTGCTCCTCTTAGGTTATTCAATAACGGCTGGGCCTTTCAGACTCAACTGCTGCTAAACATCCTACCATACTTGCATCCACTGGAAAGCATTTCAAATATAATTTCCCTTAACCATGAAAGAATTCAGGAAATAAAAGAACAGTTCATATGACAGTTTGAAAAATGATCACTGAAGTGAAGATCAGGATTTATTTGTGTCTTGAAAACTTTCAGGTCAAATTTAAATGAAAGTCTACGGTTAACTTTGTGTTAGAACATTTTCTCATTTTAAGTGTCAGCTTTCTGAATGTGTTTAGCGAGGTTTAACAAACAACAAGGTTACAGATGAGACATTTGCAAGGCAAATAGCAAGATTCACATATTTTTCAAGAGTTTAACCCCTGTTCAAATAGCTAGTCATTCTATGTTTAGTCATAATCTGAATATTTTCATTTTCAGTAATATACAGTCTGAACAGAAATGTTTTCAATATATACAATGTGCAGTCTATGTAAATCTGTAATTGGAGTGCATCAGGGAGGTTGAATTCCTAAATCTCCAGTTCCCAGGTAATTGTAGTCCAGTGCAAATTGGGCATGATAAACAGTCTCACAGAGTGGTACAGTGTGCAGAAACCTTTTTGAATTAAAGTCTGCTTCAGGCAGAAACAGTGCTGAAATGCTATTTTAACTGAGACCAAGCAAAATGACATGCATACATATAATCTTTTAAAATAATTTATGATACAATTCGGGATTGATTGATTTTATCCATCCATCCATCCATTATCTGAACCCGCTTATCCTGATCAGGGTCGCAGGGGGGCTGGAGCCTATCCCAGCATACATTGGGCGAAAGGCAGGAATACACCCTGGACAGGTCGCCAGTCTATCTCAGGGCACACACACCATTCACTCACACACTCATACCTACGGGCAATTTAGACTCTCCAATCAGCCTAACGTGCATGTCTTTGGACTGTGGGAGGAAACCAGAGTACCCGGAGGAAACCCACGCAGACACGGGGAGAACATGCAAACTCCGCACAGAGAGGCCCCGGCCGACGGGGATTCGAACCCAGGACCTCCTTGCTGTGAGGCGGCAGTGCTACCCACTGCACCATCCGTGCCGCCTTGATTGATTTTATATGACATGATATTTTAAAATCTACATATGGTTGGTAGCCCTTAGGCAGCAACCACATACACAGTCAAATTATCAAGGAAACTAGATGCAATAAAGTCAATAAGTCTTAATAAGTTTGAGTGAATCTTGAAAATAGTTTGATTCTATTGCGTACATCCTTAACATGAAGTACACCACTGTGGGGGGCAGGAATGCTTTGGTCAGTAGTTCTTGGCAAGAGAGCTTGCTTCCAAACAGAAGAAAGATGGCTGCCACTCCATTACATGGCATCAGTTGTCCATAGACTAAACATATCCAAAACAATCATTATGGTTCTGTGTCCTGCATTTGGAAATTATGAACAAATGTCGTTTTTTGGGCTTAAGTAGATACATTTTGGGCATTTCTCTGGGACAGCCGAGTAATTGGTAAACTTAGTAATTGGGGTGTGGAATTGATGATGAAATCAGCTGCAAAATTTTGAGGCCTATAAATAAGCCAAAGATGAGGAGGTAAATATGCGGATTTACTATTGTTTGGGGGCATTACATGACATATACAATTGTATTCAAATGTACAATGTATATTTATTATTTATTATTTTATTAAAATAGGGCTAGGGTTACAAACACTAATCATTGGAAACCCTGAATACTGCCAAAATTAATGCATTGAACAATGCGGTACACTACACCAGCCTGTAACTTGGCAGGCAACACAGTACCTTCCATGTCAGAATAAAACTTATAATACGTTTATGGAATGGATAGATTTTGGGAATACTATGTTTACGTGATGACTTCTACCTATGACCATAATGATAAATGACCTTTTGCATGTACTGTGTTCATGCGGTCCATCCGTTACATGCCATGTTCATTTGATTTTGACCAAAGACATTGACATTCCTCATTAAAAGTTTTACACTTTAGGCAAGTGAATTTACCCCCAGCTGGGGTGACATGGCTTAGTAAGAGTTTTACAACCACCTCCATTGATTTGCAGATTATCTCACACTGGAGATTCTTCTCCCTCTGGAACAATTAGGGCGGCAAAACAAATGTGGGAAAGAGAGTGGAAATGTCTTATTCCTCTCCAGGGTAAGACAGATCAAATAAGTGCAGTAAGCAATATGCTGTCTGGGTACAGAACAGATTCTCTCTCTTCCCCCTCTCTGTCTGCATCCCTCCATCCAAGCATTTTACTTGCTCTGTAATTTTCTATTTGAGAAAAAAAAAATCAAACTTATATGGTGCCTGAGTGGTGAGTGCAGGGGTCTGGATTCAATCAACATTTGTCCTTAACATTTATTCACAAGTGTTAATTTGTTCTTCTGAACACTACAATGGAAAAGTCATCACATTTTCTTCTTCATAAGCAAAGTTCAAAATCTCCTCAATTAAATCAGTGTATTTATTAGAGCAGTAGGCAAATTTCTCAACAGTCACAATGTTGTGAAACCATTTTACTATGAAAAATTAGGTAAATTCCCAGTGGCATTTTTGGCATAGAAATTCTGGTGGGGCACCAATCAGCTTGTCAATCCAAGCAATGACTATTGTGAGCCACATCCTTGCTAGTTTGACAATGGCGAAACCCTTATAACACACTATCACAAACTGCTCACTTGCAAAATAGGGCTATAAGAACCCAGGGAGCACAAATAGGCCAAGCATTTTAAATAAATGCGGGAGGAACATGAAATAAAAAAGTGCTTCACGGTTTGGCTTGATCATTGCCAATATAGTATTTTATCACACAAGAAGGTAATCTGGGGAACCAGCATAATTATCAGTTCATCAAGTTAGCTTGTACTGCTTTATATTGTGGGGAAACTGGTCAGCGACAGCACTTGGAAAAGGTGAAATAAATTATGGACAATGAAAACAAACAAATGGTCATTTCAGAAGGCTTTATTATGGTTAAATATTAGGCTACCACACAGAGTAAGAATGAACCATTAAATATGCTATAATCTCCCTGAAATCTTGTGTAGGCTATGTCGACTATTTTGATTAGTCTCACAATTAACACAGAAAACTACTTAGCATTCAAAATTCTAAAATGTTGAGCGATTCAAAACTTCCTTCATTGAACTGCAGTGCCTCAGAGAGTCAATGAGAGATAAGTACACATCGTGCATAAGTACTAATGGTGGGGCCTCTTGTTCTAGAACCCAGAATTTGAAAGTAGAAACACAGTGTATGGTGTAGAAGTGTTGTCACAGCAGCACTTTATATGATTCTACCAATTAAGCATGACCATTTCCCAATACTAGATTTAAAAATATATAGGTTAATTATTACACTTTGGCACTTGTCCGCCCAGATTTAGTTTAACCCTTTCAGTACCAAGCCCAATATGAAGTGGCTCAAATTAAACCACCAAAATTTTGTTTTGTCTTTGGTTGAGAGAATTGAGGAAGTTGAGAATGTCGTTTGGTTTTAATAGGGACTAAAAAATAGTAAAATAGCAAAATAGTTTATAATAGCAGATTTGTTAGGTTGAAAAGCTTGAGAGTGCCATATGGCACTCTTGAGAGTTCACAGGAGTTTCGCTTCAGTGAATGTTTGGGACTGATTAACAGTTTCCAAAAACATTAATTTGCAAAACATAAGGCACATACCGTTCCTGTTTACCTCTATATGGTAAATAGTTGGTGAAAGAAGGTGTGGGGGAATATTGTGATACACATGAGTGCTGATCTGAGGTCAGCTAGTGTATGACTGAAGCAGGGAGGATTTTCAGAGTATTAAAGTAAACTTTGGGTGCAGATGGGACCACTCCAGAGTTATAGCCCTAATCAGCAATGGGACTGTCCAAATTCAATTCCAGACCTTGGGGCTCTTCCACACGAGGCTTAGCAAAAAAAGACACCCAGCAGCTCAATTTCACAGTGTCAAATCAGTAATCAGCTGTCACAAGATGGCATAACAGATGATGTCAGGTTATGTCAAATGATATACACCGTCATACTTTTATCTGTAAATTTTACGACAGATGTTGCCGTCATAAAATGTACAGATAAAAGGATGACAGTTTTATGTCATTTGACGTAAATGGTAAATGGCAGGCATTTATATAGCGCCTTTATCCAAAGCGCTGTACAATTGATGCTTCTCCATTCACCCATTCATACACACACACTCACACGCTCACGGCGATCGGCTGCCATGCAAGGCCCCGACCAGCTCGTCAGGAGGTTGGGTGTCTTGCTCAGGGACACTTCAACAAAGCCCGGGCAGGGGATCGAACCGGCAACCCTCCGACTGCCAGACGACCGCTCTTACTGTTTGGGCCTGAGCCATGTTGCCCTTGACATCATCTCTGACAGCTGTTATGTGATATGTATGACAGTGCTATGTCAACCTTTTGGAGCGGCGTTCAAGTAAAGTGTTACCAGTTTTTTTATTTAATGCTTTTACATCAAGCATCTGAATCAAATCTGCATTTACTTGTGCTCTACACATTTCTGTTAACTCAGGAAATTGTGGACCTGAGAAGATCCCGAGACAGATGTAGAATCCATTTGTCAATAGCTGATATTAATCACTCATAGGCTTCACCCCTTTCTCTTCAGTCTTTTGGGTCCGATCCATCCCCCTTGCCCTTGCTGAGTAGGTCAGAAAATTCAATAAAGCTGGGATTCAGATTTCTAGCTCTCCCCCTCTCTCTCTTCCACCCCCACCTACCCCCATTTGCCCTAGAGTGCCCCTATGGTGCTTTGCCTTCAATATAGTCCCTGGAGGTTTGTCTCAAACTCTTGTATACATCTAAAATCCTGCATAAACTTTTGCTGGGAGGCATCCACCCACTCATACACGTCCTCACTACAGGACAGCCTTTAGCCAAGGAATTTGGAAAACTGCTTCCAGTGTAAGATTTTCTATCTGAAGCGTGGTAGAGGCAGGATGGGTAACAGGTGACCATATGGCATATAATGGCATACAATATCCATACATACAATGTTTTCATGAATGGGTGGAGTGCAGTGCATTCTCCAACAATGATACTTATACTTGTAATATATACATTTGTGATATACAATACTGTGCAAAAGTCTTAGGCACCGGTATAATATTCTGTACAGATAAGATTCTTTCAAAAATAATTAAATGAAAGGTCCTAAATAAACGTACTATACATTTTACATTACATTTTAGTAATTTGACAGAATAGTTAAAAACTGAATCAAATCAATATTTTTTGTGACCACCCTTTGGCGTTAAAACTGCATCACTTCTCTGAGATAGCCAATGCTGTCCTGCAGTTCCATAAGACAATCAGCAGGGAGGTGTTTCCAAGCATGTTGGAGAACTTGCCACAGATCTTCTGCAGACTTTGGTTGGCTCCTTGCTTCGGATCTCAGACAGCCTTGATCAAGTTTTTATGTAAAAATTAGTCAATTGCTTACAGTAATATGTTACTTTTTAAAATTAAATACAAAAATGTCTCTGTATAATTAAATATTTTCTTTTAGTTCCTATTTAGTCAGATATATGAAGTATACACTTTAAGCTTTAAAGAAACTAAACATTAAAATGAACAAGTCAGAGGAAAATCACAGTCACTCTAAAAAATGTGCACGCTTCACTGAGGACATAGAAAACAAGGTTGTCAAAATCTGATATAATGAAATGTGATGATGTGTAAGCTTAGAAAATGAGTATACAAGTACTTTTTCAACAAAAAGGAATTTGGTTTAGTACAACAGCAGAAACATCTTAAAGCCAAATAAATTGTATTTGCAGCAAATGCAATTGAAAGATTCAATTTATGTCCTTGCCAGTCCTCCTGACTAAGAAGCATTTAGATAAATGTTATAACATTTTGTCATGAATTCAATATGTGGTTGACTTATACAGGGAAGATGGAAAGAAAGAATAAATAAATACAGTGGGCTCCAGAATTATTGGCAAATATGTACAGAAAGTGCTGAAAACTGAAAAATAGTACAGTTATTGACATAAGTGTTATTTTCTAACATGTGTAAAGTAGTGTGCTTTATTACTGATTCAGTGGAATCAACCATTTATTTTTCAAATAAAACAGGTTCCACAATTATTGGCACCCCTGGTTTAATACTTTGTGCAAACACCCCTGGTAAAAATGACAGGCAATTTGAAAACGTAGCAGCTGTAGCACCTTAAAGCTTTACCAGTGTAACCTCGTGGGCCTCGTTTCTTGATAACGGTGTCTCTTAGTGTTTTACGAAGACTCGAAAGGTATACATTACTAAGTTACTTTTCTGTGCGCGTTTCCTCAACGTTACTAAACTCCATAGTGATGGTGCTGAATTCTTTGATATTGACGGCTCCAGGATCGATTATTCACTCCATGTAGCGACTGCTTGACTGCGTTATGAGAGGAAATGGTGTTCTTCCTGAGTAAAACACTGCAGGAATACTTATAAATATTTAATTCATCATGACTGGTGGGAACTTATTAATATAATAAAAAACTTACAAACTGAATGATCCAACCATAAATATTATTATTGTTCCGAAATGTACGCTACTGTCCACCTATGGGGTAGTTTGACACCAATAGTCTCACTTTCCTGAGCAGTTTTTGTGCTTTTAATATTATATTCCACATTCTAAATACTGATAATTTGTCACATAATTATGTGGCATTGCGACCCGGGTCTCGTATCAATCAGTTCTTATCTGTTACTGTGGGAAAAATTAAGTCCATCATGCCAGCAAGATGATAATGCTTTAAGATGCTATGTGTATCCTGTATCAGCAGTTTAAAATATACATAACTGTTTTGCAATATTGCTAACTAGAGAGTAAGTACAGTTTTTTTCTCATAAACATTACACAGTCATGAACACCAAGATACATGTGTCTTGATGATTATAAGAACCTCACAGGCTATGTATGGTTTCCTCAATGTCCTAATGCGAATATTTCTATGAAGACACATAAGGACGTCATAGAAATAATCATTAGTTAAAGTGAAACACTTAAAGAAACAAGTTTGCTTAGTAAATGCTGGGCTCCACAGACCACAGGGAAATGGTGGGCTCACAACAGCTGTGGTCAGTAGAGTGCTCATGTTTGCCACCTGGTGGTTGTGTGAAAAACAAACCCTAAAGCATGATGGATTATGGGTAATCTACAAATGACTGCTCTGCCTGTTACAGGTTGAAATGCAACGCAGCAGCTGCCCCCTATTGCCAGAACCTCACAAGTGATTTTCCCAGCCGGCTGTAGGCCATACAGTAGGCTTACCAAAATAAATTGTTTGGAACGTCATTAAAAAGTTATTTGATTTAAAGTTTGGATTGTGTCAGATTCAATGTGATGGTCATGATCAATGTCTGCGTGCGTGAGCATGATGATGTCATCCAGAAAAGTGAAAAGACTTCCACGGTAATTTACACCAACGTATTCACATGTGTATGCACCAATCAAAATTAGTTTTCACAATGCATAAAACACAAGCAATTTGTGTTTTGCAATGCACCAAACATCAGACCTGGGACAAATAATTGTTTTGAATTCAAATACTTTTCTGTGCTCAATTCTTGCCTGGTGCAATTGAGCCAACCAAGGCAGGGTTTGAACTTTTTGAGAGTATTTCATAGGTTCTAATACACTAGACCTAGATCAGTAAAGTGTAGAAAAGCATTTGAATCCAGGTCTGGTGTTTTGTGAATCGCAAAAAACACAATTTGCTTGTTGTAAAAATGTAAATTATATTGGCACTAAATTGACTCCACAGAAAAACTTTTGTGAAGCAGAGTTGTATTTCTGGCAGATGCTAGAAGGAAGAGCTAATGTGATTAGCTGTGTGCTCCTTGATTAAGTTCACTTTTGACAATCCAGCTTTGATTGTGTCAAACCAGTATATCTTCAGGGATTACCGCCAAAACACAATTGAACCCCATTGACATACAGAGGATTTTCAGTACGTCAGAGAGGAACACATTAATTGGCTGCAAAGTAAAGTGGATAGTACATGCATCTCCCATTGGTGACTGATAAATCCCCGATTTCTTTGAGTCAGCCTTTTCCTTTGCATTAGATACAAAGTAACATAATGATATTGTCAAGAGAAGAGACAGTTGATGGAAACCATAGAAACCAAGAAACCATGTATGGAAAGATGAAAGCAATATATAATTGTAAATAATGGAAAGCAGGGATTGCATGTTTATGCTTATGTAATTCATTTCAAATTGGTGAAATGTCCCCTTTTTTGTTATTTTCTTGAGATATTATTTTTTTACACAAAGAATTGGCCTATCATGCTATATTATATTGTGTCCCCTCTGTGTCACACCCCTATCAAGATATATTCAATTCTGTACTTACATTTGGAATGCTAGTTAACATTTTACACTTTATTTTCCATTGTATTTCTTGTCATCTTGTTTTCCATGTTACTAATCTCCAAATCTCAACAACCCTGCCTCTAAAGCACACACACACACACACACACACACACACACACACACACACAAACGCATACAAAGACACACACAAACAATTTGCATGTCAAAAGAATAACTTTAACTTTCGAAGTCATGACGAGGAATTAATTTGACTGCGGACATCACTTTCAGTGCGTGCTTGGTGGGGTATACTGGAGTAATCGTTGGTAGGGTACTCTGGAAAATCATTATTTATTGATATGCCTTAATAGGCTGAACGAATCAAGACTGGTTCACCCCCTTGAGAAGTGCTGAGAGCTGGATATCTGATTCTAATTAAGTCTGAGCTGTTACACCCCGAAAGGGCCAAGTATACATCTTATTCGCAATTTATTTCCGTTTTCTTTCATTTAACAATAGTCCAAATTCAAAAGGGTATTATTTGAGATGATTATGTTTAACGATGCTACGCGCATAAACATTACGCAGTCAAGAACACCAAGAGAAATGTATCTAGATGATTATCATGACCTTATCACAACAATTATGATATGTGTTTCCACAATGTCCTAATGTGAATGTTTCTGAAAAGTCACATTTGGATATTTTAGAAATAGTCACCAGTTAAAGTGAAACATTTAAAGAAACAACTTTGCTGATTGCTTAGTAAATGCTGCACCTTTTTAGAGACCTACATATGTACTCCACTCAGCCTTGGATGTTACTTCCTAGTCTATGCTGGAAGGTTTATAAGATTGAAAAGCTTCCAAAGGTACACTTATTGAAGAAAATTAGAAATCCTGTCTGACTGCTTAAATAATGGGGTATAAATGGATTATAAAAATAGCCTTCCTGTCTTTTTTCACATAACATTACTTTAATTAGGAAAGAAATCCAACAGATGTAATTATCATTTATTATGCATGTTATACATGGTCACTTGCCAGGTCTTTTTAGCAGTGCTATGTGTGAATTTGGGAGGACTAAATGTACAATAGGATCAATGTGATCTACCTCAAGCTATTTTTCCATTAATAATAGTAAAACCTAAAGTTGTGTAATAATTATTAATTGAGCTATCGATAAAATAGTAAGTAATTCATTGTTATCAGTATGATTACAATATATTCACCCTAAGGAGAACAAAATATATTTAACAACACATTTCAGAAGAAAAGCATTCAACATCTTGCAGCACCTCTCAAAATCTATAATCCTATATGACACTGGTTTTCAAGCTTGTTGCTGGGTAGCAGCTGTGCTGGTGTTTGTTACCAGTCTCTTGTGGTCAAACTCTCATTGTTAAAACTTGTTGACAACACCTGTTTCTGTTGAACCATAATTGTTTTTTACACAGTGCATGTTTAGAATATGAGTATTTTCTCTGTTGGCGCGTTTAACTCTAATCAAATGGTTTGGTTTCAGTGAAAAGGCTGGTATTCATTCAAAGTTTGTATATAATTGACTGTAAAACTTTCCCCTTGCCAGTCAATATTAAGGAGAAATGTTGATTGAATTCGACTGCAACTGTGAACACTTCCAGCAGTTAGGACTGCACTTGCGGATCTATACATTGAATCAATACAAAAATGTGACCATTCTCTAAAGAAATTATGAGCCATATAGTACATTACAGAAAACAATTAAAATCCTGCAATGTGAATATGGGGCAATATCTGGTTCCCATGTAACCCACAAATACACCCAAGATGGAACATGGCAAACGTTGCATTAAAGGTAATATAAACATTTGTGAATCATAGAGAAGAGCATAAAATAATATATCCCAAAATCATTTCAAAATCATTTTCAATGCCTCAGCAATCAACCCTCACTGTACTTTCAGCAGATGTTAAGCAAAACAAGACATGTTATGTAAAACACAGCATTTATAGTAAGTAGTGCCAGGTAGTTGCTATGCAACTTTTGTAAACTCTATATGCCTTTTTGATGTTTATTTGTGCATTCCCATTGTGCAAGCACTGAAAAACTGTTCAACATTAGTGGGATCACATTGCGTAGGTCTACTAATTTTATTATTTGGAGAAGTGCTGCTCTGCTTTCTCCGGTCCACAAGTTTCGGTCACCCTAAAGCTCTCTCGCAAATCAAGACCCACATCGGATAGTTTCTGAATCAGACGGAAGGGGAGGTAGTGTGTAGCTCTGCCTCCCTGCTTGCTTGCAAATTATAGGCAACATTGCTGAAAGGTGACTGACATGCATCTGCTAGCATCTAGCTGTTTTTCATTTTGACATTAATGCCGCGGAGTGATACTTGGAATAGAACTCTAAAGAAGCATTATAACTCATAGCAGTGGGTGGGATATAGTTATTTTATCACTGCTATTAACCAATCCGATTGTGAGATTTGTCCTGCCTGTTTTATAAACAGGTATATACAGGTTTTTTATGAACTTTTTAGCAAACTCTAACCAGGCCGTTTGGTCTTGAGGCTTACCAGTGGTTTGCAGCTTGTTGTGAACCCTCTGAGGTTATGCTGGTGTAGTCTTCTCTTTATGGTAGTCTAGTCTTTGACACATCTATGCCTACCTCTTGGAGAGTGCTCTCGATCTGTTTGACAGTTTACAATAATTTTTTTCAATCCACTCTATGGTTTTATTGTTTGCTATTGCTTGCCAGTGCATTCTTAGTTCCTAACAATATACCCAACATTTTACAATAAAAATCCTGCCTACATCTAAATAGAGTCATTTCTTTGGAAGAGTTCCAAGGAATCACTTGTCTGAGTGAATATTTCTGAGGAAGGCAATGGAAACACAACACAATAGAGGGAATTTTCAGTGACATGTCCCCATTTTATATTGGTATATTGGCAGTGGAGGGTGACAGGAGGGGGTAAGTGCAAACACTTTTTTCAGGATAAAAAGTGTTGTATAGTCTAGTAAGCCAAATGCAGTATTTTACACCTGATGAGACATATAATATCATTTAGTTTCCATGTGTCTCCAAATGCCATTTCTGGAAAACTTCTTAGACATAGATGAGAAAAATCTATGCAGAATGCTCATTTTGAAAGGGGATCTGTGCAGTGTTGTGATTTGGCTCCATTATGTTAAAAGTGCACCAGCCACAGCTACAATAATCTGTATCCAGTCAAAAACTGAAAATCTTATCAGTGAGAAAAACAGTTTACACTTTCACTGTGTTTCACTGAGTTTCTGTAACTTTGTTTTAGTAATAGTTGGAGTAATTCTGACTCTTGGGAAACAAAGCCCAAGGGTAACCTCTGAGAAGAGACCAGGATTATGCCTGTTGTCCAAAGGATTGAAGAATAGTTTTTTTTTTTTTTTTAAGCATGTGTCCAGAAAAGGGGTGATACTTAATCACAATTATTGTTTTATTCTAAATCAATCAGCAGGAGTCCAGGGCCCAAATAACAAAAATGTGTCTCTCCCCAAATACTTCTAATTGTATATTTGTAAAAAAAATTGCAATGGTTTTACTAAAAATGAACTGTGTCTCATTTTTAACATTTCATGAACAATTAAGAGAAAGTTTAACTTGTCTATGGATTATTCTTATGAGAGACCACTTGAAAATATAAACTTATAAATGAAAACAGGTTCAGACCCTGGGTCGGTTGAAAGGTGTAGTTCAGGAGCTGTCACTGACAAGTCTGGGAAATCTTTTCTAGTTCATCCGCCAATATTCCATTGTAAGACCTTGCATGACCTCAATCTGCCTTACCGGTTGAGAGTGTGAAGGTATCAAGGTCTGATCTTAGCCCTTAGCGGTTTCATTTCTTTCTTTTAATGAGAGCCTTGTGACCTTTGTTTGAGTGCTTGAGTGTCGTGGTTGAGTGATCAATGTCACAAGTTCCTCGGACAAAATGATCTGGGGGGGCTCAATCACCCCTCCCAAAAAATAAAAGCAAGATAATGTAGTTGATGAAGAAAAATAAAAGGAAAGTAACTTTACAGTGGCCTAGTTTTCTTACTTGAACCCTCGCCTTGTGGAATCACACCTACTGAAGAGCCTCCTGAACAGCTCACAGAAACTGCCAGGGATAGAAAATAAGAGAGATTGCCTGAGAATGCCTCTGGCAGCCTACATGTAGGACCCAAGCCCCGTAAGTCTGCTGTCAGGCCAGAACTTTCCTGGGTTGAGTAACAACGGCATTCAAATAATCAAAAAGTTTATATGGAGCTGTAGCATCTTTAAGCTAATGCTAGCTCCCTGTGAGGTATGTGTGTGTATTTCATGAGAACTGCATGACTTGTGTTTTATTCCCCATATCCCCATCCCCCTAAAAGGCATTAAATACACTGTACGCTGATAAAACACTCAATACTAATTCGGCACTGGATGATGAAGGCACATCCTGCTCTCTATAGCTGTGTGTTTTTATCCATGAAAAACCAATACAATGCAATAAAATATAGGTCTTAATCTGTTTTTTGACACAATGAAGGACGCATTTTGTGCGTGTCAGTATTCGCAACTACCTGCTTCCCTTTCAAGTTTTGCACATCGATTACAATGTATTGTCACGGTATGTCAAGAATGCTCGGAACTGATCTACCAGTTTCCCTAATCAACACACACATATAATTTATGACATTTCAACTCATATTATGCTTTGTTTTTGAGAACCGAAAATGGATAGTAGGCTGTTTTTTCCAATAGTAGATACCTGCTTTCTAAATTACTGTAAACATTATATTTAAATGTATTATGTAATATTACAGAAACCTGCCAGGAGTTAGGGGATAGAGTGCTCCAAAAAGTGTCATTTTGAAACTGCAATGTTTTGAACCAGTCAGAATAGGGTAGTAACTGTGGATACACGTGTGGTGTGGATATGTTTCCGAAACACACTGTTCTCCTATTTTTAAAAAGGTCCTGCTCTTTTCTGATGTTAGAACACGTTTCAAAAAAGCAGGCATTGCCACTGTGTTGGAACGTACAGTCTTATTTTGTGATGTGTTGTTGGCTACTGGGTTCACATGTACAATAAGGCTAATTAGTCTCTCCACACATATCTTTGAGATGGAAGCGATGCAATTTTGTTTCAGTGAAAATGTAAACCAACAGACCTTTAGTCAGAAATGAATCCTGTGAAGAAAGACCAGTCAATTCAAAATAAATACACCACTGCGATACCGCAGCACTCAGAGAACATACAAACGTGCATCATATGACAGTAATAATAATCATCATCATCATCATCATTCTATGCCATTCATAAAATTCTACATGTAACAACATTTCTTTCATCTCATTAGTTACGAATTCTCAGCAATGGCATCGTATGAAATATATCCTATTTAGATTAATACATCCTACATGAAGCAGCATGGCTGAAATCTTATCTCCTTCAGCCTGGCATTCATATAAATGTTTTTTCTTTGGGACACCGTGTCAGCAAAGTTGTCAAGAAACCATCTTGGGACACAGCGATGTCCTGGAAACAGAACTGAACCTGGGGAACAGAGGAAAGCACATGGTGATCTGCAGATATAATTGAGGAAAATTGCTTTGGAGGATTTTGACAGAACTGAAAATGGGCCAATTAGTCACCCAGATCCTATCCGTCTGGGATACATAATTGCCTTCATTTCATTGTGCTGTCACTGCTTTGGACTTGGCACTGAACATAGTTAATGCTTCAAGTCGTATTCATTATTTTGAGGCAGTATTCTCGCCATGCTGATCGGTTTTGTTGTCATTTTTGTGGGCGCGTGTATGTGCGGGTTGGGTGTAGACGGTAAGGAAATCATGCATTTAGAATGAGAGAGGAACAACAATTTCACAGCTCAAGGGACTTTATTTTCTAGAAATTCTGTCTCTGCCTGCCTTGAAATAAGAAATTACAAGGCTGTCGGGTGGCTCATCCTGTTCCAATGCACGGATGGGCCCCATGCTCTGGTGTCAGATCGGGAGCGTTACAGTGCCGAACGTGGCCTGCGGACCCGCAGGGCAAGGCGTAATTAGCGCAAGCGTCATGCAGGGAAGGAAGGTTTCTGCTTACCGCGACTGCAAAGTCTCGTTGCACGCCAGCCAACCCTGCCGGTCAGTTGGCCTTTTTCTGCCCGCCTGATGAACTTCTGACTCATATCTGGTGTGAGCCTTGGCACTGGGCGACCGTGTTGTGAAACGAAGCGGCAACTGACGTCACGTGCTTCGGAGGAGAGCGCACGCTTGTCTGCACTCTCCCAAATTAACAAACGCCGGTTGTGATGAGCAGTGCAGCGTGAACGTGATTGCAAATTGGGCCAAAAAGTAAAGCAAAAAGGGGTAAAGCAAATAAATTTAAGAATTGGGTCACTGGACATAAAACAAGGATGCACTAGTTTGCATAGCTCATGTATAGCTTTTTTTTTACACATTCGGTCGATGATAAGAATATAAGATATCTTTTGTTAGGTCTAAATGTGTTCTCTGTCCCTCAGTTCAGAGTGCCTTCTGGGAATCAAAACGAAGAGTCATTTAAATATATATATTATCTCATTACATGAAACATTTTTTCTTTGTTGCAGAAGGCTTGGCTTTGATTTGAGTAAGTGATCTTTACTTTCAAATGACAATGACAGGTCTTTTTTCGGAAGAAGTTAATAGTGTAAGTTACTTGAATGGAAGACCAAAGGAAGGCAGGAGACTGGCTGTAATCCCCTATAACATCATGTAAAATACATATTGTTTTAAATCATGGCTACATCCTGAGCCCAGCGACCCATGCATTTGGCAGGGCTTGGCCAATGATTGAGCAAACCTTGTGAAAATGTGTTTTTATGGGTGGTACATTACAATGCAGCAGGTGATAGCAATGGACCTTAAGGAGGCATATAGGGCATGAGAGATGGTTGGATGTACAGCTGTGTCCATAGTATCCCTGCTTACACTGAGCCTTTTATAGCTCCTTGAATGACTGAACAGTGGATAGCCAATTTAGTGCAGTAGTAGTAGTGCATTCTAAAAAACAAAAAACAAAAAAAAAACAACAATGTTCTGAAATTAATCTGAAAATATTTCACAACAGTGTCTGATTTAATCCTAAACTGAAGCATTGTCTTCTTTGAGGCTTGAAGAAGCCAGCTTCAAAAGCACTTGTGTCTGAAGGAATATAAACTGAAAAGATGAATCAACATTTCATAAACGAAGACAATGGAAACTGACTGATTTTATTTTCAAATAAAAGTAAAAAAAAACCCCAAAAAAACTAATGGAAATGCCTTCAGTAAATGAGGAGAAAGTATATGCAAATCCAAGAATACCACACAGGTGTGGCTCATCCATAAATTAAGCAGATATCATCCTATGCATATTCATTAATACAAATTCAGTAGAAGCCAGACTGCCTGTAATTATACAGGGCTAGCAGGGCTACAGCGATTAGCCTGCAGTAACTGTGAAAGGCAGGTGAGTGTTGAACAAATGGAACTCTGGAGGAAAGACATAATCACCAAGCCAACACATTTGGGTGGTGGGAGGGGGGGGTTGTTATGTGGCTATGTATAGAAAGGGCTGTAATTCCTACACGGATCACCCAATATGGAGGTAAATACCCAGAGGTGTTAATTCCAGGTTCAGAAAGTAACAGCTCTCTCCGGTATTACATTCCAATCAGCTGGATTTGTTCATTAGCACAAGTTTTCTGTCAGGCGGAATAAAAAAATATATAAAATTTGTCACTGTCCCCATACTTATAAAATAATACAATACATACAATACAATAAAGTGTAAGATGAAGGAAACAACAAAACATTTATTTATTTGTCAGGCTCTAATTAGTACATTAGAAAAGTAATCATGACACTTGATGTTGTGTTGTATCCTTATGTTTTATTCTCGAAAAAAATAATTTTACCATTTGCATTTATACCATCATATATGTTGTTGTTTCTGCTGTATAATAAGGCAATGGTATTTTACACTTACAGCACATTCGTTAAAAAAATAGCCTTTTTTTTGCACTTTTTTTATTTAATTTTTTTACTTATTGGTCTTCTGCTGCTGTAGCCTATCCACCTATCCAAGGTTTGATGCATTGTGTATTCAGAGATGGTCTTCTGCATACCATTGATGTAATGTGTGGTTTGCATTTCTGTCAGCTTTGACAGGCTGGCCCTTCTCCTCTGACCTCTTTCAACACAGAACTGCTGCTCACTGGATGCTTTTTTGTTTTTTGCAGTATTCTCTGCAAACTCTGCAGACTATTGCATGTGAAAATTACAGGACATCAGCAGTTTCTGAGATACTCAAACCACCCTGTCTGGCACCAACAATCATTCCATGGTCAAAGTCACTTTGGTCATATTTCTTCTCCTTTCTGATGGTTGATGTGGACATTGACTGAAGCTCCTGGCCCTTATCTACGTGAGTGTATGCATTACACTGCTGCCACACAATTGGTTGATTAGATAATCACATTAATAAGTAGGTGTAATAAAGTGCTTGGTGAGTGTATAAAGTAAAATGTTAAACAAGAAATGAAAACTAACACAGGGGACCTACCGCTAAAGTGAAATAAAAATGAAACATGAAAACAGTATAGAAATGCAAATTAATCGGAAAGACAAAACTACAATAACCTTGGAAATAACAGTACATATTTAGAAGTGGCAAGACGCACATATAGAATTCAGTCAGATGGTTCACACCTATGCCCCGCACTCTGTATGTTTCTGTACTCTCTTCTTCTGATTTAATCCCGTGTGCTTACTGGCTGAGCACGGGTCAGTGTTGCAGAAATTGAAAACAAGGCCAGGAAGCAAGATTCTGTATTTTAAAGGCCTGGTCTGTACAGAAGCAGGGAACAGTTGGGTCTTGAATAGCTCTGCTGAGGTCCCGCATTATTTTGTATTCTTAGGCATAAGATTGAGGTGGAGAGAAACTGTTCTCCCAGGAGCTCTAGCGGAATCACAAAGTATAATACGTAATCATGCTGAAACCTTTTGTACCCCTTCCATTATTGAATGGAGACTGCATGTTTTTGTAACACACTCCGTGAGGTGGAAAGGGTTGTTGAAATTCTAAGGACTCTGTATATCCATTCTGTATCACCTAGACGTGGAGCTTAAGCAACAATTTTCAAAGTTAACTTACCTAAAATCTTGGCTCATTCAGTTTGTTCCATTGGGGCTTTTTGCTTTTTTTTAGGCTTGTATGTTTTATGTGTAGCAGTAGCAAAACACCGTTATTAAACAATAATATATATTTCCAAGTTATGTTTTTTGAACAATGAAATTTAAATTGTTTTTGTTATTGTTCCTAGTAGAATATCATAAGTTGAGTCCAGTACACCCGTTTCCTTCTCCTTGAATGGGTTAAATAGCTACATACGCAAATAACTGTACAAAGAGGCATGTCAGCATCATGTAGCATTGGCTCTTAAGAATAATTGTGATGACATTGTTAGTGTTTTCAAGATGTAACTGAGCTAAAAAGTTGACACGCAAGTTCTGCTCCTATTCAAATGCATATCCCCACAATTACCCTGTTTTCTCCACTCTATTTACATTTCCTTTCCTGGCGTTAATTTGAGGTCTAGGTGCCGACAACCATTTGTCTGCACAACTATTTGGCCTAACGAGGAAACCTGTCAATAGACATTATCATATCTAAAGGAGTGTTTTGTCACCATGGATGAAGCATTTCCTTTCAGATACTGATATAAACTCTGTCATTCCCAGTAAGGATTGTGTAAGATTGGTGAAAGCTCAGGAGAACGTGCACACTACCTGCAACCACGAATAAAGAGCTGAACTTGTCTTACACCTTCGAATTTTGAGTAACGACTACCAGCAGCGAAACAGTTATAGTATTGAAGAAGAAACAAGAAATTCTTCAACATCAAAACCAAGCTCACAAAGCCTCACAAAAGGAAAGCATGAAAATGCACCAGTTTCATGTTTGCAGCAGAACATTTTTTATTTCATTTCTTCAGGAGTTCTTTTGTCCTTGGTACTCCTGAGCTTTACTCTGCTGACTGTGTGCCTTTAGCAGTGCCACGAACAGCAAGGGCACACAGTGGCTTCATGGGTGGCTAAGTAAACCCAAAAAAGAAAACAAAGCTTGACAAAAACCCCACATTTTCTGGAAAGTCACTTTCTAGTAGGTTAAGGGTCATGTTCTTCAAGACTCTTGCAGGGGTTATTCATCAAATACAAAGTGATATATCGGCACCATCTATTTATTAGTGTCACGTTTCAGGTCTGTCTCACCATGTTTTATGTTGATTTATGTTTTTTCATGTTGTCTTAGTCACGTAGTGTCTTATCATGTATTATGTTAGTCTAGGTTCGTCATGTTGTTTAGTTTATTTCATGTTACGATTTATTTTCTCGTCATGTCTAGTTATGTTTCGTTACGATGATATTACCTTGTTATGTTGAATGGTTATCGTCTTAGTTTCGTTTTGTATTATGTTTTGATTTATGTTTATTGTTACGTTAACTGGTCGTTGTTATGCATACACTTTTACATGTTTTTCCGCAAACCTTGCGTTCCGCCTTTTCTCTCTCTCTCTCTCTCTTGTTCTGTCCTTCACTCCCCTAATGTTTCTATTTGTCTATTTACTAAAACTACTAACGCTAGATCAGGATTGGGTAGAAACTAACAAGACTAATCATGTGTTCATGTTACCTTACGTTTCTCGTGCATGTCATTTACTAATTTACTAATGCTAGGGCAGGATAGGTTTATTACTAACGATTACTAATCTCCTTGTTAAACTTGTCATCCATCGCACCTGTTTTCCATTTCCTTGCTACGCTCTAACTAATTGTCTACACCTGTCTACACCTGCATTTATAGCCCAGTCGCGCAACTGTTCACTGCGAAATTGTCTGCCTCTGTTTACCACGCAACTCTTGAGCATTATTTACTGTTTGATTACACGTTACGATCCACGCCTGTTTACTGACCATCGATTATTGATTTCTGTTTTGTGACCTTCGTTTTGTTTCTTGACTACGTCCCCGCCTACCGTTTTTGTACTTTTGCCCCGCTGATTGTTTCATGGTTTCGACTCCCGCTTCGCCCACGACTACGAGTTTGCCTCTTCCCTCGGCACCGTGCTTTTTGTTCGTTTTGTATTTGTTTGGCTGGATCTACGTGTATGGACTTTGCTTGTGTTGACTACTCTCCTGGGATTCGTCCCGAATAAAGCCCTGAGGGGTCTTTATATTACTATTGTTTCTGAGTCGTGCATTTTGGGTCCAACCCCCACGCACCCGCCTCAATTAGTGATGAACAAATCCATGAATGTTCTCTTTTTGTTGAGCGGTATTGCAGATGCAATATTTCTGTCAGTGGAAATAATTAAATTAATAAATATAGATAATAGTATAACAGGGCCTTAATCCATTATCATTCACTCAGCACATATTATTGAAATGTGTCAATACTCCCTAGTGAATATAAATAATTTATTCTGGATATTTTGTGTTAATCTCAATCCTTTCCAAATGAAATCCTCAAAGAATACTGTTTCAATCCCAAATCCTTAAGAGTACCTTAAGAGGTTTCCATTATCTCCACGTCCGATATTGCCTGTGTTGGAGGTGGATTCTATTTTTACTTGTTAAATTTCCTCACTAGTGATTTAAGGGCTAAAAGACCTGGAAGGTTGGCAGTTCAAGCCCTAGTAATATATGACATATTCTGAAAGCATTACAGGATTTTCCCATTGCTTACACACTGAAAGTGAATGCTTAGACAAAAGCATCAAAACCTTAACTTTTGTAATCATGCCTTAAAGGTACAAAAGGTAAGATTTGTGTTAAAACATTGTTACAAGACCATTGTAAATCCCCTCCTATCGTTGAAAAAGGCTCACTGACATGTTGACTCACCCTCTGCCCGTGTTTATAGTCCTTAAATTCAAGTTTCAAAGTGTACATTTGTCAGGCCGTCACTCTGTATCAAAATATTGTACAGCTGTACAACAATTCAAGTTCATTGGTTGAAAATTGGTTCTAACTGCCACAGCCAATGGTGTGTCATATAGACTATCATATCTTAGTTATATAAAATGCTAGCTATGTAGCCAAATAGCTCGCTTGCTCAAAATATAGTTGGTTAGTTAATTAAAGTGAAAACTTCAAAAAGACCAAAAATATAAATAGTGTTGTGTAGTCACCTGTTCAGAGGCGGCACGGATGGTGCAGTGGGTAGCACTGCCGCCTCACAGCAAGGAGGTCCTGGGTTCGAATCCCCGTCGGCCAGGGCCTCTCTGTGCGGAGTTTGCATGTTCTCCCCGTGTTTGCGTGGGTTTCCTCCGGGTACTCTGGTTTCCTCCCACAGTCCAAAGACATGCATGTTAGGCTGATTGGAGAGTCTAAATTGCCCGTAGGTATGAGTGTGTGAGTGTGTGAGTGAATGGTGTGTGTGCCCTGCGGTGGACTGGCGACCTGTCCAGGGTGTATTCCTGCCTTTCGCCCAATGTATGCTGGGATAGGCTCCAGCCCCCTGCGACCCTGTTCAGGATAAGCGGGTTCAGATAATGGATGGATGGATGGATGGATAGTCACCTGTTCAGCGAACATTTTCTCACTAGGAAAACACTACGAAAAGATGGCAGGCTCTGTTGCGTTTGTCATTGTCAGCTTTCCAAAAAAGTACAAACACATTTTCTGCTTTGCACTTTGTTTGCAATTCTGCAACACAAAACACAACACACTGTTTCTTACATTAGACACTTCTTTCAAGAATGAAATCTCTTGCAATCATTGGGAAAACACTTCTATTCAAAATGCAATACCCACCTGAAATTGGCAGCACCTCCACACACACACAAAAACACTTATACACTAATTGACCACCAATCAGTTTGAGCCTTAGCACTACAAATAGACCTCAGGTAAGCTCACCTCTTTTGTGAGAACTTTGGAAACATGGAGGCAGTGAGAGTGAGAGTGAGAGTGAGAGCGAGAGGAAGAGGAAGAGGAAGAGGAAGAGAGAGAGGAGCACTAGGAGGACGAGTAGGAGTAGGAGTAGGAGGAGTAGGAGTAGGAGGATGAGCATGAGGACGAGGACAAAGAAGGGGACCAGGAAAGACAGACATATTTCCGATGACATTAGGGCCACTTGAGTCGCTACATGGTCGCATCCATAATACGGAAATTTAGACTGGAGAACAGGTAGCCTATGTTTTCAACTTTCTACACTAGACTGTACCCGTGTAATTGTTGTACATCATTCTGCATCACAGTACAATACAATGTAGTCCTACAATATTAAGTGAACAAAAAAATTGGGTATAGTGTTGCGAATTACATGTAAATACAGTTTTGATGTTACTGTGTACAGTATGGCAGTACAGTATGTAAAAAAAGAATCTAACCAATGATCTCATGTTCTTGCATTTTCTACAGAACTGCCAGATGACCACCTCAAGGTGGAAGGCAAGGCCTGTTCACTCATGAACAGGAACTGGCCATAGTCAATATAGTGTTGGCAAACAACGCCATCTGCCTACATCAGCTACAAGAGCAAATCATCGCAGATCAGACAACATTCCAAAATATCAACCGTGTCAGTATATCAACACTAAGCCTCATCTTGTGTCAACACCAATTTACAATGAAGCAAGTGCACAGGGTCCCATGTGATAGGAACAGCATAAGAATCAAAGACCTTCACTACTAATGGCAGTAGATTGTGTCCCATTGGCGCTGCATAGACACATTCAGACAAAGCAGTACGTGACCTCTGCACACTTGTTCCTGTGTTTGATCTGCACTTCATTGTACATCACTCTGGATAAGAGCGTCTGCTAAATGCCTTGTCATGTAATGTAATGACCCACAGACAACCCCCCCCCCCCACCACCACCACCCACCCCCACCCCAAGAATGGGAGTACCTGCCTTGCCTGTAGCTTGTAGTTTTGACTGAATGTGTCATCTGGGATCATTTTAGTTTCCATTGGGCTACTCCGGGACTGGTTCACCAACCACAATAACTTTACAGTTGTATACTTGCCCCTTTACTCCCCCTTCTCAATCCCATTGAGGGATTATTTTCAGCGGGGCGTTGGAAAGTCTGACCGCCAACCACGTGCTGCCTGCCTCTTCTGTAAGCATCCACTGCGGAGAGGCATGCGGAGACATCGAGGTGGGGTCCATCCAGGGTTGGATACGGCACACAAGGCGATATTTCCCCCGTTGCCTAGCCAAAGATAACATTGCATGTGATGTGGATGAGGTGATGTGGCCAGACCCAAACAGAAGGCGGGATCCATAAGCCATCTACCCCATCTCTTACAATTTTATTTTGTTTACCACTGTATTTTACTTTCTTTTTTTTCTACTTTTTTTTGTTATAAAACCTGCAATGGCAATAAAATAATATATACCCATTTTCTCTGAAGCCTTTCTACTTCTGTGTTCATTGAAAAGTAGATGGACTGTACTGGGACAATCTTTCACAGAAACCTAGGGGCATACAAAAATTAAAAAGGTATACAAAGTACTAAAGACAGCAGTGTTTTGTATAAAGTACATCCATGTGTTTCTGCTTTGAAAGAATAATTAAAATGGTGCATGTGTGCATCATTTTGTTGCAAAAGTGCCATTTTGAAAAATAATAGTTTAGTTTTGATTGCAAAGTTAAATTTGCAAAGAAGTGAGATGTTTATCTCCAAGTCTTGTGTCTTATTTGGCTTGTGTGAAGAGTTTTGACACAATGAGCCAAATTCCGCAACAAGTGAATGGAAAAAACTGTAATAGGCCCTTAACATTACAATGCAACCACACTTCACGATTAACTCGATACAGTTGTAGCTAGTGCTTCTCATCATTTCACCAGGTGGGTTCAAGAGAACTGTTACTGTTACTGTACTGATTTTAACAAAGAAATCAATTTGCGAAGGCATGTATGTACATGGACACACATACATGCACACACTGCCTCAAAGGTGTAGCTGCTGAAACCAACCTTGAAGGAATCATTAATTGCATTCATTTTGCCCAAATCCTGGCTTTCTGAATTCAAAGCTGGACAGATTCACCCAGGATAGACAGCTCTGCAGCCCAGCTGCCATCCTTTGGGGGACAAAACAAACAAACAAAAAGCAAACTCCAACCTAATGAATCATTCATATCTACCCTGAAACATGGAACAGTGCCAGTATGTTTTATGCTAACTAACAGTGCTAATCTGATCTAATTTACAGAGACCGATGTCAACTGTGCATCACTGGAACAAGTCAACACCAGTCTGCTGTGATTTTCCAATTCATCTGGAATTCACATCATTGTATCGCTCTGATGAATTTGCAAACGCATGGATATAGTGTTTCTCACATTCCAGCGAATGCCAGATTTAGGATGATTAAAATAACTGCATTACAGTATCAATGCTGATTTTGAAAATGTATTAAATGGGAGTATGAGACTGGAGAGGAGATTACATTTAATTTGTGCTTTATTTCAGATTCATTATTTCAAAACTGTGTAGTCATGGTTTGTAATTACTGCACAATAGCTATCATTCACTTAAGCCAGGGTCAATTAAAGGTAAAGGGAATATTTTCTGGATCTCCATGCTCTACCAGAAAAACCTATTCAAGTTTGTTTGAGCACTTTTAGGTAGGCCTGTACACCAGCTTGTAAATGCAAATATTTAAATCAGCCAATGGTGTGGCAGTAACTAAATGCATAAAAGCATGGTTCAGAGATCATCTGTTTTTCAGACCAAATGTCAGAATGGGAAAGAAATGCGATCTAAGTGAGTTTGACCATGGAATGATTGTTGACAGGGTGGTTTGAATATCTCAGAAACTGCTGATCTCCTGGGATTTTCATGCACAACAGTCCCTAGAGTTTGCAGAGAATGGTGCAAAAAACATCCAGGGCCAGACTGGTCAAAGCTGACAGGAATATGACAGTAATGCATATGACTGATATAAATGGTATGCAGGAGAGCATCTCTGAACACACAACAAACAAACAAAGTGGATAGGCTATTGCAGCAGACATGAGGACCAAAGTTGTACTAATGAAAGTCAACAAAGCCATTATGAGAAACAAGAAGAAACAGAAGTTAGAGACATTGGCCAAACCTTGGGTTTACCAAAATCAACAGTTAATAATTAAGAAGAAAGAACGGTGAGCTGACTAATCGCGAAGGGACTGGCAGGCCAAAGAATATCTCCATAGGTGATGACAGAAGAATTCTCTCTGTAATAAAGAAAAATCCCCAAACACCTATCCGACAGATCAGAAATACTCAGGTGTGGATTTGTCAATGACCACTGTACTCAGAAGACTTCATTAACAGAAATACAGAAGCTACACTGTGAGATGCGAACCACTGGTTAGCCATAAAAACAGGATGGTCAGGTTACAGTTTTCCAAGTAACTACTTGTTACACAGTTCTATACAAAAGTATTGTAGACAGATGAGATGAAGATTAATTGTATCAGAGTGAAGGCAAGAGTAAAGTATGGAGGAGAGAATGAACTTCCCAAGATCCAAAGCACACCACCTCATCTGTGAAACACTGTGGTGGGGGTGTTATGGCCTGGGCATGTATGTCTGCCGAAGGTACTGGCTCACTTATCTTCATTGATGATATAACTGCTGATGGTAGTAGCAAAATGAATTCTGAACTGGATAGACACGTCCCATCTGCTCAAATTCAAGCGAATGCCTCAAGACAATGATCCCAAACATACTCCCCACGCATCAAGGCATCAAAGCTGAAAAGTGGTAAATTGAGTCAAGTCAATCACCTAATCTGAACCCAATTGAGCATTGGGCATGTTTTATTACAAATCTCAAATTGTGGAGTACAGAGGCAAATAAATCAATTATGGGTTTCAAACATTATGGAGGGAATTTGCCTGTAATCTAACCTATATTTAATACAAACTGTTGAGTTACATTATATGCTAATGCAATTAAACAAAAAAAACCCTTAAATTAATCAAATTAATCTGCTGATTAAATCTTTATTGTAATATGTTCATTCATAATGTTTGGGACAAATACATATTTTTCTTGATTTATAATCAAACAATTCACATGTGGTTAAAGTACAGATTCTCAGCTTTTATTTAAGGGTATTTTGATTCATTTTGGTTCCACCAAATTTAGAAATTACTGCATATATTGTCCCCACATTTGTTTAACTCCTGCTCATGAGTGTTACACAAATCAGGCCACACTCAATCAATATACTTAGGCTATACACAAGATAAATTAGCTCCCTTTATTCCATTTTGAATCATGAAGCCTCTTTAAAGTTCCATTTCTCTTCACCTGCACTGATTTAGTAAGTTGAGCTCTCTCTGACCGCCGCCGATTCAATGCTGATTCATAATGGAATTGGCCGAAAAGCCACTGATAAGATGCTACTGGCATGAATTGTGTGGGAAACACTGCAGAAACTAAACGCTTTGCTGGCTAACTTTATTAACTGCAAACTAAATTTCTGCGCTGTATTACATTATACATGGGTGACCAGGGGTCAGAAATCCTAACAGTTTCTAAATCTTTAATCAATTTACAATGTCTCAAACAATTTGTATTTTAACAGACCAAAGAATCATACTCAATGGATTAAATGGCAACCACGCTTAATTATAAGCATAGCTAATTCAACACAAGCCTATACTGGCTTAATCAGTTTAAAATGGAAAATCTAATTCGAGGTCAGTGATGATTATTCATTTGCAAAACATGCAATCAAATTTTGTGGAATGCAACTGATCATTAACTTTGTTAGTCCCTCAATTTGAACAGGCAGTGCATTAAATTACAAGTGGTGGTCATTTAATCTAAGTCGCATGACTCTTTTGTCCTCAATTTTGTGTAACTAATTTTAAATGAGTAGCATAGTTTTCTAGGATGTCATTCTAGATCTTTTGCCATCCAATCTTGATGTGAAAGAAATGAAATCATATCTGTAAAATTGGCTTGACTATGAATGGCATGTATTCAAAGCCAACTTCACCAAGGAAAAAAATATTTTTTAATAAAGTACTTAAAGGAATACTTCAGCATTTTTGGATCTTAACCCCTTTGTGCAGACTCCCTATTGGCAACCCTATCCCATTTTTGCAGTGTCCTAATTTAAGGCTTTATAACTCCAGACGTGATCATCACAGAGACTTGAAAATTGGTTTCAATGAAGCAAGACACTTATACACTTTCCTAACTTAGTATCATGATACCTAAATTATGAAAATGAAGTGCTACAAACACAAAACAATGTAGGTGAAAATGCAAAAAAATAAAAATATGTTTTCCTTTATTTTTTAATGAAATACTGACCCCAATTGTGAAATGAGTGAACCTATACATTTCTGAATGATAAACTCCTTTACCACAAGTGCCCAAAATCTGAGGGTGATGTGCAGAACTACTAACGATCGATGGAGCAAAATGTAAGCAGTGTACCCAGGTGTTTAAGCAGTGTTTTGATAGTTAACTTTGGTCACTTTTGCTCTGTTTGTTTGTTTCTTGTTTAAAAAAAAAAAAAAAAAAAAATTGGCCCTCGTCCTTATCTTTGTTGTACAGGTAGCAGTTCAAATTGTACTTCCCTCTAGGGTCTTTCAGCGAACTTATCCCTGGTTATGGATATGCACTTTGTTGTACGTCGCTCTGGATAAGAGTGTCTGCCAAATGCCAATAATGTAATAATGTAATGTAATGTCCCTTAGAGCCATATTTTACAGTTAGACAGGTCTGCATTTCACCCTTTTGCCACCTACCAACTCAATCCAGGTCTAAGGCACAAGTTTCACTAATGAACAATTTTTGTTGATAATATGCTGTTGAGTTTGCCTTTGATATAGCTAAATCCCACAAGCAAGAAAACTGCATCAGCTACATTGTATTTATTCATCATTTGTTCATAGTTTTTATTCTTCTTTATACTTTTAATTCCTGTATTTATTTTGGTTTTTCATTGTTTGTGGCTATTCTCATTGTAGAATGTGATCCCTGGGGTACTGTATTTTTGTACAATTCAGCATTTTCTGCCTTCAATATCAGTTCTGTTTTTTTGCAATACCTCAATTGGAGGGCCTTTTCCAAATCACCGCAATTATGTTCTAACTGGGCTATTAATTACAATCTGTATTTTTTTCAAATTAGAGGAAAACTAGTATTGCTGTGCAAAAATCCTTTGATAGCTGCTCATTTCAAAGCTGGATTGGATACGGAATCTGTATTGATGCAAATGAATTCTGCAAGTTTTTGTTTAAGCTGAGAGAGAAGTTTTGAACCTCCACCTAGTGGGTCTAACCGGAAACAGATGTCAGATGACAGCCAGAAGTGTTCCTTGTAAACTTATTCACGCACGTACAGGAAATCGCATACTTGCGAGGGAGAAAATTGGTTTTCGGAGAGGTATGTAGTCGTTGCAGGTTTATTTGCGATTTGCAAGTGACGAATTTCATGAAACACGTTTCGATTAGATATTGTGATCTGCGAGCGAAAACAAGCCCCAGATTAACATTATATATGTTCTCATGTTAATAGTATTAATCGCTCATGACACTGCATATGGGTAGTTATAAACAAAAGTAGTTTAAAATAACTAGACATGTTCAAGGAAAAGTTTTTAGCAATAAAATGACCTGTATGAATTTGAAAGTTAACTTGTTGGTTAACGATAGTGGTCCCCATAACATTTTTGCAAGTCCCGATTCAATGAACTTTACTAATGCAACCGCCCCGTAATGTTATGTTCATTTTGGAAACCCAAGTTTCAATCAAGGGGGTATGATGCCAACCCCGAATCTTGCTTTGAACATAAATTGCAAAGCTACCTGCTAGCTAGATAGCTAGCTAGGCAAACACCTTCCAATAAGTTTATGTCTCAAAAACAAAACACGTCAGTCACTTGACGGCGTATTACAGCTGTAATTAATTGGCTGTCGATCTGGCCAAATTACCGACCCATCACCTCCGTTTCCACGTCATCTTGTAGGGGTGGTGAATTCCTAATGATAGGCACGGTCACTCGCGAGTCCAATCCAGCACGATGGGCCTCCGCCTCATCTGTGGAATCAAGTGGCAACTTTTTACCGCGGTAGTTGATCTTCAGCACGGCTGGGTAGATTAAGGAGTCTATTCCTTGGAGCTTTGCTCTCACCACCCTGAAAGCACTTGTTCATTGCGTGCTGCCTGCAATATAGCAATAGAATCTGAACAGCATTGTACCAGGCCTACTTGTGTTGAGTACACACAATGGGCTCTGTCGATTTCAAGCGGTGTCGATGAAGAAAGGCTGGGTACCCAGCCATCCTCAGCCCAATCGGTAGGTTCGCCAACTTGATATTGTTTTGTCTGCTCCGGTCTTCCAGCTCGTTGATTTTCTTGTGAAGGGTTTCAATTTTGGCAAGGCAGTGATTGATTGGCGTCTTTTTTTGTTTTGTGCAGTGAGCGTAGTGGAGAGTTTTCACTTTAGCTGATATGTAGGTCATATTTTTAGTTTGCGTTGTCACCTCTTCCCTGAGACTTTTAAGGATGGCTCCATTCTCAGCGATATATTCTTTGATAGGACTTGCAGCCCCTAAGGCCTTGGTTAACATATGGGAAAGCGTGCAGTGCATGGAATCGGTTTGGGTGTTGATAGCTCATGCTATCACATCGGCGTGGTCATCGTTAGAGTTTGCCAATTTCCAAAGTTTTTTAGGGGTCCCAGCTACTTTCCTGGATGCTGCCATCGACAGATGAGGGATTGAGAAATATAAAATTATAACTGAAAACAAACTATTTACATAAAATAGGGGTCAACATTTGGGAGCTCAGAGCTTGGTGACCATCTTGCACTGAAAAAGAAACAACCTGCAGGATCCTGGTTCACCAGACAGGGGGCAGGCGGGGTACTGGATGGCCACAGAGAGTCTCAGGAATGACAACCACAGGAGATCCAGTGGCTTGGGCTCCGGAGACTGAATCTGCAATGTCTGTCATTCCGACGTGCAGATTCTGGAGACACTCTTATAGAGAGTGAATCTCCGATTTGTGTTGCCCCAGCCTTTGTCCTTGAAGTTGGATGGCTTCCTGGTGGTCAGCTGGTTCCATTTCTGGCCAGATTTTTCTGTCAGAGTTTCGGATTGAGGAAACAGCAACCTGGCAGACAGATCAATAAAGGATAATTACAATCGCAGTCGGGGTCACTAGCTAAAGTCCAAACACAGGGCAACCAGACACAGCAAGTTTACTAGCTGCTATAAGTTGGTGCTTACTAGTTAACTAGCTATGTTTTATTACACAGTGTTAATTTTTATGTTTTTATTATAATTTTTTTATGTATTCTCTTTTGCAAGGATGCCCTTAGAGAAATGCCAGAGAGTGCCGTTGACAGTGGGGTGCCAGTGGGGGTGAGAGTAGTTTTTGGGTTAAGGAGATGCAGGTCAGCATACCTGTATCGCGACCAGGGGCTTGTTCCAGCAACTCTATAGTTGCCACTCGAACACCCTACTGCTAGGCTATCCTGCTGTCCATTTAATTTATCTCATAATATTTGGCACACTAAAGAACATTCACATGAATCCATGCCTTAAGTAAAAATAAAATATTACCTTTCCTCAGACATGATGTGGTCATGCTGTGATTTTACTACAGCTGTGAATCCACTTAAATTTCTGTGTACACCCAGCGAAACCCATCAATCATATTGCAACATGGTGTGACAATTTATAAACCATGGCAGCCCAAGAGGCACTACCTCAGAAACATGTGCCTACGAGGTTAGTGTAGAGCAGTCATGTAGGCCAAGTCTTGACTGCTTTTGTTTCTATGAAACACACACAAAAAATGGTGGCGAGTGAGCTGCTAACTTCTTTAGTATGCATAGTATATCTCAGCAGCTATACTTTAGGGGTGCAAGCACTTTAACATACAATTGTGCAACGACAATCGGAACTCCACTACTTCAACCTTGTCCTTATCCCGCTCTTCAGGAATCAGCAAGGAGCCTGAGAGGAAGAGAGAGGCTGAAAGAAAAACATTTCCTCCCTCCTCGCTTCCTCGCAAAATAAAGCCTCTTATGCAGAAACGCCAGAGCACTCAGCCTCTCTGCCTGTACAGTTTTTCTACCATTACCGTCTGGCACCTGTCGTACCATCACAGCAAGTCAGAGGAGGCTGCTTCACTTATAGCCAACGCAAGTCCAAGTAACAGCTTGCACTTAGGTAGGGAACCCTTAGCAGCGTTGCTTTTGATTTGTTCAGTTCTCAGACTACGCTGATCTTCACAGAGCTTTGACTATTCCTGCTCATCCTTTGGATAAGGAACAGCCTATGTCTTCCGAATTGGCACTGAAACCTGGCATCTTAATTGATGAGCTTTACATTGCAAGTGTTGAGTGAATTCTACCGGTCAGTGATATGAGACAAGCATTTTTTATATGCTAACAAATAAATACACACCATGGATGTTGTGTTCTGCCTTGGCTTGCCTGATTTTTTTGTCTGTATGATGTGAAAGTTCAGATTTACTGCTTACATGGTTCTCTTGCAATTTATATTTGGCTAAATATGTAACTGCTTTCTATCTGTAAAAAGTATCTTGGAGTCTTTAAACCTTTCATAAACATTAAATGATCCAATTATTTTTGTTTTGTTAAATGCTGGAGGCCATACGATTCGATAAATTAAAAATTCCTATTTATTTGTGACCTAATTATTTTTTCTACGTCTCTCCTGTACCTTTTTCTTTTAAACAGTTTTTTTTTTATTCGGGACAGAACTGTATGTATGTCATAGTATTGTGCACAATTGACCACAAATGAACACAAGGAAATATAAAAAAATAGCATAGGCTGGGATCTTTAGACTTCAAATTACCAAACTAGCTATTGGTAACTATGAATTATGTTGAGGAAATTATGGATGGTCCTTAATGACCTTTTAGCAGTAGTTCATTTTGAAGTTACACACTGAATGGGACCTCAAACTGTTTTTGACACATTAGTTGTACAGGTGTTTCATCACCAGGGAGCGACAATATGTCATTGCTATGTTGGAAAAGTAACACATATTCAAGTCGTATTCATTCATTCATTTTATTTGCTTTTGTGATGCACCATAGGCATAATATTCAGTGAAATGAAGCGATGCAGGTACAATGGTGTGATGTGTATTTACCCGTTCCTGATTTCCCCTGTTATTGCATATCTGTCACACTGGTTTCAAATCTTTAGACACATTGCAATATTAGACAAAGGGATAGGGAGTAAACACAAAACACATTTTTTAAATTATGAGTGCAACTTTATTAAACATCCATCAGGTGAAATCAGGATGGGGTAAATACTTTTTCACAGTATGAACATGTGATTCGTAACAATGGAATATTGTATAGTTACAATTATGTGGCCCTATTTGTGGCTATGAAAACTGCATGCATTTCATAGGTTGCATTTCTTTGACAGTGTGAACCTGATATATCACGATTGTTGTCCGTTCCCATTTTAAAAGTTAAATTTCGAGCTTGTGTGTGGCGTTGATAACAAAATGAATGAACAAACCCTGTTATTGTAATCAGTTCAGTCCACTATAACAACTGTCACTGGATACAAAGAGACAGTAAAATGTAAAGGCCAAGTACTAGCAGTCAAAATGGTAAGACATTATACAGATGTTTTAAAACCAGGTTTAAATAATTTTGTAAAGTTTTCCAGTAATGCTTTTTTAAAAACAATCTATTTTACTAAAACAAGTAGACCCAAGATAAGCAGCTTTCTCCTTATGTTAGATGGCACTGTTCATAAAAGACTCCAAGGATGTAATGTTTGCTGTCACAAAGTGTTTTAGGTTTGTGAAAGACTGCCTGCTGTAAATAGGAGCAAGCCGAGGTCACGTTTGCCTTTAATTTGCTTTCTAAAAAGAACTGCCTCCACTGAAAATATTCTTGGTGCCGTTTGATCAATATCGGTCTGAAGTATGCTTTTAAAAATTATTTTAGTGCTTAGTTTCATAACACATTTTACTTGAAAGATAAAGTGACTTCGATGATGTGTTTGAGAGGAAAAACAACTGAAATAGGCCCCAGATTTATTTATATATTTACCTATACAAATCCCCAGTGGATAACTACGTTTTATTAGTATAAAGCAGACTGAGGGTAGGGGGACATTTGGAATGGATTCCTAAAAGCACAATATCAATAAGCAAAATTACTACAGTCAACTATATTTGAATATATCTGCAATTCGTCAACAAGATGTTCCATCCAAGTGGCAGGTATGTCAGACTTATGTCATTCAAAGTAAGTTCGCTTTTCTGCTCTATCAATTTTCAGTTATAAATGGGTTCTATACACTCAGTGAGCACTTTATTATGTATTTATTAGACATTTTTTTAGACTTCTACTGCTGTAGCATCTGTAGCATCTGTATCCACTTAAGAGTTATGATGCGTTGTGTGCTCAGAGATGCTCTTCTGCATACCACTCTTGTAATGTGTGGTTATTTAGTCACCTTCCTGTCAGCTTTGACCAGTCTGGCAATTCTCCTCTGACATCTCTCATTAACAATGTGTTTCTGTCTGCAGAACTGCTGCTCACTGGATTTGGTTTTGTTTTTTGCATCACTCTAGAGACTAGTGTGTGTGAAAATCCAAGGTGATCAGCAGTTTGCGATACTCAAACCACCCTGTCTGCCACCAACAATCATTCCACGGTCAAAGTCTCTTAGATCACATTTTTTCCCCAATCTGATGGTTGATGTGAACATTAAATGCAGCTCTGTAACTGCATCATATAATCGCATGAATAAGTAGGTGTAATAAAGTAAAAATGTTCTTAAAAGTTCTCAGTGTGTGTATTATATATTATCAGTTATTTGTGGGGATCCTTTATTTTCTGTTAAAATGGAGGTCCCTCACAGTATCTATAAAGACATAGGTCCTCATATCTGGTTGGATTGAATAGACATAAGGGATCAAGCACCCATATGTTAGCCCTGCCCCACCACTGTCAAAAAGGATAATAGTTTTACACACACATTTGGCACAGATTATGCGTGTGCTCAAAGCCTGGATATCTCCTCAAAGCCTATAATATTGCACTTAAAGACGGACTTTCCTCACACAAGCAGTGCTGTAAAAGCACACGCCAAGAAATTTGCATGCACAGAGTTTGGGGTTGTGTACACGTCTTCTGCATTTCCACTAATTATTTGAGGCATTAATATGTCACCATAGTTCTGTCTAGATAGACGTTATCAGGGTGTTAGCCACATAGCCTTTTTGTCTCTGTTGATTGAAAGCCAGACTTCGTTCAAATACCGAGTGTGAGTTTTTGTGTTCTCCCCTTCTCTTTGCACTCTGGTTTCCTTCAACAGTCCAAAGACATGCAGCAGGCTAACTGGAGACCTAAATTACTTGTAGGGGTGAATGTGTCTTGTTGACAATTCCTGCCTCTCACCTCCTACATTCTGGTTCCAGCTCCCCTGCAACCCTGACGAGGAATAAGACGTTTAGAAAATGGATTGATTGAGACACATTGCTTCTGACAGTACTCTACTGTTGTCATTCTCTTATGGCTCCTCCTTAGAGAGAAAAGCAGAACGCGTTTGTTTCCTTGAAGGCAATTAAACAGTCGCGCTTGGTTCCCCATTCACATCTGGGCATCTAGATGTCAACCACAGCATTGGTGAGAGAGTCAGAAACTCAATAAATATGGACCCAATTTCACACAAACAGCGATTACGTCATGTCATCAGTCTAGCAAAAAGGCTCCAGAGGGCCAGTTATTAGTGTTTGCTCTGTGGGTGATTTGTGTTCGCCACTAACCCTTACCTGTGAGGGAGCAGTCTATCTTGGTTGGATGCTGATGTTAGTGTTGTCTCATTATTCTCAACTGTCCCATAACAGTTTGCCATCTGCTGTGCCTTTATGACAATTTATTTTCACCAGGGACAGGGACTTTGGCAAGAGAACTGCACATTTCTGACCATTTTAAAATTAAGTGAAACTATGCTAGGACATTGTTTGAAAGCAAATGTGTACCACATTATACAACAGATTCATTTTATTGGACTTGTGCATGAGCAAGTCTTTTTTTCTCAGAGGTAAATATGTCTGTTTGACGTCTCGCTAAATCTGCTGCTATATTAGCAAAGTGCAGTTCACTTAGAAGTGACTGGAAGATGACGCCCAAGACACAACTATTAATTAAGCCACGAAGCCCAGCCATTCTGAACTTTGTGCCTGACCTTTCGCTTGAACTACAGTATCTGCCCTTAAACTGTAAAAGTGTGTTTGGTGAGGGCCTAAAGTGAACTTGTGTGTTGCGCTTTTGACTTTGCACTTAGACTTGAGATAATTAAATTAACGCATAAAAGCATGCAGAAATTGTCAAAAGGTTCAGCTGTTTTTCAGACCAAATGTCAGAATGAGGAAGAAGTGACTTTGACCGTGGAATGATTATTGGTGCCAGACATGATGGTTTGAGTATCTCAGAAACTGCAGAACCTGGGCAGCAGCAGAACCTACAGCAGCAGAAGACCAATAAGTAAAAAAAATAAGTCTAATAAATACCTAATAAAGTGCTCACTGAGTGTACATTTGTGTTCCTATTGAGTTAGAGAGAAAACCATAGCAAAAATGTAAAAATAATGTCCACCATATTTTTTTCCAACATCTAACCTGCTTACACATTGTGATTGTCTGTATATTATATAACGGTGGAGATTAGTATGTGCGTGTAAGTGGGGGATTGTTATTGCATTGTTGAAGGCCCTGTCTCTGACCCCACTGTCCACCATTGGAGGATGGTAAATATATAAAAGGTAATCAATAGATGGATATAATCATAAAATTCTAGAGACTATTAAAGGTTATTTTCAAGATTTCAGGTTTTAATACAGATATTTTGCAATCCTTGTCAAATGCATGTTGAATTATACCGATTTGTGAAGTACATCTATTACTGTGATCTTCTCCTTCTCCCCTCTACCTCCCACTAGAGGTAAATGGACCATCATATAGCATGCACAGATCTAGGTCACTCCATTTATCACAATGCCAGTGGAGATGCTGTGTTAAATTAGCCATGTTTTTCTCTAGCTGACCTTTGCTAATAAAGACACCTCTTGACCAGGAAAAGTTTGTTTGGGTCACTCCAAATGACACCAACCTCAGGGTTCCCATTTTGTCAGAAAATATGTTCATTTATATAAGTTGTGAAAAGCTAATTTATGAGCGGCAAGCCCCATTGGATAAATATCACAGCAGGTATCACTGGCATGAAGCTCGAAGCATTTGTTTTCAAAGCATGATACTTCTTGCAGTCTGGTTTGCTGTTGTTTTGCACTATAGAATATTAAATTACTATAATCTGGCACACAAATGGAAAAATATTGGGTTTTTTTGGATTGTTTAGAGACTGTATCAAAACCAGTTTTACATGCTGACCTTGCCTCAAACTCCCATAGTTCGTTGCAAAGTCATTGCCCATGATGCCTATGGGATACTGTTGAAATTCTTGATAGAAATTGTATTTCAGTGTGAAATTGTAAAACAGGTTTGGCTGAGTCATGTATCAACCTCTTGAATTGAACCTCTTCGATTAAATCACAGAACTTTGAAAAGTCAAAGACATATCCATTTTTTATTGTTCACAAGACTTTCGTTAATTTTTTAACTTGTGCTTTTGAGCCTTTTGTCCATCGAAGCCTTTCGACCATCCATGATTTGTATTGTTGAATGTTCTTTGTTTGCAAAAGAAAAGTGAGTCTCCCACAGACCTCTGACATTTTTTTAGATTTCCCCAGCTGGGCCGAAACTTGGTGGCGTCACTAACCCTGTAAACAAACGTGTGCAGAAAGAATGTGCATTTAATCCAAAGAAAGTAGTCAGTTTAAGTATATATGGCATATATTATCCTGTTAAATTGATTGTCAAAAGGTTTTGACTACCTCTTTTAAATCGAATAAAATTTTAATCAGAATGCAACGATGTGTTCCGATTCAGTGGTTACATGAGCTTCTAAAATAGTTATAATAGCACATGTATCAGGGACCAGAACAACCCAAGAGCAAGACCACAGGTGACAAAATCCAAGTAAAAGTCTTGGTTTGGAGCAGATCAGACAGACAGGGGTTGATATCCAGCAAACAGTAATGATTGAGATTAGGCAGTTTGAGAACAAGAGTCCAGGCAAAGGGTCGGTACACAAGCAAACAGGTTCAGCAGGGATAATCCAATAAGTGGTCGATGTCACAAGCAAAAGGTTGATAACCCACGGGCAGTCCAAACAAAAGGAGAATCCAAAAATCAAAAACTGAATAGCCAAACAGTCCAAACACAATTGGTCAAAATCAGAACAAAAGGGTAAATCTAGAGATGGAGGTCTAATACAAAACAGATATACACAGAATGGCTCTCAATTCCAAGCGTAATCCAGTCTTCCAACTGTCACGTGCCTGACATTTGTGCATACAATGAAATGTGAAGGTGAAAGTGTGACATACTGTCCTCACTACTCCAAGATGGCGAAGGGCTGCTGCATGTTCAGCTCCCATAACCTTCACCACAGCAGGTAGGTGAGTATCACCAGTAGCATACCTAACATATGTGCACAAATGAAACTGAGTCAAACAATCATGGGGCTTAAATAGAAAGACAAGCAGCTGCCATTAATTGGGAATCGGACTGCACCCGGAAGACAATTGGAGTCAACAGTCAGCATGAGGGTCCTAATTACCTTTGCGCCACTGATAGCCAAAGTTAAGCCAGTTATCATAATGTCAGAAACATGGCAAAGTGCCCTCTAACGACTCAGAGGTAATGTTTTATTATTATACTGCAGTTATAAAATCAGAAGTCATAATAAAAGCTAAGTACCACACATCTATTACAGCAAAGCAAAGCAAAAAAAAAAAAATACATTTTTGTAGTAAAAATGAGTGGTGTAGATTTACTAAATATAGTCTCTTTAGAGTGGGAAGTAGAAAAACAGTCATTCCATGATTTATTTGTGAGTGACAGGCTGTTTCTACATGAAAAATATGTATAGTTTTAAATTCAATGAAGAAGCTTCATCTCAGGGGTTCAGATGAGGGTGGGTCATTTTTGACCCAGTGGACATGGGGTGCATTCAAAATATGAAGACAGTACAAGGGTTAATTGGAAATATAATGAACTAAAACAAAAAAATAATAGTTATTGACATAAGCTTTATTTTCCAACATGCACAAAGCACTGCACTTTATTAATGATTCGATGGAATCAACCAAATTTTTCAAATAAAATAATATTTCCCCAAAACACAGGTTCCACAATTTCTGGAACCCCTGATTTAATACTTTGTGCAAATAACCTAGCAAAGATGACAGCTACAGGTCTTTTCCTATACTACATTACATTACATTATTGGCATTTGGCAGACGCTCTTATCCAGAGTGACGTACAGTTGATTAAGCAGGAGACAATCCTCCCCTGGAGCAATGCAGGGTTAAGGGCCTTGCTCAAGGGCCCAACGGCTGTGCGGATCTTATTGTGGCTACACCGGGATTAGAACCATCGACCTTGTGTAGGATACCCCCTCTTCAGTTCAGACCACAGGATTCTCAGAGTATTTAAGTCTGGAGACTGAGATAGCCATTGCAGAACATGGTTGTAGTTTTTACTTAAACATTGTGTGGATTTTGATGTATGCTGATGGTTGACAAAGGAATTTTGCATGTTTCTTACCTCATTTGTATACTCTAGTAAAACAGGAAACGATGGAATGATACAATAGTTCCTTTAGACTGAGATTAACTCAATTGTATTGCCAATTTCACTTTGATTTTATCTGCAATAATTGTTAGAGGTGCCAATAATTTTGGCATCTGTGGTTTTCAGAAAAAAAAAGATTACTAAATACAAAACATTGAAACATGACAGCAAATGTATTGAAATAAAAGTTTTTCGTTTTCCGATATGTTTGAACATAAAACAGATCACATAGTCCATGTTGTTTATTATATGCAGCCCTTTCCCCTCTATTTCTATTCAGGGTGCCAATAATTCTAGAGCCCACTGTATTAGTGACATGTTTAGTGTTGAGTATTTGTTCAGTGAAGAGACCTACATTTTCAGAAATACTATTTGGCTGTAATAGACATCCAGCCATTTGCCTGGGTTGGATAAGAGCTTTTGCACACTATAAAGAGATTGAGGGAGAAAAAGAATTATCGGTTTCAGTCACTGCTGCCCAGAGACTCAGAAGACATTTAATTCTTGCCTGGAATAAATGAATAGAAATCTAGCTCACAGACATAAGGAAAACAGATTAACACACAAGTGTCAGGCAAAAAAGTTACATTGTTCCAGTTTACACTGTAAACTGTACACGGTTTACAACCTCTAAAATGAATTCTGAGGGGCTTTTAGCCTTTTGCCCAGAATTCAGTAAGACATTGCAGCTTATGTTGTCGTTTTGAGTGAGACGGGTGCGTGGGGGGTTGGACCCAAAATGCACGACTCTGAAACAGAGGTGTAATAAAGTCCCGTTAGGGCTTTATTCAGGCAATGTCCAGTGAACGTAATCAAAAAACAGGCAATGTTCAAACACGTAAAATCCAGCCAAAACCAAAGTACAGTACCGAGGGAGAAGGCAGTCTCGTAATCGGTACACCATTAAAAAAATAATAATAATTTTTTCAAAAGTCCAGTAGCCAGGAAAGCTGTCAGCGGGGCAGAAGTACAGGCGGACGGTAGGCAGGCTCAGGGTTGATGACGGCGCAAGAGTCAAGACCGAAGTCTGCTCCACGGGGCAAAAGCACAAAGACAGCAGGCAAAGTCGTGGTACAGGCAGGCAATGGTCAACAAAACAGAAGTCAATAATCTTTGAGACTAGACTAACATAATACGTGACATGACAATAACGTAACTAAGACAATAACTAAACATGAAACATGACGTGACAAACATGAAACGTTACATTGAGTTTTAAAAACAAAACGTAAAAAATAACTAATGTTTGTATTTCTGTCCACAAGGAAAAAATGTGCAGTACAATTGCATCAAGTAATTAAATATTGTACATTCTGTAGTCTGCTTAATCACGACTGGGATAACTGAGAACAGTCACTGTTGACTTAATTGAAGGAAAGTTTATTTGCCATTATTCATTTAGATAAAAAGGATACAGCCTTGAACGACATGCATATCTTGCTATAGAGTCCCATCCCCAACCACAGGGGTTAATCAAAGCTCAGCCATATGATATCACAGAATATCATAACGATTTGCAATGCGAATCTGACTTTGAGCCTTTTGCCCAGATTTCTGTTAGTCATTACATTCAGTTAGACATGACATCCATTGCTTTTGTGGAAAAACAAAATGTAAAAAGTACTAACATGTTTTTTTCTGTCCACACGGAAAATAAATAAATTTGCACCCAATTGCATCAAATAATCAAGTATTGTACATTTTGTAGTCTGTATAATCACAACAACAATGTCATTTTGGGTGATATTGACAGCTATGGACTCTGGATACAAAACAATTGCTGTGAAAGATGCAAATATCCTATGATTTGCAAAGTCTAGTTGCTTCCACACAAAGTCCATGGATTCAGAGACCAGGACCCCATTCATTCTACTGCAGCACCAGAGCTGTAGCACACATTTTGTTTTCCTTGTTAGAAGAAAATGTATTTGACTGGAACACAGCATCATTTAACCAATATGTGGCATTTCCAGCGAAGTCGACAGGAAACAGAGGACAAGTCCTGTTCCTTTCTAATACAGTGACTGTGCAACCCCCTCAAACAACTAGAACCATCTCTTATTTTGTTGACTTGTTACGGTAGCTCCACTACGAAAATACTCCAAAACAAAAATAAAATGTATTTTGTACGTGTAAACTGTGACACAGGATTGCGACACAAAATGATGCTGTTGGCACATAGACTCAGTGACCAATTTATTAGGTAGACCTGTGCACCAGCTTGTGATACATTGAATCAGCCAATTATGTGGTAGAAACTAAATGCATAGGCAACAGCAGCAGAATACTTGATAAGTCTAAAAAATAAGTCGAATAAATACCTAATAAAGTGAACACCTAACTGAGTGTATTTACTTAGCTATTTAGTGCTATTATGTGTCAGTGCTCAGGAGAGTCTTAACATAGCTGAAAGAAGACTGGATTGTATTTTATAAAGTTAGTGGTATGGATTGTTGCTTTTATGTCCATAACTGCTGAACATAATTTATTGAATAAATGAAGTTTTTTACCATGTTTTATTTGGGCATGTCTTTTTTTTCTGGAGTCTAACATGCTGTTCAATACTAACAATACTAACACCCAATATTACCCAGGTCAGAACCCTAAAAGGACATAATGAGGACATATTGCAAATAATATAAGGAAAGAACATTAAGCAGTGCAAATGCAAAACAAGGTTTTCTTTTGGCAAAGCAGTCCTCTAACCAGGCAGGTAATTTGTTGCAATAGCATTGTGGGAATGGACTATAAGTGTAGTTACACAACTACATGGATGAGGTCAATAAGAGAGCGGGAGTAGCATCGTGTTCTTCTTAAGTGATCTATGCCTCTGTTTTCTTCCCAGTACATAATCACTAATTGGGACTCTAAAGTCATTGCCATGCCACTTGGACCCACTCAACCAGCACTTCTCCAGTGCCTTTCACTATGAGTCAGTAGCTGTTTACTTTGAGGCCCTGTTGTGGACAAAAGAGCAGTGAAATCTGTGTGTGAGCAAATTAGAAATTAGAAGCAATACATAAGCAAGTTAAAATGTTCTGTGTATGAGAAAATTAAAATGTTATGTTTCACAAATATAAATATACAAATACATATAAAAAAAGGTTTAAGGTTTATATTTTTGGTTGGTCCAGGACCAACGACATTCCAAGGAACCTTAGAGCTGTAACCCCTGAAAGCTAAGACATATTATTTGAAGCAATTCTCAAGTCTTTCGCACCTAAATCTTGAATAATATTTAATTTACTAATTGTCCATCTTCAGGATTCATTATGTATTTCTAATACATTCTAATACTCCCATTTTTTTTATTATTAAAAGGGATTTAGATTTCATGACTTACCATTTTTGATGTAGTAAGACTTTGTAAAGGTGATATTTCAGCCTGCAAAGTGAAACTCAGGTTCTGTATTTTTCATCATTAGCCCATTTAAAATGTCTCTGACTGCTAGCCTAGCCGTAGCTGACAAATCAGAGAGACTTTCTGAATTTGCTTTCATCTTACTGCTCAGTCCTGCACTCAGGATTTATTTTTTATTTTTGTTACAGTTTTAATCCTCTTGAGGTCAATTTGTAAAAAAGTTCAGGTCTAACTGGACAACTGCACTTGGAATACAGGGTACAGTTGCTCAGAAGCATTCCTTTTTGGACTTTTTTTTTTGTCTCACTAGAATCAATGTACAATATGAATCATTTCAAAGCTAAAGCATGACTCAATTAATCTGTTAACCTTTGTTCATGTATTTGCACAGGCAGGGGTCAATCGTCAGCAAATAGATATAACAGGGGTAATCTAAGACAGGGTTGATGTCACAGGCGAAAGTTTGTAGACAAGTAGGCAATCCGACAAGGCAACATAATCTAAAAGTTCAGTCTGAATTTGACACCAGCAGATTAAAACAAAGACAGAATCAGAATCCAAGAAACAAAAGTTGGAATACACAAAACGGGTCGACCGCTGAAGAGTTAGAGACAAGCACATAGCAATCTGGCAAAGAACCAACGAAAACATACGGGTATAATACACAGGTGATTGAACTGAAATTACAAACAGATGTGAGTGTGATGAACAGGTCAACAAGCTACTGGTGAAATGAATGAATGAAAGGACTACGAAAGAGAGAAAGGACACACCAAAACAGAACAGACACGGAGAGTATGACATGTTAATTTAATGCTTAATTTGTGTATTTGTACATCATTACTTCATGTTAACTACATTAGTTAATGTCAGTTAATGTAACCTTATTTTAAAGTGTGACCAAATCTTTTACAAATTTCTTCAGCAGTTTTTTTTCAACTGTCCCTTCAAGCTGGTATCAGATTCCAGTGCTGACTGTGGCCAGCAGCCCCATCGGGCAAGGCATAATTGGCTCTAGTGCCACCTCGGCAGGGATGCCTTCAGTTAGCCAGAATGACAGCATCTAATCATGCACCAGCGACCACCCATTGGGTGCTTTTGGTTTGCTCATTGAGCACCTAAAGTCTGCACAAGCTTGCCAACCACAGTGTGAAAAGAAGCGGCAGCTGACAGTGCCTTCTCCATAGGAGCACACTTGGTTGTCTGTGCCCTCACAGAACAACAGTGGATGCTTTGATGAGCTTCGCAGTGTGAGCATGATTGGGCATTACAGATTTGGGAGAAAAGGGGTTGTTCTTTTCAGGTAATTAAAAATGTGAACTTTCCAGAGCCCTTTTCTCATCATGGCTTATTTCGGTTTGCTTGAGTGTTCATTTATTGCACTGTTCTCTTGCTTTATTTAGACTATGTTAGTGTATGACATTTCACATCAAATTATTTTATGATTCATTCAATTTCCATCCATCCATCCATCCATCCATTATCTTAACCCGCTTATTCTGAACAGGGTCGCTGGGGGGCTGGAGCCTATCCAAGCATACATTGGTTGAAACACAGAAATACACCCTGGGCAGGTCGTCAGTCCATTCAATTTATTTAAAGATAATTTGTGTATATATACCAAGATATCCAGTTAACCAGGGTTAATATCCAGAATGATAGCCATTTTACCAACTGTTGAATGAAAACTAAATGATATAGTTCAGTCACAGAGGACTGGCCCAGGAACCCACTTTTACCTTGCCTGTATCGCCACTAATTCCCAAAAGTTGCAGTAAAAATATGTTCTAAAAAGTCGGCAAAAGAAAATGAGTATGTGTTTCCTAACTACTGTTATGCGAATATTATGAATCCTGTCTTTACGGATACACCGACTTTTCCACCTCGGCCAAGCATAAAAACTGTTGGTTTATTCCCCCGTTTCAGGCATTTCCATTTGTTCTGTGCAAATTAAATATTTTAAAATAATGGTATCCCCACTATTGGCTACGATACTGGACATGACAAATTCCTTTGTTGATATTGAAGATAACAGTGATAAATGCATATGTAGGGATGCTAAGTATCAAGGTCACATGTACAGTATTTAAGATACACTGAAGAATGTTTTAATGTAAAATGGCAGTAACATTTTTACCTCACATTGCAAGAGCAGATGAATGCATAATTAAACAAATAAATGCACAAACTGCACTATCAAAGTAATATTACAATAGAAAGCCTGTGTGCTGTGGCAGACACATTTCTGAAGTTAACTGAAGGTACTGAAGTGAACTGTTGATACTGAAGCTTCAAAGCAGCAGTTTTCTGAGCAGCTGCTTCAGGTAGAGTTGGTGATTCAAAAGTCATTTTTAATAAAACCTTGTTGGACGATGAGCAATACATGTGCATATTGTCATCGCACATACTTTAATACTGACCTGTAGGGACCAAAAACAAGTAGAGTACAGCCTGTGCAGATACTGCAGTAACTCTTTGAGGTGACATCTTTTCCAGAGGGAGTCCCTAGCTTGAATATTTTTAGATTTTCTTGCTATCATTCCTGATTTATATTGTTTTGGTCATCATGTATAATACATAACTTATCTTTTATAAATTGAAGCCATAGATAAAAATCACATCTACCTGAAAGTCATATTAATAGATAAAAAGTTATTCCTTACAGCAATGGTAATGCATGGTTAAAATGGGATCATTCATATTTCAGCCTGATATGCATAACCGATATATTTCTTTCCTCGCATTCTGAGCGTTCGTTGCCTGCATTCTGTGCCCTGGAGTGATGTGTAACGTTTAGCACTGTGTCGTAAAGCAACAGTGTTGGCCAGCAAATCTGTGAAGGTGGCCTCATGGGAGTCATGAAGAGAAATCACTATGGGTCCTGTGGGGATAGCCAAGCACTGAAAAGTGCTCTACTAAAATCCAATGCTTCCCTTTGCAGTCTTTATCGGTACTATGAGTGCAGTGAGTACATGTCAATGCACAAAATAAATGACAAGAAGCTAAATTGGCTGTGAAACTAAGGTACACCTATATCAGGTAGACTCCATGAGAACTTATTGCTTATGCCATTCTTACCAAACTACTCTCATGCAGGCTAAAAGGTGAGCAATGATTTTTCATGGCTGTAAAGCTATAAGCTATTATTCATTTTCCAAAAAAATAAAAGATTGAGCACACAAATCTGTCACAGATGTGCTGTAGTAGTGTTGGATACAAATATACGATTTGGCCTGCCTGAGGTAATTACCCCTGGACTGAGATAAAGGCTTTTTTTCCCTTCCCTGTCACGGGACGTGGATAAATGAATTAATCAATGCTTTCACTTCACTAGAGTCCATAGAAAAATTATTTACAAAAGACCCACCGAATTGACAAATATACTATGGCTATTGTATTTTAACTCTTGTAGTTTTCACTGTGTTTCCCCAGCCGAAATAATGATACCTTAAAATCACTTTAAATTCAATATTTCTGTTCTACAGGACCTATAAAATAAGACAAACTGAATAGTGCTTTCAAGTTACAGACATTTTAACTTGAAACAAATCTTTTATATATGGGGAAATAAGTAATCTGCTCTTCTGTGATCTTAATCTTGTGGAGCCAACAGAACTTAGCTTGCTGTGGACTACTCGGTTATTATTGTTTTTTTTTATATCTGCACAAAATGACAAAAATAATAATAAAGGAACATATGATTTTTTAATAAGGGATAGACTGCTGTACTAACATGCAGGCTTTAGTAAAAGTTTTGCACACTATTGTTTTTATCAGTGCTCTTCATTATTGCTCTGTCCGGCATTTAGGATTGGCAGTTCGTTCAGTGCCAATCTGAGCAGAGAAAACAGCAGTTGCAGTTTTCAAGCGGAGTGGCAGGGTTTGCTGTACTCCAAGTTCCTGCTTTGAAATTTACACTGCCAGGAAGACTTGCTGAACTATTCTCCCTCCTTCTCCAGTCGTGGTTAGGGAGGAAAAGAGAACGCAGACTACTGCAGTAGCTCCCCCTACTGTGCTCTCAGTACCTTCTCTGTCCAAGTTTGTTTTCATCTCCATCTACAGAGTACCAGTGCTGCACATGTGATATAAGGGGCACCTTGGTTCTACAGTGAACCTGCTGTTCTCATGAAATTTTTATAGATCATTTCCCATAATACACTCTGCAGCCTCTGAATGTTGTTAGATTATGGTGGCTTCTTCTACTGAGTAAACTGAGTGTCTAACATTCCTGTGCACTTTTGGAAACAAATGTTTTTGCAATTTTGTTTTTCCTTTTTATTTCCCCTTAATTTGAATAACAAAATGAAGGAATAATTTGCCCTGCAGAGGAAAAATTAAGAACAAGAGGTCAAAAAAACACTTTTAGGTACAACTAGAATAATGGGGATTTACTACTTGGCCTTATACATATGCTTTTGTCTGGACTTATGATGATAAAGTGACTTCATAGCAGTAGAACTATTTAAAAAGTCAAACCCAATTTACATGTTTACATTTGTAATGCAGTTGAAAAAAATTGCAATAGGCAAAAAGAATGTGTAAATTCTGACATTGAAACATACTTTTGGTAACGCAGTACATCAAATTCAAAATAATATTTTGTATTCATTAATTTAATATTACACTGGGGCCTTGGTAGAAAAGTAAATGTGCGTCTAGTAGTGCATCTCTGTGTGGGTCCCTGTGTGTGTGCATCCCTGCCTGTGTCCCTGCATGTGTGTGCATCCCCGCGTGTGTCCCTGTGTGTGTGTGTGCACGCGTATCTCTGTGTGTCTCCCTGCATGTGTCTGCATACGTGTTCAATGAGGCAGATAAATGTTAAAGTCAGTGGGATTTATTGCTGGCTCTGTAAACTCTTCCACCTCCAGGATGGAGGTCTTCATCAGCTGACCCCCTCTGAGCCCCACTGCTATGGAGGGCGGGGGAGGACGAAGATGGACCTCCTCGTTCAAGGCTTCATTTGGCTTGGCTCCAATGTCCATCTGCTTCTGATGGAATGTGCCTGGGGAATATTCCCAACAGTGATGGAGCCACATTCATCAGAACCTCCATGTTGATTTGAAGTTTTCAACTCAGGCAACCCCACAGGTTAATTGAACAAAGTATTTTAGGATGGCTTGGGGTGATGCGGCCAGATCTAGCAGAGGAGCCTGTACTTTCATCATGATAAATATGCTTTACTGTGACTAATTAGCATCAGCTAATTAAAGAGTGCAGTCGCGAGCATGACCTAACACTCTTCCGAGTTGTAATTGCACTACCATGGCTTGCTTATTAATTGTTTGCTCTTTTCATCCAGCAGCCTGTAATACCTAACAGAGGGTCATTAATAAAGGGATAGCTAGGATAAGCCACAACGAGGACTCAGGGAGATGTTGGGTGGTTTGCAGAGAGTTGAGAATTTTTATATGTACTGTAACAAGCCCCAAGTACTGTGGGTCAATTTAGTATGAGACTCAATTTCATACTTCTGCAACTGAAACTTCCTGGACTTTTAGAATGTATGACTGCAATTTGTTCACATCAGAAAATGACACTGTCCTTCAAGGTTGAATGCCTCTAATTGCCAGCCGTATCAGTCTCCTGACAATTAAGGGTCGAAGGCACACCGCCAATGATAATTTTGAAATTAAATACTTGTAGACATTGAGAAATAAAGAACTGGCAATTTTCTGACTTATTTTTTTTCAAGAACAGTGACCAACATTTCTCATTCAGTCTCAAGTGTTGTGATGGAATTTCAGGTCAGAATTTATTCTAATCACAACACATTTTGTGGGAATAATGGACAATTCAGGCTGCAGGAAATATGTCTCAGTATTTAATAGGGGAATGCCCTGACAGATTTATGTGTATCACCATTATATTTTTATTTTTTTCAGCAGATGTCTAAAACATATAGTGCATTTACACAAATACATTAGAGGGCAAGGTCAAAACATAACCCTTTGTACCTATCTTAAGCAACCAGAGGCCCTCAAAACAGCAGCTATTCATGCATTGATCAATCACACATACAGGCACACAATCAGATACAGTGGCAAATAAAGAGAGCTCTGATATCAGTAGACCAATATACTGGGTCAATATTTGTATTTTTGGACTATATTTGTTTCGGTAATCAAAGACATGTGGTTGATATATACAGAAGAGTGAGCTCCTGTATATACAGTACCATTTGGGACAAAGATATTTTTTCTTGATTTGGCTCAATTTTCGATTGGTAATCAAACAATTAAGTAGATTTTATTAATGGGGATTTATGTCTATATATTTATAATTATATTGAAGTTTATTCAGTTTATTAGGGTTTATTTGAGGGTATTTTTATATTTCAACCTGTATAAATTACAGCACTTTTTATAAATAGTCCCCCATTTCCATACATTCATAAGTTTGGGATATATTCATTTACTAATGAAAGTAGTCATGAGTACTTTGCCCTATATCCACTGAATGTAATGACTGCTTAAAGTCTGAGAAACCCAAGTTTATTTCATCTTTAAATAAAAGCTGATTGCACTTTAACCACATGTAGACTGTTTCATTACAGGTTTGTGGAGTACAGAGCCAAATCAAGACAAAATATGCCTTTGCCCCAGACGTTATGGAGGTCACTGTCTATATAAAGCACTGACACATGGGCCCTCCAAGGACATCTAGTTCTTCTCGCTGCCCACATCACGCAGTTGAATGAAGACTATCAGAGCTAATGTAGATTTCATTGCATGACACAAAAAATAATTTTCCCTCTGGCTGTCCAATCACACTGCGCAACAAAGTATGATGGTGTCCACAATTCGACAATTCTACAGGTGTGTGGTAATGAGAAAAGGTGTTGGCCATTTTTGCAGTTTCAAATTCTTCATTTTGGTGGAGTGACACATGATTGCAGCATGTTGTGTTATTTGTGCAATATGGTCATACCACAGTATTACTCATGTAATAATATGGTCATATGACAGTGTGTTACCCATGTCATAATATGGTCATACCACAGTGTGTTACTCATGTAATAATATGGTCATATGACAGTGTGTTACCCATGTCATAATATGGTCATACCACAGTGTGTTACTCATGTAATAACACGGTCATATGACGGTGTTACTCATGTTATAATATGGTAATACCACAGTGTGTTACTTTCACATGATCAGTATCAAAATATGTTCTACGCCAAGTAAAGCATTGACTACACATGAGAAGAATCGAGTGGCGCCAGTTGAATCTTGTAGTTCTCCATCAAGGAGAACTGTTAGGAGCTGTTAGTTTGTTAAACTGTTTGTTAAAACTGCAACAATATGTGATAGTAGTAGGTTGTCTGTGGTTATGAAAGGCTAATTGTGTAGCCTACTCATTTTGTCAAAACAATATTATTGAGTTTATCCCAAAACATCAAGAAATTAACCTGGATAATTCAGTTAGCCATGCAGCCTGTAGTCTGTGTTGCTAGGAAGCGTATGCCTGCTCCATACAAAGCTCTGATGTGTCTGTGTATTTTGAGCTGTGCACTACGCTAGGCTTAGCGTTGCTGCCAAGTTGGGCTTCAATGCTCTCCATAGGAATTACCAGCACCAGCTCTTTCCCATTTACTCTAATATTACACGATTGTGTTATATTGAAACTGCACAACCCAACCTTGTGCAACATCTACTTATTTTGGAAGTTTCATTTACACTTAATTTATTTAATTGTTTCTTACAGTATATGGTTTTTACTAAGATTTCTCTCCGCATACACAAGCATGCTCACAGGCTAACATTTCATTACCAGCACAACTACCCATCTCCTGTATTGCTAACTTAACTTTGATGTGATTTAATCACTTGGTTAAATGCAGCTAGTAGACTACACTTGTAGTATATTAACAATTAATAACAAGTTATATCTTGCTATTAGTTGGCAGGATAACCCATATCATACCGTTGAGCATATGTCTCCGTCTAACTTTACAGTATTGACTTTAAGTGATTGTGGTCATCCTCAAAGTCTTATCCATAAGACAGCTTTCCCTGTTTCTCTTTGGCTTGGGGAACAGAATAAGAATAACACATCCCCCCTTCAGATGTTCCCTATTTTTGGGTTAGAACCTGTGAAGTCCAGGTAAGCAGTCTTTCACTATAAGCTTCCAATTCAACCAAACATGACTGCTGCCTCAGTCCCCAAGATGCAACCTCTGCACCAATCCTCACTCATGAGTCATGACACACAAGAGACCACTGGTAATGTGGTCCACCAGTGTCCAAATCATGGTTAAAATAATTTGTGCCAACAATGGGGGTAGGAAGAGGGGTAATTGCCCTGGTGGGCTGCTGGCAGGAGATATTGGGAAATTAATAATAAAGTTAAAGATAAAAGTAGAGGCCCAGTGTATTTAATTGCCTTAAAACAGATGAGGTTTGTTAAATTATTAAGTCATTCCATCACTCATTAGACATAACGGAAATAAAAAGTTAATTAAAAATTGCTTATAAGATGTGTTTGAATGTCCTGGGTAGTTCTTCATTGTCAGTCTTCATCTGATGTGGGCTGAGCCATGTTCTTGTTGGACCTGCTGCAGGTTATTTTTGAGAGACATACTGTAGATCTTTTTATACATCATTACTAGATTATGTACAATTATTATGTTTGCACATGCTTCTGGCATGTATTGGAAAAACACTCCCCTCCATGTTTAAGTCAAGTCATTGTGTTTTTCCTCTGCAGCTTTTAATGCCTCGCAAAGAATGTCAGCCATATTTTCTCTTGCCTAAAGGAAATAAGCCACACTGGCAGGTTACACAGGCATTCATGAATAAATGATCGCTGTCAACAGATTAATGTATAGATTATGTGTACAGAAACGGAAGTAACCAGGGGAAGCATTCGGCTTTAATTGCTCAAGTTTCCTACCGTCGGAATACCTCATTCCTGGTCAGTATGAATGAGTCATGGGAAGATCTTCAGAATTTTGGCCAAAACATTTTGTTTTGCCGCACCAGTGATATTACCTAAACATTGAAGGAGTGTGAAGTGTTTCCTAATAATGTATCCTGTTGTGAAAAGCTATTTCATTTGTACCTGGTGTCATATAGGAACACAGGTACAATTGATGTATCCCGGTACTTTTGGGAAACCAGAAGCATCATAAAAGCTGGTTTGTGTCCTTATATGCACTGGCTCTGTTGTGTGGAAAATGAATGACTTGTGGTGTGCAGTTCATTAGAGCCTTGCTTACATCTGCAAGGCATTTGGAGAATAATAATTGCACAACACCCTCTCTGTCAGTTTCTGAGTTTGTTTGGGGATGCACTTTAAGCATTGAAATGCAAAGCTGTCGTTACCTTTGTAAGAAATGGCAAAGCTTCTTCAGGTGCTTCAGTGTCATTTTGTAGCATATCACAAAGATTAAGCATTGTTAATTGTTGAATATAATTTCCAGGCCACGCTCATTGGTTGGCAACACTATTTCTGGAGTTACATCTTTGTTCAAATTAAATGTCACATTGATAAGAGATTTCAACCCATACTTACCTTTATAGTTTTTTAAGTGTTATGAATAAAATGTTATACTACTGGCAACTGTAGTCTATCCTTGTCGAAAATCTATGTGTAGACCCCCCAGTTGTGCAATGTTTCCAATGCATGGAGATGGATGTGAAGACAGTGGTGAGACAGAACTGGCAGTAAATTGAAACTTTTGGTTGAATGGTTTGGGGGGGGGCCAAACACATAGATTTTCGACTAGGATAGACTACAGTTGTCAGTAGTATAACATTTAATACACTCTGCATCACTGGCTGCATAAACATTACTGAGACAGTAATGAGTAATACATTTGTTTTCAGTTAGGTGTGAAGGTCCAGCTTCTGTCCAAAAAAAATCATACCAATTTCTGACTTGTTGGCAATATATACGGCAACCTTTACAGCTTCCTGGGCCAAGGCGTAGCTTCGTGTTGCATTAGTAAATGGATGGTAAATGGACTACATTTACATACGGTATACATAGTATTTGGATAAAAGCACTTGACAATTAATGCCTCTCATTCACCAATTCTCACACACACTCATACACCACTGGCAATAGTCTGCCATGCAAGGCACCAACCAGCTCGTAGGGAGCAATTGGGGGTTAGGTGTATTGTTCAGGGACACCTTAGGGGATCAACCTCCTGAGCTAATGTCACCCCTATATTAGCTTCATAGAAGCAACTGACTGCGCACTCAATTACAGGCAGCTTTTTCTTTGGTTAGTCAAACACTTCAAAAACCTCTTAGCCACAGGAAGAGACTTGGTTTTTATGTATCTCAGAAACGGTGATGGTTTTAGGGAAACTGCTACTCTTTCACCGTAACTCATAAAAAAAATGTTTGTCTTTTGAACGGGGGAGGGGTGCTTTTCTCACATTGGACAGTAACAAAAGGAGTATCCCTAAGATACAATCTGAGTGACTGCAATTCTTTGTTTGTGGTTGGCCTTTTGTTCTCTGCATCATGTGCATGTTAACTGTCAATTATGATGAAAGCAGGCATATGCAATGAATTAGGTATGAGTCCTACTTGACATATTTCTTACCCAAAAAATAATTAATGAGTTGCAAGTGCTTTATCTTGTGACACAGAACATTTGACAACGATACTATTTCACATAACAAACACATATAATTGTCGAGACTTGACAGGCGACTGTTGAATTAAAGATCTGCCATGTTTGTACATGATGTGTCATGGTTCTAGTGAATGCTAAATGCAAATGCACATGTGAGATTTTTATCACAATGATTATTTTTTTTAACACCTCAACTGACCCAAACCAATACAGTTTATTCATAAAAAAATCTTTTTGGTCATCTGAGTAGGGAAACAGTTTCACGTTTTACATTTTAAAAAATGAACTTTTCTTTTCACTTTTTAAATTACAGCAACTTATTCCGAGTTGAGACAATACCGTTCATTTATTAAAATTGCATTTAGTCCATGGGTCAATTATAGTCCATATAGTCAATTTTTTAAACTCAAAACCACTCATAAAAATATGAATGGAATAACGTCATGTTTTGAGTATGTTTGTGCATACTTTATTCATTCTCTCGTCTCTGTATCTAACTCTCAATCTAATTCTCCCACCCTCATTTTCTCAGAGAAAAGTAATTCTCTTGTTCTTTTGTTGTCTCTCTCACTCTATCCCTGACTCTTATCTTCATAAGTCTTCCTTTCACTCACACATACTTTCTCTCCTCACATTTAAATGCTAATTTTGCTTTGTTGGCACGATTTCACAATGTATGTGATTTACAATGTGCCATTGTCTCTGTTTCTGACAGTCTATCACCTGAGTCTCTCTCTCTCTCTCTCTCTCTCTCTCTCTCTCTCTCTTTCGAGATTCATTCTCTCTTTTGGCAATTATTCAGAGGGAGGGGGAGAGGAAGAGAGAGACAGAGAGAGTCACAGGGCTGTCCCCAACTCCATATGCATCCACCTAGAAATCGAGGTGACTGTGTTGCAGACTGAAGAGACCTGCCTTGATCTGTCACACAGCTCTGTAATCTTATAACCCTTCTGCAGCTGCTTTGACCCTCCCAACAAGCCTCTGTAGCTCCACTGACACCATCTCACCAGGGAACTATCCCACCTAATGCCATACCATCTGTTTTTGGCTGGGCAAGCATCACGCTGATGAATATCAGCACAATGGATGCCCATTTCACAGTTCTCACCTCAAATCCATTTGCCCTTGCAAAGTGGGGTGCAGAAAAGGGGACATATTTGAAAAATGGAGATGTGGGTGGTCTGTGTGTTTGTGTGTGCGGGGGGTGTGCATGTGGCATCCTGAGACAAGATATTTATATTAGAAAATATTTCAAATATTTATACTGACATTTTAACATGTATTGACTTACTGATACAGATTTTGATGAATTTTTTAGGACTTTTCTGAATATGCTATAAAACAGGTGATATTTGGTGTTTCCTTTTGGTAAATTAAATGTATGCTTTTATATGAAAATTTGGGTAGTACCTTTAGGGTGGTAAACTATACACCACGAGTAAGCTATTTTAATTTCCAGCCCAGGTTAGTGGATATCATAATTAGTTGTATTTACTGTTAATATATTTTCTGCTATACAATTGCTCATCAACAAAAATGTTCAGAATTTATTGGAAAAATGTCCATTCGCAACAATGCTCCTATATTACATTAATAATTTTTTTCAGATTTTTTTCCTTTTTTTTCTCCCAATTTGGTAGCCAATTGTACCCCGTCTAATTCAATTAGAGCTAGTATTAGATATACCACCAACACCTTTTTCGCTTTTTTGTGCGGTGATCTACTAACCCTGCCAAGTCCCTCCCCCCTGGAGCAGCGAGCCAATTATGCTGCTCCACATGAGCCGGCCAAACTTGGCTTTTTGGCAGGACAGAGAATCGAACCCCGGTCCCCGGTGTGCAACTGCAGCGAACTGCAACCGCAAGTCCGCTGCAACGAGGGAAGTACAATTTCCACTGCTACCTGCACAACAAAGATAAGGACCAGGGCCTATTTGATTTATTATTATTATTTTAATTTTATTTTTAAACAAACAAACAAACAAACAAACAAACAAACACAAAAGTATGACCAAACCCCTTAACTAGCCAACCTAAAAATACTGATACACAAAAAAGTATATCACAGAAAGACAACAATTAAGGTTCACAGGGAGGTAGGGAGGGATGGGGAGAGGTGCTGCTTGAAGAGGTTATATGTTATACTTGCATTTTCAAAATTCTAGAAGCATGTACGAACAAAGCACCATACAAAGCAGCAGCCTTGAAGGCTTGGCTGCTCTAGACTGACAAGTACAGTATATTAGTGCATTTGTGAGGCTTTGTTGTGTCATCGTAATGCACAGGAGACATTATTATCAAGAGCTGCAGTCTCCTTTAATGCAGGTGTCCATGTAAAGATGGGGTCTATAGGTCAACACAACTGTGTTGATCGTGTCTGAAAAGGCACACTGAGAGGTTCATTGCATTGCATTCTTTCCGCTCCAGTCTTAGCAAGGCTACTCCATTTCAATCAGAAATTCTTTAGCTTTTATTTAGCTTTTCTGTATTGATTTCTTTTTGACGGTGGAGGACAGCCATATACAGAATGGAAGGGAGAGAGATGGGGTCTGTGAATGTGGCCAAACTGTGTACAGAATTGGCCCTTTGAATGGACATTTTTGCATTTACATAATACTGAATATTCTCCATTTAACCGCAGCCATGTAATTCAATACTAGGTCTGATTCAGTTACAACTACTGTATATTACTTATTTGGTCTTCGAACCTGCACAAAAATATGCAGAATGCAATTAAGCCATCTTTTTCAATTATCAGCTTGATTACAGTCAAACGTAATACATCAGATTTCAAACCATTTAATTACACAGTTCACTCATGTATGTATACACACAGTTAATAAGGTCTAACCCTGTAATTATCTTAGCAGAGTAGCTGGTTGTTAATGAAACTGAAAGAGTTTGCGTAGGTTATTAAAAGAGGAGAAAAAATAAAGAAATATGGTTCAAACGATGCTTTGTATTGTATACATAACACTGCAATGACAAGTAAAGTTATTATGAAGGCGGTTATCAGTTGTTTTTTTTCACAAGGGCATACATGTACTGCATTAAACTGTATTTAACTGGAAGTTCTCAAAGGGAAGCTCCATGGAGTAATGCTTTCAAGATGTCTTCATCTGAAGTTTTTTCATATTTAATACAATAACACAACTACTATGGAACACTATGCTGCAGCCAAATATAATTACTCACTATATAGAAATGCATACAAGCATGATGGTGTTCGCTGTTTGCTTACGCTCATGGTAGGATTCGTAACAGACAGGACTTTGTAAAGTTTACCCATTTATATTGCCATGAAACTTGTTTTGTGGCTAGAGATTGGATTAGACAGGTGCCATTCAAGTCCCTAAAGCCAAATCCCCGCCTATGTTTTGTGAGGTAGATTTATCATCACTGATTGTGATCTTCAGTCACGTTGCATTTAGCAGGACAGTCTCCCTTAAATTTCCACTGAACTGACCTCATATAAGCTGTGTTGGATATGTTTTTCTGATCTGAAATTCTCAGCTTATTTGAAACTCATACATGAAACAGCATTTTTAGGATACAATTTTTGGTGAGAGATGCACTTTAGTGGTGACCTCATAGACAAAAATCTAACTACTCACTTCAGTGTTTATGACACTACATACCATGGCTCATAGCAAGGTTCTAGAGTTCAGCTAATTTTAGGCTAATGTGGTATTTCCAATACAAGATGTAGTAAATTCTGCAAAATCCACGAAGAAAATACCATTATATCCTTTTGAATTGTGCAGATTTCTGAAGTCATCTGTGACTTGACTTTTCTACCCTGATGACTGCTGTTTCAAGAACTGTACTTTGTATAATGAACAGTGATTACAGTGCATGGTTTACTTGACTTAGCTGACACTCTCCTCCAGGGGAACTTACAGTGCTAACTCAAATACAAAGATCGGGAATGGAAGTGCAAAAAATCCACAGAGAGGGAAACTATAGTCCAAAGAGACAACAGATGCAAGAAGGGCAAAATCCAATTGGCAGCTTATCAACTTGAAGCTGAAAATATATAAGACAAGAAAACTACCCTAATGAGCATTAAAACAACATTAAACCAGGAGCAAAGAACCACATATGCTGCGCTGTGACAAATACCTTCCCCCAGTCTCTGAAATCTACGCTCATTCAGCAACGGGGGGTAGAATCATAAAACCTATGTGTTGTGTTTCAATTGGAACTGAAATTTTCCAGATAAGGTCTGCAATGATGGCTGCAGCATCAGAGCAATCCTATCCCTCAGTCTTTCAACCCTGAAGTTAATAGACACTGCCAGACAAACTGATTTCCAAGCCCATCTTGGGTTTTCGCATGGATGGGATTTGTCAGATATTTTTCATTTTCATTTTAAATGTAGGGTGACATCTGACCTGCAGCTGATATTTGATCCTTTTTCATATGCCACAAAATGCAGCAGACAAAATTTATTGAGCATTTATAAAATAACCATTAGCCAAAAGCTTAATTACTGTGTTATTGCTGTATTATCAGCGTGTAAGTAATCAACATTTGCCCTTAGGTTACTGGAAACCCAATACATCGCAGGGCTTCCAGCTATTTAGAAAAAGACACTATCAATAAACCAAACTCAAATATGCTGTCATATGTTTATTTTCTTGCATAAATACGTATCCATATCACTGTTCGTTGGTGGACTAACGAAGAGGATACTTTGCTTAACTGCTCTCGCTGAATACACTGAAGGCAGTACGACTTCACAGGGTTGCCTATGGCAACAGGTGCACCACCAGCTTTTTTACCCTTCCCCTCGTCACGCTCTCAGCAAGTTGTGCTCAATCACTTTCTGCCCATGTCCTCTCATTCTCTAACATATATTTGCCACTCAGTTGAAAAATGAATGTCATCACTGCCACTACAAATTCTTTAACCACTGTTTACCGCCTGAGAATAACAGTAGAGAGATGTCCAACCTAGAGGCTAAATCCCTCTGCACTTAAATCTGGTAACAGACCTTAGCGCTGTTTGAAAAACTTTGATTGTGTTATGAATGGTAAACATTTGGTTTCATCTTAACATTACTGCCTACAGTTCAACATACAGCTCCATGCCTGTTAATTGCGTATATAGGTTCTTTCCAAAAATTAAGGCTGTTAACCCAACACCAAATATAAGGATATTTGAGGCACTTAATAAACACTCTTTAACTTTTAAAGTCAAACTGTTTGTTATTTCAATGTCCTCTGAGTGTCTGTGGGATAAGGGGGAACTGTCTAATGGTCACATTAGCATCACAACCAGCTAAGTGTATCATATTGCATCGCAATCAATTTTGTCATCATATTGTGTCGTTATGAACGAAGAGAAATCGTAACGCATTGTATCATTACTCAGTATCAGTATTGTATCATCATCAAGTCAAAGGTTCACACACCTACTGACCAAACAACTTGCTGAGAACATTGAGCGATTTAAGGATTTTTTTAACACAAAAAACTTGAAACAACAAATTGTTCCAACTCCAAGTATTTGTACGGTTGCAATAATATTGAACAATGTTTGCAATAGGGAAATGTTCAGCTGAAGCTTGCTTCATTGGGAGGAACAGGAGAAATACAAAAGTTTTGCCAATTACCTGTTGCAGGCCCATCTTTGAAATAGATTAGCACTAAATGGAGGGAGTGGAGTTTTATTTCAGTGGACCTTCAGTGGAGGTCTTGCTGGATGTTTATGCTAGTAAACTGAAATGCTCATCAACACAAAGCTGAGACTGAGGCCAGCACCTTTTCCTTGAACTTATCAGTGCTGTCCTTGTGTAATCTGGATATAAACCAAGCAGATATGGGGACATAGCCAGTTGTATATGTAACCTGTGCACAATGAGAAGCCAGTGTCTTGCATTAAAGAACAAAATATATTTTATTGGTACTAAATTCATACAGCCAAAAATCTATTTGCCAAGAGAGCTTGATGTGAGCAATATAAAACAATGTTTAATCCCACCAACAGACTTTCCAACCAGCTGGGTCCTTTTTACTTCTGCTTGCTGCTTAGAGAAGGGAATCCAAGCGATTACACACTTCAAAATGGCACTGCAATGGACATTGTGCACCTCACTGCAAATCCCCCAATGTAAAGTAAAAGAAAATACAAATCACAGCCAAGGCCCGACGCAGCGGTTCAGCACAGCAACCCAAATATAGCACAAGCGGGCATGCAAATAAGCCCCTCAAGCTAGGCAGCATTAGCAAAGCCAGCTGGGTAGGTCATCTGTAGTTTGAACAAGGAGAATGGTTAAACATGGCAAACGAAACATCAAACAAACAAAAAATAGAACGTTTAAACTAGCTAAATAACCTGCCTACTTCTGGTGGCTACATATAAGATTTTGGAGGATGATGAAAAATAGCAAATGTAAAGTGTAATGTAGTCATCCTATTTACAATGAAGGGGAAGTACATTATGAAGCTACAAAGATACAATGACAAGCAAGGCATTTTGACTGTATGCAGGTAGCATGGCATTGGGAAGAGTTTCCTTAGTATTCTTTACTGATACACAGAGCACAGGAGAAAATTCTGACTGATCTGATCTTTGAATTCTGTGAAGCAGATCCAGACCTCCAGGCTCTCCTTCTCTACATTGCCAAACCAAAAGTTAACCATAATGCAAATTCTAGAGTATCTTACGTTCCTACCTGGCTGGATGATGCTCAGCAGTTAATAGAGAATTTGCAGAAGGCACAGACAGCTTGAGTACATTTGGTGAACTGTAATTTTGGCTTGTTTCTGATCAGCATAAGTGATGCATTGAAAATAAAGAAGCAACACTGCAGGTTTCAGAATATTTTTTTGCAGCTGTTATTGCAAACCTAGAAGGATGGTTCAATTTGTATGAATAAAATGGAAATTTTCTAAGATATTATTCAAAATGATTCAACTGCAGACATGATTTTGAGAACAGTGTAGTGCGATATAATTGAAATGTGTGACCAGTGGAATAGAATCTTGTCTGGTATTCCTTGTTACCAGGAACTTTCCATAATTTTATTCAAATCTCTATTCAAAACTCACACCAGAAAGGAGAAAGCAGCCCTTTTCTTTGAAAACATGTGCTATATATCTATAAAGAATTAAGATGAAACTGATTAATAACATAAAAGCAATGTTATATACGTTGTCTAGATCTTCAAACAACTAACACTGAATAATACTTCAATATGCATGTTACATGAACAGTTACAAACATTCTTGTGCATCTATACATGGTACTTATTAATTCAGTCTTAGTGAATTCAGAATTCCCTCTCCTGCTGATACTGTTGAGGTCAAATTGATTCCAATAAGAAGTATTTTTATGTGAACTATAAGCTTTTTGTGTAAATAGAAGCATTTGTATCAAGATTGCAGACTTTGCACAGTACATTGTTTTCTGTTATTCAGTGGAAAACAGAACTATTTGTTTTTTGAGTCTGGTACAAGACAGCTCCACTCAAAGCAATATTGTGATTCTGTTTCAGATGCAGCGCAATTTGGGTTCCCTCCCCTGTGAACTGGCATATACAAGGATATCAGCCATTTCAAACGAAACGTTTCAAAGTCAAAGCCAGTTAATCACAACCTGAACATTCACAGGAGAAATTCCTTTAGACAAAGAGCAGTTACATTTCCGATGAAGAAATTTCATCATATTCTATACGTGGTGGTGCTTACAGGGTCAACATGAACTTTCCCTCTTTTTGAGTAGCTCATTCCAGTGTTTGAAGTCTCCTCAGAAGCCCCAAGAGGGGAGTAGAAGTGACACGGAGAAAACAAGCATTGTTGTGCGTCAGCCTGATTAAAATGTCATGGCGAAATTTTAAGCAATGCTGATGAGTGACTCTTTGCCCCTCCCAGTGGGAAGTGCCTCAGCAGGATCACATCTCCACGGTGACACACGTCTGATAATCCTGCCATGGCTTAATTAGCAGCAGCTCTTCCTTACGGTTGCCTTCTGGAATAGACAATCGCGACGACATTCAAATTCTCAGGGTGTATACTTTTCTCAGCCCTGTCACCATTAAAGAAATGAGTGACAGTACTCCATAGCTAACAATGGGGTGACAAGCAGAGGTGGGTAGAGTAGCCAAAAACTGTATGCAAGTAAGAGTACTATTACTTTAAACTAATAATTACTCAAGTATCTACTGAAAAAAGTACTGAAGTACCAAGTTATTTTAGGCTATAGGATCTGATCTAATATTCAACAGAACAAGCAGTGCAATGGCAACAGAACTGCAGAACTAGCATACATACAGCAACATCAACATAATTTAAATGCCCAAAATATAACATTTAAAAATGCAATTCCAATAAAATTGTAATAAACCAAATATAAAAACCATGTGCAAATTAAAACAGAATTTGAGTTATAACTAGGCCACATTGTTGCTAGGCTAAATTGGTGCAACCCAGTCGCAGAGGGTTGATGGATTTACTATTGAAATGTTGATATGTTTATTTTAATTAGAAAATAAAGTCCTAGGTTTATAGAAATTTTAGCAAGCCAACTTTACAAGGACTGACCATGTATTTTCTTTCATGGTGATAGCTGTTATATTTATCTGACATTATTAGCAAAATGAAAAAACGCATACCCTGCTTCAACTAGCAACTAGCAACTACAGAAATGTTGTCCTTTACACCCATACTTCCTTCACCCATCCTTCCAGAAAGAGGATGTAGAGACACACAAAAACATTGAGATGATGATGAGAGCAGGAATGATCACTTTGAGAATTTTGAGAATTAAAATTTATGCAAAAACTTACGCTGATCTCCTGGGATTTTCACACACACTAGTCTCTAGAGTTTGCAAAGAATGGTGCAAAAAAATAAATAAATAAATAACCCAGTGAGCGGCAGTTCTCCAGATAGAAATGCTTTGTTAATGAGACACATCACAGGCCAGACTGGTCAAAGCTGACAGGAAGGTGACATTAACGCAAATAAACACACATTATAACAGTGGTATGCAGAAGAGCATCTCTGAACACACATGCCTCATAGCTCTAAGTAGATAGGCTACAGCAGTAGAAGTCTAAAAATACCTAATAAAGTGCACACTGAGTATAGCTTAGAATATGCAACACAGAATGCTCATTTTTTGAGATATTGTCTCAGTGTTTTTGTTGTAGTTCCATTGCGTTTCTCGGCCCACCAGAGACAGCCATGAGTATCTGTAGCCACTCAAATACAAAACTATTTTCAGTGAGAAAAGATCTTCCTGTGTTTGAGCATCTGTAACTTTGTTTTTAGTAACATTTAGAGTGATTCTGTTCCCCCCCCCCCCAGGTTTACCTTTCAGAAGAGATCAGTATTGTGCCTGTAGTCAAAAGGGTTCAAGAGTAGTAACCATTTTGTTTTAGGCATGTCATTGTCAAGTTTGTATTAAGTCAGATTTGCATTTAGTTATAGTTTCCAATGATATAACTGTGTATTATATGTGAATCGTCAAAAGCCCACACCAGGGACCTGGTGAGAGGTGAACATATTTATTTCAGAATTACCTTTTTATGAAAAGGGAAGGATACTTAGGTCTGCTGTCAAAGATGGGAGCAAATGTAGATTGAATACAGGCATCACTTTTTAAAGGCTTTGCTGCACAAGAAGTTCTTTAGAAAACATGCATTCACTAGCAACAGACACCCAATGATTTATTCACCCTAAGGGTAGGCGGCTGTAGTAGATTAAATAGCTGTCTGTATTTAAGAGTTTGCACAAGCTTTTTCATCTTTAACATTTTATTTAAATAGTTTGCTGGTGAATGTGACTAGCAATATTTCTGTTTGTGAAATGATTATAATTAAAAAATTCTGCCAATATCTATTATCATGTGTGCTTTGTAGGCAAGTGTGTTTAATGACTTTGTTTTGAACCTTCAAGCACTTGTTAGCCTACTGTTGCTACAGTTCCACATTTTATTTCAAACTGTTTTTTGTTCAGTAGGCTATTCCATAGTATTTCATGATCATTTCACAGCGATAGCAGGCAGTCCCATTCACTGATTATGTAATGAGCTGCAGCCTTTGTAAATAAGACATTAATTTCTGGCAGACTGCAACCGCACCAATATACCCTCTTCAGCCCACCTTTTGTGCAGTAAATTTCATGTATATAAATCTGGCCATATGTGCCCCCCCAAGCCCCCCAATATTCAAACTAAGGTTACGCCCAGATGATTTTTGTTTTCTTCCTAGTCAGGCTCATGACTCCTCATCGTCCATTACCGTCCATAACCGCCAAATAACTTTGGTAACTTTCCTGCTTCTCTCCCACTCTTGTGTATATCTCCCCGTGGCTGCTTCAAAAGTGGCTCACGGTAGGCTAGCTAGAAAATTTAATTTTCAGCACCCCCTACAAAATAGTTCCACCATGTGGTAAGATGCCGAGGGTGGTGTAGAAGTGAGGGAGCCAAAGCCCAAATGTCACGTCCAGTGCAGCGTTTATTTCCCTCTTTTTTTCCCCAAAAGTGCATATATTCACAATGGTCTTATTTACAAAAGACTAACAACTACACAAACGAACAGAGAAACAAATATTTACCAACAAAGTACTGTATAACATATGTCACAAGGCAGGCTATGTCTATTGACCCTCTAACAGTGTCACTCCTCTCCTGGGTCCACGAACGTGCAGCTGGACCTTAAAAAGGCAAAGCAGAGATGGCACTACAAAAACATTAACAAAAGTACGAATGATAATTTTAACATCAGCAATAAATTATATGAACTATTATCCCGTATCACCGTATCACACAGACACTTTTTGCATGCAAACTATAACACCAAATAGATGGGTTTTCCCATTTCCCGAGCGGGACTCCCCTCTATATTAACTGTATTGGCACAGTCGCCTCAGTGGACGAAGTTCTGCAAGTAAGTGTGCCTACTATTACTGTAACTCAAATAAATATACTTCCTTTACTTTGAGAGTAGTCTCTTCTATTTGGCGAACATGTTTGCCCATTTGCATTCGCTGGTATCTTTAAAACTATCGCATTTTCGCTACCCGGGAGAATGCGTTTACCAGATTTAACTATTGTACAACGCAGCGCACAAACCTAACAGGTTCGGCCGCGAGGATATTATCAGGTTCACAGGTGAGATGTAAATTGTGCGCACTTCCTGATTCCCTCGTTTCCCATCCTCCTACATTCAATGGCATCACGGCTAGACCATGACACACCATCTATGATAAAAGTCGCATTAATGGGTTTTAGGGAGTAAGGCAGAACAATGCATTTAACAGCTAGATTTACCTCATATTTTTCAGAAGATTAGATAGGAAGAGAGATGGAAACAGAGATGATGGATAAAGCCACTGAGAAGTTTGGTAAGCTAGGCTCTTATATGAACTTTAAATATTATTACAATTATTTTCACCATTGATGTGATCATGATTATCAACAATCTTATGGTCTGAAGTACTTTTTGGCTACTTTTTTGTGTTATTTCATTTACCAACACAAGTAATAATGACAATGTGTCAGAGAAGCAAAGGCTGTTCTTCACCCAGATGAGTTTGTTAGAAAATGTTGTTGCTGGAGAGTTATAGGCTGACCTTGAAGATCTTTTGTGTGGCTCAGTGCTGTTGAATTCACAAAGAAGATGGTGAATAGATTCTTTTCAATCCCAGCTTTACAATACTGGGCACATGAAGCCACACTCTGTTTAGTGTCACATGTGGTGTCGAGCTCTCCATAACTACAAATAACAAAGAATGATGAATCTTCCACAGCATTCATCAACAAACTGGGAGCACAGTACTTCACTGTTTTTGTTCATTTGAAATGGGTAAACACTGCAGTGACCAGTATATAGAGAGCTTTAATTTGCCTGTTGGCTACTTTAAAAATATCAGAAGCAAAAGTTGAAACAAAGTTGAATGTCATGACCTTTTCTAGTTATTTTCCTTTGACAAGGTTTATGGCATATAGTAAGACATGAACTATATGGCATAAACCCTACACAATGCTGCTATAACCATAGCATAACTTGCTATTACCAGCCACGACAGCATACTACAGTTCATAATAAGCATCATTCCACTGCAATAATGCATGTGAACTTTACAAAGCAGTTTTCAAAAAGCAATCACAGCATACATTATCAGTGTAATGCCATCTCTCACAAGCTTCAATTGGCTGTTATGACTGGTCAGGACAGATGTCATGCCATGCTTATGACAGCGTAATGTCAGGTTTATGGTATACAATTTTAGTAATGTGTTACGCATCTACCAAAACCCTGTTACTTGTGATCCATTTGATTTTAGTAATAGCTTGTAATTTGCCAAAGAAAAGAAGGGAAGGGGAATTTGTTGAGGGAAGAGTGTTAACATATTTATTCAGGCTCATACCCCAAGTCAGAATGTGATGGATGACCCACAGGAGAAAGGTACAGTAGCCCATTGACAGCTATTAATCCCTCTTTCTTCTCAGTGATCATGTATTGCATCGCTGGGCCTAATGAAATGCTTTTGCAGGAAGGCAATCTCAATACTCTAAATGCTAACAATGAGCTTTGAGGAATTTGCTGATGTCAATACCTGTCGTAGCACCACTATGCTGTTACCTCCCTGGGATTAGTCGGTTGTGATAAGAAAAAACACATTTATCTGTCACGCATGTAAAAACGGAAGTTATACTACACACATACATATATACCAATTATGTCATAAAAACATTCAGTTTGGGCAATACGAAGCATGCGTTAAATTATATAACATGCAGTGCACACTGCTTTGTCAATAGAGCTAAAAATCACCCGTTTCTCTTGTTCGATACCGGGAGTGTTCAGACAAGTGAGATGTTAGGACCGCAGGACATCTTCTAGCTTTGTCTCCTGGGAGGTGACGCAAGCTGCTAAATGCCTGCATCTGGAGTCTGAATACAGCTTACTTTATAGAGCCTTCCACTAATCGAATCTCCTCTCAAAGTCACCTTTTCTCTCCCGCGCCAACCTCAGGCATAGACTGGACGTTTTGTCCAAAAAAGGAACATCATTTCATAAATTCATGTAAATTGACCATTTCTGTCAGAACAAATTTAAAGCCATCTTTAAAGGGCTGGGGGTCACTTGATTTTACCTCCTTCATAAATGTCACCTGACAGTATTTCAGGGAAACTCATTGTGCCAGTGCTTCTATCTGACATTTAGCATTTATATCACTCATAGCCCAAGTCTGAGATTACCTGCGTTGTAATTTACTCTCTAACTTCAGTCTGCATGCTTTTCTCTTGAATGCAAGGGTAATACAAATGTGTAGTTGTTGCAGACTTATTGTATACAATTGTATATACACTCACTGAACACTTCATTAGGTAGACCTGTATACCAGCTTGTTAATGCAAATATTCAATCAGCCAATCATAAATGAAGCAACTAAATGCATCAATGCATTCAGACATGGTCAAGAGGTTCAGCTGTTTTTCCAACCAAATCTCAGAATGGGGAAGAAATGTGATCTAAGTGACTTTGGCCATGGAATGATTGTTGGTGCCAGACAGGGTGGTTTGAATATCTCAAATTGCTGATCTTCTCCTAAGTAATAATTATTAACAAAACTCATGGGCACAACAATTCCCAGAAGTGTTGAAGGGCCATGCGATTCACTCTTTGCGGATTGTGTACATTCCAATTTTCATAACTGAATTGTGTCTCAAGGCCCAGTTATGTTATATTGCCATCGATATACGCTGGGAGTAAAAAGGTCAGTGTCTGTGATGGCCAGGCTCTGAAATCGCTTCTTTTCGTGTTGTAACAATCCTTGTCTGAAAGAAATTGATACGGCTTCAATTTCACCTGATGTTGGAGCGGTCCGTTGTTCCTTAGCACTGAGTATCGCTGTATAGTTGTCTCGAGAACACTAACTCCAGTAAAAAAAGGGAGAATGGCCTAGTCTGCCGGGGCCCCTCCTGTTGTCTTTGTAGACCGGTACAAGCCTGAAATGTAAGGATGGAGTGATATTATGATTCCTTGTAACGCTGGTTCTCAGCGATGCCACGATGTGTGTGTGTGTGGGTGCGTGTGTGTGTGTGTGGGTGCGTGCGTGCATGCGTGCATGCGTGCGTGTGAGTGTGTATGTCTCATGCATGCTCATGGGTGTCCCTGTTCACATGCATGGTCTGTGTGTACATCTGTGTGTATATTTGTGTGTGGACATTTTGTTTTCAACTGTAAACTTTTTTTTGACATTCAGATATTTTGAAATTGAATTTCTGGTCACATTTTACAATAAGGCATATTAGTTGTCATGAACTGTAGTTGTTTACATGAATTAATGATGTACAAATAGATACAGCTGTACATATTGACTTCTCAGTAGTTACATAGTTCATGACTGCACTCAGTGAGCACTTCATTAGGTATTTATTAGACAGATTTTTTATTACATATTGGTTTTCTGGTTCTGTAGCCTACTACCTGTGCTTCTGTGTTAAAAGATGCTCTTTTGCATACCACTGTTTTAATGTGCGATTATTCGCGTTATTGTCTCTTTCCCTGTCAGCTATGACCAATCTAGCCCTTCTCCTCTGACGTCTCTCATTAACCAGGCGTTTCTGGCCACAGAACTGCTGTTCACTGGATGTTTTTTGTTTTTCGCACCATTCTCTACAAACTCTACAGACTGTTGTGTGAAAATCCCAGGAAACCCGTGGTTTCTGAGATACTCAGACCACCCTGTGTGCCACCAACAATCATTCCATGGTCAACGTCACTTAGATCTCATTTCTTCCCCATTCTGATGCTTGATGTGAACATTAACTGAAGCTCCTGAACCGTATGCATTGCACTTCTGCCACATGATTGGCTGAATAGATAATCACATGAATAAGTAGGTGTACAGGTGTTCCTACTAAAGTGCTCAGTGAGTGTATATTAAATCAAAGAGAGCATGCTTGAAAGAGCTCTGAGACTTCCATTTTGACTTCCATTTTCTCCAATTCAGAGACAGGGACTGCCGATCATCCAGCATTGTCTTCATATTTGAAGCAGCATTAATGATATTTTCGAATTGGAAAAACCATTGCAAACAGGCAGAGAAAGAACATAAAATATACATATTGTACATGCAAGTTTATTAAAAGTCTTTATTTGAGAAAAGCTCAATTCAGTGTTTTTCATAGGGTAGGCATTGCCTACCTTGCCTGCATGTCAATGCTTTAAGTTAAACATACAGTAGTTCCTGTGACTTTGCTATGACAGTGTATCATTCAGGTTTCCAGTAGGCATAAAATGAAGGTCTGTCTTGTAGAATGGAGTACAGAAAATGGCTTCCTTTCCTAAAGCTGTATAAGCAACTGGTACAACTGAAATTTTCTTACTGCATTGTTGATACAAATTTTCAATGCACATTGAACATTGCATTGTTTTCACAGAGTGAAAAATTAATATGTCCATGATGAAAGTGAGAAATTGTGGGTTGCACAGCAGTCAGCAGTTTTCCTATGGGGCTGCATGCCAGCTCTCGCTATGAAATGGTGAAACCTGGTGATATTTTGTTATTTGTTTGCTTTCAGCAAGAAATGTGATTCTGACATTATGTATATTGAAATCTGTTGTTTGCCACCATTTAGTATGCATTTCAGCTGGGAACTAAAAGCTTTTCTAGACGGAATTGCTGAATGTATGAAGTGGCAGGAGTGTATTGTAGGCCATAGATAGATATACTGCCAAAGAAAATAAATAAATACTTTTATATAACATGAGGAAAATGCATTCCTAACTCGAGTGACATGGGCATTTTATTGAAGTCTATTATCCTTATCTGTCAGCCAGGCCAACCTGGTGCTCTCTCTTTCTTTCTCACTTGCTTTCTCTTTCTCTCTCTCTCTCGCTCTCTCTCTCTTCCATGATAATCTATAATATAAAACTCCAGACAGCAATTCAATATAAAAAAATTATACAATAATACACAAGAAGGAGTGACTTAACATGAGATATAATCATCGCTGTGCTGTGTTCTCTGTATAGCAATTATACAACTGTTTAAGTATAAATAAAAATGTAAAAAGAAATTAAAAGAATGATACAATAACTCTGGTTCAAATGTGTTTTTTTTGCAATTTTATTGACAAAGCAGAGCACTGAAGAAGCAAACATAACATAGCAGTCCGTTTTGCTAAGTTAGGAGTCACTTATCATGAGATAAAGTAACTCCTTTGAATGTCTGTCAGCCAATCACAGTGTGAGGTCGGAACTAACTGTTGTATAATGTTAAAAGTGTTATGCAATAAGAATCACCATAGCCATCGACATGCTATTTTAGGAAACCACATGCATGTGTCTTATATACTGAAAAGAGAACAACAATGAGCATGCTGTTCTGGGGTGTTGCTAAGAGACACAATGTAGCAAAAATACTTCTCTATCTAAGAGTCCGTTGCTACTAAATTAACAGTCGACATGTTCGTTTCAAAATTGACAACAATCATGTAGCTCTAGGTCAATTGAATACAGACAGGTCAAATGTCAAATCAATGACTTATGTGTCTTATTTGTTTATTTTCTGTTCTTATTTACTGACATGGAACAGTAGTTATTATTTTTTGTTTTTAACAAACTATTTTGGAGCATTTATTTATGAAATCAGTTGAATATCAGTATAACAGTATCTAAAATGTTGGGGAATTATTTGTTATCAATATATTACTCATTCCTCTGACTCATGCCTGTGGGAGCCTGTCTTGTAGACTGCATTGTGATAAGAAACCGTGGCTGACGTTGTGTTGTGCTTCAGAGCAGAGCACATACTTGTCTGCACTCTCCCAAATTGATAGCAGAAGTTGCAGCGATGAGCACAATGCAGATGAAAACAACTTTCTAAAGAATTTGTGTGAATGAGATCAATGTGCAGATTCATAAATGTTTATAAAATATGGGTATAAAAGTGGAAAAGTGATAATGTGCATTATCTGGCCTGTCTGGAGGATACAAAACTGCTATTGTGAGGCCTGCAACATGTCCAATAAGCAGAAAACATAATCTGAACAGGGTACCACATTTAATGACAGAAAGTCATTGGTTAGTGCGTATTATTCACTCATTGGCTCATTTTTCATTCGCTTATTCATTCATTTGTAGTAAAGTGCTGTATGTGGATATGGAATCACCCACTAATCTGCAAAGAATAAAAAAATATCTAAATGATTAGTTACTGAAAGAATAGACGTTATTTGAAGGCTGTTCCTACAGTACGTGTTTGGCATCCTGGAATTCGGTCTATTAAATGGGATTGAGTGTAAAAATGACTATTAAGCCTCTCACTAACAATGTTCATTCACATCTAACTAATGTTCCTGTAAAGTAAGTCATTATCATCATATGACTGACATTTTGTATGAAATTACACATTGGTAACACTTCAACTTGGACATGCATTCTTAGTTCCTTAAAACTACATTATGGATTTAACAAAAACTATTCATAATTAACAATGCCTATTCATGAGTTTCTATACTAGTATGTGCAGCTATATGCATATTAAAATTCATTAATAATAAAAATATGAAATACAGTATACTATTGCTATAGATTTCAATTTTTCGGTGTTGCTGTTATTATGCCATCTCCTTCTACATGACATATTTGGAATTACATGAATCCTTTTAATCAGTACATGCAGTATCATTCTGAAAGATCCACTCAAGGTTTAAAATGGCCTTGGTTGTCGATCAGGACAATATGAATTATGACTGGTATGCTCTATTAATGGGGCAGAATCACTTTGCAGAAATAACTACAATGACCTACACTAGAGATTTTTGAAGATACCCATTTTATTTAATTTAGTAATTTTATTTAGTTTATGTAACTTTTTTAAAACTTTTGTTTACATAAGGATCTGATATTTCAGGAACATTCCAAAAATAGAAAAACTTTATGACCACCATTCCAAAACTTCCTGACAGCCAATGTGCACAGAAAAGATATTGTGGTGTAACGTTATTTATTTATTTATTTATCTTTTTATTTGTACATGCATTCGGTTACGTTCTTAACAAAAAGTTGGCAAAAATTGTAATAAAACAAAGCATACTTTTCTTGAATTCTTAAATGACATGATATGATAAGAATTACTTACTGTTTGAACTTAATATGAAATATGTGGGTATTATTTTATCTCTAGTTTCCCATAGAGTGTTGCAAGAATGATATTGAACGGCCCTTTGATGTTGTTATTTTTAACCGGGAAAAGCAGTTATTGCGGCATTGAAAGGTTCACCTTGAACCATCTGCAGTTGCAGCCAGCAGACAGACACTGAAAGACACTGACACGTATCATTTGTCTTTGTTCTGACAATTTGTCAGACAAGGAAAAAAAGCAAACGTTCATTTGTAGTTGGACAGCATGTCTGACATTGGTTGGTTGTGTGTTCAACGGAACCAGAAGGGGCAGACACACTTCTATAAATAGTGCCATGCCAAAGTCAACATTTAAGGACTCAAATACATCTCTTGGGAACCTGAAGCAATCACTTGAAGAGGTCGCCTTGGGGATTTTTGGGTGAAATATGTGAGACACATGAAATGAAAATGCTGTGTCAAAGCTTGTGAAGGCAATGTGCAAAGTGGGTGTTCTCAATAAAGGAACACTCCCTACAGAGACCGCTGACATCCCCTCCTTTTCAAAATCTAAGGAGAAAAATCTTTTCTGAGCAAATTATTAATTTTGATAATCGAGCCTGCACAGTGAAATGTATCACTAATACATAGTTGTAGGCAGCCTCTTGCTTTGCACATTATTTAATGAGGCTTCAGGCTCAATTTCTTCATTCAATTAATTGATGGACCAATTAGCTTAATATTGCAGCAGTCTCACTTTGGCTTTTGCCTGTGGTTCCACAGTAACAGTGTAGCTGTTTTTTTTAACAGGTTTGGAGGTTTGGGGAAGTGCAAATGAATGGGAAATTATTGGTTGACCAGTTATTTTTAATTTGTTTTAACCAAGCATGGAGAAAGGAAAGTCTTACCATTGTATTTGCATTTTCCACTTGTTTTGCTGGATTAAAAGTAAGGGAAGATCCTTAAAACACAATGGGAATGAAGTAAGATTATATTGAACCACTGCACCTCAACTCTCCCTTGAGATACTAGGCCTCCCATGCTTTCATCAGTCAATTTAACTTTTTTCTACAGCTATTTAATGCTGGCGCTTTAGTGTTTGTGGAGAAACAGTAAAGCAATCACTAACACACAGCTCCACTTTTGCTTGTGCAAATTATTCTAGCTGATATATCAAGCTTTTGAAGTGTAGAGGGCAAAACAAACAGCATTTATGAACTTTAATTAAGTCACTTTCCAGACAAATGGACTGACTGACTGATGGGCCAGCAGGGCCTGGTCAAAGAAAGAAATAATTAGAAGGAACCCAGTGGAAAGAAGCCATTAAACATCACCACAAGTCCAACATCCCCATTGAGAAGGACCCAGATTGTAATTAGCAAGCACTGAGCAAGCATTCTGTTAATGTTTCAACTATAAATCCAGTGAGTCTGCATGCTACTTAACAAAAAGAAAATGTAATCTAGCAGGAAGTTTATTGCTTAAAATACTAATATCAATATAAACAACCTGAGTTTCAGGGTGTACTGTAAGATGTAGAATCTGATATCGGTATCCAGTATCCATTTTAAAAGTCACCAGCTTTTCCTGCATTCGGATACAACTTAGCTTTGATAAAAATCTATCCTTTCCTATAATTCTAATTATTTATATATTGTATATTTGCTTACTATTCAGTCCTAAAAAAAAGAATTATGCATGGAGACAGTTGCATAAATGCAAATGGAGCCAGCAGTGGTTGTTTACTGCTTCTGATATTTAAGAAAAAAAAAAAATTAATTAAAAAAAAGAAAAAAAAATAGCAATTCACTTTCACAGTAAATCATGTAGCTTTACTTTCAATTTCAATGAAATCTCCTAATATCTACAATGAGCTCCATAGAGTTTGGGAAAACTATTTTAGATTCATAATCTAACAATTGCATTTGATATTCATCAGCAATCATGACAATGAGAAGGTGGAAACCACTGCCAAACAAGAGAACAAGAGACATAAATGCATCGCAGGGCTGTAGTCAAGACCAACTTAATCGAGTCCAAGTCAAGTCCAAGTCTAGGTCCAGTCGAGTCCGATTCAAGACCAATTCCAAAGGCAGTCGAGGCCAAGTAAAAACAGTCCAGAGCAAATCAAATCCTGTTCAAGACCATAATAGGCAATATTGTCTTTCCAATGCTAATATAATGATTACGGTTAGGGTTAGAGACAGAAATAAAATATCTATAAACAAGATTAATTTGATGGTAGACGATCAATCAAAGCATACATTTCTACGTTAACTGAAATCCCTAAAATTCTTTTTTTGTGCTGGGGAGAAAAGTAAAATGACAATTTTTATTATTTCATACATTTGAACATTGTTAGCATGAGCGGTTTTCAGTTACTTACTTTTACTTTTTAGTGCATTATAAATAATAATAAACATTTAATTTATGAACAACTACTTCTGAATTATAAAACAAGGGTTCTGAATTATAAAACGCATGTGAATTCCTTAAACCTCCTACACTCCAGAAGGAAGGACTTCATACCCTGTGCAGGTAGTGCTGCAAACGTGTGCTGTTATACCCAGCTATGACTGCATTGTGCAATCTGACCAAATGTCTGTTGCTACTGAGATAGACCCCTGACTTGCTAGTTCATTTCTGATTTCTTTCACTTTAGTAACCAGCAGGGGGATTATTTATCAGCTATAGTTGATCTTGGTGTGTGTCAATGATATTTAAAAAATGTCTAAAGTGTTCATATTCCACCGTTGACAAAGTTAGACAGCAGCCAGTGATGAACTCTCTGATGATAGCCTGACTGATGGACAAATGATGTGACCCTTGGCTGTGTCATCTCAGTAGGCTTTCCAGCTTGGTATTCTTACAGCCGGAAAGGAATAAAATAGGGTTTATCTTCCATTACTTCAGTGTTGCAGAAACGTATAACAAAACAGTAAATGTTTACATTTCTGTTATTTTATTCATTGATTCAAATTCTGTGTTATTGGTCTTATTTGTAACCAAGTATTCGTAGTTGAGTAATTGAGTTAAACAGCGTGGTGACTTGATGGGATTGTTCTACTGATGAGCATGTACAATGGCCTGGGCACTGAGAAGTTGTTTCAGTCCTTAATATCCAACAATACAAATGCTAACAGGACTAAATGGTTGGTACAGAACACTTGCAGGAGTCCAGCTGGAGCTGTCACTTGGCTGAAAGCAGAGAACAAAATGGAGAGAGTGAAGAGGATTTGACCAGCGCACCTGTCTCTCTAAGCCTCCTTTGTGATCTTTAGTGCACTGTGAACAGATGAGAGTTGCAGATTAAGACTTCCCAATAGCTTCAGATCTCACCACCCCATGAAGCCACGTCGCAGATTAAATCACAGCGGGGATTTGATCTCCACTTTCTCCCAAAAAAAAGAGGATTGCTTCTCTTTGAATCTCATGTCAAATACAGTTTCTGCTTTCTGTCTTTTTTTTTATATTAGCACTTTCCCAAAGATTGTAATTTTAGTTTCAAAGGGAATTAAAAAAATGGAAGTGTAAATACTTCAGTACAGCCACTGGTACATACTTAATGATCCATAAAAAGACTTGAATAAACCGAGTTATAAGTTCTAAATCAATTAAGTGCTGCTATTTTGTTCATGTACTTAAAAAGGGGAATGCAATTAGCTAAATTCTAAGTGGAAATGTTATCAGTGCTCCTACAGCCAAGATTCTAGAATACGGACCAGCACCGTCCATTTTAGATTTGTGAAATGGATTGGTAAAGTTACATTTGTCAAGGGCATTCGCAAATTTTGAATGTACCTTTTCAGTTGCTTAAATAAGAAAATAAGATGTTTATTGAAGTAATACTTTTCATTCATCTTCCTGTAATAAAGACTCGGCTGAAAGAGAAGAGGGTCCATGTTCTGAATGAGGCGTTTGATTGCGTATCCCTGAGGATACGATCAGAGCAGGTAATCCACTTTGTGCTCACATATACGGCATACAAGGCTCAGAGGAAGGCACGGGTTCTAATGGACCCATTCTCATTTTGAACAGAGATATGAAGGTAAAAGGTTATCTCCAGTTCAGCCTGCATCGGCGCTTTCATCGTGAGTAATCTTTATGGTGGCATTGGGTTTATGACGACTGTCACATCACGCTTCTTCACATCCGTGTAGGATTTAGGGGAAGTGAGTAATGCCCTTTCCTGAAAGATGCAGCACAATATTCTGTAATTGAAAAAAAAAACCTTTTAATAAATAGTTAAAGTAAACAAAGGGGCAGTGGAATTTCACCTGAGGTGTCAGGCAAATCTGATTGGGTTTAATTATGGGCATCGGGTGGGTGATGATGGATGACCTCATTACCAATCACAATGTGGTTTCAAACTACAGTACCATAGAGTGCTCCAAAATCACACCTCCCTCCGCTCTCCTCTCTCCGGGGCCTGGCAGCACTGCACTTCCAGCAGCCCAAAGAGAGCTGCTGCATAATCCTGTTTATGACTTCCAGCTTCTCCCCTCAGGCAGACTCTATAGGGTCCCTCGGCATAAGCCGAGGAGATACGAGCACCCCTTGTTCACCTGTCAGTCAAACTCCTTGGCAGTGTTTGGGAGTGAGTGGGTGGGACCACGTGTAAAATACTGTGTGTGAAATTGTATTTATTATTAATTTAGTTCACAGGGACTGTGTGTAATTTAACGATGCATCATAACAGAGTGATAACACAATGCACAAGAAACAGTGCAAAATGATTAATAGGACAGTATGCAGGCCAAAGCATAGATAATATATAAAGTAAAAATAGATTTAACAATGAAAAAGGACAGAATTAAACACATATTATTCTAACATACAAATTATAAAGTTGGCAGCTTTGATGTGCCTTTATCCATGCTTTAACTGCAGGGGAGAATGTATTAAAATTGGGGCAAGTCTTGATGTCAGTGGGGAAAGGATTCTATTGATTGATAGCTTTGCAGAAACAAAGCAGAATTACCAAATGAGGTGGGGTGATATGGAATTAGACGGTTTCCTCGAGATGAGAATCTCGTGTTTCAAGTGTAACAAATCTTTGTTTGGAGGAGCCAACAGTGTGAGTGATTCGAAAAACTAAACAACTGTTGGAATAAAAACAAAAAAAATGAAATGTGACTTGATGAATAAGGCCAGAGTATGGTGTTTGTTTACATATCTGCCATGGGTGATCTGTACTGTCGTACTCAGCAGGTACTGTAAAGACCCTCACTTTCCCCTCACATCCAGTGTAGGCTCGAGAGGTAGGTAACTAGAGAGGAGCTCTCTGTCATGGGAGGGCTGGGAAATATATGCAGTAATCAGTGTCCCCCAAAACCAATTGTCTGTCTCCCTAGTGCGAGAAAAGGAATATTTATAAATGCATTGCACTATTCTCTGTGCACATGTGCAATTTAAAAAGTAAATTCCTAGCAGAAATGTAATCATTTGCAACAAATGTATTCATTATTGCAGCTGCTTGCTGGTAATAAGCATTAACTTACGTTTCCAGAAAGATACCTTCGGGGGGTTAGTGTTGGCGCATTAATATCTGTGAACAGAATTAATCTGAGCTGCAGCTCTATTCTCTGTGTCCTTTCTCCTCTTTGTTGTCGTGGCATCTGTAGATTCTAAGCCTTACAGAAAGACTAACAGCTGGCTCCCTGAATCCTTAATTAATGCATTGCTTTATTTCTCGATTGGTCTTGCGGAGAAAAAAAAAAAAAAAACTGTAATAAAAAGACAATATAATGTAGGCAGAAGAAGCCTTTATATCTCGGGGAGTTGGTAGAAGACGTACTGTAGATCAGACTGGAGCTGCATTCTGTATGGAGAAATGCAAATATTTTGCTTTATATATAATATATTCCCATTACATATATGCGTATGATTCAAATGTGAAGGGGGATATATGTTCCCAATTCTGTGCAAGCACTGTAATGCGCATCCATTGTGTGTGGTGGCACAAATTCTGAAGGAAAATGGAAATTGTGAGACAGATGGAAACATTTCCAATTTGCATTGGACTTTTACTTAGCACCATGGCAGCACGGAAATAAATAAATAAAACAACAATGATTCTCATGTTTCTGTGATTCATTGAAATTATCATCTGCAAGATGTCGCCTCATCCAAATTACGTGATATTGCTTTTGTGCGTCAAACCGGTTTGAAATCTCTGTGTTAAATAGAATTTTGCGCACAATAACAATTTTGTGCTCCAAGGGAAATTCAAATTTAAATACAGCAAAGAAAAGGTGCTGTGGGAGACATACCAATGAGGTAAAGGACTCAATGATTCACTTCAGTGATTATTATTATTGTTGTTGTCATTGTAATTTTTGCAAGGGGTAAAGAATGAGCTAAATATGAATGTTTGTGCCTGAGCTCCTATTAAAATTATGTTTAATAGTTCAAATCTGTTGTAACTGTAAACATTGCTTATAGCACATTCCACATGTATTTTCTACTATATAGGATGACTTGTTTGAGTGTGGGGCTCAGGCAGTAAGAGCAGTCGTCTGGCAGTCGTAGGTTGCCGGTTCGATCCTGCCCTGGGTGTGTCGAAGTGTCAATAAGCAAGACACCTAACCCTCATTGATCCCAGTGACAGGCAAACTCGCTGTTTTATAGCCTGGTTTGAAGGCCATACTTAGCTGAACAAGTACTGATGTAGTTTTAGTCTTTGCCACAATGAACATTGCAACTTAATTCAACTGGCTAATTTCATGAACTGTCGAGTTTTAGCTTGGGATATACAGTTAGCTCCAGAATTTCCATGTGTTCCCCAGCAATGGCTGTCTTAGGTGATGATGTGCAACAATTGAACTGAAAGGCCTACCTGTATCTCGGAGAGGTTCATATTTCAATGGCGGTGGACCAGCGCAGCTCAGCATCTCCAAAGTCGGACAGCCCAGACAGTTTACATTTGTTGTTTAAGTTGTGTTGGTTTTTTACAGTCCAATGATGGCACGCAGCTTTCTAGGTGGCTAATGCTTGTATAATTAAATATGTGTGCACAACATTAGACGGTTGAGTAAACAACTTATAATATAACTCTAATACTTTATATAACTCTCTCTTCATTCGGCATTTCTTCCCCATACTTCTCTCCCGCCACAAGAAACCACACTCCCTTTATATAGTTCCGGGGTCACACTCAGCTACCTCTTCCAGGGCGGATTCCATCATATAATGTTAAACAGGCACTTTCAGCACACAATACATCACACATTTCACCAAGACAGCCAGTGGGACCGTAATTATTCTTGGATATGGGATTTCATGCATTATTTATTGTAATAATGCCTCAAAGCAAACCTACATAGGAGGGCATACATCACATGCACACCAGCCCGGGAAATAGACCATAACACAAGTGCAAGTTGTCCTCACGGATTGTGAGGAAGATGGTGAGGGAGGCCATAAAGGATCGCAGTTTAAGAATGGCAAAGATTAGTTGCATCTAGGGGTCAATAAGTCTCAAAAACATAGGGGACATAAGGGATATCTTATCTGTCCCTGCAAGGCTCGTACCAACATTCAAACCAGATGTGCAGTGTCCCCAGTCTCCCCCAAACTAGGAATGATTGTTGTTGCCAGACAGGGTGGTTTGAGTCTCTCTGAAACGGCTGATCTCCACGCAAACCTTAAGTGGATAGGCTGCAGCAACAGAGGACCAATAAGTCTTAAAAATAAGTCTGATATATACCTAATAAAGTGCTCACTGAGTGTACATCAAAATCCACACAGAATTGCTGAAGCGAAAAAAACATTTATGTTCTGCAATGGCCATCTCAGGCTCCAGACTTAAATCCCAGAAAACACCTGTGGTCTGAACTGAAGAAAGGAGTCCATAAGCACAAACCCAAGGAAATCGATGATCTTGAAAAATACTGCATGTCAAAATCCCTTCAAATATCTTCACTACCCTTATCACAAATTAGAGGAAAAGACTCATGGTTTTCATCTTTGGGGTGGTTGCACAAAATATTAAACCTGGGGTGCCAGAATTATGAAACAGTTTTTTGGGGAAAATTTATTTTTATTTGAAAAACTTAAGACTTTTATTGATTCCAACAAATCATTAATAAAGCTCACTACTTTACACGTTGGAAAATAAATCTTATGTCAGATAATAGGAATGGTATTATTTGTTAACTCACAGTGCATTTTCTGTATATTCATCAATAATTTCAGACCTGATTGTGCAGGTTTTTGAATACATATGCAGGCATGTATTCAATCAATATTTGTCTTAAAAGTAAACAAAAGCACTTTCACACTTAAAAACATACAAAAAAAAATCAGTTTGTCAAGTGCAGTGCTCAGGAAGTACAGAAATACCTACTGCAGATGGATTTAATGATGGATAAGTACTGTAATAACTAAAAATAATTTAGCTGTCTTCTTATTATCCAGCATATTGCATTAGATTAGATTTTTAAGTATGATTGCTGTACTTATTCTAAGAGTGCCTCTTCAGCTGTTTGCATATGGAGTTTATAACCAAAGTAGCAAACTAGCAGTATTCCCTTTACTTTAAATGAATTTGAATTGGAAAATGGAAAAATCTTTTCTTTTTGATTTGATTTGTTGAATTTCAGGTTTTACCATGTAGAAATTGCAGCAATTTTACACACACCCCCCCATTTCAGGGCACCATATCATTTGGGACAAATGGTTTCACAGGTGTTTTTGATTAGTCAGGTGTGCACAATTACTTCTGTAGTGCAGGTACTGTATAAGAGTTTTCAGTCGTCTTGATTCTATTGATTGCCTTTGGAGTTATTGGCATTTGTCAACACAAGCACCAGAGTTTAGTTATTTAGCTGAGCTTTCTCAACCTTTTCGGTCCCAGTCATTTACCTTAACTACTAGGTTACAGGCTGAAAAAAAAAAAAACAGAGACACAGGCCAAATAATAGGCTTACTAGATCATTGCGCTGCTGTGGGTAGCAGCTGAGAAGTCAACTGTCCAATTACTAAAATTGGGTGACTATGTATAAAAGTGGATGTAATTCCTACACGGATCACCCAATATGGATGTACGTATCCTCCAATTAAAGGTGACAAGTCTGCATTTTAACCTCATATTATTCATTGTTCCATTTCAAATCCAATGTGCTGCAGTACAGAGCCAAAAGAACTGAAATCATACTACTGTCCACATACTCATGAACTTCAATGTATATTATTTACAAGAATCAAGCAAGCACACTGAGCACCTTTTAACCACTGTTCCACACTGACATTTTTGACATTCCAGCACAACTGCATTCAGAAGACTGTCCCAATGCCCTTGAGGCCTCTTTATTGAAAGATCCATGTGATTTACACCTTTAAAAGGTGTACATCACTTCAGAGACAATAAGGACTATTTTAGATTAGAATTATGCAAGGTCATTGCAATAGACAAAGAGACAAAGACTAATTGACTTTGTGGTTGGTATCATCTTCTGTGGCACTTAACAACACAGAACAAATCGTTACTGGAACAAAAGGAAAAATAAATGCACATATCTATATGTGTCACAGTGGGTAAATGCAGATCATGGCATTAGCAGCTGCATGAATATTCTCTCAACCACAAAGAGCCTGTATATGAACTGCAGCTGCCGGACCTGCCACGTGTTTACTCAGTTTCCCCTCCATAAACCTCTGGCTAGATGCAGATGCAACCGGTCCAATTTCTTTCATCTTTGGATCTTGCAAGGATCGGCATAGAGGAATGGTCCAAGATCCCTCCAAATGTGTTCATTAACCTTGTCAAGCATTACAGGATGCACCACTTACTAAACCAGGGGTGCCAATAATTATGGAACCTTGATTTTGGTGAAATCTATTTTTTGATAAATGATTTAATGAATTTTAGATTTTGGTTGGTTCCATTGAAACATTGTATAAAATACAGAGTACAGGACATAAGAACCATGCGCAGACTCAGGGATAAGAAGAATATGGCAGGCTTTAATAACAAACTAATAATAACATAACGTAATCAAGAAACAGGCAGAGGTAGTAATCCAGGCAGACAGGTACATACAGGGTAAGCAGAGCATAAACCGAAAAAGTTCCAAAACCAGGTAGGCAGATGAAAACAGGCAAAAGTACAAAACAAAAACAAAAACACAGGTCGTGAAAAACCAAGCAAAGCTCAAAACCAGAAAATCCAAAAACCAATATATAGGAAAACAGACGGGGAAACTTGGTCGGAAAATACAGACTAGAGTAGGAAACAGATTGCAGACAAACTAGCAAAGGAAATGAGCAAAAAGGTGGGCTTAAATACAAAACTAATAATCAGACAACAAGAAACAGGTGAGACATGACAGGAATGGTAAATGGCTGGCATTTATATAGCGCCTTTATTCAAAGCGCTGTACAATTGATGCTTCTCATTCACCCATTCATACACATACTCACACACCAACAGCGGTTCGCTGCCATGCAAGGCACCAACCAGCTTGTCAGGAGCATTAAGGGGTTAGGCGTCTTGCTCAGGGACACCTCGACACACCCAGGGCAGGATCAGAGACCTTAAATACGGGGCAGGTGAAATGAATGATGACCAGAAAACAGTACTACGGAAAGCAAAGTGGGATACAAAAGACAAAACACAGAAAGAAGCAGAGACACACAGACAAAAGGGGAAAAACTACGGGCAAAGGGCACAGACATGACAACAGTATTTTTCAACATTTTTAGTTTCTCAGTAATCATTGCTTATGTTTTGAAGTATTTTTTGTGCATTGTCAGTCAAGGGTACCAATAATTCTGGAGCCCACTGTAAATACATAGTAAGCAAACAAAATGAGAAGAGAAATTCATGGAAACAAACAAGTCACAATTATAGGCAATGGGTAAAACATTTTTAAACATATTTAAAAGTATATTTACATATGAGATTTCCATATCTACAAGCTTAACATGAAAATTGTGTCATGTTAACTTAACAAGCTCCAATGAACAATTATGAATTGCTTAGACATCATAGTTTTTGATAACTCTGTCAAATGTTATAGCCATGGACATACTTGCCTTAGTATGTCCATGGCTAGCACAATGATTATCCAAAGAAACTATGGCACAGACGACTATCTGCTTGGACTGTGAGAAAGGGGCATGCAGGCATTATGACAAATTTGTGTAGTGCTTCTGCCCCTGCCCCCTCCCCCTTTGTTTCGAAGGAGTGAGACCAAAGCAATAATTAATAGTTATGTCATTAAAATGCATTTTTATTATTGTAAATTGAGACGTGCCCCCTCAGAGAGAACAGGTTCAGGGATTGTGCACCGTCCTTTCATTCCTTGTTAGGATGCATGTCATAAAAATTAAGTGGGAATGGAAAGAGAGAATCTTAATTTGTACTCAGCTCATCTTAATTTGCACTTCAGCGGCAGTTCGGTACAGGGTTTGAGTTCCTTGTTCTGTTTGTATGGCGTTCTCCTTCACCTGCTGATCCTCGAGCGCAGAGGATCATCGGTGTGCTCGCTGTGCGCACCTAAATGAGCAGGAAGGGTCCTGAGAGCAGGCTTTAATGTGCCTCTGGGAGAACAGTCGGCCATCACTCTCTCTTGTAAAAACCACTGCCAGAATGAGAGCTGGCACAATAACCATCCTGTGCCCTCTTGTAGCAGGTCTAAATAACAAGCCTGGGGCAAAGGACCAGCCAGTGCTCTGTCTGGCCGGCTGCCATTTTGCCTTTGATCTCTGCCTTGTAGTTTTGCGACCAGAGGCTATATTATAGACCATTTGCAACCAGACAGAAGAAGAAAGTGGCGAGACGCTAAACGGAGCAGAAAACGTTGTTAGCGATTCGCCAAAAGCTCAATTTCTGAAGCAACTGTGAATAAGACTGTTTGTTAGTCAGCCATGTCAAATGTACTGTGAAATGTTTTGTTTGCATGTTTATGTTCCTGTTCTCTCTCATGCATTGGACATGTTTCAGTACATATCATGTGTGCTTTAATGCTTTGCCACCTTCAGTGGTGTATATAAACCCAATTACTGGATTCAGAAATGCACAGATAATGCATTGTATTGTATTTTGTCTTCCAGAGAATAAGAAGATGAGATCAGCTGAATAAGTGAGCATTAAAGGGAAATTAAATGATGGTAATTTGTCATGCACAATAAAACCCACTTTTTAATGTATATTTATGAACAGATTTACCCAAAAGGTGAAATATAAAAGACTTTTAAATAAATAAGACCATTCACTTCATTCATTAATATTGTCATAAAAAACTGTGACAGAAACAGCAGTATTAGGAACATAAAACAAGTAGTCATAACATAATGTAAGATTGATTATATCATTAAAATGGAAATCAAATATACATAATTCCCTCGGAGAAACATGAGGTACTACAATTGTTCTTATTAATATTTTTGCTGAAAAGTCTTTAGAATTACTAGGAGGTAGCTTAAGTATGGCACTGATTATGGAAATACTGGAGCTCATGGGGACACTGTTGTAATTGTAAAACTAATAATTGCTAAGACATGTTAATAATAATATGGCATATAACAAAGAAAGCTACAGGGATCCTGTACTGTACGTTCTCTACATTCAGACATAGATTAAGGGGGTTATGATGAGAATTGCACCAATAGGTTTGTAAGGGTTAAAGATTCAATCTTGTTGTGTTCTGGTCTGTGCTCACAGTGGACAGTTGGACAGGCCCTGATGGTGGGTGTTAATGAAAAGTGAATGCGTTCAACGTTTGACAGAGCCAAAGTCTCCCTGTCTGTCTTTTGATATAAAGCTTCCTCAGAAGAAATTCCAAGTTGCTGCATATCAGAAACAGATTTGTTGGGCCTCAAATATGGCAGTGTAAAAACGTTGAAATCACCTGTCAATCAGTATGTTCCTCCTCCCTTGTGCTCTGTTAATGAAAATTGTTGTTGCATATTATAAATACTATATTACAAAAAAATGTGTATTCATTTTCTTGATTTGTAAGATGGCTTAAGACTGTTTTCTTTTCTTTTTTTAAACCAAGACCACTGTGAAGATCTAGAATACTAATTCTGCCTGCTCATCATCTCTAAAAATGTGACCGAGAAACTGTTTTGCCACGGGTCAGTGAGTATGCCAGCAGACCTGCAAAATTTTCAATTTTCAGAATTGTATCTACCTTGGGTAGTTCGCCTCTGCAGCAAGAATGCTGGCGGCTGGGAGAAAATACTTGCAAGGTTTCAACAGTGGGGGCAGCCATGTTGCATTTCGGCCTGTAATAGTCGGAGCAGTCATTTGTAGCAAGATTACCCCTCATCCACAATAAGTTTGTTTTTAGCACAACCACCACCAGGCAGCAAATGCGAGCACTCTACTGCACAGCTGTTGAGCCCACTCTTGCTGGTGTGATGGACTTACTAAAAACCTAAAAATATATGCAAATTCGCTGCTGCCTGGCAGATCTCTCAAGGGTGGAGCGCCAAAGAGAGGCGGTGAATTTATTCCATCTCGCACATGCGCAGGTCAAGGTAATTTTACATGGTAATTAGCAGTCTTACCACTGTGCTACTGTTACAGTATGGTGGACTCCTACTTTTGTACCACAGGCAGTGGATGGCCATGATATGTGCTCTGCATGCCTTGGTGTGGACCGCCTCAGATGGTAGATTTGTTATTTATCATTTAGACTTGATTGCGACAGGAATCCTGTACTGTAACGGACTCCCTGAACAGTCCTCTGCTGGTCCCGCCGCATGTCACATTGCTCGTTATGTGCATGTCTCACGAGCAGGCTAGATATCTACAGTCATTAGAGGTCGCAGGAATACCTACTTTTGGGTGCGGCCGATGGCGTCTCAGGGACCCAAGAAGACCAACATTAGCTATGGCTGTTCTCGACATGAATGAACTGACACGCCGTGGAGGCAATTGATTTACTGTTAGAGGTCTACGGGTACAATACACCGTGATACATTAAGCGTAAATTAGCATCCTCCCTAGACCAACTCGAGGGGGTAGCCAAGCATTCCCTGTGTAATAGTGAGTGTCAGTAAGTGAAACCAACCAGATCAAGTATACCAATTTATTTTGCCAGGTAGGTCGCTTTAAATTACAAGCAAATCACAAGGTTCCAAATCTTAATACGAAACAGAATACAATTTTAGTACAAAGTAAAAATATTATCATACCTGGCAAGGGTTTCTACACACACAAAGGGGCACGGGAGTCTGGTAACAGATCTCCTAGACCCTTTGTTTCTTCTCCTTAAAAGGACAAACCAGGCCTTTGACCTTGACCATAAAAATGGGTCCACAATTAACCATTTCACGTTTATAACCATGTGGGATTCAGAACCATACCTCCCCAGCCGGTGGGATTTGGTCGGGAGGGGGGCAGAAATCGATGCAAATGGCTTTCACTGGGACAGATTTCTGCACAGTTTTCCCTAGGTTCCTGGATGGTTATGATGTCCTAGGTATACTGTTGTGGAAATTAGACCATTGCACCAGTGGCACCAAGCCAAGGAAAATGATACCAAATGTGAATATTATCTAAACTGGCTTTGCCATGAAACATCAATATGTATGCATCATTTCAGTGACTGGGATCTGAGTGAGATGTGAAAGAGAGAGAGTAAGGGGGGATCAAGAGAATAATGTCTGGGGCCCTGCCGGAGGTGTTCTCTCAAACCTTCCTGTGCCATAAAGGATGTCGTGCCATGTCGTGATGAGTTTGCGGACTTTATGACCCCACGACCGGCGGAAGAAAACCTCACCCGCTCATTGTGGATTAATTTTTAACCATTAGTCAGCCTGCCTTACAGATTCCCCCCTTGGCCCCACGGGACAAACATAACACAATCCCAAGGGGTCACTGTGAAGGCAGTGGTAATGTTGGGGATTCCCTGGTGCTTAGGGCTTCAGTCCCAGCAGTGTTGGCAACTGCAGGGGGCTGAGCTCAAAAGCAGCATGGGTAAAGGAGTGTAGGGAGCGGATGAGGTACCGAAAGTAGCAACACTGAAGCAGGGTGAACGCAAAGATTAGGGTTGCTGGCAATGACGCACCCTTGGAATACCCAGTCTGTGCTTCAACCAATTTAGAGAATTTATCAATTATCACAAGACAATAGCGATACCCCCCTTGGCACTGGGAAGCGGACCGATGAAATCCATCTGAAGGGAGTCCCATGACCCTTTTGGAGGGTTTGGTCGGAGCAAGTTCATGCTGCCGGGCCTGACCTGATTCACAGTAGTGCACACAAGACATGTATCACACCGTTGATCAACATCTGAATCCATGTGTGGCCACCAAAAATAGCATTTAATCAACTGCAATGTTTTTATCAGCTGACACATAGTCATGGTACATTTTAGTGACAGTTTTCTGGAGACCCTCGGAAACGACATATTTCCCGTCTCTCAAAACTATGCCCTCCACAACTGTCACCAGCTGATCCTGCTTTAAGTCCTCCATCGGCCACAACCAAAAGGAACTATTCCTGCGACCTCTGTAATGACAAGATATCTGGCCAGCTTGTGAGACATGTGGCGGGACCAGCAGAGGACTGTTCAGGGAGTCCATTACAGTGCAGGATTCCTATAGCGATCAAGTCTAAATAACAAATCTACCATTAGATTTGTTATTTAGATAACGGAAATCGAAAGGCTTTTGGAACTAAAAGGTGCACCATTTGGGAGGTTCTGGGTCAGTCCATACCAGAATAAAGTGGAAGGCAGAGTGGTACCTGACGTGATGAGTTGTATGACCCCACTGAGAAATACAACCTCACCTGCTCATTCTTACTGTGTGAATGTTTAACCATTAGTCAGCCTGCCTTACAGAGGACAGGTGGTTGGGTGGAGGGATGTGAGCAGTATCAAAGTGTCAGAGAGGGGAGAAAATGAAGATAGGGAGTTTAGAAAGGTATGAGGGTCAGCAGGGGGAGAGGGTGGAGAGAAGGAATTGCAGGAATTGTCATGTACCTTCAATAGTGGATTGTGGGAGGGATGGATGAGTGTTCGAGGAGAGTGGGAGAGAAAGAGATGAAGGAATGGTCAGATATATGGAGGGGTGTTAGTGAGAGGTGGGTTGTCATGCAGCACCTTGTGAAAACCAGGTCATGAAGGTTGCCTGCCTTGTGGGTGGGAGGAGAATAAGGGTACGGGTAAGATTGAAGGAAGAGGAAGGTGGACTGGGTGGACCCCAATTTGAGGTTGAAGTCACCCAGGAGGATCAGAGGAGTGCCATTGTCCGGTGAGGAGCTAAGCAGGATGTCCATCGCATCCAAAAAACCCATAAAGCCACTTCTGTCAGACACACATACTTTAACAAGCTACATCTTCTAAACGGAAAACGGGCCAATCCCGACAAGTGATAGCTCATTTTGTTGCTCTGATCTTCAAATCAAAGTTAAAAAATGAGATTACCACTATGATATGCCATTTACCGCATTGCATCACGTATGAAGTCTGCTTTCTGGATAGGCGATTGGCAGTTCCAGAGGACACCGGCCACACCGAGATCAACACCAGCGGATCTGGGAGGTTGGAGATATTCCGGCAAATTCGAATGGAGAGATAACCAGAATGGGCAAAAAGCCCATGGAGATGGAAGTAGGGTAAAAGGGTAGACATGAAAAGGAATCCTACACAGTGAAGTGAGGGCAGGCAGCACAATAACCGCACTCTCTGACAGCCTTGATTGACACTGCTCTGTCCTGGCAGCCAATTGCACATTTTAATATCTCAGCATTGACAGTATATTACAGCATTTCGATGTCTCATAATTATACAGACCAAATGAATTGACATACTGTAGATTATCAGTGATTATCTTTTATCGGCTATGACAGGGAAATGTTCATTCGTCATCGGTATAGGTTCAAATGTTCACATCAATGCCTAAGTTCATGTCTATTGTGGAAAACAAAGCAAAAAAAAAAAGATGTTTTTCTGTGGCATCGGTATATCTGGCTTTTATAAAATTGATCTTATGTTATGCTGCCACAGTATTATTTTCAGTCCTTGAATATGTTAGGAAATTGAATTGCACAGAAATGGATCCAAAATGATCAGCATTAATAATGACTGACAGACATGTCTGTGTGGTTTTGATACCTGTGACAATTTAGATATGATCTTCTGGGGATTGTATTGCTGAATATTGATGCTCTGCTTTGAGCTAGCCAAGCTGGCTCCATGCGGTGTTCCTAATGTAGAAGGTATTCCTCTCCGCATCTCTCCAAATACTCAGTTCTGCAGCTCAGTGTGTGTGTGTGTGTGCGCCTGGGTAGGCTGGGGTACTGGTGTTTCAGGCTAACCTCCCCCCCAACCTAAAATCATGACTGGCATTTGGAAGGAATTTCATAATAGCCATCAGCTGCTGTCTCAAAGCAAAACACTCAAAAGGTCAGTGTGTTCATTTGTACCAAGTGAAACCATTTTTTGTACATTTGCATTACACGCTAGTACAGTTTAAAGTTTCCATGTTAACATTCTTATAACTTGTCTGGGTTTCTCATTCACCACCCCTGTATTTGACAGATGTCTTAAGAGCTGGGCTTGGGCCCTATTTGTATGACAATGTAAGTGCAAATACGCCTGGACAAGTGGAATTGCTAGTTGGTCACACTTTATAATATGGTTCATAACTTGGCATGAATTAATGTCATTGTTGACATGAATTAATGATGGACAAATAAATTAATTAAACATGAAATTACATTTTCATTAGTTAATGCATTTGTGAATAACTAACATACTGTATTTGTTACATGATATTTATCCATTAACAAACCATAGAATTAACTTAACCATTAACAAATACATTAACGTTTTTTTTCCAATATGAATTGGCAATAGCTAATGTAGTTGTTTAATAATGATGTATAAACACATCAACAGAGGTGTACAGGTTAACTTCTCAGTCGTAGTTAGTTAACAGTAATTTGTCCATGCCAATTCATGGAACCTTATTGTAAAGTGTTATCTGCTAGTTAGCACATTTTTCAGCTGGTTTGGAAGGTTTAGTAGTTATGTGGTCTGCCGTAAACCCGATAGTGTCAACATTGATTGGATACTGAAATGGGTGGTGCATCAACAGAAACATTCAGTGCTGTGCAAGTTTGGTGTTGAATAATGTGTTTGCATTTTACTGTAAACCAATCCAGACCAGGTATAAACTCAAACACTGCCACATTGTGCTATTTGGGGGGCATCGAGAACATGCTCTATACCGCACATATGAATGCATGAACACAAAATGCAGATGCAAGAAATATTTTGCTTATGTCAATCTGGTTGATATACAAGCTGTGTTCAATTATGTAGTCCACTGTTGACTATTTAGGCACTGCACCTGGATTTAATCAGTGTACTACTGAACTACTTGAATGAGAGACACAAGAAATGTGGCTGACCAGCTCAACATCTGTCAAACAGCGTAAGATGCGGTGGTTCTTGTTATACTCATTTTAAAATGTCACTGCAGTCAAATAGAGTGCATCATGGGATGCTGTATGATGCCCTTCAGGCAGCGAATTTACAGGCCTCATATTAAGGGGACAGTGGCTATCCATTAACATTGAGCCCAGAACAAATTTACTTCTGAACTGAATATTCTGGCAGGCATTCTTACTTTGAATTCGTAGAAAGAACATATTGTAAGATAACATACAGTATATTGGGGTGAATAATATTGGCCATTTCTACTTGATTTCTTTACTCTTTCTCCAATCTTTATTTTATTTGAGCATTTGGCCAGTCAGGGTCAATGACTGAGCAAACCTTTTAAAAAATGCGTTTCAGATATCTGGACCAGTTACGTGGTATATTGCAATATAGCCCTCAAGTTATTGCATTCTATATGGCATGCTGTATTCTACACAACATAGCAGTGGGAGGAATAAATACTTAAACTACACAGCCTCGTATTTATTTTGAGTAATGTGTTTTAGAGGCGCATAGTCAAACCTTCCACCGTCAGTATATGTACTCCCGTGGAACCATCTCTTTTATAACCATGCCATAGCTAGTTACGTTAAAGCCCAGTGTCATAAAATGACCAAAATTCAGTTGGACACACCCTAATTTGTCATTATTTTAGTGACCTTCAACTCGACTGTTTTCCTGTTTTTTGACAAAACATGTTTTCTTGCATTTTTATTGAATGTTCCTTGTTGTGTAGGCCTCAGCGTAATTGAGGTTCTTGAGAATTGTCTACCCCCCCACCCCAGTACACTGACACAGAAACAAGTTCTTTCTTTCTTTCTTTCTTTCCCCACCAGTATTAGTTGCATAGTACACAGTGACAAATAAGCTAATCTTATTTGCAATACTTTGCTGTCCAAGAAGGGTGGCATCTAGATTGAGAAACACAAATAATTTTTTTCTTTTCCTCCCCTGAGTCACTACTGCAGCCATTATGCTAGTGGACTGTGTGCCTCTTATTGGACATGATATTTCTATGAGCATGATTAAAGTAAATTATTTTTTGTGCTGTGGAGACAGTTGATTACAAGCAAAATGGTGTAGGCGAGTACATCCTATTTAACTATAAGTTTGCAACTGTGGACACATTTGCATTCATAGTGCTGCTGGGTGGAAGTCCAATTTTGTTATAAATGGGATTGCTTCATTATCCCAGCAGAGACTGTGAGAATGGAAATTGATGGGTTTTCTACCTGGCATCAGTACAGATGAGTCAAGCCTGAAGACATTACTTGCTCTGTGCTAAGCAAGTTTAGATTTCAACACTGAAGAGATACTGTAAGTAGTAGGAGTTGGAGTCAACTAAAAAGCACTGATTGATGGCATTGTACTTTTAGAACCATAGACAGCAACACTAAAAATCTGTCTGCTCATATCAAAATATGAAAAGCTTTAGGTTCTCAAAGACAATGATACTTTTTAAAATCTTGCTTTGAGAAGTAAAGAAGTGCATTTTTCTATCCAAGTTAATGACAAGGCTGCGTTGTTTCTCTTTATGGAGCTAATATTTTTTGGTGATGATCGCATGCTCTTTTCTTGGTTTTATTTCTTAGCTTTTTGAGAAATCAAGTAGAAATGGCCAATATTATTCACCCCAATATACTGTATGTTATCTTACAATATGTTCTTTCTACGAATTCAAAGTAAGAATGCCTGCCAGAATATTCAGTTCAGAAGTAAATATTCAGTTCAACCCATATTTTCTTTCGTTTAAAAAAAAATGTCACAATATTATGATGGTAGTACTTCAGCAGAGAGAACTAAAGCTTTGCAAAGTAAATATTATTCATCTGTGTGTCAGTCTGTACCCATCCACACTATTGATGTGCCAATTCAAATGCTGATTACTCCCTGACGCATGCTAGCCTCTTTTACTGATGTTAGAGTCATATATTAAAAATGTCACTACACATATTTAAACTAAATAGGCCAATATTTGACTGCTAAGTGTTTAATTTATGTGTCTTTTATATGTTTTCGCTCTAATGATTTATAATTCCTGTTTTATTTTTACAGTATGATTTTCTTTACATTTATTACATTTTTCTCACTTGTTCTATGTGTGGCATAAATATGCTCTGTAAAACAAATAATACTAAAAGGCAAACATCAGAAATAGATCACAGAGTGCAGACAAAGAAGGATGGTTACTTTGTTGACATTTACTATAAGGGATTACCACTCTTATCTTGATACAGACAGAAAATCAACAAACCACATTTTTACATCCAGTGCCACAATAACAAAGAGCATTAAAGGAACAGAGTAGAGAGTTATGGGTGAAATGGACCCTGACAGGATTATTATTATTATTATTATTATTATTATTATTATATTATTATTATTGACTGCTTAATCATGTTCCATTACTTTCTAAAGGAGTAGTAAGAAAGTGGGGAGAAAGGCCTAAGGAGAATTGGAAGAAAGGCTCATGTTCATGATGTGAGATAGCAACTGCTATACACATTGCTTGAAAGTTCTGTTTGCAATAAAAGCACGTCGTTCCAAGAAGAAAAAAAAAAAGACCCCTCTCCCTCTCTCTCCTCTCGCTGCCTCTCTCTCTCCCCCTCTCGCTCCCTCTCTCTCCCCCTCTCTCTCTCTCGTCTTAATTACTAAAAAGCGGATACAAGTCTGAAAGAGATGTTTAAACCATTATTCTCTTTCCAAAATTCCACATGTTCATTTATGTAGAATTTAATCAAAACCTCAAAATATACCTAAAAGGTTCTGTCGCTGTTAGAATATTTTTACCAGAAAATGCCTAATTAAAAAAATCTTCAGCTATTGTAAAACATGGTCTTTTTCTCCTTTCCTCTACCACTAACATTTGGAACTGTTCCTTGTGTGAAAAAATTATAACCACTTCAGTAATATTCTACTTATGAGTCATTGGTTTGGAATACAGATATTATTCTGAATTAAATAGACTCACACAGCTCATACCTTTTGAATTGTTTTTATTTTACTCATAACAGTGCATGTCCCATGAATTTAGTCATATTATTTGTGCTGCAGTTATTTGTTCAGGCTAACATAAAATGAATAATCTATTCTTAAAGTAGAGGGGGAAAAAAATATAGCATTAGATTATATTTATATTTGCTAAGTGATATTCAGGAGTTCTATTAACTACAATGGAAAAGGTTAAAAGGTTTTTTGCATGTAGTATCTATCCATCCATTATCTTAATCCGTTTATCCTGAACAGGGTCACAGGGGGCTGGAGCCTATCCCAGCATACATTGGGCGAAAGGCAGGAATACACCGTGGACAGGTCGCCAGTCCATCGCAGGGCACACACACCATTCACTCACACACTCATACCTACGGGCAATTTAGACTCTCCAATCAGCCTAACCTGCATGTCTTTGGACTGTGGGAGGAAACTCAGGAGAACTCAGGGGAAACCCACACAGACACGGGGAAAACATGCAAACTCCACACAGAGAGGCCCCGGCTGACCGGGAGTCGAACCCAGGACCTCCTTGCTGTGGGGTGGCAGTGCTACCTACTGCACCATCTGCACCGCCCCAGTATATTCATTTTATGATAATTATGCATTCATTGTTTATTTCAGTGCAGTCTGTCAGTGCTTTGAGGTATCCATCATTTATTTATTTATATATTTTTTGACAGTGATGATGTCTTGCATTTGCTTGGTCTCCTTTATCTCCACATTCATTCCATAATACACTGCCTCAATGTTCAAATGTTTCTACTGTCTTTTTTACAGTAGAACAAAAGAGATTTTGGGCTAGTGCACTGGGATTAAGATCACTCATCATCTTTTTAATATTTTATGTCAACGTAAGAAAGGATTGAGTTGGAACACACTTAAAGACAAAAGGCAGAGAACAGTTCTTATGTGACGTTTTGACGCCTTCCTCAACCTAAGTTACATGTGCATGTCACATAGCCTAAGTGGCCAATCAAGAAGCCCGCTTGAAAAAATAAAAACCAAAAAAGAAGAAAACTTCTAAACACAATGTTAGAGATCTATGTGTCTCTAGGGACACATTGAACAAACAAATACATGATATATAGAACTAAGGGGAACAAAAAAGAAAGCCTATAACTGACATCAGACCTGGATCAAATGTATACTGTAATTGTATTCAAAGGCTTTTCTGTGCTCAATTGATCTTGCCTGGTGCAACTGAGCCAACAAAGAGGACCAGAAGGCAGGGTTTGCACTGTTGGAGAGTATTTCATAGTTTCTGATCTATGAAGTATTTGAATCCAAAACAATTACATAGTTGACCCAGATTCGATCTAATGTGCTAAATAGGCCGCCAAATGAAAATGACAGTAATGATGTCGTGAAAAAAACAAAATGAGGATACATAACACTGTCAAGCTAAAGGTGTGCATACAGATTGCTTAAATGGTTGATAGGGAGACGCAATCACATGGGCAGAAATGCGACACAAACGGGATTTGGAAAAATCATCATTAAGTCCCATTGGTTCCACAGTTTCTAATTCACACATCTAATATGCTTCCTGTTGCTTCAGTTTTTAGAAAAATTAAAACTGTTGTAAGATCTGGACTTGTTCAAGAACAATAAAATGCAATGAATTTGGCTTTAATTGAGAGTCTAGCAATAGATTAATCAGTGTTCTTGTTTCCGATAGCAGCCTTGTGCTCTGCTATGCATAGACAAAGAGGCCTACATATCTGACCAAGATATGAGGCACCACAAATATATTTAAGCATATATATAATGTGTACTGGAACAATGAATAAAGCTTTTGATTTGGTATCCTTTTCCCATTCTTTGTTGGTATAAGCTTTATGCAATAGATGGGTTAGCACAATGCACACAGTGGCATAGGTGCACCTGGGAGCCATGTGTTACCCATGGCAACAGGTTATGTACTGTGCATCACAGAGCCCCCTATATGCTGTTCCCTCCAAAAGCAAATATTTGGGGAGATTGTGGTGAATTCACTCACTCTGTACAATATGCCAATGTTTTAAAATGATAGCTGTGTCCAGCACAGACTATGTTCTGTCAAGAAGCAAAGATGTGGAGTAGAATTGTCTTTATTGTTCTTGGAAATTAACATTTGTGACAAAAACAAAAAAAAACAAAAAACAAAACCAGGTTTAAAAAAAAACAAAAAAAAACATACACACACATAAAAGATGGAAAAATCCCAAATGTCTACTGTTCCCTAATTTGAGGGCATCCTATCTAAATTAATAAAACAAAAAAGAATGTCCATGTGTACAGTATACCCATTCCAAGATATACTGTCAGATATATTCCAGTCAGATATTTGTGCACAATTTCCCTGCTTCTAAAATTCAGCCCGCTTAGAATTTGCTGAGTGACTGCAGGACGACAGAAGCACCCTGCCTCAGGCATTAAAAATGCCATCTAACCTTGTGAGTATAATTAAAGATATCAAGCGGAATTCTGTTCCGCTGAAGAGCAGAAATACACAGGAGGCAATAATAAGGACATCTGGTACATGCCTTCATAGCCCTGGAGTCCATCGTGATATGGACAGGATTTTAAACTACCGTGACACATGAAGCACAAAATTTCAACAGGACCAGAGGTTAAATGTTTTAATTGATATTATCGATGCGAAAGAAAAGAGTGTCTTCACTTTAGCAGACTCTGAGTATGTCTTTTAATTCCTCACATTGCAGGAGAGCAGGGACACGGTGTGATGTTCTTTCAACTGCTTGCTTTTAGAAGAGAATCTGCTTAATAAGGCACAGAACATTCCAGAAGGTCCCAGAAAGCACCTAATTGGATCATCACAGACAAAAGTGCCCTCCAAGAGTACGGCAACAGTAGAATGAAATGTTTTCTTTGCTATATACTTAAGGTGTTTGGATTTGTGATCAATAAATAGAAGACAAAAGAGTACAGACAATCAGCTTCTATTTCATGATATTTACATGCATATATGGTTTACTATTTTTTTTTTTTAAGTTGTTTTTGAGCTGTAATTCCTGCATAGATAGGAATTATACGGTTTGAATGTTAATACCCTCAAGTTAAATCTGACAACCTGAATTTTTTCCTCGTATTCATTGTTTTTTTCACACCCAAACCTGGAGTACAGTCAGAACCAAAACAAAAAATGTGCCGCTATCCCAATACTTTTGAATTTAACTGTATATATTACACAGACAATAATTCAGAAAATGTCATAAATCAACATTTACTTATAATGGCAAAGGGATTATGTCTCTAGTCAACCCATTACTCTGTTAACTGCATTTAGCATTTTGTTTTACTGTGCATCGAGCCAAGATTAAAATCAGCCACCCATGTAAACCATTGATAAAGATAAAAGCAGGAGCTGTTATCTGCTGAGCAGTATCTCCCAGCAGTAGCAGACAAAGTAGTTAACAGCGCTGAGACCTTTCAAAAGGCCAAGACGAACACAATGGTATTTACAAAAATGTTTTCACTTTTTAATATGCATTTGTAGGGATGCATTTATTATGCATTAATTATGATTTCTCCTTTCTACCCTTCATTGAAAATTTCCCCAACTACTTCTCTCAGCTGTTATATTTGTATGTTGCGTATATTCCCTGGTGAAAAAAAAAAAGCTCAAGTTATGTTTTGAAACAGCCAGTAGCAGGTTGACCGGCTCAGACCAGCTCCATGCTCAACACGGTTTGACCAGCTCAAGCTATGTTTTGAAACGGCTGGTCATTTCATGCTGGTCATTGCTGGATTTTATACCAGGGTTCAACTGATTAGCAGGAACAAACCACATTACACGTGCTGCCAGAAACTGAGGGTTCATTGGCTTGTCTTCATAATGGAACCCTTTATAGTTCTATAAGAAACCTATGGGAGGTGTGAAAAGTGTGGAAGATCTCAGATTGAACCATTTTGCCAAACAAGAAATCTTTGAACTAAATGGAGTTCCTCAGTGGAGACACCTTTTAGAATCATCCACCCATCCATCCATCATCACCCGCTTATCCGGAGTCAGGTCGCGGTGGCAGTAGGCAAAGCCGAGTATTCCAGGTGTCCCTCTCCCCAGCAACGCATTCTAGCTCCTCCTGGGGGATCCCGAGGCGTTCCCAGGCCAGGAGAGATATATAATCTCTCCAGCGGGCTCTGGGTCTACCTTGGGGTCTCCGCCCAGTTGGACGAGCCCGGAAAACCTCCAAAGGGAGGCGCCCGGGAGGCATCCTGATCCGAGCTCCCTCCGGATGTCCGAGTTCCTCACCCTATCTCTAAGGCTGAGCCCGGCCACCCTACGGAGGAAGCTCATTTCGGGCGCTTGTATACGCGATCTCGTTCTTTCGGTCACTACCCAAAGCTTGTGACCATAGGTGAGGGTTGGGACGGAGATCGACCAGTAAATCGAGAGCTTCGCCTTCTGGCTCAGCTCCCTCTTCACCACGACGGTCCGGTGCAACACCCGCATTACTGCTGACGCTGCACTGATCCACCTGTCGATCTCACGCTCCCTTCTACCCTCACTCATGAACAAGACCCCGAGATACTTGAACTCCTTCACTTGGGGCAAAGACTCGTTCCCAACCCGGAGGGAGCAATCCACCGTTTTCCGGCAGAGAACCATGGCCTCGGACTTGGAGGTGCTGACTCTCATCCCGGCCGCTTCACACTCGGCTGCAAACCACTCCAGTGCGTGCTGAAGGTCACAGTCCGATGAAGCCAGCAGAACTACATCATCCGCGAAAAGCAGAGATCGATTCTGAGGTCACCAAACTGGACACTCTCCTCACCTCGGCTGCGCCTTGAGATCCTGTCCATGAATACCACAAACAGGACCGGTGACAAGGGGCAACCTTGGCGGAGTCCAACACCCACAGGAAACGTGCTTGACTTTGTGCCGAGAATGCGGACACAGCTCTCACTTTGGTTATACAGGGACCGGATGGCTCGTAACAACGGCCCCGGTACCCTATACTCCCGCAGTACACCCCACAGGGTTCCCTGGGGGACACGGTCGAAAGCCTTCTCCAAGTCCACAAAGCACATGTGGACTGGATGGGCAAACTCCCATGACCCCGCCAGCAACCCTGCCAAGGTAAAGAGCTGGTCCACTGTTCCACGACCAGGACGGAAGCCACATTGCTCCTCCTGAATCCGAGGTTCGACCGTCGGTCGGAGCCTCCTTTCCAGCACCCTAGAGTAAGCTTTCCCAGGGAGGCTGAGGAGTATGATACCCCGATAATTGGAGCACACCCTCCGGTCCCCCTTCTTGAAAATGGGGACCACCACCCCGGTCTGCCACTCTGCAAGTACTGTCCCCGACCTCCACGCGACACTGAAGAGGCGTGTCAGCCAAAACAGCCCAACAATGTCCAGAGCCTTCAGCATCTCAGGGCGAATCTCATCCACACCCGGCGACTTGCCACTGAGGAGCTTTTTGACTACCTCAGCAACTTCCGCCAGGGATATAGGTGCAAATTCCCCGAGTCTTCAGGCTCTGCCTCTTCCACAGAGGACGTGTTGTTCGGGTTCAGGAGCTCCTCGAACTGCTCTTTCCACCGCCCAACAATATCCCCAGCCCGGGTCAGCAGTTCTCCTCCCCTGAGACAAGCCCTGCTTTCCCTTTCTGAGTCATCGGATGGTTTGCCAGAACTTCCTCGAGGCCAACCAAAAGTCCTTCTTCATAGCCTCCCCGAACTCCTCCCATACCCAGGTTTTTGCTTCAGCGACTGCCGAAGCCGCAGCCCTTCTGGCCACCCGGTACCTGTCTTCTGGCCACCCGGTACCTGCCTGCCGCTTCAGGGGACCCCCGGGCCAGCCAAGCCTGAAAGGCCTCCTACTTCAGCTTGACGGCCTCCCTCACCGCTGGTGTCCACGAGCGGGTTCTTGGGTTGCCGCCCCGACAGGCACGGATGACCTTCTGGCCACAGCTCCTGCTTGCCGCAATGGAGGCTTTGAACATGGCCCACTCGGACTCCATGTCCCCAGCTTCCCCCGGGGTGTGTGAGAGGTTCCTCCGGAGGTGGGAGTTGAAGACCTCGCATACAGGGGCCTCCGCCAGACGTTCCCAGTGCAACCTCACTACACGTTTGGGTTTACCGGGTCTGTCCGGCAGCCTCCCCGGCCACTTGATCCAACTCGCCACCAGGTGGTGATCAGTTGACAGCACTGCTCCTGCACTGATCATCGATCTTTGGCCTAAGGTGCTAATCAGGTGCTAAGCCCTAATCATGTCTTCTGATAATGAACTGTTACTCCGCCTTGCTACGAGGCGGTTTGCAATATGTTATAAAAGGTGAACCAACACATAGCTCACTGCTCATGTTAACTAACATGACTTATTCATAGTCTTCATATTTTTTATAGCATTGTAGGCAGGTTATTTTGGGTTTTTTTTAGATAGCTATTGTAGTTAGCTGTCCTTTGTTCAGCTTCTGCAGGAACTGATTAATAGTATTAACTAGCTAAGTCATATCAGTCTGGAGAATCCAGTAACCCCACTGGGTGAGTTTTTAAATGTCAAATACATTTTTACGTAGTGCCATCTTCCATCCGAGATCTCAGGCAACACATCTTACATATTACCATAAGTTTGTTGTTTGGTAAGTTTTATATCCAAACACAATAATTTGGGGTATATCCTATACATGCTCAAAATGATTGTGATGATTTTAACAGCAAGCACACTGTAGGTGTACCTGTTGCTATACAGAATGTTTAATATAGAATATATTTGCAAAATATAAGGTCATGTTTTCTTTCTCCTGATAATTTTTCCTACTGAATTGCCCAGATTTATATATTTTTTGCATTAATAATGAGCCATTATACACTCACTGAGCACTTTATTTTCAGGCACAACAGTTTGCAGAGAATGATGCAAAAACCAAAAACATCCAGTGAGCAGCAGTTCTCCTGGCAAAAATGCCTTGTTAATGAAAGAGTTTAGTGGAGAAGAGGCAGACTGGTCAAAACAGACAGGAAGGTGACAGTAACACAAATAACAACACATTACAACAGTGGCATACAGAAGAGAATCTCTGAATACACAATACATCAAACCTCTTAAGTGGATTGGCAACAGCAGCAGAATGCATAATAGTGCATAGTACATAAAAGTTCTCACTGAGTGTAGGTTCAGATATAACAGTTGTGCATGTATTAAGCATACTTGAATCCATCTCTGCAACTTCATCATCATAATCTTTCATGGGGACCATCTGTATATTTCTACTCATGATTATTTCCATGGTGTGGTGCACTCACTTTAATTTCCAGACACCGTCAACCCTTACTGTGACCTAAATGTTTTTGTTTAGAATAATGATTCTCTTTATGATTCTCTTTGATTATTTGAGAACAAAACACTATAATTAATGTGATTGTTATGCGTAACTTTCTGTGGGTAAATCAAACCCTTAATCGGTGATGGTTAAGTTTTAATTATACATAATTATGTTTTAGAGACCGGTTAAATTTTTTTGATTTCCAAGAAATGACAGTAGACCAGTTCTAATTTGATTTTGCTCCCAGTGGCCAACATAATGACAGATTTGATTATATTTTGTAAGCACTCATTTTCACTTTTGATAAATGGATAATTAAAGCTTGAACTTTGTGTAATTGGGGTTGGTTCAACAGCGTGTGTTTTGGATTTATTCAATGTGCCTAACCGTATCTTTAAATTATCTGCCAAAAGTGACTAGCAGGGACAAACTGGCAGTAAAGCAAAACTCCATAAACCAAGAAGCATAGCCAAGATTCCTGTACTGATGTGTGAAGATTTCACTACTGAAAGCAAGAAACATTACAATGTGCTTATGTGCCATTTTGTGAAAATGGAAATCAATTTCATGGGAGTGCAGGTGTAATGTCATGATTTCCTTTTCTTTTTTCATATGCATTTTTTTCAATCTAAGTGAATGTAAATATGTAATATCATACTACTGCCCACTCGATAACTGGGCACCTACTGTGTTCAACTCCCTGTAATTACTCCATCTGACAATACATTTGTTGAACAGAATATATTTGTATACCAATTGTACATTTATACCAATACCAATTGTACATGAAGCAAACTGCCAAAAAATATATTTTCAAATACTGAATTCTGAAACTCACTCCACGTCAACATCTGGTGCACCATGTGTATTGAATACTGCTTTTATTCTTTTGAGTCATTCCAGCCATGAACATTAAGTAAACAGGGGCAATGTGCCTTCGTCTGGAATAAGTGTTTCAGCCTTATTGTGTTCCGACAGAGCTGTGTCTCGATCAATGCGTGTGGCTCTGGGCGGTATCTGTTTATCTTCCCATACACTGGAAAACTGTGCTTCTTGTTGACATTACACCAACAGCCTTAATGGTTGCTCATTGATTCGGAGCTCTTAGAAAGAAGTGTTAAGAAATATAAAAGGTGGGGAAATGTTGGCATAAAACATATTGAACTGCCTTTTGTTGAGGGGTTTAAGGTAAGCAGCAGGCAATACCTCACCCGGAACACAATATACTGTATCTGAAAACATTGAACATTCCGGCATGTTCACTGAGGATTGAAAACCTGTAATCCTTCTGTATATCTTTTCTGTTTCTCAATTATTTTATTATTTTATTCCTCATTATCTCATTATGTAAGGGATAATATGCTATGGACCCTGGTGGGCAATTTTTTCCTCATAACTGACTCTTTCATGGTATTATACCACTTATACCATGGCAAACTCGCCAAAGTGATGTAGCTATGGACAACTGTATCGATTCGAAACAAATTGAAACACAATGGGAACAGGAGAAAAAATAGTCCCTCTTGTTCAGAAAAAAATTCTTCATGCAGCCTAAAAGTGCCGGCTGCAACTAAAAGCCAACTGCATCATCGCCAAAGAGAAGTTCACTAGCTCACCATCGGCAAAAGGAAATACAATGTTAGGCTATTAACTAATGCTAGCTCACAATAATATGTAAGTAATTGATACAAATTTTACACTGTAATCCAGACTTCAGTGCCATGCAACTGAATGGAGGCTTCCCATTTTGAACTGAAGCATAGAAAGACCTCACTATTTTGTTCAGTCGTTCTTGCAGCCAGTCCCGCAAAACATAGCAAATTATTATAGACATGCTATATGTAGTTAACAGATAATATCAGTGTACTGAATATATTTTAGCAACTCGTTCTGTGTCTTAGTATATTCCTTGCTTGCTACTTTCTGTTGTTTTGCAGAGTGAATGACAGACAGTAAACATTTGATCATTCTCTCCTCATTCACTCGTGTGTTGTAAGTTATGTTATTATTACAGCCAAAGTTAAAATGCTCATTACAGTGTGAAGCATCTCACGTGGTTTATTGTCTGACAATGAAAAGTGTAAATCAATGCAATATAGCCTACAGTAAAAAAAAAAAAAAAAAAAAAAAAAAAGGATTGTCACCAGGTCAGCTTTAACCAGACTACTTGCCATGAATTACAAATCCATTGTGTATGATGTTCCCCACATTGATGTGTTGCATACTTTATCAGTGAAAAAAATTATACGCACCTGTATTGATCTGTTCTTATTAGCGAGGTTATACAAAAATAATGCACAACCATGTGACACGTTTCGGCCAATCAGAATGCCGTATTTGCCCTTGGCATTCGGTTATTTTTCAGTGCTGTGACATAAATGCAGTTATATTATGGCTCTGTTGCATCTCTAGGTTTATTGACTGAACATTCTTCCTTATTTACCTTTGACCATTGCCCCAATCTTGGCCATACATAATAATTTATTCATTAAGGCAGAGGATATATCTGTGGCTTCCATGAACCTCCATTTATACCAACATGATTGTATGCATTGCACTCCTTGGCAATTATGATGAGTAAAAATGTGACTGATAAAGTACTCGGTGTGTGAATAGATAGATAGATAGATAGATAGAGATAGATAGATAGAGATAGATAGATAGATAGAGAGATAGATAGATAGATAGATAGATAGAGAGAAAGAGAGAGAGAAAGAAAGAGAGCGATATGTTTAAACTTTTAGTGTTCCTCCCAGGCTTGTTTTATGTTATTTAATTTTTTGGTTCTGCAGGAATCTCTCAAACGAGCTGTGTGTACAGGGTTACATTAAAGCCCTGTACCTTGGTGTGTCTGTTACAGCCCCCTCGTTCCACATAAACCCTTAGTTCATTTCCATCCAGAGATCCTCCGTGACAAAGATAATTACCACAGATCTTCCTGGGAGCTCATAAACATTTACTCTGTTGACTTACTGAATAACAGATGAGAGCTGAGGCTTCGCCTGTAGGTTCTGCATGACCACGAGTGCCCAAAAGACACTTGAGAAGCACGGTTTTCTGGAATTCATCATAAATCAGTGGGAATACAGTAAATTCAACACACACACACAATGTTTTGAAAGTGTCCAAGTTTTGTATGAAAGCAGACTTTTTATCACATTTCTACTACTAGAAATAAGACATTAAAATTTTTTTTTATTGATGTCACTCTGACACAGAATTTGAACAAAATGTTTCTGCTTTATGTCTATTTGGGAATCTAAGCCCAGCTTACCATGAAAAACAACTAAGTCTTCCTCTCTTGGAAATATTGTATTTAGAAAAGGTTACTTTGAATGAAATAACATTTGAACAGTCCCACTATAGCGAGTAAAGGAAGAGTTTAAATAATGAATACCTACACATAATATCAATACCTCTCATGTATTCCTCTTGCTCCTTTAATCTTGGTTTAAAAGAGAAAAGTACAATTAAATAATCATTAAACTTAAGCTAAATGATGATTATTACCTATGATGTGTTGAGTCCAAGACTGAATTAGCATAGTTTTTTTCTTGTGCCCAAGCCTCCAGTCACATTCATGTACACTGGGCCCAATGCCTCCATCGACCAAACCATATACTGTAGATACATGTAGCCAATAGACCACAGCCTATACAATTCCATGCACCTGACATAACAACGAATGCACACAGCATACACTGAACGCAAATGAACAACTACATTCACAGTACTCAGACTCAACATTTTGGAGCTTGAGGTTCAGGCCGAGTCATTTGAATATAATGATCAATAAAACCAGAAATAAAGCCAGTAAAACCAAAAAATTATTAATGCAGCTCATTAATTGGCCAAAAATAACAAAAGCAATGGCACGGTGGCCTCGATACAAAATGAACACCAGTTAAATGTAATAAGCATTCTTTTTCACCTCTATTTGAAGGGCATTAGCTAGCGGCCAGCAAGTCATCCACAAAACAGACAGTATGTCTTAGGTCCAACTTCCTAGCCTATCCACTTAGAGTGGAAGTGAAGTGTTGTGTGTTCAGAGATCTTCTGCATACCTGCGTTACTGTCACCTTCCTGTCATCTTCGACCAGTCTGGCCCTTTGCTTTTGACCACAGAACTGCTGTTCACTGGATGTTTTTGGTTTTTCGCACCATTCTCTGCAAACTGTACTCTGCAGGCGTACATGAAAATCACAGGAGATCAGCAGTTTCTGAGATACTCAAACCATCCTGTTTGCCACCAGCAATTATTCCATGGTCAAAGTCACATTTCTTCCCCATTCTGACATTTGGTAACAACAGCTGAACCTCTCATCTACATACTTTTATGCATTTATTTGCTGCCACATGATTGGCTGGTTAAATATTTGCATTAACAAGCTGACGTACAGCTTCATAAATTGCTCATTGACTGTATATTATGTATGGTAGTTTAGCTACCATGCAACCCACCATGGTCATGTTTTGTACATTATTTAACTCCTATATAATCCATACAGTGACATGGTAATGCAAAATGCATCATTATGTGTCTATGAACCTCAAGACACGAGGGCCGTAGCCCTGGGCCATTCACCCCCGGTTATCCCTCCTGTAGCTCCGCCAATGTATCCGTACCTTAGTGTACATAAACAGTACACAGTTTATGGCATATTTTGATGGCCGCATTATAGGTATAGAAAATATTTGATGTCACCATTTATAAATACCTTACATTGATGCATTCAGCAAACCACAAGTATTTAGTTGATAAGTTGATCTGGCAAGTTTACAGAACATATTCTATGAAGAGAACACAGAGAACCCTTCTGGATTTCCTACAGAAATAAGTAAATTAATGTTTAGCCTCTGCAAACATTTACTTTCGTGTCATGAATGCATCAGAGGGCATCAAAAAGCAGCGGACTTCATTTGAAATATAGACCATCACAGAGTCACCCTGTTTCTGCCAGACAGTGAATGGAGGTGGCAATGGGGAAGCCTGCTGTTTTACAATACAAGAGGCAGAATGATTGAGGGAAAAACCCAATCCATCTTCAGAAGCCGTTGGATATATCACGTAGAAAACGGGTTAGCAGCAAATGGATGTATCTGCTCTACCTATCAGGGGTTAGTCACAAGTGGATACATCTTCTGATATTTTGTGAGCAGTTGACAGACAGCTGAAAGTGATTGAAGAAAAAGAAAGCCAAAGTTGGCCGATCTTCCTTCTGCCCCTTGACACCGAATGGTGAACAAGGCAGAGAACAGATCGATGGCTATCTGGTCATTTAAGAGAATCTACAGAGGACTGCATCAGTGGTGAATGATCTGATCCACTATTGTGACTCCCGTCCAGGATGGGATGACAAAGTTAGCAGTACAGCTAGAGTAGCCAGCAACCAAGATAAGCAACAGAGCAATGAGAGGATGGATCTGATTCAGTTTTAACTGTTGGCCCAAGATGGCTGCCTTCTCCCAGGGCAGGGAAATACTGAGATGGCAATCAGTGAGGAGAGTCAAAGCTGGCCTGGCTGTTTTCAGATGTTGTCAGAAGGTTACTTCTGGTGACTGACGAGTCACTGCTACGTGGTGAGAAGGGACATACCAATAAAATACTAACAAGATGGAACCATTTACATTAGGAGAGTCAGAATTGATTTTGCAGTCGTGTCTCAAGCAATGGTAATGGTATTCACATTAAAGCCAACAGAACACTGTCAGAATCATGACATACATTATGAAAAGTGACCACATTACAGCTTATGACAAATGTATTGCATTCACTATCATAATGTATGCTGCAAAATATTTCAAAACACAAAAAACATACATACATTATGAAAGCGTTATGCCATTTGTCATAAGATCTAATACCCTGTCATCGCTGGATATGAGAGTTGTCATGTCAAAGTGATATTAAGTATTACCAACAAACATAATAGCATGTTACTAGGGCAGCAATACTTCCCTTAATTATACAGCCCAGTGACTATCATCTTTGATGGAAAACTGGCTGTCAGGCTAGGAGCTGTTACTGAAATGTTTGTTAGAGAAACCAAAGGTGCATATGCGAGTTAAATCCTCAGTTAACCTATTTCACTTTTCTTTTTTCCATCTGACTGGCAGGAGAGTATAGCTCTTATGGTTTATCTCTGACATATTGTCATTGTGCTAAATGTGAATCTATTGCTTGTCCTTGTACGCTTGAAGATGAACTATAATGCCACATTCAATGTTTTCAATAATCCACATCAGTTCAGGTATGTACTGTAGCTGTGTTTTTCAGACATAAAAATTGTGCATGGAGGCAATATCTTTGTGAATAAGAATAAATTGTACCTTCAAGGGCAATGGAGTTTTGCGTGAATACAGAGTGCAACACAATTCTTCTGGTTTAGTTTGTCTTTCAGTTTCTCCTTTCTAAGAATATTCTGGAAATGTCATGGAAAGGCTACGAATGTATATGATCACAAAGCCAACATGATCAGTGAAGCCAATTGGACTGTCCATCAGGGATCATGAACTCTGGCCCTCAAATGTAAATCCAGCCCTGGTTTTCATTTCCACCACGTAATTAACTGAACAATTAGGGCTACCCATTGGCCAGTCGGTCTTCACACCTGACTCCCAGGTAAAGGGACGGTAGAAAACCAGCAGTTCTATTATCCTGCTGCACATGTGTCATGGTAGCCGGCAGGCTATAGCCCCAAGATTACTGCTAATCTTTCTTTTTTGTACATCAAAGCATGTGCTGCACTTCTATGTTTTAATTACTATTATTGTCCTGTGCTACTCAGTGGGAACAACATTTTTTAAACTGCGGGAGCAGATAATTAACAATTATGAAAGTGCATCTAATTAGGGGGCTTACTAATTATCAGCTTGACTGGCTACACACTGACAGAAAAACAAATAGATGAGTAAAAGCTGCCTACAAGAAAACTGGAATATCAAAGTGGAAAATGAGGAGGAGGACAGGAACTGTTGATTGTGCTTTCTTAATTCCTGGACAGGCTGTCTTTTTCAAACATTAACATTTCATTGTTAATACTCGCAAATATTGTCAGATTTATTTACCAATTAATTAACTGACTAACCTGTAGTGGAAGTTGGACTCCGTATCACACATGATGAAACGTGTTTGGTTATTGTCCTTACTTTGCTGAGTGGCCAATTAGGTTTTTATGACAAAAGCAAAAATATTTTAGCCCGTGAATGTGTACTTTAGAACATTGCTGAAAGGTGCAATTATTGTGTTCCCCAGAGCTCACAAATGCATTTTTCGAATGTATTATTATGCAGCCAGAGTTTTCATTAAAACAAAAAGGTTGAGAAGGCTATTACGTAACAAAGCACAATGCAAATATATGTAATCCGGCCCTTCAAAATGGAGCACATTGTGACCAGGTCCAAACGGATGAAAGTGCTTTAGTCTAAATGAGATGAGAAGTTCATTCATGGTCAGGTTGACTGCTCAGAGTCTAGAGTAAGTACTGTCCAACATGAAGTATGGAGAATATCAACTGAATGTGAAGACTGGGTTCATTTCAGAGCAGACAGTTTGTCCTCCTTAAGCATTGTCTCACTGCTTTCAGACAAGGAGAAAGCAGAGAAGGTTACAGATATAGATGGGATCACAGAAAGCGCCATGGCAGGGAATCAAGTCCCAGATTCATAAACGGGTTGAGGCGGCCACCCTGTGGACCGCACCACACAAGCTCACCAGACTTCCTAACAGTGACAGTTATAAGCAGGCATAAACAATGAATAACTCAAAGTTAATGATGCACTTCAAGTGGTGTACTTGTTATCATCAATACCTTTCCCATGAACCCTTCCCAATTTTCTATACCCTTTTGCTTAGGGACACTAGTCTAACTGACCCAGGTGCTGATCTGTTGTATTTTGTGCCAGTTTATCTGATTTTTGATATATGTGAATTTATGCCAGTTGGCAGCTGCAATCTGGACTGGCTGAACAGGATGGCACTGGCCAGTTAAGCAGTAGAATAATCCAGATGAGGCCTTGTTGTTATTATTATTATTATTATGAATATTACAGCAACTTACAGTTGATTAGACTAAGCAGGGAACAATGTACCCTGGAGCAATGTGGGGTTAAGCGCCTTGCTAAAGGGCCCACCAGCTGAACGGATATTCTCATGGCTACACCGGGACTTGAACGACCAACATTCCAGGTCCCAGTCATGTACCGCAGCCACTAGGCTACTGCTTGTACAGTACAAAGAGCTGTGCAGCTTCTTGGTTGAAGAAGGCATGTATGCTGCTGACCTTATAAAGATGATAATGTGCAGTAAAAATGGAGGAATGCAGACATCCTGACTGCAACGATATCTCAGAGCGAGCAGAATTCTCCCGCAAAATCAGCAATGTGCACCAAAGGCAAAATTAAGTTTTATCCTGTTGTGAATTGACAGACGAATTAAGGAACCGAGAAGTATAAAGTACAGGCCCCCAGTTGCGTATTGCACAGCACCAATTCATTGCTTAGGCCAGTCTCAATTTTCACAAGGGTGGGATGTCTGGAATTGGCAAATCTACCATTTGCAGCTAAATATCAGATCAAAGCAGAAAGTACTTGGTACATCAATGAATTCCAAAAGGTTAAGTGCCCTTTTTGTCTATTGGTGAAGACAATTAAGGATTATGTTTGATCTTTTGTTGAGACAGGTTTTTGATTGTTTTAGCTTTTACTTTGGTTTGCTCTGATAATTGAATCTTCTCTCTCACTCAGTGAGCACTTTATTAAATAGAGCTGTACACCAGCTTGTTAATGCAAAATAATTAATCAGCCAATCATGTGGCAGCAACTAAATGCATAAAAGCATGTAGATGTGGTCAATGTTTCATGTTTAGTTGTTGTTACAATTTCATTGTTAGTGTTGCCATGTCATGTTATATAGTTTATTGTCATATTTCGCAAACTTGTTATGTCACAATTTATGTTTCATGTTAAGTTGTACTGGTCACTGATTAGCATACACTTTTTCATGTCTTTCTGGAAATCTTGCATTCCTGCTTTCTCTCTCTCCCTTTCAGTCCCTCACACCCTAATTGTTTCAATTTCCCTTGTATACTTACTAATCTACTAATGCTAGATCAGGATTGGGTAATACTAACATTCTAACCATGTGTTCATGTTACCTTACGTTTCTTGTGCATGTCATTTACTAATTTACTAATGCTAGGGCAGGATAGGTTTATGACTAACGATTACTAATTACCTCGTTAACTTATCAATCCTCCACACCTGATTTTCATTCTCTTGCTGCTCTCAAGCTAATAGTCTACACCTGTCTTCACTCAGTTTCATGTCTTGTCTTTGTGAAATTGTTGCCTCCTGTTAGTCAGTGCATGGCTTTAGCGTCTTTTGTCAAGCCATTGGCTACCCGTTACGAGCCAAGCCTGTTTACCGACCAAAGATTATTGACTTCTGTTTTGTTGACCATTGCCTGCCTGTACCATATCTTTGCCTGCTGTTTTTGTACTTTTGCCCTGCAGAGCAGACTTCGGTCTTGACTCTTGCACCGTCATCGACCTTGAGCCTGCCTACCGCCCGCCTGTACTTCTGCCCCGCTGACAGCTTTCCTGGCTACCGGACTTCTTGCATGTGTACCGATTTACGAGACTGCCTTCTCCCTCGGTACTGCGCTTTGGTTTTTTTGGCTGGATATTACGTGTACGAACATTGCTTGTTTTTTGACTACGCTCTCTGGATTTCCCCGAATAAAGCCCTGACGGGACTTAACTACACCATTGTTTCTGAGTTGTGCATTTCGGGTCCAAACCCCCCACGCACCTGTCTCAAAGAGGTTCAGCTGTCTTTCAGACCAAATGTCTGAATGGGGAAGAAATGTGATCTCAGTGAATTTGACTGTGGAATGATTGTTGAGATGGCCATTGCAGAACATGGTTGTTTTTACTTATCCATATCTGTGTGGATATTGATGTATGCTTGGAGTCATTATCCTGCTGGCCAATCTACCTACAACCAAGTACTAGCAGAGGCAACCAGATTTTCTAGCATTGTAAAGGTTTTAATCTGTGGACTTATCCAGCTAGCTCAGTAATCCTGCTTTGTGATACCACCCACTGCAAGATAACTAATGTTATGGTAACCAATAACCAAAGCACACATTTTAACTAGCTACATACCCAACAAACAGTGTATTGCTAGTTTGCATTGAAGGATACCGGTTTGATGTGACACAAACTATATTAATGTTATCACTGGTTTGGTGCTTTTGTCATTCTTAGCCAAACATAAGAAATCCACGTTGAATGTCAAAGTCACTTAGATCACATTTCTTCCCCATTCTGATGTTCAGACAACAAATGAACCTCTTGACCATGTCCGCATTTTTTATGCATCGAATTGCCACATGATTGGCTGATTAGATATTTGAATTAACAAGCTGGTGTTGCAGCTCGACCTAATAAAGTGGTCACTGATATTCATTCAATTACATTTTTTGTACAGTGCCTAAGATGCTTTACAGAGTAACAGAAGGTAAGAAAAAAAAAAAAAGGGAAATACCAGCCCAGTCCTCCCAAATAACATGAAGTAAACAACTCCCTAGTGGAGAAGAACGAACCGTCCAACAGTGGTGAGGGGAGAAAAAAAAAGAAAAGAAAAACTCCCCGATAGGAAGACATCAAAACATCTTTGGAGGAACCCGGCTATGGAGGGGTGCCCATCCTCTGGCCTGTAGGTTGAGATGGTAACAGTTCAGGTATACTGTAACAATATAGTGTTCATATGGTATAGTATGATATAGTATTTATTTCTCTCTCGCTCTCTCACTCTCTCTCACATATACACACACACACACACACAGTTCAGTCTCAAAGTTGCTTCTCATGACAATAAGCAGTAATCCCCACCAATGCTCAAGTTCTCTCTCTACCATTTGCCCCTTCACAACCCACGATGCAATGTAAAAAAGAGAGAGCTTAGTTTTCTCTTTCATTTGCTGCTGGCATAAATCTCCTTGGTTACATTTACAGGCTTTAATAATTTCTTTCTTTCTTTTTTCCAAGTACATGAAGTCCTTAACATTGCTTGAATAAATGTAGTGTATATGTGATCTGCATATATTTCTCATTTGAATGCCAACAATGTAACTATTATGAATTAAACCACAGCATTAATATTCACACATCATTCTGTGTTTTGAATAAACCAGCAGTGCTAGGAAATAACTAAGCAATCTAGCAGCTTTGAAGAAAGAATTATTGGATATTTTTTCAATCTGAGACTTCCTGTTATGTGTGTTTTGAAAGACTAAAATGCCGTTTCATCACACAAACAGCAATTCTCTCTGGTGGCAAATAAAAGAATTGTCAAAAAGAATGATCTCTAGGCATTTTGCCATTGGCAACAGTCAGAGGCAAATTTTAAAAGCTAATAAACGGAACAGCGGAGAATGTCTGAAATACAGTGGACTACATTCATGAATCTGAATATACAAGATGCATAATCGCAACCCCTGCATCGGTCTACCATGATCCACAGCACTCTACTTAAAAAATGAGAAACTTTTTTAAAGTTAACGCAGAAAACGTAATATAATACATACTGTACTGTAAGTGGCATTAGCGTTTCTGTTGTTCCAGCCTGGATTTGAAATAATACACCCCTGGCAAAGATGACAGCCATGAGTGCTTTCCTATCATTTGTGATGAGGTTAGAAAACACATTTTTGACCATTTGTCTATGCTGAACTTGTTTATGTTTGGAGTCATTGTCCTGCTGGACAATCTAAATACCTGTGACCAAGTCTCAGCTTCCTGGCAGAGGCACCCATATTTTCTGCCAAGATTTCCTGGTACATCATTGAATTCATTGTGGCATTGATCTAAACTAGTGCCCCTCTGCCTCATTGTATGCATTCCATTTTACTGCCAAATATGTTGATGGTTTGTACCCATTACCGGACATGTGATGGTCAATTAACATCTGTTTTTTGGCTTTTCCCATACTGATGGATGACAAAGGGATTTTGTGTGCCAGTTATTTCATTTTTATACTCTAGGGAAACAGGAAGTGAATGAACTAAATTAAGTCAAATTATATTGCCAATTTCAATCAATTAGATTTTATTTCCAATAATTGTTAGGTGGCAATAATTTTGGCACCTGTGTTTTTCAGAAGAAAATAGATTGAAACATGTAAATGGATTGAAATGAAAGTATATAGTTCTCATATGTTTGAACATAAAATATAGTAGATCATTATCCAGGTTATTTATTATAAGCAGTCTTTTTTCTTCAGTTATTATTAAGCATGCCAATAATTCTAGAGCCCCGTGTACATATTGGGTGATGCTTTTAGTTATTACTGCCCTTCTCAAACATAACCCCCGTGTATTCTTTTCTTACAGTAAGAACCTCATAAACACAGTTAATCCTAAAATCCAACATTATCGGGAAACCCACCCATTATATCACACTTAATCTTCTGTATTTAAAGTACAATACTTTAGTTACATTGTGGGTTGTGAAGGCAGTGTTATACTCAATGCATTTAGAATAATTCAAACAAACCATGGCAAAATGTCAAATTTCTTTCTTTCCACACACATTGCTGTATTGTCTAGAGGCACTGAAATATAATTACATTCATAACAATCATTGACTAAGTTTAATTCACAATATTACACATAATCCATCAGATTTGCTTAAATAAATAAGAAATGTTTAAATAAAAAATCAAAATAAACATTAGCATCAAGAATCCAGTATATTACATTAAAAGTAAAACATGTATACCCCAATGTATACTTTAGAACAGTCAGAATGTAAATATGCAGTCAGATTACAATCTGTCACATTCATTGTGTGAATAAATCAGGAAAGGATTTCTGTTCAAATCCATAACTGAAAAGTCAGACCTAATATGAAGGCTGTTTAAACATACTTCCCACAAATAGGAATATATACAGGGTGTAGTTCAATATCTTTTCTAAATTACCTGAAGGTAACTTCATGGGTTTCAGTTTTGGGTCTGTGGGACCTGTTTTCAATGTTTACTAAAATAAAAATGATACAATTAAATATTTTTTCAACTTCATTGAGTGCACACTGTGTACCCCCTTACACATTTATATTACATATGTCGTGTTTGGGTCCACTGGAGTAATAAAAGTGTGGAAATAGTTGGTGAAAACAAGTAAACATGGTACAAATGAAATTAAATTGTTTGCTGTGTACCTTCACTCTGTCTTCCTCCTACCTGGGCCTGCTTTGTGTGTGTGTTAGGTTTCAACATAGCACCTGTCTGTTCCTGCACTCGTTACCCTCTGTAGTGTGAAACTTCAAAATATCTAACAAGAACCTGCACAATGTTATTTGAAAACATTCTATATTTTCTCACACCCCAGCTGCCAATTGGGGGAGGGACACAACAAATAAATAGCTTTGTATGTGTGTCCTTAGCACAATTGATCAGTATGGGAAAATTAATCTCAAAATTATTTAAGAGTGAAGCTATAGTGGAAGGAATATGAGGTTTTCTGAATATGAGGATCATATCACTGTCAATTCAGAGCCTGGAGAGAGTGAAAAGTAAGTTTGAAGAAGAGGATGAGACTAAACCTCAGTCAGCCACAATACCAGCCCATCAGCAGCCAGCCCAATAGGCTCTTCGTGGCTAAAACATTGCGTGATAACTTTTCTACTTTGCACAAGCTGGGGCAGGAGCTCCTCAAGAGGAAGCCAGTGATGGCAGGAATACTGAAAATACAAGCCAGAGTTCCAACCTCAGCTGTTAACTACACAGAACATCTAAGTTTGTGTCCATGGCCGACATTTCCCTGGTGTGCTATGTGCCTAAGAAATGTGGTACTCATGAGTATGCTACATAGGGATGGGAGAATCTGTGGCCAAGAGCATCAGTAAGAGTGTGTGAGAAATTCCTCAAGTGTCATTTTTGGTTGCAGCCAGTAGCAACAAGAAGGTAGGGCTGCAATGTGTTTTTACACAAGAAGGACAGACAAACGCAGTACAACTGTGTCAAGTGCATACATTTGAAACACACACACACACAACTCTGTCCCTCATGTGGTGTGGAGACCGGCATGAATTCGTGTTCAATGGGGCTTGTTTATCATTTCCGTAAAATACTGTAGGTAACATTTTTCCAATTTCTTCAGTTCAAAGCAATAAACTAAATATTTGGCAAATATTAACCATTTGTGTGGTCTATATTGCTTGTAATTGAGATAGTCAACATATGTTAAATATTTTAACAAATTGTTATGGCTGTATTAAAACCCCAATAATGTTGTGATAGAATAACAAAAACATGAACACCACACAAGGTGTGAATAGCACCTTAAATAGAATAGGTCATATGGTCATATTGCCCTTCATTGTAGTACACTGGAACCAGTTTACTTTACATGAAACTTTTATAACAATGTGATAGTTGTATAACAAGGTCATTCATGAAGATTGATAAATTAAAAGTTTCAGGCCTTGTTTTGTAACAGTAGTCTTTTAACATGTTATAGTGTTCATCTTGTTTTAAGCCTCATCTGAAACAAAGTTGTGTCAATAACAAGCATTTTATGAACAAAAAGAAAGAGAAAACTATTTTTGCCAGAACTATACCTAAGCAAATGCCATATTGAACTATTTATTGTTGTGTAAATGCATTGCTAGGTCATTTCAGTACCGACCTAATGTAAAACATGGCAGGTTCTTGTACTTTTCCTAACCTAGCCAAGAAGGTATAATGTGTTATATTCAGGCGAGGGACAGTTTAGGAATATTGCATTATTATGTCATTAAGGATCCCATGGCACTCTTTGCAATGAGTATGGGGGTTCTCTGGTGTCTGTGATAAATTCCCAACCTGGCTCTTTCAACCTGCCACCTAATAATCCCATGATTTATTTGAAAAAAGATAACTCCCTCTCCACCTCAGCTAATATGTCCTTCTGGTGCAAAATGGTAGGCGTTGCATCACCTGGGTGGGTGCTACACGCATGAAAACATGTTCTTAGAAATTGCAGCACATTTATTAAAAATCTAAAACTGAAATGGCTTATTAACACACACATTCTTTGATGTGGTACTCCCAAGTTGTTGTTAGGTGCATCCTGTTTGCTTTCATTATCCTTGAGAAGTGTCTAGAACTTGATTGGGCTGCACTTGTGGCATTGGACATAGTTTAGAAAGGCACAGCTTTTAATGTTCCCAGGAGCACCGTAATAATTGTGAAATGTTTGGAACCACCATGGCTCTTCCTAGAATTGGCCGTCTGGCCGACCAAGAACCCAACGGTCATTCTAGCAGAGCTTCCGAAGTGGGAGAACCTGCCAGAAGGATGACCATCTCACGCCTTCATGGTAGAGTGGCTAGACGGAAGCCACTCGAGTAAAAGGCATATGACAGCCCGTGTGGAGTTTGCTAAACTGCATTTAAAGGACTCTGAGAACACGAGGAAAAATTTCTGGTCTGATGAGACAAAAATTTTATCCCTATGCGATGCATGCTGGTGGCAGCATCATGCTATGGGGGTGCTTCTCAGTGGCAGGGACAGGGAGACTGGTCAGAATTGAGAAGGATAAAGTCAGCCAAATACAGATAGGTCCTTGAAGAACACTTGCTCCACAGTGCACGCGACTGGGGTGACTGCTTTCAGCATGACCCAAAACATACAACCAAGACAACACTGGAGTGGCTTGAGTGGGCCAGCCAAAGCCCAGACTTAAACCCCATAGAACATCTGTGGAGAGACCTGAAGATTGCAGTGCACAGACATTTCCCATCCAATCTGATGGAGCTTGAGAGGATCTGCGAGGAAGTATGGGATAAACTGCCCAAATCCAGATGTGCAAAGCTTGTAGATACTTAGCCAAGAAGGCAAAAAGCTGTCATTGCTGCCAAAGAGGCTTCTACAAAGTATTGAATTAAGGGTCTGAATACTTGTATAAATGAGAGATTTCTGTTTTTGATTTGTAATAAATTTGCAACATTGGAACATTGGAGTTTTTCTTTCTTTCCTTTGTTTTCAGGAATTACAATACATTGATCAGGATGACACCACAGACATAAGCAAGTTTTTTATGTAGTTCAAAATGTCCAGAGAACTGTCAGGATAAATATTTACACCCCATCTCCGTTTGTTTCAGCGTTCCGATTCCTGCTGGGTGCCTGTCATAAACGAACAAATAACATGCAGGTGCTTGCCTGTCTGTTCTTTGTGACCAGCCTGCATTTACCATTTGTGTGTGGAATTTGTCCTCAGTGGTGACAGTGAGTTCTGTTCACCTATTGTTTGTCTATAAGAGAAACAAATTAAGTAAGATGGGTCAGTGCTACCATCTGTATGTTTTTCCTGGCAACAGTGCCAATTCATTCTTATTTTCAATTTTGGGTTCCCAATCTTCCAAAAGGGATATCTATCTTTGGAGCCTTCCAATATATTACTTTTAGTCATTCGGACATTGTCCATTCCCTGCTACACACCTGTAAAAAAGTGAGCATAACTGCGTGGTGGACCCAGCAGGTCCAAGGAAAATTTCCTTTAAAACCATTCAGTGGCTTCACAGAGCCAAAGCTTCAAATTCAGCAAGGTTCACTGGAGCGAAACGCCTATTGAGTGCGTTTAAAGCATTTTCAGGTCATGTTCATGCTACATGAGAAACAGATATTAGATACTAGTGTTCAGATATGAGCAGAGGCATCGAGTCAGCCCCAGTTTGTTATAGCCTCTGGAATATGGTAGATTCAAAAGCGAGAACCTTTCCTTCAACTCGCTATAAGGAAAACTATCTACATTTTCCTGCTCTGAGAACAGAAGTATTGTTCACAAGGACTTTGCTTTTCCTGATTTGTGACATCATTTGTCGCCATGGCTACAAGCAAGTTTCAGTTCCCTCATAAACACAATAAAACAGTATGCAGGATTATGGGATTATATTAAAGCTTTATAATGCTGTTATTCAATGTTACCACCACAAAATCACATTCAAGATTTTTATTTTATTATTTAGCATACTTTACTATTATGCCTTTTCTTTTGTCATTCACCGATGTTGATGGACCAGGGTCTGCACTAATCCAATAACATCTCCAGTTTACAATTGAACACCACCATCTGCAGATTACAATAGAAGACGTGTATAATATTTACTGCGTTCATAAAGCCATTCTGATCCCCATTCAAATTACAATACTATACAGTCTAACGCCACAATTTCATTTTTAATGGTCACAATTTAGGAAATATGATAATACAATGCGTGCACATAATGCATTTTTTATGATACCAATGTTTAAGTCCAAAGACATGCAGAATAGGGACTACAGATGAAAATTCTCTCATTTGCTAACTCTGGTGAATGTAAATTGATGTGAACACTGAAAACGTTGATTAATATGTAGAATTATTTTTTTTAAAAGCACAAGTTAAATTTAACAGGACAGAGCATGCAAAGTGTTCACTCGTGCTGATAAACACATCTGAAGTGCAGTGTCCCCTTTAGGGAAGGTGTATCGATGTTAGATTATATCAGGAAATATCAAAGACAGCCAAATTGCACCCCCGACACTCATATTATTTTGATTTGGTATCAGTCAAACATTGTAAGGTATTATACTTGAATCGGGGTAACCGTGTTGTTACCAATGCTTGTTCATCCATACACATATTGTTCATTGGTACTCTGTGGCCTCTACTACGATATATACAGAATATGGGGAGAATGGCTTGAATTAGTGATTTCAGATGTAAGGAAGAGCCATGCTGCAAACTAAATGCACCAAATATATAAATAAATAAATAAAACAAAGCTTACATTGTGTGTTGCATAGTCTATAGGGCTACTGACCTTTTCCGATCTGAATAGCAGTTGAAATTGTACTTCCCTCTAGGGTCTTTCAGCGCACTTATCCCTGGTTATGGGTATGCACTTTGTTGTACATCGCTCTGGATAAGAGCGTCTGCCAAATGGCATTAATGTAATGTAATGAATAAAGTAAAAAAATACAAAGGCTGCACTGCAGTCTCTTGTAAAATAGAAGAGTTCAGACCAAGATATTTTCTGCTGCCTTTTTGAAGAAATAGCTAAAAATTACCTGAAATATTAAATACTGCTAAATAAAAATAAATAACTAACTAAGTAACATTTGCATTAGTTTTAACAATAGTATACCTAAACCACTGAACATAAAAAGCAGAAAAGTATAAGTAAACATGCTTTTTTTTTTTTAATCACACAAAGTTCCACCAGAATAATATTTTTGATTCAGTGGAACAAAACAGGACAAGCAGCAGTGAGTTTTTGTTTAGCTTCAGTTTTTTCAGTGCTTGATTCATTTCTTGATTGTATATCACTGTTGTAATGTGTGGTTATTTGCATTACTGTCACCTTCCTGTTAGCTTTGACCAGTCTCGCCATTCTCTTCAGACCTCTCTCATTAACAAGGCGTTTCTGCCCACAGAACACATGCTCCCTGGATGTTTTTTAGTTTTTCACACCATTGTCAGCAAACTCTAAAGACTGTTGTGTGTGAAATTCCCAGGAGACCAGCAGTTTCTGAGATACTCAAACCACCCTGTCTGGCTCCAAAATCATTCCACAGTCAAAGTCACTGAGATAATATTTTTCCCCCATGCTCCTGACCCGTATTTGCATGATTGTATGCACTGCACTGCTGCCACACAATTGGCTGATTAGATAATCACATGAATAAGTAGGTGTACAGATATTCCTAATAAAGTGCTTAGTGAGTGTATAATCAACATTATAATTATTTTCTGTCTGAAAAATGTAATGTAGCTGAAAACTCTTAAAGTCAATCTTGAAATTGTCACCATGCATTTTGGTAATTGCTGTGGCTCTCAACAGCTAAGACAGTAATAATCAACATTTCTGGCTGTCCTTAATCAAGCTGTGAAACACTTCAGTGAAGACTGAGCCACTTATTTAAAATTTAACTTTGAGGACAAGCATCGAGGCTTGCTCTCAGTTATGACAAATCTGAATGTTGTAAACACTACTCCATGCTCAATTCAGTGAGACTACCTCTACCTCTGTTCTTATTTTAAATTTGTTTTGTTTTTCACAGTTTATTGATATTTAATTAAATTCCATAATATAATTTGGAACAAATAAATATTTTCATGAGAAAGTTCTGGTTTATATTCTAAACCGTTAAATACAGTATAAATACATTACATATAAACATTGAAATGGTAAGCATTTCTGATTGGCATTGCAAAAGTTAGTTAATTAGTTCAATTCATTATTAAAATTGAATGCGCAAACCCTTACAATTGCATGTCATTTTTCAGTTTTGAAATTATGCGATTAACAGAGGAGGCACAGCTGTCATCCTCTTTCCTGAGTTGATCATGAGGGTGGATGAAAATCTGCTAACATACACACTGCCCACATACAAACATCGGCTGTGGTGCATTACTGGCATGGTGGCCAGATATGGGTAACATGCAACAATCACATTCCATGCCTACGCAAAGCATCACACCAGGATTAAAAACACATGGAAGTCATTAACTTCTTTGGTGGATCCAATTGGCAAGATTTGTCTTTCGAGAAAGGCATTTGATGGTAGGGGCTGAGAAGGATTCAAAATTAAGTGGCCCTCACACAGAGGATTCCCTTTGTAAAAACTACTATGCAGATTTCTGCGGGTAGTCCCGATGTTGACACCTCACCTTCCTCAGCACACTGGTTCATGCCGAAACAATACCAGTGGGCTCCAGAATTATTGGCAAAATAATAACTAGTCCTTTGGCTTTTCCCACATGGATTTTGCATGATTTTTAGCTCGTGTTTTAATACTCTAGTGAAACAGGAAGTGATGGAATGACACTTAAAGTTCCTTTAGACTGAGATATACCATATCAACTTTGTCCCCTTTTGGTTGAGTAGTTGACGTCTTAAATAATTGTTGAGTTCATAATAAAACCGCAAAATGGCGATGCTAGATTGTTAGAAAGCCGTTTAGATGCTTATCAGCCTCTTATTTGGAAAGCAGGGCAATAAAACTCCAAGCCTCCCCTTGCCATGCTCATGGTTTACAAACCTCACCTTGTATGTAGATACGATATATAGACAGGGTTCTAGAAAATATATAAACAAATATTAGCAGAAACAATAATATACAAAATGTACGAATAAAATACTGGAATCTGGCATTAGTATTACCACTAGCTTAAATCGTATATCTTATACAAGCATTGATAAGTCAACCTGTAAGTGTATGTTATTGCAACAAATTTAGGCCCCAGCCTCCAGGCTGTCATTGTGTGATGACAAAGCGAATGGTATCATTTCATTTTTAATGTTTGGCTACTGTTTGGCACTGTTATATCAGTGGATTTGTTAGTGCAAATGATCCTGATTCTGATCTCTCAGTGTGGATGTTGTTGACAAGGTTACCGTCCATTTATGTTGAAGTCAATTGTTGGATGTGACCTATGCAGTTTATAAAGCATATACTTCAATGACCTCTGCAGCTGCTGCTACGCTACAAGCTTGTAAATGTCTGGAGTTGATAAGATTATTTGTGATCAATGTGAGAGTCGCATCTCTTCTCTCTCTCCTCTTCCCTGCTAACACTTATATTTTCAGCCCACTTTGTTTTTCATCATCCATTCCACAGAACGCATTTCTTTTTCTAAACTGCGGTGGGTGGAGATGTGGTGGGGGGCTTAATGTAGGCAGTTGTAATTAGGGCCACCAATTTGTCTTCCCTTGTATTGTACTTCAGTCCTCTGCCAGCTACAGGTCACAATGGCTTCTTTGTCAAGCCCCTTCTCAAACAATTATCCCATTTGCACCACCTCAATAATCTAACTTCATAAAGTAATTGCCCCTAATTACGCATAGATGATGATTGACAGCAATGTGTGCAAGCAACATTCATGTTCTATCTTTGGTTTGATTACGTACTACCGTGGACATGCGGCAGTATTTTTAAAAGTTGTACAGGGCTAGGTTCTGTTAGAAGCAGTGGGAAATGCCCACATTAAACATGAGAGCAGTTATATAACATTGTACTTGAACAAAACACTTCTGTTACAAAATAAATTAATTATTTACATAAACAACTAATGATGTTCTTCAATCAATATTTTACATGGAATTAGTCTTATTCTTAGTGCTGGCAACCTGTGTTGGACCAATCAACATTTTCTTTTGTTGCAAAAAATCCCAAAGCTTTCTGAATTCTCAGCTTTTCCTTCTCATCTCATTATGGAACGTAGGCTAATTAAGACAGCACTCCACTTAACCAAAATGATTCCAGGTGTGCATGCAACGGTTTTAATTCAGGCTAGCAAACAAATTTACAAAAATCTTTAAATTGCAGGGTCTTTAAAATTGCATTCACATTTTATGTAATCATGAATGTGGATATAAAAATGCTGCGCAAGTGTATGATGCAAAGAACAATAATACATTCAAGAAAGAATGTGAGTGCTATCCACCACAGAGCAAATGGCCTCACAATTGCTGCATTTGAACTTGAGACATTCTCTGCAACCTCAAAATAAGCCCCTCCGTCTATTCAAGCAAGGCAAAAGGGGGAATTCATAGATCTTTGTTGTTTTACTTTCTTTACACAGAGTCTGTGTAAAAATGCTGACCAGTCATCAAGCAGTATAACCGTATGATGTTAATAGGAAGTCCAGGTAGATGCAGACTTGTGTCTTTTTGTTTCATTAGGAAAGAGCACACATGATAAGTTTGATTTCAGTGCCGTCTTACATCCCAAACTACTTCATGCTGTTCTTAACAAAGGGAGCTGCACTGATGAGGTATTAGGGATGCGTGTGGGGAAACAGCAATGGCTGAGAACAACTGCTGCACATGTTTCTGAAAGCCCTGTTGCTTTGCTACGACTTGCTGTCTTTCTGCTGACAGCCTCATTACCTTATGTGCCCTAGTACAGAATATACTCTCCCCTGCCAGCATTGCACAGTTATACAACTGGCTTCATGCTTTGGCTCATATAGCATATTTCAATATTGCAATTCCTCTGTCCATTCCTCTTGTGTTCATCAAATAAAGCTTATACATATTACACTATTTGGCAGACACTCTTATCCAGAGTGACGTACAGTTGATTAGACTAAGCAGGAGACAATCCTCCCCTGGAGCAATGCAGGGTTAAGGGCCTTACGGCTGTGCGGATCTTATTGTGGCTACACTGGGATTAGAACCATTGACCTTGCATGTCCCAGTCATTTACCTTAACCACTACGCTACAGGCCACATATATATTCTGCATGACTATACTTTAAATAAAACCACCCCTTCTTTAGCTGTAAAGAATGTTGAACAAATGCTCCTTTTCCTAATTGAGCAGAAATACACATGCTTAGCCATTCTGCTGCCTGATTGGAGCAGAAGGGCACATGCTCAAACATTCTGCTGCCTGATTGGAGCATAAGGGCACATGCTCAAACATTCTGCTGCCTGATTGGAGCAGAAGGACACATGCTCAAACATTCTGCTGCCTGATTGGAGCAGAAGGACACATGCTCAAACATACTCCCGCCCCGATTGGAGCATAAGGGCACATGCTCAAACATTCTGCTGCCTGATTGGAGCAGAAGGGCACACGCTCAAACATTCTGCTGCCTGATTGGAGCATAAGGGCACATGCTCAAACATTCTGCTGCCTGATTGGAGCAGAAGGGCACATGCTCAAACATTCTGCTGCCTGATTGGAGCAGAAGGACATATCCTCAAACAATCTTTTGCTGAATTAAGCGGTATGCTTCAATTCTAAGTTGACTTATTTATGATTCCCTGAAATTCAATAATTGATATTCAATGGTTTAAAAAAGTCAGAACCAATGTATCATTTGGGATGTATGTAGGTTGTTGTCAAAATATGACTTGGTATTGGTGTCTTTGCCAGTCTGTAGAGCTGTGAAGATTCTTAATGTCCACCTCAAATGTTCCATTTGGTATGAAATGCAGATGTCGTATTAAGGTCTCGGCCGAACACAGTTTGTTTGTTGTTGGCATCTGAGCCTTGATAGTAATTTGAGGAAGCTGGCATTTTGTTTGTTCTGGTTATTTAGTAAGTATGCTAACAGTACTTGGTTTTGTGATTTTTAAAACCCCTTTCTGAAAATTTGTGTTACCGCCCAAACGGAAAATGGCATGTTACAATTTACTTTTGGTCCAAGGCACCTGACATGTTGCCATTTCAGAAAAAATGCACCCGCAACCAGCCTCTAGACTGCTCTGATTTGAGGATATTTACATCCATCCATCCATCCATCCATTATCTTAACCTGCTTATCCTGTCCAGGGGGGCTGGAGCCAATCCCAGCGTGCATTGGCCGAAAGGCAGGAATACACCCTGGACAGGTCGCCAGTCCAGTGCTGTGAGGCGACAGTGCTACCCACTGCACCATCCGTGCCGCCTATTTACATCCATACTGTGTAATCTGTTAACTTTACAGGCTTTATTTTATACAGCACCTTCATAAACCTCATTTTATTCTTTCCTCTTTGGAATCAAATGACAGGGTTGCTGAGGAACAGAGAGGGAACTATGCTTCCAACTACAGGTCAGGAGCTGCATTTTCAACACAGCGATGATGTTAACGATTGTCGAAACGAACTACAGTTTTCATGAACACTATATCGTCAAACGATGGTTCTTCCATCTAGCCCTACCTTCCAACAGAACTTGCAACCATAGTCGGACAACTACGCTTTTGGGAAACGCACCCCTGTTTGGATAAGCCATGCTTTTTATATTGTGTTTAAAGAAATTTTATTTAATCAAAGCAAAATCAATACTACTGAGGTCAATAAATCTCAGGGGTAGTTCATAGAGGGTTTGAGAGTTTTATCTCTGTCATTTTTGGCCCTGAAAATCAAAGACATATTTTCGTTCTCTGAGCATAACAGGGGGTCTCTCTTTGCAGTAAGCTTTGTTTTCATGCTTACTTTTGTTTTTGTTGCTAATGAAGAGAAATTGGCTAAAGCTGTTAACCAAACTTGGCAGGCAATACTGGGGCCATGAACTGAAAATGAACAATGCTCTCAGTGCACTTCAAACCCTCACAACCCCAAGACCTGAGTGTTTCAAGTTTTCTTTTTGATAATTTGAATGCCCACGGCTTTCATACATCTGACAAAAGACCTCACTGCAAGCTTCTTTCTAGAAATTTAGCAAAATGCATTACAACCACTGTGCAGCGAAACCATGGTACTCTGTTGTTTGGTCCTCACTGCTCTGGACTCATTTTGCTTGGCACATAACATTCCCAAGAACTGACGGCAAGGCCCCATTCAGCATTCAGCATGGCTAATGGGAGAGGATCAAAACGAATTCAGGCTCTCGTATACTGAAACGTTTATGCAGTACTTTGAAATGTATTATTTTTATATCATGTTTCACGTAGGTACACACCTTATTGTAAGCTGTGTTGCAGATTTACATTTTTTAATATAGCAAAAAAATAATTGTGCTGATGCTAGGTCATCAGGGCCATGACCAATATTATTAGTCAGCCAGGGCTAGTTAGTTAAAAAAAAAGAAGAAGAAAAAAGCAACATTATCTATCTGCTCTGAATATAATTATAATGTTGGGACTTATCCTGGAAAATGGAGTGACTCAATGATTGGAGAAAATTCATACCTTACTCATGCCCTTGCTCATGTTTCAAGAGCATGATTATGTGTCCTTGATATTATACATTAACTGACATCAAATCACAGACTGACAAATAAGGTTAAATTTGGTTTCAGAAGTGAACATACTATATACAGTATAGGCTCTATAAAATTAAATGAGAAATGCCTAGTTAGAATGAAAGTGATTCTCAACATCTGTGTAGACTCTAAAGAGCTTTAAAGACTGACGGAGGATAGGGGGGAAATTATCTCACTGTTTTCTCGATGAAATTCTAGGGGAAAAAGAGCAGATATGACCATGGATTTAAATGGATAATGCACTGTACCAAACCATTGTCATATTTATCCCATGAGAAGTCAGGGCCCTGTGTGAAATTCTCCATACTCTACACTGTTTTGACATAAGCTGGTATATATTATTTTCTATAGGAGGATCATAAAACCGTGCCTATTTCATATGGGCATGGGAATTATTGATTTGATTTATTTAAAGCAGTCCTCTGTTGTAGGGCATCCAGCCTATCTGCCTCTCATGATGGTAGCGGTTAACAGTGAATGCTGCATTACTGTGTAACTCAAGGGTAAAAATGAGAGTCTGTTTGGTGCCGATATAAAATGTAATTAGGCTCTTCTGCTCCGTGGGAGAACTCAGTGTGCCATTGTTCATTAGGATATCCGAGAGGGCTCAGGAAAACTGCAGCTTATTCTCGATGATATCAGAGGCTCCAAACAAAATTAAATAAAGTTTGAGTCAGTTTTCAGATAAAGCTTTTTTAATTAGAACAATAAAGCAGAAGCTAATTTTCAGGCTAATAAGGCCTTTGGGACAATGGCAAGATGTTTTGACACGATGAAGCTTTTTATTATCGTTCCATCAATCCGGGAAAAAAATGGGCACAGTGTTTATTTAATGATTTAAAATCCTGACAATCCTTTTCTACGCTTTGTCCTTGTGTTTTTTTTTGTCCTGTTCTCTTTTATTATGCCTCTGTCATTGAGCGGACTTTGACAAGAATGGCAAAACTGAATTCTCCTGCTGCCAACAAATGATGGCTTTGGCGTTTTCAACAGAAAGTGTGTTGAGTACGCGCCACAGTGCACCACACAAATGACAGCACTGCAAGAGAAAAGCAATTAACTTCCCTCAGTAAAAACTTCAGAGTGGTGTTTCATGCTTGGCGGGGGGGGAGGGTTTGTTGAAGACTTAAATGAACAATACTTTCCCTCTGACACTTATCACAGAATAAACCCTCATCACGGTACCAAAAAAGTGATGTATCCGCCTGCTTTTGCAACAATTAAACTTTGATTACAAAGTAAAAAATCTAAATTGCCTGACGTGTTACTACAAAGATGCTTCGTGTTACGTTATGCACTAGGGAAGTTCAGTGTGATTATGATGAGTATTTCAAATACATATGGTATAAATGGAAAATGTTCATGTTATCTTGGCTAATGATCTTTTATCATGTCTGGTCAAAATGCCTTTCATAATTAATATCCAAGTGAACAGAATTGAACCTGACCTCTAAATGGTACAACAGTAAACATGACAAATCTTTTCAAATTCATTTTTTATTAAAATATTATTTTAAATCTTTAAATTTTAAAGGCTAGTTCAGGCTAAATATGCAATACAACAAGCATACTGGTGACTCTTCACAACCCTACAATTTGCAACATTGTAATGATAAACATTATTTAATGCCTGATGGCAAGAAAATAAATCGTAGCTAGCTAGACAAAGGAACAATAGCCTAGCTTTAACATACTGTGTGCTCACAGTTGTCGGTAGTATTTACAAAGCAAAAATGATTAGATGACCAATTGAGTCATGACCAAATTATATAGGTTGTACCCTATACTTACACTGCTATATATGAATTTTGACTGTTAGACAATAGCAGTCATCTGTTGCCTTGAGCAGAGGTAAGCTACTCAGGTGATCTTAATCAAAGCAAAAATAAATGTCTCACAAAGAAATAAAACAGCCTAATTTTGAAAAAAATATGAAGCAAAAAAAAAAAAAAACGATGACATCCAGATTATTGATTAGAAAGAAGTCATTTTATGCATGCAGCAGCAGTGAGAATCTTGTAGTGGCGGGTCACCACCACTAAGTAAACGTAGCAGTATAAGAGATAACTCATTATGACTTAACAAAAGTAACCTACAGAGCAGTATATTCTTAATTCTTCTTCAGGTTTGAAGAAACAAAAAAGCATTTAGCCAAAAGGATACTTTCATCTTCACAATAATGGTCATTGATTTGACTTGTGAAATGACATTTGACAAATGCCTGGGGAACTGTAGTTGGTTCAATTCCCATCTCCCCTAGACAAGGATTACTACCCAGGTTTATACTGGAGTGTATCAACAGAACTTGTTTGCACACAGCTTTAAAGCAATGATTCACAGGCTTATGCAAACGGATGGTGAAAATGTTGACTGCAGCAGGGACAAATCTAGAATCTTAAGCACTCTCGGGACCTTGGATCTATGGAATAGGGTGGAATGACGAACCATAAACGTATTATATGAATATAATTCACAAATCTCAACCCATAGTCTTGATTGTTACTACTACAATTCCCTGAAAATACCGTTTCTTCTATTCTCAGCATCATTCATTCATATTTTATACCGCAGTTGGTACAGGGTCACTTTGCTGAACTTCTAGCCAACTGTACTCTCCTGCACCTGCATATTTTTAACAGTGAAAAAACACTATCTGATAGTTACAGTATTCTTTAAATGTACTTGCAATAATACATATCATAATACACAGCAGGTTATCCTGCCACACTACTATTCACAGTCAGCTTCAGAATTATTGGCGCCCATCATAAAAATGAAGAAAAAAGGCTGCATCTAATAAACAAAATAACAAAATAATCTATGTTACAGTATGTTCAAATGTATGGGAAAGCTACAGTGGGCTCCAGAATTATTGGCACCCCTCACTGGCAATGCACGAGAAAGAAAATACAAGAAATAAACAATATAATTATTGAGAAACTCAAAATGCCAACATGTGAAAAATACTGTACTTTATTGATGTTTCAATGGAACTGACCAAGATTAAAGATTCATTGAATTCAAAAAGTATTTCATAATCACGGTTTCATAATTTTTGTCACCCCTAATTTAGTACTTACCCCTGAAAAGGATAGTAACATGGAGTCTTTTCCTGTAATGCATGAAAAGGTTAAGGAATTGGGACAATTCCTCTATGCAGATCCTTACACATGAAGATCGTGAAGATGGTTCACATTATTGCGTTTGTCCTTATTAACTGCCCTCTTCAGTTTAGCCCACAGGTTTTTGATTGGATTGAGGTCTGGTGACTGAAATGGCTATGTTGTTTATCGCGATTTGTAATAACAAACTGTATTCTAGCACCTGTGACTGTGATATATGCTCACTGAGCACTTTATTAGGCCTCTCTTATTAACAACACATTTCTGCCCGATATTTAATATAGGCCTTATATCCCTATTTATGAGTTTTTAGGTTCTCACCTGCAATTCAGTCATCCCTCAGAAGGAGCTACATTGATTTGTCGGTCAATTATAACATTTAGAAAGTACGGTTGGTTTTGTCTCAGAACTGCATTGCCTCCATAAAAAAGAAAAGAAAAAAAAAAAGCCCTGCACCCTGAAGCATTGTATCGTCAGGATGTAAGCAACGCAGACAAGGTGTCAAGGTGAGAACCTGAAGCCGGCCTGTGGGTCTCACCCATGAAAATGAGCATTTATCTTCTGCGGCAAGGTGGGCGCTTGACCTCCGTGAGATTCTATGCAAGGATATTTTCATCGATTGCGCCCGGTTAGCCTCCTAGACCAGCCATTGATCAGCCTGTGATGGGAGCACCAGATGGGCCTGGCAACCCCCCTCCTTCCCTTCCCTTTCCCCACACTGTAGAGCGGGTGGTCTGGTTCCTCACAGTAGGGGATGCCATGGACTGCGCTCTGCTTCTGCTGTGAGATTGGGGCACCGCTCCCTGAACATAGGGGAAAAACTGAAAAACAACCATTGAACTCTGTACTGTTTAGAGTTCAGGTTTGCTTTCGATCACATACAGATTTGTAACAGACATTTGAACCATGGGTGCCCAATTTATTTATTTATTTTTTGGGGGGTGGCTGGATGGTGACATCACCATTACCATTACCATATACATTAATTGGCTACAAATATGTGGCTTCATTTGAAATGTACCCATTATACATTTATTTCTAATTTATTATTAGCACCTCAGCTCGTCAGGAGCATTTGGGGGTTAGGTGCCTTGCTCAGGGACACTTCGACACAGCCCGGGTGGGGGATCAAACCGGCAACCCTCCGACTGCCAGACGACCGCTCTTACTGCCTGAGCCATGTTGCCCCCATCTAATGTAGTACCTACTGTACATTGACTCTTATACATTGACTGGCCTGTCCAAATAGATGGCCCCCTCCTAAAATATTTGTTTATTTTTTACTTAGTCGCTAGTCGCTAAATTACGTAGCCTCTGCAACATAATCATGAGCAGCCCTCACTAATTGCCGACCCCCCGTCAACAGAATTATAGGTTTTCAAGAGAATAATCTGTAATTCTCCAATTGTTATTTTGACCTTGAAATGCAACTTAATATATGATAGAAATCCATCCTGAGATTGGGAAACCACTCCCTAAACGCAGCCAGGAGTGAAAAACAACCACTGAACCACTGGCACCACAAAAAAGAAAACGGAGACAAAAGATTGTCAATGAAAACACCAGAACGTCCCTGTGCTATTCAATTATTTGCACTCTTAGGAAGGCAGACTTTCATCAAGTGGTTTTAAAACCAACTTTTTTTCCCTAGAGAAGATGGGAGGCTTTTCAATGTTTTAAATCAAAACTCACTTGAACCAAAAATATTGAGCCTGCAGCACTGAATATGGTACAACCAACCAAAAGTTTGTCCCTGAATACTGATGTATTCATGCAAATGAATTGCTGTTCACGATACATTTTTATGATGCATTTGTTAAGACTCTGCATAGCTTTAGTTTGACACAGTTTTAAATATAAATTTTTGTTCACAACTTTGAATTCACTATACATCAATTCCCAAATAGATATAAAGAGCCTGTGGAAATTCCAACATCCCTGAGTAGCATTAATTATGGCATTAAATTACTGTCCAAGAATTCCACAAGGGAATCTGTATAAACACAGCTGTTTTTTTCTAAGACAATCATGAGTATTTCAGTTGTTCCTCAATTGTATTTCCTGTGGTACTTTACATTCTGATCCATCCATGTGTGTTCCTCTCTTATGAGCTCCAATTGTGTTTTACTCTCACCTTTTAGAATTAGTTAGTTTTTGCATATTATTATTATTATTATTATTATTATTATTATTATTGTTATTATTATTATACATGCATCTATATAGCACAAGTATTTGGACTGTGACACAATTATTGCTGTTTTGGCTTTTGCTATTGCTGAGCCCCCAATCAAAACAGTTGATTTTGACACATCCAATGTTTTGGCTGTCTCTGATTGATTTATTGTGATTTTTCAGCCTCATGACAAAACATATTTGATCCTCGTGTTGAGACAACAGCGACAGTAGCAACTATTACAGGTTTTGTATACTAAAGCTTTCATAATGTATACATAACAACATTATATTACAATTATATGAATCATGTATAAATTGTTTCACTCCTTTGGGCCCCTGCTCAATAATCAGTGCATGGTCCTGATGCAAGGTGATTTTCTTCCAACAAGAGGAACTAGTCATTTAAAACTCATGAAGCTTGTTTAAGGATTGCACCATGGTAATTATTTTTTCATGTAGCCAGGAGTGATAATTCAATGTACTGAGCAATGTACTGAACTTATTTAAATAGGAATCCAGCTCATTTACTGTACGTTCACTATCACAAAGGCAGTGAAGCATTTAGAGCATGTAATGTATCTCTGATGGGCAAATATAGATTTTATATGAAAGCAGGGTATACAGTCATTTCAGGAGAAGTTCTCGTTCAGACATTTCACATAAGGAAAATTGTCAATTCCAAAAGCTCTCTGAGTCTCTGAAGGGCACTGGGAGCATGGTAACAGGAAGACTGTATCAGCGACATTTAAATATTGATAATCTTCAGGGTTATACTGCAAGTTAGATTAGTTAATTAAGTCTATAGTATTGCGTGACACATAAAAAACGAAATTGTAAGTATTGTAAGCCTGGCATTGCTTGATGCTGTGACACTTTGTTCTACTGTTTGTTGAGGACACAAAGACAGTTGCTAAACACTATTGTGCTTCAGAAAGCGTAGTTTTGGTATTTTTACAAAAAAGTGGCACAAAATGGTAAATGCCTGCATTTACATGTTCTTCCAGCTCCACAATACATAAGGAGCTGGGAGAACATGTATGTATATGTATGGTGTAACTTTATGTGACTTGGCATAACACCACTCGATTACGCCACCTTGGGAATTACGCCCAAGGAAATAGTTTGTTAGAATCGAGGATTGGTGATCAATCCCCACATAGGTGTGTTCAACTAAATGAACAAGCAGAGACGTGGATTCAATAACAAAACAGAGTTTATTAATTACAATCCTGAAAACAACCCACCCATAGGATCCCCAAAATTATAAAATGAGCCGGTACGGGTCCGTGGACGGTGGAGGACTTACCGGAAGTGGAACCGAAAGGTCACTCACTCGTGAAGGTCCCAGCAGACATACACACACGCAATGTAAATCGCTGAGATACGGACACGGTGAATCAAATTCTACTTCTACACACACACACACTATAACATGCAGTGAAAGAACGGCCCCACTTCCGACGGCGCCGTTGCGACCTCCACGCCAAACCAGATTCCAAGCCACGCACTGCAACGTAAACAAAATAAAAAATAAATAAATATGGAATCCCAGGGAAGGCGGATACAACACAGTTTAAAAACACAAACGCTCCACGTATCCAGTTACCGGCGTAATAATAGAACTGGCGCCCCGCTATCCACGTTCCTTAGCTCTTTAAAACGTGAATTTCTAATGTGGGAAAAACAGCAGCTAGCAATGTCCTATAATGGCATAAAAACATTTGTTAGTGCACATGCAATGTGGCATTCTTGTAAACGCGATATTGTCGCGCATTTTACCCATGACATTACCTCGGAAGCTAAATGATTAAAAAATTAAAATAAATACCTCAATAGGCTATGCACGTGCAGAGCCTCAAGCTCCACCACTTTGTCTATGGCGACCTACAATAACAATTTTCATCAGGCTTACATGGAACATTACATGGAACATTACATGGCACACAAGCAGGGAAGAACAAGAACCCCAACAGGTAAGGCATTTCCTTGTACCCGGTTGTTGCAGGCTATTTATAGGCCCCCAGAAATGATTAATACGCGCGTCAGCAAACCAGATACCTGTGAAAGCACCCAGTGAGCATATCGCCGCAGAAGGCAAAATGATTGGGCTTCCAACAGAGGTGACTAACCTGTGGAAATGGAGGATGTTGCCCTGTGCAATTTGTTTGTTCTTTCCTTTTCATTTTATTCCCTTTTTGCATTAGGCCAACAGCACACACAATAGGTTCGGAAACTTCTCACTCTGTGGGATCGTAATCAAACCAACAAATTCCGCCGGATTTATCAAACACGTGTAGACACAGCTTTTTTGTATCCATACGTGTATGTTGATAAATACCAATACATCGTAAACTAAAAGCGTGTGCACAGAACTTATGATTATCATAAATTGCCGCCCCAAAAATACCTTATAAGGACCACAGAATTACATTTCAGGCAAGTTCAAGAGATGGCCAAGAAAAGATGAAAGAACTTCACTTTAAAATGCTGTGTGATCAATTTAAAAAAAAATCATTATATGACTGTGTGCTACAGCTACTTTATAACATCTTGTTTTTGCAAGCATTAAAATGTATATTGAAATGTATATAACAGTTGTGAGCCATTATTGTTAGTTGTTTATTCTGAAAAGGACAAGGAAGAGCTGATTGTCCTCATGGAGAAACAAAGAGCTATAGCTATGACCGACAAATCAGGCTGTATGAAGACAACATTGAAATATGCAATTTGAAGTGCTGTCACCATTGGAGCTTCTGATAAGTCCTCCATTTTTAGAATACACGAATCACATATGTGCCACAATATTAAGGTACCAGATTACTAGTATTATTATTGCATTAATAAAACGTAATATTATCGATTAATCAATAACACACATTCTATACATTTAATCTGTTAATTTATTTAAATTTTATTGAGTAAATGGCGTCATTTTTTTACAGTGTGGAGCCGTGCTGCATACGGAGTAAAATGTTGGTAGTCAGGGCCGAGGAAGATATTGCTGTTGTTGTAAACTCTGCCTCGAGTTTCACGTATTATGGAACAAGTAAAACAAAATTGGTTTGACATAAAACTGGAGGCAAAGTTATAAAATTATAGGAGAGATTTTGCAGTCCAGCATTACCCAGGAGGGCAACAGCGATATGTTTTCACTGTCCTGTGCCAGACCCCAAGAAGCAGAGGACGGAAATCACCTGAACGTGTTCTGGAATTGGACTTGAACAAGATGTGGATCTTCTGAGTTCTGGCTCCAGTGTGTTGCATAAACTATGGGGTAGTCGGAACGATTTTTATATGGTCTGTGGTCCAACTTGTGAGCCTCAAAGAAACTGGCTCAGTCTTTGTAGATGCACTCTCTCCGAAGTACACCATGAGCCAAATCTTCTAATAAAGCAATACATGTAAATGTAATGTAAAGAGAGGTCAGCCATAGCAAGGATGATCTAAGCTATGACTTGTACGCCCTATTCATAGCAAACTTTATTTACATGTTTTATGGAATTTATATTCAAATGGGGAATGTTTCAAATTGAAAAAAATGAAACCTCACCCATTTTAATGTTGAATCCAGTTGTGTGTTTTTATATGATATGAATAATTGTATTCAATTGGCTAACTGAAACAATTTTGCCTCTCAAGAAAATATGAATGAATGATATAATAAAAACAAAAAACAAACTTTAAAACCTTGTACTTTCATTTCCACTCACAATATGAACAGCGGAGAGCATTTGTATTTCCGAAGAATTTCGTTCGGCTCACGTTTGATAAATGAGGCCCATTGAGTCTAGTCAGGTGTATCACTGTTAGGCCAGCATAATATAGGCCCAATTTAGTCTATTCCCCTGCATAGAGAACTCCTAACAAATGCAATATAAATAATAATGAATTCTTGTTTTTTTGTTGGTTAACAAACACAATCACATCCAACAGATCCATGTTGCGCAATGTCAACCGCAAGACTTCATAAGCTGATGGACGGTGACATTACTCACCCTTAGCGCAGTCTTCAGGAGCATCCATCATGACAGTAAACTCAAACTGCTCTGATCTGTCCAACCCTTACTCTGCCATTGTGCACAAAAGAATAAGAGAAAAATGATATACAGCAACCCAGACACTGGAGAATTTCCTGGAGATTTATTATCCAAGCACTAAATTGATGGATCTGATGATTAGTTGCAGGTGACAGGTGGCCATTTTGTGTCCCTTCAATGTGGTATCTTGTGTTGGTGTGACATAAGTGACCTTTACACAAATTCAGTATATTTTTATATATTTGCATAATTCTGTGCCCTCTCAGAATTGTACAGTATAAGAAGATGTACAGTATAAGAAGGTTTGGAAAGGAAATAATGTCCAGGTTTGGCCTATAGCCTAAGCTTGCTCAATTTCTATGCAGAACATATAAGTACAGAGCTCAATGTTTCAGGATTCCAAAATCACCAAGAATCAAACTTGTAAGATTTCACGACCATACATTTACTACAGCATCATTAACTTCTTTATTCCCTCATTTGGAATGGCTGACCATATTTTCCATAGTTTGGCAGGACGCACATTAGCACACACCCTCATCAAAGTTCATGGTTTAACACATGAGCATCTGCTACTGGCAGTGACATTTCCCCCTTGTGGAGTAGCAAGACAACAACTAGTTTCCTTAGCTGGGGATCTTGGTCTTTAACTCAGCAGGCTAATTGTTTCTTGTGGCTAATTGTCAATGTATTCCAGTCCATTCTCTCAGTGTGGCTGCAGTTCTGGAGCAGAACTACCTGGCGGTGACACAGTTACTGTGCTAAGCATCTTGTACAGTTGGCACTAGCAAACAGCATTAAACAGAGGTACCGGTATTAGCTGATACTCCAGGCTACATTCTGATCTCATGGAACTGCCAGCAACAGCCAGTTTTTAGTAATTTTGAAAATTTTTAATTTAGCAACACTTAGCCATGTGCAACATTTTACAAAAAAGTGTGATGTCTTTCCAATCATGAATATTCATAAATATTTGTATAACTGAATATGAGTACTCATTTATTCCATTCAGGTAAAATGATTTAATGTCCTTACATATAAATGTGAATTCTATGATTTCCTGCTCTGATAGCACTTTTTTGCCAATTAAAGTGAACTCACCATGTTCCGAACAGAACACGGGCAAGCAGCCACTTCCACCAGAAGTTAATGTCCATTCAAAGGTGTTTTTTCTCCTGAGGAATGTGATTATGGTTGCTTATTGACTATCCCAGACGCTAAAACAATTTGATTAATGTGAATTGGACCAATAATTATAGACAAAACAACAAATAACTGCACAACGTCCCTGTGTTCAGAAGACCTCTGAGGTTTTTTTAGCTCACGATAGTCAGAACACCACTGTATAAGCCTGCCCGGTTCGTAGTCTCTGGTTACCAACAGCTTCCCCACCACAATGTCACAGTAGAGCACTATTACCATGTCATTGTCTGCTGAAATGGATCACATATATAACTCGTACCAAGATTTTATGAAAACTGAAGGAATTATACTTTACAAACACACAAAAACCAAAGCTGATCTGGAAGTAATTTTAGTTATTAGTCATGAAAGTTGCACTGTTCGGTGAACCAAGTTGAACAGGGCGAGTTTATGTTCTATGAAAAAAATGGCTAGGTGGCAATGTGTTTATCACAGGTTATTGATTTTTAAAATCACCATTTCCATTCTCATATAAAACTTGCATCATTAATTCCTGTTCAGCTACTAAAAAAATGAAATGTAAACATGCTTTAAAAAAAACCCTGCTGCACTGGTAACCTTTAACAGCTGTGATAAAATTATTTCTATCCACATTTGCTGTGAACGTGTGCATCTGCCTATCACCGACACTAGCCTTTTATTCCCCCTAGTTTGACTAAGATGAGCAGCAACTTTTAGATGCGACTCCTATTCTCATTTTAATGTTCAGCCAAACCAAATATTATGTTTTAATTTAGCTCAGTACAACCTTTGTCCAGCGCAAGCTAGCTACCTCCTTGTTGAGTTGTAATTGTTTCATTTATTTTTCTACAGAGCAGTAGAACAGGCTCCTCTGTAGTAAGAGCTACATCTTGCCCAGCCACTGCCCAGCCATCTCCAGCAGTAGCCGCGGAGCTGCCGTGTACTGTAAATCCACAGTAATATACATAAGAATGGAAAATGTGAATATGCCAAACAGGCTTCAAACTGGGCGATGACAGAATTTATTAAAAGCTATGCGCTCTTGAGAACATGTACGTACTTGCATGCCGATGGCCATAGTGGCACCTCAGCTTAATGGATTTGATTAGTGAAGTGGCATTTGCCTTGGGCTGCAAAATGATTAACTCTACACGGTGAGAAGAGCAATCAGTGAGGTTAGTCACTGGTTGCAATCTTTAACCAATCAACCTGAGGGGTGAAGCATTCATATTATGAACAAAAGTTGCAAAGTAAAAAATGGCTCCAGAGTGAGTGATCTACAACCACCTGCTTGCTCTCATGCAGATACCTGTCGTCCTTGGGCTTCTAATTATGATCATCTAATATTCACAAATCCATTGCTCTGAGAGTAATGTAAATCGTATTATTGAAGCAACAGCCAAAATCATACAATAATTATAATTTGCATATCTATTTATTTCGGAACAAAAGTATTCAAATTGTGGATAACCTCGTTTGTAAGCCTTCAGAAAATACAAACAACGTACAGTAACAGTATGGTTAATTTTTGAGGAAGATATTGTTTGTATGTTCACCCATTCACACACACACACACACACACACACACACACACATTACATTACATTAATGGCATTTGGCAGACGCTCTTATCCAGAGCGACGTACAGTTGATTAGACTAAGCAGGAGACAATCCTCCCCTGGAGCAGTGCAGGGTTAAGGGCCTTGCTCAAAGGCCCAACGGCTTTGCGGATCTTATTGTGGCTACACCGGGATTAGAACCACTGACCTTGCGTGTCCCAGTCATTTCCCTTAACCACTATGCTACAGGCCACACAACCCACACACACACACACACACACACACACACACACACACACACACACACACACACACACACACACACACACACACACACACACACACACACACACACACACACACACACACACACACACACACACACACACACACACACACACACACACACACACACACACACACACACACACACACACACACACACACACACACACACACACACACACACACACACACACACACACAAACAGCGATTGGCTGCCATGCAAGGCAGCCAAATCTCAGTCCAGTGATCAATGTATCTGTGTATCATTACATAAAATTCAGCTTCTGCCAATCATACACATTATTGTATGATTGTCAGAATAAGGTATGATTGAAGTCCCCAATGTACTGATGTCTTCGATGTGACATAATACTAGATCCTGATATGTGAATTCATAATTTGTGATAAGAATATAATGGCTGTATTTAGCATAATTATGCCATGGTCATATATGATCTAGCTAGATAAAAAGGGTCAGTCATTCTCTGAAGTCCTGCTCCAAGGACATCTGGTGTGCAAACCAGCCAAAATTTGCTTGGCCCCAGATGGCTAGTCTAGAAAAATGCAACATTTTTGGTGGCACTATTCAACATTTACTGCCATATTAAATTCAGCCAGTTCGACAAATATGCCACTTTTTATAAATCCTATAGTGTTAGAAGCCTGATCCAAAATAATGGTGCATTTTTGGCAGTGGGTTTGTAAAAAAAATAAAAAAAATTGAAACATTGTAAAAAGCTGTCTGCTCTGCAGTAGAGATGCTCTGTTGACTTTGGAAGTTTGCGGAACAATCAATGTACATTGTAGTAGAAGAGTAAGAGGATTCTAAAACCTCATTCATCTGCACTGAACTAAACAGCTGGTTATTTAAATTAACACAGAATATGTTTTAAAAAGCAAGATTTGGTTAACCGGACAGTAAAACAATGCAAGGGTTATGGTTGTTTTGTTTCAGTTTGTGTGTGGACAGATGTTGATTTGCATTACTGTAAGTTAACATTTAAGTTTATTTAAGGTCACAGAAATGATTTGGCTTCTGTTTACTTTTTGTACAAAGCCTTTCATTCAATGCTGCTCTCTTTGTGTTTTTCTGTTACATATATATGATGATGTTTTTATGCTTTGTTTTTTCATATCATATTTTTTTTGTATGAACATCAAAAAGCAATGGATAGATTTATGCTGGAAAATTTTTAGCTTTTTAGCTTTTTTATTATTTATTTCGGCATCTTTACTTTGTTTTATTGAAACTTTATTTAATCATGTAGAGATACTTATTCACCACGTCGTCATCTGCAAAAGTGGGTCAGAAATTCACAGGTGTAGATATAGGGGGTTGATTAAGTGGCCAGAACCAGTTGAAAACACTGATGTATACAGACAATTGAACATTCAGACTCCTTGAAATTTTATTATTTTTTTCTTCATATTCTCTTACTCCACAAAGCATTGTGAGAATATTTTGTGCACTTGAGGGGAGACTCAATATTCCATGTGTTCCCATACACATAGTTATGCATGATAAAGCAATGAAAACATGCATGTGGAAATATGTGGAAATCATTAAACACATTGCAGCACAACTAACACATCCATCACAATCTCATCTAATTTACTTGGTTCATCAATTTATGATTGGGGATGCTTCTGAATTGTATAGCTACCGTAATAGATTCCTCTGCTTGCAGTCTTAATGACAGCTGAAATGCTTTCATTGAACTGCTTCTGCAAGTTAATTTAATTCTCAGGAAAAGAGGGATGGGCTCTTATGAGACTTGTATCTGCTTTCAAGCTGGCACCAAGATTCAAAACAAAATAAGCTTTGCTATTTGTGTGTTACCCAACAAGGTATGTATGATGTGTGCATTCTAGGGACTTGACATTCGTGAGTTCATCTACACGTAGGGTATCCTATTCACGTGTTCATCTGAAATTATGATATTTAGCAAGCATCTGTTTTAAATAAAGGAAATCACGAAGGAAACAGTCCGGCTTTGAGTGGGCAAAATGTATTATGTAAGAATCTCATTTTGTGCTGTGTTGTTACTTTGTGACTTTCCTGGAAAAACATGGCATCCGTCTCCTGGTTGCTCCCCTTATTTACTGTCTGCCTGCTTTGTTTGGAGGTGTGAAGTGGTTGCAAATGTAAAATATAATAGCATTTTAACCCATTAAGTCTGGTGAGGTTTTTTCTTCTTCTTCTTTTTTTCTTTTCCAGCCTTCAATTTCCAATCATTATGGTAACAATATATGCAGTTAAAAAGCATTAAAGCTCACATTTCTATCTGTATAACTTATTGTTTGTGATATTTTGTGACAACAGTTCTGTAACTTGTGGGTTGTAAAACAAGGTCCCCCCCCCACCTTCTCTGCATTTTGGAAATCCACATACTTCAAGAAATATGTTAATGTCAGTGTTGTTATCAAAACAAGTGTCCAGTCCACTTAGCTTACTCTGAGAAACGTTGATAGAATGTCCGTTGTTTACTAAGAATTTCTCATTGTCATTGTTGTTCATTTCGCCAATGTATACTTCTACAAAAGTACATAGAAATGCAATTATCCACATTTGGATATGCTCTCTCGAACACGATGAGCCCAAGTACAACTGTCTCTGATCAGAAGTTGTAACTTAGTGTGTATGAAAATTCAGTATAACTTCTTTCCAAAGAACCGAATTCAGGCATGTTTTTGAAGTGATGACTAAGTATTTTAGCTAATGACATTACGTTTCCAACGATATATTGTTTCTTAGGCTTGCATAGAACAACACAGCACTTCTAAATCGAAATATTTTATTATTATTCAGTATGCTTAGAAATAAGGAGCCAGCCTGGTTTTGAATAATAAATAGCATGTGAAATTCTGGAATATGTGTGACTTATTGATGGAGGTTGGGTATTTGCCAAAAACTTCAATCAATGGACCTCAATGAATATATTAGTATAGAAGATGGTATCATTGTGATTATTTTACTTATTTTGTATGATCTTCTTGACCTGTTGCTGTCTTAGGATTGCTGCAAGGAGAGGGAGTTTGGGACAGAGCTAGGGGACGGTGACAGATGGGGGAATTGTGTGTACTTTTTTCAGGATAACCTAGTAAGCAAAATGCAGCATTTCACACCCCATAATATCATTTTGTTTCCATGTGTCCTTTTGGAGTCTCCAAATGTCCTTTTTTGAAAAATACCTAGACATAGATTAGAAGAAAAAGAAAAGCTCATTTTTGGTGATATTGTATTGAAATTTGAATGGTGATTTGCCCACTGCTGTGATGTGGCTCCATTGTGTTTCTAAGTGCACCAGCCACAGCTACAATAATCTGTATCCAGTCAAAAACAGAAAATCTCTTCAGTGAGAAAAAATTAAATTACACTTTCATTTCTGTAACTTATCTGGGGCACTTCTGACTCTTTGAAAACAAACCCCAAAGGGTTCGTTTTCAGAAGAGACCAGGATTATGCCTGTAGTCAAAGGGTTCAGGAATAGTAACAGTTTTATTTTGGGTATGTCATTTTTAAGCTTGTGTCAAGACAAGGGGTGATACTTAAGGGGTTAATGGTCTTAACAATCTTTGAGGAAAAAGTTGGGGGAGGCTGGAAAAAATGGTTAAAAGGTAAGTGTTGGTTGCTTGATTGAATACAATTGTCCTGAGAAAATGTGCAACAGCAATTTACAATTTAAGCATTTGGCAGAAATCAGAGACCAACTATACAAAAACGTATCATAACATGCTAAGAAAACCACCACTAGACCAAGAGATCGGCAAAGATACACCATTGAGACACATGCATCAATAAAAGAAAAATTTATAAAATAAAACATTAAAGGAGGTGGAGTTTGAAACGGTGGCAGCCGGTGCTTCTGCCTTTGTGACTGTGTGGGCAAAGTCCTTCCACCGTCAGGAGGTGAGGTGGAGGCTGGGACTGTGGAGGCTGCCAGGTGCCCCGAGAGACAGGCCAGCCAGCTGGAGAGGAGGCAGCAGAGCGATCCGGCTCATATTCTCCATATGTAGAGCACAATTTCACAACAGGGCCCAAACTGAAAGAAGCTTATGTAGACTCTTCTGGATAGCAGGACAGCATCTCTCCTGTATGCATAATAACATACATTTACATTTTAGTCATTTGGCAGACGCTTTTAATCCAAAGCGACTTACAAGTGCATAGGTTCTACCAGTCAAAGCATCACATCCAGAAACTAGCAAAATACACATGAAATGCTGTTCTAAACATAGTTGTCATCAGAAGTGCATTTATTTTTTAATTTTATTTTTTTTGGGGGGGGGTTAGACAAGGATAGGGATATCAGAAAGGAGGGGCAGGGGAAATCAGGAGGGAGGACTAAGGTAGAGTTTGAAAAGGTGGGTTTTGAGTCTGCGTCGAAATAGGGGGAGGGATTCTGCTGTTTTGACAGTGGTAGGCAAGACATACAGGAGAGAGTCACATGACATTATTAATGATGATTAAGTAGACGTGCTGTACTGTGCCTACCTTTGAGGTTACATGAGGTACTTTCACGGTAGCAGAACATCAGCAGGTTATGCACATGAAACTGTAGCCACATAGTTCAGATACTTTTCACTTTAGTACCCCTAATATGTAAAAAATATATATTTTAAAAAAGCAACATTTGCAAATATGTTTCGTAGATTGTATAATTTTGTATATCCCCATGTTTTTGTTTTACTTCAAAGAAACCATTAAAATGTAATATTCCTGAGAATGTTTTGCAACATTTTTTTGGGTGGACAATATGTAGCCTATTATGAAACAACATAACAATTATGGGGGGAAATGTCAAGCCTTAAACAATTAAAGCAAACATTATCAACATAAACATGAAGTGAAATTGCATACCGGAGTTTTCAATTAGCTCTTGTCATTGGATAGTATGTGTAAGCCTCCACACAAACTCATCTTGTTTTCCTACTGTGTGATGCACAGCAAATAATTCAAAATCCCCTAATTAAAAGCCTCTATGCAGTGTGAATGTTTTAGTTCAGTTTTAGTAGCCCTTCTTCATTCTCCACCTGAATATCAATGCATTCTCCGGCATATTTAATATTTAAATAAAAATCTAATGATTTATCCCCCTCTGTAATTCAAAATGCTAATCAACAAATGTCTTGGTTGCATAAGGCAAATAAATGTTTTTCTGTATGATGAAGCTTAGTAGAGTTTTGATATGAATTAAATCGAAAACATAATTTGAACCCTTTCCACTTTGCCCACCCAAGAGGGCAATTTCCACCCATTTTGTGTTTACATCTATAGTAACTCCAAATCCTGGTATTACACACATCTGTTTATTCATTCTGCTATGCAAATGCAGCGATATTCCTAAACTGTCCATCACCTGAATATTATACATTATACCTTGCTGGAAAGGGTTTGGAAACCCTGTATAAAACATGTGCCATGTTTTACATTAGTTTACACTACAACCAGGAGACATTAGTTTTACACATTTGGTTAGGTATAGTCCTGGCAAAAACATAATTCTCGGAAATGGCTGAACGGATTACGAAATAAACTTCAACGTTAGTCAGAAGTCATAGCTTCATAACCAGGTGGGATATTTGGTTCCATAAATATGTCTGTATCCAATAATTTGCTAAACAAACTTGTATTTTTACCAAACTGGAAATATGTTGTTTGGAAAAATGTGTTTATTCATGCAACTTCTGAATTGTATATTTTTGTTTTTATATTGGAACATTATATTGGAACAATACCTTTTGATGTAGAGAAATGGTATCAATGATTGTTAGAATATGCCTTTTATTGTCTGAGTCTGTGACAAGGTCATAGTTGTAAATCGTAAGCGTGGCATGGGGGAGCCTGCAGTTTTCTTCCATTGCAAATAAGAGGCTGATAAGAATCTAAACTGCTGTTCTCGCTACCGGAGAGTCTTTTTAACAATATGGCATAGCTGTTTCGCGGTTTTATTACTTCACTATTTTTGGTATGATATAAATATGAACACAACAATAATTTCAGATGTTGATGACTCAACCAGAAGGGGTCAGAGGGGATGGGATTAAAATGCTGAAAAATATGTATCCCTCTTCAGTAATTGTTGCTGGGATTACTTCTTGTGTGATGCTTTTTGTCTGTAATACCTGGAAATGCAAAAACGTGCAAATACTTATCTGTGATTACCCTCTCAAAGAAAAGTGGCACATTCTTCCTAATGGCGGTGTATGTTTCAAGATTATTCAATTATTTTTTTCCAACCTGAGCCACTTTGAAAGGTGCTTATTATTCTCACAAGGAAAGGAGATGCAATAGAAAATAACCTTTAGAATAAGATTAATAAATGGAGTATTTCCCCAATGTGTAATGACAATACATGCACTCAGAGTGCATAATCACAATGATTTAAAGGTAGTGAATCATTGGCAGCCCATAGACATTGTGGTGAAATGGAAATAAAAATAGACAGAAGACAGAAGTTATATATATTTAATATTATAGATGATTATATGGTTAATTATAATTAACACAAAAACTATACAAAATACAATATCCATGTACAATTCTCATCATCCTACTATGAAATCTCTCCTCTTATAAGAAAGAGTGTGCATGTATATCACACACATGCAGGTAATGGCCAAAAAGGTGAACATGGTTTTATAGGCAGGACCAGCACTAATACGGATTCATCACATTTATCCCATGCTGTAGTTGTCTTGTCAGGAAGGTTGACAGTGCTCCTATCCAGTTAGGTTATTATGTCAACACAATTTTTGTATTGGATATTTGATGGTCATTGCTGAAATATCATTACTTGCTGAAGTAAGGTCTACTGTACATAATAGTTATTTCGGCATCACTTGGGGGCCCAATGACATACAAAATGACTGAACATAGTCATTGAATGAAATGTAAATATTAATTTGCATGTGATAGGTACTGTAGTTACAATAACAGGTTGGCATTTTCTTTCCGGTAAGACAGTCATATTGATCATGGGTACATTTCCCCATATTCTAAATTAAATCCTATTCTTTCTGGAACTTTCTCAGACATATTTTAACACCACTACCATAGTCTATTTCTTTCTAGCTTTGTTTATTTCTTCCATCAGACCAGAAGCTCATGTACTGTAACACAAACCAGTTCATCCCCAGATTTCCAAGGGGTAACAGCCTGTAGACATAGAATTTTAAGTCAAACCAACAAATGAATTCAATAAAATATGTATGGCTGCTGAATCAATAAAGTTAGATTTTTTCGTGTTCTACAAACTTTGAGGTGATATTTATTTATTGAAAACAAACTGGGTACAAGATGCACAATTCAACAGACAGATATTGTAGCCTACTTGCTTTAGTTTCAAACTTGGATATAGCAAAGGAGAACTACAAATCCATATTGACGAACGATATATAAATAAAAAGTACAATTTGATATTTAGCAGATGCTCTTATCCAGAGCAGGTTACAAAGTAGTTCAGCTTCAGAAATGAACATTCAACACTGGTTCAATGATTCACCTCCAACAATAACCTCCAAAACAATTTTTAAACAATAAAGAAAACAATAAAGACAGTAAGGAATAGACTACAGAGCACATTACGTAGTGTATGTGTAACACAAACAAAAGCCAGAGCATACATATACAAAGCAGGCAAAATGAGTGCATTGTAATATCATAACACCCAAGTGCAAGTACATTGCATTAATTTGGCAGACGCTCTTATCCAGAGTGACGTACGGTTGATTACACTAAGCAGGAGACAATCCTCCCCTGGAGCAATGCAGGGTTAAGGACTTTGCGCAAGGGCCCAACGGCTGTGCGGATCTTATTGTGGCTACACCAGGGATCGAACCACTGACCTTGCGGGTCCCAGTCATGTACCTTAACCACTATGCTACAGGCCGCCCCTGTAGCAGGCAAATCATATGTTAGAATGAGCCATGCTAGGTGCTGTCAGTAGAGCTGGGCTGCAGCATTCTGGATGACTTGGAAGGGTTTAACGGAAGAAGTGAGACAATGACAGTAACAACCACATTAATAGTAATAATAATAATTATAATAATAATACTATGACTACTACAAATATCAATTCATCCATCAAATTTCTAAACCTTTAACTCATGGTCTAGGACATGGGGGGGCCTACACTCTGTTGTTTGACTTCTCCCCATAGGGAAACTCTGTTTAATTCTTTATGGATCCCTCTATGGTAGGTGTGAAAAGTGTGAAAGCTCTCAGATTGAAGCATTTCGCCTGACTAAGAACCCTTGAACTTGAGAGTTTCCTCTGTGGAGACAGAGGAGCCTTTTCTTCTACAAATGTATCCCAGGATACGTTTGGGTGAAAGACAGGAGTGCGCCCTGGACAGGGCACAATTTCAGGACCGACACACCATTTCCTCACTCATTCATACCCCAAGGACTCTCCAATTAACCTAACCTGCTTGTCTTTGTACTGTGGGTGGAAGTACTTCTGCTTTGTGCATAATAATGACCTGTTTTGAAGTACCACCCTGGGACAATAACAAGAACTCCTATAGGTTCAGCTGGTTTAGTAGCTCAGCCTCCCAAACGCCAATTAGCAAGTCAAGGTGACAAGCTGTCTCGTATTCTGTGTCCAAATGTTTCATTAGAGTGTGGTAGATATGTATCATTTTTACTTTTTAATTCAAAAGTGAGATTCCATGGTAAGACCAAGATATATTTTTCACCACAAAACTGCAGCAGAAGTGCTGTATATGCATTCCTCCTTTGCTGTCACCACAATATATGTCAAACAGTGTTACAGGAGATCAATCTGTCAATCACTTATGATGAAGATGGGTGGCCAGTGGATGGCTAGCTTCAGTCATCAGTTGGAACTGGTGCTGCGGTAAACAGAAGGACTCGGGCCGTACAAACTCACCCTAAACCTAATAGGACAAAGCCAAATGCCTCCCACTGTTGTAGACATTATAGGCTAATGGCATATCTTAGTCTTAGGTGCCAATGTGATCTCAGCCTGTTCTCACGATTTGCACCTTCACTGCCCAAGCTACTCATGAACCTACTATCACATATTTAACAAAAAAGACTGCATTTATATTTATATTTTCCCCCTCGGTTTCATTTGTATTGTGGCTTTTGAGAGTGAAAAAAAGTGTTGTACTGTACATGTAATCCAATAAAAATCTATGATTTTTAGACTGCTGTTGTACGATAGTAAAATGAATGTTATTTGACATACCCAGGTGCTCCAGCTGGACCTTGGAAAATGACTGTAATCATCTGTGCTGAAAAAGCAGTAATTGAGAGATGCTGGTTTCCCCAGACATGAAAACGTAAGGAGGCGATGCTGTCACCCTCTGATCCATGGTGATTTGTGCCACTCTCATACACTCTCTTGTTTTTGACACATGTACCTGGGCTCTATTTCGGAGGTGCAAGGAGTCCTTCGCTATACCTATCCGTCACATGGGTGGATTGATATTTCGGTGTCATCGGAGAGCAGTTGGAATGTTCAAACTTGTTTTTTTAGTTCTTGTCCTTGGAAGGGGGAAAGGAGGCTGGATCGATTGTTTGGGGTGTGGATTGGCGCAAAATCAAAGTTGTATTTTAGCAGATTCTAGGGGTCTGAAGAGTATGCCACCAGAAACCAGACCTTGTTCCAGCAATATCAGTCTTTTATAGAGGGATTATATAAAACCATAGTGCATAATACTAAAATGTAATTATGTACATAATTATGATTTTCAGGTAGTATTTTTTATTAGCATTTAACATTAAATAAAACAAATGAGCAACCTTTATTTGTACTTCTTCAGCAGAAACAATGGAACATTATTTTTTTATATGGGTAAAATAGACAGTAGACGCGAATAGGTGGTGAATCTGAGCAGAGGGCAGAGCTACGTAAAGAAGGGGAAACAAGGACATTGTTTAAAGGGGATGTGTAAAGTATTCCAATTGGCCAGTGCAAGGTCTTACCTTCATCACATCTTCAACTTGTTACAGTGCGGACTGAAAACACTCAACATGCCAGCTTGTGCCATGTGCGATTTTTTAAATACCAAAACTAATTTGGACACACCTCTCTATGACCTGTGCCAGTGCTCCTGTGTTTGACAGCTTTGCATCATCGGAGTAGAGACCCTTATGTTCCAGCAACTGTTCAGTGCAAATGCAATTATGGAAAACAGTTACAGGAGGCTTATTGCTTGAATTAATTATTGCTGGCTGTTCAATAGAAAGCACCCCCTGAGTGTCATTCAGATTTTTAATGCAGCAATTGCATGACCTTCATATATTTTACATTAATACATATTTAAAATATAATTTCATTCTGTTTTTAAATTTGAGGTGGACATATTTGATATTGTGTACATTTTAATGAAGCAAAGCACATAAATCTACATAAAGGATGTGGTCATTTTAAATTGCATACCATACGGATTAAAATAAAGCATTGATGAACATTTCCTGTGTTTTGTGTCGGTTGCCTCTCTGGGGCCATATCAAGGGACTCTTCTACAAAACCTTCATTCATTACACGATGCCTGGCTCTGTTGCCAAGTGTGTTTATTGGTGGTCTTTCTGGCACCGTCTGATTCTGTTGCATTGTTGAACACTGGCAAACAGTAGTAGAGCCCTCATTATAGTTGAGGTGCCACACAAGTTTAGCAAACTTCTGGAGCTAGGAGCTTGAATATGATGACAAAGACAGAGAATGGTCAGTGAGTTGCTGTGACCGTAGTTCCTCGGAGGGTCACCTGTCATTCAGGGCCTGTGCTCGGCTACAGAGTGTCATCTTCATTAGAAATTGGTCGGAATGTGCTAGACTGTGCCTCAGACAGTAAGTAAATGTGTGGTGATTTAGTCCAACTACCAACATCTTAAATCACCACATTGCCTGTGCCCAGTTCACCCCTGTGAAGGAGCCCTACCTCATTCATCAGACAGTCAAGACACTCACTAAAGTCTGTGAACTAGAAATGAATAAAACATAGGATGCAAACATTCACTTTAGTTTTAAATTCTTAAATTCCCCCAAAAAGTGGAAGATTATATTCTGACACTCAATTTTATATATGTATTTGAAACACTTTGAGTTTCGCAGACACAGATGAAGCCTATTCATAGACTAAATTTAAATTTGAATAGAGAAATCCAGGACTTAATTTGTGACTGTGAAACTGGCCCCAAATGATCTTATCAGTAGCAGTAGTAGTAGTAGTAGTAGTAGTAGTAGTAGTATAAAAATAACTTTCAAGCTGCAAATGCAATACCAAAGTTACTAATTCTCTTTGGAGCATTAGCCACATTCTTGCAGACTTCTTTTAATTACATGCACTCTGAATAGAACTGGGCTTATCAATTAAGTCCCACCAGTATTTTATTAACACACCAAGTCCAGAATGTCACCCAACCAGGAGAGCTATGTACCGTGTCAACGGTAATTTGTCACATAACTTGGAGTATGAATATACATTTTTAACTGGAGCTCAGTTATTTTTCTGTGGGGAAATGAAGCAATACAAAATAAATAAATAAAAAACATTCTGCTTGTTATAATTAAACTTGCTGCTTTAAATTGATACTTTATAATTAACAAATTAGAATTATAAATGCCCTTTGTGTCAAACCAAACACATCCCCTAGGTGGCATTCTCAGAGGATAGGCTGAAAGTCTAAATAGCTATTCTTGAGCTAACGTTGTTTATTATTTCACAGGGCTAGTTGAGAAAGTATTTTAATATTTTTAAAATCATTTGGACTCAAGATTTAAAAACTTTGCACCAATTATATTACATCTACAATCTTTATAAAATTATTTGAGGCTAATGTGTTAGATTTCACATGGCTGGCTGAGATGCTCTGGGCCACAGCAATGTCAGAAATTAATGTCCCATTCTTTTCCATGGGGCAAATCATTTCAATAATTCATAATGATTAATCTGGACACATCTTCATGGACACCATTGATGCACATGCACTAGAATTTAGTTGCAGAAAGGCTTTAGGGCACCGAGAATGTAGGTCTTATTCATTCCAATGGGACCGATTATTCTGGGAAAAAAAAAGACATTATATTCCTCAGCAGATTAAATGCTTTATGCATCTGTAATGAAATGGCAAACCTTTCAGTCATTTTTAATTTCACTTGGAGGGGTAGAGTCGCAAGAGGTTTACACTTCTTTCATGAACACAGTCATATATGAAGGATACATCCATGCGTAGCATTTATATACTGTAGATCCAGTCGGCAACACATCATAGACATGTAGGGGGAAAGCAAACCTGCGTCGGCCATTGTTCTGAATAGGGACCCATCGTATATAATTAAAAATAGAGTATTAAGAAATAATAATATGAGTAACAGACATTAACATCCCATTCCTACGATTCCCCCCTGAGAGGCCAAACGAACAACCGATCAGGATGGGGAGGAGGCTGTACTGCAGTACTGTAGTGTCCTCAATTAGCTCTTTTCAGTTCCTTAATCTGCGGTTGTCCTTCAATTCACAACATGATATTTTATCGTATAATATCGGTATTTCATATTTCTAAACTTTGAAGACTAAATTATGCAAATTAAATTAATTACATATTCTAACCCATTCACACACATCTGAGCTAATTATATGTCAGGAATTGCGAGACAGAACTGCGGACTTAGGGTAAAGTTGAACACAATGCTTTATTACAACAGGGAGAATAAAGAGCGTAACCCAAAAAACAGGCAAAGTCAAAAACGGGTAAAAAAAAAACCAAAATCTGAGAAACAGGGTCCAAATTGTCTAACAGAGGTTGAATAAACAGGAGATCCAAAAACAAACAGAATACAGATGCTGTGCAGTGTAAAGTGTGCTAGTAATACTGGGTAGGGCCTCCCTTTGCTCTCAAAACAGCCTCAATTCTTTGTGGCACGTATTCCACAAGATGTTGAAAACATTCCTTTGAGATTCTGTTCCATGTTGACATGATTGCATCATGCAATTTCTGTAGATTTGTCAGCTGCACATTCATGCTGAAAATCTCCCGTTCTACCACATCCCAAAGGTGTGCTATTGGATTCAGATCCATTGACTGTGAAGAGCACTGAAGAACATTGAACACCTTGTCATGTTCATGAAGCCAGTTTGAGATGACTTTTGCTTTGTAATATGGTTTAATTAATTTTTAAATTAAAATGCTATTTCTGTATCATCCAATCACATCACAAGTTCAGCCTAGCGCAACCAATCAGATTTCTTTTCTGACATTGCCCATTTCCTGCCTGTGATGCTTGAATGGCATAGTCTATTTAAGGAATGGAACAAATTATTTTTATTTTCATGTATCTCATGGCACTGTCTCATCTATTCTGCAAATCTCCTGATGTTAATATTATTCCTATTACAAGCTTTTTGAGGATACCATGTCAATCAATACATTTTGTTCTGTTTCTGTTATTCAGGAAGTTTTGATTCGCCATGTAGATATTACACTTTCTGTATATTTTACATACCTTTCAGTCTACAGTGTTTTAAGATGCCAGACTAGATCTTATATTTAATTTTATTTAAAATTTTAGAGGTTACAGGTAGTAGTGACCAACATGCACACATATTCTCTAATTAATAATGGCAGTGAATATTTGAAATCTTGGTCAGAAGGCAATATGATATATAAAAATATGAAATGTGCATTGAATAGTGGAAATAGATTCACATCTGCCTACAACATACAATGCACCACAGTAACACCAAGGACTGCTTTTGGTTTAATTTAAAACTCTATATCTCTATGGCCTTGAGACACATTAAAATGTCTGACCTAACACAGACTGGTGATCATTTCTAAATATACAGCCATCTCTGAAGTATAAAAGAGGTCATGGCAGTACTTATAATAATAAGGACAGACATTGTGGTTGCTTTATTAAATAGCCAGTGGTCCTATTCACCCCCACACTCTCAAAGATCCATATAACCCTTAGCAAAATGTTACATTTAAAAAGTCATGTCTTTTCAAATGGCAGAAATGTGTTGTTGCCTCAGGGAAGAGAATTTGTCATGAAGAGAATTTGAGCTGACTATACTGGAAGGAAAGATAGGAGCACAAAGTTGCACTTCAGACTAAGCAGGTATCGTGTTTTAATTATTTCAGGGTACCAAAATATTTGGGACAAATGGCTTCAAGTTTGATTCATCATGTGTGTCCAACTGCTTCCAAGGAAATATAAGTAAGCTTTCACTATCTAGTCTTGACTGCTTTTGACTGCCTTTGGAGCCTATTATTGGTTTTGGTAAAAATGAGGACCAGAGTTGTGCCAATGACAAAAGTCAATGACATCATTATGAGGCTGAGAAGTAAGAAAAAAAAAAAAAAAAAATCCAGTTAGCAGCAGTTCTGTGGGTAAAAATACCTTGTTAATGGGAGGTCAGTGGAGAAGGGTCAGACTGGTTGAAGCTGCTGAAATAACCACACATTACAACAGTGGTATGAAGAAGAGCATATCTGAACACACAACGCGTCAAATCTATAAGTGGATAGGTTACAGCTGCGGAAGACTTAAATATACACTGTGGGCACTTTTTTGACTTGATATGTTTTCATTTGTTTTATACATTCTAAACAATACATTATTTTTTATGTGATCTATCAATGTTATTATTATTATTATTATTATTATTATTATTATTATTATTATTATTAGACATTCCTCCAGGCACCTTTCAACCCCTGAACATTTATTCAAGGAACCTGTTAAGACTTGTTTGAACACCTTGCTCATCATGTTCAGTTTATTTTTTGATTAATGGATTTGTTTGATGATTAATGTAATAGACCGATTCTAATAAGAAGTATATTTCCTGTAAATGACGCCTGGAAGATTTCAGAAGAAACAGCTTGATTGCAATTAATCAAAGCATTGACAAGGAAGTGAAACACAACCACAAGAGATCCCATTAACATCACTGAACCACAGAGTAGCACAGAGGCAAGGAAACAGCCCATCCTGGAAAATCATATTACACCCACTGTAGAGGACTGCAGACCATACACGTCAACGAGTTCCAAATCTGCTCTTTTTGCATATCGATTTTGCTGTCCAGTAGCACATCTCCTTTTCACAATACCCTCGCCACTGGAATTCAACTCTTTCTTTGCAGTCTATACACAAGGGGGAATATAACTGGCCGCTATGCAGTAGCATTGCTACACAAAAAAAGTACATACATTCACTGAGCACTTTCAGGAACATTTTTACTTTATTACACCTACTTATTCATGCGATCATCTAATCATCCAATGGTGTGGCAGCAGTGCAATGCATGCAATCATGTCAGAAGCTTCAGGTAATGTTCACATCAACCATCTGAATGGGGGAACAATGTGATCTAAGTGACTTTGTGGAATGATTGTTGGTGGCAGAGAGTGGTTTGAGTATCTCAGAAACGGCTGATCTCCTGGGTCATACACACACTAATCTCTAGAATTTGCAAAGAATGGTGCAAAAAAACAACAAAAAAAATCCAGTGAGCAGCATGTCTGCAGACAGAAACACCTTGTTAATGAGACACCAGAAGAGAATGGCCAGACTGGTCATTAGTCAAGCTGACAGTAGCTAATATGAACACAAATTACAACAGTGGTATGCAGAAGAGCATCTCTGAACGCGTCATGAGTGGATAGGCTACAGCAGTATAAATCTAAAAAATAAGTCTAATAAATACCTACAGTGCTCAGTGAGTGTACAGTATGCATTAAACCAACGCCAACCAGATCACAAGGTTTCATATAAGTTGTCATGCCATTATCAGACATGTTACATAAGGCATTAAGCCATAATTCTCAGGCTCCCCTTCCATGATGATCCAGATTCATTGGCTGGAGGACAGTGATTTTATGCTTTAATTCCAATTTCAGGGATATTTAAATGACTCCTACAGCTTCCCTGTAGGAGTCATTTAGAGCACTTTTGCCGTGGAAAAAAAGAAAAGAAAAAAAAGTATGAATTAAAAGGAAGCACCCTTTTAAAAATTCATAGGAGGGGCATCTTCAGTAATGTCCTTTGCTCTCCTTAGCCCAGTCAGCAAGCAATAAAGAACACTGAAATGTTTCGGTGGGAACTGCTTTCAGGACCACTGAAGATTATGGAAGTGATGACTTTATCATTACGTGTCCCCGGTGACATTGCGGTCATCTTGTTCATGCATTTAATGGCAAGGTATTTGAGTTACTGGAGCAAAACTGGAATTATTAAAGTCAAATAATCTCCCCATAATCAGGGCTGATCAATGAGCCATTGCGATAAGAGAGATTTGAAATGTTCGATGCAAAACTCTGAGGCTCTCGTATTGTTCACGCCAGTGAGTATTCCAGTTTTACTTCTGACTGAAACTGCAGAAAACAAAATGTAGCCCTTTAACTTTGGTCAAGGAGGATTTGTGTTTTGTTATACTCTTCAGCATGCACCTGTAAAATAAAGGAAAACCTATCACTACCATTAAAGGATGAAGCATAAGTATTGTAAAAAAAATAAATAATAATACATGTAAATCCAAAAAACATTGGACAGTTTTCCATAAATGAAACTTACACAGTAAAAACACCCAGAGACGATTAGTGGGTTAAAAATTCAGAGTGCAGTCCCAGCTTATGTTGAGTATTTGAACAGCAAGTCATCAGCTGGTCAGGGGTCAAGGCCTTAAGTACATAGACTCTCTGGTTTCTGTGAGACTCAGAAACCAGAGAGTTCATAAGACACTCAAATGTCATTGTGAGTGGTACGAATTCTAACAAAGCATGTCACTATGAGCAAGGACAGTCACTAGTAATGAGTACACGTGTCCACAGCGCCCCTTATGCCAGCAGCCATATCATAATGCACCTTGCTCCTGCCAATTGGCCGAAGCTAAGCAGGTGTGGGCTTTGTTAGTACTTGAATGGGAGATCTCCTGGAAGTGTTGATGGCGGGCCAGTAGGGGGCGATCTTAATTATGATGAAAATATCCCCAATGCCCCAGTCCCAGTGATGGGGACACTGTGCTGTAGGATACCCGTCTTTCGGATGAGATGCAAAATGGCAGCCATACATCACCCAGGTAGGTGCTACACATTCATGCTGGCCAAGGCAAGTTTTCCCCCTCATCACTGTAAGCGCTTTGAGTGCCTAGAAAAGCACTATATAAATGTAACGATCTATCCATCTATACTCACTACAGCCCCAAATAGACTACATAAATGGCCAAGCATTACTAGCAAAGGCCTTTTATGACCAATGATATAACAATATCAAAAATATGATAATCAAAATATTACAAGCAGTAATATGTACATCTTCGCCATGTTTGCATTATCCTTGAGTTCATACCTCATCTGCTTCTGATTAATTCCCCCATGGCCACAAGGGGACTTGTGTGGTGTGGTTAAAGCATCATAAATGGGAATTATATATGCTTTAAATGGACAAAAAGCATTTTATTAATTTTATGAGAGGTCTTGGATAGGATCTTAGACCCTATAGCAAATATAGTAATTCCCACAATTTTGAAGTTTAATTCGTCAAAACGGTCTGATATTCATCAAAAAATATCTGACTATTTGATTATTTACAGCAATGTACAATTTACCCATTTTCGATAGATTTGGACACCAGGGTACAATGCTTACCTTTTGCCTCTTAGATACTTAGTTCTGTGTATCACCCTAAGATTTTGCATGCTAGTGGTCAAGGAGTTTGATTCAGGAATTGTATTGGTACCTGCTTTACATTTGTGACTTCCAGTAATTAATTGCAAATTAAATTAACTAAATTGTTAGCATTGTAGGGTGAATTCAGGTAATTTGTGAAACTTCTTTTTCAATTCCTGACGCCACCAGTCTTAAACGAATTAATTACCTGAATTAATTTCATCTAAGCCACTTTTCTGAAAAGCTAGATCAAAATGGCAACTTCTGAGTGCTTTTGGTATGTTTTGTAATCTGGTAGAACACATTGGCTAACTGCAGGCTAGACCATTCACAGGCTGGCCTATAGCAGTGGTGCACATAAGCCTGTGAGACAAAAAGTTGGTTGTTATGGAAACAGTGGTGAGTGTACACTGAAGGTCGCAGTTGCAAGCTCTTTAAATTAATGAAAAGATTCTCTTCAGTCTAAGGCCAAGCTGTGTTACCGAAAATACCAAGGCTGAGAGCATTACATGGATGAACAGCTACAAAAAGGCCAATAATGAAAAAAGGAATGTTGTTCATGTTTTTTTCCCAAACAAGCAAATGATATTGAGTTGACTGTTAATATCAATTTAATAAGTTCAAAAAGAACTGCATGGAAACCCAAAATGTAATAGTCTATGTTGAAGATGACTACCTAGCATGCTATCTTACAGTTAAAGTCTATTTATTTTATTTCTATGTTATCTTCATTATCCATCCATCCAAAAAGCAGGAATACACCCTGGACAGGTCGCCAGTCCATCGCTGGGCACACACACCATTCACTCACACACTCACACACTCATACACTCATACACTCATACCTATGGGCAATTTAGACTCTCCAATCAGCCTAACCTGCATGTCTTTGGACTGTGGGAGGAAACCGGAGTACCCAGAGGAAACCCACACAGACACGAGGAGAACATGCAAACTCCGCACAGAGTGGCCCCAGCCGACGCGGATTCAAACCCAGGACCTCCTTGCTGTGAGGTGGCAGTGCTACCCACTGCACCATCCGTGCCACCCTATCTTCATTATATAATCTTTAAATATAAAGTAAATACTCATGATGATATTTAAATCAATTATTTAATAATTATATTTAATACTTAGTAGCAGTATTAAATCACATTAGTATCCATCATATTAGAAATATATTGTCATATTTTAGTCACCAAGAAATGTATGTGTGTCATTTCATTCCTGTTCATGATAAGCAATGCAATGAACACACTATTAAATTCCAAAATTGATTAACTACAGCAGATAAGCAGCTGTACAGTGAATGTGAGCAGCTCAAAATATGAAAGTTCATCAGATGAGACAGGATTATGCTGACAATTACAGCTATCGCTCCATCCCGTACATTTTATCTCAAAACTAACATATGGTTGTCTGCATCACAAACATTGATGGACAGATGAGTAGCGATACAAAAAAAAAAAATCAAGGACATTAGAAGGTGGCTTCAAATTCAATCCAAGGGGAGATATGAAGGACAGGCAGATGCCTTTGAAGAGATGCTGCAAGGGGCAATTGAACCCCTGCGCAAGATGGCAGACAGAGCCAAAAACGGTACCCTACACCCACAGGAGCAGATGAGCATTCGCTAAAAGGCCAAAAGAAAAGTCTAGAAGAATTTCATCCCTTTAGTGAAGACTAAGTGACCGTGAACATATCATGAATTGTGTGGCCTGTTTCTTTCTCCAAGAAGGAAGCTAAATCTTAGTGTGATTCCAGGAAGTTTACAGAGCAAAGTTTTCCCCGTCAACCCCGTCTGTGATGCTATTCACCAAAACAATCCTAAAAGAAATAAAAATAACATAAACCAAAGTTTACATGAGGACAGAAACACAGACATTAATTCTTGTCTGGACTGGGTTTATTTACTAATCACATCACTACCAGAGCTATCACGATAAGGAGTGTGCCCCTCCTATCCACAACTTGGTTGCTGCCATACCAGCTGTTGCAATCTCAAGCCCCCTGCAAATCTGTGTTCCGTCAGCCACATGCGCCGTTAGCATGTGACAATGTCCACAGTACGCCTGTCTCCACAGTATTCTGCGCAATAGAAGTTTTATTGAGGCAGCTACTCTGGGCAAGCAAACACAGCCCACACTGTCCCATTTTGAATATAAGTGACAGTCTCCCTGCCACTAAGTAGTATCTGGGACTGTAATGTGCTCAGGGGCTGTAATGAATCTCCTCACACGTCTCCGTCGATAGAAATGTGCTGGAGCCAAGATGTCACCTTGCATTAAAGTGCTAAGGATGCAAGCATTTGGGAGAGCCCTGTCATTTTACTTCGTGCCTGCCTCCTTCCAGAAATACACACGGAGTGTGTTGTTAATGCATTTTGAGTGACATTAGGCCCCCATCCCCAGCACCAACTGCCGTAATCCTTTGGTAAAATAGGCTTCTTTATCTGTAATTCAGTTGTCTGTCAATGAAAGTGAATGTCAACAAGAGCCGTAGTCCATGTGATTGGGGTATAAATACATTTCTGAGTGACTGAGAAATGTAGTGTACCAGGAACATGGGGGGAGAACAATAGACATTATCATCTGGCAGTAGACACTTTGCATTTCTGATCCAGGTGTATTCAGTCAGGGCAGTTCTCTGAAAGAGCTAGTTAGCCATTCTGTTAATCTGTTGATTTGACGAATTGTACGTTTCCGTTTGGAAGGTCAAGCTATGCAGGGGTTCTTGCCTGAGAATTTTTTACTATTTATGTGTACATAGTCCCCTAAAATAGGGCCATTGTGTATGAAAAGGGTTTACATCATATCACTGGATATGGATGTGAAATCCCTTAAATTAAAACTGACAGTCTGCGCTATTCATTGTTTCATTTCAAATCCAATTTTCTGGAGTACACAGCCAAAACAACAAAATCTATTGTGTCACTGTACAGATACTTATGTACTGCACTATATATAACTAACAGACAGACAGATTATACAGGTTGGACAAAATTAATTTAGTCGCATTGCATATATTTGACCCATCCACAGAGCAGGCTGTTTGCTGAAGAAAAGTACTACATTATTACAGTATTTACAGTATTACAATATTTTACAGTATATTTAATTCACGATTAAACTACTGAATGTCTGTAATGAAACGTGTTCCTGGTTACTTAAAGAGCCAAGTCATTTGTATTCTGTCTCAGGGTAACCCCCACCACCACCCTCCCACTGTAGTACAATGCCTTGTTCATGCATTATTTCATGTCTTATGCCTGTAAGCCTTTTCTGCAGAAGTTGTCATTAAATAGGGATTTACACTGTCCTTAAGCTGATACTAATTGTATCCATAGGGTGAACATAAAGACCCAATGATTCATGACAGGCATTTCAAAATTTTGAGAGATTCACTGAGCATGGATTTTGATTTATGTCATTACGTTCAAGAGAAAGTAAACACCTCCTGTTGTGTTTTCCACTTGGAGCCAGATTCACTTTGTCATGTTTTTCAGAACAAAGAAACTAACACCACGCTGCAGAGACAGACTGTTTTCATTGATGATTAAATTATTTAATTACCATGTACTACCATGCTAGCTGTGCCAGAGTATGCTTGAGTTAGCAGGTCAAATACTGTACGAAACTGCTAATTGGAATGAGCTGTAATTACTGTAATCTGGAGATAATCTGTTACTACATTAGAATTCCCCTGTATCATGCATCTAAGCACTACTTCACAGTGACACATCACTAACAGAGGTGCTAATGAAGACATTGGATCAATAGAATGTACTACTGTGATATTTACTGTGATATAGAAGACGAATGGACACCATAAGGTGAAAAGTACAAAATTCAATGCTGTCTGATAGCACGTTTCCTTAAAATGATGATAATTGATTAATGTCACTGATTGGCCACTTAGCTGGTGTCCTGGAATTAAATCAGTCCCTGATGAGAGAGAAAGAATGAAAAACAGCAGTACTTTTGGTTTCAAGGGCCAAATTTGAGTTTTGAGTTTTGAGTTTGAATGCCATATGTATAATATCCAGTACAAGCTCTTATTGGAAGGGACCAGTTTTACAAATAAATATGGCCATTCATACACAAATCATCCAGTCATATTAACCACAGTTTGGCCATGTGGCTCACTGTGTCAAGTGGTAGCTTGATAATACGAAAGCGAAAGTTGCCATTGATTCTTTAAAAATCAGTATTAGATGCATGTTTCATTTATGGACTAAGCTATTCATCAGTCAGAAATAAGGTAAAGATTTTTTATGTATGACCGGAGTACAGAATTGCTCTGGAGGAATTAGCGGGACCTGTCACATTGAGTGATATGCTACCCAAGGCTATTTGCGGACCACAGTGTTCACTCCTTAGGTATTATCATTGAAGTGAGGCTGACATAGACAGAATTGGCAGCTTAATAGAAAGGTAGGGCTAGCTCACACACATCAGCAAGAGACAGGAGCTGTGCTGCAGCAACACCCATTCAAGAGTCAAACTTTTAGAGGTAATAACTCGTACTGACACTGGAGCCTGGCCACACTCTCGGTATAGTGAGCCCCCTGTACAGATTGTTTCAGTAGACATTCTATTCCATTTTAAGTTTTAATTTCATCAAAGAAATAGAATGTTTAGGTTAAGCAAAGCTAATATGCTTTACAGCAGGAAGCCAAGTCTTTTTCAGTTGTAGTAATTATATATTTGGGTTGGTGGAAAGAGGATGGCTAGTCCTAAAGAGGATGTGAAGCACTCGGTAAAGTGACTTAGATAAGATATGGCCTTGCATTCAAATCTGAAGTTGACCCGTGTTGGCTAGAAAAATGAAAGTTTTTGCAGCTACTGTAAAAGCACTAGGGCGCAGCCATCTAGGAACAAGCTAGGTTGTGACCTCACTAGGTTGGTTCTGAACAGAAAATTCTGTTGGGTTAAACTTCAACTATGTGGCCTTTGTTTTTAATTGGAATTCAATATTCCATTCAAGAACAACCTTTTTTCTTTTGCCACTGTGCTCCATTATGATATGTCAGGAACCTGACAGCTGTGCTGAGTTTGCCGGAGAACTAATTGGGGCTCGGCGTGCACATGTATCCATGCGTGTGTGACGTGCCAGCTCCCGGGTTTGGGGGCGTGACGCAGCTGTTTCGTGTTTGTCTTGATGAAGCTGTGCTTAAAAGAAGCAGGTAAGGGGCAGACGCGGCAGAGAGACGCGGGGTGAATGTCGTTGAGAGTTTTAAACAGTTTGGTTACTTTTCTGTTTGGATGAGTGCTTTTTGTTAAATGTTTCTTTGTTCTCCTCCTCCTTCGGTTTGGGCAGCAGTCTTCCGAGGTTGCGGTGGCTGGCGTGGCTGTGAACCCGGACAGGAGTAACGCTGCACCGAGAGACTTTTGGAGCGAGCTGCGCAGGGACAGAGCCGTGGAACGTTGCGGGAGTTGGGGGAGGAGTGGCGCCGTGCAGGACCGGGCTGGTCCTAAGGACGCTGCGCTGTTTCTCCGGAACAACATTGCGAGGGGAGACGACAGGCCCTGACGAGGGCAGACAAACTTTCTGTCTCCCACTCTGCACAACAGTTGGCGATATCCAGCACCAGGGCCGGCGCCGACTCACTTCCCAGCGGCTAGGCGCAGCCGGGGCTCCTCTTACGGAACTGAACTTTGGTGCAGCGGCCAGCAGAACAGTCCGGGCCGCGGGCCAGTAGCCATAAACCAAAGGACAGAGGAAGGCGGCGGGCCTGAAAGGGGGGAATTGGTTTGTTATTTGGTTGGGTTTATTTTCTTTTTCTTTTTTGGGGTAGTGAGACCCAGCCAGGAGGTGTGGGCTCACTATCTTTATTTTTTCCATATTTGTGTGTTTGCGTGTGTGTGTGCGGGAGTGCGAGTTGGGAGTGTGTGTGAGACCCCGTCTGAGTTCGGTGATTCCCCCAGTTAGAGGGTAGAGGTCCCCCCCTTCTGGGCAGGGCAGTGGCGCAGGGGTGGCCTGAGTGGGACACTTGTGGTTTAAACCTTTGGGCGTGTGCACGTGTGAGGGGTAACCTTCGTGGCTTTGTGTGTGTTGTGCCATGCGTGTGCTCCTGCCTGGGTGGGGGCTCTGTGGGGAAAGGGTGTCTAGTGGGTGGGACTTGGGGGAGGTAGGTAGTGCGGGGTTGGTGTGAGGTTGTGGCGTGCTCTGTTTTTTTTAACAATAAATGAAATAAAAATTTTGCCATTTACCTGCTTCGTCCTGAGCTCCTTGTGGTGGGTGGGTTCTGCATAGAAAATAATAGGACTGTGGAGGGGGCGGGAGTCAGCTGGTCCTTTTCCCGCTCCTGACAGAAGCTCAGATACCTTTTCCAGCAGCCCACGTGTGCAAATGTACTCTGTTCTAATTTTTAGAGTCATGGATTATTTGTTATGGATAAATTTTGTTCTCATAATCACCTAGCTTCATCATTTTTTAGGAACAATTATCAGATTATATTGTTTGTTGTTATTCACCCAATAATTTATGTTGTTTACACAAAGCTGCCTTGTGTGAAATTAATACAGGTGTACAATGTTTAATTACAGTGTCACCCTCAGCCATTTCATTAATTATTTTTAATTCCAGCAAAGGTCTCAAATTGCACACTGCCATGTGGCCAAACTAGAATAATTTAGTCACTATTTCAGAGTGGGAAATTAATTTTCAGTGATATTAGTTAAGCAAGAATGATTCTCCCTGATATTAGTAAAGAAAAGAGTGTGTTAGAGAGAAACAGCTGAGGATATTGTGGTATAGACCAACCTGGTCTCACAACCCATGCATATCAATTAAAAACATAAAGACATACCATAAGATTGCAGGATAAACTGCTCAAAATGGTATGGTAGGCCAGGTAATAGGAAATAACCAAAACATGGCTCATGTCTATGAATAAATCTGTTAACATAACCCTAAAATCCTATATGCAAAAGCAAGGCTAATGTGCCAACCATTCACATTCAGGGAGCAAAGATGCAATCTGAAGATGTGAGTATTGAGTCCATACTGGAAAATTGCCAGTGACTTATGTGAGCAGCTTTTTTCCACCACAGGGTGCCAGAACTGAGTGAGAAGCTGCAAAGTTAGAGGTGTGGCCAGTGTATAAGATCTAAAGATAGTCGGTAGATGTGTAGGAGCCATTCCCTTCACTACCCAAGTAGGCCAGCAGCAGTATTTTAAGTGGATGCAGGCCATGACCAGTAACCAGCAGAAGGATATAGGCAGAGTTGTGATGTTGCTGTATTTTGGTTGGTCGTAAACCCACAGTGTTCTGAATTAGTTTCCAAGGCCTGATAACACAGGGAGAAAGACCAGTGAGGAACGAGTTGCCGTACTCCGAGTGCCAGAGTACTAGGACAGAGACCAGGAGCTGAGCAGGGGATGAAACAGGAACAGTTTGTTCAGATGAATCTGCAAGCCCAGGTCACAGACTATGCTTTCAGGGAAGTTCAGTGAAGATTGCTCTCTGGTTCTTGGCACTCTGGGTAGCAGTCCCTAGAGTGTTGTCCAGGGTGATGGAGAGGTCCTGGAGGAGATAGGACCTGATAGGAATGTAGAACAGCTGAACCATGGCCAGATTAAGCTTCAGGCGTCAGCTGCTCATCTAGAATGAGATGTCCTGTGTGTCAGAAGCGGAAAGGAGAGAAAGGATGAGTGTCATCAATCTGGTCCAGCGAACAGGTGGTTGGCCATTGTGCCAGCAGACATACTGTAAGATATCAGCATCTGTGAAGGGATAGAATAGAGAGAGATGAAGTGGGGCTGGAGTGAGAATCAATGGGGAGGAAGCTAGAAGACTGCTGGAGTGTGTGTGAAGGAACTGAGGATGTTTTGTACTTTCATGTCAAAGCAGTTTGTAAAGTAGGTTGCATCTGCAGTGAGAGAAGATGGAGGTGGGGGAGGGTTAGGTTGAGGATGAAAGAGAACAATTTGCGTGATGTACACCATAACACTTCAATCTTATTTAAAGTTGGACTCACGGACTGTATACTATATTCAAGCCTTACTAATACAATGAGGACACTTACAATTGTTTAACTGAGAAAACATAACTACTCACAAATACAAATAGGTAGACCTGTACACCAGCTTCTTAAAGCAAATATTTAATCAGCCAATCATGTGGCAGCAACTAAATGTATACCACTAGCATGCAGATGTGGACAAGAGGTTCAGCTATTTTTCAGACCAAATATCAGAATGGAGAAGAAATGTAATCCAAGTGACTTTGACCGTGGAATTATTGCTGGTGCCAGTCAGGATGGTTTGAGTATCTCAGAAACTGCTGATCTCATGGTATTTTCACGCACAACAGTCTCTAGAGTTTGCAGAGAATGGTGAAATGCAGAAAACTAAAAACATCCAGTGAGCAGCAGCTGGGAGAAATGCGTTGTTTATGAGAGCTCAGAGGAGAAGGGCCAGACTGGTCGAAACTGACAGGAAGGTGACAGTAATGCAAATAACCAGGCATTACAACAGTGGTATGCAGAAGAGTATCTCTGAACACACAATTTGCCAAACCTCTTAGTGGATAGGCTACAGCAGCAGAAGACCAATAAGTCTAATAAATAACTAATAAAGTGCTCACTGAGTGTACACATGCAGCATGAATTCTCCTGCATTGCTTATCAAAGCTTCCAGATTTTAGATTTTTTATTTTAATTTGAACTCTTATGAAATCTTTATAGCCTTGTAGGTTCATTGAAGGAACTAAACATGTTTACACACAGACAGTGAAAGGAATCATGGAAAGACAACAGGGACAAAATAATATAAGAAAAGAAAGATTTGAAAGATAGATTTGTTTGGGTCTCTTGTGTTATACATTTTAAAAAATGAAAACTGGGTGTCTCGGTGGCGCAGCCTGTAGAGCACTATCCGCATGCTCATTGCGAGCCGCGACGTCGGCGGTTTGAATCCAACTGTCCAACAATTTGTCGCATGTCTTTCCCTCTCTCTCGCTCCCATTCTCCCTGTCTCTATACTATACTGTATACAGTACTGTACTGTACTGTACAGAAAAAGGCCTGAAAAAAAGAAAACTACAGGCTAGGTAAATCATTAAGCATACACTGCCACCACTGGTCTGAATGTACCTCAATGTTGGTAGCTCACCAACATTGCAGTAATCAGGACATGGCATATGGGATATAGATAGCCACCCATACAGATGGAGAGAAAAAGTTGGACAATGATGCATCATAAATTGTAATTAGGAAATGAGAGAGGTTTTCTATAAATCTATGTTGGAAATACACCATCATTGGCTTACCCGTATTGTTTCACCGGTAAAAGAAAAACAGCAGATACAGTATTTATTCTGGTTCATATTGATCCAAGGAACTAGTCAATTCAAATTGTGTTAGTCCCTCATTTGTAGAATACAGTGCAAGTACACATTTTAGGTTTCTGGAAATTTGTTGAATAGATATGAATGAGTTGTGAGACCAGGTTGTAAAGACAAGCTAGACTCAGAGATATTCTTTCATGTGGAATGGAATAAATCCCTTGTTTGATAAAGGGCGCTGATAAGACAAGAGGGGGAAAGATAATTAAGGGATCCCGGAGCAGAATTAGTCCTGCAGTTGAGAGGGAAAACAGAAAATGGATAACCTCTTTCCCACACGCTCTGTCGATCTCAGCTTTTATTCACATTATTAAGACTAATGAATGTTTTTAGCTGACAACAGTTGGTGCCAACTTTTGCTCCCTACCCAAATTTCTCACTATGCCTGGAAGCCTTATCAGGAACCATTGCACATACAACACATCACTGGTTGTAGCTTTTTGTAGCCTTTTAAATTTTCACAGGTGCCAAGGACCCTTGGCTCCACAACGCCCCCCTCGACACTCTCCCAGGGGCCCCCTTGGCACTCTGCCAGGAGGCCCCTTCAAAACTGTCCCTTTTGAAAACTCCCCAATAATCAACATCCAAATGGGAAGCTATAATTAAGTTTTTGAAGTCAAGGGACGATACTCTTGTCGCTCAGACCTTTAATTAGCTGCATGCTATATGGAAGGCACTAGGAAAGGAAATTGTTACACCAGCAGAAAATCATCTTTTCCACTTGACTGCTTAGCCTTATAATAGTCAAAAACAAACTTGCATAGTCAGCAGTGTTTTAAGTTGGACAAGAAGATATGGGAAGGGAAAGAATCCCAGCTTTGGGTGATTCTTTTCGGAATTTATATGCAGACCTGCAATATTTCTTCAGTCTGTGCATTATTTTGCCTTCCATCCTATTGAGAAATGTATTTTGAATGACTGAAGGAAATTTCCACTGAAATGTGCAAATGTATCTTCGTACCACAGAAAAGGGATGCGATGATAATGAGACAAGTTTGGTTTGGAGCTACAGCTTGTGTGTGATGTAGGCACAGTTTATTGATAATAAATCCAAACATCTCCCATATATTAAAACATCTGGTATAATATCAATATGTCTCTGTGAAACATTAATGTGCAATAGTAATGTTATTCATGCTTATACCTTATTCTTTGAGAATCCATATTATTTTTAATACACGTCCTGAAAATTTGTTCATAAATCATTGCAACTTTGACATTTTTATGAATATTTATCTACAGAGAGACTATGGTGTTGCTTGACTGTGGACAATAAACAATGGAGTGTTATCGGATTGTTCATAGAGATCACCAAGACAATATGGAATCCATGCATGTGATTTGGAGAAAAAAAACATATTTTGCCCAGTTGTATCTCATAAGTATAGAAAGATTAACCCACTGTAAGTTTCTTCTAGTTCCTGTTTAAAGGGCATTTTACTTTGGGAACACTAAGCTTAACTTACTATACCTTAACTCTGGTGTGTCTTAATTAAAATAATTATTTAGAAGAATGAACCGATTCTTCTTGTACTGAAACTAATTCCTAAAACAGTCCACTATGTATCAGATATGCAGTAGCCTACATCATAAATTCAAAGCCTAGTGGCACTTCAGAAGTGATCCGTTTTGTCATCGATACACTTTGTTAAAACAGCCATATATGAAAGAAATGGAAGGGTTTTAGAACATCACATTTGAATATCTGTGGCTAGACAGAATGTGAACCCAAGTCCTTACCTAAATAGAAGACTAGCTTCAGTTGTCATCCTGCAAAGTTTGCCTAAAGAAAAGCTTTGTAGGACAATGATCTTCTCATACAGAGATATTAGAGTGATAAGTTCATGCATTTGCACCATTGGTTAGACTTAACTGCTGCCTGCAGAATGTTACCTTGGTCTAAAAAATATTAACTATCCTTTTAACGTAGCCTATGGTTTTATGTTATGTGTAAGCCATTGAACTGTAAATTTCATATACCCAGTATTACTTAGAAGTAATCTGTGGTATTACACCCTTACAGTTCACCAGAATCATCCTTTCACAGCTGTTCTTTAAAAAAAAACATTGTTAGAGATTGGGTAAAAATGGGGATTGTGTGCAAATCTGATAACGGATGAAGCACTTTATCTGGGGGCGACATTGCCTCAGGCGGTAAGAGCAGTCATCTGGCAGTCGGAGGGTTGCCGGTTTGGTGTGCCTAAGTGTCCCTGAACAAGACACCCAACTCCCAAATGCTCCTGACAAGCTGGTTGGTGCCTTGCATGGCAGCCAATTGTCATTGGTGTGTGAGTGTGTGTATGAAAGGGTAAATGAGATGCATCAAATGTACAGCACTGTGGATACAGGCACTACATAAATGGAAACAATTTAGTATCATAAAGGGGGAGGGGCTTATGTTACAATAAGCATGCCCATACTATGTGATAGTAACACAATAACTTTCACAGTGCATTGATATGGGGCAGAGTAGTCGTGGTGATGACGACATGATAATTCTGGTCCATTTTAGACAGGGAATTTCGCTTTCAATATAAGCTAAATAATAGCACAAGTCTAAAGCTGGGATTTTGTCCAGATATGAAACTGGTCTAATGTTTTTACTTTTATGCCCATACAGGCTTCTATATTTTGCCTTATATTTTTACATGACAGGAACAAACTTTGGCAATGTATTTTATATGGTGGTAATGTGATAATTCTGGTCTATTGCAGGCAGGGAATTTTGCTGTCAACATCCAATGGATGATGGGGATCTGGGATTTCTAAGCCAGTACAGGTGCAATTCTAGTTCATTTAGGAAATCACTAAACATGCACAGCCCTGGAAAATAGAACTTAAACTAGTAGCTCTGCCCAACACAGACAGTAAATAGATGCAGTCAATACAGGTTTAATTTACATGGCATATTCAGCATTGTCATATGCTGTTTTTCCACAGTAACTACTCAGTTGCACAAATATGAGTACTCCATGACTGTGGTTAAGTAGTGAGCACACTCTTGCGACTGACATGGCTTCCTGTGTGGACTTGTTTCTCTCCCCCCACTGCCCGCTCCCCCTGAGCTGAACATAGCCTTAGCTTTCTGTATTAGTAACTTTCTTAGTAACTTTGAACTTTGTCAGGTTGAGCAACCCATTAGCTGTAAACTACATTTTTTCACTTTTTATTTCAGCCGATTGTTTTCGCCAATCTGTGACTGAAATGATAAAATGGTTTCATTTGACATTTTGCCAGGCATTCTGCCATTCAGATGGAAATACTCGCAAGCTTCCAACAGTAGAGGGGAGCAGAATGTCCTTCATCATCAGGAGAGCTTGCTTCCTTGTTGTTTATAGAGAATTGTAGTTAATGTCACTTCACATTGCATTTTGGGTTGTCTAGCCATCTATCAAGGAATGCTTCACTCTGATTTGGACATACCACCATGAGCTCATTTAAAGCAGGGATACATCAACAGGAGCCAATACAATGACATAACCCCATTCAGTAGCACCAGTGTAAACTTTGGTAGCTCTAGCTTAGCATTTTACAAAATATGTTGCACTTTTTAGCCCACGTCCTAACTCAGGCATATACCATAAACCAATGTTGTAGTCTTCTGTTGTAAAATGTTTTTGCACTAAAAGTGGAGCATTTTCTATATTGCTTTCACAGTTGGGATGATGTTGTGAAACAAAATGTGAAAGTCTATTACTCTCCTATTTAACTAGCTTGTTAACCACAAACCTTATTGTATTTTCTAAATCCCCATTGGAAAAGAGCATTGGAAACCCAGAGCAGAGAGAACCCATGGCTCAAAAATGCTAACTTACTTCCAGGTTTTTGGACTAAAGTGTTGACACTCGGCTTATTTCAGTTCAGTTATAGTAAATATTAATGCATTAATAACCCAAATGGTTGCTTTTCTCTGTTGCATCTATGCTAGTTCAGGTAGCAAGCTATGAACTTGTAATCTCCACTCAGAGTAATTGATGGGAGAACATTTCAATGAATCCCTGTTCAATGTCAGTTCTGTGGGGGATGATGGTCGATGATGTTGTGCTGGCCATTGGAAAAGTAGATTGCAAGCCAAAAAAGGATGGACACCCCTGTACTAAAGAAATGGTCGACCCTTTGTTTTCCCCTCAAGTAATCACTGATAGAATCACGTAATTTACCTGATGAAGCAAAATCCCTATATATAATATATAATATAATATAATATAATATAATATAACTGGGCATTTAAAAATGGTAGTCCACATACAGAGCAGTTTGAGATATCAGATAAACATTGAAGTCTTCCGTTGTTTTAGTTGAAGGGCGGGGGATTGTGTGTGATTTACATTTATCAACAATAACCTGTACAGAAAGCTTGAATTCCTTAACTTGGGTAGTCTGCTTGGTGTGTAAACATCTCAACACTGCAGCTCTTTCAGGAAAATGTGCTTGACTTTCACTTTCCGAATGTGAAAACTGAAGAAACAGCTGTGCAGTCTCCAGAGATGGCACCCCTTCCTTCTAAATGTCCTCGCTGCATTTGTGTTCAGAAGGGAATTCTACATTCCCAAGCTGCCATTTATTTATTTTTTACATTTGGAAGGAGGGGCTACCGCATGTTCACACTTACTTATCGTGGCAGATGGGGGAAAAAAACTGGGACAGAACTAAATTTAAAGGGTAAATACACCATCGATCAATTCATTTTAGCTGTTAACATGTTTCTTTGCCCACTTTATACTGAAATATTTTAATCCATGCCATAATTTAAACATTTAAACTGGTTGAAAAGCAAAAGTTCTCTATAAATAGAGTGCAATTACTCTTTAAAAGTCGCAACACATAGGTGATAGATCAGGAATGGACAAGGGATACTAATCGAATGGCCCCTCATTCACATCATTCACCGCTGACAAAAATGTATTACTTGTGTCTCAAAGTAGTATGGCCAAGCCATACTTAAATGAACAGTGGTATGGCTAAGGTTACTGGCCATACCAATGGTGGCAGCCTTGGAGTATGTGTTATGAAAGAAACATATGGATTAGGGGGATATACAGTAGATTTGATTTTGCATTAGAACAGCTAGTAAACCCATACGCAATCCTCAGAGTTTAGCATTTGGTGGGCCTTGATGTAGTTTAAATGGTTGCTTGTTCAGCCTGTAGTGGGTGATGGGCAGTCACTCTGACTATGACATTCCATGGCCTCTCATGCTTTAGACCTGTATTATAGCCCACTTGGAACACAGTATGGGCCATTCAGCATGCAGGACTGAAACTATTGGCTTTATGATAATAATAATTTGTTATTTAGCTGATGCATTTAATCAAAGTGACTTACAGTTGATGAGACCAAGCAGAGGACAACCTGTCAAAAATTCAGGAGTGCTCTTTTTTGCTTTCTGTTGAAATGTGTGTTCCTATGAAAGTGATAAAATACTTTTGAGTTATGTTTTCATTAAAAAGAATGAAAAAAAATAAACTAATTTTCCCAAGTGGAGTTCTCTACACAAATAATTCAATACAACAATGTGATTTTAATCTGCAACCTACTCACAAATCAATTTAAATAATAAGTCATTTCTGTTTACTTTAATTTGCAACTACCCACTTACTGCATGTGCATATAATCAATATTGTCAGTCTATCCCTGCATTATTATCGCATACCCTGATGAAAGTCAACATATGGCCACAACACTTTGGCAGGTATTTTTAATCTTTTCCAAAAATAAGATGTCAGATACATTTATCTCAGATTTTCATATTGAGGCATAGTGTCTGGCATGCTAGTGAGCACCTTTTTTTTTCCTTAAAAAAATAAAAAAATAAATACAACACATTTTCTGATGCAAAGCAGAATTCTCCTTCAATAATCACACTATAAGCAGTTAAACAAATAAATAAAACAGAATAAAACGATATTGAGATTTCATTCTGTTTCTAATTGCATCCATAGGTTCTGGAAGAATCTGCTCCATTGAGAAGATGAACATTCAGTTCAGTATGTCTTGCTAAAAATAACCTGTTTGAACAGATAAACCATAAGCTTCACTTTTAAATGTCAGTAATGGCAGCAGATGGGCCCACGGGGCTGGTTTAATATTATTACACTGATGAGACGGCTTGGCACTCTCACCAGGGTAGGAGAAGGTGAAGGACATTAAGAAGACTGGCCTGCTGTATTTGTACCAATGGGAGGGATACCCAAGAGAGTGAGGGTTTTAAACTCTTCCCTTTCCTTCCTTCCAGAGTAGGGCATATTCATCAATTATATAAGGAAATAAGTGCAGGCTCATGTCTTTTCCCCTCGGTTCAGAGAAAGGTTGCACATGTTCCATCACCTCTGCTGAGTGTTTCAGTGTTAAGTCTATTTTTATCCCACTGATATCATTGACACTCAAACACAGGCATGTTTACGGTGCACATGAAAATGCTGCTTGGTGGGTGTAGGTGATGATAATGCGTGCAGGAGCAGTGACTTCTCATAACTGGGGGAAGGGGGGGGTGGGTGTTATTTCCCTGATGCAGAAACAGATTTATGCCATAGAATTGACTCACTGATATTTTTATGTCAGCACATGCAGACATGTCAAATACCTGCATAATGCATATGTGCACCGTTTACCCCTTATTATAGGCTGTTATCTTTACTCACCGTCTGTGTGTCTAGCCATTTTAATTGATGATTATGGTGATCCTTAATGCAGGTGTATCCAAATAAATCATGAATAAAATCAGAAATCGGTTTATATTTCTCAACATAGAAAATCTAATAGTAGTAAAAACTCTCCAGTGACTTATTAGGGAATCAGCTGTGATTCATCAGTGATTCACCTGAGATTCATCTGGGACTCAGTCATAATTACAACGCATGAAGGAGCTTAATCTTACATGAGCAATTAGCCTTTCCTAAAAATGATCAAGCCAAGAGATTGAAAAAGCAAATGACTTTGAGCTTCTGTGTTTTTCTCTTTTTAGGCCGAGGGCCAATGTCCATTGTGTGTTCTGACTGTCATTTTTAATGGCTGAACGCTCCGTTTTTGCCTTGAACCGTAGATAAGAGAAGCCGTTGCGCCAAGAGAATTGAACCACTCCCATAAATACGTAATCCACTTATACATGTACTGAGCATGTCAGCGGGATTGTCAACATTAAGCAGACTGTTGTAAACCCTAAGAGGACTGATGGATTATGAGATAATCCACTGGGGAACATTGATCTTTGTAACAAGGGCATCTGTATTAGGATCTCTGCCTGGATTTTTGTACATGCTTTTCGTCAGTCTATGCCATCACAAAAATGGCCCCCCAATTCATTTCTGGTTTGTATCCAGTGTCATTTTAATTCACGTTTAGCTGTGATAGTCCATACATGGTAATCATTTGTGCATGATACGCTCTCAACCAAAGGCAACTAAAAGGATAGACATGAGATTGACCATTAAAGTAATGGATCACTCACCCTGCAACTATATGTCAAAGCTATTACACTGCTGCAACAGTACAAAAGCTTCTTATTTTGCAGGTGTGCTGACATTTTATTTTAAAAGTCACTTAGTGGGCTTGACAATTATTAGCACCCGTAATAAAAATAGAGAAAAGGCTGCATGTTATAAACAAACACAGATAATGTTGATCTATATTTTATGTTCAAACATATAGGAAAACTATATACTTTTATTACAATAGATTTGCTTTCATGTTTCAATGTTTCTTATTTTGTGATTGCAAGGCTGAAATGATTAAACCAGGTATTGTCACACATTAATGTTGTGCAATTTCCATAACAGTATACCCAAGTCATCATAACCATCCAGGAACCTAGGGAAAACTGTGCGGAAATCTGTCCCAGCCATTTGCCCCCCAGGCACATTTACGCTTAATGTATCATTGCACCCGTAGACCTCTGACAGTAAATCGATATCCTCCCCCTTACCTTATCATTCATGTTGAGAACGAGGATAGCTAATGTTGGTCTTCTTGGGTCCCTGAGCTGCCATGGGACACACCGAAAAGTAGCATTTTATGCAACCTCTGAAATGACCAGCAGAGGACTGTTCAGGGAGTCTGTTACGGTACAGGATTCCTTTCACAAACAATTCTAAATTATAAATAAGAGTAGATAACGAAAATCTAAATTATTGTTCAAATTGAGTCAGATAATACAAAGGTAGATTTATTGGCCCTATTGTGGAGATTCTTGGTCAGCCCCATCCTGTAAAAAGTGGAAGACAGAGTGGTACTACTGTCTTTGTAACTTGGTTTATTTATTTCTTAATTTTTTTAAACCACAGGTGCCATTATTGTAAATAAAATCAAAGTGAAATTGGCAATACAGTTAATCTCAGTCTAAGGGAACAACATATATTGTGTCATTCCATCACTTTCTGTTTCACTAGAGTATAAAAATGAGCATGCAAAATTCCTTTGTCAACCATCAGCATGGGAAAATCCAAATAATTGTCAATTTAGCAGGCACAGATGGTAATTGACAATCACAAGTTTTTAATGGGTACAAAAATGGTTAAACATTAATAATAAAAAGCTATAAAACAAAGGAATGGTTGCGAACTTGACAGGAAGAGGATGCAGGTAAGGAAGATGGTGAGGAGGCCATAAGTAACCCAAGGACTGCAGTTTAAGAATGGCAGAGATTGAGACTTGGTTACCTCAAGACACAACCAAAGAAATCTCCAATGGCACCTCCATACCAAACTCTTTGTAAGGGTGGCACAAAGATTGCCCTTACTGACTACAATAAACAAAAGCATATTGAGTTTGCCAAACCTCATTGGAATTATGACTGTGGACAGTGACTCAAAACATACATCAAAATGCACACAGAAATGGTAAAAACAACCATGTTCTGCAACAGTCATTTCAATCTCCAGACCTAAATCCCATGAAAAACCTGTGGTCTGTGGTATCCCAAGGATATCAGTGATTCTGAAAAGTTGTGTTCTCAAACCTTACCACAAATTACAGGAAAAGACTCAAAGACTCATCTTTGCCAGGGGTGTTTTGCACAAAGTATTAAACCAGGGGTGCCAATATTTCTGGAACCATAAATGTCACATATGTAACAATAGAGGAAATCATGAAGGGTGTGGAATTATTTTAAAACGTCTTGACCCAGGCCTGAACTTGACCCAGACCTGAACTTCCGTAGAGCTATTAATCAAAAGTGCTTGCAACTGCACAAACGCTGCATGCAGAAAGTTTCAACCAGATGGTGTTAACCGCAACCTTAAAAAATAGAGAACAGTTAGGGAGAACAGGAACTTCTAGGCGGGTGACCTAGGTCACCCAGATCGCTCTTAACAGTCGAAAATAACTGTCTTGAAGTCACAAGAAAATACTGTGGCTTCTTGGAATTAAGGATAAGGATGCCTTCTGATTGGAGGAGAAGCAGATGTTGTCAGTCCATCACAGATGCCGACCAATCAGCATAGGCTCATGAGGGAATAAAGAGTGGTTTGAAGTTGGAAGAAGTGTGCGCGCTCCTGGATGTCAGCTGAGCAAATTGGTTGAGAGTCTGCTCAGTTGTTATCTGTATTCCTTGCTTACTAAGTTGTCTCATTAAATAGTTTATCATTGAATTTCAGTCTCAAGTGTCCTGTCTTCATGCCCACCTAAACGAACATGCAGAAGAGGAAACTAAATTCACCAACAAGGGGCAAATACTTTCACGGCACTGTACACGTTTACCATTTTACAGAAACACGTTTTTGTTTTCGAGTTCCCCTATTTTCTGCTGTGCAAAATTAAGTTACATGTATATATATACATAGTTATATAATAAATAGCTGGTGTATAAATAAATAGTTGGGGGAGTAGGGGGTGTAATGTCAGATGCTGCCATGATTTGTGTTATAAGCCACCCTCTGGTGTCCATGTTTCTTTTTTCTTCCGATGCATTTCGCATACACAGTTCACTGAGCCAGATGGGTTTTAGCAGCACGAGTTTAGCTGAGGAGGACTGCGCTTTTCCATGAAATATTGAACAGGTTCGGGAGTAATGCAAATCTCATGTGCAGTCAACTGTGGATATTATGGAAACATCTTGGATCACATTACACAATACATGAGTAATGAGTGTTGCTCAGAGTCTTAACTATAATCCTTTGCCCCACTTTTACATGCTTAGAGGCAGACTCACTCTCAAGAGAAGTTTCCTTAGTTTGGCAGATATGTCACCTGCTCTTTTTGAAGTTCTGTGGCTGCAGGGCATTTGTCCAATTGTACTAAGAGGGAAAAGAAATACATATGTGCCTGTCCTTACACCCCGCCCCCCCACCAAGTAGACATTTTACCTCTTTACAGTTTTTATTTTTTGTCATATAAGATCATTTTCAGTTTCCATGCATCCGTCATAATCAATATTTTCTGATCGTCTTCAATCTTGGATATTGCAAAATGGTTGTGGCTGTTAAAGGTACAATCGGTAAGATTTGTGTTAAAACATTGTTACAAGACCATTGTAAATCCCTTCCCATCACTGAAAAAGGCTCACTCACCCTCTGCTTGTGTCTATAGTCCTTAAATTTGGGTTTAAAAATACAGTTGACGGCCCGACACTGTACCAAAACATTGTATAACTACAATAATATAAGCTCATTGGTTGAAAAATGGCCACACTGCCACTGCCACAGCCAATGGATTCAACGCCAGCATGTTTACAGGGAAGGGGGATGGATGAACAATATTGTGGTTTGAAGGTGTTTTTGTTGCTGCTATTCCTCGCTTGACCGTTAGAAGTCTGAAATGACCTATTGTATCTCATGCAAGTTATGCAAATGCAATAATAAAAATAGCAGTGTTCCCCATATATATTTTATAAATCCTAATGCATTTTCAATGTTGGATGAATTTTCGCAATATATACCTGCGTTCTCACCAAGATTTTTCCGAATCGCACCAAGGCATAGTCCTGCAATATGTGAAGGTTACTTTCACACACAGTGAGTTCATTTTAATCAATTCCCAAAGGAAGAAGCAGAGGAGAATATTATTCTGCACTGGATCCGGACATGTGTGTCTGTGTTCAGAGGAAAGCGGGGCATGTTTCTCAAAAATATCACTCATCTGAAGCAGGCACTGTGACACATACCATTAACAATGACTGTAATGTGTCTGAGGAGGTGATCTCCCGGTGAGAACACAGTGCATACATCTTCCTTGGCGTTATTCAGATTTACATGTTACCAATTATAACTGTATAAACCAATTCACATATTTTCTGGTGTTACAGATGTACATGCATTTGATAATATAAAAAAGTAACATAGCTGTTTTTTTGGAATATGATTTGATTCACTAATTTGATGAACAAATGTATTTATTTGACTACTTCCTCCGGTAACAGTACTTATAGGACATGAAATCCATTTGAGAGCTCTGGGGAATTCCTCCCTTATCTTTCTGCAGAATTCCAAAGCAATACCCAGCATCATGTCTGTACCGTTTTGTTTATATACAGTAACCATGTTGGCACCGGCTTCAGACAGCGCATCCTCTCCGTTTTAGCTTCACAGTACCCACAAGAAATCCAGAAATTCCAGTGTACTTCCTTTGTGAAAGGAATCCTACCTTTGTGATTCCGAATTGTGGCATTCCAATAAGGATCACTGCCTTCGAGTGAAACCACTTAAGAGAACCATCAACTTTTTGGTGTTAGTTAGATCGGTTGAAACTCACATTGTGAAAAAAAAAAAAAAATCCAAATGAAAACAATCATTAAAAAAAAAAATAATAATCAACCCAGTTATCTGATATAACCCGGTTTAGGTAAATGTTTTACCTCCCTTTCTTGTGACTTTGCACTTGTTTCTAGAATTAGAAACACATCTTATACATGGTAAGGTATATAAAATATCCTGTTCAGTGTGAAGACCAAGCTTGAGGGCCAGTTTCTCGTGATGTATATCAGTATCGCCGACCTTGTGCCCAGGTGATAAAACATTATGAGCTTCTGTCGACAGTACGGTGTGCAGTCACTAAGCTAACATGCGCTTAAATCGTCCTCTGTGAAAATGTCATTCCACTCCTTAATTACCAGCGCTGGCTTTTCGTCGGCTCATAAAACTCACCTCGCCAATATTAAGCGGCCTTTGTGTGTGTATATATAAAGACAACCCTCGCTGGTGCAATCTGGCTATTCAAGTGAAAAATTGTCACTTAGAGACCTCAGAAGCTACACTGATATTTTTTTTTTTACTGTCCTTTCGCTATTAAAATTGGATTCGTCGTGGAAAAAGTAGACTTTGTAATTAGCTCTCTCAGATGGCTTAACTATTTCGGGCATGACCAGAAAGCACCTATGGCTCAGTAGAAGAGGAAAGCGAGGTTAAGGAACAACAGAAGGTCACGTCCCCACAATGAGAACAATATCTGAATATGAGACTGATCATGCTAAATATGCACTTGTAATGTGAACCTTTATATAAAAATACTCACTTTATTTAATTCGAAGGGCTTAACCAGAGTAAGTTCTATAGCTCTCTTTAATATATATTATACATATACATTCATTCATTCTCCTAACCCGCTTAACCTGAACAGGGTCGCAGGGGGGCTGGAGCCTATCCCAGCATACATTGGGCGAAAGGCAGGAATACACCCAGGACAGATCGCCAGTCCATCGCATGGCACACACACCATTCACTCACACACTCATACCACGGGCAATTTAGACTCTCCAATCAGCCTAACCTGCATGTCTTTGGACTGTGGGAGGATACCGGAGTACCCGGAGGAAACCCACGCAAACGCGGGGAGAACCTCCTTGCTGTGAGGCGGCAATGCTACCCACTGCACCATCCGTGCCGCCTATACATATACAGTAAACCAAAACTGTAATCTGTTGGTTATTCACTAAATCTATTCTGGTTGAAGCACTTTGTGATGATGCATGGCCTTGCATGGGTGATTCACCACAACCATCACATATGTAATACTGGGTGATTCACGGCAGCCATTTTATGGCACAATGTGAACCTATTGTGTCTGCTTAGGCAACTGTGAGATCATTAAACAGCCATTTGCAGGCAGAAAGAAAGCCAAATTAATTTGGACTGGAAACCAATAATCTGTTTTGTTTTGTCATAAATGCCATCGGGCCATAAGTTGTCAGGTATGTTGCTGTCATACTGTAGTCAGATACGAGTAATGTTTGACTGTTTGATATCTTATGCAAAAAAAAAAAACTCAACTCATCCTCATTTGTTGTTAGATCTGCAGATGTTTATGACATTCAATTTATCCCTAGCACTTGTTATGAAATGGATGCCGTGTTATTTTTGCTGCCAAAGTAGTCAGTCTTGTGCTCAGAGCCCCAGATTAAAACCTGATAAGTGGCACAAAATCCATTTCTCTTTGCAGTTCTGCACATTTTCATCATCCGCAATCATTATAAAAAATTTAATATTTAATTGGGTACAGTTCTGTAAGCTAACAAACTAATGAGCAATTCAAGCAATCTATTTTATTTTTCAAACTGCCAGAATTTCTGAATCGCCTGACATTTAAAATTTCATAATGGAATAGAATGCAAATGTTGTGTGTTTTTGAGTATTTTAAAAAGCATTTTGCTGACAGAAGACATAATGAATTTTTATTTACATTTTTAAAATATTAAAATTACTAAACTAAAAAGCACTTAGTACTCTGAATATGTACTCTTCGGACCCCAACAGACTACGGTGATGTGTCCATTAAAAACAGCCGAGGGACACATTAAATCGAATCCCGCAGTTGTAACTGAACAGTTTTCTTGTAATGGTCAGAAGAGACAGTCGACTGCAGACCACAAAACCACGAAAATAGGTGGTGGTGAAAAAAAAAAAAAATTTGCAGGATGAAACTGGATATTCCCTTTGTACTGAGGCATGTTCTCATAACACTTGCAGTGTGTCAGGTTGTAAATATAGTGTTAACGTATATTTCAAATGTATTTTCTCTACACACACATCTATTTCATTGCATTGAATGGGAGCTGAAGTAAAGAGAACAAGTTCTGCAGCTTCTATCCAGGATTACTGACACTTCTTCCAATGGCCCGGCAGTTAAACCCTCCACGTCCACGTCCATCTTCCCTTCCCAGCTGTGGTCATTATTGTTCATCCGCACGGCTGTTCATGACAATGCTTAAGTTCACAGTAGTGCATCAGTGTTGGTCAGCCCAGTGTAGAGCACAGCATAGACAGCAGGGATCGGTGCAGTCTGTTCTACAGTATACAGACCAGCTCTGTGGCCATGCAGACCTGCATTACATACACTTAATCAGCGGATGATAACTGAATCATCGGTCACAAGGGAACGATTGGTTAATCCAAAACAGAAACCTACAGGGAGTGGTTGTTGCCATAGGCAGAGAATATTTTATGAATCTACAACAGCTCAATGGCCAAAATCTGGTGTAATGCCAGAGAACTTAAAGCCCTGGGAACAGGGGGCTTCTTGCCACCTTGTGTGGGTGCAAGTGGCAATTTGAAATAAAAAATAAAAATCCAACTATGTAACTATCATAAATGATACGAATGTTTGTGTAAATTGTACAGACTGCTCTTAAATTATTTTCCTTAAACTCCTTAAAGACCTTCATGTCCTACAATATGGCAGTTCTCCTTCCTTATATAAGCTCCTTTAGGCAGCCTCACTCTTTTCGTTAGCTACCAAAGGCATCTGTTTCTGATCCCAAGAGAGATATCCTCAGACCTGTGATGCCATGTGATCATTTGCGACAGTATTTCCCCCAGTTACAACATCCATCACAATGCCGTTTGCGACGGCTTTGAAATTCATACAGACAAATGAATGCGCAGGCTGCAGTTCCAAGAACCCATTTGAACAAATAGTTTCCACAGGGGAGAGGGAGCAAGAGAGATATAGAGAAATATTGCGCTAATAAATACTTGATGAGACACGGTGAATATATGCATAGCAATACAGGAGCGTGAGGCCAAAACAGCGTGTAGAGCCGAACCAGCTGTGGTGGGGCTTGAGGGAACCCTCAAAGAAGCACTCTGAATGATGAGCTCCGAAGAGCGGATCCCCGGTTTCACCCGGAGCGGTCAGCTTTCCTCGAGGTAGTGCATGGGCTCCCATTAAGGAGACTCCCACTCCCTCAGAAACCAGAGGGGATTCAAACAGCAAAACTAAGAGTTGCTTTTTTTTCTCTCCAATGTAAGATTTTCCATTCCATAAAAAAATATCAAACGTAGTATTTATCTCTCCCTGATGCTGGCGTGGTGGGTGGAACAAAGGCCAGTGTACAGGGCCGGCCCTTCCGCTTTTACCGTCCGCCTTTGTGGGGAGGATGAACATAGCAGCATCTGAAAAGTGAGGAACAGAGGGGGACGGGGGTGGGGAGAGGGGAAAGATGGGTCAGGTTAGGCAATTGGCAGCAACCGGCATCTGTCAGAGGATCAGATGCAGCGAGGCGCCTCAGGGCTCTCCAAGGGCCTCTGACAGGTCGTGGAGCCAGGAGGCACAACACCCCGATCGATCCCACGCAAAACTCCCCGCTCGTAGCTCAGACGGATTGCGCTCTCACACACTTACTGCTTCAGAGAGCATAGAGGTCGGAATAAGGGAAGATTTGTAGAAATGCCAACACTGACAGCACTCCGGCTACATGGAGAATGAGTTAGCATTAGCACTTTACCGGAGGTGCCCAGAAGATGATGCTGAACTCCCTGAACCGGGTGACACCAATTGGCGTCATAAAGCACTACCTTAAATCTCTGTCGAGTAACTCTTATTTCTGAACAAAGGAACGTTTTTTTTCACGCAGTGGAGACTTGCGACTCAAAATGAGTGGCTGCATGAGTGGTTATCTATTACATAAATCCGTTTAATTTCAAAATATGTGGTGTGAAAATGACTATGAAACCAGCCCTCAGAAAATATCAGTATGTAAAGTTATTTACTAAATGTTGATGATTATTTGAATTATACTGTACAGATTACACGGACTAAACAATAAATTAGTAATTAAAACTCCACAAAGATGGAAACAAGCCATAAGTTCTAAGAACTAATGAAGATGAAATGGTATGTTTTGATTTGCTTTACAAATTTGCATGTAAGAAAAGGTTTTCCAAAAGTTACAGCTATACTGTATACCTGACAGGACTACCTCAATAATAGCAAAATTCTATACTCTTTCCCTTGAAGAATCAACATTTTAATGTAGCCGTCTGGTGTTTCCAGTCAGTCCCTTTCAGTACCTGACTGTTTCTTATTTTCCATCATTCCTGCAGTCTTATTGTCAGGCTATATATAAAAATCTTTAAAAAGTGCTTTCTTTACCATTCCTGTTGTGTACATGTTAATTTACTCCTGTCTAACATTTATTTGTTGTTTTTTTTCCAGTTTTACAGTATACACTTCATAACCTTTATTTATTGTATTTATTTACATAATTTGCGGACCCCAGGAGATCAGCAGTTTGAGATACTCAAACGCCCCTCTGGCACCAACACTCATTCCTCAGTCAAAGTCACTGAGATCACATTTTCCATTATTATTCCCCATTTGGTCTGAACAACTGAATGTCTTTACCAGGTCTGAGTTTGATATTTGCATTAAATGTTGAAACATAGAAACAGATAAATAATTACTGTAAACGTTATTGTTATGTTTGTGAAAATTATTTTTACACGCACTCATTAGACTAATCACAGCAGATAAATCTTCATGTTTTTCCTCTCTGCTGATCCAACTCACCCAATCTCCTCTGTTCCATCACCTCTCACATCAAATGCAGCCTTTGATGACAATTTAAAAACAAAACTAAAGAACTTAAAACCTGAATGCTGCTCTTCAACTTTTTGGTGCCGCTGAGTTGCCAGCTGAGGTAGACCGCTAAATTCGATCAACTCTGCTCGATAGCCAGCTAATAACTCTAGGTAGCAGAGAGTAAGTGAGATACAATTGGTCCACTGGAGGCAAAGTTAGCAGGCCAATGGCAGAAACTAATTCACTGCGGTTTTCGAGTGGCCTGTTTTTAGAAGAAACAGATTTTTACTTCTGAAAATATTTTGAAAATGTTGCATGCACACACACCTGAAATTTTGCCCATTAACAATCATATAGTATACATATTTCACAGCGAGGCTTCGTGCTTTTGGTTATGGAATTGGGCTTGTAACCTAGATGTTTGCAGGTTTGATTCCGGAGTCCCCACAGTTGTCGTAGCCTTGAACATGGTACTTAACCGGTGTCATTCCATCCAACTCCAGTCCTAAATATCTCTCCTGTGACCGTTGGGAATTCCAGCCTGACCAAGAACTGAGCACCACAATTTCAGTTTTGGATTTATTCTGTCCTTCAGTTCTACAGTGAGCACTATTTTTACTCGAGCTCATAGGTAATGTGATGATCTGAATATTGCTGAATATCAAACTTGTATCATTGTTCCATTGTCAAGATCCCAGGGTTAGCAAAGATAGATGTTTAAAGAGATTCTTGTCTCTTGAATTTGCATCAGGCATTCATCTTTTGTTGCTTAGAAGCTACTTTTTAAGCATTATGTATGAGTAATACTAAATAACTGATTATTATGCTATACAGTCAACACATAAAAAGGAAAAGAATATATATTTATATATTATAATGCATTCTAAACAGGTGGGAATGGCCGTATATAATCAGGGTTCGGGATGACAAGCTTGTTGAGCAGACAATGCTTAGTTTATTTGCTTTCTGAATACATTCAGATCCCTGAGCCAAGCAGGGTTTACCAAAAGGTCACAGCTGTGCTTAGCGCTGAATTACAATGAGGCTATAATTTTGTTTAAGAGGAAGCTAATTTCGGTTTTTCACTCGAGGAAGAAACACATGCATGCACGTGCGCACGCATTATAGTATTTCCATACATTGAGACAGCATTTCATTAAATATATGGCAGCCATACCCTTGAACTAGATATTAGGAGGCCATGTTGTCAATGTCATCAATACGTTTTCTAAATATTTATTTTATTGGCCAGTTATGGCTTAGCTTGGCTAGTGTTGGCATTGTAAATGTAACAACTTCAGAATGTGGCATGTGTTTTGTGTGTGAATATGTGCATAAATCTGTGTAATAAAGGGGAACTCAATCACAATTTTAAATTTGGTATGCTGTGTGATCAGTATGAAGTATAATTTCAGAGAGATAAATATATATGTTTTAATGTGCATTTGGCCCAGAGCTGAACCCTCCTATTAACTGCTGGTAGCAGAATAAAAACAAAGGGAGCTATGGCTTGCTGCTGTAAGTCAATATGAGGACATGTGATATTTGCCAGAATTACTTTTCCCTGATCACTTATGCTAGATTTAGATAGTCGCCCTTCTGATACTATATACTGTACACTATTTATTTCTTTAAAATTAGTTTTTGCCTCTCATAGATGGTATGTAGTGGCCCAGTGTTCAGACACAATGCAGTATGAAACATGCATACGCAAAATTAAAAGATTTGCAGGGAGAGTGATACGTATGATTTGAAAACACATTCACACAGGTCACATTAAGAGAAATCATAACCGGCAATTGAAGGCCTAATTTTTTTGTTAAACATAATACGCTTTTATGTTTGTGTGCACCTGCATGCTGAACATTGAACTTTGACATTTCCTCTGCTGAAATGCATCCACATATGATGCCTTTTGATGAGTGCAGAGAACTTGATTTTGAAATTTTGATTTGAGTGCAGAGAATTTGATTCACAAATAAAAGGCAAAGCTGCACTTGCGCTCTTTTCAGTTTGTACTGAAGTTTTTACTTTGTCCTTCCAAATTTGCTCAAACACAACATGCATGCTATAGGAAGCAGTCATATATTGAACATATTTTCCAATATCTGTGAACCAATTTCTACCTTTGTACCTTTGTTCATAACAGAACTTTGAACAACTTTGTATGTAATGATTATACTGTATTATGGCAGTGTTACTTATTATATGATTTTAATAATGGACAAAACAGGGCCTCAAGTTTCCTTACCTTTAAACAGAGGATTACTCTCAACTGGTTTCCATTTACATATCTTGATTATCAATTATTATTTAACACTTATTTAATTGAATAACCAATGTAAATAAATGCAGCAGTGGAGGCTGGGATGCCGAAACGGTGGGATATTTAAGCAATAACTCATGACAGACAGTGGTATATTGTAATTTTATCATCACAGTTAAGGAATGTTGTTCAGCCTGACTCACAGCAATGGGTCGTAACCCCCGTAGCTGTGAAATTATTCTGTTCTGGAGTGATTATTATTATTGCAATTATAACAGTTACCAAATATGAAGATATAGATAGACTCAGTCCAATTAAAAGCATTTTCTTTATTAACAATGTAATCTACAATAATTTACAATAAAATAGTTCCCTGTTGCTCCAGATAGAGTTTACGTTGCATAGCATAAATGGGAACTCAATCACAAGATTATATTATTTGAGATAATATAACTATTGTATTTGCCATTATGTTTTATATTTGGTTGCATATTGTTTGCATGCCATAACTTCCTGAAGTCTGTGACCTAACAACATCAGAGTCTGGATATCATATTTTCAGGTTGTCGTACAAATGATACAAAAATCTCTTTGGTGTGACTAGATTCAGCTGTAAATTACACCAACAGTATGGAATACATTTGTTGGATAAGTGGCTTTCTCATAAAGGGTCCAAGGTATCAGATGAGCCTCAAACCATTGTGCCGCTGCCAGATATGCTTTAGATACTAAAAAGGATATTTCTGACTAATTTTCCTGTTCTTCAATAAAATAATTATTCAGGAGAAACATCCCTTGAATTATCTACTGTTTGAGGCTGGTTTGATATCTCAGACCCTTAATGACTTAAAGCCATTTAGCCAATAAATGTGTTCCCTACTGTATCAGAACCATTCACAGCTGAATCTAGTCCCACTAGATCCATTCAAATGCAAACAGTTATAGTATGGCTAAGTATGACGTTAATAAAAAAAAGCCAGAAAAAGGCAATGCGTGTTCAAACTTGCAAGCTACCATGAGTGAGCAAACAAATCTGGCATCTGAGTTTCTGAATCATGTGGAAGCAGAGGCAGTGTATTGCTCTGCGTCCCTGCTCACATGGATATCCCTTTGAAACACAGAAATCTTTAAGTTAAAACATTAATAAGCCATAGATCAAACTAAAATAAAACTGGGGTCATAGGGTCAAAGGTCAGTTCTGAGGTGGTTTCTCCCAATAACCCCTGTGCATTTAAAGGTGCTGGATCAGTAGGGTATCAAACACATGAAAAAGTCCACTGGAATTGGAGAGTCTAGTGGACTTTTTCATGCATTTGTTTGATGACCAACTTCTTGACATAACATTTCAAACTAATCTGTATGACATCGAAGCTGGAAAACTTCCTAGTCTGTTTCTACTGAAGAGAGGAAGGTGTTCATGCCCATCAATATCCTCAAAGGGGATGATGACACCAGCATATTGTAATTATTGGCCCTCGTATGCACAGCTGAGATGCTCATACATTTCCTCTCTGATGAACCTTGATTCTTGCTAATCTACACTAACAATCTTGAGCGAGAGAGTGAGAGAGCGAGAAAGATGGGAAATTGGGCCTGAAATTTCAAGACATTCAGGGACAAGCATGGTAACAGCAACTGTCCGCGCTGCCATTTCTTCTGACACCCTGATCTCCACCACTACGTTGATCTTCTTGATCCTAATCACTGCTCTCACTTTCATCATCCCTACATGAACCATCTGATGGAATGTAATCCACTAGTAGTCTTGATTCCTCCTCAACACTAAACTTTTTTCTGGCCATGATGTCTTGCAAATAGGTGTGAAATTAATATATGTGAAGCTAAATTAAAACACTCAGAGTCTCAAATACTGCCAAATCCCTAATTTTGCATGAAGAAATGAACCCTCAAAATGGTGTCCTAGATGCACAGTTGTCACTGAGAGAAACCACCTGTTTTTTGCCTTATAAAATTGGCAGATGTTCATTTATTTGATACATGTTATTAATAAAACTAAATATTAAATATTAAACCAATCTATATCACATGGGAATCAGTTTGAAGAGCACCCTCAAGCAAGCATGTGGACCCAACTTCAGGCAGGAACTACAAGGATTACATCACTTCCTAGGTGCTACTTCTTTTCCCATCCCCTTAAGGAACTTAAGGAAATATTCATAAAATACATTGGTTCCTCGATAAACAATAAAACTAATTAAGAGGGAAAATAGGTGGTTTCTCCCAGAAACCACTGTGGCTCAAAGAGATATCCTGGGCAACACTGTTGCAAGGTGATTAACATAGTATCGGTTTTTCATTTTGACTTCTTCACCGGAGTGATAATTGAAATAGAACTGTAAACAAGCATTAGAAGTCATATCTGGTATATTGTTGTTTTTTCCCCACTGCTATTAACTAATCAGATTGAGAGATTCGTTTTGCCGATTTTATAAAAAGCATTACCTTTATTAAAGTGATCAATTTTACCGTTTTCCATTTACTTTGATTAACAATCGAGTCGGTCAATAACCAAGACCAATAGGTAAAATGACTATCAATGCATCATGAGATTGCATTATTGTTCTTTGCATTATAAACTTGTGCAGCATTTTCCAATATCCATTTATGATAACAAAATCTGTTATTGTGCCAAGATCCTTCACATTCTTTATTCCTTCACATAGGTATCTAGTTTACCCTTATTCTTTCTTATAGCCATCTTCATTATAGCCACATTAATTTACCTTACTTAATTCCTCTACATTCTTTATATTATCCCCAATTATTTGATATGCCTGTATTTGTATACAGCTTTGACGGCCTGTGGACTGCTGGCCACATTCCGTTTAATTGCCCATCGAGCTGCAGTTTACAACCTGTGCTATTTATGACTCCACCAATGTGCGACAGTTGAATTATGAAATTCAGGATGACGAAGGTGCAATGTGATAGTAGGGACAGTCAATTTTACCTTGCAGATTCAGTAATTATAATTTCTTAATCATTATATGCAACATATTGGTCGACTATTCTGCATTTGTTTGTTCAAGTAAAACGGTTGAGAGCACTGATAGTTTTAAGTAACATTTCATGGCGTCTTCTTTGCAGCGTGCCACTACATACATCTAAATGCTACACAATTTTATGACAAAGATAAATGCTAGCGCACAAAAATCACTATATTTATTGATCTTTGTTATTCGGTTAATTAATTACTTGATTGATCATCAAGGAATGTAAATGGAAACAGGTTGAGAGTAATCATCCATTTAAAAGGTTACAGAAGGCCTGATTCCACATTGCATGATACGCCAGACGGAATTTTATAGTGGATTGCGGCAAGGGTATGTATGTAGCAACTTGAGAAAAGAAACTACCTCAAAATGTATGAGTGGGGTGAACAGCACAACAAATACGGTGAGTTTCCAAACAAACCTTTGATAATTAGGAAACGGGAATTAATAATAATTTCCTGTTAGAGTCCCATGAAGGTCAGTTGTCTCCTTAGAAAAGCCTGCTGTTATTCACTCCACAGGATCAACGACAATAGTACATATGTGCAAGGACAATCAATTCCGCAAATGCTACCATGAAAAATTGGTTTAATATGAAATCCAAAGAGTAATAATTGTGTCATCTGTGGCCCTTGCTGCAAATGAAGGAAATTAATGTGTATTGACTTTCAAGGGATGCCAGTGTCTAGACGCCGTATTATGTAAATGACAAGATGCAAAATTGGATTTGTAGAGTCGCTTGCTGTTAAAGGAAAGAACTTGCCCTAAAGTTCCCATCACCCTACCACCATTTTATAGCACTACATGCATTGTGACCTGTTGTATTGACCTTTTCTTTGTGTAGTCGTGTCCTCTTCATTCTTACCTGTTTCCCTTTTAAAGCCGAGGTCAAACCGGAGAACGAGCGATGCTAAGAATGCAGTCCCGCAGTTTACTTGAACCCTGTTAGAATTGTTACGGATTACCCTTGTGTTTCCCCGTTCAGCAGTATTCACACAGACATACACAGCAGGTATGGGGGGAGTGAGGTGGAACAGGAATTATATGCATCCTGTTTTTTCGAAAGGTGTAACCCACAGGTCAGGCACACCTACAAAATCTTCATTACGTTTCCACATTTATATGCTAATTTGTGTTCGGAGACTGTCATGCACAAATGAGACTCTGCCTGAGGAATCAAAATGATTTCTTCAGAATTTGGGAATAATTACATAAGCTAATGTGGGAGCACACACACCCTGGCTCGTGCCCTGTCACGGAAAACCCTAGACCCAGTGAGAACTGTCATTCAAAGAAACATAAAAATACATACATAAAAGGACATATGGTCACATTGTGTGTCAATGTGATAATAAAAACACAAAGCACACATTGATGTGAACACACACACAGGCATACAAATAGAGAAAAAAAATGTTCCTGTGTGTGTGGGGGGAGGGGGTGGATTTTTTAAATGAAATTGGAATCAGATTTGAATTAATGTGAGAGAAGAGATTTGACTTGAATGAGGCATGTTATTATCTGAAACATTTCCAAGAGGTTTCTTACACGGTCTGTGGGAATCAAGATATATCCAAAACAATAAAGAACAGTGCATTCACCCTGAGACCAACTGAACTCTGACCATGCCCTGATTTTATACAACCCGAGGGTCTCATAAGTCATAGTTGGGTTGGCTAAAATGGTAAAAGTACAGGTTTCTGTCTCTACAGTTTTGGCAGGTTACAGTTTAAAATATTCAGTGTACACCATAATTATTTCATTTTGAGCTCCTTACATGTAAATCAGGACACATTTGGCTGAATATGCATGCCGTTTAATTCTAGGCCTTTGCAATTTGTTGCATTTTCCCTTCTACATCTAAAAAGGAAATTCATGTTTTCTGGATACTATGTAAAGGCAAAACATATAGCAGAGTTTTTACATTGAAGAATCGGCCTGTAGCATAGTGGTTAAGGTAAATGACTGGGACACACAAGGTCGGTGGTTCAAATCCCGGTGTAGCCACAATAAGATCCGCACAGTCGTTGAGCCCTTGAGCAAGGCCCCTTAACCCTGCATTGCTCCAGGGGAGGATTGTCTCCTGCTTAGTCTAATCAACTGTATGTCGCTCTGGATAAGAGCGTCTGTCAAATGCTAATAATGTAAAAGAATCAAATTACAACTGAAAGTTAGTTTGATTTTATTTAAGAGGATCCTAATTTGTGTTGGACAGTATTTTTGGCAGAGCAGTGTTGTAGTAGGCATGTAATGGAAGGGCCATGCAGACATTTTGGGGGGCAGGGCTTATTAAAAAAGGCACTCACTCCACCATCACACATTATTCCCACCCCAATGTTGCCACACCACCACATCCATAATCACACACTATTTTCATGGGGCGTTTACAATCTACTGAAACACATTATTCCATGGAGAAACCACAGATTTGATGTAGTAATGCAAGTCAGTCAGGGTAAATCATGCAGTCAGTGTTCAGTTGTTTAGACCAATTCAGACATTAGATCAGTGGTTCCACATGCAAGCAGAACACACTCTTATATATTTGTTACATCTATGCGTATGGCTGAAACTGATCCAGGGTCAGGGAGGTGAGAAATATTTTGTCTTTCATTGGAGACAGGTGTATATTTGCCTCATTTAGCAGTGTTTATGCTGCGTCTTATTTCCCAATCAAAATTGATTGAAATAACCCTTAAAGTGATCCATCCATATCTGACAACAGCATGATGGTTCGAGGCTCATTTGATACCTTGGTTCCTTCGACTTAAAGCCATTTAGCCAAGAAATATGTTCTTTACTGTATCAGCATAATCCTTCCTACCTCCCTGTAAATCTAGATTCAGCTGTAGATTCCCAGAGAGATCTGTTACATTACATTACATTAATGGCATTTGGCAGACGCTTTTATCCAGAGCGACGTACAAAGTTGTTTGATAATCAGAATTTTCTTCTTTTTTTAAATACTGCAACACGCAAATGTATGAATATACTTCTTACCCAGCCCAACAAAACTAGCAAAGGAATCATTGTAATGACACAAGTAAATGACATCGATAAAGACAACAGTTAAGGTTTACAGGGAGGTAGGAAGGACAGGGCAGTGCAGCTTGAAGAGGTGTGTCTTCAGTCTGCGCTTGAAGAAGGCAAGAGATTCTGCTGTTCTGACCTCCACAGGGAGTTCATTCCACCACCGTTGAGCTAGAACAAACAGTCGTGAATGGGAGGTGGAAGTTCGGAGAGGGAAATGACGCCAGGCATAATGTGGAGGCCAAACAAAGAGGTCTGGCAGGTGTGTATGGTTTGATGATATTTTTGAGGTAAGCTGGGGCTGACCCCTTAACTGCTTGAACCATGACAGGCAGCCAGTGGAGGGAAGTAAGCAGGGGGGTGACATGCATTGTTTAGCAGTGTTAAGCAAGGTTGAAGACCAGACAAGCTGCCGGATAAGTTCAGGGTCTGATGGCAGCTGCTGGGAGGCCAGCCTGCAGTAGTTGGAGTTGCAGTAGTCCAGGTGGGACAAAACCATCGCTTGGACCAGGAGTCTGTTGTCCATCACCACGCCGAGGTTCCTTGCACAGGGTGATGGCATCAGTGAGGTATCCCCGAGGGAAATGGAGAGATCCAGATGGGGAGAGTTAAGAGCAGGAATGAAGATAATGTCAGTCTCACCTGGGTTGAGCTTTAGATGGTGGTTGTTCATCCAGCTCTGGATGTCACTCAGTCAAGCAGAGATGCTGAAACCTGTGTCAAATGGTGGGAGTGAGAAGAGTTGGGTATCATCAGCATAGCAGCGGTAGGATAGACCATGAGCAGTGATAGCAGGGCCAAGGGATCTAGTGTAAAGAGAGAAAAGAAATGGGCCCAGGACTGAGCCCTGGAGAACTCCTGTGTCAAGGGGTGTCGATACTGTACCAGCCTAGGCAACCTGGAACGAGCGACCAGAGAGGTAGGACTCTAGTTCAGGGCTGTGCCGCAGATCCCCGTTGCAGACGGGGAGGAGAGGAGGATGGAGTGATCCACAGTGTCAAAGGCAGCAGAGAGATCTATGTCATGTCTCATGTTTGTCATGTCATGTTTTATGTTTAGTTATTGTCTTGGTTATGTTATTGTCATGTCACGTATTATGTTAGTCTAGTATCACCACGTTTTTAGGTTTCATGTCATGTTATGTTTCATGTTTAGTTATTGTTACGATTTAATTGTTAGTCTTGCCATGTCATGTTATATAGTTTGTCATTGTTTTTCAAACTTATGTCACAATTTATGTTCCATGTTGTGTTGTACTGTTCATTGATTTAGCATACACTTTTTTGTGTCTTTCTGCAAACCTTGCATTCCTGCTTTCTTCTCTCTCTCCCTTTCTGTCACTCACACCATAATTGTTTCAATTTCCCTTGTCTATTTACTAAATCTACTAATGCTAGATCAGGATTGGGTAATACTAACATACTAATCATGTGTTCATGTTACCTTACGTTTCTTGTGCATGTCATTTACTAATTTACTAATGCTAGGGCAGGATAGGTATATTACTAATGATTACTAATTACCTTGTTAACTTGTCAATCCTCCACACCTGATTTCCATTCTCTTGCTGCTCTCAAGCTAATTGTCTACACCTGTCTACACCTGCATATAAGCTCAGTTTCATGTCATGTCTGTGTGAAATTGTTTGCCTCCTGTTCGTCAGTGCATGCTCTTGAGCGGTTATACCAAGCCATTGTGTACCCGCTACGATCCAAGCCTGGTTTTGACCATTGTTTATTGACTTCTGTTTTGTTGACCATCGCCTGCCTGTACCACGACTTTGCCTGCCGTTTTTGCGCTTTTGCCCCGCGGAGCAGACTTCGGTCGTGACTCTTGCACCGTCATTGACCCTGAGCCTGCCTACCGTCCGCCTGTACTTCTGCCCCGCTGACAGCTTTCCTGGCTACCGGACTTCCCACATGGTGTACCGACGACGAGACTGCCTTCTCCCTCGGTACTGCGCTTTGGTTTTCTGGCTGGATATTTGCGTGTATGAACATTGCTTGTTTTTGACTACACTCTCTGGATATTCCCCAAATAAAGCCCTGACGGGACTTTACTACACTACTGGGGTCCTACATTTTGGGCCCAAACCCCCCACACACCCGTCTCAATCTAGAAGAATCAGGACAGAGGAGAGAGAGGCGGCTCGTGCGGCATGGAGTGATTCACTGATGGAGAGAAGCGTGGTCTCTGAGTGGCCAGATCTGAAGCTAGACTGATAGGGGTCTAGCAGGTTGTCCTTAGAAAAGAAAGAGTCAATTAGAAGCAGCTCCTTCGATTGTTTTCAATACAAATTGGAAGATGGCAGTAGTTCTGGATGAGAGGAGTCCAGGGGTGATGTGGGCCTTCTTGGTAGATGGAAAACAGCCAGAAGAGTAGAGTTCACAAGGGAGGATGTCAGGTGTGATTGTCAGGAGGAGAGAAGAGGGGATGGGTGTCAAGAGCACAGGTTGTAGGGTGGTGGGAGAGCAGGAGTTGAGACATTGGAGTCTGTAAGGGGAGAGAAAGTGTAAAAGGAAGGGATGGGCCTGGTGGGGTGGCACAGAGAGCTGGGCGGTGGTTGCAAAGGATCTGCGGATGTCTGATCCTCATGGAAAAAATGAAGAGACTATCAGAATTCCTACACTTTTAACCTGATTTAGATGTAAATACCCTCAACTTAAAGCTTTGAACTCAAATTCATCATTTACTTCCAACTCCAATATCCTGTGGTAGACAGTAAATATAATAACTTGTATGAAACCACCAAGAATTGTGGTTTCATAATTAAAACTGTGCCTACCTGAGCGATATGCAATGCAACTATGTTTTTATGACGAGTTGTATTCGGAATGTTGGAAGACACGATGTTGATTGATTGATTTAGACAAAAGCATTTGGAAGGGGTGGATACTTTTGTAGATACTACTTTACATTTCCCTCTTTATATTTTTACAATTGACACCAGCCAGCAAAAACCCTAGGAGCAATTTGTTTTATTTACTCATTTGCACAAGTTAGTGGCATATACAGAAGTACATTTATGGGTAGCTCCAGCACTCCTGTATCATACCAACTGCTGCCTTATGGTGCTATAAAAACACAATTATGGAAATACTTTATTTTTTTAATTACTATTACAGCAAAGTACACAACATACAACCCATTTACTATCCGTAGGAGGTCTAAGCAATTTATAAAATCAGAAGGATTTACTAAACACACCCTCACCCACCTTATTTACAGTTTTGGAGCAGTGACAGTGCAAGTCCCACATGAGTTTTACCAGAGTGAAGTCAGCTTAATAAAAAAAATAAAAAGCCGGGTGTCTCGCTGGCGCAGCCTGCAGAGCACTGACCGCATGCTCAGTGTGAGCCGCGACGTCAACGGTTCGAATCTGACCGTCTGACAATTTGTCGCATGTCTTTCCCTCTCTCTCGCCCCCATTCTTCCTGTCTCTATATACTGTCCAATAAAGCTGAAAAAGGCCTAAATAAATAAATAAAAAGCCAACCGACTGACAACTTTGCTACATTTTCTGCAGGTCCATTTTCTCTAGAGATCCACTTGTGTTTAAGGCATCCATCTTCCTGCCTAACTAGCCAATTTTTAAATTTCACTGCCAAAACTAAGTAGGCCTGATTATATCATTCAGCGTCATCACTTTATAAAAATAGACTTTTAGATTGGACAAGATAGCATAGACCTGCATGTTTCCCAATATTTGCACATTAGAAAAGAGGACAATACCGCTTTCAATTAAAGTAGCATGCTACAGATAATTTCATATATGTATATGTACATAATAGCCTGCAAGCTACTCACCAGCAGTCTGACTTAATTATTAATTATCTAATTAATTATTTTCTCGCGCCATGTTCACGTTTGGTTGTGAAAGTGACTTGTTTATCTTTAATATTTATCTAGTTTGGGGGAGAAGGGGCAGGACATTGTGCATCTGGCCCAGTTTCAATGTAGGGACAAACATTGTGAGGGACAAATAAGGCTCTCATATTGGGATGCGTGCCCTGTTGAAATGACACATTCTCACATTATGAATTTGGAGATGCCTATGAGATTATTTGGGAGCCTAGTCTAACTATACAGGTGACTGTGAGGAATACCACTTGGGCATTATGCATACTACAGATTAAATACAGATGTAACTTTGATCAGGATGAGAAGCCGCAAGCCTCACTTAGAGCTGCCATGTGAATCAGCCTGGTGCAGCAATGTAAAGGCCATTACGCATTTCTTCTTCTGTTAAATGAGGTGTTTCAGTGAGTCACATGGTGCCTGTATGTCATTTCATGCCCCACAGCATATTCACCGTGGTGTGTTCTGACACAGGTGGCAAACGAGCTAAACACCAAAGCACCACATTTCTGCACTGCATTTCTCATTATGTTCTCTATAATAGGAAGACAAAGGTGCATGGTTGGCCCACTCAAATTTCAGCAATGCAGTGATCAAGAGATGAATGGGGGAAAAGATCTCTACATGGAGTGATGGCTGTATGGTCACACCCCACATTGAGGCTAAAGGGCTGAATAATCACGTTAAAATATATGTTTTTACATCCAGCGCTGTGGAAATGTATGCATTTAATTTTTTGTAAATTAAAATTATGACCTGAATAATGCTGTACTTGAGAAAATTGACTGTTGGACTGCATGTAAACACACACACACACGCATGCACTTGTTTCACATTTCAGCAAGCACTCCAGATTAGTCACAGATTGAGTTCTCCTCCCACCTCCATTTAATATACTGTACATTCTCAGAGGATGTTTATTGGGGTTACACTTTGGTTTGGCAAAGCGTGGGGAAAACAGTTCTCACTAAAGATTTTACTAAAGTGCTTTATCTTGGCTGGTATTTTTCTATAGATTCCAGCATTCACTGGCAAAAATCATGTGACTCGATGCGGTAAAGAAGCTACGAAATGAGGTACCACTTGTCGGGATTGACTAATCCGTTTTGTAGATATGGCATGTTAAAGTAAAGTGACAGAAGTGGTTTTGTGAGCGGTTATCACAGATTCTCACGTAGAAGTGACAGAGGTGTAAAATCAGCCACAGCTTTGGAGGGTTTTGCATGTAGGCATTTAGGTGGTAGGAGTAACACTTGAAAGGCAGCAGAGAACAATAGGATAGTTTCAGTCAAAAAACAAAGTTTGAGTTTCCCCTCTGTGAAAAATATTCTTGTCCAGACTCATGTCGGTAATATGAAAATACGTAGCCTCGTTTTGAAGTATGGCAGTGTGCGTGTGTGTAGTCTGTAGGTGCTCTTGGTCCGCTGTCAGTCTGGTAAATGAAAGAGCAGCCAGCGGAGGTCGGAAGATGTGCGCAAATGCGGGACAAATGAAGTGGAGGAGGAGGCTTTTTAAAAAGTAACATTTCTGGGGACGCATGCGCTGACCGTGATATCCGCCTTTCAGGTTGTATAAAGCTGGGGTTTTTACCCGGTCCAAACACCATCAGCTCTGTATACAAAATTGGGTTGTTCCAGTCCTTACCTGGCTAGCATGTCTAATTTCAACTCATATGCAGCAAACCATTCTGCAGTGTCCAAAGAAAGCTTTTACCACAATATCAAGAGTTGGTGCTGGCTCACTACGCCACTACGGGGTGTAGGCTCTGGGTATCACATTTCCAAGATTTTTTTGTAATTATTATTTTTTTTAAATTAACCTTTAGAACGATGAGGATTGCATCTGCATTACAGAACACTGTCGCTTGTGACAGGTATTGATTTAAGACGTTATGAGGAGGCAGCCGGTGGATTAAGGAAGCAAAGTAAAAAAAATTTTTAAAGGCATGTAAAATCAATGTCAGTTAACTGTACAGCTACATCCCCCGAAACTAACTGTAGAACAGCATTGGTGTTCGCTAGTTCATGAACTCAGATGTTCTAGGGTGTTACCAGGCCCTACTGGAACATGGGTAATTAGATGTTCTCATTGATCTGACTCCAAAAGATAAGTTAACTGCTCCTCTGTTCGAACAGTCCAACAAATGGAACTGCAAATGCCCGCCAGTAGTATGGCTGTGTAGATTTGGACGTGCCTCTGGCCTGTATACTAGTGTATAGGAAGCGACTATGGAGTGCAGGTATCCTATGTTGCACATGTCTGTTTGGGCTCTAAACTGCATAGTAAGCAGTGGGCGAGTCAAGAGGATGCAAGTCAAAATCAATACAATTTAACAATGTGCAATGCAGAAATAGAATGACAATGTGTGAATGGCATGCAGGAGGTCGTATTAGCAAGTCTCCTCGAACCATTCCACGTTTCCCTCCATTACTGGCATTTAGCAGATGTACGTTGCTGTGGACAAGAGCAACGAAGTGCAAATCGAACACAGGGACAAGTGCGATGAGGACCCTAGAGGAAATGTATACCCAGGGTTTACAGGAAAACAAATCAAATAGTCACAAGACAGTTGGAACAAAGGTCCTGCTGATGTTCTCTGTACCTCTAAAACCTGGTTAACCTTTGTACACAGCTGGATGCCGACTCACAGGTAACTTGCATTACCTGTGGTTTATTACCAAATGGTATTTAAAGATTTGTATTCACCCAGTTTACCACAACAAACTATTTCCCGACAACATTAACTATCTAAAGATACCAAAAACAGTACCATTTCAACTCATCAGTTCTGGGAGCATTCCACTGAGGTGGTAGAATTGCGCAGAGGCAGCACAATGATGGGGGCAATAGTCCTGTATTGACAAGCACTGTCTTTTCATCAGACCTTGCTGACCCTGTGTCAACATGGTCAACACAGTCCATTTCCTTTTGGGGGTCTGCAGAGAGGCACACCCATAAAATGCCCTACATCTGCGAAACACCTACATGTCTACATTGTGAAGCACCCCACCATTTTGCTCAATACCACCACCTGTAACATCATGCTTGTCATTGTTGCCAAGGTTAGTCGTCATCTCAGGTTCTAATGCAACAACCATTCTTACGGTTTGCAGCATCCAAAGCTCGTAGCAGGCCCCCAAATACATCCTCACGGTCTACAGATTCAGCCTCAGCAGGCATATTAACGGCTGCTTGGTTAATATTGTTTAAAAGTCTAACTTATTGATACTGTAAATAGCTGTATGAATATAAATACAGCAGTGTTTAAACACTAGCCTGCATGAGGTAAAACCTTCCCTAGAGACCGGCACGAGAATCACTTCATTCTGAGTGCCTGGTTTGGATTGGATACGGACTTAAGTCATGACTTACTTCCTGACAAAGAGATTAACGTAATTTTTCGTCACCACTCTAACATAGCTACAAGCTGATGTACCTGCAAAGAACATGGAGGACCAACAGGAAATGCAGCTAGATTTCATTGTCGGTGTACTAGAATCACACGGCTGAAGTCATTGGTGTTTATATGAATCTGCTATAAGTTATGAAAATGATAAAAGCAATTGAGAATTTCTAAATATGGATACGCCCCCCCTGTTAAAACATAACTTAACTGTGGTTTATCAAACCTGAGTTCAATTTATCTAGCCACACCCAGGCCTGATTACTGCCACACCTGTTCTCAATCAAGAAATCACTTAAATAGGACCTGCCTGACAAAGTGAAGTAGACCAAATGATCCTCAAAAGCTAGACATCATGCCGAGATCTAAAGAAATTCAGGCACAAATGAGAAAAAGTAATTGAGATCTATCAGCCATTTCTAAAGCTTGGGAACCACAGTGAGAGCCATTATCCACAAATGGTGAAAACATGGAACAGTGGTGAACCTTCCCAGGAGTGGCCGGCCGACCAAAATTACCCCAAGAGCGCAGCGACGACTTATCCAAGAGGTCACAAAAGACCCCACAACAACATCCAGGCCTCACTTGCCTCAGTTAAGGTCAGTGTTCATGACTCCACCATAAGAAAGAGACTGTTCCAGAGTTCCAAGACGAAAACCACTGCTGAGCAAAAAACATTAAGGCTCGTCTCAATTTTGCCAGAAAACATCTTGATGTTCCCCAAGACTTTTGGGAAAATACTCTGTGGTCAAAAGTTGAACTTTTTGGAAGGTGTGTGTCCCATTACATCTGGCGTAAAAGTAACACCGCATTTCAGAAAAAGAACATCATACCAACAGTAAAATATGGTGGTGGTAGTGTGATGGTCTGGGGCTGTTTTGCTGCTTCAGGACCTGGAAGATAAATGGAACCATGAATTCTGCTGTCTACCAAAAAATCCTGAAGGAGAATGTCCGGCCATCTGTTCGTGACCTCAAGCTGAAATGAACTTGAGTTCTGCAGCAGGACAAAGATCCAAAACACACCAGCAAGTCCACCTCTGAATGGCTGAAGAAAAACAAAATGAAGACTTGAGTGGCCTAGTCAAAGTCCTGACCTGAATCCTATTGAGATGCTGCGGCATGACTTTAAAAAGGCGGTTCATGCTCGAAAACCCTCCAATGTGGCTGAATTACAACAATTCTGCAAAGATGAGTGGGCCAAAATTCCTCCACAGCGCTGTAAGAGACTCATTGCAAGTTATTGCAAACGCTTGATTGCAGTGGTTGCTGCTAAGGGTGGCCAAACCAGTTATTAGGTTTAGGAGGCAATAACTTTTTCACACAGGGCCATGTAGGTTTGAATTTTTTCTCCCTTAATAATAAAAACCTTCATTTAAAAACTGCATTTTGGGTTTACTTGTGTTGTCTGACTAATATTTAAATTGGTTTGATCTGAAACATTTAAGTGTGACAAACATGCAACAAAAAAAAAAAAAAAAAAAAAAAATCAGGAAGGGGGCAAACACTTTTTCACACCACTGTATATATAGCCTGGTGGCTTCCTTTTCCTTTAACAGCATTCTAGGATTCATGAGCTGCTGAACATAACTTTATTTCATCTTTACCCTCAATAACAAAACTGATGGTTAAATGGGTACAAAGAAAATTAATAACCCCATCATACTCAATTTAGGCATTGAAGAATAAGAATAAAGTCTGTTTCAATAATGTGTGTGTTTGAATAATGTATGCATTTGATTGATGCCCACCTTAATATTCACAATACCGGTAAAATTTAACACATTTCAGAGAACCAAAGGGTACTTGAAAACCTTACTTTAAGTATCAGTCATATCTTAGGGGACCTTTGGACATAGGACAAGCTAAATCATATTTCTGTGGCTTGCAGTTACCTTTTACCATTTCAGAACCTAAGATTAACAAAATGGCATTTTAAAAAACGTGGTATGTTTCAACCAGTTAATGCACATTCTGCACGAGGCTTGTGGCGGTGTTCATATTAGCCGGTGGGAAATGGTGCACAAGCCAACACTGGTGTATTTATCACAGTCAATACCGGCATTTTGCAATTTAAACATTTTAAATTAAATGCAAAAAGAAACAAAGTTACAAAAAGTAGTTGGTGGTTTGCAAAATATGTAATGAAACCCCACTCCCTTTACTACACTGCCGGTATCAATGGCGTTTCAGGGAGTAAGTCGTGTCAAAATGGTTGCAGCCTATTCTGCACCCAGTGTGTAAAATTGCATAATTTCATGTAATCTGGTCAAAATAACAGACTAAAGCATTACAGCAAAATAGTTATGTACTCTTTGGGCAATGGGTTCCCCTTCAGCACATTGTTTATTTGGAAATGTGTTATATGGGTACAATTACAATTATATATGGCACTCGAGTCCTGCTGTTCCCCAGTACATCAATCTGCAATCAGCAACATTCAGTGGTTTAAATTAAGTTTAAATGAATTTCTATTCGATAAAAATGAGCCGTCTTGCATACTGTGCTGCATCATTTACAAGAGGTCATGCTTAATCACTATGTTTAACACAGAAGAACGGACATTAGAGCAATCCTGCTTGTTAAAATAAGCAGCTGTATACAGAAGTAATTTTACTCTTACTTTCCTGAACTACAGGTGGTACCCCTTACAATTATTGTAAATTAATCAGTGAAATTGGCAATACAATTTTACTTTAGTCACTCAGTCTAAAGGAACGGTCATTCCATAACTTCCTGTTTCAGTATAAAAATTATAAAGGTAACAAGCATACAAAAATCCCTTTGTCAACCATCAGCAGGGGAAAAGCTGAAGAACTGTTAATTCAGAAGATAGATGGCAATTAAATATCATAAGTCAATAAATGGGCACAAAAACATACCACTTAGAACTAAGAGCAATAAAAAGGCGTAACATATGGAATGGTTGCAAAGCGCATTTCATCCCCATGGACAGGAAGGTAAGGGAGGCCATAAGTAACCCAAGGATCGCAGTTTAAGAATTGCAGAGATTTGGCTTTGTGACAAAACATACAATGGCACCTCCATACCAGCAAAATCTTTTGAAGGGTGGCACGAAGACAGCAGTTATATTGAGGACAATTAACAATACCAAGCATCTTGAGTTTACCAAACGTCATTGGAATTGACTGGAAGAGAGCGCTATGGTCAGATCAAAATTGAACGTTTTTGGCCATACATGCCATCAACATGTTCGGCAGCAAAATGGAATGCATAAAAGGAAAAGCGCCTCATACCTGCTGTCAAATATGATGGTGGGTTATTGATGTTTTGCTCTCCAGGGGCACCATTTGAGCACAATGAACTTAAATCCCATTTATATTTTAAAAAATAATTTAAAATAAAAAATCAAATAAAAAAACATTTAAAAAATAAAACCAAAAGGTGGTCTGAACTGAAGATGTTGGTCTCAAGTATCTGATAAAGTTCTGCATGCAAGAAGTCAATAAGCCCTAAAATGTGTTCTAACCTTATCACAAATTATAGGAAAAGACTTGTGGCAATCTTTGTCAGGGGTGTGCGCAAAGTATCAAGCCAGGGGTGCCAATAATTGTGGAACCTCTTTTTTTACTTTACTCATGTTGGAAAATAAAGCTTATGTCAGAATTTTGTTTCCAATTTAGTACAAACTTTACAAAAAATTTATTTGAATTTACCTAACATTTCTTGCCATTTTGCTTTCATGGCAAGGTGCACTCAAGCTGGACGACTACACAAATTTGTGCAAAACCTGATGATCCACTGAATTCAATTTTATTTGTATAGTACTTTTCACAGAAGACAGTCCCAAAGTCACTTTAGAGTAACAGAAGGTAAGAAATAATACCCGCCCTTAGCCCCCAAATAGCATGAAGCTACTCCCTTATTGGGAGAAAAATAACTCCTTGATGGGAAGAAATCTTGGAAGGAACCCAGGTATAGGGGGATTCCCATCCTCTGCTGGCTTATAGGTTCAGATGGTATCATTTGATGCATTACACTAGTAGGTAAACCAGAAAGTCCATATGGAGGGATGTAGTGTAAGTGCATAATTCTAACCAGGTGTGTTGGTATCGCTGCGGGCCGTCCACTAGACGCGGTAAAGTAGATTTGAAATTGCTATTTTGAACAGCGGAGGTTAGGGCTTGAGCTAGTTTGTTTTTATCGCTGTGTTAATCACTGAAACTGGTTGCATACCTGTGAAGTGATTGAACGTTTCTTTTAAATAGCACTGGAATTTGTCAGTAGATCAGCCTTGATTTGATATTCCTTGTAAGCGATTGTGGGCAATTGAAATAGGTGTGCTCAAAGCGCTCCGTCCCAGTTTGTTATGTTTCACCCCATCCCAGTCTGCCCTCTCCTTTGAAGACACTCCCTCCAACCTCAGCTACCCCCCGCTGACCCCCTGTGAGGACTTTGCGGTCACAGGGGGACTATGGAACTGCCACTCTGGAAGGCTGACTTCATCCCTGCATATGCCTCCCTCCAGTCCCTACCATTCCTTGCCCTAACTGAGACCTGGATCACACCTGACAACACTGCCACCCCCGCTTCCCTCTCCTTCTCCTTCTCCCACACTCCCCGGAAACTGTTCTCCATTTTCTCCTCTCCTCAGCACACCGCCTCCTCTACCTCAGTCCTCCTTTGCTGCTGATGACTTTGCTGATTTTTTCGATGAGAAGGTCACAGACATCCGCAGATCCTTTACAACCACCGCCCCCTTCTATGTGCCCCTCCCCCCATCTAGGCCCATCCCTTCCTTTTCCACTTTCTCTCCCCTTACAGACTGATGTTTCTCAACTCCTGCTCTCCCTCCATCATCCAGAACTACCGCCCAGTATCTCTTCTTCCTTTTCTATCTAAAACCATAGAATGAGCCGCTTCTAGTCAACTTTCTTCTTTCTTTTCTAATAACAACCTGCTAGACTCCCATCAGTCTGGCTTCAGATCTGGCCACTCGACAGAGACCACGCTCCTCTCCGTCAGTGAATCACTCCATGCCGCACGGGCAGCCTTCCTCTCCTCGGTCCTCATTCTTCTAGATCTCTCTGCTGCCTTCGACACTGTGGATCACTCCATCCTCCTGTCCTCCCTGTCAGCAACAGGGATCTGTGGCACAGCCCTGGACTGGATAGAGTCCTACCTCTCTGGTCGCTTCTTCCAGGTTGCCTGGGCTGGTACGGTATTGACACCTCAGCCCCTTGCCACAGGAGTTCCCCAGGGCTCAGTCCTAGGCCCGCTTCTTTTTTCTCTTTACACTCGTTCCCTTGGCCCTGTTATCACTGCACATGGTCTATGCTACCACTGCTATGCGGATGATACCCAACTCTTCATCTCATTCCCACCATCTGATACACAGGTTTCAGCCCGTATCTCTGCTTGCCTGAGTGACATCCAGAGCTGGATGGAGAACCACCATCTAAAGCTCAACCCAGGTAAGACTGAAATTATATTCATCCCTGCTATTACCTCTCCCCATCTGGATCTCTCCATTTCCCTAAGGGATACCACACTGATGCCATCACCCTGTGCAAGGAACCTCGCCATGGTGATGGACAGCAGACTGTCCCTCTCCGAGAACATTGCGGCAGTGACCCGGTCATGCAGGTTCTTCCTATACAACATACAGAGAATCTGCCCCTTTCTCACCCCCTACTCGACCCAGCTCCTGGTCTAAGCGATGGTTTTGTCTTGCCTGGACTACTGCAATTCCCTCTTGGCTGGCCTACCAGTGTCTGCCATCAGACCCCTCCAACTTATCCAGAATGCAGCAGTTTGTCTAGTCTTCAACCTTCTCAAATACTCACGTCACCCCCTGCTTACTTCCCTCCACTGGCTGCCTGTCATGGCTTGCATCAAACTCAAAACATGGTGCTGGTGCTAGCCTTCCAAGCAGTTAAGGGGTCTGCCCCAGCTTACTTCCAAAAAAATCAGACCCTACACCCCTGCCAGACCTGTTCGTTCAGCCTCCACAGGCCGCTTGGCACCTCCCCCTCTCCGAACTTCCACCTCACACTCACGACTACTGTCTGTTCTGGCTCCACGGTGGTGGAACAAACTCCCCTTTGAGGTCAGAACTGTAGAATCTCTTCCCATCTTCAAGCGCAAACTGAAGAAGCACCTCTTCAAGCAGCACCTCTCCCTGTCCCTCCCTACCTCTCTGTAAACCTTAATTGTTGTCTTTCTGTGATTTACTTGTGGATCAGGATGTTTTAGTTTGGCTAGGTAAGCAGTGTTTGGCTAGGTAAGGGGTTTGTTCATAATTGTGTGTTTTTTTTCTTTTCTTTTTTTTCTTTTTTTTTTAAACAAACAAAATTAAATAGGCCCTGGTCCTTATCTTTGTTGTGCAGGTAGCAGTACTTCCCTCTAGGGTCTTTCAGCGCACTTATCCAGAGCGACGTACAACAAAGTGCATACCTATAGCCAGTCAGTTTAGATAATATTCATGTTTGGTATTATTCTGATTGTTTCAGTGCGACTGGTGCAATGGTTTCAATTCTGCAACAGCAAACCTTGGAATCATAACAAACCAGGAACCAAGGAGACACTGTGTGGAGCTCTGCCCCAGTGAAAGCCATGTCCCTCAACCCCCCTGATCAAATCTTGTTTCCTGGGGAGGCCTGGCTCCAAATTCCAAATGGTTATAAACGCCAGATGGTTCATTGGTTCATTGCGGAACCATTTGAGTGGTCAACATCAAAGGCCTGATTTTGGATTTAAGGAGACCAAACCAAGCAATCAGGGAGGATGCAATCAGACTCCCGTGCACAACGTGCACATCTCTTCTATGTACAGGGTGTCTGTAGCCAGACCCCCGTATGTAGCTTTTATTACCAGGTATGACTTAAGACTCTGTAATTTGGTTTCCCTTGTAATACTTATGTATATTTTATTTGGAACTAGAGTGTAATTACATATATAACCTGCCTGGTAAAATAAATTAAAACTTAATCTGTGTGGTTTCGCTTATTGAACACTCACTGTTACACAGGGAATGCTGTGTTACCCCCTCAAACTGGTCTAGGGAGGATGTCAATTCACGCTTAATGTATCACGGCGTATCGCGCCTGTAGACCTCTGATGGTAAATCACTCGCCTCCGCGTGGTAGTTCATTCATGTCGAGAACAACCGTAGCTAATGTTAGTTTTCTTGGGTCCCTAGGCAGAGGATTGTTCAAGCGAGCCCGTTATGGTACAGGATTCCTGTAGCGATCAAGTCCAAATTATAAATAAGATATCGACCAAATGTGGATAACTAATCTAAATTATTATTCAAATGGAGTCAGATAAAACGAAAGTGAATGTGTTGGCCCCATTGTGGAGATTCTTGGTCAGCCCAGACCAGTAAAGAGCGCGAATACTGTCTTTGTATCGTGGTCCTCTCTCAGTTATGCGCATTTGTAAGTTCCCACTCAGCTCTGAATTTATGAACGATTCTAAAGAATTGCATCAAAATACATCTGGGTAGGGTAAAGATCTTCTCTGATTTCTCCATCTCACTAGGGGATACCACAGTGACCTCATCCCCTAGTGCAAGAAACCTTGGAGTGGTGATGGACAACAGGCTATCCAGGCTGTTCCCCCCCTGACCTGGACGGCAAACCGCAGTCGTCAAGGCATCCCTTACCGCGGTCGCAAAACCAAAAATATAATGAATCTCAACTTAGCAACCTGGAACGTATGAACTCTCTTGGATATGTTGGATGACGCTTCAAGACCCCACAGGCGCACCGCACTTGTTGCCCACGAGCTTGGCAAATACAACATCGACATTGCTGCCCTGAGCGAGACCCGTTTCTCAGGAGAGGACTCGCTCACAGAAGTTGGGAAAGGATACACCTTCTTCTGGAAGGGCCTTCCAGAAGACACCCGACGACTACACGGAGTTGGCTTTGCCATAAAAACCAAACTCCTTCGTAACATCCCAGAATCACCCCAGGGAATCAGCGAAAGACTAATGACCTGGCGCATTCCACTCGCCAAGGGCCGCTTTGCTACCCTCATTAGTGCATACGCACCAACCCTGGTTGCAGACGATGGTTTAAAGGATGCATTTTATGAGGTCCTAGACAGTATACTGTCAAAAACACCTTCCTCCGACAAAATCATCCTTATGGGAGACTTCAATGCCAGAGTGGGCACCGACAATCTACTCTGGCAAGGAATTATTGGAAAACATGGCATAGGCAACTCAAACAGCAATGGCCTAAGGCTTCTCTCACTCTGTGCTGAACATCAATTGATCATCACCAATACCATATTCCAGCTGAAAAACAAGCATAAAACATCATGGATGCACCCACGATCTAAACACTGGCATCTACTCGACTACATAATCACTCGTCAACAGGACCAGCATGACGTGTCCAAAACTCAGGCCATGCATGCATCCAGTCCCCTGATGCCCTGGCGAGTTACCGCTGGAAACTCTATGGTCTCTCCACCCTCCAAGCTAGCAACCCCTGCAGCAACACCCTCAACATTGAGCGTGCCTGGGCTAACCTCAGCTCAGCCATACACACAGCTGCATCTGAATCACTAGGCCTCGCCAAAAAACACCATCAGGACTGGTTTGACAGCAACTGAAAAAAAAAAAAAAGCTGAAATTCAACATCTCTTGGAAGCAAAACGTAAGGCTTATACTTCCTATATCTCAAACCCACAGTCCTCCTCCCTCCTCTCACGGTGGAAAGCCATCCGTGCGGAGATGGCTTTCCGAACCATGGAGAATGAATGGTGGCTCAAAAAGGCTCATGAGATCCAAGCCTTTGCAGACTCTAATAACACACACGCCTTCTACCAAGCAGTCAAGTCACTCTATGGACCACAAAGACATGCCATCTCCCCAGTAAGGTCCACTGATGGCTCAACACTTTATAGGGACAAAAAACTTGAATTATTGAAGGCTGGGCCAAACACTTCAAATGGCCTCCTTAACCAACAAAACCCCTCAGACCACTCTATCATATCCAAACTTCCAAATCTCCCACCAGTACAAGAACTGGATGATCCGCCCACCTTCTCTGAGGTCCTTGCAGCAGTAAGAGGCCTCAAAAACAATAAAAGTGCTGGCCCCGATGAGCTCCCTGCCGAGTTCCTAAAGAAAGGTGGCTACTTCCTCACATCTAACCTACACAAACTCATACAAGCAATATGGTCTCAAGAAACTGTCCCCCAAACCTGGAAAGACGCAAACAATCACAATCCATAAAAAGAAAGGAGATAAAGCCATCTGTGGGAACAGCCGTGGCATTTCGCTCCGGTCTGTGGCTGGGAAGGTGCTAGCACGGGTCATGCTGTTCCCCTTGACCCAGCACATCACAGAAAACATTCTTCCTGAAACCCAATGTGAATTCAGGAAAAGCCGTAGCACTAGTGACATGATCTTCATCGCTATGCAGATCCGAGAGAAGGCTAGAGAGCAAAATCAAGACCTGTACATTGCTTTCCTGGACCTAGCCAAAGCCTTCGACACAGTTGACCGGCAGGCACTCTGGAGTATCCTCACAAAGTTTGGGGTCCCACCCAAATTTTTGAGTATCCTTCAACAGCTACACTCTGGCATGCAAGTCTGTGTGTTAATCGGTGGACAAAAATCCCCACCCTTCCCCTTTCAGGTAGGGGTAAAGCAAGGTTGTGTACTTGCTCCAGTGATTTTCAACCTCTTTCTGGCAGCAGTAACTCTCCTTGCGCATAAGTCTCTCCAAGCCGATGGTGATGGGATCCAGCTTCAGTTCCGCCTTGACGGCAACCTTTTCAACCTCCGCCGTCTACAAGCCTTCACCAAGACTACAACCATCACTATACACGAGCTACAATATGCAGATGACTGTGCCCTCATCGCTCACACCCCTGCCGCAATGCAACATGCACTGGACACAATAACAGAAATTTACTGTGCTGTTGGCCTTCAAATCAACACCCAAAAGACGGAAATTATTGTCCAGTCTGCAGCTCCTGTACCCACCCCCCCAGTGTTCAATATCCACGGTTCACCACTAAAAGTGGTCCACCAATTCTGCTACCTCGGCAGCATCCTTGCATCAAACTGCCAAATTGACAATGACATCCAAGCACGAATCAATCGTGCTTCATCTTCCTATGGCAGGCTGCGCTCTCGGGTCTTTGAGAACAACAACCTAAAGTTACCAACTAAGGTAGCAGTCTACCAAGCAGTCTGTGTTTCCACCTTACTGTACGGTGCTGATGCATGGACCCCCTACCGACGTCACATACGCCAACTGGAGGCATTTAATATAAAGTGCCTCCAGCGGATCCTAAAAGTCACATGGCAGGACCGAATACCCCATACAACCATCCTTCAACGCACCCAGACAATCAGTGTGAAAGCAGCCTTAGTACAGCGCCAACTCCGCTGGGTCGGGCATGTAATTAGGATGCCTGAACATCGCCTCCCAAGACAAACCCTGTATGGACAGCTCCTGGGAGCCAGCAGGAACCCTGGAGGACAAAAACAGAGGTTCAAAGATCATCAAGGACATGCTCAAGAAATGCGGAATAAAGCCAGGGGATCTTGAAGCAACTGCTATGGACCGCCATGTCTGGACTACCTCTGTGAAGTCTGGCGTCGCCCTACTAGAATCAAAACGCACATTCCAGAGAGAAGTACAACGACAGCGCAGGGATCACCATGCGCAACAACCCCTAGCATCACTAGACTCAGCCCTCACGTGCCCTAGCTGTGGCAGGGCATGTGGATCGAGGATTGGGCTTCATAGCCATCTTCAATGGCACTGCCGTCAGCAGCGGTAGCCACAACACTCCACCACTCACCCCAAGGAAGTGACGTCATCTTCGGCAACGATGGTCAGCAGCAAGCAAGCAAGCCTTCTCCAAGAACATCGCTACGGTGACCCGGGTGTGCAGGTTCTTCCTGTACAACATCCGGAGAATCCGACCCTCTCTCACCACCTACTCCACTCAGCTCCTTGTTCAAGCAATGGTCATGTCCCTTCTGGACTATTGCAATTCTCTGCTGGCTGGCCTTCCAGCATCTGCCATCAGACCCCTACAACTCATCCAGAATGCTGCAGCCCGTCTGGTTTTCAATGTTCCCAGACATTCACATGTCACCCCCTTGCTCAGCAACCTCCACTGGCTGCCTGTTATGGCTCGCATCAAATTTAAAACTTTGGTGCTCGCATACCAGTCAGTTAAAGGATCAGCCCCTATATATATATTCAATCCCTTATCAAGACCTATACACCAACAAGACCCCTCCGTTCTGCCACTTCGTGCTGTCTGGCGCCTCCCCCTCGCCACACCTGCACCTCACACTCACAACTGCTGTCTGTCCTGGTCCCACGGTGGTGGAATGACCTCCCGGTGGACGTCAGAACGGCAGAGTCTCTGACCTCCTTCAAGCGCAGACTGAAGACCCATCTCTTCAGGCTACACCTTTCCCTCCGCCACTCACAATCACCGTGATTAGCCTTAGACTGTAATGGCACTTATGTATAGATATCGTTACTTGTATAGGTATTGTTGTTTTTATTGGCTGTTGTATTCTAGCTGCCAACTGTGGTGTGCTAGTTTGAAAGTTGATTGTACTCTTCAAGGGTTCTGAATTTCTGTGTTTACACTAGGACTCGAAACTGTACTGTCCTCTCAGGTCCACTTTTGCACGTGTTCTTGTTTGATTTGCACTTTGTTGTACGTCGCTCTGGATAAGAGCGTCTGCTAAATGCCACATAATGTAATGTCATGTAAAAAGAGGCATCTGTTGATGTAACCGTCATATTTCCAAACAACGCATTTCCTGTGTGCATCGCAACTTGAATATTCTGAATATTCAGGAATGCGCGTTTGTAAATTCCAACACACCGGTGATGCGTTTTCATCCTACACGGCCATCTGGAGTGCAACTGAGTCCGGCACACACCCATACTCCACTGGAGTATCCCATGCAAGGTAAACAAGGCATGTTTCTTTAATTTAAAGAAAATAGGTTAAATAACTGCTCCATTGATGGATCAAGGGTTTTCAGAGGACTTTTGATTACATAGGGTGTTGGTGATTTAACGTTGGTGCGCGCTTGTTTGGCCTTGATGTATGAAACTTATCCCTTGTCTGTTTAAGCGTTTATTGTTGTGGTTGTTGTTTAACGTTTAATGTATAAGTGTTTCGTACTTGTGTCTGGTATACCGTTTTGTTAAAAATAGCTTATGCATTTTTTGGCATTAACTTTGGTAGTTGTGTTGTTTAGTTTAGAGTCCTAATAATACAAAGGAGTGCTAACATTAAGTCGTGCTAATTGTGCATCCTAGCTTAAAAACGGTAATCTGTGTGCGATTCTGTGAGTGACACGCGAATAGCCTTTGAGAAGTTGAAGTTTGAGTTGTCAGTAATTTTAATTTTGTAACTGAAATCATGTTTGGGGAAACGTGATAAGAGGCAGGTTCCCACTTCTGAGAAAGGCGGAAAGGCCGTACCTGACGTTACCAGTGACTCCCTTATCAAAGATACAAAAGGTTTTATATATTCACATTTGAAATTGGAGGACATGGAAAGGTATATTGAAAATAAGTATGGTTTTCAAGTTGACGAAGATAAGGTGTGGAGTTTGGATAATATAAAGAAAGCGTACGGGAAATTACTACGCATGTCAGATAAACGTAAACTTCCCCTCACTGTGCTTATTGTTAGTCATATGCAAAGGCGGAATTAAATGAATGCCAAGGTTGAAACCAACCGCCTCCTTGACATTGAGAGAGAGAAAATAAAAAATCTAGCCGAGGAACTAAAAAGTGCCAGAGCAAAGAGGGCTAAGAAAGACGCCAAAATTAGTGCATTAAAAGAACAGATTAAACATTTGCAGAATGTTCAGTCATTGGCTCCTGAGAGTGGGGTGTTCACCGGGTCAGTTCAGCCTTCTGCTCCGCCTCGTTATGAAGATAGGAAATCTGTCATTTAGCTCGTAATGAGTGGACTAGCAGTGATAGTGACAATGAAAACTCCGACAATGACATGGCACCAGTAGCGCCACACTTAAGAGCTTTAACACAGTGTGCATTAGTGTTCTGCAGTGGGTTGGTAGCATTTTCTCCGGGATTAGTTAAGTATCATTTGTTTGTTTGCGGTTTCTAATTCAGTATAGTTGTCATTATAGTGTTCTGCTGGGTATTTCTTTGTTTGTTTGTTAGCTAATACAAGTGGTGTTTATTTAGATTAGTGAAACGGGGTTTGGTTTGTTTCTCTCAGGTGAGCTAGGCTATTGAGTTAGGCTATTGTTTTTATTGGCTGGCAGGCCACAGCTTTTGTTGTAGGAGGAGCCAATAGTTTACCCTGCTTAGGGTATAATTACTGGCACACCTGAACTCACTTCAGTGTGCATTAGTGTTCTGCAGTGGGTTGGTAGCATTTTCTGTATTCAGCGTCAGTGTTATTTAAGCAGTTGTGTAGCGCACCAGCGGCAGCCTCGGCTACTTGCCTCGGCATACGAAGTCACAGGCATACAAAGTCGAGGGTGTCTATCTGCGGGTGTCCATCGAGGCTGTCAGAGCCTGATGAGTGATTTTGTTTTCGCTGCCTGCCCTCATTTCACTACGTTTTATTCCTTTGGCCTTCCCAGTTCCCTCCATGTGTTTCCTCTCCCCAGGTCCCAGTCTGGTAGGAGGTTCGCCTCCTGCCAACATGGGCAGAATATTTCAAACCTCATCTTCCCTCCCAGATCCGCTGGTATTGATCTCTGTGTGGCCGGCGGCCTCTGGAAGTGCCAGTCCGCCGTCCAGAAAGCAGACTTCATATCTGCCTATGCTTCCTCCAGCTAAATCTTCCTTCTTTCACTCGAAAATTAACGCGCCCACCTCTAATCCCCGCAAACTGTTTAACCTTCTCCTCTCTTCTGCTCTCATTGCTGTCTGGGATGGGTGTCACAGGGTCTGCACTCACTTGGTTTTCCTCCTACCTCTCTGGTCGCTCCTACCAGGTGACTTGGAGGGGCTCGGTCTCTGACCCTCACCCCCTACAAAGTCCCGCAGGGCTCAGTTCTTGGGCCTCTCCTCTTCTCGCTATACACTATGGGTCTCATTCATGTGTTGGGGCCAACGTAAGAACTTTTTGAAACAGGGAAACGCCTTTGTCCACGCCATTGATGACGCAATCAACGCCGCCTCCCACTGTAATTTAATGGAAATTTAGCCAATACAGTAACAGCCGGAAATACGCAACTGCTGGACCTCACAAAAGCCTCAGGCGCGAATTTCACTGCCTCTTTCTAACCTACGGCTATCCCATGCTGTTCGTTCCAAAAGAGACTCCCATCTAATTAATTTTAAGAACACTCCCTTTGTGTCTGAACCCTTGATCACGGTTCTATTCATTGGGCCTGCTAGTTCTGAAATTATACACATCCGAATACTTGCAAGGACCCGATATTTTATCGGAGATCGCACATACATTGTGCGGTTTTAATCAACTTTGGAGCTAGAAGACGACCGGCTTCTCTTCCTCCTCCAACCACGCGTGAGACGACGACGCCTTCCCCTGGTTAGGCCAGAGACGGATTTCCCTGGTCCCGCCAGAGACGCCCTTCCCCCGGGACAACGGTACCTGGGCAGCGTTAATTCCCTGGAGCATCACAGATTCTCCAAGCAAGAAACTTTGCCTGCTGACGACGGTCAGCTGTTTGAGACTGGTCGAATATCATCAGATATTCGCCCCCAAGTAAGGCTGCGCATCTGGGCATTAGTTTTGTTAATGTTATATACATTGTATCGTTAGATTAACTTTATGTAACTTTGTTAAATTGTTTCTCGTTTACAACTTCCACATGATCATCCAATTACATTGTTCTCTCGCTCTCTCTCTCCTCCGTACAAATAACCCTCCGGGCTTATAGTCAGTGGATTGTAAGTTTATAAATTAATTTAATCAAGCACCGCAAACTCGCGGAAACGCTTCCCAAAGCGCAAGTACTCTTGTTGCGGTGATTTCATTAATTTGTCTCCTGACCACCCAAATTTTAGCTAGGTGTACGCGCCATTACGCGCTAGAACCATAGGTCCACCATTATAAGGCCCTACCTACATTCTCCACCAATTCCTTCCCCCATCCTCTTCGCCCGCTACGTGTACCCACGTGCACGCGCTCTTTCCCTCTTCCTTTGTCTCCTTCCCTCGCTTTCTCGACGCGGGCATACGTGTACGCGCATTCCTTTGTCCTCCATCTTTCTTCCCACTTCAATGCGTTACTTTTCCGTCACCCTTCTTATTTAGCTGTGTTTATATGTTTCTTGTGTTCAATAAATACCCCTTTATTGTAACCGGTTGTCCGTCAATGTTTTTCCAACACTAAATCAAGCCAACTAGCTATTTAAGAACTACTTATATGAGTTCGAATTTTATAAGTAGCCTTATAAGTGGTTGTTGAATTCATAGTATTAATTCAACGGTATGACTGTTGAATGATTTATTAAATCATTACCATTGAGTTCGTTATTAATAACGTAGCTAAATTTAATAATTAAACGAGACTGATTACTAAATACGATATTACCCTTCGGAACCTACACATGAAACGTTAGTAAATCTATGTGCAGATTTGCACATAAACGTCCACGCTACTAAAAACCTACTCTGGATTCATGAACGCCGCGGGAAACTCAGATCTGATCGTAAACTCGTGTGTATGATCATGAATGCCAATCCATCGTAAAGTGAAAGCACGCTCCCGGTAATCAGCAATTAGCATAAATCCCCGCCCATGAATAGACAATAATTACCATATAAGGAGGTGTAGACGCATCCAGTCGACCTGTCAGTCATCATGGCGCAAACAAAGAGAGAGAAAGGAAAAAAAACTTTTCTGAAGCGGATATCGAAATCATTTTGGGTGAAGTGGAGTCAAGAAAAAATACTTTATTTTCCTCTGTCAGTAGTGGTGTTGTGACAGGGACAGGCAAAGCGAAGGCCTGGAAGGAGGTGACAGATGCTGTTAATGTTGCCTCTGTAGACAATAGAACCATATCCGAGGTGAAACGTAAATGGTTTGACATGAAACTGGAGGCAAAGAAACGCATAAGCGCACAAAAAACATGCATCAGCCACAGGAGGAGGCTCACAGGCACAAATATCACCTGCTGACGAGCGCATCACTGGCATTATTGGGGAGACCTCTCTGTCAGGAATTATACCTGACGGAGACACCGACATGCCTCCACTGGAGACAACATCAAACCCAGATGGTAAGGTGATAATTGTTGTATCATAATACATTCTGAAAACCATCACTGATAGCTTAGTGGTTAGTATAGTTTAACCTAGGTCAGTGTCGGAATGTAGAGCTATTTAACATTCATTTCAAGAAAGGATATGGATAACATATAGCCCACTGCAGTTTTGTATGCATCATCTTCAAATTATTTGAATCTTAATAGCCTAAAGCTGTTTTATACTGTACAGCTCCAAATAAGTCAGTCTGCAGCCAACGTAAAATAAACATTTTTAAAATAAGATTTATTAAAGGTTTCTTTCAAATGAAAAAAGAGCCACACAAAACGAAAAAAAACAAACGTCTCATATTTCTAGCTGGCGAGTGCAATTGTATAGGCAGGCTATATTCTTACCAATGAGCCAGCCATTCCTCACAGCTCCATCCTCCAAACGTGTGCCAACTGCGCTATTACGCAGGATAAATGCATCATGCGTCCCACCAGGCCACCGTGGCACAACGTTTAACAGCACACACTGCCTCACAGATCAGTTGCACATTAACGGAATGAAAGTTTTTCCGGTTTATGTAAGCAAATGTGTCACCAGATGGAGCCTTGATGCGTACGTGTGTGCAGTGTATGGCACCGATGACACCTGGCATGTTTGCAATTGCACTGAATCCCTGCATCACTTCTACCTGCCGTTATGCGTTATAGGGAAATGTGATGTACTCTGGCACTAGTTAAAATACCATTGAGCACAGCAGGGAGGATGCGGCTCATAGTTGGTTGCGAAATGCCGGACCTGTCACCTATCTCACTCTGGAAGGTCCCTGTGGCTAGAAAACCAAGCACAGATAGTACCTGTAGATGTGCAGGGATGGCATGGCTGCGCCTTGTCAGATTAGGCTCCAAAATGTTGCATAAATGCAACAGAATTGGTCTTGGTAGTCAGAAACGACTAATCAACCATTCATCACTCTCAGCCAACATATCTGCCCGATCCCTGAAATACCTCTCTCTCCAGCGTCTTAATTGCGCCAAATCATGCAAGAGCGCAAGGTCAGCCATTGTTACCATTAACTAAGACTGAAGGCCTTTTATATTGTGGGAAGTTTAATTAGAATTGACTCCACCCGAGTGACCCAGATATGGTAATTGTTTATATCCTTTTTGTGATTATCCTATTATTGGCCTATATTCTTATAAATATATATATTTTTTAATTATCATTCAACATGTAGAAAGAATGTGTAATCTATTGAGTCGATTTACATAGATAATTCACAATCATGAACCTAATCTGGATCTTAAACCTGCTAATTGCCAACTAATTTAACTAAATGTTATATTTAATTGTTTGTCATGTTCATATCACATGTTTCAAAGGCATCTGCGTATTGTTTACATAAGAGCGCAATATGAAGTAAAATGTAAATTTCCAATAGTGACAAGCATTATTTATGTGCATTCTTGAATTTACACAAGCACTACGCGTGGTCAGCAGCAGGTGTAGATTTTGTTAGTAGCTACGAAAAGATCGGAGCTACTGAAATATTGATGAATGCCAAAAACCCGTAAATTCCCCTCTACTTCCATTTTACACAAAAATTCGTTCTGCTCACGTTTCATGAATGAGACCCTATGTCTCTTGGTTCTGTTCTCTTCCCATGGCTTTTCTTATTCTTACGCTGATGACACCCAACTTTTTATTTCCTTCCCCCCCGACACCCAAGTCACCACACAGATCTCTGCCTGCTTGGCTGATGATATCTCTGCGTGGATGACTTCCCATCACCTGAAGCTCAACCTTGCCAAAACTGAGCTTCTCTACATCCTTGCTAAGTCAATCGACCTCTCACTGACTGTTGAGGACTTTGTAGTTTCCTCCTCCCGTACGGCAAAGAATCTTGGGGTGACTAACTGCCTCACCCTGGCTCCACAAATATCCTCCACTGCCAGAACCTGCAGGATCTTTCTGTATAATATACGCTATATCCGTCATTGCTGGTCTCCCAGCGTGTGCCATCAAGCCCCTCCAGCTGGTCCAGAACACTGCAGCCTGCCTGATCACCAGTCAGCCCAGGTCGGCTCATGTCACCCCGCTTCTCATTGGCCTCCACTGGCTTCCTATTGCCGCACGCATCCATTTCAAGGCCCTAGTTTTGGCATTTCAGGCTGCTAAGGGGACTGCCCCACCTTACATACAGTCCTTGATCGCTAGACCACTCCGGTCTGCCAGCTCTGGTCGCCTTATGGTTCTGTAGGAGGGAGGCGAAGTGTGACTGCCATCTGTGAGGAGCCTGTGAGCTGGGGGGTTGACTCTGCCATTTGTGAGGTGGGGGTTCTGGTGTGTGTCAAAAGGGACAAAGGACAATGCTGTTTGTAGTACCTTTTGACGAGTTCCAGACCAGTGACGCCAAGAAGATAAGGGATAGATATATGGTGGGTGGATGAGCAGTTCCCGGGCAATTAGGCCATGAGGGCCATTAAAACTCCTGGAAAAAGAATGTGCCTAAAATCTTATGACCCCACACCTGGTCACTTCCAGGGGGAAAGACTCCGGGCAGTACCACAGTGGCCTCCTTTGGGCACTGCTGTCATTACCCCAGGGACTACTCTCTTGGAGGAAAACCAAAGAACTGTTGTTGAGATGGTCAATAGACCCGGTACAATATTGTAAACATTGCCCATGTGATCCTTGTTGTATTGCAATATGCCCATTGTAGTAATAACATGAATTACATGTAAAATGGATACACAGGAGGGAGGTTTCATGATAACTGCACCATAACAAAACATTAGGATAATCTGTTTGGTATGGATGTGATCCAGTAAAATCAAGGAATCAGATGAGATACATTTCATACCAAATGGATTTTAATAAACCATAGTTTCAATAACTCAAGGGAAAACCTACACGTCCTCTCTTGGTAATCATCTAATTTTCCCTACGCAACAACCCCCAACGGTGGGGGTCTAAATTCCAGATTCGACAACCCCACCAGGCTAATTTATGGCACTGCCGCCTGGATCAAACACATGATTTGGCATAAAAGCCAGGGAGACGAGCCTATCAGGGAAGATCGCACTCGACTTCCCACACTGTGCATACTTTGTATATGTGTGTAGCGAAAGCAGGCTGGGTAAGACTATGTCACTCTATTCTTTTTATCTTCAATTTGTCTTTTCGTAATTGACTGTGTAATTCTACGCTAACTGCCTACCCGTCTGCAAATAAACTATTTTGTTTGTAACTTGCGTGATCTCCATGACTCTAATTCATCTTGTACCTTTTCAGCCTAAATTACAACTGAATATTGAGGGGGACAATGGGGACCAAGGACTGACCGATCGGCAGTCCCTTGGTACAGGTGATAGTTCTAAGCTGTGAGGCCAGCAAGTTTCTGCCAACGTAAAGGGTCGGCTATGCACGGCTCTTGTGATTTGACGCGAAGGGAACCCCTGGGCGTTACGGCGCTGGTTCCTGTCAAATTATCTCTAAGGAGCCCAGTTAATGCTACGCCGACCTGGGCTCGCAACTATCATGACTGTGTTGCATGTATTGTGTTGACTGGACCCTCAGCCTCTGAGTTCTACACCGAACTGAGATATTCAGCAATAATGTTAATCGCGAGAACATATATTGAGTAATGGTGGCGCAGGTACGAGTCGAGTGTAATCACTCCCGAGGTTCGCGTAAATTTCAAACCCAAATTTCTAAATTATATATCTTAAATGGAGTCAGATAAACGAGTGGAACGAGAGTAACCACTAAGCTTTCAATACGGCCCCGTTTACGAACGGAGAATATTAGGAATTTTACTGATCTGTTTCAGGCCAGTTGTAAGCGGGATATAGGGCAGGTCAATCCATATCCGACCCGTGACAACAGACCCAGTATATTCCTAAACATAATTGTGCTCTGTTTGTGTGCGGAGGATGATAATTAAAATCTTTCATTCAACAGCCAGGAAAGAACACGTCGTCCCTTCACCTCCAGCTATTCCCTCATAGGTCTAGCTGTGCAGGTTCTACAGTTCCCTCTCTACATGCACCTGGCGGTTGAGCTGCACGTTCACGCCTGTTTTCCGTTCTGGTTCCTCAGTGGTGGAATGACTTGCCTACCACTGTCAAGACAGCAGAATCCCTGCCCCTATTTCGACGCAGACTCAAAACAAGTGCACTTATGATGACGACTATATGTTATATAGAACATATGACTATATAGAACAGCATTCCATGTGTATTTTCCTAGTTCTGGATGTGATGCTTTGACTTGTGGTAGAACCTATGCACTTGTAAGTCGCTTTGGATTAAAAGCGTCTGCCAAATGACAAAAATGTAAATGTAACAAAGACGTATAGCAGGTGACATTCGGTTCAGTCACAAACCAACCAAACCCCAAAACATTGACAAGTGGTCACAGGATTTAAAACATCCGCGTGTGGCCGGCATGGACACCTGGGCTAAAATTAATAATTTGAAAACAATTTATTGTCTACATCCGTATGACGGTGTACAGCTGATGGCAACGGTGATAACCCCCACAGAGGTTAACAAACTTAATTTGTCTGTTACTATTGTGTTGGAAGGTAATGGTCAAAATCTTGCTAAAGGATGGGAGGTAATTGAGGAATTTATACGGAAAGCTACAAATGGATCTACGAATTGAGGAAAAGTGGCCGCCTGTATTCAAAAGACTGGCAAGTCGGTTGATGTTTTTTCTGAACGTTTTTCTGAAACCTTTTTAAAGCATTCAGGAATTAAGGAAATAAAACGCGACGATTGTTCCTCCAGTATAAATGGTCCTCTGAAAACGACTTATGCAAACATTGTTGCCAGAAATGAGATCCGCCACCAAGCTGGCAAGATGAAACCATTACATTTGATCAGCTATTATCGGCAGCTAGAAGGGTAGAATTGGAAACGGAATGCAAGATCCGTGTTTTGAATAGTTATGGACATAATCACGCACATGGTAGACGCAACAATAACTGTCGTAATTGTGGGAAACCTGGACATTTTTGGAGACAGTGCAGGGCACCAAAGCGACACAGAAATGATGCCCCCTCCACACGTAATTATGCAGAAGGGGATACAAACACACTGTTTTACCGGCTTCATATGCGAAGTATAATACATTGCGGTTAACAGACTGTGTACAACGATGCTATGGCGCAAGGGGGCAGCCTGTGACTTTGCGACAGACACAACCTGTGCCCATTTCAGTAGGGCCTGCAGAGATAACGGCTAATCTATTGGTTGGAGAAGCGTGTCAGCCCTTACTGGACATGGCTGTTCTATTGAAGTTAAACTCGAGTCTTGAATTTTCTGACGGTAAAGTCATGTGGAATTTAAAACGCCTACAAAAAGCAGATGTAGCTAAACACCCAATTTGGGCGGAAAGTAAAAACGACTGGTCTTCTTGATATGGAACCAGTGTTATTCACCGGGACATTTCCCGCAAACACGCGACCCCATTAGCAGGGAGGCAATCGATGGCATTAGACCTACAATTAAAGAACGTCATATTTTGGTCAAAACTCAGAGTTGTTCAAATAGTCCTTTGTGGCCCGTGAAGAAAGCAAATAGTAGCTGGCGTTTGACTGTTGATTTCAGAGAGGCAAATAACACAATTGACAAGCTGACACCTTTGGTAGCAGATCCCTCCACGATATTCAACTTTTACAGTGATTGATATGGTCAATGCATACTGGACCATACTTTTAGCTACAGATTGGTGAAAGCTCAGGAGAACGTACTCACTACCTGGAACCACAAATAAAGAGCTGAACTTGTCTTACACCCTCGAATTTCGAGTAACAACTCTTTCTTTCCTGAAAACGCGACTCGAATTACCAGCAGCGAACAAGTCATAATTCAGAAGAAACAAGAAGTTCTTCACCAGGTAAGACGGAGGTTGTGCTCGGGGTATTCTAGCTGCCAACTGTGGCATGCTAGTTTAGAAGTTGATATAAATCGGAACCCTTGAAGAATACATCTGTATGGTTACACTAGGCCTCGGAACTGTACTGTCCTCTCCGGTCCTCTTCGCACTTGTACTTGTGTTTGTCTTTGATCTGCACCTCTTTTTACGTCGCTCTGGATAAGAGCATCTGCTAAATGCCTTGCAATGTACATACAATCCGTAATCACTCCCCAACTCCTCAGCAAGACCACTTTGGTCTGCCAGCTCTGGTTGCCTTGTGGTTCCTTCACTACGAGCACCTGGCAGTCGAGCTGCATGTTCACACCCGTTTTCCGTTCTGGTTCCTCAGTGGTGGAATGACTTGCCTACCACTGTCAGGGGGAGGGGATTCTGCAGAGAGAATCCCTGTCTGAGGGTATAGTTGTACAATTAACTAGTGCAGACCTTGATTTGGATGTTTTTGAGCATAGTTGAAAACGTGGTTGAGCAATTTTGATATCTTGGCTGATGACACATTTTGTTCTGGTGGCGCACATTAAAAACCTGAACGGTGGTGTGGGAGCCCGCCGAAAATCATAATGTCAAGGGGCAGATACAGGTGTATTTCCTGGAATGTATCCAGAGAAGGACCCAAAAAAATGACAGGAAGTGGGGAACACCACAGCAGGAAAAGCTCTTCTGGTTCAGACTTCTCATGGAGACAATTCAGCAAGCCTTCTATCATCCTCACAGGAAGGTTGCAGTGGATGAAAGAACGGTAGCAACTAAAGCAAACACTGGTATGCAACAGTATATGAAAGAAAAGCCAAAGTTGGGTTTCAATTTGTTTGTGCCGTGTGACTCGAGCAATGAATATACTATGGACTTTGAAGTGTATCACTTGTGAATCGGCATACTTGGGTTCTGGATATAATGTGTACATGGACAATTTCTATACAAGCCCAAAGCTCTTCAGGGACTTGGACAAAACACTGGTGCTTGCGGGACATAGGAACAGGAAGGACTGTCTGTAATGCTCCAAGTCAAGGAGCTTTGAGGTGGATAGGGGATGGTCTTCTGGAGTTTGTGAAGTGGATAGACACACAAGGTGTCTGTCCATTCCACAATCCATGCAGCCTTCACTGGGGACACAATTCAACGGAGGGTAAAGGAAGACGGTTATTGGATTTCCAAGAACTTCCCATGCCCCCTGCCATCAATTACAATGCACACATGGGGGGTGTTGCATTAATTACCATGCATTACTTGTAATGTAAAATGTTACACTTCCAAGGCATTTAGCAGACTCTTACTCCAGAGCAACGTACAATGAAGTGCAGATCAAAAAGGACAGTACGGTTCTGAGTCCTAGCGTGATTATACAGATACAATCAGAACCCTTGAAGAATACATCAACTTACAAACTAGCATACGGTTGGCAGCTAGAATACAGAGTACAATACAATAGCGAATACAAAACAAACTATAACTAAGTACCATTATAGTCTCTGGCATATACAAGGCTAATCATGGCAGTGAGGTAGGGAGGGAAAGGTGCAGCCTGGAGAGGGGAGTGTTTGAAAGAGGTCAGAGACTCTGCCATTCTGACATTCACAGGGAGGTCATTCCACCACCTTGGGGCCAGGACAGTCGGGACATAGAACCCTGCATGCTCCATGTTTACCTAATGCGTTTGTATGGCCATGTAAGCTTTTCAAATCTTATGATCCTACAGCCTAGATGTCAACCATGTGGCTTGCTGCTACCCAACTGTTGAACTTCTCCGGCCAACCTACCCACTTGACCAGAACCAGCCTTTTCCCCCTCTGCTTCTTCTCCGCAACCTTTTCAACCTTAATTGTCCCATCTTAATCCACGGTAATCTTCTGCGATTCCTCCTCATAAAATGTATTGTCAATGTTTTCACAATCATAATCCCTCAATTTATATACGGGTGGAATTCTGTAGACCCGTTCAGCAACTGAAATATTTGTATATAGTTTGAGTTTCCAAAGTGCGTGGGAAGTTTGCAAAAGGCCATCACCCTCCTCAAGCTTCAACTTCAGCTTTACCTTTTTGGAAAAACACTAACACTTAAGTGTTAGTATCATTTACATCAGGCTTCATTTTAATTGTACTGTGGTAACTTATTGTATGACTATATCTTGTACATTGTCTATATAGCGCCTTGTGTTATGCGCTGTGAAGTAACACTATATTCTTGTTTTATGGTCCTGTTAAACTGCTCAACCACTGAAGCCTTCACATTACCTGTGGCAAAATGTGTTGCTTCATCAGCTTTTGGAAACCCTTGTTGAAAACTTATGTACCTTTAGTCTAATTTTTAGGACATCGGTGCTAGAATGTCTTGGAAGTCCCTAGTCACCACGGTACAGCTCTTGTTCTTGAAGGCAAATCCAAGCATTTTGACCATCTACACGTTAACATTTCACATTTACATTATGTTCAGAAACTTGTTGACTAAAATCGATCTGCCATTGTGAGTCGATGTTACTCACAAAAATCCTGTTTCTTCTGAAATTAACTGACAGGTTTATGTAAAGTGTAGGCATCTTCCCCGACAACCATTCCGTAACTTTTTGACAGCTTCAGTCCTACCGTTTCAAAACAGACCTCTTTGCAGCCATTCTTTCCCCTCATAAGAGCTGGGATTTTCTGGGGCATAATATAGCCTTCAGATACTTCTCTGCATCCATCCTTACAGCTAAGGTAAGGACAAGATGTGCACAGGGTTTGGTCTCAGCCCAAACACTTTTGAGTGCCTTGGAGTGTAGGTCTGCCAGCCATGGTGTCTTGACTTTGCTCACCAATTGGTCAGTGGTAGTGGTATTGAAACTAGAGCGCCTCAGGTTCAAAAATAGACAACCGTGTCTCCTCTGGCTGTGGTGGTCATATCCACACCCCAGACATTCGCCTCTCAGCTGGTTTTCAATAACTAACCAGGATCATCTTCAGGACTTTAACCACAGGTGTTGTAAGGCAGTCAACTTCATGTGGCTGCTCTGGCAGTGGTTGGTCACGCTTGTTGCAGCCAGTTGTATTGTACAGCTCGCCATCTTCAACAGCACCATGCTCAGTTGTAAAGGCCATCTCTATTTTCATTGTTGAGCCATGGTTCTGAAACGGCAGTTTAATTATTCACCAGCTGCTCAGAGTCCCACAATTCTGCATTACCTGAACCCTGTAGGCTGACTGGCCATGCCTGAAAGAAAGCATCAGCCTATGAGGGGTGTGTGGGCTTGACTTATTTCACTATAGCGTTAAGATAAAACCTCTTTAGAATGTTAAAGGCGTTGTATTTAATAAAATAAAAATAATTGTTCACAACATACAATACACAACTCTTTGTAATATACAGGACCTAAATACCACAATACAATGTTTTTACATTTAACTTCATTTAATGAAACAAGACTGATTATAAAATATGGTCTTCTTCATCCTCAGTGTTGTATTGTGATCAATTTCCATTAACTTCTTAACTTTCAGAGTCAAAGGATCTCAAGATGGAAATCTTCAAAAATATCATCAGCTTGTTCAAGCACTTTGTTCAAATCCAGGTCTTCAAAACAGTAAATGCTGTTACTTTCTGGTGGTATTCTGCGGAGACAGGATGGTGACAAACGATGTCCAAGAGCCAATTCATTTCCTTTTCCCTTTGGCAAATTGACAGTTAGTGATACAATGCTGATGTGTATTAGTGTCCCTGGTTAAAATTTACTTTGCCTCCTTGATCCACTGGTTACATTGTAGCATCTTTTCAAATCAAACCAGTCACAAGCGTTGCACACAACACCATGGTCTGTAATACAGACACCATCCTAGTCTTTCCAGCAGTTAATTAAACTAAATTTGGGGGACTTGCCATCCATGGTAATGCGATACTCGACTCAAGGTCTAGTGAGCCAGCCCCAACTCTTGAAAATCACCGCAAAAGCTTTCTCTGGACACCGCAGAAGAGTTTGTGGCATGGCCCCAGCTTCCAACAAGGTAGGTGTTGAATTAGACACATTAGAAGGGTAAGGCCTGGAACTAAACAAATCTGGTATACCTGGAGCTGATGATCGTTTGAGATGTTAGGACTTGGTAAAAACCCCAAGCTTTATACACAACCTGATGGGTGGGTTTGTGTCCATCTTTGCAACATGTTAACACACCTCACATAAATGTTGCTTTTAAAAATAATAAATAATAATTGCCCTTTCCATACCCTCAGCACCTCATTGGCTCCCCATTCACGTCACAAAGCACACATCACATCCTCCAAATTCTGTGGTTCTGTTCAGTTACCAACCTTCTTAAGTTAAGAATCTTATTTCTTGTAACTTCATTGGCCCCACAGAGACCATTACCTCTGAATTTATATTTTTATTGGGAAATTCATGAATTATTTTCAGCATTAAAAAATAAAGGGGCAGGTCAAAACTAATGATGTCATCAATAAGCCAATCACCCATCAAATTGCTTTTGAGGTTTGCCATACCCAATATCTGTCCTAGGACATTTGTAACTTTAACAAACCCAGCTCCAGTGCTGTGGGGCACTGGTCAAAATCCTGACTGGAAAATTTCATGCATGTGATTTGAGTTAAGGCAAATAGAGTTTTGCTTTACCATGAGATTTGGCTTCTTAAATAATGGCTTAACAGGCATTTCTCAAGAGTCTGGTACAGATCCTGTTTCTAAGGATGTGTTAATGATTAAGCACATTATGGCTTAGTATGGAGAGAATTCTTTTTATTTATTTTTTATTTTTATTTATTATTAATTAACCAATTTTGAGGGGGGATTGGATCAAATAGGCAGGTAGTTGTCTTTGCAGACAACCATTTTAGACATGCATCCACATCAATGGGTGTAACAGTTTACTGCCAGTCAAATGTTTCTTCCCATCACAGCCAAGAGTTGGCCCGGAAAGTTGTTTAAAAGTTAGTAATTATTCAGTGAAGCATTGCATTTTGACATTTGCCAATGCATTCTTTACTAAAGCAGATTAAGACCAATTATGTAAATCAAATTCTGAAATTAGAATGAATTTGGCCTATGTATTGTGTACTAATGCAGATGAATTACACAGTCCAACATGTTTGGAAAAGCATTTGTCCTAATGAATAGTCAAATTTAATATTCACAACCTTATTTGCAGAATAAGATGGCCTGTAAACAGACAGCCAAAAAAAAAAAAAAAAGGACTGCATGCTACCACTTATTTTAGCTGGGTGATGCTGTACACAGTTAATAGGAAGAACTTCAAAAAGAGGAACAGATTTCCACACTTAGCGGTCAAATTCAGAGTAGATCGATAGAATTCCTGCAAAATCACCACCTCTACCCAACAGACGGGCTTAAACCAACAGGAGGCGCATCATTAAGGGCACCATATTCACTAGGTCTTAACCAGGTTTCAGTTAAACAATAGTATTGTGATCGGTGTTCAATTCATAAGTGATGCTTTGGGAGCAAGAGATCTAATACAGCATTTAATAATCCAATTTGTAAGAATGATTCTTCACTGCTTGTAGCAACAGGATATGCTTTTATAGCAGTGAGGCGTTCCAAATTAATACCCTGGTTTGCTTTAAGTTTGTCTGCTCCTTGCACTAAACCTCACCACCTAGAGTGGATCAGGGTTGCTGCGTGTTCAGCTCCCATACCCATAACCACCACAAGGAGGCAAGTTTGGCCAGTCAGCACAGCCAAAACAAATGCTACAAATAATTAAAGCCTACAGGGAGGACCACCATTCAGGCTAGCCAAAAGGATCTTGCAAGGATAGGTTCTCAGCCCCGATGCAAGCAAAACAGACAGCATAACTAAGCTCCAAATTGGGCACCAACCAGCACAGAGAACCAAACAGGTTCAGCATTTCTAGCTTCTAATGATTTCTGCCATGAGGCCTGCACTGGAGAAGGCTGGATCAGGATAAACCCAACGTGATAGTGCTGGTTCCTACCTCTTTTAAGACCATAAGAAAGGGCGTCGTCACACCCTGATTGGCCATGAGGAGAATGCACAAGGCTGCACTTAATTAGTAATCAAGAGCCAGTTCCCACACCCTGAGCTGCAACTGATTAAATTATCTTCCAATTAACTGTGAAAGTTAGCTCTGCTGCAAAAAAAAAATCTCTAAATAGGCTGAATGAAAATAAAGTAAAGAAACTATTATCAGCACCAGAGAGTGGGTGACTGCTATGATGTTACTGAATGCTTGGATTTTGTCAGTCTTCATGAATGCTCAATGGGGTTAAGGTCAGGTGATTAACACTCATTATTTGGTCTTCAAGTAGTTCTTGCAAAGCTTTGAAGTAACTTTAATTTGTTTTACAGTTTTCAAAATCCTTCAACTTTCTGTTTATTTCCAGGATTACATGAAAAGGATGAACAAGATGTGTGCTCTCAGCGACTTTGGGCCACAGCCACGTTCAAACGTAGCAAAACATTAATTTAAACAGAAACGGTAGCGCACTGAACATCCTAATGCAAACCGTGGGTGGACTGACTGACACAGTTTGCTCCAATGCGTCTGAGAAGGCGTTCCCCAGCCTTTAAAGCATAAGCCTACAGTTTTATTGATTCAGGCCACACCCCCGACACACCTGTTGTAAAACGTTACACACCGTTGGGAGAGAACATATCGTTCAAACAGTAGCAAAATGTTTTTCAGATTGAATATGCCATCTTCCTGTTCTCAGATAAGAACCGTAAAATGAGGCTACAGTTGGCATGTGATCCAGACATCCCAACCTGTGGGGGATTATGCGACCCCCTGCAAATTATGCTACCTGGAGGGATTCCCCTGCACGTTGCCATTCCTCAATTTGCAACTGTTCATCAATTGGCTATACCAGGGGTCAGCAACCCTGGTCCTGGAGAGCCGCAGGGTGTGCTGGTTTCTGTTTTCGCCTTAATACCAGCAACTGATTCAGACCCAAGAAACCAGGTGAGGCGAGTTAACTGTGTAATCCACTGCTTTAAATGATCAATTAAGTGCTGAGTAACGACAAAAGCCAGCACACCCAGGACCAGGGTTGCCGACCCCTGGGCTATACGATAATGCAAACTTCTATACTTCAATTCAACCTGTGGTGCAGATTGCTGATTTGCAGGCGATCCCCGACTACTCACACTTCAGGGAGCAGGTGACAAATTTTGGGAGACTTCCAGAAGAGGTGGGATGCCTGGTGATCACCAAAACTGGATGATTAATCTGAAAAATTGTTCTCAATCTCTGCTGTGACATGCAGTTACTCGGGTCAGAATTTAGTGCAAATAGCATAAATCCACAGATTCATCCTGCCTGTGTCAATGGTGTAGGCTGCTGGCGTGGTATGGGGAATGTTTTCTTGGCACACATTTGGCCCCTTAATACCAATTTAACATAATTTGAATGTCACACTATACCTATATGTTGTTGGTGACCATGCGCATGCCTTTATGGCTACAGTCCACGTTTTTTAATGGATACTTCCAGCAGGATATAATGTGGTATGTCAGAAACCATGCATCATCTCAAGCTGGTTCCACATAACTTTTACTCCAAAGGTTAATGCTTGAAATTACAATAATATCTGTGGCATGAGTCACATCGTGAGTGCTGGAACAATTCTGTCAACAATTGATTGTGTTATAACTAAAATATTTGATCATCACGACATTGGCTCTGATGGTAAGAGCAGTCGTCTGGCAGTCGGAGGGTTGGTGGTTTGATCCTGCCCTGGGTGTCTCCAAGTGTCCCTGAGCAAGAAGCCTAACCTCGAAATGCTCCTGACAAGCTGGTTGGTGCCTTGCATGGCAGCCAATCACCGTTGCTGTGTGAGTGTGTGTATGAATGGGTGAATGAAAAGCATCAGTTGTACAGCGCTTTGGATAAAGGTGCTATACTAATGCCAACATGATTTGACAATATTGTTCCATAGCTAGGTCTTTTTGCCTTCTAGCATTTGGTTTACATTTTATTTACAGTGTGTGTGTTTGCTATGTAATGGCCATTCTATAGTTTGTGTATATAAGGAATGGCTGTGCTATTATTTGTATGCACTGTATTTTAACACATTTGTGATCAGTGAGTTGTGCCGTTAAGCAGAGCGACAGCAATTCATAGACCTGCTGATAGATTTTTATGGCTGAAATGACTTGGAAGAAGGACGCTGTTTGCAGTAAGCAAATAGGCTATGGAAGCTGTTAGTCCGCTGAGGCAGTTCCAGTTCTGGATGAAATAATTAAGGCTTTAGGCTGAAATGTCCATCCATATGTACATACGGTAACATTACATGGTATCCTCCTTGCTACAGGACCTGACAGAGGGGGAGGAGATGGTGGAAGTCAAACACTTATGCATTGTTTGCCATGTCACTGAAACCTATAACAGGTTACCAAACACTCACATTCAGTATGTTCATGAATAGTTTGACACTTACAGAAAACCACTGGTATGAGTGATAAATCCTGTTGCCAACAACTGAAATAAAATGTAGTTGGCTATAACTAGCTGGAGTAGTTATTTTTGTTATTTGGAAAATTGTATTTGTTCAACATTTTTGTCCATTTTTTGGGGGTTTTTGGAAAAATACAAACTGTCCTTTCCATACGCACATTGTGTTACTTAGAGCAGAAGGTTGCTGGGGTCCACTGATATGTGCTTTTACATTTGAGTGGGTATTGAGGATGCTGTTCGCAAACAAGAGAGAGGGAGGGAAATGAGAACGTATGAACACAATCCATTAGTGAAAAGGTATCAGCGGGAGTGGATACTGTATACAACAGTCCCTACTGACATCACTGAAAACAAACAGTACTTTAGTCCTCTTTCTGTGAAGAAAGTGGGAACACCATGACAGACTCCCACAGGCTAAAATGATAAGTCCTTCCATTGGTCTGATGTTTTTTCTTTCATTTTCATCACCTAATTGAAGATATACTTAATGTAAATTATCATTTCATTTGCATGGAAATGCTTGAAATATAAAAAACATGTGAATTAGACTGAATATGTCCTACGGCTATGCATGTATACCTTTATAATTTAGTCTTAAAACCAACAAATATTCACAGTTTGTGGAAGAGGTTTTGGTTATTTCACAAGAAAAATCATAGGCTTGTGGGTGGTAATGTGTGTAAGTCGGGGGTACGGAATTCTCCGGAAATCTGCTGAAATGATGTAGATTTGCCATCTGTGTAAGCAGATTTGCTAAGCATTTGCAGGGGGTAAAACACATCCAGAACTGTCATCACACACAATACCATAAATCACTGGTGCACGGTTTCTGAACTCATGCACCTGCATTTCCTGTTTTATGAAATGTGCTAAGTGATGGGGGATGTATTTTGTCAGTTAGCCTTAATTAATTCCTGCATATTTTCTGGGAATATGTGATAGAGCAAACACAAAAAAATGATTATGCAAATATGAATGCATATATAAGGACATCAGGACTGAAGACAGTCTTTTGTAAAATTGTAGGTAGGGAGAGGGGGTAAGCATACAATCCTAAGTGTCTTATTAAATCATTTTTAAAGCATACATTTTTATTTTAAACCACAGGCTTTCATAATTAATGGCGGCTCTGACAGAGGTATGACTTGGTGCAGATAATGTGGAAAAGTAGCTACTTAAAACATGTTCAGAAAGGATAAAAAGAGGTGGGGGAGTTAAAAAATATATAAATGTGAAGGAAATTTCATGGTATACTGTATAACCACACATGCAGAAGATCATCTCTGAACACACAATGCATCATAACTCTAAGTGGATAGGCTACAGCAGTAGATGTATAAAAAATAAGTATAATAATACCTGATAAAGTGCTCGGTGCGTGTATGTGCACCAAGATATGCAAATAATGGCTAAATAGCACTTTGAACAGAAAATTGTCCAATATGCAAAAAGTGGTTATGTGGATTCAAAATCCGAAAGGAAAGCTTGCTTTATAAGAGATACTGCAGAGACTGTAAAGCGTTACTTTGTTGCGAACTTCACCAGGGAAATGGTTACAACTATGCCTGCAATTATATCCCTTATCCAGAATGTTTCAAAGGATATTAAGACATCTAATAACTAAGAACAATGACACGCAAGGCAGCAGGCCCAATGGCTTATATCCAGGAGTACTCATATACCCAAGAGAACTTAAATAATTTATACAGTAACAAACAAGCTTCAGAAAGTACTTCAGAAAGACCCCTAGACTTTTTGCACATTTTATTGTGTTGTAGATTTTATTTTTAATGGGTCAATAACCCATAAGGCAAAGTGACAGGGGTGTGTCTATGGGTGGGCTGGGGTGGGCATTAGAACGCTACGTAGCTACGCTACAGCTTTAGTTGGCTATCATTCACTTTCAAAAACGTTTCCATTGATATTGGCAATATGGCCTACTGGTAGTGCGTGCTTTCCCATTTTCCCTGTTCAAGTGCAACCTTCACTTTGCCTTTTTACAGCTCCATCATGGCCAAAGACCAAGTCCTGTGAAGCTATGTAACATGGCAATGTCCGTAGCATGATGTATTTCCTAACTATATTGCATTTAACAGATACACTCATTGTGCATTTTATTAGGCATTTATTAGACTTTAAAAAAAAAAAGATTGGTTCAATAGTTTAATCATTTTAACTTCTGCTGCTGTAGCCTCCCCTCCGAGGAATCGCCACCTTAACGTGGTGGAGGGGTTTGTGTGTCCCGGTGATCCTGGGAGCTAGGTTGTCGGGGGCACTGTTAGCCCCCAGTAGGGTCTCCCAAGGCAAATTGGTCCCGGGGGAGGGGCCGGACTAAGAGCGATTCAAAGACTCCCATGACACGGCCACACAAAGACCCAGTTACCTCGCCCGGAAAAGGGAAACCGGGGCCCCCTGCTGGAGCCAGACCCGGGAGGGGAGCTCGTCGGCGAGCGTCTGGTGGCCGGGCCTTATCCCATGGGGCCCGGCCGGGCACAGCCCGAACTGGTCACGTGGGGTCGCCGCCCTGTGGGCTCACCACCTGCAGGGGTCGGCATCGGAGTCGGGTGCTTTGCCCAACGGGCAGTAGGCAAAGGCGGGGATCTGGGCGTGCTGATCCTCGGCGTCGCAGACTGGTTCTGGGGACGTGGAACGTCACCTCTCTGGTGGGGAAGGAACCTGAGCTAGTGCGGGAGGCGGAGCGGTACCAACTAGATATAGTTGGGCTCACCTCCACGCACAGTACTGGTTCCGGAACCAAACTCCTGGAGAGGGGCTGGACTCTGTTCTTTTCTGGAGTTGCTCAAGGTGAGAGGCGCCGGGCGGGTGTGGGGATACTCACAAGCCACCGGCTGAGCGCCACTGTGTTGGAGTTCCACCCGGGGAACGAGAGGGTCGCTTCTCTGCGACTACGTGTCGCTGGGGGGAAGGCTCTGACTGTCATTTGTGCGTATGCACCAAATGGCAGTTCAGAGTATCCGGCCTTCTTGGAGTCACTGGGTGGCATCCTGGAAAGGGTGCCACCCGGAGACTCCATAGTTCTGCTGGGCGACTTCAACGCTCACGTGGGCAATGACGGAGAAACCTGGAGGGGGGTGATTGGGAGGAACGGCCTGCCTGATCTGAACCCAAGCGGTGTTTTGTTATTGGACTTCTGTGCTGGCCATGGATTGTCGATAACAAACACCATGTTCGAGCATAGGGTAGCTCATAAGTGTACTTGGTACCAGAGCACCTTAGGCCAAAGATCGATGATCGACTTTGTGGTCGTATCATCAGACCTGCGGCCGTATGTCTTGGACACTCGGGTGAAGAGAGGAGCAGAGCTGTCAACTGATCACCACCTGGTGGTGAGTTGGATCAAGTGGCCGGGGAGGCTGCCTGACAGACCCGGTAAACCCAAACGTGTAGTGAGGGTGAACTGGGAACGTCTGGCGGAGGCCCCTGTTCGCGAGGTCTTCAACTCCCACCTCCGGAAGAACTTCTCACGCATCCCGGGGGAAGCTGGGGACATGGAGTCCGAGTGGGCCATGTTCAAAGCCTCCATTGCAGAGGCGGCAAGCAGGAGCTGTGGTCAGAAGGTCATCGGTGCCTGTCGGGGCGGCAACCCAAGAACCCGCTGGTGGACACCAGCGGTGAGGGAGGCCGTCAAGCTGAAGAAGGAGGCCTTTCGGGCTTGGCTGGCCCGGGGGTCCCCTGAAGCAGCAGACAGGTACCGGGTGGCCAGAAGGGCTGCAGCTTCGGCAGTCACTGAAGCAAAAACCCGGGTATGGGAGGAGTTCGGGGAGGCTATGGAGAAGGACTTTCGGTTGGCCTCGAGGAAGTTCTGGCAAACCATCCGACGACTCAGAAAGGGAAAGCAGGGCTTGTCTCAGGCTGTTTTCAGCAGGGGAGGAGAACTGCTGACCCGGACTGGGGATATTGTCGGACGGTGGAAAGAGCACTTCGAGGAGCTCCTGAACCCGAACAACACGTCCTCTGTGGAAGAGGCAGAGCCTGAAGACTCGGGGGAATCTGCACCTATATCCCTGGCGGAAGTTGCTGAGGTAGTCAAAAAGCTCCTCAGTGGCAAGTCGCCGGGTGTAGATGAGATTCGCCCTGAGATGCTGAAGGCTCTGGACATTGTTGGGCTGTCTTGGCTGACACGCCTCTTCAGTGTCGCGTGGAGATCGGGGACAGTACCTGTAGAGTGGCAGACCGGGGTGGTGGTCCCCATTTTCAAGAAGGGGGATCGGAGGGTGTGCTCCAATTACAGGGGTATCACACTCCTCAGCCTCCCTGGGAAAGCTTACTCTAGGGTACTGGAAAGGAGGCTCCGACCGACGGTCGAACCTCGGATTCAGGAGGAGCAATGTGGCTTCCGTCCTGGCCGTGGAACAGTGGACCAGCTCTTTACCTTGGCAGGGTTGCTGGCGGGGTCATGGGAGTTTGCCCATCCAGTCCACATGTGCTTCGTGGACTTGGAGAAGGCTTTCGACCGTGTCCCCCGGGGAACCCTGTGGGGTGTACTGCGGGAGTATGGGGTACCGGGGCCGTTGTTACGAGCCATCCGGTCCCTGTATAACCAAAGTGAGAGCTGTGTCCGCATTCTCGGCACAAAGTCAAGCACGTTTCCGGTGGGTGTTGGACTCCGCCAAGGTTGCCCCTTGTCACCGGTCCTGTTTGTGGTATTCATGGACAGGATCTCAAGGCGCAGCCGAGGTCAGGAGAGTGTCCGGTTTGGTGACCTCAGAATCGCATCTCTGCTTTTTGCGGATGATGTGGTTCTGCTGGCTTCATCGGACCGTGACCTTCAGCACGCACTGGAGCGGTTTGCAGCCGAGTGTGAAGCGGCCGGGATGAGAGTCAGCACCTCCAAGTCCGAGGCCATGGTTCTCTGCCGGAAAACGGTGGATTGCTCCCTCCGGGTTGGGAACGAGTCTTTGCCCCAAGTGAAGGAGTTCAAGTATCTCGGGGTCTTGTTCACGAGTGAGGGTAGAAGGGAGCGTGAGATCGACAGGCGGATCGGTGCAGCGTCAGCAGTAATGCGGGCGTTGCACCGGACCGTTGTGGTGAAGAAGGAGCTGAGCCGGAAGGCGAAGCTCTCGATTTACTGGTCGATCTACGTCCCAACCCTCACCTATGGTCACGAGCTTTGGGTAGTGACCGAAAGAACGAGATCGCGTATACAAGCGGCCGAAATGAGCTTCCTCCGTAGGGTGGCCGGGCTCAGCCTTAGAGATAGGGTGAGGAGCTCGGACATCCGGAGGGAGCTCGGAGTAGAGCCGCTGCTCCTTCGCGTCGAAAGGAGCCAATTGAGGTGGTTCGGGCATCTGATCAGGATGCCTCCCGGGCGCCTCCCTTTGGAGGTTTTCCGGGCTCGTCCAACTGGGCGGAGACCCCGAGGGAGACCCAGAGCCCGCTGGAGAGATTATATATCTCTCCTGGCCAGGGAACGCCTCGGGATCCCCCAGGAGGAGCTAGAATGCGTTGCTGGGGAGAGGGACGCCTGGAATACCCGGCTTTGCCTACTGCCCCCGCGACCCGACTCCGGATAAGCGGGTGACGATGGATGGATGGATGGATGGATGCTGTAGCCTATCCACTTAAAGGTTTGATGCATTGTGTGTTCAGAGATGCTCTTCTGTATACCACTGTTGTAATGTGTGGTTATTTGTATTACTGTCACCTTCCACAGTCGCCCAGTGAGATATTGCAATGCAGGGACCACCATCAAGGCTAGCTCAATGGATGGCGGAATTCAATAGGTCTTTGTTAAAATCACTATGGCATCACATGTTAAATACTGAGATCTCCTGAACATTGGCCAGTTGGTAACTAAACAGTCTTTATTAGGAATACACTTTTTTGGAAAGCAATGGGCATTCCATCTCTGGTAATTTAACAGTTAACACTACTGATTGGCTAGACTTCACTCCTGACTCCCAAGTAAAGGGAGGGGGGGGGACCAGCAGTTCCCAGCAGTTCCCGGCCCTTGAGGACCCTGATTTGATTATCCCTGCTCTAGCTCTTGCATACAGCCATGATAAGGAATACTGGAATGATTGAGACGGGTGCGTGGGGGTTGGACCCAAAATGCACGACTCAGAAACAATAGTAATATAAAGACCCCTCAGGGCTTTATTCGGGACGAATCCCAGGAGAGTAGTCAACACAAGCAAAGTCCATACACGTAGATCCAGCCAAACAAAAAGTAAACAAACAAAAAGCACGGTGCCGAGGGAAGAGGCAAACTCGTAGTCGGTAGACGTGCAGGGAGGTCCGGTAGCAGGAGAGCTGTCAGCGGGGCAGATGAACAGACGGACGGCAGGCAGAGGCGTAGTCGTGGACGAAGCGGGAGTCGAAACCATGAAACAATCAGCGAAGCAAAAGTACAAAAACGGTAGACAAGGACGAAGTCAAAAAAACAAACGATGATCACAAAACAGAAATCAATAAACAATGGTCGGTAAACAGGCGTGGATCGTAACGTGTAATCAAACAGTAAATAATGCTCAAGAGTTGCGTGGTAAACAGAGGCAGACAATTTTGCAGTGAACAGTTGCGCGACTGGGCTATAAATGCAGGTGTAGACAGGTGTAGACAATTAGTTAGAGCGTAGCAAGGAAATGGAAAACAGGTGCGATGGATGACAAGTTTAACAAGGAGATTAGTAATCGTTAGTAATAAACCTATCCTGCCCTAGCATTAGTAAATTAGTAAATGACATGCACGAGAAACGTAAGGTAACATGAACACATGATTAGTTTGTTAGTCTCTACCCAATCCTGATCTAGCGTTAGTAGTTTTAGTAAATAGACAAATAGAAACAATTAGGAAGTGAATGACAGAAGGAGAGAGAGAGAAAAGGCGGAACGCAAGGTTTGCGGAAAAACATGTAAAAGTGTATGCATAAACCGTGACCAGTTAACGTAACAATAAACATAAATCAAAACATGACACAACGCGAAACTAAGACGATAACCACTAAACATAACCAGGAATATAATCGTACGAAAACATAACTAGACATGACAAGAAAATAAATCGTAACGAGACATAACTAAACATGACAAGAAAATAAATCGTAACGAAACATAACTAAACAACATGACGAACCTAGACTAACATAATACATGAAGACACTACGTGACTAAGACAACATGAATAAACATAAAACATGGAGAGACAGACCTGAAACGTGACATGATTCCTGATATTATTTTTAAGCTATTGTCTTCAGGACTCATCATCCGAAAACACATCTGAAAACACAAAGCAATTGAGCAAGGCCCTTAACCCTGCATTGCTCCAGGGGAGGATTGTCTCCTTCTTAGTCTAATCAACCGTAGATCACTCTGGATAAGAACATCTGCCAAATGGCAATAATGTAACAGGAAAAAGTGCAGAAAAATGTCTCTTGCATGTGAGCATGGAGTACTGTATTGTTAAGCAGTAAACTGCAGTGAAGCTGAATACATGGGCAGAACAGTACAGCAGCAAATAAGGAACAATAGACTGCTGGATTCAATCAATATATGACCTGGCATGAGCTTGAGGTTTCACAGGGGAGGCAAAAAAAAAAGTAATTTAATTTAATACCACAATCACAATCCTGAAGATCTAGCATTCCCCCACATTCTTTTAATTCTAATTGTTGAGTAAGTAACTGAAATATCGTTAAACATTGGGATTAATTAGTCCTCCAGAATCGATAGATATAAGAAATATCTTTGACCCCCAGTAAATGTTGGAGTCCCGTACAAAACCTTTGGGGGTTCATACTTTTCATACATACATACTTTTCTTTGATATGGTTCTAAAGTAGGAGATGATCTTTTATTGACTCTGTGATGACAAGTTGCAATATAATGTAATACTATCATCCTATTATACAAGCCCAATTCCAAAACAGTTGGGATGCTTTGTAAAATGTAAATAAAAACAGAATGCAACGATTTGCAAATCTCATAAACCCATATTTTATTCAAAATAGAACATAGAAAACATATCAAATATTTAAACTGAGAAATTGTACCATTTTAAGGAAAAGATAAGGTAATTTTGAATTTGATGGCCGCAACGCGTCTCAAAAAAGTTGGGACAGGGCCATGTTTACCACTGTGTAGCATCCCATCTTCTTTTATCAACAGTCCATAAATGTCTGGGAACTGAGGAGACCAGTTGCTGGAGTTTTGGGAGAGGAATGTTGTCCCATTCTTGTCTGATATAGGATTCTAGCTGCTCAACAATCCTGGGTCTTCTTTGTCTTATTTTTCGTTTCATGATGCGCCAAATGTTTTCAATTGGTGAAAGGTCTGGACTGCAGGCAGGCCAGTTCAGCACCCAGACTCTTCTTCTCCGAAGCCATGCTGTTGTAATAGATGCAGTATGTGGTTTAGCATTGTCTTGCTGGAATATGCAAGGCCTTACCTGAAAAAGACATTGTCTAGATGGGAGCATGTGTTGCTCTAAAACCTCTATATACCTTTCAGAATTGATGGTGCCTTTCCAGATGTGCAAGCTGCCTATTCCATAGGCACTAATGCACCCCCATACCATCAGAGATGCAGGCTTTTGTACTGAGCGCTGATAACAAGCCGGATGATCCCTCTCATCTTTAATTCGGAGGACGCGGCGTCCATGGTTTCCAAAAACAATTTCAAATTTTGATTCGTCTGACCACAGAACAGTTTTCCACTTTGCCTCAGTCCATTTTAAATGAGCTTTGGCCCAGAGAAGACGACGGCGTTTCTGGATCGTGTTCACATATGGCTTCTTCTTTGTATGATAGAGCTTTAACTTACATATGTGGATGGCACGGCGAACTGTGTTCACAGACAATGATTTCCGGAAGTGATCCTGAGCCCATGCAGTGATTTCTGTTACAGAATCATGCCTGTTTTTTTTAAAGATATTTTTTAGGCCTTTTTCAGCTTTATTGGACAGTATATAGTATAGAGAGACAGGAAGAATGGGAGCGAGAGAGAGGGGAAGACGTGACAAATGTCGGACGGTCGGATTCGAACCGCCGACATCGCGGCTCGCAATGAGCATGCGGTCAGTGCTCTACAGGCTGCGCCACTGAGACACCCCATGCCTGTTTTTAATGCAGTGCCGTCTGAGGGCCCAAAGATCACGGGCATCCAGTATTAGTTTTCGGCTTTGTCCCTTGCGCACAGAGATTTCTCCAGATTCTCTTAATCTTTTGATTATATTATGTACTGTAGATGATGAGATTTTCAAAGTCTTCGCAATTTTACGTTAAATTTTTCCACAATTAGTAGACGCAGTCTTTCACAGATTGGTGATCCTCTGCCCATCTTTACTTCTGAGAGACTTGGCCTCTCTAAGATGCTCAAATCATGTTACTGGCCTGTTGCCAATTAACCTAATTGCAAAATGTTCCTTTCTTTTTAGTACTACTTACTTTTCCAGCCTTTTATTGCCCCGTCCCAACGTTTTTGAGACGTGTTGCTGCCATCAAATTCAAAATTACTTTTTTTTTTTCCTTAAAATGGTACATTTTCTCAATTTAAATATTTGATATGTTTTCTATGATCTATTCTGAATGAGATATGGGTTCATGAGATTTGCAAATCATTGCATTCTGTTTTTATTTACATTTTACAAAGCATTTTTTTTCTTTATTTTCTGTGGTAGACGCCTCTTCATTGGTCAGCAGGAAGTGACATACAGTGCAATCCATAAGTATTTGGACAGTGCTTCTTTTGCCCTAGCACATTGGATTTGAAATGAACCCATGGAAATTAGGTTAAAGAGGAGACTGGACACATTGCAGTCTGTTATTGGCGTTTGTCAAGAGTTGTGCCAATGACAGTCAAAGACGGCTGAAAAAGAACAATATGAGGCTGAGGAATAGAGACATGCACAAAACTATATGCTTACCAAAATTGTTTGGAACATCATTAAGAAGAAAGTGATTACTGGTGATCTCAGTAATCGCAAATGACATACTAGGCCAGAAATATTTAAACAATATCATCAACTGGTACCTCATTTTTTAGCTCTCATTCTGTACTTTAACTGAAACAGTCACATTTTGAAACATGTATCCGGAATATGTAGCTGGTCACATATTTGTCCTTAATGTTGAAATATGAACAGCTCATTTTTCCCCCCTTTATTTTCTTTACAAATTTGACATGACATTTTTGTGTTCACTGAAAAATTAAATGACAGCACTATCAGTAAAAGTAACGTACAGATGCTCGGTCAGGCCAGGCCATGATTTTCGAGATTCAGTCAAAGGGTAAAATGCTGCTGTGATGTGGACATACGTAGGCGGCTCTGACTGCCAAGATAAATATCTCTTTCATGGTAGTCAGATGAATCATTCCGGATTGTGCGTTCCTGTTTACAAGAAGGCAGTCCATTCATAAGATTAAAAGATGTGTGTCGCATCCGATAGCTTTGTCCAGATAGGATCAATGAATACATCTTCAAGATAATAAAAGGCACTGAATCTAATAGTGGGGGACAAGATGCACCATGAGATAAGACACTGCCTTAGACAGGAAGAGGGCAGTGGGGGTTGGTAGGGGGGGGCTTATTTCTGAATATACAGACCACTTTATTAGGTACACCTTTCTAATACTGGGTAGGACTTCCCTTTGCTCCGAGAACAGCCTGAAATATTAGTGCGGCACGGATTCAACAAGGTGCTGGAACTTTCCTTAAATATTCTTGTTTTAAGAGATTTAAGCAAATTAAGAACAAATCTGTTCATACGAGTGTCGAGCATGAGGCCCGTTCCTTAGACATTCTGTTCCATGTTGACATGATAAAATCAAGCGCTTGCTGCAGATTTGTCGGCTGCACACTGATGCTTCAAATCCCCGTTCCACCACATCCCAAATGGGCTCTATTTCTTAGAGATCTGGTGACTTTAGAGGCCATCGGAGCACACAGAACGCATTGAGATGTGAGTGAAACCAGCTTCAGATTAAATGTGCTTTGTGACATGCCGTTATCCTGCTGGAAGTAGCTGACAGAAGGCAGGTAGACTGGTAGATGGAAGGATTGCAGATGGTCAGCTACAATACTCGGATAGGCTGTGGTATTTAAACAATGCTCAATTTGTATTATGGTTGGCATTTATATAGCGCCTTTATCCAAAGGGCTGTACAATTGATGCTTCACATTCACCCATTCATACACACACTCACACACCGATGGCGATTGGCTGCCATGCAAGGCGCTGACCAGCGCGTCAGGAGCATTTGGGGGTTAGGTGTCTTGCTCAGGGACACTTCGACACAGCCCGGGCGGGGGATCAAACCGGCAACCCTCCGACTGCCAGACGACCGCTCTTACTGCCTGAGCCATGTCGCCCCCTATTAAGACGCCTAATGTGTCGCAAGAAAATATTCACCACACGAATACACCACCACCACCACCAGCCTGAACTGTGCACAGGATGGAACCATGGATTCTTATTGTTTATGCCAAATTCTGACATGCTGCATGTTGCAGCAGAAATCAAGATTCCTCAGACCTTTTTCCAAGCTTCAACTGTCCCATTTTGGCAAGTCTGTGTCCACTGTAGCCTCCGTTTCCTGCTTTTTGTTGACTGGAACCAGATGTCTTCTGGTGCTTTAGCCCATTCGCTTAAAGGTTTGATGTGAAGTGTTGTTCACTGTTGTAACGTGGCTATTTGTGATATGAGGTTACGCGAGGTGGTTAAGGTCACCTTCATTTCATATTGAGCCAGTCTGGCCATTCTTCACTGATCTCTCTCATTAAAAAGGTGTTTTTTTCCACAGAACTGCCATTCACTGGATCTTTTTTAGTTTTTTGCACCACTCTAGTCACTTTTGTGCCTGAAAATCCCAGGAGATCAGCAGTTTCTCAGATCCTCAAACCACCCCTTCTGTCACCATCAATCATACCATGGTCTAAGTCACTTAGATCACAGTTCTTTCCCATGTTGTTCATTCTGAGGTCTGAAGAACAACTGAACCTCTTGACAATGTCTGTATGTTGCCACATGATTGTCTGATTAAATATTTCTATTTACAAGCTGGAGTATGGGTCTACCTAATAAAATGGCCACTGAGTATATCTGTTTGCAAATGGAGCCATTTAAAAAAAAGGTCTCCCCAAGAGCAGAGGTGATGACCAGCTGCTGTTTGGCAGGCCAATCGAGTGAGTAATGGGGTCCTGGGAATGCAGTCAGCGAAATCCAGGGTGGGGGGGGCAGTGATGGGGTGAGCCCTAGCTTTTATCGAATGGACAGATCACCTTGTACGGAGAGAGGGAAGAAATTTCATGCTGTGGGGTCCTGGCTTTTTGGCAGGCTCCTCGAGCAACAATGAGGGGAATCCTCATTTTCGGTCCTTCGCTGTTTGCAAGTGGCATCATGGGACGGCTTTGCAGATCATGTCTGTGTTCTCTCCTGGGAGTGCAGATGGATGCACCTTCCATGCCTCTGCTCTGATGTGCTTGTAAAATGTTAAATTATGGCCGCCGGCATGGCATCAACAACTTCTGTGCAGTGATGGGCAGAGGACAAGTTATGTTCTAATGCAATTACCTGTTTACCTTGAAGCTATGCTTAGGAACGCAAAGGCAGTCCCGGTTCTGCCAAAGCGGAGTTTGGCCGGCTCATGTGGGAGCGGGATAATTGGTCCACCACTTTGAGGGTGAAGGGAGGGACTCGGCAGGGGAGCTGTAGAGCATACAATAGAGCGGCGATTGCACTCGCCTCGGAGTCACGGTCGCGGTGTTGAAACGATGCGGCTTGGAGAAGGCGTATCATTCTCTGGAGCGCTAGATCTTCCCGGCCGCCGGAGGGGGTCGTAGGCGGTGTATCCCCAGCTAACATGGGTAATTGGAATAGATAGGGTGCAATTGGCTACCAAATTGGGAGAAAATTGGAAAAATCTGAAGCAAAAAAAGAAACACAAAGCCAGAATGAAGGAGCACTGTGATTTTGGGTGAAACTGAGACTAAGTGGCTTCAAATGCATAACTCCTGTTCCTGAGGATTCATTGACCTGTGAAAGACTCAAAGGGAAAATGCTCAAATGCTGGTTTAAAGTCGGTTCTTTGCAATGCCTCAAGGAATAGTCCGTAATGGGTGTATGAGAATGGTTTAATCCATGCAAAGCCGTCTGTAATTACAATGCCACTTTGGTAGCACAAGGTTGTCCACCTTAGATCTAGGCTCACAGCCAGACATCTACCTAACTCGGTCAAGGATATTAGACAGGAAAATGGCAGCTTTCAAGCTTAGTTAAACCATATAAGTATGGTTGCATAAAAATGGTTGTTTTCCTTTTTTAAAAATAAAGTCTTAGCTGTTTATGTGCACCTGAACACCTAAATCATCATTGTGTAATTCCCATTGGAATCCAGTGTATGGATGTATCTTATGTATGGCTGTACATTTGTTTGTCTGCAAATGAAGAACAACATATGCCACAATCAATTATTTATTAGTCAGGTGGGTCCATGTCATCTTTATGTTTTGGAGGGAGATAATACTGAGCCAAGAAACATAGTAGTCCAATTTAATATGTAATAGTATAATATTCATAGGGGCTGTTTTGTTCTTGTTTCTATAACTTCCTGCTGAGTGGGGTAGTTGACAAGCTGCCAATCGAGACCTTATAATTATGAGGTTGTAATTTACATTTTTGACAAAAATTAGTTAGTGCCATAAATATTTGGTTATAGGGCACTACAAACACTCAGTGAGCAGTTTATTAGGTATTTATTAGACTTATTTTTTAGATGTGTTGTGTGTTCAGAGATGCTGTTCTGCATATGACTGTTGTAATGTATGGTTATTTGTGTTACCTTCCTGTCAGTTTTGACCAGTCTGGCCATTCTCCTCTGATGTCTCTCATTAATAAGGCATTTCTGTCTGAAGAACTGCTGCTCACTGGATTGTAAAACATTTTTTTGCATCATTCTTTGCTCTAGAGACTGTTGAGTGTGAAAATCCCAGGATCAGCAGTTTCTGACATACTTAAACCACCCTGTTTGCCACCAACAATCATTCCACGGTCAAAGTCACTTAGATCACATTTTTTTCACATTAACTGAAGCTCCTGACCCGTATCTACATGATTGTATGTATTGCATTGCTGCCACACAATAGGCTGATTCGATAATTGCATGAATAAGTAGGTTTAATAAAGGAAACATGTTCCTAATAAAGTGCTCGGTGAGTGTATACGCGTGGCGTTTTACACAAAAATACTGTTTACAAGTCTGAAAAAAGCTACATTTAAAATGTTTTATCTGCTTGGAGCCCATTCACTTCGGTATCTCCGAAGCTCAATATCTCAAAACCACTCAGAACACAGATAGAACCTTATAATTCCAAGGTCACACAATAGAGGGTGTACTTCATGGACTAGCTGTCTCTCTTGGGACTGCACTTCCCCCCTCAGGGGAATTGCTAGTGCTATTGCTTTAGATAAGAGTGTCTGCTAAATGCCAAAAAGTAATAATAAAATGTAAAGGAAAGCTGTATCCTACCTCCAAAAGACAACAGCAAGTACAATGACAACTATAATAATAATAATAATAGTAATAATAATATAAAAAAAGATGTTGTTTTGTAGAAGGAAGTCCCCAGTATTCAAACTGAAAGATTGACATCCCATTACATAATGAGGAAAGCCCAGAGCACCAAGACCCAGGTCAGAATTCAGCAGCAAGTTGTGCCCAGGGAAAGTACAGACTGTTCGGAAGCTTCTAGCTTCAGTTTGCTGATTTCATTATGTTGTCACATGGCCTTCTGCTAGACTCTTCAGACTGCAAAATGCTCAGAGAGAACACCGTTGCCGTCTGTCTGAGGACTGTGACCTTACCTTCAGTTTCTTCCAGAACCGATTCTTTAGGTTACAGTTCATTAAATCCTTTGCAGAAAGCAACATAGAAGAGACTGCTGAAGGGCATTAGTCAGCACAAAAGTGTCTATGTATTCTGGAAAATGAAAAGCATAAAGAATGGAATGAATTTTTCTATTTAGTGGTTTACCATTCAGAAGGTAGACAAGTATAAGTAAAAAGACTTAAGATGAAAAACTAAAGGGCCCATAAACTTCCATCCATCCATTATCCGAACCTGCTTATCCTGAACAGGGTCGCAGGGGGGCTGGAGCCTATCCCAGCATACATTGGGCGAAAGGCAGGAATACACCCTGGACAGGTCGCCAGTCCATCGCAGGGCACACACTCCATTCACTCACACACTCATACCTACGGGCAATTTAGACTCTCCAATCAGCCTAACCTGCATGTCTTTGGACTGTGGGAGGAAACCGGAGTACCCGGAGGAAACCCACGCAGACACGGGGAGAACATGCAAACTCCACACAGAGAGGCCCCGGCCGACGGGGATTCGAACCCAGGACCTCCTTGCTGTGAGGCGGCAGTGCTACCCACTGCACCATCCGTGCCGCCGCCCATAAACTTAAGGCAGGATAATTACACCAACAATGTTAATGACCTTGACGTTTTTATGACTTGTGTGTTGAATGGAGCTTGTATTGAAAACATATTGAAAACAGTCTGAATTGGTTCACTTTGTGAGCTAGCTTGAGCAGTGCTGAAAAAACGTTAATGGAGTTAATATCCAGTCATGTTTAGATCATAATAGGAATTGTTTAACAGGGATTTCATATATTTTATGTCTGGAAATTGACATGCTGACCTCATTTACAGGTAATGAATAATACCATATTAGAATGAATGTGTGGCAGTTGTGTAGTATGGAAATAACCGAACTTGGTGGGTAGCTAAAAACATTTTTCTTGCCTTATCTAGTGCATTTCCACTGTATTATCGAGTTACTGGACATGAAATGATTCACTAAATATTCAACTTTATAATAATATTGCAGCAGTTCTGTGGGCAGAAACACCTTGAGAGGCATGAGGAGAATGGCCAGACTGGTCAAAACTGACAGGAAGGTTACAGTAACGTAATTAGCCACACATTGCAACAGTGGTATGCAGAAGATCATCTCTGAACACATAATGGAAATATTTAAATGAATTTAAGAAATATTTTGCTAAATGTGTGTAACATTTAATTACACATTTAGCTAAATATATGAAACATTTAGCTAAATGTACAAAACATGTATATGGTCAGTGTCAAAATATGCAGTTGTGACGAGCTGTCAAGAATGTGTGCAGGATCTGAAGGGAAACCTCCCCTTTAGGATCTGCTATATTCCACTTGAGTCTGTGCATCTTCACTTGAATTACATTTGCTCTGCTGCACTTCAACCATACATGTGTGTGGTGTGTGTGTGTGTGTGTGTGTGTGTGTGTGTGTGTGTGTGTGTGTGAGAAAGAGAGAGAGAGAGAGAGGTCTCAACATACTGTATTGTTTTTTTTACTATGTCAATATGTTTTTTTTCATATGTTTGCTTTCATACACGTTGCATGTTGTATATGCGGTTCCTATGTTCCTGTGTTTCTGTATACAGTATTGTAAGAAAAACAGGAAGGTCACCCAAACTTAATGAAAATGATGTTTATTTACAGGCAGTTGTCATAAATACATGAAATGTATTCTGGATTCAGCAGAGTCAGACTGAGTCCAGAACCTGTGCTGTAATGGCGTTGTATCCCATTCCAAGCCTTGATCAGGAATGTCCAATACACATTATAGGAGGATGCAGACAAATATGTGACACCTATCAGTCAGGCCATCATGTACTGGCCATCCTGCTGTGACTGAATTAGCATGTCTGTCGACTCAAGTAGCTCCTTATCTCTCCCTCCCGGCCTCTATTCTACCACTGTACCAACATATTATAATACTGATAAGATCCAGAGAATGTGTGGCCAGTAGACATATTGGCGTCAGAGACAGATTGCTTACAGTATATACTGTACATCGTATTATGTGTTGCTTTGGCATGACGAGTGTCAAGAAAGGAAATTGAAATTGTGTGAAAGAGAGAGTGAGAGAACCCATTCACTTGATTTACAAAACAAGGACATTTTAGATAAACCCATTGTTCCATTCCCTTGAAAGTACATATTGCCTTATCTCTCCCTTATTATGCTATCCATTGCTTAAAACCTTGCCCTTACAATTCACCGGCATGATCAATGATTCCCAACCACCCACAAGGGGCAATAATCTACCCCATTTTGCCATAAATATGGATCTTCAGTAACGGACACAAACACACACACATACACTTTAGTTTGTTGTTGATGGAGTTCTTTATTCACAGGATGGAGACGGAATCATATTTTCCACCTATAATTACTTCAATTGTTGGCAATTATTCCACAATCTGAGTTAAATGGCCGATTAAACAACTGAAAAAAAACCTGGATTGCAAAGTTGATTGGCTCAGCACCCTGTGGTTGGCAGAAAGTGAAAATACAAGGGAGACTAATCAAGGCTCGATTCAATTCAATTGTATAGCCCTGATTGGAGACACTTTACAGAAAAGTAGGAAGTAGGAAAACTGGGAAAAACTGAGGCCGAACCCCAAAGAATCCAGAAAGTGAGTTTGAAAAAAACACTCAAATGGTTGCAAGAAAGAAGACATTTTGGGAGGAACCTAGATATGGTGGAGGCACCCATCCTCTGCTGGCCAGACCAGCAATTAATATAGGCTGAATGGTAACAAAATTGGGTTGTCTACCGGAGAAAGTAATCATACTGGTTGGTAAGATTCTAATTTCTAGGTGTTACATTAGTAAGTAAAATATATAGTCCAAGCAAATACGTTTACATTAATATGCAGGTCAGAAGGTGGAAGCAAATACATCTAGCCCTCAGGTTGCATCGTGTGCACCAACTAGGGGAGGGTCACGGCTAGGTCAGCCACGGCTAACTGAGGGTGGAGGCAAGGGGTAGAAGCACCAGAGAATATAACGGGAATGGAGATGGGTTTGGAGCTAGATGATTAAATATTGCACAGGCCTGAGTGCAATATAGAAAAGCCCCCCGGGTGCTACACTGTGGTAACAGCACATGTACAGAAAGGGTGTGTACACCACACAACCTAACACTGCACAGGATGGCAAACCAGAACTTTTTCATGCAGTGACAGGCATACAGTGTGCTCAGCACAGCCTTTCCTGCATGTCTTTAACTATAGCTTTCTCTAAAAAGGTGTGTTTTCAGCCCACGCGTAAAAACCGGGAGTGAATCTGAAGGCCGAACGTGCAAATGGAGATGATTCCAAGCTCTGCCTCCTACTGTAATTTCAGTTATTCTTGGAAATACCTAGCATCTTGTGAATTGGCCAATCATGGCGGAGAATAAAGGCCACCTAATTCACAAGGATAGGTAAATCAGATATTCTTTATGATGTTCTTTTTATATCATTTCACCATTGTAAGCCTTATACATTTGGAGAAGAACCTTGTTGTCGATTCTACATTCAACAGGCAACCAATGAAGAGATATGTGCACTGGAATATGTTCACAATTTCTTTTCATTTTTGTGCCATTTCAGCTGCAAGACTTTTCAAGGTCAAATTAGTCCCACCAGATAAAAAAGCATTACAGTAGTCTACCTAAGAGGTTAAAAAGCATGAACTATTTATTTGTAATCATACAGGATCAGTATCTTCCTCAGTTTAGACATATTTCAGTGGTGAAAAAAAAACACTCCAGTCATATTATTAAAGTTGGCCTGAACAGCGAGCTCTGAGGCTGAGAAATAGTAAATGGTTGGCATTTATATAGCGCCTTTATCCAAAGTGCTGTACAATTGATGCTTCTCATTCACCCATTCATACACACACTCACACACCAACGGCGATTGGCTGCCATGCAAGGCACCGACCAGCTCGTCAGGAGCATTTTGGGGGTTGCTCAGGGATACTTCGACACAGCCCGGGCAGGGGATCGAACCGACAACCCTCCAACTGCCAGACGACTGCTCTTACTGCCTGAGCCATGTCGCCCCTTATAGAGAATGACTTATAGATCATGAAATTGTAATTGCATAATGTTTGGAAAACAATTAGCGACAAAAAGTCTTCGATAATCAACAGTCAGCACTCTGAAATCTGCAAATGGAGTATAATTGAGTTCAGTTTACCAGATGTCTTATTTATCTGTAATTGTGAAACTTAAGTTTTGATGGAGAGCACAGATGTAGCTCCTTGGCTGTAATTAAATTTAGCTCATTCAAGAGCTGTAATCCTGTTTATTTCCTCTTTTTCCAGCCGGGGTGAATACTGCTTCCAGTTTCCACTGTATGGTGGCAGTCTGTAGCCTCGTGGCTAAGGTACATGACTGGGACCCAGAAGGTCAGTGATTCACCATGATAAAATCCATGCAGCTATTGGGCCCTTGAGCAGGGCCCTTAACCCCATATATTGCTACAGGGGGATTCCCTCCTGCTTATACAACAGACAGCACTGCTGGGGACCATGCTGTCTTGCCTCCCTCAATCTGTACCATATATGAAATCACTGTTTCAACCAGGGCATATTTGGTGCTCATTTGTGCACTCATTCGAATATTTGAGATCACTCCAGATCAACTGCCTGTACACCAGGTTGCAGATATTCATCTAGCACAAGCAGTCCAATAGTTACATGAAGGACTTAAATGGGAAAGAAAGAAAAACTCAGAAGGACGATGTCAGTGGTGGACTACCTGCAGAAGTGTCCCTTGATGAGATGAGTGCTTCTCCTCGTTGTAATGACAGGTATTGTCTTTGAAAATGGGTACAGCATTCTAATGCTCTCTATTTGTCTGAGAGGGGAGAAGATCTCAGACACAAGACTGGCATTTTCATTTTCCCTCGGTCATTGTTTCTACTGGAGAGCGGGAGGAGTACTTCAATTGATTTTGTGACTCATTTGACTTTTACTGGCTCCCCACATGTACATAACTGAATGAAAGGCTGGCGTCTAGTTAGATGTTCTAATTAGATGCTTCTAAATTTGTATGGGGTCGGTTGGTGGGTTGGTGGGTGGGGAGGGGGTGGTCGGGGAGTGCGGTGAAGTTGAATGCGAAATCCGAAGGGAAGCTTTCTTCCCTGCAGTTATTTTATCGCTCTGCAACAAAACACAGCAGGCGAATCAAATCTATGCACGTAAATTTTCAGAATAATAAGAAACATATTTCGAAAAGATGTCTCGTTAATATCCAAAAATATGAAATATGTACGCGGAGCAATGGGATGAGAGCGCTGGATCCCTCGAAAGGAACAGGACGGATGAATTCTTCATCAACACCTAAAAACCCTTTGTGTAGTGTACTTAACAACAATGCTTAAGGCAAGTAGTGACACTGGTGGGAATTGAGGAGTCTTTCAGCTATACTAAATAATACATCTGAATGACTGTGTTACTTTCAATCAGAGCATCCCGCTGCTCACATCCCAACGGGTGGAAAAGCCTACATGAATGCAGAACGCTTTTCACAGTCTCGTATGATTCTCGGGGGTGGGGAGGCCTAGCACTGCTCTCTGCTCTGGATCTGAAACGTCCGTCATCCGAGTCCATCCAACTGCGCGTCCCCGGGGGACAGGAGAACAGCAGTCCACAGGCGCCTTGGACTGAGTGGCTAAACAATACACTGCAATCGCTCACTCCAACGAAAAGACAAGGTGACTGTCAATAATACACGCTACAGACAAGCGTGTGTGTCAGAGATGCCCCGGTAACGCATGAGTGCTGGGGTCATCGCATTACTTCATGGATTTTAACCAATAAGGCAGTCTTTCCCAGAATTCCGTTGTGCTCTTTACATTACATTGCTCTTTGAGGCTCCACCCAGGGCTTTTCACATCAGGTTACCAGCTTCCAGGGGATATCTCTGGGATTCAATCAAATGACATAAATGATAAAATGTGAATGATTATCTTTAGCCAGACAATAAAAAAAGGGGGGGGGGGGGCTTTCTGAATCGATCCGGCATCAATATCACAATAAAGGCAGTTTTCTTTCTTGCCATAGAAAGACATATGGAAGTGAGCGGTTTTAGCCAATGAAATTTGCTATTAGTTCTCATGAACTAATTGACATTGTTGGGTGTTTATGTTTGGTTAGGCAGTAGAAGCATGTGTGTTTGTGTCACACATTACTAGCATGCTAAATCCAGCTGAATGCACAGCAATGGAAAATTATCACATTGCGGCTAACGGTGGTGCAACCAGTTCTCGAGTTTACTGGAAGCGGGCAATTGCTTATGCACAGGGGGGATTTATGTGTTTTTCAAAGTGAAATCGTAAAAATGTGCTTGTATTCCTATTCCCTTTGTCTATTATTTCATTTTGTCGAAAGATTATAAACCATTCAGTGTGAGAAACATGGAATAATAGAAGAATGCTTTTTCTTGGCACTGCATTATACTATCAATTTTAATTATTTTTGATATTGTGTGTCCTGTAAATAGATGCTTTATTGTAACTAAAATACATTTTAAAATCTGTTCTCATTGTGATGCTTATAGCATTATTGCTTCATGTCATTTCAAAAAGAAACAAGCTTAATGGTCATTCCAGTGAAGCCAGTTGGCATATTTGCATAAAACATTTGCTGAACATCTCACCAGGGCCAAGTGAAGCTCAGCTGTTTGTGCTTCTTGCAAATATAATGTGGTTCAATGACGCAAAATGTTTGTTGGTGAATGCATTTGCATTTAATTACGATTGTAAATTGTGTGTAAAAATCAATTACGGGTTTTGTAATTGACTTCATTTTCACATGCCAGCAAGATACTTTGTTAATTACAGGTCTCTGTATTTGTAAGAGAATGTGGTTTGGTTTAGTGATGTGATATGTAAAACAAACAACATACAGTGTAAGTATTTGGACAGCGGTACAATTTCTGTTCTTTTGGCTCTGTACTCCAGCACATTGGATTTTAAATGAAACAATGAAAATTAAATAGACTGTATACAGTACAGAAGTACAGAATTAAGCACCCTTTACTTTCAGGGTATTTACATCTATATCGGGGGATCTGTGTAGGAATTACATCCCTTTTCATATATAGTCCCTCCCTTTTAGGGGACCAAAAGTAATTTTGCTTCTCAGCAGTTTCTGATTAGTTAGGTGTATTCAATCACTTCCTTACTGCAGGGATAAGAAACCTTTCAGTATCTAGTCTTGATTATAGGCTTTTGATTTCCTTTGGAGTCTGTTATTGGCAGTTGTCAACAAGGGGACAACAGTAGTGCCAATGACAGTCAAGGAATCATTTATGGGAATGAGAAATAAGAAAAGAGAAAACAATAGGCTTACCAAAATCAACTGTTATCAGCCACCCATATCCATAATCACCTTGAGCAAGACCCATCCCAACTTTACTATTTTGCAGCACAAAGGAGTTGTGCACTCCCTGCGAACAATGTCATTTAGCAGGTTGTGTTTTGCATCTGATATAATTTGGACTTGATGGAGTGATAGGCTACTGCTTATGATTGAGGAAGGGAAATAAGAAGGGGGAAGGATTTTTGATGTATAGGCTATATACACTCAGTGAGCACTTTATTAGGTATGTATTACACTTATCTTTTAGACTTATTAAGTCTTCTGCCCTGGCGGCATGGATGGTGCAGTGGGTAACACTGCCGCCTCACCGCAAGGAGGTCTTGGGTTGGAATCCCTGTCGGCCGGGGCCTCTCTGTGCAGAGTTTGCATGTTCTCCCCGTGTCTGCATGGGTTTCCTCCGGGTACTCCGGTTTCCTCCCACAGTCCAAAGATATGCAGGTTAGGCTGATTGGAGAGTCTAAATTGCCCATAGGTATGAGTGTGTGAGTGAGTGAATGGTGTGTGTGCCCTGCGATGGACTGGCGACCTGTCCAGGGTGTATTCCTGCCTTTTGCCCAATGTATGCTGGGATAGGCTCCAGCCCCCTACGACCCTGTTCAGGATAAGCGGGTTAGGATAATGAATGAATGAATGAAAGTCTTCTGCCAATTAAAGCCCATCCACTTTGAGGTTTGACACATTGATTCTCTTCTGCATACCACTGTGGTAATGTGTGGTTATTTGCGTTACTGTTACCTTCCTGCCAGCTTTGACCAGTCTGGCCCTTCTCCACTGACCTCTCTTCACAAAATCTCTGGGACTGTGCCATCTGCATGCTGGCTATTGAACCAGTGGGTCTCTGGAGATTAATAAAGTGCATCAGTGGTAGACAGTCACATGAAACGGAGCAGCTGAGGCCAGATAAGCAAATGTCCTTCCACAACCTCCCACAACCACGCTTTTGATCTCCTGATGACTTTCTTTTTGATTATTTCTCTTTGATCACTGCAGCAGTGGTCTGGTAGGCTAATAAGGGAGTCTGCTGATAGCATCCATAGGCACATAACAGTATATTACAGCAGGAGGCCCTGTGAGGTCTTCATTGTAAGTACTTAGCAAACCGGCGAAATTCATTAATATTGCCTGGATTTTACTGGTTATACAAAGCTATCGGCTACATTTAGGTTTTTTCAATTAAGTTTGGCCTTTAGTCTGCATAAACTTGTACATCTTTTAAGGAAAAGAATCAGCAAATATCATGATTTGCGGGCCCCTCCAAACCTGGGAGTCATCCCTGCTGAAAACAAAATGCTCAAGCTAGGTTTTAAAACAGCTGGTTGCTGGTAATTTCAAGATGGTCATAGCTGGATCATACACCAGGGATACTGATGTTTTTTTAATCAATGTGGCGAAGGAAGCCACTTGAGTGAGTGGCTCTGTGAGTACATTTTAACAACGGTTTTGAATCCTGAATCGGTAGTATGGTTTCTCTTTACACAGCATGGATACCCTTTCAATATTGTTGGATAAATATGTGGTGTTATCAGGGACCTCAGACGGACAGACAGTTATTCAAAAGTACTGAAACTGCTCTCAGCCATGTTTCCCCACATCCAATAAATCCATAGTTTGAAATGTTATAACGAGTAAAAAATCCTTACTATATGTCTTACCCAGGGGCTAAGATCCTGTACTATCGTATGTAAAATGAGACATAAAGATTGAAACTGCTGTTTGTTTGCTCTAATGGAGCCCTCTACGGAAGGTAGAATTGCCTTCACCGATCGCCAATGAGGAGCTCACACAAAGTATCAAAAGACACTTTCAAAACTCACCCACTCCGTCTAGCTGAGGGACGATAAGACGTCAGTCACTTAGCTTTGTGAAAAGTGCTTTGAAGACCCGCCCACTTTGGCAGAAGTGCTTTAAAGCCCTGCCCATTTTGTTTCGCCGGAAGTTCTTTGAGGCCACACTTACGTTTTTAGCTGAGGCTTTTAAAGTCACACCCACTTCGCTTTGGCATTAGTGCCATGTCATTTTGCATTGCCATATACACTTAAAAGCCATTGCCACCTTGCATTGTCATTGGCAGAATTGCTTTAGAACTACTGTATGCCCACTTTAGTTTTGGCAGACGTGTTTTAAAGCCATGGGCAGTTTATTTTGACAGGATAACTTTAAAGCTACACCCACTTGGGTTTGGTAGAGGTGCTTTAAAGACACGGCCTCTTTATTTTGGCAGTCGAACTTTAAAACCACACCCACTTTGATTTGGTAGCGGTGCTTTAAAGACACGGCCGCTTTATTTTGGCAGGAGAACCTGAAAGCCACACCCACTTTGCTGTGCCTCGAGGCTTTTAAACCACACCCCCTTTGCCTCGGCTGAGGAGGTATTGTTTTCAATCCGCACTCCAGCCGGGCTGAGTTGACGCTATCGATCGGCTTAAAAGCTTTGAGGATTATGCTTTTTTCCTTCGCTTTTTCAGGAGCCAGTCCTAGCGCTTCCCATGGCTGGGGCCCTCTCGGAGCGCGACGGCCTTCAGACACGGACGGGCTGTGTTCCCTCACCTGAGAGCGGGACGCGTCCCCCTCCGCATAGCCACACGACACAGTCCTCGGGGGACAGTAATCAGTCACTCGCATCAGCTGCCTGTGCAGCAGGAGCAGAGCTGCCAGCGTGAGGTGATTTCACCTACACAGAGGGCAGCTCTCCAACACCTTTTGTCTTTCTTCTCGAAGCCACCGACGTGAAAAATATTCCCGTCCTCAGTCGGCAAGGTGTTGATTTTCTCTCTCTGTTGGCCGGTTTTACCCACTCTCCTTCCCTTTCTTTGGCTTTTTCATTCTGTTCACAAACTGGTTTATGTTTGTTGCACTGTGCTGATCTTCGGAAAGCCAGCTAAGAAGACCATCAGAAAAGATATCGATCCGAGGACTGGCTGAATGTCATAGATAGGCGCTTTGAAAAGGCCGGAATGCAGTTAGGCTAATGTCTGAGTACACGTTTGTTCCTTTAACACCCAGCCATCCACGTAATGGCTTTGGTATTTAATACAATTAATAGTCATTACTGTTTTTCAGTTGTGTTTTCACTTGAGCAACAGTGGACAAATAAAACTGTTCAAGGATAACTAACTGCCTGGGGCGGATTTTGTTTTGCACAGCTAGCAATGGGCTACGGTACCTTAGCAAGCAATTACACACAAAGTGCTATTATCCAAATTAATGAACTGTTTTATATTCCTGGTACACGGTATAGAAAAGGACTTACAGATGTTGGGGAAGACTTCAGCTGAAAGAATAGCAAGATCGAAGTGACCATGTAGTACAGCCAGACTTCATTTTCTGTGTTGACATATATTGTCTAGACAAAACTAATTTGCCTGCTTATTGTAATATTGATTTCTATTATTTAAAAATGCAACAGTGGTGCATGGTCAGATTGGTAATCTGAGTATTAACTCCTTGACCGTGTCAATCTCCAGCTTGTTTGCAGTACATTTTTTATGCAGTCACTTCAGAAACAATAGAATCTTGCTCCTTGTAAGACATTTATTTTCCCACGGTGGTTGATTATTTTCACAAATCAAGAATTACAACATTATTATTTAATTTCCACATTATTAATGAATGTATCAAATCTAGGTAATTTTCACACTTTTAATTGCTCAGTGCATTATGAAGATCATAATATTCCCTTCATGCATTTATTGAGAAGGGGGCATGTATAATCAGATCACATCACCAGAATGATGGCATATTGTGCATTATCTCAGATAGTAAAAGGAATAAAGCAACCCAAATTCATTGGATGTACTGGCATGTCCTTTGAAAGATAGCCACATTATGATGAAATATGCAGTTTAAAAAAAATCCCAGACATGTCTATTAATAATTGAATAAAGCCTTAGTAATCATTCAAAACATGTATAAATGTCAAGGCATCAGTGAAGATCCCCTTTCCTCAAGTTCCTTTATTCCATGCAGAAGCGTGGGGAATAAAGAAATCTTAAATAAGTCAATAAAAGCAGCACAACAGCAGCATGTGGGAATATGGCATGTAAGCTCTGCCTGAAGAAAGAGTGAATCCAATAAATGTCCTCTGCAGTGGAGGCTCTGTTTCCAGTAAAAATGCACATTATTTGTTCCCCGCTGCTCCGGTAGAAGATGAAAATGTAAAAGTAATGCGCGTACCGCGGTGTGCGTCCGACGCCACCTGGCCCGGTCGCGTTTGCCTCCTGCCACCGACTCCTCGTCCTAGATGTACACCGCTGCATGAAATCTTGACGCTCTGCCAAAGCCTATTACTTTTCCCCTTTCAGGAACACCCTCCCCCGTGAGGAGAGAGGAGAGCCGGCCTCACACGCCGTCAACACGAGCCGCGGAGGCAGAGGCCCGCCTGTTTTGAGGTAAGTGTTGCATTTTTCCCCGGTTGTAGTGTTTCTCTTGTTCGTTCAGGGTAAGGGGGTGGTGAACAGGCGGCCATGCGTCAGCCGCGTGGGCTTTGCGAGGAAGGTTCTGGAGACCCGGCAGCGGTCACGCGTAGAGTGCCTCTCTTGTGTCCCAACCAGCGGTCGCAACATGTCCTCCTTCTTTTCCAGGCTCTGTCCCCGTCCAAAAAAAAAATAATGAAATAACTTTTCCTAATCTGCGTCCACCAACTGCGTGCCCTTTGATGAACCTTGTGAATTCACCTGTGTATTTGCAGAGGCACAGACCAAACCCACACAGAGCAGACATGATATCCAGGAAGTTTGGCTCTGCAAAATACCAATCATTTTTTAATGCAGTAATGGTCAGTTCCACCATGTGGTGTATTCACCTTCTTCTCATCATTTTCTCTTTAATTATACGTATGATGCAGTAGTAAACATCCAAATCACAGAAGCCACATGAATTCTTCTGGAGAAAAGAAAAGGCCCCACTGTTATCTATAGGTCCAGCGAGCAAACACTATCCAAACCCAATACTCAAGGGGGAAAACCTGGCGTAGTTTCCATAGAAAATCAATAAAGTGGTCAGTTATAGGTCTTCAAATTAGGACAATATGGAGAAGTATTTTTTTTAAATGCCGATTTTCCGAAAAAACACCTGATGTGTGGCTAACTGCATGGCAAACATATTTCAAAACCTAGATTCACATTTGTATTTATTGCTAAGAAATCGTTGGCTAGCAACAGTTAACATCACTTGCTCACAATACTACATCATTAACATTGCTTCTGCAATCGAATATTCAAAGTGAAACCGTTTGATTATGGTCAGTTAGCTACGGTTAGCCTGCTTTTCGTGGTCATGGCCGGATCATAGTGTTATTGATGTGGTTCCTTACTGGGGGATTCAATAACAGAAGAAATGTCAGGAAATGAAACCTCAGGCCACTGAGTTGGATCATTTGTGCACTTTGTAATTGCGCAAGGACAGCACTATTCAGTTCATTTTCCCAAAATATCTTTGCAGATCTAGGTTTTTTAGGATTGAATATAATTTGCTTGCATTATCATAAAATAGCAATGATAGCTATTCAGAACAGAATGTATTCAGAACAGTGACCAGCATATTGTCCAGAAGGTAAATTGAAAAAAATGGACTTGGTTTATTCCATTGAATCATTAATAAAGTGCACCAGTTTACGCATGTTGAAAAATAAAACTCATGTCAAGAACTGTATATAACGTTTTATAACTGTATAGCACTTTTTGTGAAGATTTATCAGGGGTGCCAATAATTCTGGAGCCCACTGTGTGTTTTTCGGAGGTACTACTTCAGCTTGACAAACAAACACAATTTAGCGAAACATTGGTGTCATTTTCAAACGCAATTCTCGTTTTACCGTTGGTCAATTCAACGTATTTGAGAGTCACATGTCTCTGCTGCTTAAAAGAAGAAACCGATCCTATGTTCAGAAATAAGAGTTATCCGGCAGAGATGAAAGGGAATGCTTTATGATGTCGATTGGCCTCGTCTGGGTTCAAGGAGTTAAGGAGCACACTAGGAGTCATGATAGATAAATGAGTAAGGAATGTAACGGAATAAGAGGTCAAGAGTTTATAAAAAATTAAACCATGTGTCAGTTTTACAGGAGGAAAGCCTCATTTAAATAATCCAAGATTCACCGGTACACCTGATCAGTCTCTGAGGCTGGTATGGGTCCTTCATTTCTGAGCATGCTGGCGAGTTCTACACCTCCGTAACCTTGAGAAACAGCCTCGATTCTCACTTCAAAATTCCATCCATCCATTATCCTAACCCGCTTATCCTGAACAGGGTCGCAGGGGGGCTGGAGCCTATCCCAGCATACATTGGGCGAAAGGCAGGAATACACCCTGGATAGGTCGCCAGTCCATCACAGGGCACACACACCATTCACTCACACACTCATACCTATGGGCAATTTTGACTCTCCAATCAGCCTAACCTGCATGTCTTTGGACTGTGGGAGGAAACCGGAGTACCCGGAGGAAACCCATGCAGACACGGGGAGAACATGCAAACTCCGCACAGAGAGGCCCTGGCCGACGGGGATTCGAACCCAGGACCTCCTTGCTGTGTGGCGGCAGTGCTACCCACTGCACCATCCATGCCGCCCGCTTCAATATTGAGGGTGATAAACAAATCATTCTGTTGGGAGTGAAAGTAATCGCTCTGTGTTTGTCTGCAAGCTGTCAATCTTTGAGTTAATATTGTTATGGATTTTCCTTGGTTGTGGAGTATGATCTGATAAAAACATATTCGTGCTGGGGTTTTTCCGAAAGACGTGCAAATGGTACTAAAGACGTGCGCAGGTTTGTTTGCTTTTCACGCAGACAAATTTGGTTTTGATTTGTTTGGGAGCAGAACCAGCGACTAATACACTTTACGTTTTTATCTTTAGGGCTCGGTCCGCATCTGAACTTTCGGGCTATTATGAGTGCTTCATTGGAGACTCAGATAGAGCGAGGTGTTTTGCTCAGGAAGATATTAACTGGTAAATCTTAAAGGCATTAATGACCTTCCGGGCATTTAGCATTGAAAAACGATTGCTGGCAATGAGTGCTGGTTGGAACATAGGCTGTGGTGGTGTTCTCTGCCATAAGATACAGCTCCCTCTGTTGGTTTCACACCTGAACTCACCAGATGGAAAGCAGACTCGTTGTTGTATAATTGATCATGAGTAGTTTGGCTGTATATTTCTGCGCACTATGCTTGGTCGGTTATGGAGATTTACGGCCTGTGTGGGCTGTTAATTACTGGGAGTTATTGAGCTTGTGGCAGATTCATGGTCCACAGGGCCCCCACCGTGGCAGGCAGAGAAGACAAACTCCGGTATGGTCAATACTTACAAACAATATGGTGCGTTTTCATCGTGGACAACATGCCTAAATAAAGGAAATTGTTGGTAATGCACATTACTGTTCCCTTTTAATGGAGCCGAGTGAGGTACTAGCATAAAATCCGCAAAAGGGTAAAATGGGGAATATGTTATGGAACGTTACAGCTATGTCACTGCAGAACATATGTTTTTCTTTATTAATCAGCCATAATACATTCAAAATACATAGTAGACAAGCCTTTTAGCAAGTGGTGTTCTGCACGTGGTATTTTTCATATAAATAAATTCTAATTGGCATAGGTATTTAAAAACATGGGCAAGTGGGCTGTGGGCAAGAATGTGATTCTAAGGAGAGGATTTTTTAAAAGAAACTTTAAATGCAAGCTTCATACTTAAATCAATCTGGTCCAAGCTTTTGCAAATATCTGTGCATTCAGTTTATCCAAGCAAAGGATATGTGTTCAATTATTGATTCTCCTTCCAAAAGTTTTGCTTGTTAGAGTGTCACTTTACATTAATTTGAAAGACAGCTGGTAAGATTTAACATTGTTTCTAGCTAAATTACATTTTCTGGTTGTCTGCAATCACAGTAGATGTCAGCAGAGCCCCTGGATGATGATACGTCACCTCCACTGCCACAAGCTGGTAACAAACTGATATGCAATATGTCTAGGAAAGTAGATATTAGGTTTGGCTCAGCCCAAGATCTTTGCAATGCCTGCAACTGTTGCTAAAAGGAATCTATTCCCATAGATTCAATAACATTATGTCTACAAGGGCAAATGCAACCAAGTTCCCTTCCCTACCCCCGTAGGGTCACTGTAGGCATTGTCAGTGGCACTGTCATCTGATTGTCACCTGAACAATTATACAATTATAAAAGCAATGTAGTTGGCGTAATTGTCTAAACCACCGGGTGTGAGGAAGACATGTGACATGGATGGAATGTGAAACAGTCTTTGAGTGGTCTTCTTCAGAGCTCTATTTAAACAAGAATGGCTACTGATATCAAAGACTCACCTTGTGCATATTTTAAAATATGATAAAATGTTCATAGGAAATGTAAAAAGATTTTATTTATTTATTTACTATTGTTTTCACAAAGAATACAGAACAAGCAAGAAAGGTGTTGTTAAAGAAATGTAACAAATGTAACATGAATTAATTGTTGCATTTAACGCCTTCTGAGCACCCTCAAACCTGAAAATGACATACCCAAAATAAACTCCTGAACCCTTTTGGTTACAGGCATATGCATGGTCTCTTCTGAAGTCTTCTATTAATCAAATGTTTCAATTCATTTGAATTATACTAGCAAATACAATAAATAAATAAAAATAACTAGCAATCACAACTTATACATGAATAAAAGGGCCACAGATACATATGCTCTCCTGTATAGGTGAACAATGGATGCCAATGCTGCAGTGAGCATCAGAGTAAGAGATGGAGGAGGGGTTGGAGTTCTCCAACACCATGCCAACCTCGGCTCCTACAATACTGCCCATCTGATCACCTTTTGGCCACCCTCCACATCATGATTCCACCAGCACAGATGGATGGGCCAGAGCAGCCCATGTATGTGGTCATCTGGGACAACTTTAGTTCCACCAAGCTGCTCTGGTCCACAACTGGTTCCTTGCCCACCCCAGATTTTCCGACATTTGTCTCCCACCATATTCACCAGTGCAGAATCTAACTTTTCTCTGCATGGTGATGGAAGGTTTACGACCGGAATTCACAAACACAGATACCCCTTCTACAGGCAACGGAGAAGGCATGTGGTGATATTCCTATAGTAGCATTCGACAGTTGGATACGTAATGCCAGGATATGCCTACCCCTGCTTGGCCAGAAAAAGCATTGCTTGTGATGTGGATGTGGTTTTGTGGCCAGACATAACGGAAGACAGGAAAGAGTAAAAAAAAAAAACTCAGTCATGAATACGTGGAAGTGAGTGCTACGGTGCACTGTCCCAAAACCCGTGTATGGGAGTATTTCAGAAAATGGGAAAGTGGAGAGGGTTGTCAATATAGAAAGGTTTTGGGGCAGGAATCAAACCCTGGGGTCCCAGGGGATGCCTGTGGGTTTCAAATACCAGCTGCCCTACAGTGAGCAGCACATGGTCATGCCTTGTTGTATTCTATTGTCAATGTAATCTTTTCTGTTGCAGAGAATCTTTGAGGTAGATGCACATCCTATTCCACATGCATATGCTATACACTCAGTGACCACTTTATAAGGTAGACCTCTCCTCCAGCTTGTTAATGCAAATATTTAATCAGCCAATCATGTGGCAGCAAGTAAATGCATAAAAGAATGCTGACGTGGTCAAGAGGTTCAGCTGTTTTTCAGACCAAATGTCAGAATGGGGAAGAAATGTGATCTGTGTGACTTTAACTGTGGAATGATTAATGATGTCAGATAGGGTGGTTTCAGTAGAGTTTACTGAGAATAGTGTGGGAAAAAAAAAACGATTCCAGTGAGCAGCAGTTCTGTGGGCAAAAACGTGTTGTTAATGAGAGAGGTCAGAGGAGAATGGCCAGACTGGTCGAAGTTGACAGGAAGGTGACAGTAATGCAAATAACCACAAATTATAACAATGGGATGCAGAAGAGTATCTCTGAAAACACAATGCGTCAAGCGTCTAAGTGAATAGGCTACAGCAGAAGAAGACCAATAAGTCTAATAAATACCGAATAAAGTGCTCACTGAGTGTATTTACATTGAAGAGGCTGGCTTTAACCTGGTAAAGGCATGGCAACCTGGCAGGAATATCACTGGCAACAGGGCAGTTGGTGAGGTCCCTGGCCAGCGTGGGGGAAATATAACAAGGGGGGCAGCCATCGGCCATCAAGGCATTCACTGTTGCCATGCCAACCTTGGGCCCTATAATACTGCCCATCTGATCACATTTCAAAACGTCATCATTCCACCAGCATTCCACCAGCAATTTTTCTCTGCTTGGTGATGGAAAGTGTATGACCGGAATCCACACACACAGATGCCACACTGTGGCAAATTATCATTATGCCACCTGTGGCAGACACATAATACTACAGTGGGCACACAAAGGAATTAACTGATAGAGACCAACCCATAGTCCTCCCACTGATTTCATCAGGTGGGGGACAATGATGAATATGAGATTAAAGTGCAGACTGTCTGACTGTCAGCTTTAATCTTATGGCATTTACATCAATATTGTGTAATCTGTCTAAGAATTTCAGCCCTTTCTATAAATTGTCTGGCCATTTTATGGGAGCAAAAATAATGGGACAATTGACTGCTGTTTCCTGGCCTGCTGTATGGCTTTGCATCATTGGTTCATGCACAAGTAAGCTAAAAAAAGGTCTAGAGTTTATTCTCGTGTGGAATTTGCCTTTGGATTCTTTTGCTCCAACATGTAAACATATATCTAATGATGTTTTTAAAATATTGCCGTGTTAACGATGTCTCCAAACAGAAATCCTGAAGGTCCCCTTAAGTGTGCTGCTTTATCTCTCCCTACCATACTGTGTGCTTTCTCAATAAACCTTCATCTCCCTTTCTGGGGCAGTCGCCCTATAATATCCACCAGAACATACTGTATGTGAGGGGAGACAGAACTTAGCCTGAGGTAAAATTCTTTTTTTGATGTTTCTTTCATTCCTTGTCAGGAATATATGTCCATATTTTAGTTAAAATAGATATTTTAAATCCTTTTGCAGTGGAAGTCCAGCTCAGCTTTCCTGACAGCTGTCTAAATCTTTTTTTCTTCCGATTCAGTGTGTAACTAATAAGATGAATCGTTGAATCACTGTATATGATATTCAGAATGAATCAATTAATCTGTCACATGTTTGTTATCTATATTATGAGAAACTCCAACTGGAACTTGTGCATTGTTTTCCACGTTTTTTAGAAGTATTTCAGCCTACCTTACACAATTGGTGAATCTATTTTAAGTGCTGTAATATTTTACTGTGTATTATCTAGTTGTAATTGTTATTTCATGTTTATCAAAGTAAATGGTATAAATATTTTGCAATACAAATTTGGACATTGTTAAAGTAATAGGTATATTGTATGTGCCTAGCCTTTGTGCCTCCCTAGGTGGGGTATTTTGGTCAGTGTATTGAAAGCAGTGGCCCTGGTCATACATTGTTCCCAAACCTTCCCAACCTTTCCCAAACATTGTGCTTTTATTTAAGATGAGCCAGATTTTCCATGTTTTGCAAATATTTTGTTGTCTGTTGTGATCACTCATAGCATACTAAAAAGCAGAACAGCTGCACCAGTACAATCAGAGAAGCAGAGCTCTGAAACAAAGTCTTATGGACAGATAAAATGAGTATTAGCCTGCACCAAAGTGATGGAGAAAGAAACAAACTGCTCATCTGTGAAACCTGGTGTTGGTAGTGTTATGGCTTAGGCATATATAACTGCCACTGGAACTGGCTCACTTGCCTTAATTAATTATGTGACTTCTGAAGTGTACAGAGATACAGTATCTTATCTGCTCAGATGACCAAATGCCTCATAACACATTGGACCTTGCAGTGGGACAATGACCACAAACATACTGCTAAAGTAACCAATTATTTTCTCAGGTCATAAATGTCAATACCTTTCCTGAATGCAACTGCACAAGGGCTTAACTTTACGGTGAAAAGCCCCTAAAACAGGAACCTAGGATGTCAGGCCTCACAGAGCATCAACAGGGAACATACCCAGCATTTGGTGACATCTGTGGGTCACAGTCGTCAAATACAAAGGATTTGCATCCAAGTACTATACAGTATGTGATGATTTTATTTCAACACATGTAATACTTGTACAATGATATTTGGTCCTCTGAAATGGGGGATTATGCATACAAATGGCTGTAATTCCTGTGAGAATCACTGAATATGGATGCAAATACCTTCAAATAGTACACTTTCACCTCTTATTCATTGCTTCAAATCTACAGATGTACAAATCTACATGGGTACAGAGCCAAAACTAATAAATAACAAATCTAACTAAAATACATTGTGTCATTGTGCAAATATTTAAAGACTGCACTACATACATAATTGTAATACAGAAAAAGAAAAATAGAAACAGACAAAATCTCATTCTTCAAATTATTATTATTATTTTTTGCCATCTATTCATCCTGAGGAAGCCCCATCATGGGATCCTGCTTATTCTGGATCTGGATATAATGCAGTGTGTACTTTTACCATGCACCTTTACCATCGTTGTTTTTCTGACCTGCACATCTCTCTCTCTTCTATCCCGCACCTCTCACTCTCTGTCTCTCCCTGTGTCTCTTTTCACAAGGATACAGAGACTCGCCTTAATTATTTTCCCAATAACAGGCAAAGGTGGGGGATTTTCAGCCGAGTAGAGTTTTGAGAGCCTGGTAAATGGTTTGGACATCTGGCAGCTGGATGTGTGTAGGAGTTATACAACGGCGTCTGTATAGCTGTGGTCTTTTGAAATTCAATGAGATGGGTTCAGGCTGTTGCAGAGAACAAAAGTAATGGAACCGAACCTTGAGCAATGAAAGGGACAGTGCTGCAATGCCAGTCTGTCTTAGATGACATTTATGAGGACTTTTTGCATGGCCACTGCACTGACACGGGGCAGAATGAAGCAACAATATACACGCTTTGATCTCAGGTTTGATATTCCCCAGAATCTGCCTTCATAGCCTCAGAGTACGTCAGACGTGAACAAATAGGAAATAGCTTTTGTGGTGGCTGAAACCTTTATTCACCTTTTTAGTAGGAAGCTGGCTACATGTATATCAATCCCTAATTATCTTGTTCTATATACAGCTACAATCCATTATTAATTGTTCCTATTAAAATGTTTACCACTGAAAGGTAACAAAATGCAGATGTGCTCTTCTGCTCTAATCTGTGCTCTTTCCCCTGTTCCGGTATGTGTCAATGTCCTTGGCGTTTCACGTATTTTATCCCTTGTTGCTTTACTGTTTTCGACTGTGATGATGATTTCTGGATTCCCTTTTGTACCGTTTGCCTGGTTGGACTGCCTGTTGGTAAACAAACTGTTGCTCGTGACATCGACACTGTCTTGGATTACCCTTACTACATCTGTCTGCTGACGATTGACCCGTTTCTGTTTGAACTGGCCTTGTCGGAATAAAAGCCTCTATTCAGCACACTTCCTAGTTGCTACTGGTTCCTCTGCCTCACCATTTGAAAAAAAGGATCTCCTAAATACATGCATGTACAGATTTATACTATTACGAAAGATCTTGACCTTACGTAAACTGGTAGGATCAACTCGTCAAAAGTATACATTGGAGAGGGTGTGTCTGTGGACATGTACAGTGCCATGAAAAAGTATTTGCCCCCTTCCTGATTTCCTCTTGCATATTTGTCACACTGAATGGTTTCAGATCTTTAGACAAGATGTAATATGAGATAAAGGGAATCTGAGAAAACACAAAACACATTTTCATTTATTTATTATTGCATGAACTGCTTGGCAGGGCCTGAAACAAGCAGTTTATGCTTGAAAACCTACCAATTTGTCTGAATTAAAGCAGTGGGGAGGCGGCTAAAATTCCTCTAAAGCAACGTGTAGGACTGGAAATTAAAGGAAGCGCTTGGCTGCAATTATTGCTGCCAAAGGTGGTGCAATCAGTTATAAGGTCTAAGGGGGTAATTACTTTTTCATAGGGATGATATGGGTGTTTGATATTATTTCATTTATTTAATGAAGAAAACTAATGTGTTTTGTGTTGACTTGGTTCCTTTGCTCTAAAATTACATTTTGTTCAAGTTCTGAAACCATTCAGTATGACAGATATGCAATAATGGAGCAAGTACATACATTGTCATAGTACTGTAAAAAGAAAAATCCTATTTTATAATCTATAATCTATAACAGGAAACCATGGCTGTTTGATAGATTCACGTTTTGTTGGTTTAAACAATTTTTCCCATTTAAAAGGTCTGCACAAAAATACAAAAATTTGGTGAACATGGCTGGTAATATAATTTTTCTGTACTCGGAATCAGATTCAAGATTAAATACTCTTGTGCAATGTTGGTTACGCACAACCAAACAGACACAGTAATTGTGCGCACTGAAGTCACAGGCAGCGCGACACAAGAAAAGAGCCAGAGGCTAGGTTTGTTCCTCGCCGTGAGTAGGTGAAGGCCAATGTTCGACAATAACACCTACAGAATTATAGGGCCGAAAAAGAAAACAAACAGCAAACTAAAGCCGTGCCTTCCATTTTAATTTACAGTTTGACAGGTGCCTAGATCCGTGGAGATGGCCATCTGGAGGGCTGCATTGGTCATTTGAGCAGGCAGTAGAGGCTGAAGGTTGATGGATTCTCCCGGGCATTCTGCAAGGGGAAAATAGAGGGATTGTGGAGAAGCGGTTAACACACATTATGGTTCTGCATTCGGCCTTCTCCCTTTTCCCTCTGGGGGCCGTGTTTTCTTATTTAGGTGCGCTGTATTTTGGGCAGCTGTGCTGGTTTCTCATGTGGGACAGCTGTGGGGAGAGAGTGGTGAACAAAAGCCAGGGGATCTGTGTCCCTGCTGTTCTCACGGCTTCTCTTGTACAACGGCAAGCACTTATGAATGTTGGCAATGTATAATCACCTAAAGAGAAGACATTGGGAAATGAGAGAAAGAGAGAGATAGAGAGGGAGTGTAAATGTAATGTAAATATCTACCCAGAGAGAGAGGTATGCATTAGGCATCTACCCTGAGAGATCTACCCAAAATGATGTACCTAAATTCAGCATTGCAGGAACTAAAGTAGGAAGATGGAACCAGCATAAAATAATAGAAGGAAATATTTTACCTTCTGACCCTTAACTCATCCGATTTTAAAACTGTAACCCACCTAAAATGTATACTGTATATTTAAGAAAAATCTCCCAACAGTTATAGAAATACTGCTAGGATTGACCCTGACCCTGATGGCTAATGCTGAGTTAAGGAGGCTGAGAAAATGTATGGCAATTACCTTTTCTCAACATTGAGGTGGCCGAAAGCAGAGCAAGACATCATGCTATTACAATCAAAATATTTCTTTTTTAAGGCTCCATTGAAGGAGACCAAAATTAATGTTATAACATAATTCAGCTTGAGCATGGAATACCTCTAACAAAATGGGAAATTCACTTCACCATTTTTTCGCCAGAACCATTTTCAGGCAAAGATTGATGTTACAATGTGATAAGGCCAACCATGACACAAATAAGGCCTTTATTTTTACCTGATGCAGCCTGAAAGCCGAAAAGTTTAACACTAGGAAACCTCAATGACCATTCTTTACAAGGGCTAAGGTAAGACACTCAAATTATATTTTCAACTGACCATCGCAAATCGTAAAATTACATTCCGAACTCCACCAAGGCAACAGTGATAGCCTAATGAAATAATATTATAAGACACAGTGCCTTCTTCTGGATTACAAATGATAGTTAGTTGTAAACACATAATTTATCGGTCACTATCTTTATTGTGAGCTCATTTGCTATAAAAACCTGAATTTTTTTATTTGTCAGCAGATATTTTCAAAACACTGAAACATGCATGAGTTGCATGCAATTTTCTTGCATGAGTAATAAAAACCCACAGATTAATATTTGACAGAGTGATTTTTTCTACAATAACAGCAAAATAAGAGTATTTTTGGATATCTACAGTGGTTTCATGTTTCATCTGGCCTGTGGCAAATTTGCATATATTTTATTTTTCCACAGTAACTACCACCAGGTGGCAAATGTGAGCACTGAAATTCATAGCGGTCTGAAATATTAGCAGGTTCCAACAGTAGGGGGCAGCAGTGCCCTTTTCCATCAGGAGAGGCTTGCGTCATCATTATATGCCACAGCTTAAATACCCGCCATATTGAGTTTGATGAGGGACCATGCATTAAACACAGAACTCTCATACAATTCTCAGAACAGTTCTGTGGTTATCAACTTCACAACATAGAACCACAACATAACCTGATTTAAATGCCTATTTACACACAACTCAGATAAACAGTTTTAAATATAGATTAATTTGTAAAGGGAGCAACTCATCCGATTTCACAATTATTTTTTATTTAAAGAATAAAAAGAAAGGCAGAAAGGCGGATTAACAAGCTGGTGTACAGGTCTACCTAATAAAGTACTCACTGAGTATTTTCCCCCCTAGCACACAAAGATGTTTTTATTTCGGCCTGTAGCGTAGTGGTTAAGGTAAATGATTGGGACACGTAAGGTCGGTGGTTCTAATCCCGGTGTAGCCACAATAAGATCCGCACAGGCCCTTGAGCAAGGCCCTTAACCCTGCATTGCTCCAGGGGAGGATTGTCTCCTGCTTAGTCTAATCAACTGTACGTCGCTCTGGATAAGAGCGTCTGCCAAATGCCAATAATATAATGTAATTTCCCCAGACATGCTCTGACACCCTCGTTTGGCAACTGCTGAAGCTTTTATCATTGGTTCATCCTCAGTGGTACATAATTTAGTCCACGTCCTTTTTGTTGTGCTTGAGACCAAGGACACATATGAGCATGCCCAGATGAGCAAAACTGCTGCCCTGTGTGGTGGAATGTTTCCCCAATGGTTTCTATTGGCATTGAGGTCTGTACAGATTATATGCTAAACGCACTGCACGCATGGCCATGTTTAACCAATGGGCAACATGGGCTGCTGCCCAGGGCCTCCCCTGCCAACGGGGCCTCCCCAGGATGTCCTCAATAGTTTTTTTCATCAATCATAGGCTTGTGTCTAATATTTATTATAGTACGACAAATATATGTTTTTGTTTTTTTTGTATTGTTGTGCCCTCCTCCCTACAACGCTCTCATTCACAAATGCTTTTGATTGACCTTTTATGCAAGCCGTAGTTTTCAGCTATTTAGTTGCAGATCACACTCTAAGCTATCATACATTCACAGCAGACATAAGTATATCAGATACGATATACTTAACAGGAAGTCGGGGCAAATCTTGTGGAGCCTCACCCTGGCTCCACAAGTATCCTCCACTGCCAGAACCTGCAGGTTCTTTCTGTATAATATACGCCGTATCCGTCATCTCCTGACTGAGAAAGCCACCCAGCTCCTAGTCCAGGCGCTCGTCATTTCCCGCCTGGATTACTGCAACTCCCTCCTAGCCGGTCTCCCAGCGTGTGCCATCAAGCCCCTCCAGCTGGTCCAGAATGCTGCAGCCCGACTGATCACCAATCAGCCCAGGTCGGCTCATGTCACCCCGCTTCTCATTGGCCTCCACTGGCTTCCCATTGCCGCACGCATCCGTTTCAAGGCCCTAGTGTTGGCATTTCAGGCTGCTAAGGGGACTGCCCCACCTTACATACAATCCCTGATCACTCCCTACTCCCCAGCTAGACCACTCCGGTCTGCCAGCTCTGGTCGCCTTACGGTTCCCTCTCTACGTGCACCTGGCGGTCGAGCTGCACGTTCACGCCTGTTTTCCGTTCTGGTTCCTCAGTGGTGGAATGACCTGCCTACCACTGTCAGAACAGCAGAATCCCTCCCCCTATTTCGACGCAGACTCAAAACCCACCTTTTCAAACTCTACCTTAGTCCTCCCTCCTGATTTCCCCTGCCCCTCCTTTCTGATATCCCTATCCTTGTCTAACCTCCCCCCCCCCCCCCCCCCCCCAAAAAATAAAAAATAAAAAAAAACTTCTGATGACAACTATGTTTAGAACAGCATTTCCTGTGTATTTTGCTAGTTTCTGGATGTGATGCTCTGACTTATGGTAGAACCTATGCACTTGTAAGTCGCTTTGGATTAAAAGCGTCTGCCAAATGACTAAAATGTAAATGTAAATGTAAATCTTACTTTAAAGTAAGGGAAGAGCTACACACAAGTAAAGATGATAGGTGGCGAATGTAAAATGCTAACATTACACTGAGTAGTGAGAAAAACAATAAGACTAGCAATGTTGCTAATAGTATGATGGCTAAATTATTCTCTCAATGGCTGCCACACTGTACCACCTACTCAAGCTGATTCATTATGAACTTTTAATGCATGTATTTATACTGCCTTACTGCCTGTTTTTTTAATTTATTTTTTATATGTATTGCTCTCCAACAATTGACTTGGTATTAAATATTGTTTTATTATAATCTTATCATTTACAGGTTCACCAAAAATTAAAGCATGAGTGTACGTAAATCTCACCATTCAAATGAAAGGGAGAAATTTATGGTAAGAATACCAAAATGTTTTTGCATGAGGCCCATTCTTCGATATTGTGGAACAAACTACATTTGCGACCTAGTCACTACAGTTTTGGGAAATAGTTGTGGCTAGTTCAGTAGTTCCTCAATCCATCATAATATTGTGCTTGAGCTGTGACTTTTTGTTGTTATTTGGGAAACATACCCCAGGCCAGTTCTATGCACAGCTCTTGATATTGTTGACTGGTACACCTTCCCAGACTAGAGAAAATCAACGTTTGGGTTTTCTGGAAGTAAATGTCCTAGATTATATTTGCTCCTTCCTCTACAGTTCATGAAGTAACCTTGTTTATTATTTACTTGACGTTCTCTGCAATAACACATCCATGAAAATGTATTTCCAACAAGCCATCAATGTTTATATGATAGTCATTACCACGTTATTTCTAGTAATTTGTACTAGTAATTATAAATAATTGCATCAAATTGTAAATGCATTTAAGAAATGGTACTTTAAGGAAGACTACCGTAAAGATTAATATCAAAGTGTGTTTCATATGTTCCTACTTGTCTGTTCCACTGTCACTTTCACAGAAGCCTCTGTACCATTGTTTATCTGCCTCTAGTGCCTGGGCTGTTCCTCCTGATAACCTGATCATCATTCTGTCTGAACTGCACTACGGTGCTTTTTCATCTCCCCTGCCCCCCAAAAAACAAAAACACCAAATGCACTTCTCGCTTCCTGTGCGGAATGGACTCTGTGCTCTCAATAGCCAGTGAATGTCATTGAGCAGGTTATTTAAAAAAGTGTTGTTTTTCTCAAAATTCCCTGCCATTTTCGAAGGGAACGTTTGATATTAAATGTATGAATGTCATGCCCTTTGAAAGATTCTGCTCATTATTAAGGTCGTGCTTCAGGAGAATGGAGGTTTGAAAGTCTAATGGGAAAAGAGAGAAATAAAAAAGCTTTTCACTGGCTTCTGCTTCATCAGTATTCTTCCTGAAAAGAATGGAAAAATTCTTTTTTGAGGCTAATTTGAATGACCAAGCAAACACTATCAATGGTTAATGGTCCAATGATGTCTCCTAGTTGTACATTTTCTTTTGGACAAAAAGGTATTTTGCACAAATATAGTCTGTGGTGTTTTTGCACAGCAGTAGGTACTTAGATTTTAGTCTACTTCATTAGATGGAACATTTTCCTGGAGTATATCATTTAATTGAGCTCTGTACTCCACAATTTTTGATTTGTAATCAAGCAAATACTTGTGCAGATTTTATTAAATGGTATTTTCATACACTTTCATTTCACCGTGTTGAAATTACAGCACTTTTAATCCATTAATGATCTGCAACAGAGACATAAAAATGGCTACTTTTACTTTCATAACATTCTCAGTGATGGGGTATTAAGGGTATTGTATACATTTTGGTTTCACCTCTTAGAAATTACAGCATTTTTTATGCATAGTGCCTTCATTTCAGGCCACCATAATGCCCAGCACAATATTATAGTGTCCTGAAATGGGGGAACTATGTATAAAAACTGCTGCAATTTCCAGTAGGTGAAACCAAAGTGTATACAAATACCCTTAATATCCCACTGCTGAGAATTTGCACTTTACAGGGCCACATCAAGAAAAAAAAAATCTCTTTGTCCCAAACATTATGGAACACACTGTATAGCAAGTGTTCTGTAATCACTGAATGTAGCTGAATTGCCATACAAGTGAGAGACAGGTAATCTATGACGATACAGAATCAGTCTTTATAAACCTGACCTCTTTAGTTTGTTTCTTGGCACCTTTGCCTGTTGGTAGAAAATTAATATTAAGAACCTTTGAGCTGCATGGCATTATCTTTCAGCACAAGCAAATTGGTACTACTCCCTATACAATCCGTTTTTTTCATTGCCTGTCTAGTTTTACAGTTAACTTGTACGGACCTTAATTAATACCTGCGGTTAAATGGATCAGCTCTTTGCTGTATTAGAGAGGTCTCAGGTAACCTCTTTCAAAGAGGAAGCTGTGAAAAAGTATATTGTAGCATTGATCCATTTGACATATGATTTTAAAGGCCATTCCATCCAGCCTGCACTATTTCCCAATATTTCCCATGAGCTTTGCCCAGAGCCTCCTTCATAAAGACATGCACTGATGCATGATAGGAAATGCTTTCCATGTTTCCTTTATTACAGTTCAAATTTTGTGTCCACACCTTTCTTTGGGCAGAGGGAGCTTTGTGAGATTGACTCCTTGCCTTTGGAGACTTCATCATTACAGCATACATCTGACCCAACACAAGCTTGCCCAACATTTATCAACTTTACAGAATAAATTGATATCCTTGGTTTTGCGCTTATGGACACCCCTTTTCAGGTCAGACCACAGGTTTTTGACGGGATTTAAGTCTGTGGACTGAGATGGTCATTGCAGAACATGAGTGTTGTTTTCACTTAACCATTTCTGTGTGGATATTCCTCGCAGAGACAAACCAGATGTCCTGCCAAAATGTCCTGGTATTGCTGAATTCATTTATGCCATTGAACGTACATAATGCCACTGGACCACTGGCAGCAACATATCTCCAAATATCTCCGAAACATAAATGACCTGAATGTTTAGGTGCCTGGAAGTAGTACATGGCCCCTTCTGCCAAAGGTCATCAGAAAGCCCAGTCCATAATCAGTTTCTGGTGCCTATAGGGCCTCAATACTGATCAGGATGAGAGAAATTACAAATAATAATGATGAACAACCTATGACTTGTATGTTTAAAATATGTTTAAAAAAATGTTTAAATGTTCATATTTCAGTATGTTTGGCCACATATTTCCTGCTGATGGTACCAACATTTGATGAAAACCACTTTTTTGAAAACCACCATTTTGTTTTCTTCCCATTCTCAACGTTTTGTTGTTGATTGTAATGTATCTTGAGGCTGAGAGATCAAAAGGAGTAAATGCAAAGCAGTTAATTAAAGCTGAATAGATTGCTGATGTGATTCTAACAGGTTTTTTGGCTCATCCACCTACACTGTCTAGGCTTTGGATCCTGCGTGTTATGTTCCCTTTGTGCTGCTATCTTATATAAATCATATCCACTGCCTCCCACTATAATTAAGTAAAACTACCAGTAAAGTGGGTCACACAAGTATGTGCACACTGAGGGGGACACTGTATCATGGCAGTGTACGACATCATTTTATGGGGCTCCAGTATTTACTGCTGGTTTCTGTCCCATTGCACCTCAGTGCTTTGTCAGAGTTCTCCTTTCAATTCATTTAAGTTGTGGATAGACAATTTCAGGCCTAACGGATCCAGTTCTATTTCAGTTTACCACTGATATACACCTAGCATGCCAGGTGAGTTGACTTTTTGTCCTGTTTAATAACTGCTATTAAGCAATTACTATCCGAGCTATAAGCAAACTTGTCAGACCTTGTGGGCCTCTGGGCCAGGACCAGCTCATTCCCTGGTCCGAGTTCCATAAATCCACCCATTCATTTAAATGAATTTCCCCTGGATATCACACACACAACAGCATTAGTGGTGAAAATCTCATAACATGAAATAAGTGGTATTTCCTTGCATTTGACAATTGAATTAGTTTAAGAGCAAACTCAATAAAGATCGCCTCAATGAGGTGATTTAAAAGGATGCTTACAAGCTTATCACATTTGGCCAGAGAGTCACATCCTCAGGTCTGTCTCTCATGTATATGTGCTGCATTAAAGCAAAGCTTATTGCAAGACTGAACTTGCATATGAACTTCCTTTATGAGCATAATTCAATTGTATATGCTCATATTCTTGTAAAGGGAAGGACTTTTTTTAGCTGGTTTTCTGCTTTAATTCTAACTGTTTCAACCCATTTGAATTGTTTCTAACCACATTTCTGTTTATCTCTTGCCAGCCAGTGGAGGATGGGCTCCCCTTCTATAGCAGGGTTCTTCCCAAGATTTTTCTTTTTACACTGTTTGAGGGTTTCTCTCAACACAGGAGAGTTTTTTACCTTATATTTGCTATTTGCTATGCTGTTTGCCCTTTTCTTTTTTACCCTTCTGTTACTCTGTAAACCGTTTGTGACAGGCCTCTGTAAAAAGTGCTATACAAACAAATAAATTGAATTGTATTATGTTAAATGTTGACGTATAATCATTGTGGGTTTGTTCTTAAACGATGGCAAAAAAGATGACCACTATGACATTTCAATAACATAATAAAAAACTTTGAGATTTTTTCTTTATTTTTTTCTTAAGTATTGCCCCTTTTCTTGACACACACTTGAAACTGATATACCCAAAATAAAATGGTTACTATTTTTGAACCTTTTTGACTACAGGCATAATCCTGGTCTCTTCTGAAAAATAAACCTTTGGTTATTTTGCAAGAGTCAGAATTACTGTTAATTTTACTAAAACAAAGTTACAGAAGCTCAAACACAGCGAAAGTTTTTTTTTTCTGACTGAAGATATTTCTGGTTTTGACTAGATAGAGATTAGTAGTTGTGGCCGGTGTGCGTAGAAACACAATGGAGCCAAGTCATAACATTGGACAAATCCCATTTTAAATCTGAATTTCTGCATTGTTTTCTCTATTTGTTGTCTAGGCAGTTTTCCAAAATGGACATCTGGAGACTCCAAAAGGACACATGGAAACTAAATTATATTATGGGTCTTTTATGAGGTGTAAAATACTGTATTTTGTTTACTAAATGGTTTTTATCCTGAAAAAAAGTGTTTGCACCACCCCTCTCTGTCCCAAACTCTCTCTCCTTGCAGCTCTCCTCAGACAGCAACAGCTGAAGAAGATCATAAAATATAAGTACAATAATCACAATAATAAACAATAATAATAATTTTTGGCAAATACCCCATCAATAAGTCAAACACATTTCACAATTTCACATGCAATTTATTATACAAAAGCAGACTGGATCCTTATTTATAAGCATACTGAATAATAGTAAAATATTTTGAGAATGTATTTAGATGCTCACTGATATAATGGGGTCACATCACTGAAAATGCCCTCTATGGTGCGGTTAATGGTGTTTTCACTCTTCCTCATAAATATTCGCTCAGACAAGAGATGCCTTGGAACTCCTCCAAAGAAAGTCCCCTATTTAGATGTAGGCATCACAAAATTATTTTTTTGTTGTAAAACATCAATCTTTTTTGGCAGAAAATCTCAAACTTTCTTTGCCAAAGTGCAACAGTCTCAGCATGTGTATTGTAAATGCTATGTTTTTATTACGCAGGCAAAAAATGCTGTGTTTTATACAAGCCTTTATACAAGCCTTTATCGTTACCGATACTGGTCAGTGACACTCATACTTGCGCTCATCATATTCTAGAAAGCCTATGCAAAACATAGATAATAACAAGTTAGCACATTTTTAGAAAGAGAAACTATTACACATTTGGTCCGGACCATTGTCATGAAAAGGACACTGACATTGCCTTATTTCTTGTAGAATGTGGATGCAGAGGTCCCCCCACGCTTGTTTTACCACCCAAATGTTACAAAATGAAGAATGCTAAAGCAATGGTATCTTAAAATAGCTTATACAGATAGAACCTTAATCTTTTAACACTTTCAAATGGTATATCCTGTTACCATAGTGATTGAAAATTCCACTGTGAAAAAAAGGCATGAATGCAAACAAACCATCACTGACCCAGCCCTGTGCAAGTGAGGTTTATGTGAATGAAATGAGAGTACATGTTAAATCGTGGAGGAACTATGTATATAAAGGGCTGTACTGCTAACATGACTCACCCAGTATGCACGGGGCGGCCCTTGAGCAAGGCCCGTAACCCCACATTGCTCCCCGGGCGCTGCACTATGGCTGCCCACTGCTTCTAGGTAACTAGGATGGGTCAAATGCAGAGGACAAATGAACCCACAGGGTTCAATAAAGGATATCTTATCTTATCTTATCAGTATGGATGCAAATATCCTCAAATGAAAGTGGACAGTGTGCATTTTCACCTTATATTCATTGTTTCATTGTAGTTCACCACCAAACAGTTTGGTTCTCACGTCTTTGGTTTGTTTGTATCAAAAATGCACAGTTATGTTTTCAAAATAGGCACTCAGAACTTGAAAAAAAGGAATGTAAAGGTTATATTGGCCATTTGGCCCACACTGAAAATTAGGAATACAAAGGTCGCTAGACTCATGCTGCTTTAATTTAAATCAAGTATCTTGCTTGCACAGTCTGCACAAGTTGTGGCAAGAGCAACTTACAGCTGTCAGTTAATCATTTCGCCAAATGGCGCATGTGTGTGGCACTCAGATAACATCTCAGGAAAAAAGTAAATGGAAAACGTGCATTAGTCCATGAAAAACATTAATCAGTTTATAGAAAACATCTGTCGTTTTAAGGAAACCGCCTGTCATCAATGTAAAACATCTGCCAGTCTATAGGAAATGTATGTCAGTCCATGGGAAACATTTGTCATTCTATTGAAAATGTCCTTCAGTCTATGGAAAATGTCCCTCAGTCTATGTGAAAACATCGGTGTGTCTATGTAAAAATCCGTCAGTCTATGGAAGAGGTACATTTTATGGAAAACATCCCTCTGTCAAAGGAGAACCTCCTTCAGTAACATATATAGGCAACTTTGTTAGCGGTAGCAGGCCATTTGTCACTGACCATTTTTGCTTGGCCTGCCTGATTTGGTATGAAGCACTGATTCGGACAAAAGTCTGTCAAGAACACCGCAGGGTCAACCGTGAATTGAGGGTAACTTGCGCAGCCTGTCGAGAAGTAAGTAGCGAGCAGCCTGTTCAGTATTGGCAAATAAACCTCTTCTTCTATGCATGTACAACTTATTCTGTTCCCAATAAGTTTCCAACCCGATAGTACTTTTTAAAAGCTGATTACCTGAGTATTATGTCAATATTACTTACAACTTAGCTAGCTTCCAGCGCATCGCTTTTGTGGAATTTTGCTGATCCTGTTGCTGGGTAACTACAAGTTAGCCGAATAACAAAAATTTTTCAACTAAATTCAGGTGGATGATATCCTGAGTTTGTTTTTCATTGTTTCAATGAAACGTCGCCTTCATTCCATTTAAATAGACATTATACTATCAACATTACAATATGCATCACTTAGCCTATTTACCTATAAAGAAGGTTGGCTTTTTTTCTTTGCACAAAATTCATAATTTCGTTGAACAAAGCTCCGTTCCCTTTATTTTCCGACAGTAAGTGAGCAAGTCGCAGGACCACTCTGAACAACACATCCCAATGTGTTAAGATATTTTTACAGTATAGATAACACTGCCTCTTAAAATTCCCCCAAAGTGGTAAATTAGAGGCTAGCTAAGTTAGACAACTTGTAAGCAAAACAACAGTTTTCTAGGGACATTCACCTAATACTCCATTAAGTATAGGCAGTAATATGACCCATGTCATCTTTAGTTTCAGATTAGCAGTGTTTTAAAAGTGCAATCTTGCTGGAAGCTTATGAGGAACAGAATAAGTTGCACATGTACATTAGAAGAATTTGTTTTTGCCAACTCTCGACAGACCACTGGCTATTTACTTCTCAACCGGCTCAAATCTACTGCCAATATACTGAAATCAGGTACTATAATATCAAGATCATACATTTCTTAGACTTAGATGTTTAGATATAGAAATGATCATCGTCTTCAGATATAGAATATGATATTATGCCTGGTTTTGAAATGCAGTCATTATATTTTCCAGAAATGTCCACATAATGTCCTGCAGGCACACTGCAGACTTTCAGCTTTAATTTGAGGGTATTTACATCCAAATCAGGTGAACGGTGTAGGAATTACAACAGTTTGTATATGTGCCTCCCACTTTTTAAGGGACCGAAAGTAATGGGACAAACTAACAATCATAAATCAAACTTTCACTTTTTGGTTGCAAATCCTTTGCAGTCAATTACAGCCTGAAGTCTGGAACGCATAGACATCACCAGACGCTGGGTTTCATCCCTGGTGATGCTCTGCCAGGCCTCTACTGCAACTGTCTTCAGTTCCTGCTTGTTCTTGGGGCATTTTCCCTTCAGTTTTGTCTTCAGCAAGTGAAATGCATGTTCAATCGGATTCAGGTCAGGTGATTGACTTGGCCATTGCATAACATTCCACTTCTTTGCCTTAAAAAACTGGTTGCTTTCGCAGTATGCTTCGGGGCATTGTCCATCTGCACTGTGAAGCGCCGTCCAATGAGTTCTGAAGCATTTGGCTGAATATGAGCAGATAATATTGCCCGAAACACTTCAGAATTCATCCTGCTGCTTTTGTCAGCAGTCACATCATCAATAAATACAAGGGAACCAGTTCCATTGGCAGCCATACATGCCCACGCCATGACACTACCACCACCATGCTTCACTGATGAGGTGGTATGTTTTGGATCATGAGCAGTTCCTTTCCTTCTCCATACTCTTCTCTTCCCATCATTCTGGTACAAGTTGATCTTTGTCTCATCTGTCCATAGGATGTTGTTCCAGAACTGTAAAGGCTTTTTTAGATGTTGTTTGGCAAACTCTAATCTGGTATTCCTGTTTTTGAGGCTCACCAATGGTTTACATCTTGTGGTGAACCCTCCATATTCACTCTGGTGAAGTCTTCTCTTGATTGTTGACTTTGACACACATACACCTACCTCCTGGAGAGTGTTCTTGATCTGGCAAACTGTTGTGAAGGGGTTTTTCTTCACCAGGGAAATAATTCTTCTGTCATCCACCACAGTTGTTTTCCGTGGTCTTCCGGGTCTTTTGGTGTTGCTGAGCTCACAGCCTGTTGTGTTCTTTCTTTTTAAGAATGTTCCAAACAGTTGATTTGGCCACACCTAATGTTTTTGCTATCTCTCTGATGGGTTTGTTTTGATTTTTCAGCCTAATGATGGCTTGCTTCACTGATAGTGACAGCTCTTTGGATCTCATATTGAGAGTTGACAGCAACAGATTCCAAATGCAAATAGCACACTTGAAATGAACTCTAGACCTTTTATCTGCTCCTTGTAAATGAGATAATGAGGGAATAACACACACCTGGCCATGGAACAGCTGAGCAGCCAATTGTCCCATTACTTTTGATCCCTTAAAAAGTTGGAGGCACATATACAAACTGTTGTAATTCCTACACCGTTCACCTGATTTGGATGTAAATACCCTCAAATTAAAGCTGAAAGTCTGCAGTTAAAGCATATCTTGTTTGTTTCATTTCAAATCCATTGTGGTTGTGTATAGAGCCAAAAAGATGAGAATTGTGTCGATGTCCCAATATTTATGGACCTGTGTAAGCCAGTCATAAGTAACTTTTGGTCTCATGCGCTGGTCAGCTTGCTGACTTCCCCCTCCTGGAGCATACATTGTTAGCCCACACCGTTGGCTCACATGCCTGTGGGGGAGAGCTAGAGAAGGCGCCTTCTTGGGCCCTGGGGGCCCCCCTTTTCTCACATTCCTGACAGGTTAGAGCACAGGAATATTGGAGATGGCATAAAGATGTTTCATGATAATCCCAGGTCAGAATATAGTAATGTTTGGTGTTATTCTGGTTCAGTGTGACTGGTGTAATGGTCTAGTTTTTGTAACAGTCTACCTTTGATAGCATAACCATTCAGGAGCCGAGGGGAAACTGGGCAAAAGCTATCTCTGTAGAAGCCATGTGTTTTAGCCCCCTGAACACTGCCTGGTGGGGCTGGCTGTAAATTACAGATGGGTGACTCACTTTTAGGGTCAAGAACTAAGGCCTGGATTTCGGAGATAAGGAGAAGAAACCAAGCAATCTGGGGGTTTTGTCTCTTTTCCTTTCATTCACCCAAATCAGGTTTATCCAAAAGGTATATTACCATGAGAGGCACAAATACATATTTACAGCATAATGCAGTTATCGTGAGAACTCCCAACTACAGCATTCATAGATATGATGGGGCGGCCTGTAGCATAGTGTTTAAGGTCAGGAAGGGCTGCCATTTGTGAGGGGCCTGAGAACTGGGGTTTCTGGTCAATGTTGTTTAAACTAGCTTTGTCAGGCCGAAGGAGGTAAGGGGAAGATGTTTTAGTTGAGGGGTCAATAAGTCATGGGAATCGTGACCAACTACCAGGGCACCTCCAAGGGGGAAGACTCCGGACAATGCCACGGCACTGCTGCCATTACACCGGTGACTGTTCTCCTAGATTAAATATTCAAAACTGCTATTAAGATAGTAAATAGACCCGGTAACACCTTGAAAACATTGCCCATGTGATCCTTGTATTATTGCATTAAGTCTTATGTGATGGTAACAGGAATTGCATGTAAAATGGATAATCAGGAGGGAAGTTTCATGATAACCGCAACATAATAAAACATAAGGGTAATCTGTTTGGTATGGATGTGATCTGGTAAAATTAAGGAATCGGATGAGATACATTTCATACCAAATGGAGTTTAATAAACCATAGTTTCAGTAACTCAAGGGAAAACCTACACGTCCTCTCTTGGTAATCATCTCATTTTCCCTACTCAACAACCCCCAAGGGTCCAGGTTGATTTATGGCACTGCCGCCTGGTTCCAAACGTATGATTTGGCATAAAAGCAAGGGAGACAGACCAATCTGGGAAGATCATATTCGACTTCCCACACAGCATATTGTACGTGTATGTAAGTATCAGGAAGATCACTCCCGAGGTCCGCGTAAGTTGCAAACCCAAATTTCTAAATCATATTTTAAATGGAGTCAGATAAACAAGTGAAACTATAGTAACCACTAAGCGTACAATACGGCCCCGTTTGAGAATATTAAGAATTGTACTGATCCGTTTCTGGCCAGCTGTAAGTGGGATAATAATTAACCCTACTAATGTTCTCCCAGCAATGCCAGAAGGACAAGCAGGCAAAACCCCCTTCGGCCCCCGCTAAATTCCGTCATTGGGTTAGCGTGGGGTTTTACACCTGACTGTATCAGATAAAAATGTGCTGCTCCAATTTCTGACCGTGGCTTGTGATTCACCCTCACACTGGTGTGGGCGCTGGTGGGAGTAGGTCCCCGCTTAGGAAGAGCTCTGTGCTCGTTAAGTAATCCAGGACCTCCTTGTCATCAAGTTTAATTTCAATCATGGGCTTCAATGGCTCAGAAAATTTGTCCCCTTCAATCCCTCGACAATGAAGCAAAGGTGTCATCTGAGTCTTAACAAGAGAAGGGATAACGATCTCCCCTTTGGCACAAAGAGGCTTCATCTCATCTAACCAGCCATCTTTACCTCCTGCTGAAGAATAGACACAAAACAGCATACCTGCACTGTTATAAACAATTGTATATAATGCGTGTGTGTTTCCATGTTGTCACTGTCTGTGTGATTCTGTCAAAAACATAGCTTTTCAGAATCTGTTTCAGGGCCTGTGCTTGGTGCTCTCCTTACTAACAAGAGCAAGCATTGGAAGCAAACTTAATCTCTCTCAAAATAACAAGAAACAGCACAGAGCTCTTGCAAGCTAGATGTTTGAGAAAAGGCAGAAATATATGACTGGCCCCTCGTAAGAAACAAAAACAATAGTCAACATTTATATTTGATGGTCATTTTATTGGCATGGCACCCCACGTGCAGACGCAGCAAGAGAGATTTTTAAATTCACTCCTCGGCCTCGGATGGAAGAGTGAGGCAATCTAAAATTGCTCGGAACAATGCGTCCAGGAAGGACGGAGAGCGCAGAGTCAGTAAATCCATACGGATTGCAGGAAGTCTGCGGACGGATATCGAACCGAGGGATGTTTGTGAGATAGGGGTCTTTCGGTGAATTGGCGATCTCCTACCCCCCTTAAGCGCGGACAAAGATCTGGGCCTGCCACCCGCTGGAGCCAAATTCGCCATGCTCCTCCCTCCCTGCCCTTCTCACCCCCCAGCGGGAGGCTGTATGGAGACTAAAAGGAAGAGGGGAAAGGGCCACAGCAGGCGGAAGGCTTTTGCGGCACTCTCCAGCGGTTTCCTAGAGCGGGTGAGCGCGGCTTTGAGGGGGAGGGAGTTTAGGGAGAGAGGACAAGAGCCGTCTGGTAATGCAGGAGAACGGAGCTCCAGATTTCTGTTTCTTTTTTAATCTTCTTTTCAGTGTGCAATGCGTAGGTTTCTCTTCCCAGATAGAGTTTACCCAAGGTAATGAATCAAAGGTGAGCAGCCTGTGGGCTAGTGGTAAAGGTGTGTGACTGGAACCCAGAAGTTTTCCGGGTGAAGCCCGGGTGTAGCCACGATAAGATCTGCGCAGCTGTTAGGCCCTTGAGCAAGGCCCCTAACCCCGCATTGCTGCAGGGGGGGATTGTCCGCAGGTTAGTCTAATCAACTGTTAGTCAACTATTTATTTATTTATTACACTGATGTATTACACTGATGTACACACTGATGTTCTTTTTTTGTCAATTTTCCTTATATGATTTTCTCCTTGTTTCTCCGAGAGTACTAAATGCAGTTCCATCGAAGATGAATGTAAACATTTTTTAAAGTCACTCTCAAGCCAACATCATGAAATGCCATAAGCCATCTGATCCTGTCATATTTAATGTTTGATGGATGGCAGAAGAATGACAGGCACTAAATCTCATACAGTAGGCTAATTAACGGCCAGCTACGTATGTGCCTCACGAAAGAAAAATCCCTGGTCTGATTCAAAAACATGTATACAGAACAGATATTTAGAGCAGAAAAATCTTGGGCCAAACACTGTTGGTGCAAGACAAATGTGCTAAAATTGTTTCTGGTTTGAAGCAAGTCAGTATTTACTCGAGTATAAAATGTCCTCTTATATTAATGCATTTTCTACTAGCATGTATTCTCTACTATCAGTGTGACCCACACATGCATATACTGAGCAATAACCTGGCTTTTCCCCACCAGAGATGCATGGAGAACAGCCTCTGTGAAGCAGCCTTAGCCACAGATTGTTCCACAGATTCTTAGATCAAAGCGTCCGAGAGCCCCATCTCTGCGCTCAGACTGTAGCTAAACTGCTGAAAACTGGCAACGGGTGATACTTCATAAAAATTATATGTCTCTCTTGGTTGGGTAAACTTCCAAAATGTGCTATTTCAGCATCTGCTGAACTGCCTGCTGCCAGCCCTGTGTTACAACCGTAATGGAGAAACGATCTGATGCAGAACGCAAGCGCCATGTCGCTGCCAATCCAACATTGTGACCAAGTCATTAATATCCCAATGCCATTCAAGGAGTCTCTGACACAGGCACACAAACGGTCATTTATACTGACATATCATGTGTTGATAGGTGGGAGGCCAGTGGTTCCTTTTAATGAAAGATAAAGAGGCTAATTTGATAATTGCTAGTCGGATCATTTAACTTTATTTACATTCATCACGGGTTTTGAACTTCTTTCAGCGCTAAGCTTTGTGTGTATTTACCTGAGCTGACATCAGAAAGGCTTTGATTAATGCATAAGGTCTGTTCCAACCAGATAAGATTTATTTATTTATAATTTTTTTGTGTTACGTTTTAATAAGTACTGGTACTGTGTTTTTTTTTTCCAGATTGAATGTGGGGTACACAAAATTAGATTTCTCATCAAACTATGCTTAATACATTCAGAAACAGATTGCCTTTCTGCTTCCCTGGGGCTTGTGAATGTCTGTAATTTATTTATTCCTATTCCCTTCTAGATACTACCAGTTATCAAAGAGCCTCATAATGAGTGGGGGGAAAAGAAAAAAATAATAAACTTTTTGTCTTTCCCGAGACGTGATGTAGGAATCTAGTGAAGGGTTTGATGAGCTTGGAAACCCAATGACTCCAGGATTATTGGCAACCCCTGACTGGCAATGTGCAAAAAATACTTGTGTGTGACCTGCTCTATCAAAATCAGTCGCATTGACCCTAAAACGTATTTTGAGTTTTAGAAACTGTATGTTTTCTCACGAAAGTTATCTCTCTACTCAAGGGATATCAACAGATATCAGATATTGTGTCCCGTTGCATTTTGACTGCCACCAAACCATCCATCCATCCATCCATTATCTGAACCCGCTTATCCTGATCAGGGTCGCAGGGGGGCTGGAGCCTATCCCAGCATACATTGGGCGAAAGGCAGGAATACACCCTGGACAGGTCGCCAGTCTATCTCAGGGCACACACACCATTCACTCACACACTCATACCTACGGGCAATTTAGACTCTCCAATCAGCCTAACGTGCATGTCTTTGGACTGTGGGAGGAAACCGGAGTACCCGGAGGAAACCCACGCAGACACGGGGAGAACATGCAAACTCCGCACAGAGAGGCCCCGGCCGACGGGGATTCGAACCCAGGACCTCCTTGCTGTGAGGCGGCAGTGCTACCCACTGCACCATCCGTGCCGCCGCCACCAAACCATGTTATTATTATTATTATTATTATTATTATTATTATTATTATTATTATTATTATTATTATTATTATTATTAGAATATTATTAGTTTACTACATTCAAATATACATATATGCTATCATTTATCATCGGGTTCTAGCTAAATGGCAACATGTCACTTTGGCAACATGTCAATTAAATGTGACATGTAACGTTGCAATGAGCTTGACTATTGCCGGGATAGAATGAGAACGTTGTGTCGGAGAATATTTGGTGTTGAAACAGAGGTGCATAAAAGAAGATGCACGTCATACCCATTTAGTGGTGGACGTTTTTAATTCCAGAGGTCCAGGGGCACTGGTTAACAATACAGGAAAAGTCTCAATGCTGTGATCCTTGCCAGAGGTGGGATGCACCAAGTACTAAACCAGGGGTGCCTTGATTTTGGTGAAATCTATGAAATTAATGCTTTTGGTTGGTCCCATTTTAACATTAATAAAGTACTATTCATGTTCAGCATTCTGAGTTTCTCAGTATTTTTGTGCATTGCAGTGTATATTCAGCGCTTCTGGAGATACTTCTCAAATTTTTCATTTTAATGCTTCACAGAACAATTTTCAGGAGATAATTTGGTGTTTACAGAATTTAACACATCAAAACATAAACTTGGCACATAAGGCTCTGTTATAAAGATGAACATCTTTATTGGCATCTCAGCACAACTGACAAAACAACCTGGTCTCCCACTCATCCCCCATCCCATCCTGATCTATTCTATTTCTTCCACCCTAAAATTCATACTTATCTTCGACTCCTCACATCTCCGAATCAATACAAACCAGAATGAAAGTATTGAATAGATACTAGTGTTTCCCGTTCTTTGCTAAACTATTGCAGACAAACTACAGTATATCATTATTATTCAACTACATTTATTTCAGGGTTAAATATGATATAGTGTTTTAATATATTCAAGAACCCTCTATTTCATAATTACCCATTCAATTGATTCCAAGTACTCCAATATTGATAGCATTTAATTGTATTTCTTGTATATCAAGACTGGGTTTCTCATGGCAAGATTGTTCAGACCCATAAAATATGACTGCCTCTGTTTCATTCACCAGACACAAGCACAGGGGTGAAAAAACCAACCTCCTGGCAATTGTAATTTTATGTGCTTAAGCCATTCCAAAATATCAATCTGCACTTGCAACAGCTGTGTTTGGATTAGTGGCAGGCAGTTTGCATTGTACAGGAAGTGAAAAGGTTTGCAAAGGCTTGACTTCACCCGTGGTGCCATCCTGTCAAGTTCAACTTTAACACCGGTAAAGGTTACAGTCAGTTTAAATTTAATTTTAAAAGTCCCATCATCCCCTATGTACACCTCTATGTCTATCTTTCCAAACAAGTATCAAATGTAGAGTAATAAGGTTTCTTATGAGTAATTAATATTTTAAACCGTAACAGCTGAAATAAAGCATGATTAAATGTCACAGCCTGAGTCAATACGAGACTGAACACAAGGACTGAACTGGGTTCACAGCGTTTCAATAAAATCTCACACTAGAAAATAAGATTTGTTCCCTGATTTTATACTGCTATATATAACCATTATGTATTATTGTATAACACACTATCTTGTCTGCATACAGCAAAGTTGTGTAACCTTAATAAGATAAGAAAAATAATTTGAAAATGAAAAAGAATCCATTTGAGATTTTGGCTACATTAAGCATCAACAAACATGGAGCTTTCCCTTCCCAATCGTGTTTCAATTTACAAGTCTGTCTTTCTTGACTTTTGTCTGGAGTATCAGATATGTCAACATGTTCACTGCAGGCCCATCTGTGAGGTGCAAACTGAAGAATAAAGTCATGAAAAATATACATTCACCTACAGATATGTGAACATTTAGATTTCATGAATTATACATTATTTGCTGTTCTGGTTCATGAATATTGTGCATGCAGTCAATATGTGGCTTCAAGTGTACTTCTTAAAATAGGAAACTATAGAAACTATAGAATATATATAACTATTGTATATATATTCTCAAATTTGGTTGGCAGTTAAACTATGGTGGACCACACTGCAGGTAGCACTGCCTCTGTCTGTCTGTTTATATGAGGTTATTAATAAATTCCAAACAGATTTTAAAAAATTGTATCTCACTGCTGAAAATATATTGGCCTAATTCTGTTTGTCATTCATTAGAAGTTTTATATGAATTATATTTTGATGCAACTTTTAAAGTAAATAAAGGCAAGTTTAGCCAGTGTGTGCAAGTGTGTATAGACAGAAATACACTGTGACAGCCCAATCCCACAAATGTTGGTTCATAAAATTATAATTCAGTTCATCACATTTTGCAATAAGGTTAGAGTTCCCACCTATCCTGTGCTATTGCAAACAAGTCTTAATTATACAAAGAAGAGATTTCAGTAAGAATGTTTTAAAAGCTGCCTTCTGTATTGTTATGTGTATCGACTGTGGAGCTGCACAGTCAGGACCGGCAGGGGCCAGATTTCATACAGCACCAGGCTTCGGGGCCCATCCATCAACTAAAATCCTCAAGTTCATCTTCAAATGGTCCAATTAGGAGAGAAAAGTGTTGATATGGCAAGCCCCTTGCCACATGCGTTTTTCATAGATTTTTAGGAGCGTAAGACCGCTCTGAGGAAGCACTCAATGTGACAATCTGTTTTTCTTCCATCTTATTTTAAAATGTAACGAAAGCCTGCCCATTGAATTCTGAATTCCCCCTTCCACCCTAGACTGTCTCCTGTCGGCCACATTTTCACCTGGCCAAAACCAGACGCATTTTCCAAAGAGGGCAAATGTATTTTATCCAGAGGTTGTAATGCTATAATTTGAATGTATCTTGATTGCCCACCGAGTGAAAGCTGAATACTATTTGCAGATAACTTGTGAGATTTGGATAACCTGGCTACCATTTATTATGGAGAACCAATTAGAGTGGAAAACAAAGAAGATTTGGTCATTGCTTTATGCTGACACACACACACAAAACTTTAATAGTAAAAAACATTTTTTTAAATATCATTTCCTGATTAATCTGTTTTAAAAATGGACAAATGCCATTTGCTACCTGGACAGAGAGGTAAAAAAACTGCATTAACAACTGGTGTACTGCTGTCAGAATCTGCAACATCAAAAGATAAACTCTGACTAACTTTTCAGCAGGTAATGGACTTTTCTAATGGAACTCCACTCAGTGGTCTATATTGTTCTCTTTGAAGGCAATGGCAGAGGTGTGTTTTTGATGGACACCAAAACCACAGTGTGAATGCTTCTGTGTAAAGGCTGTATAGTACATCTTCCTGAAAATGAGCCTGAACACTTTAGGCTGGTAGAGTGTGTGTGTGTGTGAGTGAGTGAGTGAGTGTGTGTGTGTGTGTGTGTGTGTGTACGTGTGTGCATATGTGTGTGTGCATGCAAGCGTAGGAACAAACAAGTATATATGACCATATATACACTGGGGTCCAAAAGTCTGAGACCACATTGAAAATCTGGGATGTTTTTTTAATATAATCCTGGAAACAAAACAAAGGATTTTGAAAAAAAATTACAAATTACAAATGAAAGTCAGTTCACAGCTTAGCAAAAACTACTCAAAGGCCAAAGAAGAGTAAGGAGTGCTGCACAATTCTTAACCACCTGACCTCAAACCCATTAAACATTTATGGGGGCACTTGAAAATTGACAAAAGCCAAGCATTCAGTAAAATCACAAAATGCTCTTTGGGAACATAATGCTGGGATAACATGAATCATGACAAATGTGTCCATGCCAGCTTGAGTGCACATTGCCATTCAAGCAAAAGGTGTAAATACCAAATACTAAGAAATTCTGAAATTAATGTCATCTTTTAAAAGATTCAACTTTTCAAATTGTTATGCAGATAATATAATTAGTAATGAAGTTTGTATTAAATTAGAAAATAATGCAAAATAGAGGCATTTTCGCTAGTCGTCTCAGACCTTTGGACCCCACTATAGCTTTCACCCAAGCTATTCACTGCCAATCATATGGCAGCAGTGCAATGCATAAAACCATGCAGATATGGGTCAGGAGTTTCAGTTAATGTTCACATCAACCATCAAAATGGGGAAAAAATTATTTTGACCGTGGCATGATTGTTGGTACCAGATGAGCTGGTTTGAGTATTTCTGTAACTGCTGATCTTCAGGGATTTTCACACACAACAGTCTCAAGAGTTTATTCAGAATGGTGCAAAAAAACAAAAACCATCCAGAGAGCAGCAGTTCTGCGGATGGAAATGCCTTGTTGATGAGAGAGGTCAATGGAGAATGGCCAGACTGGTTTCAGCTGACTGATTGAGTTACTGAAGGCTACGGCAACTCCAATAACCACTCTGTACAACTGTGGTGAGCAGAAAAGCATCTCAGAATGCACAACACGTTGAACCTTGGGACGGGCTATAACAGCAGAAGACTGCTTCGGTTTCCACTTCTGTCAGCCAAGAACAGAAAGCTGAGGCTGCAGTGGGCACAGGCTCACCAAAACTGGACCATTGAACACTGAAAAAATGGAACAGGAATCTGCTGAGGCATTCACAATGCAGAAACTTTTTATCCATTTCAGGACACCGTAACATTTGGGACAAATGGCTTCACAGGTGGTTTGATTAGTTGGGTGTGTTCATGGATTGCTTCTTTAGTACAGGTATACGAGAGCTTTCAGTCTTTATTCTAGCTTTTGATTGCCTTTTGAGGCTGTTATTGGCATTTGTCAACAAGATGACCGAGTTGCTAAGAAGTGCCTAAATGATCTTGCAGAGTTCTGGAAAAAATGTTTGGACAGGTGAAACCAGGATTCAGTAGCTTCAGTGTGATGGAAAGAGCAAAGTGAAGCCAAATGAACAGCCCAAGATCCAAAACACCCGCCTAATCTGTGAAACACAATGGCAGGGTGTTATAGTTTTGGCAGGTATAGCTGTCACAGATACACTTGTCTTAGCAACAGGAGAATTAATTTTGATGTGTACAAAAGCATCTTATCCACTAATGTTCAAGCAAGTACCTCTAAACTCCTTGGAGATCCATTTTACTAAAGCAAACAAAAAAAAGTTTTTCAAATGATCACATGATCTGAATACAATTGAACTTGAATTTCATATGCTGAAAAGAAAACTTAAGGCAACCCCCCCCCCCCCTAAAAAAAAGAAAACACATGAAGAAACAACAATAACAACAAACAAAACAAAAAAAACAGGAGCTAAAGATGGCTGTAAAACAGGCATGCCAGAGCATCCCCAAAGAAGATATCCCCGGGACAAACTGTCATTGCATGCATGTACTAAATATGACGACTTTCATCTGCAAAACATTATGTCCCAAACATTATGGGGGGTCTATAATGTTTGGGACATTATGGGGGGACGATAAAAGCTGCTGTCATCTACTTATATTATATAAAAATACCCTTTAATGAGAGCTGGGAATCTACACTTTAAGCACATATGCATACATATGTCTTTGTGCTGCTCTACACTTGCAACTGCACTAGTTTTTTAAATGATACAAAGGAATATCCATGAAACCATTTCAATTTCTCATAAATGTTTGATTGATAGATGCACACATAAACTATGCATAAGCTATATGTGTCAAAATTTACTTTGTGGTTGGCTCTATGTTTTGCTATTGGATTTTGCTGTAAAACTGGTCAGATATTTCACACTTTGTTCTGCAAGCATGCTACCAAGAGAATTGCTAAATGAGCACATAGACTTGAATAGAAAATGTGCATCTTGGTGTTGAAATAATTTCCCTTGACATGCATAAAGGCCGGTCACAGGACAGAACCCGGTTCTTTAGTAATTCATTCTTGTAGTATATCACACTACATCATAGGGCTAGGCTTGCGGGGGTCTCAAACTCTAGTCCTGGAGGTTTAACTTGGGTCCTGGAGGCCAACAGTGCCTGCAGGTTTAACCTTAGGGCTTTCTTTCAGACAGCAGACAATTTTGGCCATGGAAACAAGGTGTGGGGAATACACAAAATACCAGCATACACACATGGATATGAGTGAGATCCTTGATCTAGAATGAAAGAAAACTAAAATAAAACAATCTACAGTTACAGTGTTAGGCTTCATTTTTATGGTTACATTTATTGGTAAGGTGCATGCTCCATAGCTGATATTAGTATATTCATTTATTAACTGAAGATAACGGTGCAACCACATGAATAGCATTTCTGCACTTTTGGAGCAGCCTAGTCTAATCTATCAGATTAGACAAGGACCAAGGAATATTCCAAATGCTCTTGATAAAAAGCCATACACATCCACTTTATTTTGCTTAACTTGTGAGGATCACTAATGTTTTATTAACCTTTTTAGGAACATGCATTTCATGTTACTTTTCTTTGAAAATGAAATTATGAAAACTTTTCAAGCTCCGACAGCAGTATTACAGTTGGCAATATGGTCTTTAATATATCTTAATTCATGTCACAATACGGTGGCAACGTATTGTGATGGGTAAATGTTTTTAAAAAAATACTCAGTTCTAAATTTGGATGATCTGTCACTGTTAAATATTTACCTACGCTCAAATGTTACAATACAAAACAATCACCTATCATGTGTATTTGTTCCCCTACAAATCACTCTTAATGTACATTCAAACAATTCCTGACATAATTCACCCTTGCAACCACTGCAGCCGCGCCTCGCCGTCGGGGCAGTGTTTCGGTGTATGCTGGTGTGATGCCAATTCCTCATGCCACACCCCCTTCTACACCGTGTCATGGTATATTCCAGTGATGCTGAATTTGAGAGCTTGGATCCGCTACTGAAGAATCCTGGAAGATTTGCTACTGATTCATTGCTCTCAGGAAGAGGCAATATCACGTTGACTGCCTGGCTTCTCACTTCCCCTCACTAAGCACACCTGCTATTGCCCGTTACATCCCCGTGTTGTGTCTGAAAACACTAGATATCTGACGAGCCAAGCTTGACTCATAAGCATAACTGACTCGGGTCTCGCTATTTTTCAAGGATAAATGAAGATAGACCAAAGGGGGATTTAAATTACCTTTATCTTTATTTTTACTTCACCCTCGCACTGAAACTATGGAATGGAACTAACCTCCCGGCGTGGTCACGTCTTGCAAAGGTAATGTCTGCTGTTTCAGCGAAATGTTGCTTATTATTTGTATAATTCTGTGCAATTGAAGATGTCCATCTGAAAGACAGCCGCAGACTCAGAATTGCATCCTGGCTAGCGCCTAGCTGCAAAAACCGGTAGCACAAGATTCATGTATAGTTTATTGAAACGGTTATGTGTTCCATGTTGCCAATTAATTATCGACACAATTCGACGTATCTAAGGGTATACGTTTATGTGATATGGGCCCGTAATGACAACACGTTACGGAAATCGCGAAGCAGCAGTAGTCATTCTGGGCAAGAGACGCCTGTTAAGACACAGTCCGTGGCGTTACATTGAGCTAATTACTGTGCTGCTCTTTTCTGAAAATCTGTTTTAGAAAAGGAAGTTTCTTTTCTTTCGCGTGAAGCTGGCATTTATGTTAAATCTTGCTGGGCTGTGTAAAGGATGAACCAGACCGATGCGTGTTGATGGGTCATTATTAAACTTTACGTTTGAAATAGTTGGTTATGCTTTATTTTATTTTCATTCATATATATTTGTAATTTTTACATTCTGTGCTTCACCATTATTGCGGATGTGAGCTGCGGGTGGCAATATAGCCTATACTTTAAAAAACGAATCAGACAACTTTTGTATGCGATTTATTCTTGAAGAAACATTATAGTCTAGTATAATCACATGCGGGTTGGCAAGTCCAATTTCCCCAAAAAATATATGTAAATAAGCAAAAATATATTGCAACATAGCCTCCTTATCCAATCTTCCATAATGGAAAAGGGGATGCTGTAGATTAGACTACTCAATCCGGAGTCTGAGCAGCCTAATCTATAGAATCTGGAGCTTTCAAAATGTGGCACATTTTTGAAAAGGGGACGAAGTAGTCGATATTGCACTGTTATCCATCTGTTGCTTTCGGCTGCACCACAATAACTGCATTAAAAAAAATAGTTAGAGAGATGTTAAGTACATGCAGTCCGGCATTAGGCTACGATACATTTCGAATATAATTTCAACACACCTACCTGTATGAGAACATTTAGAGAACTGTAAATTACAATAATGTGCGTATGAATAGGCTATTCGATGTTAATCGTAGGGACGGTCGCCTCTGCATGGTGTTCTCTCTTCAGCTAAAACTTTGTTTCTCCATGCTAGATCGAACGTTTAGGACTTTTACAGGAGCAAAATAATACTATGCCTTGAGAATTGTACTGTAGTCTATGAGGCAACCGGATATGGCAAGTCTGTTGAAGAGACCTTTGTTGCAGTCAGAAAGATCTGACTGATGGATTTGTATAGATGTCAACATTTTCCACGTCACATTTCAACAAAATCGGTAGTCGAAAAAAGATTTTGTAGAAGTTATGGTGATATTCTTACCTACGATGTGTGAACATTGTATTTATTTCATTTTAAAGGCTGCTAGGTTAATGATGTTTGAATGAAATAAAACACTCAAGGGCGCTTGCCTGAAATATTAATGATCGTATTATTATTATTATTATTATTATTATTATTATTATTATTATTATTATTATAGTCCCCACAGAAGTACAGAACATACGCACAAGTCACATAAGTGAATATAAATCCACTGGATTTCATGAGTTCTTCAAACAGCTGTGGAAATATTACAAAAACTGAGTAACCATAAAGTGCACTCTCGCAATTATATGCATTTTGCAACAACGGTCTCTACATACTACAGCTTTATTATATAGCAAAATAAGTATTAAGCAGCCGTTTAAAAATGTACCTATGGTTTGTCTGTTCTCTAATAATCACATTTTATATTATCTGGTACCAGTCACTGTCTTTAGAAATGGTATTGGTAGTGGTATTACATGCAGATAGCATATCTTCAAGCATTATTCATTTAGTGCAAATAAAATGTGTACTGGTGCGTGGGCATGGTGATCTGTCATTACTCAGGGTAAATGGCTGATGATTTATATGTGAACATTGTGTTGTATCATTTTGCCCAAGGTCACCGAGGCTAATACTTGTGGAAATGCAAACTGAATGTGGGGCTGTGCCATATGGCGCACCATGTGATTGATTACCCCTTTTTTTATTTGAACAATGGGAATGGTAGTTATTTATGCTATTTATTTATTAAATTTTTTATGGTAGAATATTTTACAGCTTTGTAGTCGAACCATGCAGATTTTAATGATACAAGGCTTAAAGTAAAGGCATGGGATGACTTAACCTCTCCTGAAACCCAACAAGGATATTTTAAGATATCTCCCTTGTTCTGTGTAAGAAAAATGATGATTAGACTCCAGCCAGGTCCTGATATTTCTCATGTAAACAAAGGTGTTTACATCCACATAGACAGCCACCGCTTGCAAATATTACTTTGCGTTACAGCTTTGATTTGTACTACATTATTTGGGGGAAAATCACACAAATAGTTCCTACCATGCCACTGCAACTGCATCTGTTTTTATAGTACAACACAGGCCAATCCAAAGTGGCTGCATGTTCTCCCATGTTATAATGGTCCATCTGTTTCTCAACTGGAGACGCTGTTATACTGTATACCTGATCTAAACAGAGTATAAATTGGCATTTGCTTTATTATTTTAGGAAGGTTCATAACCATGTTTGACAAGTAGAACACGATATTGCCAGCGAATGTTTCATTTCAGTGTCATGGTGTTGTTGTTTTTTTATGGCTTTACGGGCAAACGGTTCTTTACAATCAGTGTCTTAAAGGCAGGGGGAGCTCTCTCATCAACGACTCCCTGTGTTTACCAAGGCTACGTTTGCACTGAAGCTGAGCTGAAAATGTGTTCAGTTTGATTATTTCCATTATTCAGAGAAGAATGTCCTGAAATCATGGCGACATATTTTTCTTTCTTCATTGAACCGCACCATGTTTTCTATTATGCTTATTTTCAATGTAAAGAGCTTTGTATTTTTCTTATGGGAATGCTATAACGAATTCCCATGGTTTAGCCTAACAAATCAAAGGATGGAATTATAGTACGCAATTATCATGAAAACATTTCTGAACACAATTAGGCTCTGTTATTGTACATAAGTTTTCATAGGTCACAGTAAACAGTTTTTTTTTTTTTTTCTTACATGCTATTAAATGTACTTTTGCTGAAGCCCCAATACCTTCCTGATTTCTCCACATTCACATAGTCATAGTCAATAGTGTGGGTAATGTTATATGGATTTGTAAAGAAAGTAATAAGTAATTTTGGACTTCTAACGGTCAAGAGAGGAATAGCAGCAACAAGCACCTTCAAACCACAACACTGTTTATCCCTCCCCCTTCTCTGTAAACACGCTGTGGCAATTAGAACCAATTTTCAACCAATGAGCTTGAATTATTGTACAGCTATACAATGTTTTGGTACAGAGTGTCGGGCTGTCAACTGTATATTTTGAAACCCAAATTTAAGGACTATAAACACAGGCAGAAGGTGAGTCAACATGTCAGTGAGCCTTTTTCAATGATAGGAAGGGATTTACAATGGTCTTGTAACAATGTTTTAACACAAAAATCTTACCTATTGTACCTTTAAGTACATGTTAAAACTCTCTTATTAATATCACTTTCATTTTTAAAAATCCAACTGGTTTTAGGAAGGACCCTTATGCCTCATAACCCATGAAGTGCTGTTCCAATTGAATTTGAAAGCTCAGTCAATGTTCAGTCAATCTGTACAACCCTGCCTCACACAGGTAACACTTATAGATACAAACTAGAAGAACCTTGATTACTGGTAAGTGTTTAGATTTCTGAATTGTCCATCACCACTCTTAAATAGCTCTTCATGCCACTTTGCTGGAGTAGCCTAAATTAGCCAGAATTTCGATGTCCTCTCGTCATTGTTTGATGGCGCCTGCAATGTGCTTTAATTCCCTTATTCTTTGTTTGAGTGAATGATACTTTCACAGTTTAATTCTCAACCGTCAATTGAAATGTGTATCTGCCTGACCTGATTTTGGCCAGTGAGCTCGTTCCTGTGCTGGGGCAGGACTGTCCTCTGAATTATGTGCAATATTCCTTCTTGGAGCAATCATGAGGCTATGTTGCTAAGTGTTGTCATTGATGGGATGTGCATTGCTTGCATTGCAATGGCGTCTGTAAAACTTGAGGGTGGCTCAGGCTATTAAAGCACTGTTCTAGTGCATGGATGGGCCCCCGGTCTGATATCTGTGAACGCTCTGTTCTAGTACCTGAGTAGGCACTATGGCTTCTCTCAAATCCAGATGGTGCCAGTCCTGACAGTGGAGTGCAGCTTTGTTGGGTGACACATAGTTAGTTCTAACATGGCCCAAGGTTTCGTGGGTTTCAGTGGACCAAAGCATCATATAGTTTATCAAAATTTAGTATGGTAAATATTTCTTACCTGTAATGAAGCTAATAGTGCTTTATGTGTTCCAAGCATCATCTTGCTTAAAAGCTTTATCTGGATTTCATTTGTTGTAGTGATACTTATACTGAGTTTACGAAAGTGTGAATTTTTTGCTTTGCTACAGAAAGAATGGACATCTTTCTTTCTCATCTAAATCCTTTGATTCAGCCTGTGAATACTGTAGGGGAACACTACGGTCAAATTATTTAGTATTCCATAGGTCTCAACATTATTAACAATCCAATCGTGTAAGCCTAAACATTTCATATGGTATGAATTTTAAATAGTTTTGACTTCTAGTAGGCTTCGTATTCTACAATCCTTAAACCTAATCTAACATGGCTGTCTGGCGCTGCATGTGATGTGATGTTTAGTGACAAAATATATCCTTGAGCATGATGCATTTGATTAGATTTTTCAAGATTCTATTGTTGTTCATATTTTCAAAGAAGACCGTTTAAAATGACAACGAACAAATATGATCAACTTTTATAAATCTTAGAAAAATTGATTATAATAAAACAAAATAATCACAACAAAAATCCCTTTTCTCAAACCAAAACACTGTTTATTTGTTTATTTGGATCCGCGTTAGCGGTTACAGCTATTCCTCCCGGCGCCCACAAAGAATAAAAAAACGGACGAGAACTGTCATATTTACGCCTTGGGTACTTTGTTATAATAACCCCTCTAAAGAGGCCAAGAAGGTGAAAAATTAGCCTGTCACACACTCTTAGCCAAGAAAGGTGCTTATGCATGTCATAGACTAGTTCTAAATTGGCAAGAAGAGCAGCTTTGTTCTTTCTTGAGGCACTTGACCATACGGCTGAGCAGTAGTCTAAATGAGATAACACTAAGGTCTGAAAAGCGTGGACTATTGAGTGTGGTGATGAAAATGTAGAACATCTTCTAACCATAGCCAATGCCCTGCCCGTTTTCATGACAACCTTTTCAATGAGTTCAGACCAAGAACACTGATTGCCTAATGTTATGGCAAGCAGTTTGACTTGTGCTACCTGTTCAATTTGTGCACCTATTAGTGAAGGTCATTTGTCATTTTTAGAACCTGTCGTATTCATATGCATGCTCATGCCCGCACACACACACACACACACACACACACACACACACAAAGCATCTGTGTGTGTACATGGGCACGCGTGTGTGTGAATAACATAGGTTGACAGAATGTGCATTGCATCATTAATTGAAATGCATGGATCTCTTGCTAACTCTTGCTGGTATTTCATTAGAACTGGTATATTAAGCATGAGGCTGTATATTTTGCATGGGTCTGCAGGAGATCTAATCACTTCCATGTAAACATTTTTAAATTCTATGGGAAATACGTTTTTGCAGAGGGAACCATAGAAGTTGATCAGAAGTAAAAATGAATGTGTTTTCATAGGATTTCTACATGTATATACTTTTTCTGTTTTGCATTATTTTTGTAATCCATCCTTTCTAGAAACCAGAACCATGTTACCATGTTTATATGAGAGGGATTGAACAGAAAGACAGATTTGTCAGCACATAAGCTACCATGAAATTGCAATCCTAATTACGGTCTTTGTGCTAAATCCCCTTGTCAGACAGACTGATTTTAGGTCTGTCAGACATGAGAGACTTCTGCACTGTTTGTTAGGAAGCGCCAAAGTGCTGGGGTGTAGATTAAATGATGAAATACTTTCGTGACTGGAGAATACTCAGTGAGTTATTTCCTATATAACGGGGCTATTAGTATCATACTGTAACTCATATATGTGTCCTTTACAGTAGAGTGACTCGATAAATCACATGGAAATATCCAACCCGAGGCCTGCCAGTGCCCCTCCACAGCACTTTAATTCCAGAGGGTTCCAGGTGAACCATGTTTAATTTCGCCCAAGCTTTCTGAATATTTATAGTCTTAAAACCAGACAATCCAGCGCTGAAAGCTCTGATGAATAGAATAAAAGGCACGGGAAGGGAGCACCTAAAATCCAGTCACGTAGACCATAAAAGGGCGGCACATCATGATTGACCGTTAAATGGACCAATAATGTAGGCTTCCACGGACAGATTAGAGCCACGTCTTTAAAAACCGCACCCTTTTCTTTTATTTCTTTCTTTCCGCATTGTCTTTAGGTGACTGTCAGTGGATGTTTTTTTTTTTTTCTGTGAATATTTTATTCATGTAATAAGTTATTTTTCGTGGGGGGGGGGTCTAGTATTGGTTATATTACACAAATGCCTTTTCCAGAAAGACTTAAGCTGCTTTCACATGATCATCGTCAAACTCTTATGTTCCACACCAAGTATGGCGTTGACTACACATGAGAAGAATCGAGTGCCGCCAGTTGTTGAAACTTGTCGTCATCCATCCAGGAAGCTGTTAGTTTGTTAAACTTTAACAAGCCACAACATTGCGATAGTCGTTGGTCATCTGTGGTTCTAAAAGGCTAAATTGTGTACTCGCATTGTGAAAACAATAATATTGATTTTCTCAAAACGTCAAGAAACTCAGCTGGTTAACTCAGTTAGCCATCTAGCCTACGTGAAACATCTCTGTCTGTGTTGCTAGGTAGCGTATACCTGCTTCATACAAAGCTGTGATGTGACTAGGAAAGGTCAGCTTCAAACGAGGTCAAATTTGAAACAATTTGAGCCCTGATGGCACTCAACTTGGCTTAATTTTGAGTTGTGCCATAAGCCAGGTTTAGCATTGCTGCCAAGTCGTGCTTCAACGTACCATCCATAGGAATTTAATGTCTTGATACCGTGCCAAGTGTTTTGACGCTGATCATGTGAAAACAGCTTTAAGGTTCAAGCACAAGTGTAAATGTTATGGATTGAAGTGTAGTAATTCCCCCAAGGAAGAAGGTGTAGTCCCAGGTGATACATCAGGTAGAAAAAGTGCAGACTTAATTGACAATTTACCAGTTAACCTATTGAACCTTAAACTAAGTTATTAGAAAACAAGAACCACCCTACTAAGTATTAAAATACATTACATGAGCAAAGGACTGCATGCACTGAAAACAGAAAAAGAAGTTGCACGTAATTAGGTGTTAAGGCTAGTTAAAATTCATATTGTCATATACTGTAGAACAATGTGGCATGATTTAGATGGCTCTGGTGTTCGATGTGGCTGAAGCCGTTATGAATATATCTCGATTTAAAACGCAACTGGGAGTTTTGATGACTTTTATATACACTCAGTGAGCACTTTATCAGGTATTTATTAGATTTATTTTTTAAACTTATTGGTATTCTGCAGCTGTAGCCTATCCACTTAGAGGTTTGATGCGTTCTGTGTTCAGACTGTTGTAATGTGTGGTTATTTACCTTACTGTCACCTTCCAGTCAGCTTCAACCAGTCTGGCCCTTCTCCTCTGACCTCTCTCATTAACAACACATTTTGTGCCCACAGAACTGATGCTCACTGGATGTTTTTTGTTTTTCACTCCATTCTCTGCAAACTCAAGAGTCTGTTGTGCATGAAAATCACAGGAGATCAGCAGTTTCTGAGATACTCAAACCACCCTGTCTTCTCAATTTTGACATTTGGTCTGAACAACAGCTGAACCTCTTGACCAAGTCTGCATGCTATTAGGCTATTTAGTTGCTGCCACATGATTGGCTGATTAAAGATTTGCATTAACAAGCTGGTGTACAGGTCTACCTAATAATTGCTCACTGAGTATAGTTGAGTTATCTGGATTCCCTATCATTTCTCCAGTGGCTTTATCTACAGTTAGATATATATATAGCAGTTACATTAGAAAATAATAAGAATAATAATGCTGAAAACTCATAGGGGAAAGGTGGAAAGTCCTGCCGTGCGTTCCTACCACCCATGAACTAATTCTACTTCCCGGCTGAACAATTGTGCTAATTAGCACATACATGTGATTGGAACAGAATACTGGGCAGGACTTTCACTTGTCGTACAGTATGTGGTGTGAGCAGATGGCCTGGTGAGGGGCCTGGTGAGTCAGAGCTCTAAGCATGGCTCCACCTGCAGCTGAGAGAATCGAACACTCACGTTTAAACTTCACAATCCCCTGCCGTGCTATACACTCTCCGAGAACTTTATTAGGAATTTATTAGACCTATTTTTTAGGCTTATAACGTCTTCTGCTACTGTAGCCTATCCAATGAGAGGTTTGAGGTGTTGCATGTTCATAGATGCTCTTCTGCATACCACCGTTGTAATGTGTGGTTATTTGTGTTACTGTCACCTTCCTGTCAGCTTCGATCAGTCTTGCCATTTTCCTCTGACCGCTCTCATTAACAAGGCGCCCGCAGAACTGCTGCTCACTGGATATTTTTTGTTTTTTTTGCACCATTATGAATAAACTCTAGAGGCTGCTGTGTGTGAAAATCCCAGGAGCAGCTACAGAACAACAACAATCATGCCACAGTCTAAATCACTGAGATCACATTTTTTTCCCCATTCTGATGGTTGATGTGAACATTAACTGAAGCTCTTGACCCGTATCTGCGTGACTTTATGCATTCCACTGTTGCCACACGATTGGCTAATTAGACAATCGCATGAATAAGGAGGTGTACAGGTGTCCCTCACTGAGTATATGTCCAGCATTTTGAGTTTCTCAGTAATCACATTGTTTATGAATTTTTTTGTGCATTGCCAGTCAGGGGTGCCCATAATACTGGAGCCCACTGTTTTTGTAATGATTTGCACATGGCAGTTCAAAAAATGACATTTTGATTTGTGCTCAGTACTTTGTAATTCCAATGAGTTCCAGTACCTCGATATCTGAAGTGTCTTAATGCCTTTCTAACTTAACAAAAACGGTTGGTTACACGGCAAACAACAGTTCCCTTTGAAGCATTAACGCTTGTTTTATTCATCAATTTCCTATGTGAAATTAAACAGACAGACCTGAAATACTCTAAGATATTGCATTGGTAAACAGCAGTTCCCCTTTAATCATGCATGATGTTAATGTGGCTAGAGTCCTACTGCTCTGATGTATTAAATCGGCTACAGGGGGTGACTCGAGTGGATCAGCTTCACTTTAGCATGGTTCATTTTCCCTCGGAAATGCGAATAGAGACAATAAAGACTTTTTTAACTTCTTTAACCTTAAACTTGCTGTTATGTCTGTTGAAATTGTGTCCTTTCTCACTGTAGAAACACAGCACTATAAAGGTTCCTGGTCCAGGTGGAATCTTGAGTATGTCTGACATAGGATGGTAAAAAAGGTATGCTTTCGAAAACGCATATATAAACTGCATGTGTATTATGGGGTTCATAGTCTTATTTTGAATTACCTCATAGATACAGCAACAACAGCAGTGTTTCCTGAAATTTAGTGTGTAAGTAATGCAATATTTGAATCCTATTTACATTTCTGCATCTGTCCTGTGGACTGAGCTTGGTGTAGGGGAGGTATGAGGGGTTGAAGTAAAGAAAAATCATGTGTCGTTATAAAAGTTGATGATGTGAATTGCAAGTGAATTGATACATTTGCAGTTAAATGATAAATACATTTCATTAAGAAAAACATAACTTATTTGAACAGGCTTAATTTTGTATTATTGCTCTGCCCGTTTAACATTTATTGTGTGCACTGGCTGGCAGTTTATCACTTAGTATGTGCATTACTCCTCCTGCCAATCAAAGAGCCACACGCATTAAATTTCATCTAAGTCTTTAGCTCCCGATTGCTAACCTTCAGTAGGCAAATCATCCGCTGCGACCTCAGATGCCAACTCCTGAACTATCTCTAGTAGTCTAGGATTCACTTCAATACCACTGTGTTTTCAAGGAATGACTGCAGCCAATTAATTTGACGCTGCATCACATCGTGACTAGAATTACTGAGCCCAATGTTTGTTCTTGCATAAACAAGTTTTTGCAGGACCAAGTCCCAAATTTCCCTGCTGTTTTACCTTGCCGCCACCATGTTTAAATATTTTTCGAAATGACTCTGATTGAATGTTGAGGGAGAACAACAGTCAGGAGCAGGAAACTTCAAACTTTGTGGGTTGGCCTTTCATTGACAGGAGGTTGAATGCAGCCACTAAACGATAAAGGGTAAAAATCCAATTTTTGTTACTTCTAACCCTCATAGGGAGGGGCACATTAGACTAGCTAGCAAATATTTTCATTATTATTTAAAACATTTAAAAAACTTTACATGATGGAATAGGTTATACTGTATATCCCCATGCAATGTTTATTTTGACTTTCTATGGAATGCATGCAAAAGCTATATTTATGTTTTTTCAGTATGGAAAGAAGCCAGTGTGTTGACATTCTGTCAATATGAATGCTAGTTTCTGTAAGTGAGAGAAATTGGACACAACATTTAGAATCCTAGTGACTGTGAATTAATTTAATAATAATAATAATAATACTACTAATAATAACGCTGCTGCTACTATTACTACTACTACTACTACTACTAATAATAATAATAGCAATAATAATAGCTACAATAATAGTAATAATAATAATAACGTGTTTAATTAAATAACTGACCACACTGAGCAGCAGGAATTAAATAGGCTCTTCTGCTATGAAAAACAGCATGCTGAATTTTGAAAGGAAGGCCCCAACAGTTGTGTATACCATCTGTTTGTCAGAAGGGCTCATTATTTTTGTACCATTATTTGTTCCAGCAGTATTTCTTCATTTCAATTTTGTTTGCTTTTGGCTTTTTTGTTTATCTGGGCTACAGACACAGCAGCTGGCTGTTAAAACTCCAAAATACCATCAGTTCTAGATAGCCGCAAAGTGCGTCTCCGTAGCGCACACGTGGCGTTGTTTCACGCGGGCTCCAGCGCTCCACTTCGGGTTGTCAGGGAGGGGGCCGAAACGCCAGCGATGACAAAGTGAGAGCAGTCGCTTGTGATCAGCGCAGCCTCCAACCGGGGGCATCTGACAGACGTGTCTGTGGGCGCTGAGTGATGCGATGCATCTGAGTGGGCGGCCAAGCGACAAGGATGGAGCCAAAAGTTGAATGTCAGATCGCGCGCCGCTCGGGGGGGGGGGTGGGGGGATGGGCAAAACCATGCGTGTCACACATGCGTTTGACATTGAAGGTCCTGAGTGACACCCTCTTAACGCGGGCGAAAGATTTGCAGCAGCCGCCATGCGCCACGGGGACCCTGAAAATAGAGGCTAGCGCTCCCGAGATAAATTTACCTGCTGCCTGTCAAGAGTACATGTGTTCCAGAACAAAACACCCCCCGTCCGTTTTCCCGTTTGATACGTCCCCGGGTAATATATATCGAGAGCGCTGCCGTGTCCATCTCTTCATTGAAATGAGGGTTAGGGAGAAACTCCCCGGTGCCTGGCTGGTCCCACTGGTGGCTGCACACGTAGCAAAGCGAAATGAAATTAGCGCCCAATGCCGAAGTAAGGTTCAGCAGCCTGAAAGTCATTCCAAAGATGCGCTCCATCTTTCACGGGTCACTCCTAGAAAGGGAACAGTTGCTGTGTTCTTCTTCTGGTGTTCTTCTGGTGTGCTACTTCTTCGACGGGAGGACTTTCTTGACGCAAAACTTTACATCGGATTCTGAACTCTTTTTCAAAGAATGCCATTCATTATTTGAGTAAAACCAGAGAAGAGAATCCTGCTAGGGGCCATAGTTTGTTTCACAATAAAATGTCAAACCTTTTAGTACACAACTCTCCTTAATGTCTTTTCAGAAACAATCCTTTATTTGTAGTCTCAGTACAGTCATGTTGCCACCTATTTTTTATGTACAGTATAGAACCATTGCCAGTATCTAAGTAATCCAAATAAACAAAACAAAATCATTTGGACCCTTGTTTGGTAATCCTCCTACTCATTTAGTGTCAGTGACAGTAAACATGAATCAATGGACTGTATTTTGCCTTGTCCGTTTTGGTACTGAACTTCTGTGAGGAAGTGAATTTAAGTCCCCTGAGAATGCAATACGTTGTTTTGCTTTCCTCATTGTTGTGACAGTTTCAATTTCAAGTTTAAAATTGAGTGTAAAATTTTTGACACTACCAATGTTGCTATTCTCCTTTGTGGATGAGCAATTGTATGCCCTTTTTATGCAACTTATTTGACCTAAACAACCTTTCTTTTGGAAAATACAGTTTTCTTTACAGGCATGTGCTCCCCTTCAGGGCAGACAGTATAGAGCCTAACTGTTGTTTGTCCTTCATGGCAAAATGGCTCTCTTCTTACAAATCACTAAACTGTGAAAATGAACAACATAGTAGCAAAATTCATTATTGCTTAATTTCTTTTCTTAAAATGAGCTCAAGGACAAAGCTCTATAGCAGTTCGTTTGTATATCCCATATGGTCTAAATCCATTATCCCCAAATGTGCAGTTGATGTGACCTGTCCAAGCTAATTTAGGTAAGGGTAACACAGGAATGGTTCACTGCCAGCCAATGGTGGTGGCTGTGTTTCTCACACATGGGTTTGGTGTTTACTCTGAATTTCATTGCAAACTAAACAGGGAAAAAATAACTGTTTTGATGTTTTATTTTGTTGTCTCTTTCCTTCTTAACCACTGCAGCAGTATGTTGCTTGTGACATGGAATTGCATCTATCAGAACATATCAGAACAGTATGTGGCACCCTGAGGATTTGGTGCATCATTATTTTACTTCACTGTGAGCTTTTTTGGGCTTTCTTTATTGTCTTCAGTTGTTTCTGTTTTCAAATGTTTATTTCATTTTTAAACATTCTCAGCTTGAACCCGATAGTAACCCTGTTGCAATTTGTAAGTTATTCATTCAGGAATTAGCTCAACATAGTCAGAAAACTATACCTATAGACAAAAGGCTGTGGGGTACTGGAATACATACAAGTGTGTCTTCTGAATTGTAAAAAATTAACGTGTCTCAGTAGTCAGTGTCGAAAAATATGTCACGTACAAAAGGTGACAGAAAATGTAATGCCTGATGTGTACTATCAAATTGACAGAAAAATGAATACTGAAAGAACACTAATGGTCAGTACGACACATAATTCGATACACTTCTGTGGTTTGGAGTGCATCAACGTACTGTGTCGTGCTAGTGTATCCTTAGACTGTTTGTAAGCTGTGAGAGTGGAGGCAATCTTCAAAGTCAAAGTGAAACCCGGCACTGTTCAGGGTGAAAACCTAAAATGTCGTTCCGAGCTGTGAAAGCTACACCTGCATTTATGGATTATTTCTCACAAATCACGCCAACGATGGATGCATTAGCACCAGTCACCTTTAATCTGTGTGCACTCAGGAAAAGAGCAATTTACACCCCCCCCCCCATCCCCATCCCCATCCCCATCTCCATCTCTCCTTTCCAGTGTCTGCTTCATTAATGGCGTTCGTTTGTGGGGAGTGATCCCTGATCCGCAAGCTTTTCTCACAGGTCCAGGCTCGTTCTGTGACAAGGTGAAAAATAATGATAAAATCCAGCTCTAGGATAGAGGAATGGAGAAATAAGGAGCTTGTGTCAAGAGTGCAGGCTTCTGAAACGGTGTCATGATATGCGAAGCTACACATGACAGTGGCCGTATTCTCCCCTCCGAAAAGAGATCCGAGAAGCGAAGTGTGTCTCTGTATGACAGTTGTGTGCTTTTGACAAGTGCCTTGGGTATCACCTGCACATCCAAGTAATGAATGTTAATGTAAGAACAATGACTTATGCAGCATTTTATGTTTGGTTGGGCTTGAAACGATTGGTGAATTGGGCCTACCCCACCCCCCCCAGCCCAAACCGATATTCTTTTTATGGCCAACATCAATCCTGTTGGGTTGAAAAGAGCTCCAAGTCATTTTATTTTTATTTTTATTCCTATGGTAGGATTGTTGGAATGACATGACAGTGCAAGCAAAAGTGACGGTAATAGCTCAAACAACAATCTTTTGCCATGTAAAAATACATTGATTAACATTTCCAACAGTGTTCTGTAAGCCTGTTGAACCTGGCCCTCCTGTTGACAAAAGAAGTCATAGCTTTCCTTTGGAGCGACTGTAAAAATGCAGCACTGGAGAACTATTTTTTCTTTAGACACTGCTTTCCTATTTTGAGCATATAAATTTGATTTTGAAACAGCAAGCTGTTTCCACAGGAAATCATCCTCTATTGACAGCTTCCTCTAGTTTATTTTTAGCTGTGTTCCACTCAGATAACTTATGGAGAGATAGATAGCCAGATAGAATACTACAAATAATTGTTTGATGTCTAATACTTTGAAAAAAAAGAAAAGACCAGGGATAATAATAAAAAACAAAATAATTATACCATTATAATAATTATACCAATTGTACCATTATTATTCTTCTATAAATACAGGAACATTACATTCTTGAAATGTATGAAATAATAATCATGGCCTATATTTTAAAGGTATGTTTTTGTTCTGAAGGGCACAATAATTAATACCATTGAATTGATTGATTGACTGCTTTAAAAGAAGAAACATGTCAATGATATATAATGATGGACATCTTGCGGCACTACACTTTGTCATTACAGCCCATATTTTAAAATTCATGAAGGATGCGGATTATGGTGAAGACAAATGAAGCAGAGCAGAGAGTTTTGCATTGCAAATGACTTGCATGAACAAGATGATTCTGAGCGATCCATTTATTCATACGATCTTTAGGAATTCATATAATTCAGCTAATTACATGCATCATATATGTCTTGTGTTATTTAATGGCCTCACATCTTTACAGCACAACATTAAGGTTGAAGTTTGTGTGAAGGTTATATAGTTGAGCTCATATTGTTGAGCATTCACACTCGAGAAGTAATGCTCAAAATCCTGAGTTATTTGGAATAACACCACAATCAGCTTAACCTAGCGAACAATTTCATAATTTCCTGTGACCTTCTGGTCTACAGGTTTTTTATTTATTTTAATTTTTTATTTATTTCCGATTTTTCCCTTTTTCTCCCCATTTAGTAACCAATTGTACTCCCCTCTATTCCAATTAGAGTTAGTGTTAGATACACCGTCCACACCCCGCCCCCTGGCGGGCCGAGGAAGAGCGACACACCTTCTTCAAGACGTCTCATCTCTCTAATCGTGTCCGTGATTCCGAGGGGTCCGAGGTGCTTATTGTGCGCCGATCAGCTAACCCTGCCAAGACCCTCCCTCTGGAACAGCAAGCCAATTATGCTGCTCCACGTGAGCCGGCCAAACTTGGCTTTTGGCAGGACTGGGACCCCCGGTCCTCAGTGTGCAACTGCAGGAAACTGCAACCGCAAATCTGCTGCATCTTAGCCTGTTGCGCCACCGCAGCCCCTTTCTGGTCTATTATTTCTAAGATCTCAGATTTGAAAATCTAAATAAACTATTCACATACATGTAAATGTCTGCTGGAGTGATAAAAGCACGACTGGGAACATTGCAAAATATAAAGCTCATGTGTTCAGTGACAGGAGAGATGTGTCTTCATGGTAAATTAGTCTGAATACATACAATTGTGCTTCAAAGCTTGACTATTGCAAAGTGCCTTTTTTTCACAGAATGATGCTCAAAAAAATGACTCAATATCCATCATATACAAGGACTACTGTACCTTATTGCAATAAAGTACCACCATCTTCCCAAAGTGAGACACATTTGCTACATTAATAACTTTTTTTCTGAGATATGTGCCTTCTGTTGCTTGCCAGCTGATTCAGAAGCACATCCTAACAGCTGCCATTACTGCATACTCAGAAAAATCCAGCACTGTCAGTGTGTCTGTATATACGGGTGGGTTTAAGAGGAATTTAACCTTGGTTACTGTACGGTAGTGTGCTAGATGGGGCACACTGCTGTCTATCAGTATTAAAAGTATTTGAAAGCTTCTCAGCTCATCGTGCTTTGTTAAGGGAGATGGAGGAGACTCCAGGGAGACCTGTGGATTTGGTCTTATTTATATTTATTTGGCATTATTATTGCGGAAAATGTAAAAGACAGGAGTATAACATGCAATAGATATGCCAGAAATATGTTATCAGCTTTTTTATTCGAATATTTCTTATCAGTTGTGACTGATATAATAATGAAGTTATTGTATACGTATATACTGACAAAATATAGTCTTGAAAGGAAATATGCATATATTTTGCCTATTGAGATGTTGGAACTGGAAACCATTCACACTGGAAGAATATTTATGAGTACTTTATTTAGAGCAGCCATCATCAAATCTGGACCTTGAATCCAAATCCAGCCCTGGTTTTCTTTTCTCCCAGGTGATTAGCTGAACAATTTGTGCCACTGATTGGCCAGACTGTCTTCACGCCAGACTCCCAGGTAAAGTTCTCAGTTCTCAGACCTTGAGGACTGGGATTTGATGATCCCTGATTTAGAGGATCAAATGGATTGGAGTTTCATAAGCATGAATTCTGTTCCTTTAATGAATGTTAACTGCCCCACCTATACTGGAGCCCATCCTTGTGCTGACCTGTGCTCAAACATACCAACTTTACTACACCAGCACTCTACACTACACAGCCAATCTGAGACCATATGCTGAATCTCAACTTAACACCTTACCTAGCAATGTTTCAGATCATATTGAGACAGCTTGAGAGCTATCTGTCAGGCAGACACCTCCCAAGTGGCATATGAATCTCAAACTATTTTAAAATTCTCCCTGAATTTTTATTTTTATTTATTTATTTTTTTCAAGTACTGTTTCACCTTTCAGGAGCTGGGCCAGAAAACCAGCATCTAATGAAAAAAACCTGCAATGAACTTATCACCTCTGCTTCCTATTCACAGCTGAAATAAGAATAGTCACTTATGTAATTCACCACCACCAAAATAAGTTACCATTTTCTGTATTCAGTGTTTTAACATCCCTATCATGGACAGAGGTCACATTAAATGGTGAGATAATACTCTAAATTTTAGATTTTTCTGAAATGTGTAGTGGCCTAGGAGTGTGCTTTATTAATGATTAAATGGACTCAAACAAAGTCTTATGTTTTTCTTGATCTTAAATAGTGCCCCTGGACCACTGGCAGAAAAATATAAATGTCCCACCTCTATATTTGACAGTAGGTATGAGGTGCTTCTCCTTGTAAATATTTCGTCTTTTTCTACCAAACATGTTGATGGTGTAAATGGCCAAAAGGTTCCATTTTGACCATAGCACCCACCTTCAGCCATAATTCCAATGCCATTTGGCAAACGCTCGGTTTCGTTTAATGTGCTCAGTAAGGGCTTTCTTCGTGCCACCCTTCCAAAGATTTTGTTGGTATGCAGGTGGCGTTTTATGGTTCTTTTTGAGACTTGGTGACCACTCTGCTCTGGACTTTATGGTCTCCCTCACCATCTTCTTCACCATCCATGGAGACAATGTGCACTCGCGTCCTCTTCCTGGCAACCAATTTTACTATAGTCCTTACAGTGATAAATGATATGGTCAAATGTTGATGTATTTTTTGTAGCCATTACCAGACTTGTGAAGGTCAATTAATATCGGTCTCTTTTGAATTGACAGCGCTTTTCCCATGCTGATGGATTACAAAGGGATTTTTCATGCTTGTTACCTCATATTTATACTCTTGTGAAAAAATAATAAAAATTGATTAAAGAATACAGAAACATGAGGGCAAATGTATTGAAATAGTAGTTTTCCAATATGTTTGAACATAACATAGATTATTATCTTATTATATGCCACCTTTTTCTTAGTTTTATCAAGGTTGCCAATAATTATAGAACTGACTGTATAAAAGGAATGTAATTAGGAAATAGGAATGTAATCTCCAACCCGAAAACATATGTTTCTGTAAACGGGTAAGGCATACAATGTGGTCCAGTCATATTTGGACAGTGACCCAACTTTTGCTGTTTTGGTTCTCTACTACAACACATTGGATTTTAATGAAACAATGAATATGAGCTTAAAGAGCAGACTTAATTTGAAGGTACAGTACTGTGCAAAAGTTTTAGGCAGGTGTAAAATGCTGTAAAATAAGAATGCTTTCAAAAATAGAAATGTGAATAGTTTATTTTTATCAATGAGCAAAATGCATGAACAGAAGAAGTGAATGAACAGAAGAAAAATCTAAATCAAATCAATATTTGGTGTGACCACCCTTTGCCTTCAAAACACCATCCGTTGTTCTAGGTATACTTGCACACAGTTTTTGAAGGAACTCGGAAGGTAGGTTGTTCCAAACATCTTGGAGAACTAGCCACAGTTGTTCTGTGGATTTAGGCAAACTCAAATGCTTCTGTCTCTTCATGCAATCCCAGACAGACTCCATGATGTTGAGATCAGGGGTCTGTGGGGGCCATACCATCACTTTCAGGACTCCTTGTTCTTAACGCTGAAGATAGTTCTTAATGACATTGGCTGTATGTTTGGGGTTGTTGTCCTGCTGCAGAATAAATGTGGGGCCAATCAGATGCCTCCCTGATGATATTGCATGATGTATAAGTATCTGCCTGTACTTCTCAGCATTGAGGAGACCATTAATTCTGACCAAATCCCCAACTCCATTTGCAGGAATGCAGCCCCAAACTTGCAAGCAACCTCCACTATGCTTCACTGTTGCCTGCAAACACAATTCTTGTACCATTCTTCAGCCCTTCGGTGAACAAACTGCCTTCTGCTACAGCCAATTATTTTGACTCCTGTGTTTTTGTGCATAGTTGAGTCACTTGGCCTTGTTTCCACATCGGAGGTATGGCTTTTTGGCCGCAATTCTTCCATGAAGACCACTTCTGACCAGACTTCTCCGCATAGTAGATGGGTGTACCTGGGTCCCACTGGTTTCTGCCAGTTCTGAGCTGATGGCATTGCTGGACATCTTCCAATTGTGAAGGGAAGTAAGCATGATGTGTCTTTCATCTGCTGGACAGCACATCTGGAAACCCCTGTCTGCCTTGAAATTTCTGCCTGGGAGAGACCTTGCTGATGCAGTATAACTACCTTGTGTCTTGTTGCTGTGCTCAGTCTTGTCATGGTGTATGACTTCTGTCATTAAACTGTCTTCAGCAACCTCATCTTGGAAGGAGTTTGACTGTTCCTCACCCAGTTTTAACCCTCCTACACAGCTGTTTCTGTTTCAGTTCATGATTGTATTTCAACCTACATATTAAATTGATGATCATTAGCTCCTGTTTGGTATAATTCTTTAATTACACACCTGACTATATGCCTACAAAATCCTTGACTTTTTGCAAGTGTACCTTGAAGAATTGATGCTGGTTTGAAGGCAAATGGTGGTCACACCAAATATTGATTTGATTTAGATTTTTCTTCTGTTCACTCACTTTGCATTTTGTTAATTGAAAAAAATAAACTATTAACATTTCTATTTTTGAAAGCATTCTTACTTTAGAGCATTTTTTCACACCTACCTAAAACTTTTGCACAGCACTGTATATACAGTACATAAATATTGGGTGATCTGTGTAGGAATTAGTCTTTTAATGCTAATCCCCCCATTTAAGGGGAGCAAATGAAAGTGGATAGTTTCTTGGACAACTGTGTGTTGGTGCATAATTAGTTCCTACACAAGTAAACTAACAAAAGATCTAGTATTGACTCTAGGTGCGGCATTTGCATTTGGAACCTGTTTCTGTTGTCTCTGAACATGAGGACCAAAGACGTGTCAATGCCAATAATGAGGCTGAAAGATCTGAATAAATAAATCAGAGACATACGCAAACATTGGCTGCTTCAAAACCAACAGTTTGATACATTGTTTGGAAGCAAGAATGCACAGTAGAGCTCAGCAGTAGCAAACAACACTGAGGTGTGTTCAAGACAGTGAACATTCACAGTTACTGTTGAACAATTTGAAATGAACATTCCATTTCTTTTGCCACCAACGCATTTTGAATACAAATGGATGCGACTTAGATTTAACAATGCAGCTAGCTGATTTGTTGCTTATCTGTAATTTCTTTTTTAAAGTAAGAGCAAATATTGGTAAGTACAAACTTAATTAAAGTGTATTATCGCGGCACACTACCTTTTCAAATAGTTACCGTAAATCCTCAAATTGTGTCCGGGGTCTTTTATTTACTTAGGCTGCACAAAGCACAGGCCTTTATTTGGGGCAGGCTTGTATTCGAGGCAGGCCTTTATGTCTTATTAGGCTCCTGTTGTAGAATTTTATCAGGAAACACCGTTTGGTAAGTCATAGTGTCAGTCTTAACAGACTTAGTTTATTGCAAATATTCTCAAACACAATAAATCTCATGCAAGTCCAGAATCCATAAAATAACAACTTGCCAGACACGCCTTCATGAACAATAACAAATTAGCGTAGATAACAGCAAGTTAAGGATCTTTTTTTCCTAAAGTGCGTTTTATTGTGAGACATGCCTTTCGTTTGGAGCAGCATACCGGTAGGCTATCAAAAGATTTTCGCTTTGGTTTGGGATTTAATTTACTTTTGGATTGTTTGAATCTATTGCTAAATGTTTGGACTGATGGGCACTGAAATCTGGGGGGTATTTGATGGTTCACTGTTAAGTTTTATGTGGTTGAAAGAGTGTCAGGATTTCCACCCGTCTGTTTATTGCGAGCCAAGGCAACCGCTTTCATTCATTCATTGAACGTGCACTGTGCTGTAAATACATGGAAACCTTATTGCGTAGCCAAGTAGCCTAAATTGAGTTAATTTTTAATTTAGCCTGATTTACTTTGTATTAAATTCGTAGGCTGGAATGGCTCGCGGCAACAATTGTGTTTAAATGTATACTGCTTCAGCCTTTGGCAAGCTACTTAAAAGGGGGCGGCAAGCGACTGGTAGCTTGAGAGCAACGTGTTGGAGACCCATGGTGTAGGACAACGACTTTTCATTGGCAACAGTATTAAACCACCCAACAATATAAAATATTAAGAAGAGCTCTTTTATTTCATTGAGTTAAATCGAAACAATGTCTTCTAGTGCTCATGGTCTGATAGCCCTACTGGTAGGCAATATTACCCCGGCTTGTATTTGGGGGCCGGCTTTTATTTGTCCGAATCGGCCACGCCCCCGGCTATTATCTGAGGCCCGGCTTCAAATAGAATCCCGGACACAATTTGAGGATTTACTGTAGCTAACTTTAGCTAAAGAAGTTTTAATATGTTTGAAAACACTCTACAGGATGTAGGCATAGATGCGTGAAAGATGACCATAAACAGAAGATTACTCCAGCATAACCTCAGTGAATTCACCGCAAGATGCTAACCACTGGTAATCCTCAAAAGCAGGTGAGGGTTAGGGTGAGGATAGAGTTTGCTTAAAAAGCACATTAAACAACTGTAGAGTCCTGGCACAAGGTCTCATGAACAGATGCAAGGGTGTAATTTATTTGGGGGGTGGGTGGGGGGGGGTTAGGGACATAAAATTACGCCCTTGGACTGATGAGACAAGTATTAGCCTGTACCAAAGTGATGGAAAGAGGAAAGTGTGGAGATGTCTGGCCACTTCTGGAACTGGCTCACTTCTCTTTATTGATGTTGTGACTGCTGACAGCAGGATGAACTGTGAAGTGCACATAAACATCTTATCTGCTAAGATCCAACCAAATGCCTCAAAACTCATTGGAAGGCACTTCACCTTGCAGCCCAAACATACTGCTAAAGCAACCAAGCCATTTTTCAGAGCCAAGAAGTGAAATGTCCTTGGCTGGGCAAATCTTACTGAATATAAGGTTGAAGACAAAAAGCCCCTAAAACAAACAGAAACTGAAGATGGATGCAGTGCAGGCCTGGCAGAGCATCACCAGGGAAGATACCCAGCATCTGGTGATGTCTATGGGTTGCATAATCCAGACATTCAAGTATTAAATATGACCAGTTTCTTTAAGATTGTTAATTTTTCAAATGATTTATGTTCTCCTAAAATGAGCCTATGGACAAGGGCGTAATTCCAACACGGATCATCCGGTATGGAAAGAAGTAAACTCAAATTAGAACTGACAGTCTTTAACCAGTCATTGTTTCATTTCAAATCCAATGTCCTGTTATATTTATGCAAGAACTCACAACAGACAGTTGTTGCAAACTCACAAAACGGGTGCAGTTGGCCTGATGTGAGGTTATCAACATGTGCTATTGTAGATATTATAGACAGAATGCAATCTAAAATCAAAAAAAAATTTTATTAACAATTTCATTACAAGTGTAATTTATAAGAACGTAGTTCCCGCCAGGCAGTTGCTATGCAATGTTAGTAAACTCTCTTTTGTTCTGCTGAGGTTGTTCATCTCATTTTTTTCACAGCTCTGTGTGTTATTTTTTGGCCTGGAGGTGGATTTTTATTGTGGTGACATGCATTGCTCCATCCAATGTTTTATAGTTAGACCTCTATGAATCTCAAAGTTGACCTCAAATATTTCCATTTTGGGACTTATGGTTATTGTTACATATAACATATTTTTTATTTTGACTGCTTACCCACAGAGTGATAAGAAATTTCTATTTTGGCGAAGGTCTGTGATGACAGTTCTGTTGCCACTATGGTAATAAGTATGGTGTGGTAATAAGATGACAAACAGCTGATGTTTACATTTTTTTAAAGAGGGTGGAGCCAGGTGTAGCCTATTCATGACAATGAATTTCAGGGTTCCATCTGGCTGTCAAATCAACACTGCTGAAAGTTTGCCTGTGTCTGCAATATTCTACAGGTGCGTGACACTGAGAAAAAAGGCATCATGTTTGTCAAAGGACACTTGAAATATAAATGATGTATATCCTGCCAAGCATATTTACTGTATCAATTTGCAGAATTTAATCTTCAAGTTTCTTTAAGTGTGAAGTCTTCTTCACACACCATCTGTAAATACATTATGTGATTAAACAGGTTGAACACTTTCCTGAAAACCAGCCTTTTTTTTGCATGAGGAACAATCAATCAAACATACAGTGGGCTCCATAATTATTGGCACCTCTGACTGGCAATGCCCAAAAAATAAACATAATTATTGAGATAAACAAAAAAATGCAAAAATGCTTTGGTACTTGCTGCATCCAACTCTAGCAAGAATGACAGCATGGAGTCTTTTCCTGTCATGCTTGAGAAGGAAGGGATTTTGGACCACTCCTTTCTGCAGATCCTTGCAAGACCCTTCACATTCCTGTGTTTGCGCATATGTGTTTCGCTCTTCAGTTCAGCCCACGGGTTTTCAATTTAATTTAGGTCCGGCACCTGAGATGGCCATCACAGAACGTATAATTTGTTGTCACAGAATGATTTCTGTGCGGATTCTGTGGCACAGTATGCTTTGGGTTATTGTCTTTCTGGAAAGTCTACCTACAGCCTTAGTCTCAGCTTTGTGGTAGAGGCAACCAGATTGTCTGGCAAAATTGCCTGACATTTGGTGGAATCTATTATACCACTGATTTTAACCTGTGCCCCTGGACCTCTGGAATTAAAACAAAACGTCACTGACCAACTCGCATATTTCAGTGTGTGGAAGGTTAATGCACTGCAACCTTTTTTTTGTTTTAGTGATCATCCTGCTGGACTGGCGTGACATTAAATGTAAAATATGAAGCATGTAAAAATAAACTTTTACTTTTCTCTCGTAAGTGAAAAGTAAAATCAATTACTGAATTGATTGAACTAAATATCTCATCTGGTTTGACAACTGTATTGCTAGTGCTGAAAGAAATTTGAATGTCAATTGTGTGTGTTGAATCTCACAGTTTCAAGAGAAATAGATGTTAATGGGAATTCTTTGAAGCATAGTTCCAATAAAATGCGTAAATAAAGAAAAAACCTTAACTGCTGATTGCATTTGCATTTATTTAGAATCAGCTACTGGTCAACGTATGGTTGTTTGGTTTTCTGGGCTGCTTCCTGTGGCATTCTGGGCTGCTTCCTGTTTAAGACCGTATCAAATAGATTTAAAGACTGAGATCAAACTGTACTCTGCAGCCATGTTGATACTTTTATGTACTGTGTCTTACCTTCTTGCTGACATATTTTTGATCTTTTGTCAGAAGTCATACCACCATGCACCTTGCTCCTACTGAATGCCTGGAGCTAAGCAGGTGTGGGCTTGGTTAGTACTTGGATGGGAGACCGCCCGGGAAAACTCAGTTACTGCTGAAAGTGGTGTTGGTGGGCTAGGTCTTTCCTCTGATCAAGTTATCCCCAATGCCCCAGTGCAATGATGGGAACACTGCAGTAGGATATGCGGTCTTTCGCATGAGGTGTTAAACCGAGGTCCTGACTCACCGTTGTCGTTAAAGATCCCATAACACTCTTTGCGAAGAGTAGGGGGTTCCCCAGTGTCCTGGCTAAATTCCCAACCCTGGCTCTTTCAACCTGCTACCTAATCATCCCCTGATTCAATTGGCAAAAACATTGTTCTTTCGCTCTCCACCTCAGCTGGTGTCTGATGAGCCTTCTGGTGCAAAATGGCAGCCGTGCATCACCTAAGGGGGTGCTACACATTGGTGATGTTTGAGGCGAGTTTCCGTCTCACTGTAAGCACTTTGAGTGTCTAGAAAAGCACTATATAAATGTAATGATCCATCTATTTAAATGTGTAGAATTGAACCTGGGGGCATGTAGCAGAAAGCTCTGTCAGGAAGTAGTTTTTAAGTTAATATTTGGTTAGAATTAAGCCAGGAAAAAACTGGGTGTGAGTGTTTAATACTGTGTTGAACATGAGGTTGCTTACTCTACAGAAAATAGGGGTAATTAACACTGGCTCCTATTTTCATGACGAACCATAAATAGAAACAAGCATTAAGTACTACATACTTATAAAATATGTTGTGTTTCTTCAAGATATTCAATGTTCTAATTTTCACGTTTGCTGAATTGTAAACAAGCCTGTTCTCTTATATTATATTTACATATATGTTCTTCAGTTATTATTGTTATAACTGACTTATTGGATCCCATTAGCTAGCTGATTAACACCATTAGCACTTGCGTCAGGAGAATTAGAAATTGTATGCTATCGCTAATTTTCAATTTAAAGTATTCATGAAGTCACAAGATTGCTTATTTTTCAAAGATTTATACAATAAAGTATGTAATTTGTAAACAGGAGAGCCGGAGATCTGACGTGTTGTGTCATCCTTGTAAGTGATATTCACATCAAGTTTATCTTTGATTGACAGCCAAGTAAACAGAGCCCTGCTGTTTACATTAAAGCCACCATGTTACTTGGCATCCAAATGACTAATAGCACATTCTCCTGTAGTGGGCAGTGTAAGTGCTTGCTGCTTTCAAGATGAAATAGGCTTAATATCAAGGCATTTTGATTTTTAATGATGCAAATTTCTGTTAAAAGAAATACACTTACTAATATACTGTAGCTGTAGCTCATATAGCATAAGGTACATTTCCCCAATACGGATTACCTTCCTTTACTGTGCCACAGAAAGTCTCTGGGCTTCAAATTTCAAAAAAAATTTCTGATGCTTCTCTCTCACTGTGAGTGTTGAGTGCTCACCTCAGTTTGTAATCACCAGTGGCTACCGGACTCAAAGAGGACTCCATATCCATTAAAATCTAGTTTAGCTTCACTACACTGACATGATGTTTAGGACATAGGGTTATCCACCCCTCCTTCCCAGTCAACTTTAGAAATATTAATCTGAGGCCACCCTTTCGCATGTTAGAGAAAATAACATACTGTACTTATTTACAGGTTTTAGCAGTATAGGGATAAGAGCTTTTTAACATACCGGAAACTGATAGTGGAATGGCAGTGGTATTAATTTACAGCTCCCTACCTGATGTGAGCTTTTATTTCTGGCACACAGTGAGTGCTACTAAACATTGGTAGCATTAGAGGTGAGTCCCCCCCCCCCCCCCACTTCATTGTGAAACAAAACTGGTCACTAAACAAATAAATATTGTGGTCATGTTCATACTGTAATGGATAAACAACTCTTCCTCATTATAGAGATTGATGCGTGTTCCACTGCCAACAGGAAATACATTACCTTGTTTATTCACATTTTATGTGTCCTTGAAAGCCAACATAGATCCCTTGAAATTTAATAATTATAGATTTAGAAAGCGCAGTGAGTAATTACTATGAAACGTCCCTCTAACATTCACCTTCACAAGAGCAGCAATGGGAAAACTTTGTTTTATAAACTGCCTCAAAACCTTAGTGTGACACTTGTTAATTTGGGGGAACAATTAATGTGTGGCTTAGTAGTTTATGGGCTATAACTGTAATGTTAGATTCTTCCTGAAATCCACTGCACATGGTGCGTCTCTGGAAGTGAGCGCAAACCCAGAGCATATTCACAAAAACCCCATGTTCCATCCAGTTTCATGCACAGGTCTGAATGGAACAGGGACCATGTAGCTTTGCTGGGCCAGGAACATATGGTAACACTGAGGAACAATATGGACTTTCCAATCGCTTATCCTTCACCTGCTTATTCCTTTCCTTGCTCCGTTTCTAGCTCCTAGCTCCGCCAATTAAGGGGGGCAAGAAAAGGAAGCTAGAAAAGGAGATGAAGATGGGGGAATCGAGAATCAGATCAGTCAGTTACAGGCAGTAGCAGATGCATGGCAGATGGTGGCAGGTGGATCCATAGGTCGAACATTTATACGAGGATTAAACCAGGGTTCTTCGATCGATTCCATTGGTAACTGATTAGTGATGTGGTATTAATCGAACAGGAGTGTGTGATAACACTGATTAGTGATGTGAGATTACTGGAACGTGTGTGTGGTAACACTGATTAGTGGTGTGGTATTAATCGAACAGTGGTGTGTGGTAACACTGATTAGTGATGTGATATTACTGGAATGTGTGTGTGGTAACACTGATTAGTGATGTGGTATTAATCGAACAGGAGTGTGGTAACACTGATTAGTGATGTGCTATTATTGGAACAGGAGTGTGTGGTAACACTGATTAGTGTTGTGCTATTATTGGAACAGGAGTGTGTGGTAACATTGATTAGTGATGTGATATGACTGGAGTAGTGGTAATGCTCTGAAGTGGTAAACTAGGAGCTTGTTGTAACACGGCCAAAGTCCATGCTACTTGAGGGTACAGCTTGGCTACTTCATTATGTTCTGTCGACTGCACACTCCCATTTTCATTTGTATGGCCCCAGTCACTCACGCCTTCCTTCAAACTGGCAAACATGTGAGCATACTGTCATACAATTCTCATTTTTCTCGAATGCATTAACCTTTAAAACTTTGGTGCATGAGAAGTTGCAGTGCCACATTTAGTCCTACCAGCAGTAACTGAATGTTAATCAGAATAAATGTGTCATAACAATTATTACAACTGAGCAGTTGTGTTTCATGGATGTAGCATTGCCATAACTGGACAAATTATTCAGCCTGCAGCCTTTTTAAGGTGGTTATCTAGGTAGCTAATATCACCTAGCTAGTGATATTTTCACACTGTTAATGAAACAAAAGTGATAACTTGTTATACAGTAAAACATCACATTTTTATGTTTAAATTAATGAAGGGAAAATGGAAAATGTTTGGCAATTAGAAATGTGTAAAATGTAGGTTTGGAAATAACATTTCACAGGATTTCATGTTACAAAGGACAATATTGCATGGCAACTTAATGTACATAATTTGTGAATTTTCACTCTGTTCATTTACACAGATTGTAAATGATCATTGTGGTGTTGATGCAATTACATAAATGGAAGTTTCTGTAAATAATTGGATGTGTATGTGTGTACAGTATGTGTTTATACACAGTATGTGTATATGTGCACATTACATTACATTGTGTACGTGTGTGTGTGTTGGGGGGTTGTATTGATCTTTCATCCTGCATCTGACTGTTGTCAGCTTCAATGTGACAGTTACTAGGAGGTAAAGGCTCCACCAGCTGCTGTGAACATGTGAGCAAACCATGGCAACGCTCTTCTCCATTAATTGGAATTCCTTCATCCTTGATGGAAAGGCTTAGTGTGGGAGCTGATTATATTCCGGCTGAGATTCCTGTAGTTTCTCTCTTTGGAAACGGTGCTGTATATCCCTATATATTAGTGCTTGTTTGCCTGCTTTGTTGTGATGGACTGACAGTTTCTTTAACTGCCTTTGAATCTTGTTTAATTTATATAGTTTGACTAACAAGTGTGTGGAATATCGGCATAAGCCATTAGGAAGTAATCTATCACAGCACTACAGTCACTTTGTAGATGGTTTTATCCAGAGTTATTTTAAGTTAGCGCCAATTAGTGTGAAGTTACCCAAACAAACCAACAAGAAGTATTGTAAACAAAAGTGAATGACCACAACAGTAAAAATACCTATACCCATAAATATCATCATCCCAGAAGGAATTTCAAAATAAAGAACGAGGATACCAAAGAGGGTCAGGGGACGTGTGCTGCAGTCTGAACAGGTGGGTCTTCAGTATGTGTCAGAAAACAGTAGGGTGTCTGCTGACCCCACAATAGCTCATTCCACTACGTTTGAGTGTAATAACGGTTTTAAAGGCAAGTTTTGTAATGGACTGCTTTAATTGGTTTTCCACTTCTGCAGTCATCACTGGACAGTTTTCAAGGATTTTATTAATTATTTTTTAAAGGAGAGTGGACAATCTACTCTTCTTGGAAAAGCAAAGAGGGAATTGAACCCCTGGATATACGGGGTGGGATTTGCATATGGGTTGCACGTAGACCAGGTTCTTGCAAACCTGCTCTAGCTAGATATCTCTGAAAGGAAAGTGAAGGAAGAGGGAATTTAGGCTTTTCCCCTGTTTTGCCAAATTTGGAAACTTGTATCAACACTAATTACTGCAACCTTCGCTGTCGATGGAGAGTGCAGGCAAACAAAGATTCTCTCCTCTGAAGTATGTGATGCCACTGTTCACACCGTTTGCACAGATAAGAGTTGGAGGAAGACACTTGATATGCTGTACGGCTCAACATGCAGACTTGCGCTCACCTGGACAACCAGAAGGGGCCACTAGTACAGTGATGAGACAATGTACTCCTGGTGGACTGAAACTCTCCGACCCTTGAGCAACGCTAGTTACCCATCGCCCTGTGGCACAGTCAGGTTCGAACCCAGGTCATGGGGCCCATCCATGCACTAGAACAGTGCCTTACCACCATCTTAGTCTTATTATGTCATGAGAATTCAGTACATTACATGCTGGTTAGCGAGACGGCCAGTTTAATATTTTTTGAATCAACAGCCACAATTCACTTTTGGTTTTGCAGGCTGATTAAACCATTTTTTTTGTTTTTCCAGGGAAATAGAAAACACTGCTTTAGTTTGCCAGTTTTATATAATGTTAATGAGAGGTACTGTACTGACACTTACCTTTGCATTTCTGCTTCATCAGCATTGCTACTGACTTCTTGATTTCAAAAATGAAAGGAGAAACATTAGCTTTGAATACCAGGCCAGTGCTTTTGTCTGTGTCCGTCTGCACACAAATCATGTGTGTGCAGGAATTGGCATTTGGAAAGCTTGTAATGAGAGCAAGGTTGAAGCTGATTTTGCCAAGCCCTCTTGTCAACCTTGAAGGGTGTGGCATTCCCACCCTATTGATATTCCCACCCAGGATCGACTCCAGTCAGAATGAAAGAGATTAACCTTGGACTAGGGGAGGCCTTGTATGTAGATCGACTCCTCATCTTGAATTTACACCGTGGATCAACGGACATTTTCAGAGCACCCTGTTAAATCCCTCTTTGTTGGTAAAATATAGGATAATAGTGCAAATAAGACTTCAGTTCAAACTCAGAAGGTATTAGACATATTCAATCACAAGGAACACAGAACAAACATATTCTCAGTGACAGTAACCATATGCAAAAGGTTTGTAAAAATATTATATGTTGATACAAGTTCATATAAACATGTATGTTGTACTAAATTACACATACAATACACAGTAGAAAACATAAATTTTTTACATGACTGTGGCTCCTTTTATACAAGTGCAAAAACATACAAGAAACACATATGGAGTAGAAAAATCAAAAATATGTTATAGAACTGGAACTATTTATGAGACCTAATATTAAGTATTCTGCTACTGTAGCCTTTACACTTTGACATGGCATGTTGTGTGTTCAGAGATGCTCTTCTGCATACCGCTGTTATGGTTATTTGCGTTACTGTCACCTTCGACCAGTTTGGCTCGACCTCTCTCATTAACAACGCATTTCTGCCCACAGAACTGCTGCTCACTGGATGTATTTTGTTTTTCGCAGCATTCTCTGCAAACTCTTGAGACTGTGATGCATGAAAATCCCTGGAGATCAACAGTTTCTGAGATAGTCAAACCACCCTGACTGGCACCAACAATCATTCCACGGTCAAGGTCATATTTCTTCCCCATTCTGACTCTTGACCATGTGCATGCTTTTATGCATTTAGTTGCTGACACATGGTTGTCTGATTAAATATTTGCATTAACAAGCTGGTACAGGTATACCTAATACATTGATCAGTGAATTCACATTAATTAACTCGTTCCCTAACATATAATGCACTTCACAATTAAATTTCATATTGTGACCATAAGATTTGTGCAGTATATTGTATTCTATTGTTTATAAAACATAGGTGGCCTGTAGCGTAGTGGTTAAGGTACATGACTGGGACCCACAAGGTCGGTGGTTTGATCCCCGGTGTAGCCACAATAAGATCCGCACAGCCCTTGTGTACCCTGCATTGCTCCAGGGGAGGATTGTCTCCTGCTTAGTCTAATCAACTGTACGTCGCTCTGGATAAGAGTGTCTGCCAAATTCCATTAAAGTATTGTAACATAGTGTTTTATATATCTAATCATCATACATGATTTTTACAAACCCTTTGCATATGGGTAGCTGTAGCTTGTTCTATATAAGGTTTGTTTTAACTGCAGCTTACTTCATTTTTAACTTTGAGCAACACCTCTTAGCGAATGCAACAATGCGCCTATTCATACAGAACATCATGACTTCAGCAGTTGCCGAAACAAATTAAAAGTGCTATGCGAGCATCCAGGAAGCACACCGCTTGCTCAGTTGCTCAAAGTTACAGTAGGGACAAAGCATTCTGCCGTCAGACCGAACAGAGTCCCCCCGGTGAAAGATGTGACGGTTCCAACACAATGGTCCCAATCACAAGTTTATCTCACTGTGCAGAACAAACAGTTATTCCCCAGTCCCAGTCTCTTCATCAAGCCACAGAGGGCATTCTGTCCTTTTCCAGCACAAAATGAATCTGGGATTGGAAATTGTATCGTTGTGTGTGCGTGTTATTTTTTTACACCTCCATTATGCAGTGAGTTTATGGCGTCCTTGAATCTGTAAAAAGTACATTTTTACAGTCCAAATGTATATAGAGTCGTATTATAATTATAATCGCCATATTGTTTTTATTGTACCGCACTATTTTTAACAGTTTTTTTTATCATTTTCTTTCTTGTGTGTGTGCACGTGTGTGCATGCGTTTGAGCTAGCTCTCTTAACTGTATAGACAATACTATACAGTGAAGCCTGATGACATAATTCATCTAACTAATAGGGGTGTGTCCACCATTCGGAGAATCCTACTGCATTTTTGATATTATTTTCCAGATACAGCTGCAGTTCAATTACTGCAGATCAATATCTGCGGTCGGAGACAAAATGCATTTTTTGTTAAATGTGCCTTTGTTGCCATGGGGTTCTGGTGGCTCCCCACCAGGAAGACTTTGAGGTAGTTCCCTGATCTGCTTATTTTGGTTTATTTCTGTTACTGTCCTGCACGCATGTGGCTGTGCAAAATAACTGCTGCAATACAAGGGTAAAAAGGGGAAAAAAATATAACTAAAATGCAAAAAAATGTGTGCATGTTGCATAACGTGATCTGAACAGGAAGCCTAACAACTCAAAAAGCCTGCATAAGTACACATTACTGTCAGAATGTGCTAAATAGCTGTCCTTATTTGCTCTAGCTTTGTCCTAATTATCTCCCTGCTTACCAGCAAACCACACCTAGAGAATGCCCGACAGCAGCTAGCAGTGCTGCTCCCGGAAACCATTTTCTACAGATTCCTGGGAGCAAGCACCATTCAGAAAGTATTATTATAATAATTTTCCCCTTTGGGTGCAACAGAAGATGTAACCCTGTTTCTCAATGTAATAATCCAAAGATTGCTCCATTTCTAAAATGTACGCCTTTGACATAGTGAAATGGAAAGCACAGAGCAGGGTGTGAGTTCACAATTCCATTAAAAAAAAAAAACTAGGTTAGGTGTTCCAATTTGACAATCTTCTCTGTTCACTCTGTGTGGGAGTAAACCTCTGTAGCCAAGGCTCTCAACCGAGCGGTCCAAGCTAATTAATGTGACTTTCAAGTCAGTGTGGCTGCTTTTTCGCAACTGTCAGAGCAACTTTTACCTGTTGTGAGGACTTCAAATACACTGGACAATACACTTGGAAGTTAAATAAGCGTTATAGTCATACTTACATTGCTATACTCTGTGAAAAAGATTAGCTCTGAAATGGGGCAGTGATGTTTGATTAGGTACGGACTCTTATTGTGCTGTCTGCATCTGGTTCTTTGCGTTTGCAGTGGTGCAAAATGCCATTTCACTTGTACAAATGTATTTTAATGAGTAAAGAGTTTGGAATTTGCAGGTGCATTTCATTTCATTAGAATGACACCATTTGAACATTATTAATTTATTTTAATATCATTTAAGAAACTGATTCAATTTTTGTTCTCATAAGGCAGCATTCAATTACTTTGAATTATGGAAATGCACACCATAGAGTATATAAAAATATATTCATATAGATATGCATTACATTTTACTCCCACCAACTCTTCTTTATTTCCCTTGTTGCTGTGTGGAATATTGCCTTTCTTAACTTCTGTTTCTGTGGTACATCACTTCGTTCTGAGTTTTTACTTCAGTGTGGGCTGTGCCTTTGTTCTAAGCAGACACGAGGGTCAGAGTTCGCATTCTAGTGAAGGCTCTGTAATTACAGCAACCGGCAATTAACGTGAGGGAAGAAAGAGGCAGTTTGTCTGCTGGTGTTCGGTACAAATGTTCGAAGTCGTTCTTTGTTTCACAGCTTTTCCACAACTCCACAAGGCCAATTTGTTTGTGACCCAGCTAGCAAATTAATTAGTCAATTGCGCAGACACACACACGCAAACATACATGTACGCACACAAACGGACATCAATTAAATGTATTCCGTTATACCATGAGTAGATGGGTTTATGTAAGCCACTTTGTACAAGGGTTTGTTTAAATGTACAATTTACTCCCTAAATTGATTGTTTTAGTGCATGTTTTTTGATATAACATATCCAAACAAGACAATTCCAGCCTATGTTAATTTTCAAAACATAATTCCTGCCGCACTGACAATACTTTATTTCTAACTTTGAGAGATGAATCATATTTCCTAGTTTAACCATCTGGTTGTATTCTGGTCAAATTTGACTGATTTACACTTTTTCTGTGTCAGGAATGCAGATTCTTTCAACCAGTTTCCATAAGTCTTCATCAAATTTATATATTAGGCATCTGAATATGTAACATATAAGCATTCATTTTTAGGGTTATCTGTTTCTGGTGAAATATGTCCAGCTGTCAATTCAGAAGACACAGATGGTAATTGACCCTCACAAGTCAGGTAATGAGTACAACAACACAAAAAATATATATAGTTAAACATACAACTTAACACTGTAAAGGTAATAATAAAAAGGTGTAAAACATATAGAATGGTTGCAAACTTGCCAGGGAGAGGATGCAGGTGCATATTAACCCCACAGATGGTAAGGTATTGAACCCGTAGATACAACCATTTGCATAAACCACAGTGTCCGGAGCACCGCGGTACAGAGGGAGGGAGGAGATCATGTCAGTCAGTGGCCACGGGTCAGAGAGCTCTGCCCAGAGCTATTACCAGCCATCGCTGGACAGCAGAAAGCGCTGGAGCAACATCGTTGGATTTAAATACCAGCAAGACCACCTAACTCCAGTGAAGCAAATGATGACTCATAACAATGCTATGAGTTATTTCAATAACTGTACATTAAGTGGCAGTGTCTAGATCAATGTCCACAACAAAGATACTTGAGTGTCAGTTTTGTCAGGTGTAACGTAACCTAGCAAGCTAGTCAGCTATCGTTAGTGCAGTGGGGATACATTATTGCATTATTGTTAGTGGAGTGGGGATACATTATTGTTAGCTTACGTTACCAATACCATTACTTAGCTAGAGCAGCGGGGATACATTATTGCTAGCTAACGTTAGCAATACCGTTGCTTAGCTACCAATGAACTACTGTTCAGCGGAAGAAAACATTTACCATAAAACAGTGTTGTGTTCTCTACATTGAATGTTGGCAAGAACTAGCTTACTTGCATCTTCCAGGACCGTGTAGTTTTGACTATTTCTAAAATCAAATAGGATTGTTTGCGTAAAAGAGAAATTCTTAGTCCTTAGCCTTAGCCTACTATATCCACTGGATATTCCCTGTCACCACAACATTAATCCTGTCACCACAAAAATTGCCCTGCGTCGTATAAAATCGAATGCCACAGCAAAGTTTACTGTTACATAAAATATAAGCCAAATTGTATATAAACCATTTGCATAAAAGTAAAATCATTAGACCTGTCGACTATGGAATCTGTACAAAATGGGGGTAAGCAGTGGAATGTCAGGGATATGGCTGTTGTTGTCAAGTTACACAAATTAAGCTGAGAACAGAAAGCACCTGAACCTAATTATAATATTCAAAAAATCATTTTGCCACTCTAAATTAAAATAAACCATGAATGCATTTGGATCCTACTAAAAAACTTACATCCGAAAATTTTGTGTAAATCCATTTTCGAAGGATTTATGGTCCATTTTGTTCGGCTCACGTTTGATAAATGAGGCCCGTTGTGACACAAAAATAGTTAAAAAAGATACTACATACTAAAACTAGAAGTTTCTTTCTCCTCAGTCATGTGCAATAGCACATGCACAAAAGGGTTAACCCAATGTGCAGTTTAGAGCTGTGTATTACTGAACGTAGAAATGGATGACAACAGTGGCACCTCATACTCTCCTAATATGTTAATGCAAGCACTCTAAATGTAGCCCTCTGCAAGAGCAGTGACTCCCAGAAAAAAAGTAGAGAGATCCATTATGGCTCGAGTTGCTGTATGAAGGAGTAGGAGAGGACTGGAGCTTCGACTAAAGAAGGAAGCAGCAGTTTTCTTTTCCTTTCTTTCTTTTTTTTTTTTTTTTACCTGTCTCCAGGGTACCAAGCCTGTTTTAAACAAAGCAAACAGAAGGTATTGGCACCTAAAGTAGTACAGCAGACTTTTTTGAGCTGTGATCAAAGCCGAACAGTGTTAGTCGTGTGTCATGTTTGGTTCTACCAGAGCACTCCTCATACAAATACCAGAGATTTGCTGGCTCGGAGGCTGGTTCATGCCACCACAGAGGCGGCATGAACCGCAGTCAGCTTCTAAAGGCTGCCTATGTGTCACAGCCAAGCTACAAATAGAAGTACTGAGGGGAACCGGGGAAGGTCATGCTTATATAGCATCATACAACAGTTTGTGATTGGCTGTGAGGCATTTGAAGGAGTGGCATTATCACACAATAAGTCACTCCTAACTTGGCAAAACCAAACCGCTATGTTTATGTTAGGGTGATTAATTGTATCGCAAATACATAACCTAGCAGCTCTTCAGAAGAGCTCCTTTCGGTTGTTAAAACAGCATGAGTTTGAACCTGAGGGACTGTATCATTCTTTAATCTGTTTTTATAAAAACGTGTTGGTAAAACTGTTGTATAGTTGCTATAATACATAAGAAGGAGTGACTTATATAAATATTTATTTTGTGTTCATAAAATATTTATAAATAAAAATGTATTCATCGAGTTTATAGATGGAAAGTCTTTTGTAATTAAGCTAGTTAGTTCTAGTGAGCAAAGCAATCTGCCTTCCTTTCGCTAAATGATGACTAAATAATTCCTTATTAATGTGTCAGCTGTCTAAGCCTTTTGTAATCAGGCAGACACATACAGAGCCTGGGGTGAAAGACTTGTGATGGGTGGATATCATGCAGTCTGAGGAAGGACGGCAGTGCGCCCCTTGTTGCAAATGAGCATTGCCACGGACTAAACCTCAACACGACTTCACGGGCCAGAGTCAGTTGATTATCTGAACTGATACATGTGCTGGCAGGCTTTGAGCTTCACACATAGTTTAATACAGGGTGAGTTCTGTGCAAACGAAGGTCTGGGCAGATTGCAGAATACATTTTGGGATATTGAGAAATATCATGCAGTTTTCAGCTGTCAAACCTGTGCTGAAATGTTATCATTCTTCAGACTGTATGGCATCAGTGATGTATTGTCATCCGATCTGACTTCATCCATGAACCAAAAAAGCTTCATGTCTGATTCATCAGGCAGAATGCAGTAGGTCTTTAACTCCCTGAAATCGCTGTTTAATTTCTCTATATAGTTGCAAAATTGATGTTTAAATTGTCCTGGTTTTAATGTCTTCAATGTGTCCTCAGCATTTTGACATTATGCACGTTTCTAAGTTCATCTGTCCATGTCACTTGCAGTTCCAGGCACCAAAGTTCAGTTTCATGTCACTTAATTCCTTATCATTTTCATAAAATTCAGATTTTGTTGTTTAGATGGAAATTGGCTGGGCCTGTCAAGGACAGAGACTTGTCCTGAAGGAACACCAGCATTGTCTTGGCTGTATGCTCCGGTTCATCGTCGTGCTGAAAGGTGAACCATCTCCCCAGTCTGAGGTCATGTGCACTCTGGAGCAGGTTTTATTAAAGGACATCTCTGTATTTGGCTACATTCATCCTTCCCTCAATAGTGACCAGTCTCCCTGTCCTTGCTGCTGTGAAACACCCCCATAGCGTGATGCTGCCACTACCATGCTTCACCGTAGGGATGATACTAGCCAGGTGATGAGCAGTGCCTGGTGTTGCCATACATGTTGCTTGGAGTTCTGCCCAAAGAGTTACATTTTTATCTCATCAGACCAAATAATATGTTTCCTCATGCTCTCAGAGTCCTTGCATTTAAATTGCATTTGACAAACTCCAAGCGGGCTGTCATATTCCATCTAATCAATCTTCCAGGAAGGTCTGATTGATGGAGTGCTGCTGAGACGGTCGTCCTTTTGGCAGGTTCTTTCCTTCTCTGCAGAGGACTTCCGATGCTCTGTTAGACTGACCGTTGGGTTCTTGGTTACCTCCCTGACCAAGGGCCTTCTTTCCCAGTTACTCAATGTGACCGGACAGCTAACTCTAGGAAGAGTCATGTTGGTTTCAAACGTCTTCCATTTCAAAATTATTGAGGCCACTGTGCTCCTGGGAACACTCAAAGCTTTGTAAATGGTTTTATGCCCTTGCCTTGATCTATGCCTCACCACAATTTTATCATGGAGGTGTACAGAGTGTTCCTTGGACTTCATGGCTTGGTTTTTGTCCAGACATGCAGTGTGAATTGTGGGACCTTTTATTTGCTAATCAAGTTCTAGAGACATATCAAGGATAATTAAAGCATGCAGGATGCACCTGACCACAATTTGGAGTGCCACAGCAAAGGATCTGAATAATTTCTAAAGACATGTTTTCACTGTCATTATGGGTTATTTAGTGTAGATTGATGGGCAAAATGTCAAATTTATCCATTTAATATTAAATCTACAACACAATAAGTTGTGCAAAAAGTGAAGGTGTCTGAATACTTTCTGAAGCCTCTGTATGCTCTGAATCCCCTTCTGATAATGAGCACAGAACTTGCTGGCTAAATAAATAATTAATAAATAAATAAATTCAAAGTATGTCATGATTTTTCATTTCTACAGCTATTTACCCAAACTCGTGGGACTCATCGCAAGCAGTCTCCATATGTTGCAAGGCTGTTTACTGAGCTAAGATTTGTACATCAGTTTTCAATTTATTCCTGTAAGGAACAGACTGTTCTGCCCAGCGGGTATCCCACAATGCTGTGCATGTGGTGTGACAGATTGTCCAGTAAGTCCACGTCTGATGTGTTCTCTCAGGAGCAGGGCCTCTGCCATCCTGATTTGAACAGTTCTTTACTTCTTAGTCATCTATGTGCATTCTTAGTCGTCTTCAACATTTTCAGAATGACCAGTACATTCATGAAAAGAGTTTGACATTTTGCGTCCAGGGCACTGCATCCTTTTGATGCCAGTGGCAAATTAGATAATATTACTCTTTATTTGGACATGGATTTCCTTATGTGTTTCTGTAATCTGGATTGATTGTAAAATTGACAAGTGACAGCTCTGCTGTTATTTTTGGCTAGAAAAATAGATCAGTAATTAGCTTCGCAACTCACAAGCTGGTGGTTCACTTCTGACAGTGGTGATACTTCCCTAATAGACATGTTGAAAGCAAAATCCCTTTCATGGTTAAGGAAGTATTAAAGAACTGCTATTATGCTTATGATGTTGTGGCCCATAGGTTCCTTAGTGTGCATCCACCGTTTCTCAAAACACTTTTGATCTTTTCAGCTAACAAGGGATCCCTCTCTGTCAAACGTGTTGTCAAAGTGTGATTATAACAGTGGGAAAACACTGCCTTCACCATGAGGCTGGACTCCATCAGGCAAACCCAATTTCAGAGAAACAGTGATGCTTCATGGCACTGTTATTATGAGCACAAAGAGTGTCAAGAAGACAGTCGGTGTTGTTCAGGCATTTGACAGTTTGAATGTTCAGGGTCAACTGATTAGAACCTGTTCCATACAGGCTATATTAATGTTGTAAATAATGAAACAGAATCTCTGGTTTGGGTACACCTGATATTGCAGTCCAAGACGAAACATGGGATATACCACAGGCTCGGGAAAGAGCTCCGATTGGACGTTATTTAGAGATTCTTTATTTTAGATTGAACCATTCACAGTTTGAACACCTAATAGTCCCAATTTGTTTTGTTTGACCTGACAGTTGAAGCTAGCTATCTATATTGTCTCATTTCCTAGCAGCATCTAGCTGGTTAGCTAATAGTGAGCTGGATCCAGCCATTTTATCATTTCGAAAATAAGAGAAGTAAAAAAATGGACAGATTGCGATATCATAATAATGTTTTTACATTTTTTTATTCCAAATGTCCTCCCTTTCTTCGACCTCTAGCATATTTCTAGCTTGCGGTTGTCCATTTTGAGGAACGTACCACTTCCGTCCCACTGGCATTTGACCTTGCCATGGCAGTAGACAGTAAAAATAAAAATGTTATCCCGACGGCAAGTTTGTCCTACTATTACCGACTTCGCTATCGACAGCTGCCTTGCCATCATTGTCTCATTGAAAACAATGATATCCTGTTTCGCCGTGCCGTCAACAGTTTGCTGTGTGGATGGCCCTTTATGCTGTGCTCACTAACATTCATATTTCACATTCAGGATCAAGACAACTAGAGGGAAATGTTGAAAATATCAAATATCAAATATCAAAATATCAAAAAGGTTATTATTTAAATTCTCAAAGTAGTTAGTTTATGGGTTGCATCTTTACTTTAAGCTAAAGGTTGCTGGAAAGCCAATGTTTACTTGAAATGTGTTGTCGAACAGAAATTTAATGTTTCATAATGTAATATTTGATGAGGAAAATGTATAGGATTAGCAAAGCACCCTCTCTTTAATGTTTAGAGTTTTTCATTGTCATTTGAAATACTGGAGGCTAGTTGATGGAATACGTTATAAGGCCCGGACACACCAAACCGACGGTCGGCCGTCGGACGTCGGTGGCGCCCTGTCGGCCGAGTCTTTCCGGTGTGTCCCGCACGGCGACACGCCGTCAGCGTGTTTTGGAGGGCTCCGATGAGAGAGAGCTCTCTGATTGGCTGTCCAGCTAGCGAATCAGTGCACGAGAAGAGAAACGGAAGCGACGAAAGCAAGCCATTCCAAAGTTACTATCACTACCAGACATAATTTTCGATTAGTATTACTAAATAGCGAGAGAACAAGGAAATTGCTGCAAACTGTTTGTTGTGAGCGAGAAAATGGCTGCTTCTAGGTCCAACGCAATGCAAACGCATTCCCCGGTCTTCCGGCTTCCATTTTTTGAAAGACAAATACATACTACCGCCACCTGCTGGTGTGGAGAGTTATTACCTCTCACGCAGGCGCAGAACGTACGTGCAACTCGGCCGTCGGCGGACCGTCGTTGCGGTGTGTTAGGCACAGCCAACATTAACGACGCGTATCGACGCGAGGCGTTAGATTATGGTAAACTTTTTAATAACCTGTTAATAACATATTATATTTTTCATATGCACTAAGATTGCTTGTTGTGGAGCTGTGAAGCTGTTGGTTTTCAGAATATTGTTACTATGGTATATCAATCCTATATTTCTGCTTCTATCTTGAAGGATGTCTGAATATACCACTTAATTTCATCCATCAGTCCAAGGAATTGACTGCTCCTCAGGCACAGTCAGATTCTGTCTTAGATAATAAGATAATTGACCCATTGATCGCTCTGTGAGGTACAGATACAGCATATAAAAAACCGGGTGCAAATTCTGTGTTTTTATTTTGGACGAGTGGGTCATAACAAGCATTCATGTTCCATTTGATTATACAAGAGTGAAGGCAAACCTAGGGCAATGCATGTTGTTGATGTTCAAGTCTAGTCTACTTCAAACAGTTGTCTTGTGACATGACAGGGCGGTGTTAGAATGTTTTTGAAGAAAATCTTAGTGGTGTGTACTGTCCAGTTTTCAAACGCCTACTCTCGTCAGCTAGCGTTTCTGAAACTGACCATGTCAAGTCTCGTCTCAGGTTGACTCTTTGTTGTCAACTGGTTTCAGAACATTGGGCTATGTAATAAACAAAACGTATTATCTTAATAACCTACCACAAAGCAATTCACTAGAAAAACGGCCAGTAGTGCCGCAACGGCATCGGTGCCAGTGTCAGACACTATTTACGAAGCTAGATTGTTTTAGCTAATGTTATGTTGCTAAAAAAACAACACAGTACCAAACAATATAGACAATACAACGTTTTGTTAGCTAGCTAAATAAAATACACATATAAAGGTCACTAGAAGAAACATTGTCAAGCACGCAGAGTAGTTATTATGCAAACATTTGTTTATGCTTTGGTGTGGACTGCCTAGTTTTTACTCCCAACGTTCTGAGATTTTAATTTGGGCTTTCTTATCTTTCTCCCGCCTCGTCTCACTTCAGAATAATTGAATTCTGACAATTCTTTCAGTTAGTGTCATAAATATGTTGTTTATTGTGCACTAAATATAGTTTTACACAGTTGTACGCAGAAGTACAGTGTAAAAGTATGAAAGAATGCTACACCTAGGTTGTAGCTCCTTGGAGCTTGTTCACTTTGGAATCTTTGAAGCTCAATATCACATAACCTCTCAGAACACAGATAGAACCTTATAAATCCAAGGTCATGATTAACGGACCATCAAAACAAAGTTCTGGAGGGCGGGGTTACTTTTTTAACTTGGGAGAACTTTAGGGCATTAAATAAGTTGCTGTGATGTGCCTCGTTGCTGGGGATAAACAGTGAGAGTGAGGGAGGGGGATAGATAAGATGCAAAAATTAATTTACAGGTGCAAGAGTCTGAAAAAAAAAAGGGGGAGCGCAGTTCATTAGCAGTGGGAATCCTCCACTGTAACTCAAAACGTGTCAAACCCAGGCCCTATAAAGAAAAGCCTTTTTAAATGCACAAAGCAATCCTGATGTAATTAATTTAATTAATTAGGCTACTAAGAACTAAGAGCAAGTTAGGTTTAATAGTTAACTGCATTACCCATTTATTTAATGGGATGACCTGAGGGATAAGTTGAGGTAATTGCTTGTCTTTTAAATTTTTTTTTTACTTTACAGCATTTCTTTAAAGACATCAAGCACAGGTTTTTTGCAAATGACTGACAGTGCATGGGTGATGTACAAACCAGATCTGCATTCACTGCGGCAGTGCCATCCAATGTAACTAACAATGGCCCCTTGCTCCGCTATGGGCATGGTGAGACTGAACACTGTGTTCTTTCCATAATTTAATGATTCAATGACGAGTGTTTTGCAGATAGGACGAATATAAAGTATTCCCTGAGCCTTACAGGATAGTCTACCCTTGAAAACAAGTTTAAACTCAAAAGATGTTGAGATGTAGAGATAATGATGCAGTGTACTATCAAACATATTAACATTATTAAAATATGTAGTGCTTGATACAGTAAATATTGGAGTGTCTCCAATCAATCTTAGTTCCTTTTGCTAGCAAGGTTATCAATTGCTAATTCAAGGTTATCATTTATGTTTTGATGGTATAGATATTTATGAATTTCTTTACGCCTGTGAATGATTGAGGTTGGAAGGTGATGGCGTTTCCCTGCAAATTGAAATGTTGAGCATCTTGTGTCTTCTCCCCCCATAATGTCCTTCCCATAGTAGCATGAAAATATTGCTTTGTGTTGCTTTTGATTAGAGGTGACACATTTGAGACATTGTGTCTTGGAGGTACTTATGCTCTTGAACAATGGAGAATGCCCAAAAGCAACAGAATATTCTTAGTCGACCCAAGCTTGACTCTTGCGTTTACCTCTGTGTGTATGCGGTTGTTTGCAGATGACCCGAGGAACTTGTCTAACAATGTGTGTTCTCTACAGAGAGAGGTCTTGATGGATGTCTAAAAAGGCCCAGGGCTTGCCAAAAAAAATATTTCTCCTCAGGTAGAATTTCGAGCACATCAGTCAAGGGAGCGGGGCCAAAATTTCCCGCTAGGCATGCTGGCGCCAGCGCTGAACCTTGGCGGTTCTCCGGAAACGAGTCCGCTAACTGTGTGCGTCGGCCATTTCTGTCTCTCCCACCGGGCAGTACACTGAATACTCCCACAGCCAAATAAAGCAAGGGAGCGAGGGAGAATATGTTCCCATTTCCCCTGTGAACACTGCCAACAGCATGCCATCCCGAGCTCTTTCAGCAAGACAAGGCCTTCACGGACGACATCCATCGCCCCCTTTGGTCTTTTTCTTTACGATGAAAGAGAAGAAGCAGAACTGCCGTATATCAGAGAGAAAAATAACGGCAACATTCATGCTCTCCCTCTCCACCTCAACTGGAGTGAGATGAGTGCCCTGGCACAAAATGGCTGCTGTGCATCACCCAGGTTGGCTCTGCACATCGGTGTTGGTTGAGGCGAGATTCACTGTAAAGCCCTTTGAGTATTTGGGAAACGCTATAGTATGTAATGCAATGTCTATCTATCCATCTAGCAAGATTCTGTTTTTGTTTGCTGTTCATGCATATTTTCTCCAAAAAATAAAGAAAACTCAAAAGTGAAGGAGAAAGTGCATTTCATTCAATTAGACTGAATCTATAGGACCACAAGTCTCTTTATGAATGTCCCAGGATCCATTAATGCATTTGTCTTCTGTTCCTGCATTAATTAACCATGAGAGACCACTCTAAATGGCCCTGTGCTTTCACATTTAGTAACAAATATTGTCATACAAATCCAGGATTCATTATCGTAGTACTGTAGGTGTGTTTTAGACAGAACAGTGAAACTACTCAGAGCTTCACTAGGAGTGACACATTTGGAGGAAGAGTTAAGTAATCGCTTCTCTTTCAAGGTCCAGTCTTACAAAATCTTACCAGCATGCGCAGTTTCCAAATTACTCCACAAAGAGTTTGATATTACAGTCTGTAAATATTGATCAATGATTTATTACTTCACATTTTAACAGGATACATTTGTTATTAACACTGGTATGGACTGGCAAGCTGGGTTTTAAAACAACTAGTTACCAGCATTCGCTGGTTGACCAGCTCATATCCAGCCAGACCAGGTTATGAGCAGCTTGACCAGCACAATCTTCAAGCAGTTCAAGCTGACATGGCAGTATTTTACAGCAGGGTTATTCTAATTAATTCATTATTCATACTGAACATGCAGTTAGTGGTATGTTACTTATTCAGATTTTTAGATCCACACTGCTTCATGCTCTTTTTTAGGTTTATAAATGATTTTTTTTGTCACAGTGATGAGTTTGTGGAAACATACTGCAAACAAGATGAGAAGAATGCGATGTGCCCCAGAGTTAAATTTAGACCTACTTAGCAGTTGGAGTCCCCGATGACACATCCATAAAGCCGAACATGACTTGTATTTCCTTGTACTCTGGGTATTTGGACTGAATTTTGCTTATCTTCAAGAAAGTAATGACAGAAAATGTGATATGATGTAATAGCAACCAGCAGCTGACTTAAGAACATGGTGATATGAAACCTTTCTTAGCTCCAAGTGCAGTGGAAGATGTGAAACATCAGTATAAATGTATTATACGAGGAACAAGGCACTCTTGCATGTAATAGATGAGTAGTGTTGGTTATACAGTAAGGCACGCTTTATGTGTGTGTGTGCATTTCCAGGATAAATATAAGAAGAAGACGAAGAAGAAGAATTTATTAGACAGGCAGATGGATAGATACCTTTATTTAAACAGAGTGAGGTGCAAGTGCAAGTTTATGGAAAAAAACATAATTTAAAGAAACCCTCAATGCTAATCACTTTGTCCAAATTGAGGGTAACCTGTAGGTGATTCAATTTAAAAGGTGCATAGAAGGTCCCTCTAATTCAGTATTTAAATGAGGGTTATAGAGAGTAGCAAGTTACTGAGAGTGAGTATACCAGTCAATGGATCTAAATAGGGAACAGATATAAGATGGAAGTTTATCTGACATCGCTTTGTAAATTATTATGAGGCTGTGGCATTCTCTTCTAGCTCAAAGTGAGGTCAGGCCTACTTTCTCATACAATGTGCAGTGATGTGTTCTAAAACTATCATCTGTAATACATCTAAGAGCACTATGATACACTGCATCAAGCAGGGTTGGAGCAGATGCCTGCATACTGTATAGATTATATCAGCATAATCTAGCGCAGATAAAAAATGTTTTTAAAAATGACGTAGTCTAAACGTCCCTTTTAAGCAGTTTATTTTCCGATCATCATCTAACCAGATACCAAAATACTTACAACACTGGGTTCTCTAAAATCTCTAACTTTTTCTCTAATTTGTCTGGGCTGGGGTGACCACACGTTTAAGATCGAATGGAGCATTCTGAATGGCATGAAAAGCCTGGAAAGTTCTAAAAGCTTCATGAACTGAGGGTTTTGATGTGAAAATGATGGTCATCTGCATTGATGTCAACAGAACTATTTGTAATGAGTGAGCCCAGATCATGTATGTATAAAGTAAACAGCGACCTAAAGTGACCTAATGTAGAACCACGGGGGACCCCCTTGTTTGCTTGTGCTTTGTCTTTAACCCATTATGGAATCTTATGGGCGCCCTATAGAAAACCAATAGAAAGGCCTTGGAATCACAACGCATTTCAGCGGTGATATGTATTGAAAAACAGTCTTATGATCAAATACAATGCTGGCGTCTCTTCCACCCATAGGGGGTTAATATAATCCTCAAACCACTTTGTCAAAAAGACATTGTCATCACAACCAACTGACTTCAGCCAAACTAAAAGAACACTGCGATTTACTGTAGTAAAGGCCTTCGATAAATCAATAAATAAGGCAAAGACAATGCTCTCTATTGTCCAGTGAACTAATTACTTGGCTGAAAGACTTAAATGTGTTATTGTAAAACAAATAATAATTATCGAATCGTCTTAAAATATAAGTGGCTTGTAATATCGCATAATTAAATTACTTCCAATGCGGAGTCGGACATATTCAATTCCCTCCCTAATTCGGAGCGTCTGATGAACTATTTGCAGCCTCAGTCAGACGCGATCCCCGCTGCCATTTCAGGAGAGTGACAAAATCCACGGGTCCCTGACATGGTGTGAGCGTGGGGGCACTGCTTCTTTTCACGCTGCAGCTCACAGCCAAGCTCACGCAGAGCTGGAGGAAGATATCTCTAATGCGGCTTTTGGCATGCGGTCAGGTGTCAACCAAACCTTCCCATACCCTGCACGGTGATGTAATCAGCAATTACGCATCGCCCTATGGCGCTACGGGCTCATCAGCGCCGGCGCAGGATGGATTCGACTGGATTTTATCCGAGGCCGTCGGGGTCGTCCCTGCGCCCCAGCGTGGCGCCTTAACCAAATGAGCCACCCAGCAACCCCCATAGATTCATATTAATGTACCGAGTTTTTACAGTATGCATAATTTATAGCCGTGCGGGGACTGCCTTATGCTGGCTGTCATGTGTGATTTTTTTTGTTCTTTGCCGCTTGTCTCAGATGTTCCTGAATGCATGCATCTGTAATACTGTATGGACTAATCCCCCAAAATCAAAGCTTCCCTGCTGAGAAAAACAGCTCAAGCTAGATGTTGAAAGAGTTGGTCGCTGGTTGACCAGTTCATACTAAATATGTTTTTTTCAGCTCAAGCTATGTTTAGCTGGTGATTTCAAGGTGGTCATAGCTAGATTTTACAACAGGGTCCTCTTTGAATAGTGTATGCAGTTCATAATACACTTTCTGTGTATGGACATTTTTGTTTGTCATCTCGGTTGTAGAATTAGCAAATTGGCTCCAAAAATGCCTTGCTGTTATACATATACCCTGTAATAGATTCATGGAATACATGAACAATGCAACAGTTTCGCACAGGCCATGACCAAGCCGTGTTATAAAAATGTCCACAGCAAGGTTGAAGTGATTGGATTATTAAAACGCTTGCGTCTTTTTGACATTTTTATTTCCCTGCATATCCGAGGTAAATCCAATAAGCGCACCCATTAGCTGGAGAGTGTTGAATAAAAGTCGGCCGTTGTCGTAATGACCCATGAAAACTAGGTTGAGTGGGGAGGGCAGAGGCCCACAGTAAATTACATAAAGGATTTGTCCAGGGTGACTCGTGCTACTTACTGACGCGTGTCTCATATCATATATTCTGTCACCCGTTCAGAGGAAGAAACATAAAGCACCTTCCTTGTAGCGAAAAACGGAAGTGCAGTGCTGTGCTCATTTGAATGGCTAACAGGGGAGGTGCAGTGTACTTAAGGGAATGTACAATCCTGTGTGAATGGCTATCAATTTAAACTAGCTGCAGTTAATGCATTGTTCCAAATTGATTTGTGACTCCAACGTTGTTAATACTAATTGCTTCGAATACTAATTGTTAGCATTGTTGTCTGTCCATCGTCTGTATAACATCTCTTGTTCTATCTTTTATGCTGAAGAAGGCGTAAGCCAAAATGCGTCCACGGTGACCGCTGCCGTCTAATATATTCCAAGAGTATTTTTTCATTTTTGTGGAAAAGCTATGCGAACACGTAGTGCAGTCCAGTCAGGCAGGGCCGGGTGAGTTTTGGGTGAGCGGAGCGGTGGTCACGGAGCTGTGTGTGTGATGGGGAGTGAGCGAGCGCCCACAGCTTGCCCCCAGCACATAGACGAAGTTCGCTCCCAGTGCACCCCTGTGCCTCGCAAACGGGAGGGTTTTCCCTGGCCTAACAGGGGATCCGCATGAATATTTAATTCCCCTCCCAATTACCGGCCGCCACGCTCCCGAGAAGCGCGCAGAGATGCCGGGACCTGTCAGCAGCATTCCAAACTGAGCAACCCCCCCCCCCCCCCCACTAACAGGAATCAGAAATTTAATTCATATATACCCCCCCCACCACCATCACAGACAGAGACACACACCCGCCCATCCAGCCACTTTCAGATGCTGGGGGGCATGGGAATCCAGAGACGGCAGGGGGAGGTGGCTCGGGTATGGGGACTTCAGGAGAGAAGCATTATGGGAGGAGAGTGTGCACTGAACAGGGAAACAAATAATTAGACTTGAATGAATTATTCCAGCTACTCCTGTTGGTGAGTTGGTGCAGCTATTTTTTCTTTTTCTTTTTCAGGCCTAATGTTTTGATGCATTTCAAGAGCTTATTTATTTTTCATCAGCTGCTGTCAAGATAAAATACCCAACAACAGTAAATATGATAAAGCTAATATTAGTTCCTGCATTTCCTAAGATTCTCTATGGACAGATTCTACATATCTAAGTGGTCTTTTTTATTCACAAGTTTGTTTGACAAGTTGATCACGACTACTGCTAAACTCAAAAGACTTTGCGCTGTAAACACTTGCTTTTGTTAATTTGAAAATGAACTATGAATCAGAATATTTGATGTCAAAAATAATTAGGAATAAAAAGGAATATATTAAAATATATAAATAAGGCAAAGTTAAGACTAAGTTAGTTTAACACGGAGGAGAAGCGGCATGCTTCTATGACACTCAGCAAAATGATAATAGCCTGCTGGAGAGGTTGATTGTACTGTGTATGTCCTTGAGGTAATTATACAGTGTGAGTTACACATGGCATTGTCTGCTTCTTGGAGACGAAATAACATATTTTTTCTCATCCAAAATGTGCATAAAATATAGAATTAGAGGGAGATTATACAGTCTCTGAAGCCTATGTACACTGTCTCTGTTCCATTTCTTTTGTATTAACAATTCCCTCTTGGTACTACTGGCACACGAATATTATCTGAAATAGCATTAGTTTTTATTCTGGTCATTTGCATTCCTAGAATTCTATAAGTCGACAAAAAAGTACAAACCAGGACACGATGCCGAAGTGTTGTTTACTCGGGCCTGTGTTCTCCGTGCCTGCTTGGCAGTCTATTCGCAAAGCCCTAATCAGCTCATTAAATCTTACTCTGTGCTCATCGGAGAGCCCGGTGTTTTTCGCCCCGCGCTCCTCCGATCGTTGATGGGCGCGCGGAGAGGCCCGGGCTGTGCCACGCCTTTCACATTTCAGTACGCACGAGAAATACCATAAGGTGTGAAATGAGGGTGTTTCGTTTTCGTCCTAATAAATCTCTGAAGAGACAGACGCGGGCGGCCACGACGCAACGATCGTCCGCTACACGGGGATCGTTAAGGGGCGGACGTGCTGCAAGGGCAGAGGCGAGAGCGTGAGGCTCTGTTGAAGACGTGGAGTCATGTTTGGCAAAATGGGGGGGGGGGGGGGGGGGGGGGGGGTGTTCATAGTACTCGTGCCATTTGTAAATGGAAAAAAATGACATTTTCTTTTAATGACATTTCACAGTGATATTATTTATTTATTTATTTATTTATTCAGTCATTAATTTTTTGAGTGAGGCAAAAAGTGTTGTCGTAAAGATCAATTCCGAGACTGATTAGATTTTTGGTAGTGCATGAACTACACAGCTCTTTGTCCAGACCAGTTAATATACAGTGCATACTGTTTCAGCAGATCCTTCAATTAAGTAAGCTTCCAGTCAATCAAATGAGCACAAATACTCCTTTTGATTGTAAAAGCCAGGTGTTTGTGGTTTCTTTGCTCAAAAGCACAATTTTTAAGAAATTCTCCAAAATTGCAAAACAGTCTTTGCGAAAATGGACACTAACACCTGGAAATGTCAAATTCTCAATTTAATTGCTTTTCTGTCTTTGTGTGTGTGTGCATGTTTCCGCACGTGTGTGTGTGTGCGCATCCTTTTTTTAAACATCTGAAAACAATATTTCCTATTATGGAAGAGAGATATATTTTCGCCTTATAAAGAGCCCACAGATGATGTCCCATGTTTCCAATATTTATTATTTTCAATAGTCGTACCCAGCACACACTATATGTTTATGGTCTACTGCAACAAAGAACAAACAAAAATGTATGGACAGTTTGTAAACTGCCTTATCTGCTGGGTTAGTACAGACAGACTGGACAGCCAGTATGAACAGATAAATATTAAGCTAGCAGTTATTGGATATTTCAAAAGAGGATGGTATTCTCATAGGGCTGGCGTGCAGTGGGTTTAACAGAACCACTCTATTAGTAATTTTACACAATCAATCAGAGATTCATTTGCATTTATCAACAATGTACCATCTGGTAATAGAACATTTTGAAATCGTCATCTCTCTGTTGTATGGTCACCATAATTCCTACAATTTATTTGCTTTCAAATGAATCCCTTTACTTAATTTATGGTGTGGCTTAAAATGTACTTGTGTTGAGGCTACTATGCTACTAAAACAATTCATCAAATTTGAATTTGAAAAACGGGCTGTAATGATGAGTCTATGGGCAGTGGATCTGGAAATACTGCAAACCTCTGTGGATCTGCAAACCTCGCCTTCTGGTCCTCTTGGTTGGCTCAATTGCATAAGGCAAGATCAATCGAGCACAGAAAACTATTTTAATACAAAACAATTATGTGTTTGACCCAGGTCTGAAGGGCAGTCTGTAGCTTGTCTATACCTTTCACATTTTATGTGGTGGTTGGAGGCGTGCACCTCTTGGTTGGTGCAGAGAACAAGCACACCATCCTCGACTTCCCACACTCGCCCTGGACTGTGAGTCAGAGTGCTGAGTAAAAAAGCCTTCATTTCCACAGTGGGAAACAGTTCCTTGTTCATTCGTCAGACACGCCCACTGGGAGCCCGCACAGTCAGTCTAACCACAGTGCGCTTTGCCTCTTAACTTTCAGTGACGGGCTTAAGCAAGTGTCGCGTTACCCCCCCCCGCACTCAATGTTATGAGTAGTCACTGAAAGGAATTAAATATGTTCAGTAAAATTAAAAACATAAGCCTTTGTTATTCAGATTCATAGAGAAAGGGTCCTTTGCCCAGAATATTTAGTGATTCACAGAGAAAGGGTCCTTCACCCAGAATTAGGGCTTCAGTCTCATCGGCTCAGGCAGAGAAGAGCGTTCTCAAAGGAGAACGAAAACAGCGCTTAAAAACAAGCCTCTAATGGTCAATTAGCAATACAAAACACTGCCCACGTGCAAAATTAATAACGTATTCCCACAGCAAGGCAGGGATGGGCCATATAAATGAGTATTTGATTATCACGTTTGTCTTAAAATGCCATTCAAAGTTTCAGATGTGGCAACAGCGCATGCGGCTATCCGTTGCCTGGGAGCCTGCATTGTCTGTTTGATGTAGCAGGAGAGGATTGAGGGAGGTTATTACCTGGGAGTCGTCCTGTTTCTCTGCCGGAGAACTCAAGGACAGTGCTGTTGTTCTATCTGCAGTAGGGCAAGGCTCTGGGCCAGTGCTGTGTCTGAGGTTTAGTAGCTGTCAGGGGGGTTGACAGAAAGGTCAGTGCGGGCGAGTCTACGGGCGGAATAAAGGCATTAAGTCAGTCATTGAAAGGTCAGGGGTGGGCCTACACCGAACCTTCAGCGTGCTCCGGCGTTTTTAGTACAGTCCCAGGTGTTGAAACAGCAACCTGGAAAACACTGTGGTTTAGGTAAAGGACATTTAAAAAAAATCCACAATCTAATTTCACTGCTGCTTGCTGCTTTTTTGTTTTCTTTTTCCACTAGCAAGGAATAAGACAGACTGTTCCCCGGCTTAGGCCAGTAAGAAGCATGATGGCAGTATTAGAACTAATTTAGAATATTAGATTACAAGTTCCTGTTCTCTGATGCGGAGATTAATCACGTGGAAGCACACAAATCACATCATTATCCCCTCCAAAGTTTCTCCTGGAGTTGTGGATGAGAGTCATTATAACTTTTGGTATTTTTTATTTAAGTGCTTCAGAAATTACACAAGATTAAAGTAATCTCTCATCCTGTTTGCCAAAGGACTTTTCACTCCTGCTGCTTTCAACGCGACAAAATCTGACTGTGGTACGACCCAGCAACATCTCAATGCTCAGAGGGTTTGGTGGATGTTAGTAACACTGGATGTTCTTAAATCTCACATACTAGCTTCACTTAATCAGAGCGGAGCTCCAAAACTGCACAGATGATGCCCACTGTACAGATGGTCTAAAGCCCTTCCTTGGTGTCTCCTTGTACCTCCAGGTTGCTCTGTGCGCTGCGTAGTGGAGCCCATGATTTAATGAGTGTGGTTGAGCTTGCCCAGCCATGGAACAGAGGGATTGCAAACCCTATCAGCCACTTTCCAAGGCCCGGCACGAGATGGAGCTATCCTACACCAGCTCTTCAGAAGACAGCGACGACGGACGCGACCCGCGGAAACCCTACACCTCCCGAGACACCCCGCCCGACTACGGCCAGGACCTGCGGCTGAACTACAACAGCCACAGCAAGAAGCGCAAAGTCGGAGACGGGCCCACGCAAGGTGCGGTACCCTTCCCCGCTGAGTAAAACTGCTCGAGCTAGGTTTTGAAACATCTGGTAGCTGGTTGACCAGTTAAGACCAGCTCCCAGCTCGACATGGTTTAACCAGCTTTAGCTAGGTTTTGAAATTGTTGGTAGCTGGTTGACCAGATCAGACCAGCTCCTAGCTTGACATGGTTTGACCAGCTACCAGCTCAGACAAGGTACCAGCAGTAACTGGTTGACTAGCTCATGCACATCTAGACCAACTTATGGCCAGCTTGACCAGCTCAATTTACAAACTGTATTTTACAGCAGGGTTCTGCTCTTTATCAACTTCAGATGACCTGCTCCTCCAGGAGATGCAATACAAGTCAATCAAATACATAAATAAGTTTGTTCTGTAGACTAATTACTGCTAAATTAGAGTCATTACCTGACCTTGTTGTCTTCAGCTGTAATAAAAAGTAGTTCCTGTGTTACACATGGAAATGAGGCTGGATGGGTTGGGCTCACATAGGTCATCACCACCTGCATCAGAGCCAAAATGGGGCTTATGGTTGGAAATGATCAGGGGGTTATGGCAGTTATGCAGGTATTCTGCTTCCTAATGTCTCTTGTCCTCTTTGGTTCTCTGTAGCAGCCAATTAAGATGAGAGATGTACTGTGAACATAGAAACTGGTCAGATCCTCTTCGCCATGTGTGCATTATTCAGTTTCCTCATAACCAGGGCAGTGAGTTTCTTGAAAATCCAAATTAAGACATTCTGGCTTACTCAATCAGAAAATGAGATATTCATATATAATGCATTCATTAGTATAGCAATGCTTTCTGACTACTATTGAATCTATCACCAGCATATCTTACTAGTAGCGAAATACCTAATTTAGCTAATTATGGTGAATACTTTAAAACATAATTACAGAAAGATTATGCTATCTTTAAAACATTAGATGTCTTTCACTGTTCATGGAAAATATTCCTTAAAATTAATTACCATTGAAGTTATTATCAAAGCTTGTACTCTTACCAGAAGGAGGACACATTAGTACGTAGCAAAAGGAGTTATTGAAGAAATGTCCCCTGGTGTGTTTACAGCGATATTAGTGGCCCAGAAGATTCAGTTCTTCTGTTAGAGGATGTACACACATAAAGTTGAAATTGTGTGTTTATACTGCAGCACATAACATTTACGGTACCCTACTTTCCTTTTTTGCCACAACACTTAAAAAGGGAGATGGAGACTGCACCAGGAGTCCCAAGGAATAGCTGAATTCATAATTCTTCCTTTTTGTAAGAGCTGTTTCCACACTTTTGTTTTTTGTTTGTTTCAGCCTTTTCAGATTGTTTCATTCCTGCTTGCAAACATGAAAAAGAAAATAATGTACATAGGGCATATTTAACTGCTCTCTCTGTGTAATTTAAAATAATCTATACTAATTAGTGAGTTAAAGAGGAAAGATACATTAAAGAAGTAAAGAAGAAAAGAACATTATCTGTTTTGAAAACTGGGTTATGATCATTCATTTTGCTCATTATATCTAATTGTTTATTGATCAGTGGTAAAACAGTAGGTTGTTCAAGTAAGATATTGTAGGAAAACTATGCTTCATGCAGGTAACCAATCACTAAACTAAGTATAATTGGCTCTATCCACATGATCTGTTCACCTGTCTCCAACTGTGCGTCTGCATTCTACATGACCAGTTTTGCTTCTATGTTGGGAAAAAAAGATTTGCCATTTGAAGTGCTAATTACTTATAAACCATGCTGAACAATAACAGATTTTCTCAGCTTTCTTAGTTGTATTGATTAAGCGCTTACTCTTGGCCCTCTTGGTGTTGCTGCTAATGAATTATTGTAAAACTGTATGCCGCTAAAAAAGACTAGTCTTTGGAGCAGTAACAGAAATCAAGCTCTGCCTGTACCCGTTAGGCACTTGTACAAAGTACTGTGATGTATGGCCAAGATCAAATGTAGCTACTGTAAACCCTGATACAAGGTTCAAAGTACAGAGAAATACTGAAGAAAACCATTTTCTTTCATATTTCTCGAAGACCAAAGTTAGATCACCATCAAATTGAGATATGAGAGAGTCATTGCAAATATTGAATCAGCCAATCATGTGGCAGCAAATAGATGCATAAAAGCATGTAGAAGTTGTCAAGAGGTTCAGCTGTTTTTCAGACCAAATGTCAGAATGAGGAATAAATGTGATCTAAGTGACTTTGACTGTGGAATGATTGTTGATGCTAGACAAGGTGGTTGGAATATCTCAGAAACTGCTGGTCTCCTGGGCTTTTCATGCACAACAGTCTCTAGAGTTTCTAGAGCAGAGAATGATGCCAAAAAATGAAAAAACATCCAGTGAGAAGCAGTTCTGCAGAAACACGATGTTAATGAGAGAGGTCCGAGGAGAAGGGCCAGACTAGTCAAAGCTGACAGGAACACAAATAACCACATATTACAACAGTGGTATACAGAAGAGCATCTGAACACACAACGCATCAAACCTCTAAGTGGATAGGCTACCACAGCAGAAGACTTAATAAGTCTAAGAAATACGAATAATAAATACCTAATGAAGTGCTCACTGAGTGTATATATTAACATTTAAAATTTTAATTCAGGCTCACATATCCGAAGAGCTCCCCACAGTGTTCTTTAACAATCATTACAACTATCTTAGCATTTGCTAACTCTCAGGCTATTCTCAGCTCAAGAATAAAACACTGGGCAAGATTCAATCAAATGTACTAGGATTTGATCTCGGTTTGATTTGATTTTATTGAAATATGTGTGTGCACTTAAAGGGATTATGTACATTTAATTGAATTTAATATGCCCTTAAAGTGACTAAATGCATTTTCCTGAATTGGGGGGGAATTGAATTCCAGTATGTGGACGTATCTTTTTAAGGTACAGCCAGACAGCTTGTGGAACTGGAGTATTGTAAGCTTTGTAAGGGTTGAGACAGCAAACACAGTTATGCAGAGTATTTATCATTAAACTTTAAAAACTGTGTTTTAGAAATGAGCATGCCTGTAGTTAATGTTAAAGCGTAATAAAAGCTGTGGAAAACACAGCTTCCATTGGTTCCATTGGTTCCATTGGTTGTGGTTACTGGTGTGCAGTGGTTGGCGCATCCAAAAGGGTTGTCTGCCAACCTTGTAGGGACCTGCAAGTGGACGGAAGCTTCCAGAAAATGGGCTAGCTGCACCACTAGCAGAAGTGAAGTTTAGAAATGTGCATTCTCCTGCCGCGAATTGATAAACAATTGATGGGCGGATTAAGTAACCGAAAAGTGCAAACTCCCCTCTGATACTGATACCAATTAAATTTGTTAAATGAATCATATGAATCTTTACAAGTATAAATACGCTAACAAATAATTTACAAAAACTGAAAACAACATCCTGCAGCACTCAGCCCACCACATGCTAATCAACTGAAATCTTGATTATCATGATACACCCCTAACAGCTGCACTAATAACAGTGATCACTTTAAAATTAGGTCTGTATTCTTTTTAAAAGAAAAAAGGACAGTATAATTGCAAAAGGTTATAGAATATTGCTTGATTTTCTTATATCTGAATATCATATCCGTATCCGTACAATTAAACTAAGTGTAATTGTGCTTGTGCAAAGTGAATGTAAGGTCGTCAGGCTAAAGCATAACTTTATTATCAGGCAGTTTGTCTATTCCTGGGTGTCTAGTCCTCCAGCAATAAAAACTTGTGTGTCCCTCCGCAGAGCGTTAAGTTCATAGTCCGTTATTGCAGCTGCTTGGAGAAACTCCCTTATGCCATTGTTTATTTTAAGGAGCTTATAGCCTAACAGCACCTGCTATCTTATTATTATTTTTATTATTATTATGTATTGTTGCCTAGTCCTCTGAACATTACAATAAATGTTACTCAGATTTTAGTGAAGGGATATACTGTAAGTATGACTAAATACGTAATGCACAAATGGCTGTGTTTAATTAACACATAGAAAAGTGTATCTTCCTTTAATACATGACGGTCAAGGTCAAATAAAAAAGAGACAGCCATGGTTAGAAGTTGCTTATGAATGCAAATGAATGAGGAGGTCAGGACCTTCCGCTCAGATGAGGTGCAAAAAGGGACATCTGATGAAAGAGCTATGAATATACACAACTCTGTAAATCATGAACTCTCAATGTAAAATTAGCCATTCACATAATATGCATAATATGAATATTATTCATTTTTTATATTATTCTAGTATTTCTCTATTTTTAGGTTTTAGAAATATCTCAAATCCAGCCTCGGAAACAAACACAAAGCAAACCAGAGATCCGTATACTCTAGACATTCTAATTAGTCGTGTTTATTTTAGTAGTTATGAAGTGCTTTACAGGTACTGTATGTCCTATATATTATATTATATTTGTTAAATCAATTGCTTGTTTTAATTACAGAAACCAGAAGCTTGTGCCAACACTGTAAAAAGTGTTTGATTCCCCAATTAAAAATTATTTAGCAACAGACTAAAATACCACTTTAGAGTTTGTTCAGCTCTCAAGGTTCAAAGTTCTGTGGATTAAGTCTCAGCTCTGGTGACAAGGCTTTTATATTGGCACAGTACACTACAAAAATTCTTGTAAAATATTGGTAGTTTTGTGAACTACATTTTATTACTCCATTCAAACTCCATTCAAATACAAAACCAAAATTAAACCTGGAAGCAGGGGTTGAAGGAGGCCAAGCAGTCCAGCTGGGCAGGGTCGCCCTGGTTTCTTGATCAGATCATGTTAAAAGTGTGGCTATAAGCACTGATAGCAAGTATTATGTCAATTGACCAACGATTGGATGTAACTGACATGTGAGCTCACGTCCAGTTTAGGTTGTTTGAATGTTTTTGAAAATCAAAAATGCATCAGAGAAGTTTTTTGAGGATTGGTCTGAAAATGATCGGTGCCCCCAATAATAAGAAAAGGTAGAAACACACTGTGTGCCTATGTAATCCATCCATCTTCTTTACCACTTAAATTATTCAGTATAAAACATAAAAGCAATAACCATTGACTGTCCCCATAGTCAAGAATTTGCAGTGGACATTTGAAGAAGGCTGCGCTCGGCTAAGTCACAGTATTACAGAATATGTTGTAAATGTTTCAGGATATGTGTGAAAGAAATAATTCAAAGAATTTTCATTTTAATTAAACAAGAAATGGGCCAAATGGGTGGGTGGTGGGGTGGGTGTCTAAAACATGTTTGTGGACATGGACGAACCTTGGGGGCAGAAAGGTAGAGAACCACTGCACTACAGCATACATTTAGTGATGTATGTTCCCTTTAAAATAGAGCTGGACTTGCAGAGCACAATGCGAAATGCACACATGAGTTTGGATAATGACTGAAATGTCAGTTAACCTCAATCATAGTTTATTATGCATTCATAAGCAACTGACTGGCAAGAATTTGGCGTGTGTCATTAAAGTGTATCTCTGTATTCACAGCCTTTTGTTTGATGCTGTTATATATTGATTGAAATATTACATGTTGCATGCTTATTAAAGGTATTTTTTCCCCATCGATTGTATATAAATCAAGGAACAGAGATGTTGACTTTTGTCTCTGAATGCTCAAAATCCTGCCAGAAACGATGAGCTTACCTGGCTTGATGTGAGCAAAAGACAGCAGTTTATTGCTGCAATTTATGGCTGTATTCAAATGACAGTGCAGAAAAAAAGCTCTAGTTACCATGGAAACTGCATACACTGAATAAATAGCATTCACTGGCTATGGATTTTTTTACCTCAGCAGATTGACAGCAAAAACAGAATACAAAGCACTGTGTTTCAGTTGACAAGGGGGATCTTCCTTCCTTTGATTCAGGGGCTCAGAGGTCAAAGTGATGTCTACTAGAACTAGTTACAGGTTAAGAACTATCTCCAGTAGTGGATCAAGAACTGCAGGGGTATGGAATTAGGAAAATCACTTGTGTTACGCTTAATCAAGAGCAAGTGTGTGGAAAGTCTCCATGAGTACATGGCACTCAGTGAGAGAAATATAGTCCCCAGTCTAATGCAAATATAATTCTCAGGCATTAGCTTTTTGTATGGAATATATTCATGACTTGGCAGCAAATTATATGGTGTATTAAAAGGGTTTTTACTTGGAGATTTTTCAGGAGAGTAGTTCTTACCATGGCAATATTGAAGAAGTGTGCTGCATTGAATGTTTTTGAATCAATACTTTGGTCGTAATACTTACGGTACAGTATGTGTCTGGAATTAATCAGTAGCCTGATGTTAATTACAAGGGAAGGTTACATGATTGGATATGTGGAATTTATATTGCACCAACTTTCACTACACACACCCACTATTTCTTATGATATTTTGCCTTTTGCAAATGTGTAAAGTACAGTTGTCTTCCTTTTTTCAGCGTTAAATTCTGGACTTTTTTTCAAAATGAGATACTGCTGTTTGAATTTTAAATGCAGTTTGTTTTGTCTTGGATAATCTGAGGCAAATTATTCAACCTGCCTCAGCCATCGCTGTCTCTGAATATAATATTCCACTCTGCAGTGCAAGAATAAAAAAAATGAAGAAAGTTGATTCTCCCTAAAAATGTTAATTGAAGATTAAGCTGAGATGCAAAAACTATAAGAGGAACTGCACGTGTGTCACAGCAGGCTTTAGAGCCAGTTCTCTTCAGTTGTGCTAATTACTGTGGCCAAAGTCTTACCAGTGCGTTCCAGATTAAGCTCTCACCAGACAACATCACAAAGTCAAGGACATTTAGACTTTCAGATTTTTTCTCCTCTTTGGCTCACTCTACATTACGCTGCCTAAATCGAGCAGGTTAAAGAAACCGGTGTTCTGAAACACCGGCGATTGTGCGACGGTCTGAGATCGCGGCGTTTTTCGTGCCCGCCGAGGCCGAAAATAAAACAGGCAATCTCGCGTCACCGAGGTTAGCGCGTCATCTGAAATCATTAATTACGAACTGGCGAGCGGCCCGCGTGGTAAGCTCTCCCCATAGGGGGCCGGGCGTGGGACAATCCCGTCGCTCTCCCTCGCCAGCAGACATTCGGCGAGGACAGATGGCGGCGGCGACTCTTTAATCTACGGGAAGGCCCTCCGAGGGCACGGGCTGGGCCGTTTCACAGCTGGCCTGCCCTGCCTTCCCAATGCGGGGATCAGGAGGCGCTCACACTGCAGGATGTGTCCACCCGCCCTTCCTTCTGCAGAGCGCATATTTTTTTTGCGGAAGCTACGCACCAGACCTGGGTCAAAAATATGTGGTTTGGATTCATACTTTTCTGTGATTTACTGATCTTGTCCGGTGTATTGAAACCTATGAAATACTCTCAAAAAGTGAAAACCCTACCTTCTGGTCCTCTTGGTTGGCTCACTTGCGCTAGGCCAGATCAATCCAGCACAGGAAAGTATTTGAATTCTAAATAATTACATATTTCATTAATAATTATGTAAGAGAAACTATTAGCTTCTAAGCTACTGTTTGCATAAGAGTGAGATATTCTTACCCCATTAGCAAATCTTGACATGAGTCTATCTGATTAGGTTAACCAGAGCCCTGTTGGCCAGTACAATTTATCTATAGCAAGTCATAATCCTGTAATTGTCTGTTACCACCACATATAACATGGATGTGGGGTTGGATTTTAAGAGGCAAACAAACATAAAACTATGTACAGAAGTACAATATGTATAATAAAAGTATAATAAGGGCTCAGGCAGTAAGAGCACTCGTCTGGCAGTCAGAGGGTTGCTGGTTCGTTCCTCCGCCCGGGCTGTGTCGAAGTGTCCCTGAGCAAGACACCTAACCCCCAAATGCTCCTGACGAGCTGGTCGGGGCCTTGCATGGCAGCCAATCGCCGTCGGTGTGTGTGTGTGTATGAATGGGTGAATGAGAAGCATCAATTGTACAGCGCTTTGGATAAAGGCGCTATATAAATGCCAACCAACCAACCAATATTGCAATATACACAGACCGAGAGCAATATGATGTCTCCAGTACCAACACACACGCTGAAAAAAACTGTTCTCTGATATTGACATATCCTACAGTCATGTATCCACAACAGCCAGATACCACCCCCGGGATAAGCTAAAAACAGTTTTACAGCAATATACCATTGGTGAAAGCTTAGTGTATTCTGCACAGATTTATGTCGGGCAAAGATTTACCTGCAACGCAAACGCTCATTGGAATGTTAGGCACGTCTGTATAACAGTTCTGCGATGGGAACGCAGCGATATTCCGAAACTGTCCGTCACCTGAATATGACATATTATACCTTGTTGGAAAGGGTAGGAAGTTTACCATCTTTTACATTAGTTCAGTACTGAAATGACCTAGCAAGCAACAAGAAACAGTTCAAGACAACATTTAGGTATAATCCCGAAATGACTGGACGGATTACAAAATCAACTTCAATGTTCGTCAGAAAACAATCGTAGCTTCATAACTAGGTGGAATATTTGATTCCATAAATATGTCTGTATTGAATAATTTGCAAAACAAACTTCTATTTCTACCAAAATGGAAATAGTATGTCGGCTGGACACGCAATACAATTGAGCTGAAAAAAAACAACAATGTGTTTATTCATACAACTTGTTGTATATTTTTGTTCTTACATTGGAACAAGATTTTTTGACTTCGAGAAATGGTAGCAAGGATTGTTACAATATGCCTTTTATTGTCTGAGTCTCTGGTGACATGAGGGCTATAAACTGTGAGCGTGGCGAGGGGGAGGCTGAAGTTGTATTGCCCTGTTTTGCAAATTAAAGGCTGATAAGCATCTAAACTATTATACTTGCTCATGGAGTCTTTTTAACAGGCATTGTCATTTTGCGGTTTTATTACGTCCCAGTTTATATTATAGAAATATATAAGTATATAAGTTATAAGCATAAATTAAGTTAAGTATAAATATTCAACTAAAATACTTGTGAAGATTGCCTTTTTTATTTTTTTTGCAGTGCACTGTATTGTATATCAGGTGCATTCTGTTTTGCTGTGAGTGATTTACCCGTGGTAAGTGTAAATATGTCAGATATTTGCAGCTTTGCATACAAGATAAGGTTCTGGTCCTATGGACATGCAGATAGAGAAATGGCTGCTTTTAGCATACCGCAAAGCCAGAGTAAACAGCGGCGACCACTGCTGTCAGTCTAACTATTAGGAGCGTGTAATGGCAATCACGGTTACTGTTGATTAGCTGAGGGTGGGCTGGGAACTGTAGGATTTTTAATGACTGTTTGTTGCTGAGAAACAGAGAAACAGCCTGAGGTTTCATCAAGTGTTTGAGCTGTAATTTGTTCATGCCAGTACTGACAAAGAGTGTTTCGGCTGCACTTTGTTCATGCCAGTACTGACAGGGAGTTTGAACGGCAGTTGAGCTGTAGTTTGTTGAGTGCAGACTGTTTCTTTTAGGGCTCCAAATCTAAAGTGCATTACATATGTTACACACAGAAGCACAGGGACATCACTGACAGTGATCAGAGATTCCATTTGTAGGTTTCTGCAGTAGCCCTTGACCTGCGTTAATTTATGTGAATAGGATGACATGTAAAAACAATGAAAGGAAAGAGACTATGCATTGTTTATTTATTTTTTGCACAGTGATCTGCGACATGGCTTTGGTTTATTGTCTCTTCTTGGTATTAAATATAAAATGACTTTCAACTCCATTAAGCATATGAGATGTCATTTAAAACGAATGTACACTCAGTGAACACTTTATTAGGTAAATATTAGACTTATTAAGTCTTCTGCTACTGTAGCCTATCTACTTAGTGATTTGACGCATTGTGTGTTCAGAGATGCTCTTCTGTATATCACTGTTGTAATGTGTGGTTATTTGTGTTCCTGTCACCTTCAACCAGTCTGGCCATTCTCCTCTGACCTCCCGCATTAACAAGGCATTTCTTCCTGCAGAAACTGTTGCTCACTTGATTTTTTGTTTTGTTTCTTGCACCATTCTCTGCAAACTTTAGAGAGTGTTGAGCGTGAAAATCCCAGTAGATCAGCAATTTCTGAGATACTCAAACCTCCTTGTCTGGCACCAATAATCATTCTATGGTCAAAGTCACTGAGATAAAGATTATTTCCCCATTTTGATGGGTGATTCTGATTAACTGAAGCTCCTGACCCGTATCTGCATGATTTTATGAATTGCAGTGCTGCCACATGATTGACTGATTAGATAATCACATGAATAAGTAGGTGTACAGGTGTCCCCAATAAAGTGTTCAGTGAGTGTATATTTGGCTTTATGTTCTCAAACTGGAAGATCAGATTTTTTGCAAGAGTATAACAAAATAAGCATGCTCATCCCTTTTACCCCATGCTCAGGTGTAGAGAACAAGGAATCAAAATTAAACACAATATCCACAACACTCGCAGGCTGAAATGAATGCTTGAAATGAAGAACCTTTCACACAGTTCTATTCTAGTGTTCCATGCCATTAAACATTACAGGATCACTGCTACTCCAGAAATCAGGGGCACCACAACTCAATATTCACCTGACCCTTGCAGTAGTGTGTATTTTATTCTGACTCTCGGTTGATTTAATTGATGTACTACTTTGAACTGCATTGGCATGCTCTTGCTGACACAAGTCCTAGTTTTCTAATGCAAATTAAATGTTTAGCACACACTCTGGTAAAATGAGAAATACTGGTTTCTTTTATTTTATACTAAACCAGTGTTTTTACCAGAGAAAGCAGTTTTTGTGTTTAAATGAATTCCATGGCTTTCATGGTTGGAAATATCATGGTTATTTTACTTCTCAGTAGCCACAGATGTGTGTGAAATTAGCTCTCTACACCCAAAATTGTTCTAAAATGCTCCAAAAGAAAGGTTTAGGTAATTCAGTAACCTTACAAAAGAAATGGTTGCAGCTGTGAAGTACAGATCTGGGCAGGTAATATAGTGTTCACTGGCTATTTACATATTACACATACATCAAGCATTTTAGTCTTTTAATGAGAAAAATTTCTTTTTTTTCTGAAGCTGAAATTATAAGCTCAGTTAAAAATAAATGCACTTCCACCACCAGTGACAAAATTTACAAATTGGTTGGATAATTGAAAGAAAGATTCTGTCTGCATAATAACTTCCTGTCAGACTGTTAACTTTACATTCTAAATCAACACTCGACACGCTAGTCTTAGCTAGCAATCTTTGGCTATTTCAGGCAGTTAAGAATTTTAAGAATGTATGAGACAAAAATACTTTTAATTAGTTAATACTGAAGTTATTGAAGCTTTCTCTGCTCCTGATAGGAGAGTGTATGCGCACATTGTCCGTAAATCCTTCGGAAATGCATTTACACAAATTACCGAAATAAAAGTTTTCGGATGGTAGTTTTTGTTTTTTTTTATAGATATTTTTTAGGCCTTTTTCAGCTTTATTGGACAGTATAGTATAGAGAGACAGGAAGAATGGGAGCGAGAGAGAGGGAAAGACATGCGACAAATGTCAGACGGTCAGATTCGAACCGCCAACGTCGCGGCTCGCAATGAGCATGCGGTCAGTGTTCTACAGGCTGCGCCACCGAGACACCATGGATGGTTGTTTTTTAATAGGATCTGAACAGACTTCACGAGTGCTCTCAGCTGTTCGTATTGTGTGCAGTTTTATTAATCCATTCATTCATATTTTATTTTGATTTATTTTAGTAAGCCAATTAAATATTATAATCATGTCATATAACAAACACAACTGGATTCAACATTTTAATGGGTGATGTTTAATTTGGGTAATCCTGATTCATTAATGTTTAATTGGAGTTATATATAAATTCCGTACAACACATAAATGATGTTAGCTATACATAAGGTGTAGAAGTCATAGCTACATTCATGATGGGAGGATTTCCAAATAATTAGGATTTTCTTGGTAGTGTAGCTACTGCCTTGCACATCGGTTGGGGTGGATTTGATTGGGTCCCAGAACAGTTGCATGTCCTCGAACATATCAATAAATAAAAATATTCTTGATCCAATATCTTGCCTAAATTATTGACTCTGGTTAAACATGTAGTCTGTTACAGATTGCAAGCTAATAGGTAGCTCCCGCTATTAGTAATCCTAAACAGTGTGCGGAGGTGAACTAGTGCAAATATAGGTATGAAATGATATTATCATTTATTTAACTTGAATGGTTGCTTAATTAGGTAATGGAAGCCATTTCTCTTGTTGCATTCACTTACAGTATGTAGGTTTTAGACGGCTAGGCTATATCTTGTCTTCCCCAGCTCTGACAATTCACTGCTTACACTACGGAATAAAATATGTTTTTGGCTTGCAGTTCCGTTAACAGAACTTAAATCTCTGCATTAGAGAAGCTTTTTTCTTTAGTCTTTTTCAGCTGAAATTCCAAGCTTCTTATAAGGCATTTTAGGGGCGTCAATGTATCACAAATTCCGTGAACGTGCTTTTGATGTGCGATTACTTGGTATTTATCTACATTTGCACGTGGATACAAAAAAAAAAGTTTATCATGTGTTTGTTAAATCCGGCTGAATTTGTTTCACATGAATTTGCACACGGATTTCTGAAAATATTGATAAATGAGGCCCATTGTCCTTCATGGTACCATCCCTTGGCTTCCAAGAAAATGACTCTGGTAAGGCTCAGAGGTTTTCCCAAGAATGCTTCTCATCTCAGGAGTCGGCAAATGATGATCTGTCACCCATGCAGTCAGAGCCACAGAAGTATTCTTCTACTTCCCTGATTAATACCAACCTTCCTGGGAGAGAGTAAGCGCTCCTCTCATTATTCCGCTCGCTTTTCCCACACTGCTGCGCTTTACCATCATTCTTCAGTTTGTCCAATAACGCCAACAAAGCTGAAATTTTGCACTTCTGAGCCTATAGTGAGTGGGGCCACTACACTGCTAATTTTCACAGGTTCTCATTTACTTGACCAACAATGAGAGGGTAAAAAGGGTCCTTAACCCTTAAACCAATCTACACAGTTGTCCTCTGATAGGCGGTATTACAACTTTGTTGCATTCAGGACAATAAAAAATGGTTTTATCATCTCCAAATTAATAATGTAGGTTTTGTTTCTTCCATTCATGTATAACTGTCCAGTTTTTACATTTCACCTCTTCCAAATTCAGGATTTTATCAGATGGCTCATGATTGCACCTTGCATTAATGCAATTTCCAATCACTATGGTAACAGGATATACCATTTGAAAGCATTAAAACTCATGGTTCTCTCTGTATAACCTATTTTAAGATGCCATTGCTTTAGCGACAACAGTTCCTTATTTTGCAACATGTGGGTGGTAAATAAGTATGGGGGGACTTCCACTTCTCTGCATTTTGGAAATCCATATACTACACAAAATAAGGTAATGTCAGTGTCCTACGGCAAGGGTCCAGTACACCAAATAAATTATAGTTTCTAATTCTGAAAACATACTAACTCAAAGAAATGTCAATAGAATACTTGGATGTCTCTGGAGCAATTGTCATTGTTGTATTATCTACGTTTTGTTTAGGCTCTCTCGAACAGGATGAGCCCACTTGCAAGCTTGTCTGACCAATATTGGTAATCCAGTTGTCCAATAAAGGCATGATCCCCATCTGTGAGCAAGAAATAAAGTATAACAGTATTAGCATTTAAGCTAATGACATTACGCATTCAAGCTAAATTCCAACGATGTATAGTTCTACTTTTTTTTTTCCTGACTAACAAAACCTTTTTAATACTCATATTGGGACTGTTACATATTTTACATATCTTCAATAAATGGACATCAATCAATATATTAGCATACAATATGTTATTATTGTGATTATTGTACTGATTTTTTACAATGTTATCTACCTGTTGCTGTCTGATGAAAGCACAAGGAGAGGGAGAGGTAGGGGGAGGGTGACAGGTGGGGCAATGTGCAAACACTTTCTAGTTGTATGCTTTAGTAAGCAAAATACAGTATTTTGCATGTCATAAGACCCATGATATCATTTTGTTTCCATGTATCCTTTTGGAGTCTCCAAATGTCCTTTTTGGAAAACTGCCTAGACATAGCTTAGACAAAAAAAAATCATTATGGAGATATTTTGAAATTTGAAAGGGGATTTTTCCAGTGTTTTGGCTGTGGCTCTATTTCTAAGCACGCCACAATAAGCTGTATCCACTGAAAAACAGAAAATATTTTCAGTGAGAAAACAATTTTCCACTTCCACTGTGTTTGAGCTTCTGAATCTTTTGTATTTTTACCTTTCAGAAGACACCAGCATTAGGCCTGTAGTCAAAATGGTTCAAGAATAGTAACCATTTTATTTGGCGTATGTATTTTTCAAGCTTGTGTCAAGAAATGGGTTGATACTGAAGGGGTTAAATATTTAAAGGTAAAATTTGTGTTAAAAAATTGTTACTAGACCATTGTAAATCCCTTCCTATCATTGAAAAAGGCTCACTGACATGTTGACTCACCTCTGCCTGTGTTTATAGTCCTTACATTTGGGTTTAAAAATATACAGTTGACGGGCCGGCCAAAATATTCATAGCTCAATAATTCAAGCTCATTGGTTGAAAATGTGTTCTAATTGCCACAGCCAATGGCATTTCAATGTCAGTGCGTTCACAGAGAAGGGGGAGGGATAAACAGTGTTTGTGGTTTGAGCGTGTTTGTTGCTGCAATTCCTCTCTTGACCATTAGGAGCTTAAATTCATCATTCAGAGTAAAACGGCACATGCATTGCAGGCCAAATTAGAGCCCTAGTTTCAGACAGCTCAGTTAACGCAGATGTCTAAGGAGACAACGCTCTTGTTAATTACCGTTCATTGGTTTTATGCTACTAGGTGGGCAGCCTCTCATGATTTAACATGAATTAATCACAACGCTCACTTACAATATTGAATGAACTTTGGATCATATCGGAATGAATTCAATGTACTTCTCAGTCGAAGCTAATTAGCATCATCGGGCTTGAAGGTTGGCAGTCACTTCGCTGTTGTTCAGATCACCGTACAACGGCCGAACCCGTTTGAAAGCAGAGCGACGGCTTCCTGTTCTCGCATTAAAGCACGGGGGCTGCGGTTGTGTACATTTACATTGGCTGCCACTAGCCGTCTGAAGTTATGGGATATGACAGCAAAGGGGAGCTGCCGGATCATTCCGTGTGCAGCTCGTTTTCAGAGAGGGTGTGAGAGTGAGTGAGAGAGGGAGAGGGAGAGGGAGGGAGCGAGAGAGTGAGTGAGAGAGAGAGAGGGAGCGAGAGAATTATTTCTTTCCCATGGTGCATCTGAACTTCTGAGCTGTGAGCTAAACGCCCCCACAGGGGAATGTAAGCGAGCAATAAAATATATATGACTTTGTAAACTTCACACACACCCTAACATGCCGTACTGTAGATGTGAAGCCATTAAGTCCTAACCCTTTCCACTCCAGATCGATGCCGATTTTCATTATAATGATGCCGGTTTATTCCGTGTTTAATGCGATGTGGTTTGCAAAGAAACCTATTTGAAGGACTGTAGGAAATACATTCAATGGCTTCATCAAAATAGTTTATGTAGTTCATGAAATGGTCAATAAAGGAGATAGAAATGACCGTGTTGTTGCTACTGGTCTCGGGTGACGAAACATTCTCCTCAGAAATCAAATCACTCAGTCAGAAATCAGATCTCCATTCCTGCCATTGTAAGCCATAATGAATTCACATCTGTAGCTATCGATCATACGGTGTCACTCACTACATTGTTATTATTGCTTTCTGCAGTAATAGTTTCAAACATGTCCTTGGTATTACTTATTTTTATTTCCCAAAGTGAATATCAGCTTTTAATAAATCAGAAGGTTGCTGTACTGGAAGCCTACTAAATTGGACCATATTGGTCTTGTTTTGCGCAATTAAATGGTAAAATATACACAGATCAGGCACATGAGCCTTTACTGGCAAACAGCCTGAAAAACCTTGGCATTCTGAAATTTACCACTATATCGAAGCGTTTGAGCAAAGTGAAGTGTTGCCTGTGAAGTGTTGTTGAATCTCTTCCTCCAACATCGCCAGTATGGAGAGGATATACCGTAAAGCCACACCTACATTCCGGTTTCACTGCAGACAAACAAAAATGAAAGAAGCAATAAAATAAAAATGAAATATCTTACCATACACCTCTGTGGAAGCTGCTTAATGGTGAGAAAATGTGTTATGGAGAAAAAATTGACTTATAGGAACAGAGATTCTGCCAGTGTCACATTGGAAAAAAGCTCTTTATTACATTTTCAGGTGAAATACTGTACAGTATTACAGGTTAAAAATAGACCATGTACAATACACTTCACACCGCAAGGTGACAACTTTGAACAGATTAATATCCATGCATTATGCTCTGGCTCGAATTGTGTCATTCTAGCTGGTATGACCCTTAAATCATATTTTACACATATATCGGAGTGTATGTGGTCTTGTTTTATTCAGAGAGTATATTTCTGATTATATGGGTGGCCTGGAGGCTACATTTTGCAGTCTATAGTGCCATTTTACTAGATGTTTTGCAGTCTACACACAATGTGAATATGGAAATGTGTCAAAATGAATGTCTTATGTGGCAAAAGTGAATTTGAAAATGTGTCAAAGTGAATCTTTTATGTGACAAAAAACTGAACGAGGGAGTAGAATGCTTTCATGCCACATCAAGACACTTGTGTTTATGTCTTTATTATTTTGACAGGATAACACCTGTTAGCCAAAGTTAAATATTAGTAACAACAAGTTTGCATGTTGCAATCCAGCTGTTCATCATTTCCATGTAAATGAACTGAAGAAGGGTTTACACAAGAGAAAAACCAACAAAGAGAAACGTGGTATTTGGCTTGTGCTGTCAAGACTGAATTATGTAAATTACATTAATTTCAGGCAGCATGCATGAAAAATCTTAATTCTTGTGGCCAGAATTTTTTTTTAATGTAGCCTGTTGTATAAAACCTCCTGCAACAATAGGCCCTATAAGTCAACTTTGGTTTTGTACATGACTTATGTTTTTGGACTATTTTGTTCACATTATCGTCACCTTAGAATTATAAGGTTCTATCTGTCTTGTTGAGATATTGAGCTTCAAAGCTTTGACATCGTACCGTACACAACAAAAGTGAAATGCAGGGCAGTTGTTCATCGATCAAAATGACATACACCCTAAAATTATTCTGTGAATGTAGAATATCAAAAAACTATCAACAGCATATTTACTACGCCGATGTCAGTCAGTACCTTATAATTCTAAGCTCTCATTATGTAAATAATCAGATGAAATTTGCCTGCATTTCTGTCGCCATGGTGATCCTGTGGCGCGGTCTCAGATGATTTCCCCGATGATTTCTCCCACAGAGTTGGAGTTCTGTGAGCCTCCCCAGATGCTCTGCCCCAGCTACCAGGTGGAGCTGCGCTCGGTGCCCCAGCGCGGCTACCCGCTGGCCCTGGGTTCCGACGTGGACACGGAGACGGAGGGAGGCCCCTCCCCGGACCACGCCCTGCGGCTCTGGATGCACGAGATCAAGTCGGAGCACAGCTCCTGCCTGTCCAGCCGAGCCAACTCCGTGCTGTCCCTCACCGACACCGAGCAGGAGAGGAAGTCTGACGGAGAGAACGGTAAGAGCTTGCGGTGCACTGTAGCGTGGGCATTGGTGCCCACGCCCCCCTTTCTGATATCCCTATCCCTCTTGTCTAACCCCCCCCCCCAAAAAAAATAAAAATAAATAATAATAATAATAATAATATTTCACTTATGATGACTATATGTTTAAAACAGTACTTCCTATGTATTTAAAATGTAAATGTAAAATGTGTGTCTGTGTGTGCGTGTGGGCCTGTGTGTGTGTGTGTGCGTGTGTGTGCAGGCCTGCATGTGTGTGTGTGTGTGTGTGTGTGTGCAGGCCTGCGTGTGTGTGTGTGTGTGTTTGTGCTTGTGGGCCTGTGTCTGTGTTTGTGAGCACCTGTGTGTGTGTGTGTCTGTATGTGTGGGCGTGCAGGCTTCTGTGTGTGTGCATGTATGCAGGCCTGCATGTGTGTGTCTGTGTGCCTGCGTGCAGGCCTGCCTGTGCTTCTGAGGGCCTGTGTGTGCGTGTGTGTATGTGCGTGCGTGTGTGTGTGTGCGTGCGTGGGCTGTAGCCGGGAATCATTGTGGCTTTGTCCTCTCATCAGGGTTCTCGGTTCTTGGTTAGCTTCTTGTGTCTGTTCTGAATTGATCAGCACTTTTCCCCGCTGTGCGTTCTGATCTTTCCCTCTCATCTCCCTGAGCGGTGGAACTTAACAACCAGTACATACTAAAAAACATAGCCGGTGCAACCTCTACTGCTGTTAGCCGTGGGTCTGCTTTACACGGCCTAGGTGAGGAGATTTAGAGCGCATCGATGGGTCGTAGCTGCAGTTACGTTGCTGGAACAGCAGAGAGAAGTCCTGTGGAGTGACCTACTGTACGTACGCCATCGGCCTCTAAACCTCCGGCCTGCCCTTTCTTCACAACATCAAAACGAGTCTTCTGTAGCCAGGAAAGATGATATATGAGGCCGAGCCTGACCTCGTTCCGCTGACTGTGAGAGAAACCGTGATATGGATTTTAAGAGATTACCGCAGAGATCAGCCTGCCGAAACGCACCTGAGATCCCCCGACAGCGCAGGGGAGGGAGGGGGGCGGGAGGGCTTTCCGTCAAACACGTGAACCCTGCTCGTTCCGGAAAGGTCCGGAGGAAACCGCAGGTAGCGAACACAAACAAAGGAGCTAGTTCCATCGATCGGCGGCGGTAATTTATGCTCCGCGGATATAGGCGCGGCGCTCTGACTCACACCTCGCCTCCCCCCCCCCCGCTTGGACCGATGCCGGAAAAGGGCGAGAAAATTGGCGTGAGATTGGAGTTTGTTTGCGACGCGTACCTCGCCAGAGTCGCTCCTAACGAGAGGCGGGAGCGGAAGGCGCCGCTTCACCTCTGTCGTGTGCGGAACGGCGATAACGGGCGCAGAGTGCCAACGGGACGCGGCGCGCGCGTCTCTCCTTACCGCACGCGGCAGAGGACGCGGAAAAGAGGGCCCAAAGACGGCCATCCCCCTCGTGCTAAAAATGGTCTGCCTGTTAGGGCTTAAAGGGTAATTACACTCCCTGCTGTTAAATCCAGCTATGCCAGCTTGAAAATTGAGCTGGTCAAGAAGGTTATAAGCTAGTCTAGCTGGATATGCGCTGAATAACCGGCTAGTGCTGGTAGTTCGTCTGAGCTACCAGCTGTTTCAAAATATAGCTTGAGCTGGTCAAACCATGTCGAGCTGCGTGTTGATCTGAATTCTACTTACTTCCTCCACTCCACTTTGGCTCTGCCCCAATCAGGATGTTAGGGTACCACTTTGAAGGTGCCTCTATGTCACATAGATGTTAACCAAGGTATTGAAAAAATAGTTGATGCGCACAAATTTGTCAGTTTACTTCTTAACATACATTCTCGAAGTGGGAATGCCAGCTGTTATGGATCAATGCTACATGGAACACTGCCGGCACCTGATTGGTAAGAGGATACTTTATGCAAATATGATGGACACACCCACCCCAGAACACATTTTTCAAAATTGTGTAGTAGGTGAGTGTAATTAGTCAGTCCAAAAGGCCTGTGATTTGGCTGAGGTTTCATCTCTCACATCTTATTAAAGTTGGAATAGGTGAGTCAGACACCAAGGATGGGATATTCTTCTGAAGAGAATAAGTTTAGTCTTCATCCATAATGCAGACCCTCTCTCTCTCTCTCTCTCTCTCTCTCTCTCTCTCTCTCTCTGTCTCAGTAAAGTAAAATAACTTTCAGAGAAATTATTAATCTACATGTAGTCTACTGCAGAACTGGACCAAATACATAATTTCTTTGGACTCAAATACTTTTCTATGCTTTACTGAGCTTGTCTGGTGTATTGGTACCTATCAAATACCTCAAAAAGTGCAAACCCCGCCTTCTGGTCCTCTTAATTGGCTCAATTGCACCAGGCAAGATAAAATCGAACAGTATTTGAATCCAAAACAATTACGTATTTGACCCGGGTCTGGTCTACTGGACCGTGACCTTCAGCACAAAGTCTTTTTCTATTTTTTTCAAGGAGGGTGTTGCTTCTCATATCCCAGCAGGCAGGACTGAACTGGCAATTATAAGCGTAGTATCCTCAGACACACTCACATTGCCTTGAATTAATGGGCCCAAATTAAAACAAATGGCCAGATGGTCCAGGAAGAGAAACGCTAGGGACGGAAGCCGTGGTTCTATTAATCATACAAACGGCATCAATTGATAGCCTCTTATAGAAGCTGAAAATGTTCACTGGCCGGTGCGACTGACTATAAGCAAAGGGGACATAAACAAATGCTTGTCTGACATTTTCCTCCTTTGTTATTTGTTCATTTATTTCATAATGAAAATCTATTGTTAATGTGGTGGAAAATACTGCTGACATTTTCAGCAAAGAAGAAAAAGCTCAATCGAACAGTGTCCGCTTTTATTAAACACCAAATATCACATCGCATATATAGAATGTCAAGTCTTGTATACCTCAATTTTTTATTTTTTTGTAAAAGAGTTGACATGAGTAAAGTATAGTCAACAAAGGCCACTGAAGATTATACACATGCAGTATATTTGTTCAGTTATGACAACTAAATACAACTGATAACAGCGGCATTCGTGCAGACTGTGGAAATATGAGGCTAAGACAATGTTGCAGTAACAATGTACATGACTGAATCTCTGAGTAGGCTGTGCTCACAGCCTCTGAGCTGTGTGTGATTGATGTTTGGCAGATCCAAAATGGAGCCATCAAGCGCTGCTGTGTAGTACACTGATAGGAACATAAAGCAGCATAAAAGAATGCCATTTTCTGAGATGTACGTCTGTTCATCAAACCGATCGTTGAGCAACTTATTGTGTGGCTGCGCATTTCTGTTCAGTTCACTGGTGTATCATGTCCAGTCTTATGCACTGCCGAAGTGTCATGTGTGTTTTTGTTTTACTGCTGAAATCATGTGATATAAATGCATTGGGGATTTATATCGAGTCGAGATTTGTGGAGATGTTTATAACAACCTCAGTAATAAAACATCCCCTTTTAGCCAGACAATAAATCTAGGACAAACACTGGAACCTGTTTTGAACAGGTCATGAACTGTGTGAAACGGTTATTTACAATTATTTGAAGCCGCAGTGAAGACATTATTTTTCCTGTGTCAATATACGTTCATTTTGTTTGCTATAATATGTTTAAAATGTTATCTATTTTAACACGGATCACCTGCGACTTGATAGTTTACATTAGTTACATTACTCTTTTTTTGGAATCACAATTGTTGTGTTCATTTACACTCACCACCCAGTCATACTGTAAGCAGCATAGGATATGTGTATTTTAATTTGTTTGTGGATGATCATAACTGGGCAGTCTTTGTATACGTTTCATCTGCATTGTAGCTGAATGTCTCACGTTAAACCCTTTGATTTTCTTTCAACAGAACAATTTAATTTATGAACCATTTCATGAATACGTTATTATTTAAGACCTATGCCTTATACACCCATAGATGTCAAATAGAATAAACCTGAAAGTTTGTGCAGTCAAAAACAATTGAGGCCTTAGGATCATTTTGTGCCCTTAGGTGTCAATGTTTTATGAATCTGAAGGCATGTCCTACCTTACACGTAGACAAAACAAATGCTAATATGCACAGGATGCAAGGTAGTTCACCTCAGATGTTGAAGAGAGGAATCTGGAGTCAATTATGCATGTGGAAATTCAAAGCAAATGCAAATGACCATTTAGAATGGCTCAGAACACCTATCATGCCTGCACTTGAGTGAGAATAGCCTGAACATTTGGGTCATTGTGCTTAGCTTAGTTATTTTAGCCTACCGCTACTCTAAATCTAGCTTAACTATTGGACTTTTAAGGTAGTACAATATGGAAATAACTACAGTAGAACCATCAGAGATACAAACCACGAAATAACAGTCTGACTTGTCAGCTGAACCAGGAAATACAGTAGCACATCAGCAATTACGCATTTTAAAGCTCCTTATTAAACAATATATAGATTCTATTGTCATCACTAATACAAAAAAAGTGAGTATTGATTGATTAAATGATTGATTTTTATTTATTAAACGGCCTGCTTTAAAAAATAAAGGTCAAATGATGCACATAACTCAGTCAGTAAATGACTCAAGTTAAAATTGATGCATTTAGGTTTCACTCTCTCAATTATGACCATGCCAGAGTACCGAACAACCCGTATTCCACATGAGTTTCCATCTCTGAAGTTATTGGTTTTACCCACATCAAGTGATTCTTTGTAATTGACTCCACCTGTCTATTTTTCATGAGCTTACATAAATAATTTACAATAGTAATGCGTAGGGTATAAATAATGTCTACCATACGCACTGATATGAATGACATGATGGAAAAAAGAGCATCTATTCAATTGTCATTTGAAATTAATTTATGTCTGTTGTTCAGCATACACGGCAGGCAAAATACTTTCAGTCTCCTGTAGAAATATAAAGTGTGAAATGCTATTTATTTGTGTGAAGCACAAAGTGAATGTAAATGACGGCGTATACCTGTCCCAGGAGGCCTATTATAAAATGCTATTCTTGTGCTGTCAGAAAGCAAACTCCTATGCAAAAACATCAGCATTTGCTGTTTGTTTGTATATTTTCTTGTACTACATCTGAAGTGTTTCGGCGGAGAGCACACATTTCGCATTGTTCATTTGATTTTTTTCTTTTGAAGGGATCACATTATACATTCTTTATAAAGGGTCTATGGATATAATACATAACTGCGTATGCACGTTTTCACGAATGTAATTGTATGCAAAAATATACATCTTTGAGAATACCGTCAAATGTTCCACCGTCAATTGGACAGCCTGAGCTGCGTTAGGTGATTCATACTTTGTGAGGCAACATAACAGAAAAGATGCAAGGGAAGCCTGCTACTGATATTGTACAAACGGCAGTTATCAGATTGATGTGGCTGTTAACTACAAAGGGAACACTGACAAACAGCAATACGGAGACATTAGAATTAGTCATACATCAGTCTGTTTCATGTGTGTTTGTTTTTCTGTTTTAATCAGGTCCAGGGGGTAGTGCTGTCACTTCATTTCTTGCCAAAAGTATCATGAGAATGTTAAAAAAAATTACAGATTGAGAGTCCAGGTGAAATCCAGCTCTTCACGATTGTAACATAAAACACGCAAGTCTGTGTCTGTTATATCTTCCTGTGAAGTCCATGGTACCTTCAAAGCAAAAATGTAAGTGAACCCGGTGGAGATTTTTGCAGCTGTATTATATAACCAGCACTTTTCAGCATCCAAACTCACTGCATCTGTACAGCCCTTTACATGCATAATATGACAGCCATAATTAAGCTTAATTAAGCTCATCTTAAGTAGTTGATCTATGAGCAGTTAAGTTTTAAAGTGGCACGAGTGGGTTGAAACAGAGAAGTGGGAATGTAAAATCCTTCATATTTCTTTATTATTTGACACACCAGTGACCCCCAAAAAGCTCAGAGGGTTTCCTTAAACGGCTGCGCTCTGTTATCATTTGTCCGGTTGCTTGACAGTTTCAAATTAAATACCTACAAAACAAAATGGAGAAAATAAAAGTTCCTCACAAATCAATAGCTTGTTGGTCGCAAACTGTGAAATTGTGACAGATTGCATGTGGATTTGGTCCTGGACTGCTTCCTGGGCAGAAGTAAATCACTGCAAGCATAGACAAAGATGGAGTAATACACTATTAATCAGCACCTCTTTTCATTTTTAACTCTTATACTGTATGTTGGTGACTATCTTCCAAAAAGGGATATTCTTCTTTGTTGGTTTTAGTTCCCTGCTCTTTTTTTTCCCCACACACAGGCCATCTATTGCAGTGCGCTCCTGGTGTATGCACCAGATAATTGGATATTTATGCATTTAAAAATGATGCCCAAAACTACCATGTCCTACTTTGCTCGTTATTATTCAGAAGCGGTTATTATTCTCTTTCTGAAATTCTCGGTTAGCAAGAAGGAATTTCGCTCCACAGTTAAACACTGTATGTCCTACCGGGCTTGCTGCAGTTCTCATGCTAAGTAACCCAATTAGCTAAAAGCAGTAACCTTAGGTGATCTTAGGCTGTGCTTGAAAGGCTGAGAATTATGCATATTTCCGTGCAGAGTGTGTGGATTTGTCAACATGTCTACGCGTACCTGTAATTTCGTATTCGGTTCTATTCCATGCTGCACATCTTAAGATAAGCAAACGTCTTAATGCTAAATCTGCTCATTCCTCGACCGTTTGGGAAGGTAGAATGGTTTGTCATGATGAGACTGCTATGCCCACGCATTCTAATTAGCCATGTCAGGCTGTCTTTCTGGAGCAGCTGAAAATATAGCCACTGCAACTTTTTCCAAGCTCATCGTCAAACTCCAATCGCACATTTTAAGCTTAATTGACAAGTAATTACATTATGAAATATTGCCGTTTTCATACCGAATCCCCGCTTAGGTTTTCTATTATGAGTGTACTTTGCATGTCATCGAGTTTACGACTGTAAGAGTTACAGACGGTGCCATCAAAGAGGATCCTATTTTCTGTGTGAAAATACGTTGTGGTGCTCGATAATATTTCCAAACCGCTAATACAATTCTGTACACATCCAAACATTTTAGAATGACAGATGACTGAGAGGCGCGACAGAGGTGAACCACATGAAAAGAGGCCCCCCAATCTAATGACTGTTTGACAGTGTCATCATTCCATGGCTGAATGACTAAAAACTAGATTTGAGCAGAATCCAGACACTGCTCCGACGTCTGAAGAGTGCCAAGCTACCTCGGGCCCTTGAGCCATGAAATTACCATGCTACTCATTAGCGGCCAGCCAAGCCCCCTTAGCACAGACTGGGAAAAAAAGATTATCCGTACATAACCAACTCTGGGGTAAATTGAGATTTTAATGGAAGCTGTAGCCCCTCACGATTGAAAGAAGGCCCTTTCACTTTTTCCTCTAATGAATCTCTGCAGTCTCCATTTGGCAAACGTGGAATACGCGGTAGTATCGCAACACTACCAGTGAATTTTTATACGGAATAAAGTAACATTAATAAAGGGCATTGCTGATATGCTGCCAAGCTGCGTACAAACAGCGGTTATGTTGAGAACACATTCTTCCTCCATGCCTTGCAAAATAAAAGTACAAAATGGCCGGGGTTTTGAGGGAAGTTGGGTGTGAGATTAAGGCTTGTACTGAGAGACTGGAGAAAAGCATCTGGATTTTAGCTCCTAAAGCACGGCCCCCGGGGAGTTATCGATCACTCTCTTCCTGGTGACTGCAGGGTCTTTAGCTGGACTGGTAGCTTCTGTCTCCCTGGACAATTCGACGGAAATAAAAGGTGACAGAGCGGTTGACACTCGTCTTCACCACGCACCTGGGGAATCGGCCAAGGCGATGCATGGATAAGGGGAGACACTGGGGGTGATAGCATTTCTTATATCAGAAAACTCACCGTGGTTCGGCTGTACCGCACGTAATGGGAGCGATTTCTATCACGTTATTCATCCAGCTGCGAACCGCAGATGTGTGGTCTGGACTTCCGCTGGAGCCAAAAGTCATCTCACCGCCTTCATATGGCAAAATAAAGAATCTGTGCACATACCATGCTCATCCTCCTGCTGAGTCATAAATATCTAATTTATATGAATTATGCTTGATGAAATTCATACTCAAGCTGCAGGGGGAAAAAAATGAAAATACAAGTTATCTCCAAAACTTTCCGTCGTGTAATTTGATATAAGTATTAAAGGTGACAAGTCTTAATATAAAATTTATAACAAGGAGGTATTATTTGTTCGATTTGTTTTCCCTCCCCATTCCATTTTAAGTTGGAAAATTGGCAAGAAGGAAAATGAGAAAAAGATAACTCGAGCTCTGCAGCGGTTCAATAAGATGGTTCTATTAATGATTAATATTTCAGGGGACCGTGCACAGCACGGCTGATACTGTCTGATGAATTCACATGTTTGAATTCACTTCAATGGTTTAATCTAAAGTGTTGACGTCTCGAGAGTGCTCTTTCCCTCGGCGCTCAAAGGCAGGGCAGCCGAATACTCAAAGCAATAGTGCGCCACACTGCCTGCTACCTGGCACAGTCCAATTAGTTGAGATAGGGGAAAAAACCGTGGAGCACATCGCTAGGAAAAACAGACTTATATTAATGAACTTGCCGAATGAACTAGGGTTCGCTATGCTGCAAACGTAATGGCGTTTTTAAGTTATGTGTCTCTTAATGGCCCGGGCTGTGCGTTTCTGAGCTTTCTTGCTCTCAGTAATGTCTGTGGAAATTGAATAGGTTTTTTTTGTATTTTATTTCTATGTAACAGCTGCTCTTTTCATCTTCATAATGAAAACATCATCTTGGTACTGTGTGAAACCTGTGCCTTGAGGAAAATTGCCGTCGTAGCAATCTGAACAAGCCTTACTGTACTTACTTCCTGTCAATCTTGAATACTCCAGGTGACTTCCGTCAGGTCTTGGATTACCCCCAATTTAGCTTCTGCAGATTTGGCGGAACAACAACATGAAGGGTTGGTTCATATGAGAAATAGAAGAGTACAATGCATGTGTCTGTAACCCGCACGTACAAGACAGCAGTTGATTTAAGTCCACATTTTTTTTATTATCCCATGGATTAACATAAATCCTATGGTTATTAACATAAGGGTGGATTTATTTAAGTCTTTTTTCCTTTGTTTTTATTTTTTTGATTGAATTGTGCATTTACAATAGCTGCCTTTGTCATTTTGATTGAATCCACAGTTGGGTCCTGGCAAAAATAGATTTCTTTTTGTTGTTTGACCTTCACCAAATTTAAGAACAATAGTGTATGAAAAAGAAAAACAAATACAACAATAACAAGCTAACTGATGTTTTATGAAAAAGGTGTCAGCAGAAGTTTGAAACAGACAGAAACAAATGGCTATTCTTAAATGGCGTGACCTGTTTTTCGAAAAGCCAAAGTGAAAACCGGGTATGTTTTTCTGTTTGCGCTGTAGCAGTATGTAGCATTGATATTTGAGGCCTTAACATAGTTCAGAGTCAGAAGCTGAATGGTATCCTCTGCTTTAAAAAGTCCATATAGAAACTTCAAAGCTTTATTGAATTTTTACTCATAGATTATATTGACTCATCCTATGCTCAGACAGTTAAGCTAGGGCAAGGCTTCATTTTATAACTGTCTATTGTGGGATTAGCATGCCATGCTATTGTAACAATGTGTGCTGTTAACTCATTGAATACCACTGACATTCCAGTGCTGCTTTGAGCTTCTAGCTCACACTTTATCTGAAGTGTATAGTATACAGGTGGCCTGTAGCGTAGTGGTTTATGTACATGACTGGGACCTGCAAGGTCGGTGCTCCGATCCCCGGTGTAGCCACAATAAGATCCCCACAGCCGTTGGGCCCTTGAGCAAGGCCCTTAACTCCATATTGCTCCAGGGGAGGATTGTCTCCTGCTTACTCTAATCAACTGTACGTCGCTCTGGATAAGAGCATCTGCCAAATGCCATTAATGTAATGTAAAACCTTCAAGAATTTCAGTCTAATGGCTTATAACTTCTAAATGATATGCTATGCTTCCTATGTAAATGCAATGCTTTATGATGGATTACACGCCACATACATACCTGTATAAAACCCTAAAATGTGATATAGCATGCAATGTCTAATGACTTATCAATCAAACACAAAAGCTTCAGAACATCACGTTAGGGAGATTACATGATAAACTCACTAAAAAAAAAAGTCACTGAGCAAGTAGCCTAGGCCTAATACAATTATTTTTATTTGCATTGCAAAATTGTGCACATTTTATCAACATTATATGTGGGAACATGTAGACTTCCTCATTCTCCGTACTCGGATAATAGGCCATTTATGACAGACATGCAGATGAAACAATCTTGAACAGATTGCTGGTTATGATGAAAGCTAACTCAGTAGTTAACAGAGTGGTGTATCTTTGTTTGTTTGTAGTGATTAGTGATTTAGTGGATTTTTCTATATATCAGGATGCACTGCTTTTTTTCTCTCTATATATATATATATCAATAAATATATATCAATAAATAAATGATTTCCTTTCAGTTAAGGTTGTTTTAAGAATCTACATAATGTGGCTAAACAGATCATCCTTACCCTTATCAGATCAAGCTATGCAGCTAACTTTAAGAACCTTTGTCTTGGTTTCCAGAATTTTATTTCGCCTTTTATTTTTTTTCAATCAAAGAATACAGTCTTTGGATGCATATATTCCGTATTTTGATATCCTATCTTTCTAATGGCATGCAAAAGTCAGGTTGTCTGGAACTGTGTGCTGGATGGTTGAAAAAAAAGACAAAAAAGTTTGGAAAGGATTTTAACGAGGATCTCATGCAGAGTTGTTGTTATTGCTTTGGGGGTAATGCCAAGGCTATGAATATCCCAAAGATGCCATTGTTAATTCATGGCTTTTGGTTAACCTTCACTTTATTTCTTATTTGGCTTTCAACATGGCACACGCTCACAGACTAGAACATATGCCAAAGTTTAGTCTGTCAATTTGAACGCTGTATCTGTTTTTTTTACCTGATAAAATATGCTTGTTTTTTCTTCGATTTTTCTAGAGATGCTTTGGTCTGTGCTGTTATGCAAATTAACTTTTCTCTCCATTTGTTTCACCGTGCACGCTACGGCCAGTAATAAGATATGCATCTGCCACCCCCCACTCTCCATATTGGTACAGTACCACAAGTTCAAGTGACATCAGTCTACAGCAGACTAATGACACAAATTGTTTATTATTCCACGGAATCACCTTGTCGTTCTTGTGATCTGTTCGAAGGGGAATTTACATCAGACCAAAGCAGGTGTTGCCTCAGACCTAAGCTTTGTTCACTGTAGATTAGAGGAATCGAAGCTGAAAGGAATGTGGAGTGTGCCTGGCATCGCCGAGTGTGATTAATGCAGAAAGCCACCACGGTGAAGAACCGCCTGAGAAATATCTGCTTCTGTGGCGGCCATCTTATGACTGACTCTCATCTGAATGTGGTTGATGAATAGCTTGTGTGCTTTTCGTTTTGGATTTACTCATTAAGGATGAATATCTTTTTCAAGAAATTTCTACCCCTAATGCACCAGATTCATTTATTGTAAGAGCTCATCGACTCTTATAGATAAAATGAACTGACATAAATGAGATATATTTAATTGTCAATACATGGATATCATATTCTGAATAATAAACCAACCGTCAAAGGTCTCTGGCATCCAGTTTGACAAAAGCAGCATTATTTGTACATTTTAACATTCATAAATCCGTTTATTGTATTTCTGCTACATTTATATATTCAGCTACAAGCAATCTCACCATCCTTTTAAAGAGCAACAGCCAGGTTCATTTTTATATGTCAATAGCATAAAGTGCTTTCATCTTCCCATTATTTCTCTATGAAATTCATTATTATTTCTAAAATTTGTCGGTATAAAACAATCTACTGAAAGCATGTAACTGCTTTGTCACTGATTTTTATTTGTTAGTCTGTCTCTATGCTTCTTTGAGTAAGCCATCTATTCTCACATTTTCTCCACAATTTTCTCTCACATTTTGAAAGTTGAAACTCCAGTGCAGTGTGCTTGACAAGCAGCACAATTACCAAATGGCAGGGGAGTTGATTGAAAGGGTGCATGGATTTGACTCAAGATGACAGATAGAAAAAAAGAAATGGCTTATCATTAAATGGTGGATATTCAGTTCAGAGCAAAAATAAAAAACTTGAATAATGCAGAATCTGAAATAATAGGCACATTGCTAAACGCTACAAAGCCATGTTTTCTCAAAGAAACATGTAATTTCTGTCGAAAAATAAACTCAGTGATAACCCAGCATAATGAACTGTAAATAAATGGCATCAAACAGTTCCTGCTGATTTTTTGGCCATACATTCTGTGCTGTGAAAACTCCCATTTCACCTCATCCCAAAGGTGCTCTGTTGGATTCAGATCTGTGGACTATGCAGGGCACTTTGATAAACTGAAGTGTTTCTTTTTAATGATGTTCCTAACAGTTTATTTTGCCTATTGTTTGGCATACTGTATTTTCTCATTTCTCAGCCTCATAGTGGCTTCCTTGACTTTCATTGGCACAACTCTGGTTCTCATGTTGACAAACACCATTACCAGACACCATTAAGACAATGTACTGAAAGCTCTCTTATACCTGCACTATGGATGTGATTGAACACCCTGAAACAGGTGAAGCCATTCATCCATTGACCATTGACACATGCTGTTTATTCAATCTTCATTCATCTGTTTTTTATCACATGCTCGTTGTAGCCTGATCTTCCTGTTCTTAACTGACAGAAGTCAAACCCTTCGTTCCGTCTTTTGCTATTTTCTGCTTCGAGGTTCAAATAATTATATGTTCAGAGATGCCCTTCTGCCCACCACTGTTGTAACAGTTGTTAATTGAGCAATGGTGGCATTTCTGTTAGCTTTCTTGAGTCTGACAATTCTCCTCTGATCTCTCTCATTGACAAGATGTTTTTTCCCACAGAACTGCCACTAACCGGATGTTTTTATGTTGTTTATCACACCATTCTCTGTAAACTTAAAAGAGACTATAGTGAATACAAATCCCAGGAGGGCAGCTGTTTGTTCCAGCTGATGGAACTACCACATTTGGCATCAGCAATCATAACTGTCAAAGTCACTTCGGTCATCCATTCTAATGCTTGGTTGAACAATGACTAAACCTCTTCTCCATGTCTGCATGCTTTATATATTGAATTGCAGCCACATGATTTACTGTTTGGAGGAGCTAGCTATTCGCTTATGTACCTAACTAATTGTGATAGCAATACCTTACTATCAGGTCTGGAGCCATTATCAGTGTGATGCAGTTAACTGTCAAGTCTTGAGTTATTGTTTGTGTGATGCAACTTATTAGCAAGTCTTGATTTATTATGCTGACCATTTTAATTTAATTAACTGAGACATCACTAGTTTGTACGTTCCACATAATTCCACAACCAAACATCATTGGTCAGAGGAGAAAAATATTGTTTTCAGTCATGTGCCTTAATTCAGTTCAACTTTGAATTGATAAGCATTTGTTTTGAGCGAGAATACTAAAAATTAAACTTTATACACTTTAAGGAGTGTTCAGTCGTATCCAATTAGGGCTGATGCGGCCACAGGTTTTTCTTTTAATCCAGCACTGAGACACCTGATTCTATTTTTCATGGTCTTGATTGAAGACCATGGTTTGTAACAGTAATTGAAATCTCAAATAAGATTGGACACCCCTGCTCCAGATAAACAAAAATAAACATGATGTTCAGCACAGTGATTCATAAAACCCAAATATACAAATAAAATCAAACACTGCCATCTTTGTTCATAAAACTGTCCCATCAGATATTGATGTGAACTTCGGGAATGTTGTGATGTCAGGTACTTAGTGTTTTGATCACTTTCGTTCACTTTTATGTACATCAATTGCTATATGTGGGCAGTTGACTGTCGTCTAGCACAGGCCGGATGGTCTTGGGCAGTCTTGGCACGTACGAAATATGGCTCCGCCGCATTAGAGGTTTCAGTGCAACTGGTTTATTCACAGTGATCCTTGGAAGAATGTATGTACAGTGAAAAAAATATATACTTCCAATGAGAAATACAAAACAAGTAACTACATGAACACAAAGATGCTTTCAAAACAATGGCACAGCTACAGTCTGGCTCTTTACTCAAAACAAAACTCCACTCTCCCCCACGAAAGAAGGTCGGGGGCTCCTTATAAATGCTTAGCCCCTCCCCCAGGAACATACCACCTGTAGCATTTACTGTGCTCACTCTACATAGGTGATGGCAGCTGATTTATATCCCTGCACAGCTTAAATAAATATAATAACTAATTACATAATTGGGATTACATCATCCCATACTCCAGTTATTGACAGTTCGTACAAAAGGGCGGCCTGTAGTGTAGTGGTTAAGGTAAATGACTGGGACACGCAAGGTAGCTGGTTCTAATTCCGGTGTAGCCACAATAAGATCCACACCGCCATTGAGCCCCTGAGCAAGGCCCTTAACCCTGCATTGCTCCATGGGAGGATTGTCTCCTGCTTCATCTAATGAACTGTATGTCGCTCTGGATAAGAGCGTCTGCCAAATGCCAATAATGTAATGTAATGTAAATCGCATTTGCGAATAACGGCGCGTTCCAACTCTCTGGCTGGCAACGCGCATGTGCAAATCAATGCCATGCACAAACCTAACAACACGGACAAATGAAAACACGGACAACAAACAGAGTGCTCCACAACATTTAACAACTGACAACAATAAACAGTAACAAAGTGACGAAGACATTTATGTGTATGTTATTTTGAATTAGCAATTTAACTGTAAGGGTATGAACATGAAGTGGATGTGTTGCGTGTGTTTGCCCTGGGAAACGTGAGCTAGCAGCCGGGTGTGCACCCCCGAAATTATGGAAAGCGATTTGAATTGCGGAATGAAAACGAAACCAACAAACACAAAAATGGTACGATTATGGGGGTTTGATGTAGTTAGTGCACCACTCACAGCCAGGGACAGATCCCTCTGTCACATTGACAAACCACAATGAACATCTGATCTTTGACAGAAGTGAACCATAACATCACAAAGAGAGGGATAGAAGCAGATTTGTTAAATGATTGCCCTTCCTTTTTGCTACAAAACAGGGAAGAACACACTGTTGGATACACAAAACACACCAATGCTGTCTACACCCAGTCACCACTTGAGATTTGAGTACTTCATGTTCTTGGATGAAATCATGAAACAACATGGACTTCTCTGGCTCTGTGGATTAATTATATAACTTCAGGAGTTGGAATAATAAAATGGCCTCATATACAGTACGGCTGTATGATAAATATGCACAAAAAAACAAATCAATAATATTTATTGACATAAGCTTTATTTTCCAACACCTGTAAAGCAGCATGCCTTATTATTGATTCAATTGAATAACCAAAGTCTTCCATTTTTCTAATAAAAAATAAATATTAACCCAAAAAACAGGTTCTACAATTATTGGCACCCCAGGTTTAATACTTTGTGCAAACACCCCTGGCAAAGATGATAACCATGAGTCTTATCATTTGTGACAAGATTAGAGAATATATTTGGAGGGATTTTTGACCATACAGAACTTCAGAATCATTGATATCCTTGGCATACACCCCTCTTCAGTTCAGACCACATGTTTTTCATGGGATTTTCTTTTGATGCATACTTGGATTCATTGTTCTGTTGGACAATCTACCTTAGGTTGGTGTTTGACAGGGATTTTGCATGTTTGTTACTTCACTTTTCTACTCTAGTGAAACAGGAAGTGACAGAATGACACAATATAGCTCCTTGGAAAAACGTGGATGCTCACTGGATCACTTAGTTTTGTATCAACAGTACATTTTCATTGTACCTACATTTTCATTGTAGTGAAATGTACCCATGAATGAAATTGGCGGGGAATGTAGATTATAATTAATCCAAATTATAACTCTCAGCAACGGTTGTTCTAGTCTCCTTTAGTATTACACTGAAGATAAAGGTTCCCATCTCAATAGGATGAGGGAATAAGCACAATCGAGCAAAAGTATTTCTAGTTGCAAAATTTTTGAATGAAGGGAAGGAAAAATGAAAAGCAACACCTCACCTGCAGGTGCTCCGAAGTATTCACGTCGTATTCCGTCACCGTAGAGCCGCAGGGCGTGCTGGTTTCTGTTTCCACCGCAATATCAGCGACCGATCCAGACCAGGTGAGACGAGTTAACTGTGTAATTAACTGCTTTAATTGACAAATTAAGTGCTGAGTAACAACAAAAGCCGGAACGCCCTGCGGCTCTCCAGAACCGGGAGCGAGAACCACTGCTGGGGAGCCTCACCTACTGTACAGAGGTCTGCCCGTAGCCACAAGGCCCGCTGTTCAATGAACCGGACCAGCCTAAGCTGGCCCCCGACTGCAGGCTGTTTGTACGTGGGCCGCTAATTGACATGTGTTCAGACCGCTCAGCCATCAGCGCCATGCTGAAGCAGTGCAAGGGGCCGACTCCATCGGCAGCGACAGCCAGCAATAAAAGAGATTAAGCCTTGGCTGGCTGGGGGCTGGGTGGCGTACGCTTTGTCTGGACCTGGCCACCAGCCAGCTGGCAGGACAGAATATATATATATTTTTTGTTGTTGCTTATTTATCTCTGATGAGTAAAATGAGCTATACTCTCAGAAATAAAGGTATGAAAAGTGGCTAAAAATGTACTAATGTTTGCTGCTGGGGAGGTACCCTAAAATTACATGAAATTGTAGCTAGCCGGCAATATATAATTAATTTGTAGCTGTTTTGCTTGGTAAAAGCACTTAGTTGTACCCACGGAGTACATTACTGTACTTTCAGCCTACATTTTGGAAATATGATACAAAATGGATACAGTGGATACCTCCTCTGTCACTTTATAGCTGAGAGTGTAGGTGTCATGTCAGTGGGAAAAATAAAATGGTGGTATCCTTTACCACGACCATGAAGGCAGCCATGTTTTTAGACCATACTTCTGTTCACTTAGGATTTTTGATGTGGATGTCCATTTATCAAGTTTGATTATGTCTTTATTTATTTGACATATACTGTACATCCAAGGCAGGAGTGTACATCATAAACCATGTTGGCAGTCACTGCGTTACAAGAATGTATGACTGGGTGAGCTATGAGTTATAATGTTCCTTCAATGTAATGAAAATTAAGAATCCAAGAAATAGGTCTGAGAATCCAAGAAATATCCAGTGTTTCTATTTGCATTGGATGTTTAAAAACAGTTTTTAGTAAGTATGTAAAATTTATAGTTTCCATTTTAAATATTTTCCAACAGTAACTCCCCACCCATTGATTGCCAATATTGCACAGAGGCACACATAGGATATCCTTTTTCACAGATAAATACATATTTTCACAGCTTCATGGTCCCATGTTTATCGATTGCAGCATGCATAATCTCTATCCAAAGCAACTGTTGGTTCAGCTATGCTCCTCGAAGGAGATATCTTCAGTCTATCAGTCTTCTGACAAGAGAGACAAGTGATTGATCAGAAGTCCAATTTTCAAGCCCACTTTGTCCCTTGTTCCTATTTACTAGGGAGGTGTGATATTGAAATACTAGGGCCAATATTAATAGCCAATATTTATTTGGCCATGTTGATTGATACAGGTACCTTGTTCTACAATATAGCAGAAATGTAAAATTAAAGCAAGGGTCCACATTCATGGAGGAAGTATATGAGCATACATCAATGTATGCCAATTATTTGCATTACAAAATATTTTAGCTTGCATATTAAGGATAGAGCTTTAGACTCTCTGGATAGCTTTGCTTGTTTGGTCAAATGTTAGACTAAATGTAAATAATAGAAGGAGGTTGAGGTGACTAATTAGGGTGATGCCTAGTTATTATTGATCATTTTCACTTCATTTAAGGCATCAGCAGCACATCAGGTGTCATCAACATACTGACCATAATCTCCGCTGGTACAAATGAATTTGTTTTAAAATATTTAGGTCAATACATACTGTATATTGCCCTAATATTATCCTGCACGCCGATATGGTCCCGATGTTACTATGTACACCACTGTGGTCCTGATATTAGCTTGCACACCAATATGGTCCCCGATATTATTAGACACACCGATATGGTCCCTATATTATTGTCCACATATTATTACGCACGCTGATTTCGCCCCGGCATTATCACAAACACCAACATGAACCCGATCAAGTACCCAATCGTGTACCCCAATACCAATATAATCTCTGTATTATCACGCCTGCTTTTACTCCCTATTCTCCTCCTGTCATTCCTTCTTTTACTCCATCACTTTTTGTATAAACCAAGGAGAGGATGAACCCGTGATTATGTGAAGGAGATAACAGCACGGTGGCAGGAAAGGGTTCAAGCTTTTCAAAGGATTGGACCTTTTTTGCATTTAAATTGAGTTGTCACATAATGACCATAGTAATCAATACCGTAGTCTCTGTTATCATCACCGCGCAATATTAAAAGGTCACTTTTTAACTCAACCTGCCTTTATTGCTGCTTCGCAGTCTCGCTTCACTTTCTATGGCTCCCTTATACCCGGGAAGCAATGAAATTAAGGCACGCATCAGCATTTTTCATTTAAATCCGACAGGCCCCAGAAATAATTGTATTAAATATACATGTTCCCCTTGTGAATATTTGCTTTTATGATGGCTCAGGATGATTTTATCCGGATCAGGAGGCCGTCTTTCCTTCTGTCTGGATTGTGAGTGACGTTTTTTTTGTTCCAGATCAAATGCTTACCGCTGGTTGTTTCAAAGCTACGCCAACGAGTAGCGAGTCAGAAAACAAATAAAAAAGAAAAAAAAGAAAAGCTTCTCTATGGGCCACTCATATACGGCAAGTTGTGAGGAAGACGTTTCTAAGAGCCGTGAAATTCGCCATCTGAAGGGCTAGATTAATGTTTCTCTAGTCACCCGCACTCGGAAAAGAATCTGTGGCGATAATCGATATGTGTGTCTGGGAGACTGTTTTTGGCCTACAGATTGCATTGGGTTCACTCTTATGCATTGGCAGTTCTCCACTGTACAGCGCTTTTAGCTGATAGCCGCTTCTCATAGATATTCAGAGGAGATGTGGCACACAGAGGAGGGACCCCCCCAGGGGAGAGAGCCTTTGAAAGGCCGTTTAGTGCGCCGTTCCCATCTCCATGGGAACTCTTAATTTGCCAGTTTATTTGTTTAATTAGATTAGTATGCCACTCCCTTGCTTTTCCCTCGAGGGTAGGGGTTGATTGTTCCTGGAAAAGACAAAAAAGCAACTACCTTCCTCTCAAATTAGTGTCAGATACAAATGCATATTAAATGCATACAGATATAAAATGTTTTTACACTTCTAAATATTTTACATGTACATTTGGTAGTGTTGTAATTATGTCTGACGGTGCCTGCACTCTTGAATTAAACATCAACAAGAATATATATTGTGTGGTTGGTTAAAGATTCTCTGAACGGCATTTACCATCGTTAAACAGCTTCAACATTAATGCACGTGAGCTCAATCTCTGATAATGTTTTGTATGAATTCAGATTTCTATATTCCCCTCCTTGTAGTAAAATCAGAAATTTGTTTACAGGCATATTTGACTGTGGCTGTATGTTAACCACACTTTTCCCAATATGCTAATGGCTTTCCCCTCCCGGCTGATGCCTCACCCCGTGGATTGTCCTCAAAAACTCAAAGCAAAGCCGTTTCATTTGTTTGGTCAACTGCACTGATAACGTTTTCTTATGAAGCTTCTGACTTAATCCGCCAAAGTCAAACATCTATTTGCGGCGCCCTCAAATTCCATTATGATTTCAGTAATAGAATGGCAGCGGCAGCCTCTTATCAGCTGGAAATGTCAGGAATGATAATAGATTGACCCCAGCCAGAATGCTTAATGTTACTTACCTGGGCATGCAGTCCTGCTATGCATACTGCCAAGTATCTGACTGCATTTTTGAAGTCGCTTACCCAACTCTCCTTTTGTTATTGTCACTCAGGGCTTCTGTTTCTTGGATTTAAGCCTTTCTACTCCCGGTCAGACACCAGATGTTCTAACTCTTCACTTTGTAGATGATATTTCCCTTTGTTTCCATGATGTATAAACAATTAGATAATTTGCAGATCAATATCAGGTTGTGATAAGAAGCTATTATGTTATGTCACCATTGTCACTATGAAGAAGTAATGAATATATGTTTGATTGGAAAGGTATTTGTCTCCATCTTTATTTGTATGTGACATGGCAGTGCTAATAATAACCGGCGATTACTAATGTTGTTCATTAGCATTCTTCTTAAAACGTGATTTCTCTGTACGCTTTAGGTGGTGGCAGCTCACGAAAGGTTGTGATTAAGCCTGAACCAAGGACCTCATGAAATGCTTCCTACAAGTTTGCAGGCGATGAATGTTTCATGAAGTAACAATTCAGTGTTTTACAACCTTTGTTTGTCTTTGTCTCAGGAAATCTTTAGTTGTCAGTTGCATGACAGTTTAGTTTGTGGAGGACTGCACTTGCAAAAAGAAATAACACTACCTTTTTAACCACTGAGTGCAGTCAGTTGCATGACAGTTTAGTGTGTGGATGACTGCACTTGCAGTAACACTATTTTTAACCGCAGAGTGAACTCCAGGTGAAAGTGTGTTCTTACACTGTTGGTAAAATGTACTAGGAGGACCTCCTAAGACCAGGGAAAGCAAAACACCTTCGTAATTGATCTGCTTAATGAGGACTGTGGCCCGAAAATTATGAACACCACGCCTCCGTTCTGGTATTATAAAAACACAGAGGAACCGAAGTATAATTGTAACATCTCAAAGAGGGGTCTGTCTCTTTACTCCGAAGTGTTTAAGGGTCTGCTGGAGCATTTGGGAGGGACGGAGAAAACCAGTTTTTTCCAGTTTCTCAGAAAGGGGTTCCGCCGCATTGCAATGAAACCCTTCGCATTGCATGGGCTGTCGGCCAAATGTTTACTCAAGCTGAGGCGTTTCTAAGTCCGCCGCGCATGTGAGCATCGAAAAATTATACGTGTTCCTGCTTCGAACAAACACACAGCACATCAGGGGCCGCCGTCCCAAAGAGCCGGACAGGAAACCTACACAATAAGGGCCCTCGGTGTGCTTTAAGTCATGCTTATCAGAGAGCACACACTAACCGCTGTGAGAATTAGCCTCCCCTCCCTTGTTATTGTGCTGTCAGGAATACAAATGGTGACCCATCTCAATAAAGTGGATTCACTGACATGATGTATGGAAGTCCTAACAGCTAAATATACAGTGTTTAAATTGGTGCATTTGCACTGGGCGAGAGGCAAGAGCAGGAAGGTCCCTGCCTTATCTCTCTGAAGGCACTGTGCCTGGTCCCCGCATTGGTCCAGTGTGTGCCTCACAGTCAAAAAACGGATCTATTCAATATAACCACAACATGCATCGCTCTTCACTTCAAATGACTGAATTCAAGCAATTACTCGTTTTACGTTTTAAACATTAGTTGCGGACTGCTGAAATGTACGGAAAATGGAACACAGTTCAAAGGAGAACCATGTTGTTTTAGTGGTTTGGTGCTTGTGCAAATTATATGCTGCCTTCTGCTTGTGATTATTGCAGATACTTGTTGTCTTTTTTTCCTAAGAATTGTCTACTATCCAGTCCATCCACAATATAAATACTGTTCTGTTCCCTTGTGCGATGAAGGCACTGATGGAAGATTGCCTTTTTTATGGGTGGGAGAATGTTCTCTAAACGAATGTTCAGTGAAAACATTATATTAAATACCAAAGAAAATCAGCCCCTGGACATAATGCAATCTGCTTTGAAATGAGAGGTGTTTAAAAATAACACAGACTCCAGTGTTTTCCATTTGCCAAAGATTTCTAAGATTTGTATTTACTTATTTAATTGATTAGTTATATGCACAAAGTACAGTCCATGTAGTAATTAGGCGAATCATTTGTGCCAGAGATGCTGGAAACTGTACAGGGCCTATAATAGAACCTTGCCTTAAGAAATGAAACATTAATTGAATAACAAATAAAGGATAGTATATATAGTATTAAACAAAAAGATACAATTTCTTGAAGCAATTAGAAATAACTCAAATATAGACAAAAAGAGAGAGTGGAAAAGAAGGGGGTAAATACTGCTTTTAAGTACATTTTAATAAAGAACATGTATACCTGTGTTTAAACTCTGTTTGAGATGGGGAAAGTATAAGAAAATGCTTGCTAGCATTCCATAAGGGAGGACCCCTGTATTTGAGTAATAAGTGACTTTAAGTGATTTGTGGTATTGAAAATGTGGAAGATGAAAATGTTTTGATTGCCTTGTTATATGTGTATTAATATGAGTTAAGGTTAAAGTAATTGTGAAAACACAACTTCCGCAGAAATGTCTCCACTTCGAATCATGCCTAACCACCCAGCTAACTGTGCCAATATCCACTGTATACTACAGGTTCTCATTCCATAACGCTTAAATCCACCAAAATCAAGGTTCCATAATTATTGGCACCCCTGTTTTAGTACTTGGTGCATCCACCTCTGGCAAGGACAACGGACATTACATTACATTACATTAATGGCATTTGGAATATGCTCTTATCCAGAGCAACGTACAGTTGATTAGACTAAGCAGGAGACAAAGCTTCCCTGGAGCAATGCAGGGTTCAGGGTCTTGCTCAAGGGCCTAACGGCTGTGCGGATCTTATTGTGGCTACACTGGGGATCGAACCACCGACCGAGGGTCCCAGTCATGTACCTTAACCTTATCTTTTCCTGTAATGTTTGGATGTAATGTTGTAAAGGTAAAGGAACACATTTCAGACCATGTCTTTATGCAGATCCTTGCAAGACCCTTCATATCAACTTTCCTCTTCAGTTCAGGTTTTTGATTGGATTGAGGTACAGTGCCTGAGATGGAGAACATAGATTTTGCAGAACATAAATATTGTTGTCCTGGAACCATTTCTCTGTGGATTTTGACGTATGCTTGTGGAAATTGTCTTGCTGGAAAGTCCACCTACAGCTAAGTTTCAGCCCTGTCGTAGAGCCAACCAGATTGCCAGGCCTGATACTTGGTGGAATCCTTTATACCATTGTCCCTTTTTAACCCGTGCCCCTGGACCTCTGGAATTAAAACAGGCTAAAGCATCACTGATCCACTACTATATTTAACTGTGGGTATGAGGCACCTCTCGAATTTCTGTTTTGACTCCAAACATATCAATTCTGTATCTGACCAAAATGTTAATGTTGGAATTTTTGTGTTTATCTCAATAATTCTATTGTTTCTTTTTTTGTATTTTTTGTCAGTCAGGGGTGCCCGTACTTATGGAGCCCACTGTACTCAGCAAGGTCATTAATATGAATACGAAATATCAATGGTCCATGGACGTATCCTTGAGGGCCTCCACAACATCAACTTGTTTTGTTTGACAACCATTTACCATAACACATTGTTCTCTTTCAAATAGTACATAGTCCTTAAGCCACATCATAGTCTTATTTTGAAAACCATAATGATATGCAGGTAATTTAGAGATTATTATTGTGTGGTGCACTGCATTGATAACTCCAAGAAGATACCTGAAGTATGATCAGTGTTGTCTTAAGCTGTAGAAATATTGTCAGCAAACTGAAGAAGCCATATAACGAGAATAAATCTTCCTGAATCCATATTGATGGTCTTAAAATGCTCTTATCATCCCAGTGCTTTAAAATTCTATAATATAACAACTTTACAAGATCCTTAAAAAAACAGGGTAACTGGAGATTGGTTCAGAATTTATTTTAAATGGGTAGGGTCAAGCAATTTAAAGAGTGGAATGACACTGGCAACTTTCATGTCTTTTGAAAACAGCCTAGCTTCCTTGGAAATATTGATCACACAAGAGGCTCAATGATTGAATTAATAACATGTGAAGCACTGATTTCATTTGATTTGTCTGCCAAATGACAAAAATGTAAATGTAATGTAAAGACCGGTGTAGATCTTTTTAGTTTGAGAATAATATGGATTGCCTCTTTTGAACTTGGAGATTCAGATCAACAGAAAGAAAGATTTTGGCCTTTAATGTCATCTATAGCACAATTTGTGGAATTGATCCTTTTAGGAAGCGATGCACCCACATTTACAAAAAATCTTTGAATTTGTTTGATTTATAAAATGGATTAGTAAAGGATCTTTCTCCATCAATGTTTATGGAAGTTTACAGTAACAGGATGTTTTTATAGTAAACTGATTAATTTGGCCAGAAGCATGCATTGATTAAATCAGTTTTTATATTTTTATAGTTTCCCAGATTAGATGGTGTTCTGTTTAGGGGGTATTATTTCTATAATATAATCCAATGTTTCTTTACAACACTGCTTGTTTTCTTATTGGCTGTGATGAATGAGAAACATTTGTAAAATGCAGACTTGAATTCATTTAAAGTTGATAGAATATGATGCAGAATCTGCCTACCTACGTATGGTTAACTTATCCTAACAACTTATAGTTTAATGTGACATGTAGTATGCATAACCACAAAGAGAACAGTCCAGCTTCATAAATCCAAGTCCAAATTATTATTTCACTCAGGATTTTTGCTTATCCACTGTATATGATTTTTTTTATTGTACACAATGTCAATGGTCACAATTGACTGAAAGGAATTAGAACAGAATTAGAATTAGTTAGTTGATTTGTCCCTATATAACATGGACTATGTTCAATAATAGATCTTTACACTTTAACAGTAGGGATCAGTGTTTCATTCAAAAATTATATTCCATAAAACATTCTAATGGCTATGTGACCTGGAGCAGCCTACTTCACCCAATATATAATTAGCATAGCACACTATTTAAATGGAAGTAAAGTCACATAACTGTAATCCTGTCATATAAACTTTAATAATTAAACAGGGCAGTAGGTGCTATAAGCACGTATTTGAGTTGATCCCCAAACCTGCTCTGGATTTACCGTCAATGTGTAATAACCTTTATTATTATCCCCAGTTGCCATACAAAGTTGAATCCCAGCCTAGCATTTTGTGACAGTATTGGTTTTATCGGTAATGAAGTGGTATTCAAGCCTCCTATCTCTTTTGTGTGGTGTCTGCCAGCAAGCAGTAATGACAAACTACGTCTAATATGATTTTTTCATCCAGGCTCCCAATTTGAGTGATAGGATCTGTTGATTTCTGCTCCCATTCTGTTAAATATAGCTCCTTAATTAGAATGTGCACGTCTGTCGTGTCTCTCATAAATCACCCCTTTGATAACAAGGTCGATTATGGATGTGCATTTCAGTTTGCTAGCTGGACCAGGCACCATGTTCTTTGAGCCAGCATTTAAATTTTGACTGCTCTAATAACAGACATTCAAACTGTTAATAATTAATTAATGTGGTTTCCACTATGTGGCATTTTTACAGCTTCTCACCTTCAAAATGTGCTTGCGAACCTGACCTCAAATATAAAATAAATGTGAAAATAATGAAATGCACATTCAGTGATGAGACAAGTACTGTAAACAACACTTCCACCAAGAATTTTGTGTCAAAGAGTGTGTCGCACAAGGCTTACACATGACACAAGTGAGACTCTCTGACTGTTTATGCAAGATCGCACCATCCTTGAAAATGAAATAGTGACCATGAAATGCACTGCAAGAGCCGTTGATGAGAGAGCCAGAGGAACAGCTCGATTCAGTCGTTCAGTTGTGCAGTCAGTTGCACATTGCGTCATATAGACCAGTGGATGAAATATGCCATATGCATTGATGTGTTGTTTGTATATATGGGGGCTGGAGACGGTGAATATTTATTTATCTCTTTGTTTGTTTATGTATTTTCTCATCTTCAGCTTTAACCCTTTGATTGAAAAGTAATTCCAACAGCTAGTTTTCAAAGCCTAAAAGTGAACACTGACTGAAAGGAATTCACAAAATACCTGCTGACACTACAGCCCTTCAGTACAATGCCTATGGATATGAATTTAGGTGATAACCTAGACAGGGTTTGTGTTTTTGTACTTTGCTTTGATGCATTTATATATAACATAAATCACTATGATAATCGGTGGGTCTTTGCTTCATTGTAGCGATTAATGGGGGTTGCTGTTTGGTTTTTGTTTTTATCTTTTGTCAAAATAGAACAAAATAGAGTCAATATTTTACCCTAAGTCACATTCCTGTTCCCCTGTACTTGCGGAAAGAGACCAGAAGCACAGAGAAGCGATTATCTAGTAAACAAAATTCCACACCCTGGCTTAGAAAGTCAGGATTCTTAAAGATTTTTGTGTTAATACAATATCTCAAGACCATTGTAAATCCCTTCCTATCATTGAAAAAGGCTCATTGACATGTTGACTCACCCTCTGCCTGTGTTTATAGTCCTTAAATTCAAAATATGCAGTTGACGGGCCGGCACTCTGTACCAAAACATCATATTGCTGTACAATAATTCAAGCTCATTGGTTGAAAATTGGTTCTAATTGCCACAGCCAACGGTGTTTCAGCGTCAGCATGTTCACAGAGAAGGGGTGGGATAAACAGTGTTGTGGTTTGAGCGTGTTTGTTGCTGCAATTCCTCTCTTGACTGTTAGAAGTCCGAAATTACCTACTGTACCTTTAATCACCGGCAGCTAACTAGCTACATAATCTCCTGCTTGCCTGTCTTTTTAATGCCCCTTTCTTTTACAGTGCATCATAAATTGCCTCTCCATTGACCTTATAGGTTGTGCGGAGGTAGACTTGTACTTGTGTATTTGAATTCAGCGCTGTACACAAATACCTGATAGTCACAAAAGTGTATGACCTCCAAGTACACAATGATTGGATTTTAGCAATGCGCCTCAATCTAATATTGATTTGTTCTGTCAGTAAGGTCACACTCTTTGTTGCATCTGCATGGCTCTGGAGTAACCCTTGTTATTCAGTCATATATCATATTCCCTCCTCCGTAACGCTACCGTAGACCTGCATTGTGATGCGCTCAAGGCCTGTTCAGAATCTCAGGAATAATGATGTTTTTCCTTGTTATATACATATACATTTTTAGTCTTGAATTTTTATCGCCCAATCATGCACTTCATTGAGGATTCATTGGGCTGTTGACAGAATGTTCTCCGCCACGGTATTAATTCATAGTTTCCATAATCATACGGATTTGCATATGTCATAAACTATATATTTGACTGACTGTAATAGGCTGTTTACTTAGGAAAGTGAATAATAAGAACGAAATGATAGCACCCTTCTCCCTGCGCCTGAATTTAAATATACCTATTTGAGTGTATGTAGCCATTGATGGAGGAAGGAGAAAATCAATAGACAGATATTCCCGGGATGTGGGGCTGAGCACGGATATCTCATGAAAGTCTGATTCACCACTGTGAGGAGTGTGACTGCGAGCAGGTGTGCTCTAATGCGTTTCGGCCCCCACCCGGGGACCCTGGGAGTATTGTAAAAGCTTAGCGCGGCAGGGTCCGGAGAACTCAGGTACCCAACGCTGACGGATGTGAGATCTTCTTATTACTCTGTGCAGCGAGGGACCCCTGTCTCCCAATCCATTAATCCTGCCGCAGCTCTCTCTCTCTCTCTCTCTCTCTCTCCCTCCCTCTCTCTCTCTCTCCATCTCTCTCTCTCTCTCTCTCTCTCTCTCTCTGTCTCTCTCTCCCTCTCTCTCACTCTCACGACGGCTCCTTTTGGATTGATCCGTTTCCGCGCACGCTTCTCACGCGAACGCGAGCAGATCGTGCGAGCCAGGGAGCGGACCGTACGTGACATAACGCGCAAAACGCACGCGTTCATGCTGGCATACTGTATCAGGTCCTGAAGCCACATTGCGAGAGGGATACATATATGTAAATCACGGTCACCCGCTGCTGCTCCAGCAGGCTGGGGTCCTCACATCTCGGAGGTCAGTGATTCATTTGGCATTCCGGAAAATTCCAAGAGACAGAAGCCCGTGTGGGCGAGGAGAGTGCTCGCTCGTTATTTCAAAACACACGTAAGATTGGACCCGGCTGGCACAGGAGCAGGCCTCTTCCTGTCCCTATCGCCGTACTTATTCAGCTGAAAGCACCAGTGGTCTTTAGACCTGGGAGAGACTGCGTGGGACTCTTGACTCGGCAGTTCGTGTTTTTTAAATATTAAATCTCACAGCGGCTTAATGAGCGTTCTAAGAATAGCCGCATCCCTTCGCCGCGTTATCAAAGCCGGGCCCTTTAGAGGGGGAACGAGATGGTTTCTTGTCAGCGCGGCTCTCCCAGACTCCCCCGGAGCTCTCACGATGCGCCCAGCGCACGGCACAGTGCGTGACGACCTCAAACCCGGCTCCTTCACCGTGCCCCCACCGTATCGCCACAGGATTCACGCAACTGCCTTACATCACTTCAATATGTCATCACCACCATGCTCATCCAGTGCAGTCTGTTTCGATCAGTCACGTACACGTTTCCCAAGGTTTATTTCTTAAAATGCAAAATTATGCAATTTCACAAAAAGGTTTTATTTTAAAAGTACAATAGGCAATTTCTGACTTCTAACAGTCAAGAAGAAACTTGCAGCAACAAACACGCTCAAACCACAACACTGTTTATCCTTCCCCCTTCTCTGTGAATATGCTGACATTGACCCGCCTTGTTCAGTGATAGGAAGGGATTTACAATGGTTTTGTAATAATGTTTTAACACAAAGATCTTACCAATTGTAGTCAACCTGCAATTGTGAAACATTAACCTTAATGTAAGTCACTGGCAAATGAGGGTGTGTCAAATTTCAGTAATTTTGTGCAACTATTGCGCAGTTGTAAAAGAGGTTGGTTTGACAGGAATACATTTACTGGGGCTTTTATTGTTGCCCATCACCATTCCTGTCCCTTTAAAAGCAGCATGATAGCAACAGAGTCAACTGCTAATTTGATCATCATGTGTAATGAGAGGCTCCATGACTAGCCTCTCTATGAAACATTAATCGTGACATCAAAAACAAAGGTGAAACTGAATTTTTAAAAATATTTTTTATATTATTCCCCCTCAAACTAAATACATTTTCCATTTATATACCAGCGTATGTGTATTTGAAGTTAGTTTTAATAGCACTATTTAAAATGCTATAAAAAACAGCACTTCAACCAAGTTTAATTATTTTCAGACATGCACTTAATAAGATGAATGTAGCTGCTCTCTTGTGCATTTTTTGCATTCATTTATACCCAGCTTTAACATTCTTACATCCATTTGTACAGCAATATACATATACTGAAGCTATTCAGGTTAAGTACCTTGCTCAAGGGTACAATGGAATTCTAGCTAGAAACTGAACCTAGGTTACAAGCTCTTTTGTTTACTTTTAGCATACTACACTACTATGATGTGCTGAATACAGAATGCCACAAAGAATGCACTCTCACTTTGAGTGTACTCTATTGTGATGTACCCAAACATCTTTTTTGACTTTCCAAAGGTTCATTTGATCACTGACCTAGCCCTGCCAAATGAAAAAATAAAAGAAAATTGTCTGTGAGTGGAGTGAGTAGCTGTGATGTTAATGCGTAGCCACTGTCCGCAAATGCCCTGCCTGTACATGTTCTCCTTCATATGTCATCCTGTTATGTACACACATTTAATAAACACTTACAGTACATTATTTGACAGATGGTCCTTGTGTCATTCAAGTAATTTACACTGATTAACTACATTTAGCCAATATTGATCCACATAACTGAACACAGCTTGCATATCAAATAGTCACATTGAAATAAAATATTTTTCTCATGTGTGTTATTCATGCATTAATATGTGCGGTGCATTCGTAACACCACTAAAATAGCACAAAATAGCGCAGTGTATGGTTTGCATTATTGACATTATTGACTCGCAGTGTCGGTACTTGCACAACTCTATTGACACCCCTATTGCAGCACTCAACCCATGTTGATGCAAATGGGATTACTGCAAACCACAATGCTATCAGTCCCTACAAAGATAACAAATATTCCAAGACGAAACAAGCAATTTCACTTGCACCCAGGCGTATATATCGCATTTTCTTTGCCATGAAAAGATGGCCCAATGTCTATCCAAATGTGCCAATGAGTGGACCAAGCGTTCATGGCCATTGAAGAGGGAACACTACAATTTAAGATACAGTCTCAGGTTTCCCCTGTCCATATTCTAACCTGGTCTATTGATAGCTAAAAGGTAAACTGGTACAATATCAGCACTCCTACTTTTTAGGCTCTTTGTGAATACGGATATAGATCATTAATCCTTATGCACGATCAGGGCTCCCTCCACAGGCTCTGCTGAGACTTTTTCTGGAGATGGAAAAACGGCCCCGTGGGGCTTTTTGGCAGAGAGGCTGGCTGAGAAGTGTCTCCAGATGGGAACGTTCTCACGACGTGCTTTTCCAGTCACTGTGTGAACACCCGCTCCCCCCCTCTCCGGTTAACCAGGCGCTACTCGTCCAGGCCATCTTAAGTGTTAAGATGGCTTATGTTGCGTTTCAGCCAGGACTGCTCACATGCCACATCCTGCATGCACCATTTTCACTCTGCATTTCTGCAAACTATCAATTCAATCATCCCCGGGTTCTTCGGACCCCCTCCCTCCAACCCCTTATAGTGCCCAATGTGTCACAGCAAGAGTGCGAACTGTGGCAGGGAGAGGAGAGCTGTTGTTCTAATGGGTTTAGCACTAGGATAATACACTGTCCATTTAGCATCTCCAGTGTGTCATTTCCTGCTTTGTGTCGGAGGTTGGCTGCTGGCGTAATGACGGACAGCAGCAATGTGTTAATTAAGGATACGGGTTTTCGAAACGAGTTTCGAATGAGATCGGCGTGGCCCCTGTTGGCAGATGCAAAATTTGGTTGGAAAATATGCGAAGTGCTGAATCCATATCTCAACAAACAGCGCTTCCAGAGTTTCCGAAAATACCCATATGGCCTAGTCTGAGATGTCAGGCTGACTTTTACAGTGCGGTGCATGTACAATTGCTGAAATAATGATGAAAACAGACAAGTGTTGCCATGGGGATGAACGGGGCACATCCTGTCTCGCTGATATAAGCTTTGTTCTTTACTCCAGCTTAAAAACTTCAGGAGCTTATTTTTAGTTTTGGTTGAAATTAATAGTTAAAAAAGGTTTCTCATAAAAATACAGTGAGTAACCTTGTACTTCAGAGAGAGTGGTACACTAAGGGCATTTTGACTGAATGTGGCTCAAGGTTACGAGCATTTAACGTAATAATATTTGGCTGATTGTTTATTGTGCATTTAGTTCTCTTTTTCCACAGGAATCACTGCTTTTTCCAGGCTGAGGAGATGTTCAGCAGATTTGCTGCTGTTCTCTGCTCCAAATGGACTGCTATATCTGGACTACCAGGGGAAATCTTCCTAATTGACAGCTTGATAAACAAGACAGGCTTTGCTCCAAGCTAAACAAGCGAAGTGCTAATCCACACATCGGGAAACACATTTCCACCTATGACAGTGGTTCACGCTGACTACCAGCAGTCGTCCTTTAGCCTTTCTTCGCAGTCAGAAAGGTGGTGCTCATACAGTAGGTATTATGTAATGAAAGTTATGAAATAAGTGACATTGTAGAGTCTGCCCCCTGCATTGTAGAATTGTAATCACTTCAGCTGAGGAGCTCATTGCAGAAAATCATTGAAAAATGTAAGCTGCCTCTCCAAGGAATTCCTTTCCTAGGTTCCTTATTTAGAATAGTACCTTTAGCACACTGGGAGCTCAGTTGGTTGTGATTGTTAATTATATTGTAATTAACATCTTTGATGTAAGTCAGAGGCTTTTCCCCCTCATGATTTCTTCCGTTTCCAAGTCTAAAGGCACAAGTTGACAAACATTTTTCCATGCTCATCTTGAAACGATCAACCAATGGCATCATTGCACCTTATGAAGTCACACAGCATCAAGGCTGGGAGAGACGGTCAGAATTACATTTCCACTCAAATCAGCATGAGCATTTCAGCATCTAATGACACTGTGACGTGAGCCTAATTGGCAGAGAGATAGGCCAAAGTCTGTATTTGGACCTAGCAATCTGTCAGTGTGTGCAAAGCGTGCTTGATCAGTTCACCATCCTCAGTGACACATATAGTATTCTGATGTGTGTGTGTGTGCGTGTGTGTGTGTTGGGAGGGGGGGGGGGGTGGATCGGGGGTTTGGGGATGGTATAACTTCATGCTGTTCCTGTTTGGACACCAGCAATCCAGCTAATCCTGGCCTCATGGGGACATAATTTCAGATAAGGAGGATTTAGGTAGACAGGAAATACCGCTCGGCAACATTGCAAAGCTAGAGGTAAATGACGGAAATGTGGAGGTGGCAGATACATTTGATTTGGCTCTGGTTGAAATCATTTGACAAATAGAGAGCCTTGCTATTTTAGCTATTTCACTGTGAACCTCATTGCACTTTTCAAAGTATGCTAATGACTTTCCATGGCTCTGCATGCCGCGTTGTTATTTAAATCTTAAAATCTCTCTTTTTGTATGCTACAGAATAGAGTAATGATACAGCTATGGGCTCAGTCACTGAGCTTCTTCGAAGTTATGGCCTTCACTCTAAGAGGGTAATGTTGTCTAAGAGGGTAATGTTGTCAACCTGTTGTTTTCTTAACTGAAAAAACGAGAGTGTAATGTTGCTCCTTACTATCCAGCTATGTAGGTATGCTTCATGAAAAGGGTATCTGACTGTTTTATGTCCGTGCATGACATTGCCAATTTTTATTGAATGAGTGAAGAATGCACATTTGATTTCTAACATCAATTTATTGTTCCCATGATCTCTGTAAATGTAATCAAGCATATAAGTAGGTGAGGCAGTGCAGGGCCATTTATTTAACTTTTTTGTGAAATAAGATGAAAATATTGCCAATGAGATAAGACAGTGACTCATTTGGCTGATGGAATAAGAACATTTTGAACATTACAAGATCTTATTACAAGACTAAAATGCTTGTTAAGACAGTCACTTTTTGCAGTGGATAACCCAAAAAATTTCAGTCTTCAAAGCACAAGAGTAGCGACTAGATTATACTGATAAACCTTGTCCACGGTAATTTACGATCGACTCCAGAATTATTGCCGCCCTTGATAAATATGCACAAAAAGTAATTTAAAGTAAATAAATAATACAATTGACATAAGCTTTCTTTTCCAACATGAGTAAAGCAGTGCTCTTTATTTATGATTTAATAGAATAAATAAAAAATGCATGTCCCCAAAAAAGAGGTTCCACAATTATTGCCACCGCCGATTTAATACTTTGTGGAAACACCCCTGGCAATGACACCCTTGAGTCTTTTCCTATAAGTTGTGATGGGGTTAGAGATTTTTGGCCATGCATATCTTTTCAGAATTATCAATATCTCTTCATACCCCCTCTTCAGTTCAGACCACAGGTTTTTCATAGGATTTCAGTCTGCAGACTGAGATGGCCATTGCAGAACGTGGTTTTTGTTTTTACTTAACTATGTCTGTGTGGGTTTTGATGTGTGTTTGGAGTCATTTTCCTGCTGGATCTACGACCAAGACTCAGCTTCCTAGCAGAGGCAACCAGATTCTCTGCCAAGATTTCCTGGCACTTTGTTGAATTCATTGTGCCATTAATCTTAAATAGTGCCCCTGGACAACTGGCAGCAAGAAATCTCCAAAACATCAATAACCCACCGTCATATTTGACAGTTGGTATGAAGTACTTCTCCTTGTATGCATTCCATTTTGCCGCCAAACCTGTTGATGATGTGTATGGCCAAAACATTCCATTTTGGTCTCACCTGACCATAGTGCACTCTCCCAGTCATAATTCCACTGAAGTTTGGAAAACTCAAAATACTTGCTTTTGTTTATTGTGCTCAGTAAGGGCTGTCTTTGTGCCATCCTTCCAAAGATGTTGCTGGTATGGATGCTCTACCATTCCATATGCTTTATGCCTTTTTATTATTGTCGTTATAGTGCTAAGTGGTATGTTTATCCGTTCATGTATTTCTTTTATACCCATTACCAAACTTGTGATGGTCAATTACATCTGCGTCTTCTGAATTGAGAGTTCTTTGGCTTTTCCCATGCTGATGGTTGACAAAGAGATTTTGCATGCTCAATACTCAATAATGTTCTATCTGCATTCTGGTCTCTACAAAGATACCAAAGTGAAGGGCTCCAATCAGGTACAACTGTTTACATTTTGTACTCTTTCATACATATTTTAGTGCATAAACAACATGACACAAACTAATGTCAGCTAGAGCATTATAATTGTAAGGTCTAGAAATAGAAATGACGTGTATCAGCAGCTGCTTGAAAAAAATATCCCATTGTGAGGAACTGAAACCCATGTTTCCATATTGTACAAGAAGGTGTGTTCCAACAAGCAAGCTTGTTGTTGTACCCTCTCAGAACAGACACAGACAGCATCAGTGAGAGATATTTAAAAAGGGAGGAGCTGTGTGCCACTGTGCAAGCAGTATCTGACTTCTCAGCTGAACTTTTGGCAGTATTAATGTATAAAGGCATCCATGAATGTGTCAAACAATGAATTATTGAATGTTTATATAATTTTGCTGCCTCCTCTGAAACGGACTTCCTTTGAAACTTCTCACAAAATTTTAATCACCTCATGTATTAATGGATAACTTTATTAAGGTAAGGAAAATCAAGTAAAAGTTTTTTTTTTCCAAGGATTTAATTTGGCCTCAACACTATCCTTCATTTAATTGCCCTAGCACTAGACCAGCGTAATCAAAATCAGCACTGCACTCCTTTGCAATTATTGCAGTCTATTTCATATACCAGTCATAGAAATACACTCAAGTATGATTGTAGCAGAAATTATATTTCAGTCACAGAAACACTCTCACATACGACTGTAGCAGATCGTTATACATTTTGTTACAGAAACACACATGGACAATTGTAGCAGACAATTTTATATTACAGTTACAAAAACAATCTCATGTATGATTGGAGCAGTCGTTTTATATTGTAGTCACAGAAATATACTTATGCACAGTCGTAGCAGATCATTTCATATTTCAGTGACAGAAATACACTCATGTATTATTGTTTCCACATAGCGCTTTTGGCATTTTTCTCGATGTACTCTATCATCCTGTCCAGTTTTCTATGCTCACGTTCCATTTGTCTATGCCAGTGTTGTCATGGGGACATGTCACCCGGCAAAGTCAAAGCTGCCTTACAGGCAGCCAGTACAACATGATCTCACGTGGATAGGCTACAGCAGCAGAAGACCAATAAGTCTAAAAAATAAGTCTAATAAATACCTAGTAAAGTGCTGAGTGTATATTTCCACAAGTCAAAGAGAGGTCAAAGCCCAGCATACAAGTATGGCTCACTTCATACTGAATTAGCATATTAATCTTGTGTGATTTAGCAAAATTTTTGCAGGCTTTGGCATGTCCTGTTCCCTATCACAATCATCAGTATGGTGTGAATATAACAAGCATCACGAAACAGTTGTGGAAATAGAATCGCTGCAGCAAACAGTAACAACATGCATAACGCAAGGGGGCTTAGGAGGGAACTCGAGTCTGAAACAATAGCCTGGTGTTTCAATATTAACAGCAACCGTCTATCCACTAACAAAATGGTGACCAGAGGCATGTGTTCGCTGTTTCTCAACGTCCAGTTTGAAATGAGATACAGAAGAAGGCGGTTTTAATCGCTTCCCGCTACTGTCACGCAGCAGCTGAAACGCATTAATACCGACTGTTTTTGCATTTCGTTCTGTGTGGTGCGAACTGGTCCTTCCGTGTTCTTGTTCTTTCAGCAGGGAAATCATCTTCTGCCCAGCGCTCAGAGAATACCCAGAGTGCAGCACCACTGCATTAACATTCATTTCCCGGGGACGCGTTCACCCCGGGAGGTTCCCCGGCGCTCCGCGTTAAGTTGGAGGCTTCTCTGTTGCTCTCCGTCGACGGCGTTTGTTAAGCGTGTCTCCCGCCCGCTTTCCAGCAGCCGTCCCTCCTAGTTTTAATCAGCAAATAGCTGCGGGAGGGGAGGGTATTTTTAGACGCCCTTGCAACATCGCTAAAGGGCTCTGGCGGGCCCATTGTTACTCTGGGTGTAATTTAGCTGTGACACATTCGCGCGCGGCATCTAAATACCCCCGGTCCTGTCAGTCTCTCAGAAACACGGGGCTTCTCTCGTCCTCTCAGACACACGCCAGTAGGACGGGGTTTCTAGGCTCTTCCTTGTGCGTCGCCGGGGAGACCGCGCCCCCGATCTGTCTGAGAGAGCGGCCCAGCTCCCAAAAACAACCTCGTTGTCAAGGAGGCCTCAGGTTAAACTATGTATAACAACGGTGTTTTGTGTGACCGGGTGACGATTCTTTTAGGGGACGCTCGGATGAATGACAGTGTTTCATTAACGAGGAACACTCACAACTAACAGCCTGCTTTAATGGCCCTGCCCCACAGAACTCGAGCAAGGCATCTTTTATTTTGTCCTTGTGATGTGGCGGCCATCTTTTTCCCCACCGTGTATTTCACAACTACCACTACAGGGCTCAGTTAAAGCATGACACATGCCAGCAAACAGCCTATCGCAGGGGAGGTGGCTGAAAGGTTGCAGTTTTTGATGCTGTTTGTATTTGATTCGGTTCTTTTTCCCCCCCCCTCTCCCCATATCCTCTCCGTATTCAAACATCAAACGTTCTCCACGCAGGTTTCTGTGACCGGAGGCTTTCCTTTGGGAGAGCACCACGGAGTCGTCTGCTACACAGCTGTAAGTTTGCTGGACTCCCTGGGAAAAGGTGGAAGCGCGGTTATCGGGGAGAGGAGTGCGTTTCCATCCGGGCCAGTGACAGCTCTGCCCTTGAGCGCGAGGTTGTCATCTTTCCCGGTCGAGGGCTGTCACTTTAACAACAGCCCGGTGGGACAGGCGGCAACGCCCGCCTTTTGAACGGAAGGCGAACGGTCATTAGATGAAGCAATAACAGGTGTCCGCCTCTTGTCAGGCGCGACGCGGAAACCTGCCAGTCCTACAAGGGGCGGGATGGGACCGAACGAGAGCGTGGCGTCGGGGGATGTTTGATGCGGACGGGCGGGTTGAACTCGATTCGCCGTTCGGTCGACGCCGTTAAACCCGGCGGGCCGCCTCAGATAGGCCGTGATGGATCAGGTTTGATGTCTCTTAATTATCCGAATTATCGCACCCTCCCTCCTATTTTCGTTCGGTCTCCGAGCTCCGGATAAACATTCGGCTGAGCCGGTCCTCCGAGGTTCCCCTAAAAGCCACGTCCGATTAGTCTCAATTTGTGGCGTGCTGCCTCCCCAAGGTACTCGCAGTGGCTAGCCCGCCTGCTGCACCTCCATGCATGTGCTGCGCCTTTAAAAATGTAAGCTGTGCCTTTATAGTACCTATATATCTCCCCTTTAATTATGCAGCAGCCGTATCATACCGTACCGGCCCAAAGTCAGCGGCAGCGCACCGAAGAAACTCACAGAGCCACTTGTTTTGAAGCAGCAATACTGCTCCAGCTGTCAGGAATGCGGTAATTGCTTTTTAAAATGTATATCAAAATTCATTTGAATATAAGTAAGTGGCCTAACTCGAGTGATGACAAATCCTCTGGAAACAACAGCTGCGTACTGGGTAGTGACAGCGAGGAATTGTCAAAAGCTGTCACGCTGCTCTAATGTTGAAGCTATTATTTATTTATGTATTTGTTTGTTCATCTGTTTGTTTGCTTGCGTGTTTTTATTTATCTGTTTATTCGTTTTCTCACACCTCTGGCTAAGAGGTCAATTCGGGCGTGCGCGTAATTCGCCCCTCCGTTAAAACCGAAGACGCTTGTTGGCCTTGGCGTTATGGATCTGTTTTTGTCAATTCTCCCCGACCGCAGTTTTGAAATTGTGGTTGGAGAGAAAGTGCAGAAACTGCATCAATGAAATAAGCCCCAGGACTCTGTGGGAGTTATCCCAGCTCCACAGCCTGCCAGGGCCTGGTCACTCGGACACAGAACCGCAATCTGTAAACACGGTTTAAGCTTGTGCCAGTTGGCCTCAGAACTGATACAGTACCAGCGGTTCTAATCTAGTCAGCTGAAGCTCTTCCGTTCACTAGTGCCGTTGTTAGGTTAAGCAACTGAAATAAATAATTCACGGCGCGATTCGTTAACTTGTAATTCGTTTTAAACGGCCGGATTAATTGTGCGAGAACCCCTGGGACGCTGTAGGAATCGTTGTCTGGAACAATTAAACCCAAAAGAAACGGTCTAAAAGTCACTCTCCTAAGAAGCCATTTCAGTGATAAAATGTTTTTTTCCCCCCCCAAATAAAAATAAGTAAATATATAAATAAATGTCACGCAAGTTCCCAGAAATTGCTTCAACAAAGTCCCAAATCTGGTGGGTGAGGATGCACATAATATAAGGCATCCATTATTTATAAGTGGAGCGCTTGCGTTTTCCAGTTTGTGTATGAGATTACCCAGCTGTTAGTGCTTTCACTGGAAGCTGAACAGTTTGGACAGCTCTGTAGCACAAGCTGAACCATTTTTTTTTTTCTATTTTGATAAAATAGATGTATAATCGCATACTGCAGGTGCAATCCGTACAGGATATGGAAATCAACTATGGTGGTGAGAGCTGAGCTTTGTCCTTGTAGCCGTCTCTTGTTAGACCGTAGCTTTCCCCAGATATGTTGGGTCGTGTCCCTTGTTCACCATGGGGGCATTCCCTGCCCTACTGAACCAGTTTTGGTTCATTTGTTTTCATGTCACACTGGTACAAACTGCTTTTTGAACGGATTGTTCAGTGGCCATATCAAGCAGAGATCAGAACGGTTCGCAAAGTCATTTAAGGCACCATGACAATGATATTAAAATAATGTAAATAAAACATGACATGCCAAAGGTGTATTGCCAGGTGGCGTAGCAGGACGAGGTGTGATACCAAAATCTGATTTCACTAACCGTATATATAATTTTATATTCGGTTGGATAATTTAGTTTGTAAGTTTTTAATTCTATTAGTAAGTTCCCACCAATCGTGATAAATTATGTATTTTTAAGTAGTCTATTCCTGCAGTGTTTTATTCATAAAGGACACTACTTTCTCTCATGACACAGTCAAGCAGTCGCTGCATGGAGTGGATAATCCATTTTAGAGCCGTCGATGGGCCTAGTAACGTAGAAAGCAACTGCCTAAGGGATCATTTGGGAAACACGGCTAGAAAAGTAAACAACTTTAGTAAGGTATACCTTTCGAGTCTTCGTAAAACACTAAGAGACACCGTTATAGGGAAACACGGCCATGGTCATTTTATTTTTCATGCAATTGCGGAGCTATTTCTGGAATAATGTGGTCTAGGGTAAATAATTAAGAAAGATAAACAGCTTGTTAAAATGATTCAGCAGCAATTGGGGCTGGAACAAAAACCACCACACACAGAGGGACTCCAGGACCAGGTTTGGGAAACCCTGGATTAGACTAAGCAGGAGACGATCCCCCCTGGAGCAATGCCGGGTCAAGGGCCTTGCTCAGCTTATCGTGGCTACACCAGGGATTGAACCACCAACCTTGCGGGCCCCAGTCATGTGCCTTAGCCATTAAAGCTACAGGCTGCCTGAGATGATTATAGGGTAGGGGTGCACAACTCCGGTCTGCAAGCTGGTTTTTGTTCCAACCAGTTACCTTAATTTATTCTTCTGACAGTTCCAGAAATTATGTTGGTTCACTCCTGCACAGTAAAATCTTTAGGATACACCTACAGTCTGCAGCTACAAATGTCTGCTCAAGATACTATGTAGCTAATTAAAAAGTTGGCACAAATTACTGAAGTGGATCGGCCCTTGCTATGCACCCATAACATAACATTAATGGCATTTGGCAGACGCTCTTATCAAGAGTGACGTCAGAGAGACAATCCTCCCCTGGAGCAATGCAGAGTTAAGGGCCTTGCTCAACGGCCCAACCGCTTTGTGGATCTTATTGTGGCTACACCGGGATTAGAACCACTGACCTTGGGGGTCCCAGTTATGTACCTTAACCACTACGCTACTGGCCACCACCCCTGTTATAAGGAATAACTGCAGAGGCTGTATGTCAGCCAACAGAAACTTCAGCGGTAACCGCGCGGACACGACGGCGCGGTGCGTCCGCGCGGATAAGACAGACCTGTAAGTGGCACTCGCCCTGACTTCCGCTCGCAGCCTAAGACGCGTTTTGCCGCGGATTATAACGGGATTTAACTTTCCGCTTTATAATAAGTGAAGGCCCGATCCTTTTCAGTAAAGGAGTTCATTTCGCATTAGGAAGGGCTTCTCACTTGAACCCCCCACGGCTCACGGCGCTATTCCTCTCCCATTGTGCGGGGAGCGGGGAGAACGTCTGTGTGAAGAATAGATAAGCCGTTTCAGTAAATAATGCAGGGCAGATCAGATACTCCCTGAGAAAAGGAGGGACCCATAAAACGCCTTTCAGCCCAGGCCTGGTAAATTAAAGCTCTTTTACTGGTAGGCAAAGAGCGGGGGGGGGGCCCGCCAACGGCCCAGGCAGTTAAAGCACAATAGCAGCCGCGTCTGCCAATCCGTCTGCCTTTGACAGGGCCGAGTAAAGCACACTAAGGGTAAATGGATAGACTTCCTGGTGACCTTTGTATATCGTTTTATAAAAGGGGATCAATACCAGAGCTGCCAGCAGTAGCACTTTATCACAGACGCACCATCTGGTACAAGAGTAATTTCTCACCTGAATTATTTCAAACAGCTGTACGCGGGCTCGACAGACAATAACGGGGGTTATCCGGGGCCCCTTATTCATGGCCGGAGATCATCTTCCGTCCGCGCCGAATCGCTCCGAACGCCCCCCGGACGGACGCGTGGCATGTCTTCCGAGCTGCTGGTTTTTAATGCGGCGCACTCCGTGGTCGTGCGGTTCACGAGCGGGCGTTTCCCTGCTCGGCCAGGCGGGTAATAGGCCTTTTGCATGCAAAAGGCTGCACTTTGGTGCATGCCTCCCCTTTATACTCGGGCGAAGGCATGTCCTGAGCAAGCACTCGCACAACATGCCGTCTTCTCGGAAAGGCGTAGAACTTTCCGTGAGATGGAATCGCATTTATCTCAATCCATTTATCTCTAGGGCATGACAGTATAATTATCTCCGGTGCGTACTGTGGCAAGTGCTGTGTTGAATGCAGCCTTACGTAACTGAAGGGGTTGTTCGTAGAACTTCACAAATGGTGAATAACAATTCCGGTGTCAGCCATCTTGAAGGTGATTTTCTGTCTTGCCGCAATGGTTTTGGCAGTTAAGTAGATTTTTTGCTATGATATAATTTCTCTATGACTGGGACTCTGCGCTCTAATTGCTTCTCGCCTCAAACACAGGCCTAAGGCTCGTTGGCAGTTGAAAGTGGGGAGTCTTCCACCGATCCTCAAAAAAGATGAATAACATTTGTGTGTTGCCTGGACAGTCGAGTGTGTATCTTATAGCGTGTGGCAGCAATGCAGGCAACATTCAGCCAAACCTGTCCCTCTGCTTCACAGAAAGTGTGGGAGCGAATAAGAATAATAATAAGAATAAGAAAAATAATGAGAACAAGAATAAGAAAAACTTTGTGGAAGAAGAAGAAAAATAAGATAATAAGAATAATAATAAGAAGTAATAATATTTTATAATAATACATTATTTATGAATACAGTTATGGATATTATAGAATGATGCCAAGGCCATCATTCCCTTCCATTCGTTACAGAATAAAACATTGGGGTAACAAGAGCAAGTCTGAGGGGAAGGAATTCTAGTTGACATTTTCACACATTAAGGATCTTTATGCTCACTTTAGTAAGCCTGAAGACTCAGATGGATAATTATTCTCACATTCTTCTCGCTTTGTCTCACCATTTGCTGTCTCTGGGTGAATTTGGCCTAAAATTGAAGCGGCTGGATCCTTTTCATATTAATGAGGTTGTGTGCAGTGTGTCACACTCTCCCAGGACGTACAGTGTGGTGGACAATGGAGAAATCTTACAGACCAATCATGTAAATATTGTCTGAAACGCTCTTTCTGAATCAGTAATACATGTGAGGTTCGGTGCTATGTCTAAAGGTACAAGAGGTAATTTTGGACTTCTAATGGTCAAAAGAGGAATTGCAGCAACAAATAGGCTCAAACCACAACACTGTTTATCCCACTCCTTCTCTGTGAACGCGCTGATGTTGAAACGCCATTGGTTATGGCAATTAGAACCAATTTTCAACCAAAGAGCTTGAATTATTGTACAGCTATACAATGTTTTGGTTCAGAGTGCCGGCCCGTCAACTGCATATTTTGAATTGACTATAAATACAGGCAGAGGGTGAGTCAACATGTCAGTGAGCCCTTTTCAATGATAGGAAGGGATTTACAATGGTCTTGTAACACTATTTTAACACAAAAATCTTACCTATTGTACCTTTAATACTACTGTCAACAGTAATATCATTCAACATTCAACTGATTATTCCATGTATTTTAAATGAGTAATACATTACCATCATATCCATCAAATAAAAGAATGTTGAAAAGAACATGTTGTGTACTTAGGATCTAATGTATTAAAATGTAAGCTTGAAATTAATTATGGGTCAACAGATTTTTATATTGAAAATGTACACAGTACCTGTATATAAAATAATTTGTGGTTGATATGGTATGAAGATAAACATATTAGAATTTAACAATTGAAATAGATATTGGTGTAAATTGGTTACTTTCACAGGTTTTATAGAATAGAAATTATCCCGAAGACAAACCATTATATCTGCACAAGAACTCTGGAGAGGACAACATTGCGTCCAATATTGCATGTTACTATATTTTTTTCCATCCATAATGTCACTATGTCCAGTTTTCTAAAGTACACTGGGCACAGTGTGAGCCTAATCTGGGTAATAATACATCGTCTTACAGAGACACAGTACATGATGACCATGTACTGTATTCATCTAATATTAGAAACTTCACAGCACTTAAATTTAAGTACTTTTTTCTTGATTGTGAGGTAGTCATAGTTACAACAAGCCAGCAGAGAAATTATGCAGAGTATCTTTAACCATTTGTCATGTACTTGTCAGCATAGCATTTACACTGTGCATGACACTACACCCTCAGCCATATGGAACAGTTACATAAGCCTCACAACACATTTTATCAGGTCAAAGTTTATATTTTAGTGAGTAAAAGTCATAAGTGAGTATAAATCCATTATTTTTAATATGCTACCCAATTAATGAGAAAAGACAGGTTTGACCTTGAAGGGTCATTAAATAAGCTTTGTCATAAAATATCAGAGAATGGCAGTACCAATACAATGACCCAAGATTAAAAAGTTTTTCATTTAAGAAGCTTCATTATTTAAATCAAAAAAGGCAGGCAGCCATACAAGTTTTGTAAGTATCTCCTTCTGTATATCAGGGTCAGGACATCAGTGTTGCTTTGTTATATACCCAGAGGCAATTCTGCAGTTATCTTTCTATAGAACTGTATGTAATTATATTTAAAATATGTACAACAAACACACTGACACATGCAAATGGGAAATGTTTGACATTAAATGAGCAGCTTTGTGTTTCTATAATTACAGAGTAGTTTATGAAGAAAGTTCAAACTTTGAATCGGATTGTACATTAATGAACAGATGTCGGTCAGCTACTAGTTGAAAAAGAGACCTAAAAGCCCACAGGACCACGTCTTCCGTAGTCCTGTGACTGTGCGGAGATTGTCACACTTTAGGTGAAAGAAAAGTACAATAGGCCTCATGCAAGAACCACTCGTATGAACAGATTTGTTCTTAAACCGCTAGCATCTCAAGAAGTGATTTAGGAGAACTTGGCACATTCACCAATTTTCTCTTATTTTCTTTCTTTGGTAGGAACAACATGTATGAATGGTCCTGACCTGTCGTACAAGTCATGTAAACAAGAGCCTTGCAGTGCATGTCAGTTCAGTTCCTCTGGCAAACAGACCCCGGATCAAACTTTCAAACTTTGATCCGTTTTCAGAAACGTATTTTAGTGGACTTTTTAGAAGAAAAAAGACAAAGTTTATCAACAGTCTGCCATATTATTATGTTTTGCCAAAAACTAATAATCCCCAGTCTACCTAATCAGGTATCAGTCATCGCTTGTTTTTGTTAATCCCATTGGCCATCAATCTGACAGAACCCACCTACAGCTCTGTATATACTGTATTATAAGAGATATCTTCATTTAGAACAGCTTGAATCCAACAAGGCACACTCGTATGAGCCTTTCATGTGAAAAGAAGTGAGAGGAATTTATGATAAGACTATGTTCTTGCATGAGGCCCATTGTCTCTAAATAGACAGCATTGTTTAGCCTCAGAAGTGCAACTGTCCTTTCATTTGATTTGTTTTGCACACTTTCCTCTGCACTCAGCCACAGTTTGGCTCTTTGATCTGCCCTTGTTAAATAACCTTATTTCTATTACGACCTCTTTCAAAGTTTTTTGAAAGATTTTTTATTATTATTTCTATGTTTTGGTGTGAGAGTAATACGTCCGGGTCTTTTTATGGTGGTGTACCCAACTTTATTTGGGCATATGGTCCCAGAGGCTCTGGCTGAGAGTATTAAACTCTACAAATTCTAGAACCTTCCCTGTGCCCAGTGCCGCATAGAAAATCCTGTCTGATATCCTCCCCAATGTTCTACAGGCCACAGAAGCACAAACACAATGGCTTATTTTCCTTGTGGGCTGTATGAATGTATGTTCGTGTTGATTGCAGGAGTAAACAAAAAAGGATACACACAAAGCCATCCAGAAATAGACTGTGTCCATTTGTTTGCTCATTACTTTACATATTGTAATGTTTCCTTGACAAAGAAGACAATGGTGCGAGAAGAAAGAAAGCAAACTTTAGGTTCTTTCAGCTGCATGAAGTCAAAGGCAGTTTGACACTTTGCGAGCCCATCTCCTTGGTTTTGCCAGAGAGATCTAATGTGTGGCTTTTGTTCAGCCCCATAATTGCACAACAGGATTTGCAAAGGGTTTTGATGATACTGTTTAAAAAGAACAATTCAATGAATATTCTTAGCTGACAGTGTTATTATTCAGCTAAATGGGAGCTTTTGATCTTGTTAGTTGTCAAGAAAGTTTGTGTTATATGTCCATTCCATTGTGTCTTGAAGAAACATTTCATCCAACTGAAATCTGAAAGTGTTCTTTGGTTGGCTTTTATCCATGAATCCAATATGATATATTCTGAGCTCATACTGATCTCTAAAGGCCGCTTGGTGCAATACTTTAATGGCAGAGATTTACTGTCATCGACGCGATGGAAGTGGTCATCAGCATTAAACCTAGATTGCATTGGCATTTCTCAATGTGGTAAGGAAGGTATTTGAAGGCCGGGTACTTGCTTCTTCATTTGCTAGCCCACTAAGCAGATATCTCCACACCCACCCCCTCCACCCCGCACCCCCAAGTACTGTATATCGACTGAGCAAAGCTAAAAAATGGAACTCACAACGCTACCATGGAATATCCAAAACATCCTCTCTGCTGTGGCCCACCGTGCTAATCACACTATCAGTCTTCCATGTTTATTTAAGTTCTCCTAGTTGCAATACTGAATTCCGCTTCTATCATTAATTTATCCTCTGCTCCAAAAATCTCTCCAGGGTTGAATGGGCCATTAATCACTCTAGCAAACACAAAGGCTCAGGAGAAGTTGGTAAACAAAGGTTAGGAAATGGGAGAGGGAGGCAGGGGGGAGGCCTCTGTGTCTTCCTTTGTGACTTTTTTTATTTCATCACATTGCTGAGTCTCCAGGCAGCTATGCTTGTGATTCTAAGATTGTTACAGCCTGACCTGGGCAGCTGTTTACTGTTCTTTGGGAGATACTCTATTTACCAGAGGCTGTTTTCCCCTCTATAACAATAATTAAAATCATAAACTACTGTATGAGGATTCAATCAGCAGGTCCTTCGTTTAGACTTAATATTTTATGCAAGTTCTCTTCTTCCCCCCTAGTAAACAATCACAGAAGTTTTCAAAGTACAGTGGCTGAGACATTCAGAGCATCGCATATCACTACGCAAATGCAAATCAGAAAGCACATTAACAAATAACAAAACGCAAATGCTAATTTCAAAAGACAAGGACGAAGAACAAACGCAAAAATTCAAAAGCGTGAAATAAGAAAATAAAAACAACAAGAAATTGCAACCGAAAACACAGTAAGACAAACACATTTCAGAATAACAACAAAGGAAGTGGTCACTTATGACTGAAATACAGGTGGGACCAACCACTGTGAGATTGAGAGTGGAGGGCATCCTAGACCGGACTTAGCAAGGCCGATTCTTTTATTTGTTTTGCTTCGGATGTCTCGGCCACCATAGTGCATTTATCAGAATGTCAAATTTATGGACAAATATTTGGATCCATTTTGTGATCATTGGCTGGATTCCAGTCAAGAGAACATTTTAACATTGCGCACACCTGTCAGTCTACATACATATGCAGGTGCAGACAGCAGTGATTGCTTTTATTGCTGGATAATCTCTCTCACAGTGATTTCAATGAGGTGTGCTGGTGAGCCCCCTCTGGTTAATTGGGCACCCTCAGTCTGCCTGCACAAGCTGAGCATGATGTGTCCTCCTGCCTCCACTAAGTATAATAAGCCTACAAGTACATCAAATATACAAAATGTTTTAGAGTATATTCAAATAAGAGATCGAGGGGCATTTGACAGTGACACAAAATATTGGAGGTTTAGCAAATTCAGAGTTCTGAATCTACTGAAGCAGCCCTAGAAGATTTAACCAGAAGTGGGCGTAAACATTAAAGTTATATTTAACTCTTCCAGTTATATTTGCCTATTCCATGGGCAAATATTGAAATTAGTCAAACTGTCTTACCTCATTGATGATATGGGTGTGATTCTCAATATGAAACAAAAAAAACACTTTAGATAACTTTGGATTTGCAGTGTGTCCAGCTGGAAAATCATGCCAAAGTACCATGGGCATTACATTACATTACATTATTGGTATTTGGCAGATGCTCCTATCCAAAGCGACGTACAGTTGATTAGACTAAGCAAGAGACAACCCTCCCCTGGAGCAATGCAGGGTTAAGGGCCTTGCTCAAGGGCCCAATGGCTGTGCGAATCTTATTGTGGCTACACCGGGATTAGAACCACAAACCTTGCATGTCCCAGTCGTTTACCTTAACCGCTACGCTACAGGCCGCCCCCTTGTTGTTGAGTCCTCGACATCTCAAATTATTTATTTTCTTCTTAGCTCTTTCTAGCTTAGCTCGACCAACATATTTCCTGTTTGGTAGAAATATACGTTTGTTTGCAAATTATTTGATATAGACATATTTATGGAACCAAATACTCCACCTGATTATGGGGCGAACAAGGCTTTGGTTAACCTAATTTTGAAATACAGTTCCATTGTAAATGTGATGCAGGTTGGTTAGAATGGATTAGGGTGAGTCATTTTTAGACACTTTGAGCCTGTATATAAAAACATACTCTCAAATATGGGTGCAGTTTTGGAAAATGTGGAATTTGAATGCCTGTCGCTATCCAAATTTTGTACACAAGTTGACATCAAGTTCATGCACAGATATAAAGTTGTTCTTGAAATGGAATAGTCAGTGCTAAGCATAAGGCATTTTTGTAGTATCTTTGTTGAAGTTTTAGTTGTATCTTTTGTGTACACTATATATACATGCTCTGACATCAATTTGTTCTATCTGAGATTTCTGAACAGTACAAGCCTCTTCTTTAACTCAAGTCTTCAACCATGTGTGCAGTAAATAGTTTTTGAGATATTGACACTTTTTTAGGATAATACAAAATAGGTGTAAATTGCCCTCTGAGTGGAAAAGGTTAATCGTTCTGCATGTGGGGAATAAAAATCAAAATGGAATTAACATTACGGGAGGATAAAAATGTAAAACATCTTCAAAAAGATTTGAGAACAGTAGTTGATGAAATCTATCGGTATGTAGACAATGCGTCATAGCAGTTAAAAAAAGCTAACATGAAGCTGAGATGTACTGAGAAAAGACAATGGCAAACTGAGGAAAAAAATCTCATGCTGCACATTGATGTTGCACAGCATACTGTACGTATTTGTCAGACAACATCAAGAGTATTGTTTCCAGTCACCACACTTAAAGAAAGTAGTAGGACCTCCGGAGAAAGGTAAACTAGAAATTATATACGGTGGGCTCCAGAATTATTGGCACCCTTAATAAAAATGGAGGAAAAAGGGTGCACATAATAAATAAACATGTCTAGTGATCTATATTTTATGTTCAAACACACAGGAAAATGATATACAGTGACACCTCACACAGTACAGTACAGTAGAGTTTAATTTCTTCATGACCGAGCTCGTTTTATGATTTACTCGTTTTACAAATGAATTTCCCCATTGAAATTAATTGAAATATAATTAATCCGTTCCAACTCCAAAAGTCCACCCAAAAATCACCCAAAATTTTTTTTTTATGGGTTTTAAAACAGAAAAGGTGTAGTTACAAGAAAAATGACAATTATAAAAACATAATGCAGTAAAAGAGAATGCAAAATAAATAATGTAAACTGGTTTTATTAATTTAATTACCTTAAAGATGGGACGATTTGAGCACGAGGAAGACGATGGAGCGGGGAGGAGGAGGAGGATTGTTAGTGTTTGGAAGGAGAATCTCCTTCCATTAAGACTTCAGAAATAACATTTTCTGGCGTTTTCTCTCTCACTTCGCTTAATCTAGGCTTTTTGGATGTACTTTCTTCACATTTTACACTTGCAGGTCGTATGAACCTTGCTCGTACTGGGGATTTCCACTCGTACTTCAAGACAAAAATTTGCAGAAGCCGCGGCTGGTACAACAAATTACTCCACTGGTGCACTCGCACTGCGAGGTTCTATTGTACTTACTATTTACTTGTATTTACTTTAATGTTTCAAAGTTCTTTATTTGGTCATCTAATTTCTTCTGAAAACCACAGGTGCCAAAATTATCGGCAACCCTAACAATTATTGTAAATAAAATTAAACAAGGTAAAATTGGCTTTCTCAGTCTAAAGGAACTATATTGTGTCATTCCATTAGTGTTTGGTTAGAGTATAAAAATCAATAGAGTATAGTAACAAGTGTTATTATGTGTTACTTGTAGGCAAGATGTAAAATCCCTTTGTCAGCCATCAGCATGGGAAAAGTCAAAGAACTGTCAATTCAGAAGACACAGACGGTAATTGACCATTGAGTCTAAAGTTAGGTAATGGGTATAAGAAAATACCTAAATGGTTAAACATTCCATTGAGCACTGTAAGGGCAATAATAAGAAGGCGTAAAACATATGGAATGGTTGCAAACCTGCCAGAGGATGCAAGTGCACATTATCCCCACTGGTGGTAAGGAAGATGGTCATGGCCGTAAGGATTGCAGTGTAAGAATTGCAGAGATTGGTTGTATCTTGGGGCCACCAATTCTAACAGCCCACTCTGAGCACAATAAACAAAAAGAAGCATCTTGAGTTTGACAAACCTGATGAGATTGTCACCGTGTCAGATGAGACTAAAATTTAATGTTGTGGCCATAGACACCATCGACATGTTTGGCAGCAAAATAGAATGCATACAAGGAGAAGCACCTCATAACTACTGATAAATATGCCAGTGGGTCATTGATGTTTTGGAGATGCTTTGCTGCCAGTGGTCCAGGGGCACTATTTAAAATCAATGGCACAATGAATTCAACAGTGTCTGTATGAATTGAAGAGGGAGGTATCCCAAGGATATCAATGATTCTGAAATGTTCTGCATGAAGAAATGATCAAAAATGTGTTACCTAACAAAGATTATAGGAAAGGACTCATGGCTGGCATCTTTTCCAGGGGTGTTTGCACAAAGTATTAAACCTGGGGTGCTTATAATTGTGGAATCTGTTTTTTGGGAAAATATTTTTTATTTGAAAAATGTAACACTGTGGTTGATTCCATTGAATCATTAATAAACACTACATTACACGTGTTGGAAAATAAAGCTTATGTCAATAACTTTTTTTGTTTTTGTTACAGCACTACTAATCTGTTTTTACAAGCTTGTTTGACATGCACCAACGATCAAAAATTAAAATGTTTTGAAATAAGTCCTGCGGCAAACAGGTGCTATTCAGTATTACTTGACAGTGATTGACAGTAGACATATGTATGTGTACTGATAGGGGTCACAGGTCCTCTACGAATATCTGTTCTTGTTATGGTCATTGTAATGCCTTGTCAGTCTAGTGTCATGTAATAAACTTAATTTTAATATACTATCCTGTCAGTTCTCCAACATACACTCACCGTGCACTTCATTATGAAAAGTTTTACTTTATTAAACCAACTTATTCATGCGAATATCTAATCAGACAATTGTGTGGCAGCAGTGCAATGCATATACTCATGTAGATACGGGTCAGGAGCTTCAGTTAATGTTCACAATTGATCTAAGTGACTTTGACCATGGAATTATTGTTAGTGACAGACAGGGTGGTTTGAGTATCTCAGAGTATCTTGCCAAAGCTGACAGGAAGGTGACAGTAATGCAAATAACCACACATTACAACATTGGTGTGCAGAAGAGCATCTCTGAACATACAACGCATCAAAACTCTAAGTGGATAGGCTACAGCAGTAGAAGTCTAAAAAAGAAGTCTAATAAATACCTCAAAAAGTGCTCGGTGAGTGTATATTTTTTGAGAGAAAAGGCTCTCTGAGTACAAATGGCAATATTACTGTGTATTGGAAAGTCCTTCCCCTGTTCCCTTGCATTAGAAGAAAGCAGAGTTTTGAAGGATAAATGTTGAGCATGGGAGTCCATGCATAATGCTCTGTGTCTGATGCATCAAAGTCCTGGGGTGAACAGGAGCTACACTCGATTCCTCTTGTATAATATATACAGACATAACAGGACAGGACCCATGAAAAGGTAGAGGCACCACCATTTCCCGAAAGCTCTGTGCAGGTTTTGTCAGGTTTTGGCTCAGGCTAGTGAGCTTTAATAACATAATTGGTAAAACATAATGTGAGCTTTGCCGTTCCCTTTGGATGTCTCTCAAAATGGTTAGATTCAATTTATTTCTTCGAACTGACTGTAATTGACTTTTTTCTAGCTTGGAGAAGGAAGAGGGGAGAAGCAAAGCTCAATTCAGGCCTGATGCTTGTTCTCAGCATTATGAGACTGAATGCTAAGAAATCCCATCTCTGTTCATGAGGAGGCGGCCATTTTGGGATCAGAGGAATCAATAGAAATGGTGATCTGGCACACAGGGCTATTCAAAATAAAGCAGCACAAAGGAAAAGTGAGCAAGAACAGCTACTTGAAACAAAAATGGCTTAATGTCGCATTGAATATGGCGAGGAACGTTGAGACACTGAAGCCTCTTTTGACGGACCTTTAAAAAGACCTTTTAAATAAATGTTTTTCATACTAGGAAAGGGTTGGTGAGGAAAGTAATTGAGAGAAACTATTAAATTGTGTTGAAGCTAAAGGTTATTGGATCATTCACGAATGCTTTGACATAAATGCTAACATGAAGAGGAATACTTCAAGCAATATTATCCTGTCAGACATGTCTCCTCAGACAGCATTTTGAGGCTCAGCTTCATTGTGGATATTAATAAGCTGTTCAAATGGAAGACTCTGCCTCAATAATCTAATAAAAACACTTTTTTGTAACATTCTGAGCAACTCAGTCTCAGGTACACAAAAGCCTCTCCTGAAGAATGTCTCACTTAATTTATCAGAGCGGTTCAAATGCGTGTGAAACTGTAGGCATATTTTCAGAGCAGAAACCCACACACCTAAAAGGGCACCTGAGATTAACGATCGCATGCTCATCTCCCTGCAAGGTATCCAGCTTCTCCTCTCACCCGTGTACCTCATCAACCTTTGTTGCCTAGTAACTGAACCCAGGGGAGCGCTAGTCAGGTCAGGACACAAAGACCCTGTATCACATAGCGGCGGTTACAGTGAAGGATAGCGCACTGGTATGAGCGAACTCGGTCCGCTCTGCACTTTGGCCCTTGAGGAAAGTGATGGTAATTAAATTTCCCCACAGTGGATCTTTAGTCAAGGTCAGTGGCAGCCGCATAGAGGATGCAGAGTCTCAGCAGTCTAATATGTGTGATCTTATGTTTACTACGTTTCCCAGCATCACCGCGCGGGGAATACGCGTGTCTCCGTCCTCGTCCGTCGCGCGGATGAAAAGTGAATCCAGCCAGGGGCACCGAGGGCGATGATGCGAAGACATTTTAGCCAGCTCCATAATTTCACTTCGGAGACCAGGAAGAGCATCCGCGTATTCTCTGCCCCTTCGAGTATTCCTTGTCCGAATGACTAACTGCACATAAAATCTGTCTGAGTATTTCCTGTAGCGGAGTTGAGGATTCACTTGATTTTTTTTTTTGAATGCTGGGTATAGTACTGCAGTGATTAGGGTCTGTCACAGGTTGCTCATTACTCATTGCTACTCATAGGGGAACAGGGAGGGATGTGTGGTTCATGTCAGAGAGAAGAGTGAAAGAATTTGCAGGGGTTGCTGAAGAGTCCATTTTGCTGTGCATTAATTATGCATGCGAGTGTCTGACCCACTGTATTTACCTTAATCAAGGTCAGGAGATTTGCGTAGCCATTTTGGCCTACTTTCAGATTCCCTGAAATCCGGGGTATATAGAACCGTGAAATACTCTCGTCAGTAATAGCAGGCAATGGAACTGGAATGACTTGCAGCAGAAATGATTCCTGTTTCTGCTGGGGCTGGGTCTGTGAGCCGGTACGCGGTTGGAGTGGGAGCTGAAAATAAGAAAGTCTTTTCTCGGAAAAGTGAAGTAAAGTGACACAATCTTAAGAGACTTTTATTTCTTGTGAAAGACCTGCAATCTTGTGGCAATCTGGAACATCAGCACCTGGAATGGGAGCGACACGACTAAAAGTAACACAATCATTACTTCTCAATTCTGCTACCCTGACTCCTTAGTTATGAAACTCCTACATATTGCAAGCAAGAAAAGTATTTTTGTATTGTGCTGGAACATGACCCAGGTCTGCCCTTTACACCACATATTGAGAGGAATAATAGTCGTAAAATACACCCAGTGAGCACTTTATTAGGTTGACCTGTACACCAGCTTGTTAATGCAAATAATTTAATCAGCCAATTATGTGGCAGCAACTAAATGCATGAAAGCATGTAGATGTGGTCAAGAGGTTCAGCTGTTTGTCAGAATGGGTGATTTTGACCGTGGACTGATTGTTGGTGCCAGAAAGGGTGGATTGAGTATCTCAGAAACTGCTGATCTCATGGGATTTTCACACACAACAGCCCCCTAGGGTTTGCAGAGAATGGTGTGAAAAACAAAAAAAACATCCAGTGAGCAGCAGTTCTGTATACGTTGTTAATGAGAGAGGTCAAAGGATAAGGGCCAGACTGGTCAAAGCTGACAGTAAGTTGACAGTCATGCAAATAACCGCACATTACAACAGTGGTATGCAGAAGAGCATATCTGAGCACACAACATGTCAAACCTCTAAGTGAATAGGCTACAGCAGCAGAAATATTATAAGAAATATTATAAGTCTAATAAATGCCTTTATTAGATATACACTGAGTGTATATTGTATATAGTCGTGCCATTATGTCAGCACTGACAGTGACAGATCGACACATCACGACAGAAAGTATGGCTATAATATTGAAAATAATGATGCAATTTCCTGCAATTGCGTTACACTCGATGATTTGGGGGGACAAAAAATTCCATGAAATCAGTTTTGTTACAAAGTAATCTTCTACCTTAGAGTAAGTACTGCATATGTTTTTTGAGATTTTCATGTCTACTAATTACTTGTGCCATTTAAAACAAATAGAGTGAAAACTATGACCAGACAGCACATGGTGCAGCTACGCTTCCGTGCATCTGTGAATGGCTCTCGTATGTTTTCCATGGCCGGAAGCAAGAGACATGCCCAGCCAAAACTGACAGATATGAAAGACACAAGGAAGAACACTGACTTGAAATATTATGTATTTATGTACACAATTGGTTCTGGTACATCGGCGATTTAGCGGACAGAGAAGCCAGTGTTCATAAAAATTTTGTATTCAAATATTTGGATCATTTTTTCCTCCCATGCGCCCCTATTGAGTGGCCACCATTGCTTGGTACTGTAGTTCCTTGAAATTATTACTTGGCCTATTTACCATGTATACTAGTAATGTTCATGGCTGTACAACTGCTTCTATGTGAACCTTGTGTTGTACCTCGTACAACCTGTTCTGTAGTTTGTTGTCGCTTTGGATAAAAATGTCTGCTAAATAAAATTTAATGTAATGTAGAAAAGACAATATTGCAGAGCCCTAATGAGTATAAAACAATGCCTCCCAACTAACTAAACTACACATGACTCCATTCTCCCATTGACTGAACCTGCACTATGCTGCAACTCAGGAGGCATCTTCACTCACAAAGCCACCTGGTCTACTGCTGCTGGGCAGAATAAGCAAAGTGGGAGAAAGGAAAGATTAGATGGAAGAGGGAAGGGGGGCTGAACCACCATGCCTGACCAGGCTGCATCGTGGAGGCTGCAGTGGATATGGTTTTTGATTAAATGGAGGGCGAATTGCACAATGTTGAGTATAAAAGGAAAACATGTTACAGCAGCATTAGCAATGCAGGTGAAATGTTTTTTTTGACATTTAGTTGTCTACTGGACAAAGTTCAGGTTCTAGAACTCGCTAGAAAATAACTTTTAAGGAACTTGTATACCTTATTGATTTTTCATACCTAAGCTTATTATTTCTATCTGCTGGGATGCAACATTGACTAGGGCCCTGTGGCACAGCCATGTGTAGGAGTTGAGTGCCCAGAGACACTGCATATAAAGGCAGAGAAGAAGACATTAGCTGTATTAAATTGCAACAAAATCACAATTTATCTCCAGGTAGTGGCACAGAGAACATTCAGTTGTGTAGATGTAGCTATTGTACTAAGTGACAGAGTGCAAACCCAGACAGTAGAAAAAGTCTGACATATTGTACAGTATTCTGAGCAGAGGTGGACAGGTCACAGTTTTTTTTGTCCTGGTGCACCATGGCAACAACAGTAGGTTCCCAAGTTACTGTATAAGTGTGGCTCTGGGTTTTGCCGTGGGCGTGACGTGTAGTGTGGAGTCTGCACTGTCCATGGCCCTGCACCACTCTCAACTCCCAAGTCCTTCTGGCATCTCAGATTGATTTCATCTTTTTGTCTCATAATTAGGGCCACCATTTTGTTTCCCCTTGTTTACACATATGGCATTTCAGTCCTCTGCCAGCTAGAGGTCACAATAGCCTCTTTGTTAAGCCTCTTCTCAGACAATTATCCCATTTGCGCCACTTCAATCAATCAAGGTGATAAAGTAATTGCCAGTAATTAAACAGAAAATGATTGACGGCAATGTTTACAAGCGACACTCGCGTGTTAATTTCAGTTTGATTACTTAGTACAGTGAACATGCTGCAGTGTTTTTAAATGCTGAACAGGGGCATGTTTTTGTTAGAAGCAGAGGGAAATGAGAGAGTTATGTAACATTTGACTTGCACAAATAGCTTAAAGGTACAATAGGTAATTTTGGACGGTCAAGAGAGGAACTGCAGCAACAAACGCCCTCAAACCACAATACTGTTCACCCCTCCCCCCCCATTATTGTACAGCTGTACAATGTTTTGTTACGGAGTGTTGGTAGAGGACTATAAACACAGGCAAAGGGTGAATCAACATGAAATTTAGCCTTTTTCAATGATAGAAAGGGATTTACAATGGTCTTAACTATGTTGAACACAAAAATCTTACCTATTGTACCTTTAATTAAGAAATTTTATAAATAATAAGAAAATAGTTTGCAGCTGTTGATGCACAGATCTCAGAACATTGGTTAGCTGAATACAGTAACTTACCATTCGAGTGTCTGCCAGGTCCTTGTCCAGTATCAACCCATGGCGGTGACATCCAGTTCTCATGGGCCACCAACCCTGTCCTGGAGTGGACCCTGCCCCAGATACCTGTAAGGACTATTGGCCACCCTGGGCACTGACACCCCGTAAATAGCTTTGTTCTGATGAACATTTCAACTGAGGTGGGACTCATAGATTTAATGTCTAGATTAGGGTATTAGTGTGACTTTTAATTGCCCTAAGGACATTTCCTTTGATGTTGTAGCATGGAGAACAGCCAGCATTCTTATTAAGAAAAAATATTACATTGTCTGAATCTTGAACAAGTGTGCCCTATCCTATTACATTATTTATCTCTCTATCGTCATAATCGAAACAGAATATATCTGACAGGATCAAAAATCCAGACAGCCTTAAGAAATTTGTGAGCTGGTTCATATAAATGCGGTTTATTTTAGAGTTGCAGGGTTGTAATATAGAGTTTATCTGCAACTTCAGAAAAAGTTTAGACGCATTGGTGGTCTATTGTTATTTCTGTGCTGTGTGCCTGCGGAGCAATTGCACAATATTTATTTGTGAGTTGTTCGATTGTATTATAGGTTTGGTGGATTCTGATGCCATGACAAATTCTTGCCATTTTCAGCAATTAACAAGAGCTGTGTTTCCAAACCCTTATGCCTCAATAATACTGTTTGGTGTGATATCCATCTCCATTTCCATAAATCTGGGATAAAAACCGCCATACTTTGAATGGTTCTCTGCAACAGAATACCAACGTCCCCATCTGGTTTTACGTTGTTCAGGGGGGAATTTTATTTATTGCGCTGCATCCGTGCTCCTAATATGTCATGTATATTCCAGCTTGGACAACGTTTACAGCAAAAAACAATGGCAACAAGTTCAAGGGAAATAAGTTGACCAAATACTGCTTGTGGCACAGTGTACAATGTGCAATGAATTTCAAAACCAATTCTATGATCATTCACTAGACAGTGCTGCTGGAGTGTTTATGGGGACCTCTGTGTGGAAGTTGAAACCAAGGCTAGTTATAATGTGAGTGTTTACTAAATCAACTACAATATAGTTACATGAATTGACAAGAACTAACGTTCCTTACTAACTACTAAGAAGTTAATCTGTACAGCTTTGTTTATGTATTATCACATCATTAGCTCATGTTTACAACCTTCCAGTTCATATTGGATTGAAAAGAAAAACATTTAATGTATTCTTTAATGGTTAACTATAGCTAATAGCTAATGTATAACTATTCATGTAACTAATACATTAGCTAGTTAATAAATACATTAACTAATGAAAAGTTAATTTCATGTTGAATTTATGTATTTGCATGTCAATTCATTCATGTACTGTATTAATTGATTTACTGTATTAATCAATTCAGCAACTACTGTACATTAGTTAATGGCAATTCATGTGCTATCATAGTAAAGTGAGACGCAATTGGGATTCAAACATTAAGTAATCAGAATGTAACCTTTTACTTTAAATGTAGAATATAGAATGTAGAATTATGTCCCATGTTTTGCTTGCCTACTTTATTTTCTCACTAAATAAGCAGGAAGGGTCATCCAAACAAACCCATCTGAATTTTCTGGGGTCATTGTCATTGGATATCTTTTAACAAATTCTTATAAAAATAATTATCATATGTTTTAGCTAACCGCTGTATGTACAATTTCTTTCTTTGATTGGTTGCTTTAATTAAAAGTGACTGGCATATGCCCATATTACATTTATGCTTTAACTTAACAGTGCCCCCATAAGGATATTAGTACACCAAATGTAAATTATTTGTGACACTGCAGATCGTGCTGCTCTTAGCCACACAGACAGCACTGTAATCTGTGAGACAAACTTCATGGCAAGCTGAAATTAATGTTGTTGCCTCAGTATCTTCAGAGTGAAAGATTGAATGAACAACAGTGGACGCCCTGGAATTATGTGTAAATCAAATCAAATAAACAAACCAGAACAAATGTTTTAATTTATTTTTTGTATCCTTAAATATTATTCTCAAATTGATTTGTATCTGTAAGGTTTCACCATTGCCTGGAATAACCAGAGTGAAATACTGTGTAATAACATTCTCTGAGCTCCATAGTCTCTCAATTAATGTGTGGGCTGAACTGACTCACTGCTAATAACAGCACAGCAAAATGGAAGAACCTTATTTACTAATCCACAGCTGCACTTACTGAGAGCTTATATAGACAGGGTAAAACATTTGCAGCAGGAATGACAAGTTAAAATTGTCTGGTGCCATAAAGTTTTCCTTTTCATCTCACATGGAAGCCCAAAGACTCTGGGGATGTTTTTATGGCTTAGAATGACATTAAGATTATTAACTTTCATTTATGGATTTGCAGTATTCAAATTCATTATTAATGTCACATAAAAGTCATTGGTCCAAGTCTCTCTGTTTTTTGAAGACAAGGAAGGACTTCTAAATGTGAATTGATGGTCTCATTATATCATCACACCTGCTTATTAGACTGATCAACAAAACTCAAACTTTGACTTTGTAGTTCCTTCACTCCCGGAAAAAGTGTCTGCCAGCATTTCAGTCTTGTAATAAAACTTAATCCTATTTTTTACTCCGAAGTAGAAAATATTAGCTTGTTTAAAGTTAACGTTTGCATGACAAGTGCGATTTTACTTATTCCACGGGCAAATCTTGAGATGACATTTGCTTGACAAGTGAAATTTTCTTATTCCATGGGCAAATATTGAAATTAGTCAAACTGTCTTACCTCATTGGTGATATGTGTGTGATTCTCAGTATGAGACAAAAAAAACACTTTAGATGACTTTGGATTGCAGTGTGTCCAGCTGGAAAATCATGCCAAAGTACCATGGGCATTACATTACATTACATTATTGGAATTTGGCAGACACTCTTATCCAGAGTGACATACAGTTGATTAGACTAAGCAGGAGACAATCCTCCCCTGGAGCAATGCAGAGTTAAGGGCCTTGCTCAAGGGCCCAATGGCTGTACGGATCTTTTTGAGGATTAGAACCGCCGACCTTGCGTGTCCCAGTCATTCACCTTAACCACTACGCTACAGGCCACCCTATGGTGGTTTGAGATCCTTCCCTGACTGAGTACTGTTATACATTTTCCTCGGTTTTTACCGCTAGCTGCCAGGTCCAGAGAGTGGGTGACACAGTGCACTCAGCCGTAAGTTTATGCACGCTCAGTTTTGACGGCGTACCTGAGGGAGAAAAATTCAAAGTATATCTCATGGCATGACATCCCCATGCAGTCACCTCTGTTCCCTCTGTCAGGAAGGGATCTCCCCCTGAAAGCTTAGCTCTTCAGGCCATCCTTGGGGGCTTCTCCATAGTTGGCCTGATACTTATGCTATACTCCTGAGTTCCTGTTAACTCAGCTGACATTAGTCTGGTCTCAAGTGCGCACTACAGATTGAGATTTGGGTTGTTTGAAAGAGTTAAGTTATATAACTGAATGTTCTGTACTTTTTATATTCACTCAGTATAAAATACGTAGACGTGGTGAAAGCATGCCCTCCTGGGATTTTTACGCTACAGTCTCGAGAGCCCTGTTACTCAGATTGTGGTCCTTGTGGGCCAAGAACTGCTGGTTAACTACACTCCCTCTATATGGAAGTCAGGTGTGAAGACAGTCTGGCCAATCAGTAGCACTAATTGTTCAGTTAATTACCAAGAGAAGAGGAGAGAGGTGAAAATACATGCAGGGCTGGATTTAGATTTGGGGCCAGACTTTATGACCCCTGCTCTAGAGTTTGCAGAGAGAGGTGCGATAAACACAGAAATAGTGAACACCAGTTCTGTGGACAATGACAATGATCTTGTTACTGAGAGAGGCCACAGGACAATGGACTCCAGAGCTAAGAAAAAGGCCACACCTTTAACAGCAATTCACAATGGTGATGTGCAGAAGGGCATCTCTGAACATACAATATTGAAGCCCAGCATTGAAGTGGAATGGCTACAGCAACAGAAAAGCATTGCAGCTTCCACTCCTGATAGCTAAGAACAGGAAAATTAGGCTACACCAAAACTAGAGAACTGAAGATTGGGAAAAGCATCACCTGGACTGTTGAACAGAAAATAGTTGGGTCAGCGTTTGGTGTAAACAGCTGAATCCCAGGATCCATTCTGCTTTGTGTCAACAATGCAGGCTGGTGGTGGTGTAATGGTGTGGGGAATGTGTTTTTAGGCTCCTTAATATGAAAATAGTGTGTTCAAAAGCATTAGAATACAAATTTAAAAAGCACATACAATGAGTATCATAACTTATTGGACAGACACAATTTTGTTATTTTGGTTCTGTACGCTTTGAGTTTGAAAGGATACAATGGCAATGAGCTTGTAGTGCAGACAGGTGAGCACCTTTTGTATGGTCCCCCCATTTTAAGCTACTACAAGTATTTGTTGAATTGGCTTCACAGATGTGTTTTGTGAGGCAGGTGTATTCATTTGTCTCATTAGTGAATGCAAAAGCGAGCTGTTGATGTCTAGTCTTGATTTTTGATTGTTGTTGGGGTGTGGCCACATGAGGAAGACAAATTAAGCTGGCCGTCATAAGGCTGAGTGATGAATCAGGAACATTCCAAAAACCCTGGGAATGCAAAAGTCAACAGTTTGGTTCATTATTGACAAGAAAAAAAGGACCAGTGAACTCAATTCTGACAAAAGACCAGATAGACTGAGGAAGACCACAATAATGGATGACTGGAGAATACTCTCTATCGTGAAGAAAACCCCCCTGACAACGGATCAAAAACACTCTCCTGGGTACAGGTGTAGATGCGTCAAAGTCTACCATACGTAGAAGACTACACCAGCAGGACTACCTTAGTCCTCCCTCCTGATTTCCCCGCCCCCCCTTTCTGATATCCCTATCCTCCTTGTCTAACCCAAGACAATGACGACTATATGTCTAGAACAGCATTCCATGTGTATTTTCCTAGTTATGGATGTGATGCTTTGACTTGTGGTAGAACCTATGCACTTGTAAGTCGCTTTGGAATAAAAGCGTCTGCCAAATGACAAAAATGTAAATGTAAATGTAAACAGAGGGTACACTACATCAACGGGGACCAATGCACCTGCAATTTACCTTTCTTCAGAGAAATATTGGACCTGGAAGATTAAAGGTACAATAGGTAATTTCGGACTTCTAACGGTCAAGAGAGGAATAGCAGCAAGAAACACCTTTAAACCACAACATTGTTTAACCCTCCCCCTTCTCTGTGAACATGCTGAAGTTGAAATGGCATTGGCTGTGGCAATTAGAACCAATTTTCAACCAATGAGCTTGAATTATTGTACAGTTATACAATGTTTTGAGTGTCGGGCCGTCAACTGTATATTTTGAAACCCGAATTTAAGGACTATATACACAGGCAGAAGGTGAGTCAACATGTTAGTGAGCTTTTTTCAATGATAGGAACAATGTTGTAACAATGTTTTAACACAAAAATCTTACCTATTATACCTTTAAGAAAAACTGAAGGTTGTGTCTGTTGTCACATTGTTGTATCGTGGTCAGAGGCTCGCTGCTTTGCTGGGTTCAAAGGTCAGGAATGTACAGTAATGACACTGGCTCCAGTAGCGCTTGGCTCCTGACCGGAAGCTTCCAGACGGAATGCGTTTATTTCTCTACATGGTTCCCTTATGGCTGCTTTCACTCCTTATCAGAAAATGAGCTGAGCTTATCTGGATGCTTAAGTAGATCAGTCTCTCAGTATCTGAGGAGATGCAGATGCAGCCAAACCTCTTTCTTCATCAGTTCTCTCAAGGTCAAGAGGAGAAAGTGGATAATGTCTGCATTCTGCTATTCAGCATTTTTCACCTGGATTGTTTCTATGGTTTCCACATATGGCACTCATATACGATCTGAACTTCCTACATAATGATTTTCTGGCAACAATACAACCCCCATGGGGGTTCACACACTGTATCTTCCTACTCTTTACTGGCAAAAAAGCTGGGGAAGAATGACATATTAGCCAATACGATGTTGAATGACTTTGATAAGGGTACATTTATTGATAAGTTCAGTTTGTCAATATTTAATACATGGCTTTCACATTCAGTAGCAGGTTGAACTTTGTGAATGCAAACAATGTTATTTGAAAGAATTATGTAACGAATGAATGGTCACTGTATTTAACCTCCCTCTCACTTTCTGTCTCTGTCTCTCCTGTATTTTTTTTGTTGTGTTTTCACATGCTTGGTTGGGGTAGATTTTGTGTGTATGTGTGTGTGTGTGTGTGTGACCCATAAGATGATCTAGGGGCGTGGTCTTCTCCTTCTTGCCCTGGTTTGAAGTCTTTTGTAATGAGATGTTTCATTCAAGAACATCAAAAGTCAAAGTCCCTCTCTCTCTCCCTCCCTCCCTCCCTCCCTCTCCAGAGTTACCCAGCAGCCCACAGGGCCAGTTCACCTTCAGGCCGCTGCCCCCGCCGCCACCCCCTCCGCACGCCTGCACCTGTGCCAGGCCGGCGCCCCACGCCCCTGAGTCCCTGCACAGGAACACCATGCCAGCGCGCAGCCAGGCCACGGAGGGCAGCGGTACCCAGATGGACAGCGGGCAGCTCCACAACAGCTGGGCCCTCAACAGCAACATCCCTTTAGAGACCAGGTGAGCGCTTCAGTTACCTCTCCCCTGCCTGGTGCCTCTCCCCGCCCGCCTGCCCTTGGGCGCCAAAACATCATCAAAGGTCATCATATGACAACCCCCCTCCCCTCCATGCCACACACACACACACACACACACACACACACTGATGTGAATCATCTGGGTTTCTCATCGGACTGTCTGTTTACGCCAACCCCAAGGTCAAACTCCCGGATTTAGATTCAGTCCGAAGAAAGGGGTTTAGAGGCTTAGGCGCCTGATGTTTTGAGCCAAACCTCTATTGATATTGTTTACCAAAGGCAATGAAACAAAGATATTGAAACTTGGTGTTTCAGTATCAGCAGATAGTTATGAGGGATTATGGTCTTCAGATTCAAAGAGCAAAATGCACAGCGGGCCCAGTGTGTAGCCACAGTCTCAGTCAGACAGGTGAGTCATATTTGACATGGCGTGACAGGAATAAGGTGGGTAAATCAATTTTTATATTTTATAAGCATTTTCTTTTTAGGGAGGCCAGAGATACGTATATTTGGAAAAGCCTTTACAAGCTTTCTGTTAGCTTGTTGCCCTTTACCTCATTGTCTTTTTGGGACATATACTAACATATGATTCTAGACTAGTCTATCGGTCACATGCTATCCTATATGGAGCTGCTCATGTTACTGCTGCCTGACTTAACCGTGTAATGTTATGTTAAATGCAATGTGTAATTCAAGCTACACTGAAGTATCAGAAAGGTAGTAGTAGATCTGGTATAGAATAAAACTGGTAAAAAACACTGAATCTTTCTGTAGTGCAGTGGTTGGCACGCCATTCTCTCCCCTGAGACCTGAGTTCAAGCCTGACCTGATCCCTGCTGTGGCTGTTACAGAACATTGCCCACACAAGCAATATAGTTTTCATGAGAAGCAAGAGAAGACATACCATCAAAATTTGACATGATTACATAATAACCTGGTTGAAAAATCATGTATCTTATTTGGCTATTAGATATTTCACATCAGGCTGTAGCTTTTGGTGTTATTTTTTTCCCATGAAAGTCAAGGCATGTTGCATTACTTCCATTATTCCATGCATTTCGGCGAGTAATTATTGGGTGCAACATTGCAGTGTCTTTGAGCACTGTAGTAGATCGCTTGTTAAGTGGACCGTTATGTTTCCATGGTTACCGGTGTAAGTAACAGTTGCAGTTACTCCCACTTAGTAGACATTTAAAACTGGCACAGGTGTGCTTTGTTTGTTATTTCCCTCAAAAGGTTTAGGCATTTTCTCTTTTAGTTACTCCCAGTGTACACCAGACGTGGGTATTTAATGCGGGAAATTAAGAAAAATGTTCTCTTGAGGAATGATGCCCCCAGATCACCATACAAGGGCTGAACCTCTGATTTTCATATTATGTTTGGGGTCTGTTTTACCCCATTCAGTGTTTGACATCTCTTAAAAATCTTAACCATCTGTATGGTTTTTCTACTTTTCTAATTTGGTGGTTTTAAACAGTAAACATGAAATGAACCCAATGCTAAGTCTTGTACAAACTTACAAACAGACTTGGGTTCAAATAGTATTTGTTTTGTATTCAAATACTTTTCTGCATTTGACTAAGCTTGCGTGGTGCATTGGAACGAATGAAATGATCCCAAAAGTGTAAACCTTGCCCATCTGTCCCTCCTTGCAGGCTCAAATGCACCAGGCAAGATCAAGAGCACAGAAAAGTATTTGAATCTGAAACGAATACTATTTGAACCCAGGTCTGCTTACAAAGGTGTTGTGTGAGGTTACGTAGCTTTACCCTCCGTAGCTGTATAAAATGTAAGAAAATATACAACCATTTTTATTTTTCTCTCAGGATTTCTTTGTGGATGATTCTGGTGGCACTCTCCCATACATTTGGCAAACTTTCTCTTTTTCAGATTTATGGGTAAAAGGCTAGTCATTAAAAATGCAACACACAGTGTCTCACAATAATTTTGTGTCAATTCAAACCGTTTGACCCTAAACATAAAAGCGGTCATAAAATTGTAACATAATGCGAGGGTAAAGCAATGCTGGAAACACCCCATTCACCACCCCAGGGCAAACATGCTCACGTCATTTGGAAAATTAAACAGTGAGCATTACTTCTGTGGCTTTGGCACTCTGCCTCTACAGATCAGACTTAATGAATTAGCATTTGAAGTGATATGGAGAGATAAATAACTGTTTGAATTTTTAATGAAGTTTGCAACAGCCAAATTCCTTCTCACAATTACTTTATACACTAGGTTGGCAGAGAGCCATTCGGGAAGAGAGTTTCTTAATAAGATATGAATCTGTTCAGAATTAGATCTTCTTTCAGTTTAAGGAAACTTATGTAACAAATTCAAATAAATGGTTGGTGAAATGTAGGTTTATAAAAAAGCAAAAACAAAGGAGCAACAGAGGAGAATCACGTCTAATGTTGTTATACTCTGTGTCTTTCTGATTTTGAGTCTGCTGTGCTTTAAAATATTTTTCCCACAGGCAACCTATTTCCCTTTTGTCCATGTAGCCCAGCCACCCAATCATCTACAGGACTGAAAATATAAGTCAAAATAAACACAGGACAAACATAACATGTTTTACTTCACATTTGGCCATATTCCGTGTTGAAATATTTTACTCTTGAATTCCATGTATTACTTCTTTTTTTCGGTACTGGGGATAATTAGTCTTTTTCACTGTGGTCAGTGGGGGTTGAAGCAGAGATGAAATGCTGAAAGGCTGACTGACATGATTGCGTAGGAGAGGAGCAATGCTAATTGACGATCATTCAGGAGGAATGATTCCCACCAACAGCTGCACAGGGTTATAGGTGAAATAGAATTGGCTGCCACGCAATATGGGCCAGCCATCTTGGCTCCTTTCTTTCCCGGGGCTTCCTGCAAGAGCCAAAATAAAAAAAGAAAGAAATGAAAGGGGGTCTCGGTTCAACAGAGAACGTAATATAGGACTCTTTAAAAAAACACAATTAGATTAATAAATAAAATCACTCGCTAAATTCTCTGAATACGGCATTGTGGATTGCTATGCTTTTTTCAGTTAGCGTTAGCGTCTAATGCATAGGCTCCAGATTGTGTTGCTTCAGATGGAATCCATACTTGTCCCTCTTGGCCTTGATGTAAAAAAAGAGCAAATCCTACCATTCCACTACCGGAGGAATAACACTCATTTCTCCAGAGTCCTCTGGGGAAATAGGGATTGTTTTATGAGATTTGATCCTGAAGTGTAACATGAAGCCAGTGAATATTGTCTTGGACGAAAGTGAAAGGTTTTGAATGAAAAAATCAGTTCTATATGAATGTCTTGCATCCTTTGAAATAGTTACCATGCCTTTTAACAAACTGTTAAGGTGCTTGCCACAGTCATTAAGATCACTCCACATTTGTATATTTTCTAATATCCAGACCTGGGTCAAATAATAATAGTTTTTTGATTCAAATACTTTTCTACGCTTTACTGAGCTTGTCTGGTGTATTGGAACCTCTGAAATACTCTCAAAAAATGCCAACCCTGCCTTCTGGTCCTCTTGGTTGCAACAGGCAAGATCAGTCAAGCACTATTTGAATCCAAAACAATGACGTATTCAGCTTTGCCAGATGCCAAAAACTAAATAATCCCACCAGAATTATCGTATTTCCTGGCAAACTATTGTACATTCAATACGGACTGTGGCGCACCCAGAACTGCTTCCTTTTTTTATGTCGTCAAGTGGACAAGAGAGGGTCTCATGGTGATTGGCTCATTTATGGCAGATCCAGGGTCAGTTTCCCCAAATACATTATTGACATAGATGCTGTGACATGAATAATCAGGCTGGATCCAAATCCACCGCTTCACTGTTATGAAATCTGTCAAGAATCGGGCAGAGGGAACCAATCACAGACTCAGGGATAATGTGAAACAGGCAGGCTTTAATAAGAGAGGGCTGATCCAAAACGTAATCCACAAACAGGCAATGGTCAAAATCCAGACAGACAGGTATTTACAGGGCAAACAGATCATTAACCGAGTTCAAAAACCGTAGGGAAGTTCAAACAAGTGAAGGTACAATAACCAAAAAGGCACGGTGAAGAGGAGGCTAGAACCGGGGTAGCAAGCAGAAAAGGTGAACAAGCACTGAACGAACCGAAAGGCAGACGTATATAGAACAGATAACAAGGAAGTGAAAACAGGTGAGACGAATGAATGGAGAGACATACAAGCTACATAAGCACAGAGGGTAACAAAATGCAAAAAACGCTGAGGACCTGGACATTAAACAGATAACAGAGAAACACAGATGGCAAAAGGGCACAGAAGTGACAGAAAACCAAAAAAACATTATCAAAATTATCATACATTTAGAATTATTGATCGTACAAAGGGCTAAATTATCGTACAAATGCAATAATTATTGTGCAACTGGCAACGCTGTGCGTATTTGACCCAGGTCTGCTAATAGCATGGCCAGCAGAAGAGCGAGCGTTTAATATCCCTTTTACAAAATCTCCTTCTTGTCCTGATGATGAAATGTGCTGACCTCGCAGTCTGGAGACGCCCACGCTAAGACACCCTCCCGAGTCGGAGATTGACCTTGGCATGCTAATCTGATCTCGCTTGGCTCGGACCAACCTTGTGGCTACAGTACCTGACAGCTCTCTGAATACCCTTTTTTAAGAGGCTGTCAGGCACAGAGACCGTTCACACTTGGACTGTGTCCTGGCGAAATTAACGGCCGCAGGAAGGAGAACAGCATCGCTGCGCTTTGGCCAAGACTCCTACTCAGACTTTTAAGCCCTGGGCTGTGGCAGCTCTGGATGTGAAATATTGAAATGATATAAAATTGTGCATCATAATCAAATGCATGTGCCAGCTGGGATTTCAGCTCCCCCCCAGGAAATTCACCCACACTCATCGCCACACACCAGAAGCTTCGCTTTTAAAAACATCTGACCGTTAAATTTGAATGCCTCTTTGTCGACTGCATAAACAGCTTGTAAAGTTTGTAAAGTTGTGCAAAGTATACCTTCATTATGTGACTATTTACTCGCCGAAGAGACAAAAAACATTTGGTTATTTTTGTATTGAGTTGGTCTAATATCAGTATTAAATAGTACAGACTGGTGTAGGCCGTAAAGCCTTTTAAATTAAACTACTGTATATTTGGTCTTAATATGGGTTACAAGTTAAATCTCTAAGCAATTAATTTTGTTTGCTAAAAAGAATATCGATGGGAATGATAGCTTTTGTTTGATGTTCATTTTCTTCTGGTTTAAACATGCCTTTTTCTCATTAGTCCCAGTGTTTGCCTTTCAAAATACTATTCTACTTTAAGAATTAATAAATCCCTTTTCCATGGAATATGATATTGAACTGTAGTGCTCTTTTTCTACATACAACCTGTTTTCAAAACATTTGCACTTTTTCAGCTGTGAGAGTTATGTTTTTATTAAGCACAATGCAAGAGGGACCTTTCCACACAGCAAACTCTCACATGGTGACTCTCAATAACTATCTACACTGAAGCAACTGCCGAGCACACTTGACTAGTAACTCTCTGCAACTGTAATGTTTATTTTCAGTATGAATCTTGTTGCACCGCATATTACTCGGGGAATTTGGGCAACTCTAGAACAGCAGTGGACATCAACTTATTTTTCTTCAGGAGGAATAATCTTGATTTGGAAAAAACAAATAATTGTTAAATGTCAATTTTTTACATTGAAACTAAACAGTATACAGGTACATTCTTAGTGTCAATCCATAATTGTTTCTTATTCAAAATAAAATATTTGATAGCTTCTCACACTGGCATTTTTCTAGGAATATTGATTCAATGCGTTTGCATTCTTGCAGTAAATTGCTCCTCAATATGCTGCTTTCCACGACTCGTGTCAGGTGCGACATTCGTGTCACGAATTCAGCATAGTATCTTTGGCATGGCTCACACTTTCCCCTCACATAACAGTGAGAACAGTTCCTGCTATTGCCTGGAAGTGGCAATCCCCGCATTGTGCACATTGTTGCTCGTGAATTCTCTAGCACCAGGTGTGAAGCGATTCATGGTTCGGCTGAGTGAAGGTAGACACGGGGCTGCTCCACAGAGCTCCGTGCAGGGGCAGACAGAACTGAGGACTAAAGTGGCTGTACTGTACAGAGAGGGACAGATTTCATTCAGCTTAGGCCTCCTGGAATCAGTTTATCAACTGCAGCGAAGCTACGAGGGTATGTTCCAATACCGATACTGGAAAATGTAATCCCTATCTAATACGCCTAGGGTATTAGCTAGACTGAAATGTTAATACTCATTTTATGGTTTTTGCAATTAGAAGTCGTCGGTATGCGTGTGGCGGTGCTTCAGCCAGACCTGGTAATGGGCTTTTTGTGCAACGTGCACTCAGTCAGAACTCAATCAGCAACAGGAGCAACTGTTTTACTGCATCTGTAAAAACAACTACATTCATCACTGCAAAAAAACTAAAAAAAGAAGTCTCTCAACATGTATTTTTGAAATATTGACCCCTAAAATTGACGCCTAATTATTTAACTTTTTTGCTAAATAAGACAAAAATGTTGCCAATGAGGTACGACTGTCTGGCTCATTTCAAGTGCCAATTGCGTAACCAGTAACTTAAAACAAGCTAATATTTTCTTCTTGAGAGGAAACTAAATTACAAAACTTGCTTCTTCAGACAATAATTTCTTGCAGTGACATTATTGCTTTTTTCTGCAGCCCTCCAAGACTGGAGGTAAACTTTAGTCCCCTTGGTGCAGCAGGGTATCCTACTGTCCACAGTTGTGTGATTTCACTTATACGTAAAAAAAAAAGAAAACCCTTATGCGGGCCGTTTGAGGCATTTAAATGCATTTAAATGCCAGGAAAGACATTGCTGTTTACCTGTGGGAAAGGTATTTCATCTCCACGATTGAAAGGAAACAGTTACAATAATTGAAAAGATTTAACATTTTAAGTCACTTCTTAGAATGTTTGTCTCGTCCCTGGAGATAACACAATGAAAATGAAAGCTTCACTGTGACATATGTCTTATCATCACAAATTCCCTGTCACTGACAACAGCCTTGTATGTCTTATCATCACAAATTCCCTGTCACAAACAACGGCCTTTTTATCAAAAAAAGTCATTTTACAGCATATATGCCATTTCAGTATGACCGTCGACATGTCATATCACATCCAAACATGTCAAAATCCTTAAACTCCTGTCCATGAATACAAATCTGCTCTACTGTTTCAAAACAATAGCAGCTCCCCGAAAGGCCACAAGAACCCATGTTTCCTGCTCTGTCCCTGTTGCAATCTCCTCCTCACGCACCTTACAGACCTGCTCTGAACAGGCGGGTAGTCACGCCGGCAAACTTGGATGAGAAAAATTGTCCAGGCGCCCACAATAATGACCACTCATCGGCATGTAGGAGTCTTTGCCACGACAAGTCCCATCAGTCTGATGTGAAAGCTAACCCTGGCAAACGCAGTGTTCTGGAAGAAATAGGGTGAGTGGATGGGGACGGGCCTTCGGTCATCGCGAACCCTGCCATCAGACGATTAGTCTGCCGATTCTGAGCCAAGGGGAGCTCTCTGATAGGGCAGCCACGAAGCACAGGCCTCGGTCCGCTGTGAGGCGCTACGTTCTGTGGAAGCGGCTCCGGATCACCTGACCTCTGGAGTAGCAGCCCTCCGTTAACGGCACGGCCAAAGGACAAGGTGACCTTCTGTCTGAGGCAAACGAAGAGGCGCATGTCTGCATGGCATTTGCTGACATTGGAGCCTAAACGAACCTTGTCAATTTAAGCCTGATCGATGCTGGAATACGATACTTTGCCAAATCGCATTTGGATCAGCAAACCGTAATGTAATTCACATCCTCCCTGGCATTGTTTCTCACACCGTTTTCGATTGTAATTAGATTTTGACAGGGTGAGACATGACTCTAGTGGCTTGATACCATATCGCAGTACTGCCTGCGATTTATTTTTGCATCAAGGGATAAGTTCAGACTAACTGCAGCAACCACTGAACACAGTGGTGGCTTGTGGCCATTTACCTGGGTGGGGCACTATACACATGCACGCACACAGATACATGCCAGTACTCACCTCCAACCTCTATAATTACAGTGTTATGCGGGCAGTGGAAGCAATGATAGCTGCCTGTTAATAATTTCAGCTTTGGACAACTTTAGTGAAAATCAAAAAAAAGCTGTTATTGCCTTGTGAGGTGCCCCTAAACAGATAGGCTATGCAGTTATTCTGGCTACAAGTAAGTTCAAAATGTAGTTGGTAATGCTTGTGGCTATGCTAAGTCGTTATGGGGTGTGATTTGCTGTGATGGAAGCTAAGCTATATTTAGTTACAACAACACAAATTATTTATTTTAAAACTAGTTATCTAGCTAGTTAGCGAATTTGGGAACAGCTTACGTCAATTTACAAGTTAACTGGTTAAATTATGCTTTTATAAACCAGTTAGACAGTTAGCTTTGTTTGCTTTGGCTACAAACATTATGCCCAATAGGCTAACGATGAAGACAGACAAAGTCCAGCCAAACTAAATCAATATTTCTATCCAGTTCACCTTACATGCTGCATTTCACGTCAGAACCCATACATTGGTGTTGCTGCTCAGATTAATAACAGCCTGTTATGCTTGTAGTGTTAATTATTTCACATTGCCTCCCATCTTATGTTAACACCAGATAACACATTAGAATGAAATTAGGAACCAAACATTGCTTACTACAGACATACTGTAGCACACGTGAATATTTAATACATTTAATTCCTTGCTAGGCCTGGACTTATTACTCCCCCACCCAATGTTGTGCACACTCGTTACCCGGGAATGTAGGGTAAACGTATCCGGTGTCCGACTTTGCCCAGCTGTAGCTGCCACGTAGCTTACATATTTCACAAATGGGGGTGCTTTGGCTCATGGGTTGTTCCTTCCTGTCTCCACTTTTGGCTTTCCATTGTTTTGGTAAAGGTCTCATCTATCCATTAAACTTTGTTCCAGAGCTCTGATCTGTGTATTGTTTTGGCAAATTCCAAACTGGCCTTTTTGAGTATTGCTCGTCATGAGAGTTTTGCATCTTGAAGCCTCTGTAATTCTTCTCTCGAAGCCTTCCACATACAACAGCTTGACATGGGGTTTTTCTTCACAAAGCTGTCCTTCTTAATAAATTCTTCTCAGCTTACAGATCAGACATTTCTGTAAAATGGTAAGACATAAGCATGCACATAAATGCCATGAAATAAAAACATACTGTCTGTACCTCTGTCTCATATTCATCTTTTGTTCTCAAATCTAAATACCTTAAGTACTCTAAATAGCCAAAATCACAAATTTCACACTCCTGTTCCCATACTTTGGAGGGCACTGTTAAATAATAAGTAAATAAGTATCTGCAAACTTATCTATGAGAAAAATAATTAATTGTGTTGGATATGTCAGTGGCAGGGCTCCCAGTTATTTGTCTGAAAAGTGAAGATCTGTTGGCTGGGATGTAACAGCCTGGAGCTGATTAAACAGACAAGGTTCTTAATGAACTAAAGTTTCCTTCCAATTAATGCTAACAGAGATGAAGTGCTTACAACACTGCAAAATGTGCCATTAGATGCTTATTTACCTGCTCAAACACTATCACACAAGTTAGAAAATAAAGGTGTTCAGTATCACTTTTACAAAATAATTAGCACAGTATTATATGATTCAGGGCCTGGTAGGGACTGGAAGAGGTGAGAAAGAACTGGCATCATTAAGTATAGAATTAATTACAGCATTGATTCAAGGAATAATTACTTTATTAATTACTTTGCTCAGCAATTGTCCACTGCACGATGAGATGATGATGTAGACCTTAGCCTGAGGAACTGTCTTTCAAAATAATTGGAAAGATCCCAAAAAGATTAGTCATTATAATTATTTGATTTCTAATCAAGGATTGCTAACTTTTCATAAATGTGTTTAGCTTAGCTTCTCGGTATTTCGTTAGTTAGCTGCTACATTAGTTAATGCCAATTTATGTAACCTTATTGTAAAGTGTTACCAGATGTTGATTGATTTAAGATGTTGGTTGAGCAGAGGCTTATGTTAGCAAAAATCATCACAGTTAATCCAACAAAGGTAGCCCAACACAACAGTAAACACACAAAAACTCTAGACCTAATAAGCTAAAAGCTACAGAAATGTGAGAAATGGGAGCCTTTTTTATATAGTCTGAATAATTTCAGCAAAGTGGACTTTGCATTTGAAGGCACAAAGAGCCCCTGGTGTTATGGCGGTGACCCAGAAACAGTGCAAATCTATAGTTTTGTCACATCAGCATATTTGCAATATTAAAAACCACAAGTATATTCTTTTTAATTTCTTGAAATTACACAGAGACAGCAATTGATTGGATGCTATTGACTTTTTTTACCCTTCATAATAATATTCAGCGGTGTCAGCATAACAACGGTGTCTGTCTATAATCAGATAACAGTGCTATCAGTTTTCATTCATTGGATTCATTAGAATTGGCCAAACATACTGCACCTCGAAGTACTGCGTACGTTTATTCTTATCAATTTAGCAGACTGGACAGACATTTTTCTGGCACAAAGTGTATTTGGTTGTTTTTCAGAATATGCAAACACAGCATAGTGCTGCTAATTGTTCTTGTAAAATATAAATCACACAACACCATTTTGGTAATTGTACATTGTTGCTTCCTTAAAATGCAAATGACATGACATAGTCGTCTTAATTGGATGTTGTTCCCATAAAACAAGAAACTAGGCAACACAATGTTAATTGTATGTTGTTGTTTTCATAAAGTACAAACAATGCAACCTAGGGTTGGATTTGTCAATAGTATGCCAGGTTTGTTTTTAATTGCCTTTTGTGTTATCTAAAACGGTTTTCATGTTTTGTCCTATATCTTCTTTGATGATTTTGAAATTTGTTTAAGATGAAGATTGTTGGCTTTGTTACAGTATTTCCAGTACACATTGCACGTCATTATTCTTACAATAAAATTAAATCGCACCACACCAGAGATAAACAAAATAATGAAACAATATGCTGTATTTCATTCAGCAGAATAAGAAACATATCCAATAGGTTTATTTCAAGGTGACTTCACAGCAGGTTTTGTAATAGCATCATGGAAGATCTTTCATCCAATGCATTCTGAAAGAGAGCTTTTCTAAGCTTCCTTTCAAGCTGTCTTCAGGTTTTGTATTGATGCAAGGGCAATATGTGCATACTCCCAAGTGAGGCTTGAGATGCAACAACTGTGATTCACAGCTGTTTAGTCCCCTCTCACTTTAAAGGTGACAATTAAATGGCTTGCTATAGGCTTTTTAAAACATGACCTTATGTCTTCATCCTGAAATTAAGCACATTATAGACAATGGTGTTAAAATAATTGAATTATGGAGTCTAACTACTGTACCATGTACTTTTTTCCACACTAATCTGCCTTCTGTTGCTTTTAAATAAAGATTTCAAGGTCAGGTCTCAAGGTCAGGGATCAATACAAACTGTGCGTTGAGCGGCTTCTAAATTTTGATGAATGGCTCTTGTACGCGTGTGTGGGTGCGTGCATTTGTGTGTGTGTGTGTGTATGCGTACATATGTGTGTGTGCCTCTGTGTGTGTGCACGCAAGTCTGCGTGTCTGTGTGTGTGATCCTCACCCACTGAGACTTGAGACTTCCCCTCTGCTGGTAATTTGCAGGCATTTCCTGTTCAAGCACGGCTCCGGCTCCTCGGCCCTCTTCAGCGCGGCCAGCCAGAACTACCCGCTCACCTCCAACACCGTGTACTCGCCCCCGCCGCGACCCCTGCCCAGGAGCACCTTCTCCAGGCCCGCCTTCAGCTTCAGCAAGCCCTACAAGTGCTGCAACTGGAAATGCACTGCCCTCAGTGCCACCGCCATTACAGTCACCCTCGCCCTCCTGCTCACCTACGTCATCGGTAAGCTCTGACCCATACCCACACACACACACACACACACACACACACACACACACACACAATCCGTTCAGCCCACAGAGTGTAGAGAAATATTGATCTACTACCCACTGACTATCCATGGGCTTGTGAATAGCGTTTTGAAGCCCGGGAAGTCAAGTTGACCGGCACCGCCATTTTGTACAGTTTGCAGCTAGAGACTGGGCAGTAGGGAAGCTGATGGGGCTCCTCCGCTAAGCATATTAGAGAGAATTATGTAATCTGTCCCTCATTCGTCCACAAGGTATTGCCATATTGTCCTAATAACACAATTACTTAAAGAAAATTGGCACATGGGGAGGCATTGGATGAGGAAAAAAACACAGATTGCTACTACATTTTGTTGTGGGAAGAAATGATTGACTTCGCATTTTAACTGCAGTTGTACCATTAAAAATGTGTCTGCATGATCTATATTAGAGCCAACCGCAGTGGTGCTAGTGAGCACCATCTCTCAGCATGACCAGGAAATTAGCTTCAAAAAAGAAGCCTGGTTTTGGGCGCTTGATTCAGCTTTACCCTCTGCCCCTCCCCGGCACCCCCTCCCTCTACAGTTACAACGTTAATCCTTGTTTTTCCGGCCACTTCCCAAGGTCACACTCTAATTGACCGTCTGCAATCCAAAGCGGGGAAGTGAAAGCCATTAGCATTCAAAGCTAATTAATTACCAAGTCTGCAGTGCACTATAAGTGCTTGGAATGGCACGAGTAGAATCAGAGGTTAATTGATGCGTTGGAAATCATTGTGCAGGTGGGTATGTGGTTTGATGGAATCTTTTCAGGGTGGACTGTTGCAATTAGCTTACATTTTGTCAGACTTTCTGGCAGCCCTGGTGAAAAGTATAAATAGAGAAATACTCAACCAGCGATGTGTTCATGGTTGATTTATTCAAGGGAAAATTGCAATGAAAAGGTACAAATATTGTGAGAATCTCTGATTTAACTCTCAGGCTAGTATTGTTCACAGTACATACTCTCCCTATTGATTGAAATAAAAAACTGAAGTAGGTTGAAACAGCTTTGAATAAAAAGTGACCAATGTTCATTAGCATGACTGACAGCTTAAAGCCCACTGTGAACAATTAAACCAAAAAATACAAATACTCGAACATTTCTTATTTCTTTTTTATTGTAGTAAGTAAGGGTTTGATCCTAATAAGGTGAGATAAGCTTCTTAGTGTTTCATCATTAAATGTGTTCGAGTCTATTTCTATTCTCAATGTCACTTGGGTCACAGCAACTCAAAGGTGTTTATGAATACATTTGAACAGTCTGCTCTCTGTGGTTCCATTTATTTATATGCCCTAAATATAATACTGATGTTTGTGAAATATTTGTGAAATATTTTTTTTTAGAATACAGAAAACAAATCTCACGAAAGTGAAAATTTGTTTAAAATGACAATTTCCAAATACGAGTTTTAGCAATTAACACCCTTGTATAATGTTTTCCACACTGAATACCAAGCAGAAGTGGCATCAAAAGCTGCGGTGGCAGATGCAGCAGACTTGCGGTTGCAGTTTGCTGCAGTTGCACACCGGGGACCGGGGTTTGATTCTCGGTCCTGCCAAAAGCCAAGTTTGGCCGGCTCACGTGGAGCAGCATAATTGGCTCGCTGCTCCAGGGGGAGGGACTTGGTTAGTAGATCGCTGCACAATAAAGCACCTCGGCACTGCAACGGGCAGACGAGACTATGAGACGAGACGGCTTGAAGAAGGTGTGTCGTTCTCCTTCGGGCCGCCGAGGGACGGGGTATGGGCGGTGTATCTAATACTAGCTCTAATTGAATCAGACAGGGTACAATTGGCTACCAAATTGGGAGAAAAAGGGAAAAAATCTGAGAAAAAAAAAGTGGCATCAACTCCTCACGTATCCAACATGTAAAATATATTGTTAATATATTGTTGTTCATTATTATCAAAGATATCAATTATTCTTAAACAGCATCTTAAATAATTATTAAATTGCCAAATTCACTGATAGGCAACCTGTTATATCTACATAGCGATTAAGACTTTCAATTGATGATTTCATATGAATGTCACAGATATGCATTCAAACCTAAAAAAAAAAACAGCAAACATGATCCTTATGATGTTCCGTAGCCACACTGGCCCCTGACCCCATAAATGTATTACAATTACAAATTTTCATGAATGTTTTCTCAGTTAGTTTGATTCTCTAGGAGAGAATACATAAGAATAAGGAATATACAGGTTTGCTCTATGATCATGCTTCGTTACTATTGACTATGAATACAGTCTTTGCAAAAGAGTGGGGGGGTTACCCAGTGTCTTGGCTAAATTCCCAACCTGGCTCTCTCAACCTGACACTTAATCATCCCCTGATTTAGTTGGCAAAAATAGTGCTCTCTCCCTCTCCACCTCAGCTCATGTGTGGGGAGCATTCTGGCGCAAAAGGGCTGCCGTTGCATCACCCAGATGGGTGCTACACATTGGTGATGGTTGAGTCGCCAGCCATATAAATGCAAGGAATTATTATTATTCATTTTATGGAAAACATACACTCATGCACAATTATGCATTTTTTAGACATAGTTTTTAGAATTATTGGTCTCCTGCTGCTGTAGCCTATCCACTTAGAGGTTTGACGCATTGTGTGTTCAGAGATGCTCTTCTGCATACCACCGTTGTAATGTGTGGTTATTTTCCTTACTGTCACCTTCATGCTACAGCCTCATACCAGACTAATAGGACAACTGATGCAACATGTTCAAAGTTTGTGCTGCAGTTCAATAATGTTCAATAATGTCCATTTGTTTCTCGCTTGCATTATTATGATGATGATGGTTATTATTAAATGTGCCCATTATTTTTCTCCTTTGTCGATGTATGTTACCAGTAGGCCAACAGTACATGTCGCTACTGACCATGGTTTCTTGGAGAGCATTCATCAAGTGATGAACATTGTATTATTACTATACTGTAGATATAAAATAGAGAGTTAGTTACCTGCCCGTAGCCTAATGCAACTGACATATTTCATTATTATGAGACTGAACAGTTGCCTATTAGCATAAATCATAGCCTACATGTCACACTGTAACGTTCCCTTATTAAGTCAATTTAGTTTATTTTTTGAAGTTGGTGAATGGGGAAGAGGGGGCTCTCATCATGCCCTGCACCCATATATATGACAGACTAGCTCCGCCCATGATTGTGAGCGAAGATTAAAGTACATATATTCACGAAACATGCCAAATAAATGATACAGGTGGAAGATATATTACCCACAACCCTCTGCATCACAACAATAGCCAGTGGAGGTGTCAGTCATGCCAAATCATGGCAACTGGGTAACCGCACTGCCTGGCTGGGGTTTATGAGATGCGGGGGTTCCCCTGTGACTTCTGGGGCGATCTGGTGCATGTATTTACAGCGCCTATCAAAGAAGGAGAAAGATGGAGAGAGCAGCACCAACAAAAGTGAGCTGTGTACTGACACGTCTGCCGTAGTTTTACAGTCCATCCACACTGTCAATTATGCTAATCCCAGGTCATTTCCAGCTGGGACATTCTGCTTTCTCACATGCTTATGTTCATGTCGTTTGTATGCATAATGAATATGGCATGCATGCATACAGTTCACTCGTACCACGAAGGAGGATACAAACAGACAACGGAGGTCTTCAGCGCATACAGCAAGGCGCACGAGCCCCCCTTGGGTGGTGTGCATGAATTAATGCTGAGCAAATTGTGAAATGCGAGTGCTTATGGCTTAGTACTTACTGACTCAAATTGAGCTGATCCTTCACCACCCTCAAATTACTTTGCTTAAGCCTGCATGGTGTCCAGCCACCTATTTTAAAGGCAGGGTAGGGAAAGTGCTCTCCCCACACTAAGCGATTGGGATTACATGGATATATTTTATATTCACATAACAAGGAGTTATTAACTAGGAAATGGTTTTAGCTGTAATTTTTTGCTGAGCAGCAGATTAAACACCTCGGTGACACTTTACAATAAGGTTACATGAACTGGGATTACCGAATGTACGTAGTCGCTAACTAACTAACTACTAAGAAGTTAATCTTTGTTTATGTATGTTTTCATCAGTTATTTATTGATAATGATATATAACTTTTATTAATAAGTTATCATTCATTCATGCTAACAACAACATGAATGTTAATTTGTACTGAAATAAAAAAATACTCAATGTATTTGTTAATGATTATATATCATGAAGTTCATCCTATGGTTTGCTATAAATAAATATCCATGTAACTTCATTCTTAATTAGTGTATTTGTACATCAATTAATTAATGTTAACACCTTAAGTATTGCCCCTTTTCTTGACACAAGCTTGAAAATAGCATACCCAAAATAAAATGGTTACTATTCTGGAACCCTTTTGACTACAGGCATAATCCTGGTCTCGTATGAAAGGTAACCCTTTGGGGTTTGTTTTCCATGACTCAGAACTCCAGTTAGCACATTTTTAGAATGAGAAACTGCTATGCATTTGTTCGCCTGGCATTACCTTATTTTGTGTAGTATTTCCAAAAATGCAGAGAATGTGAGGTCCCCCCATGCTTGTTTTACCACCCAAATGTTACAAAATAAGGAGCTGTTGTCGCTAAAGCAATGGCCTCTTTTTTTTTTAAAGATATTTTTTAGGCCTTTTTCAGCTTTATTGGACAGTATATAGTATAGAGAGACAGGAAGAATGGGAGCGAGAGAGAGGGGAAGACATGCGACAAATGTCGGACGGTCGGATTCGAACCACCGACGTCGCGGCTCGCAATGAGCATGTGGTCAGTGCTCTACAGGCTGCGCCACCAAGACACCCCAGCAATGGCCTCTTAACATAGATTATACAGATAGAACTGTGAGTTTTAACGCTTTCCAACAGTTTACCCTGTTACCATAGTGATTGAAAATTGCACCCTGAAAAAAGGAATGAATGCAACCACACCAGCTCAGCCAGGGGTTAAGATGCCAATTCATGTACCCTTATGGTAAAATGTGACCAACACCTCAGATTATGTGTTATACATGGTACAATGAAGATAGAGGTCATGCATAACAATGCTATAGTGGAAGACATGAATAAGCTAAATCAAGATATCTCAAAACTGTATTAGCTACTGATAGAACCCTGTAATTATGAACTCTCGGCAGGACCTATTTGTAATGGCACAAATGGTAGAAGTGAAATGGTTGAAGTCAACACATCTGGTCTTGCGGCTCTATTTTTACTCAGCTACTCGATGAAAGCAAAACTATGAAATAATCATTTCCCCCAAGATGTTTATAAGTGCAATAACTCATACACAATATCTCCAAGGTTTCTTTATTACAGGTATCGAGCAGTGGAAAAGCTAATGAAATCCAAATGCTCTTCTCCAAGGTATATCGATGAGGTCCAACCTGAAAGAAGAGGCATATTCTCAGGAGAAAATTAAATGTCTTGATTTTTTTTTTCTCCCTGAGTTCATTAGGCCACTGGAAAGGAGATCTGTCAGCTGTGGTATTGGTTTAATAGACTGAAAAGTGTTACAATCAATAAGACTGAGTAATGTCAAAGGGCCCAAGTCAGATTCTCTGTGCTGAGGAGAAGCTGGATAGCCGAGGAATTTCTGATTCCAGGCAACTTGCCTTGAAGGTAGAAGACCTTTCATGCTTCATTGTAATCTTATCGATTGATCCATTTTCCCTTTGCTTTCAAATCGTTATTCTGGTCTGTGCCACTTTAGACCTCACGTTGCCCTTTTCTAAAGAGTCCAGAAGCTAGGGCTCAGAGGCAAACTATGAGCTGTTCCTCCCAGCACAGAAGACTCTGGAGATATACTGTTACTGAATATTACTCCGAGCACTATAGCTAAGGTCAGAGAGTCAGAACATTCAGGGAGTAAATCTCACAGATACCGTATTCTTGCTTCAAGTCAGCATAATGCTCCTGCGAGACACAGCTTTTACTTTTTATTTTTTTAGCTGTCTGTAATTGTGCATTCATCTTCTGAATAATAATATAATCATCATCATCATCATCATCATCATCATCCTCATTATTCAACATCATCATCATCATTAGGGCTGTAAAGTTCATTTTAAAAGCCACAAGAACAGTGATTGAAACCTTCCAAACAGGATATTCTTGATGACTTGCTTTCAAACACACATTTTTCAGTAAATACAGTATCAGAGTGCGCTAATGTTGGATAGTCTACATGATTATTTCTCCCCTTGAAAGGGGATTTGGGTAAATAGAAATATTTATCTGAAAATTCATGAATGCCGAGTTTAACAATTGTAATTTCCTGCCACATATAGAGTATAGCCGATACTGTAATGTATGGGAAGATGAACAAGTTCTGGATGATTTCTAGAAATGCAAACCATCACCTTTGTACAACAAATCAGTATATATAATTTGTATAATATTTAATATTCAATATTGTGCATAGACAGTAATAAATACCAAAAAAGACACTGGGCACAAAGCTCAGTTTAGAGAACACATTTTTTATTTTTATTTTTTTAATTGAACTACATTAAGTACAAATGATTCGCTGAATGAATATGTTGAATTGTGGGGATTTTCTGAGGATTCAAAAATAAATATACAACAGCACAGTGAAGCACATCTCCATTTTGCCACAATTCACAAACCAGCATTCCTGCTGTGTTCATAGAGTAGCACACTCTTGGTGAGAAAGACCCATATCTGGGGACTAATTTATATGGAAGCTCAAAGTAATCACATAAATGTTCAGAGTTACAGAGCTGTTTTCCTGTTGAACATTTTACAGGGTATTTACATTAATGTTGCCTTTAAATGGGATCTCATGAGAACATTCGTTATTTTATTCTAAGTCGGTTTTCCAAAAGTACAACCAAATTGTTCAGTGGCCTGTTATTCTTAACCTCTGATTTAAACTGTTCTGGCTATTTATTTTATAACAGACGCTATTGACTTTCTGACATTGTATTCTTTTAGTCAAACTTTGATAGTGTTTGGATTTCTCTTAGCAGTGGAATGTGAGACACAGTTCCGTTTGATCATCTCTTTGCATCGGTGATAAAGAGATTATTTTTAAAGCTTAATTGTACATGCTTCTTCTCAGTTCATATCATATTCTGTTGAGCAGTCAGTTTTTAGTCTGCGGTTCATATTTCTAAGATTCTACTGTACTCATTATGCATGTTTTTATGCATTATGTTTTACAAATCACATTTTGCTGTATAAGCACACTGAACATGGAAAGTTAATTCAAAATATCATACTTTTACATATTGGAATTCATATTTTACCTTATAAGGGGTGTGTCCTCTCAAATGCACTGGTACTGAGGTAAGCCTCAATCCTCATGCACAGCAAAGCTGTTCTGTATACTCAGGGTATACTCCCTATCACAATGGATAGTTCTAAGAGCATAAAATACTGATGACTCCATTTTAAGGTAGCCTCGGCTCACTGAAATGAAAGGGCAATTTACCTCAATCTTCTGATAAACTCCCCCCATGGCTGCAGTGATAAAGACAATTTGGGCATGGAAACATCTACACCCTTTTCTGTAGCACCTGTAATGTCTACACCTTTTTCTACATCCTTTTACTGTAGCACCCCTAATTAATTTCCCTACAGGATGTGCATTATTGAAAATACTTCCAGGTTTCCAATAAGGAACAAGACTCAGGCATGTTTAAAATTCCTTTCACAAGGAGCTTGGCTGAGAGTCTGGGCTTTCTGGAAAAGATGTAAACGCAGTACGGAAGAGGACTGCCTCGGCAGCACTCAGAAAGCAGCACTCTCGATCGGCAAACAATGTCACGCAGAGCAATGGCTCTTTGTTAAGTCTACAAGCCCCTGTGTTAGATCTCCCGGACGCATTTAAAGAGCCAGAAACCAGACTCCGTCGGGATTATACACATCTGGTCTCCTGCTGAGTATCCAATCCGACAATTCGCATTATTACCTTCCCAATGTTGCAATTTACACATATCTCCACAGGGTACCGGTAAAGAGTAATGCTTCCCAATCCCCTCAGTAATCTCACAGTTAGACTGATGTGAAACGTCTTGATTTGTAGCTACAAAGACGTGGAGACTATGGGCAGACTGGAGGGGGTGTAAATTGGATTCATCGGTATAAATGTGGCCTCCTTTCTCTGGGAGAGACTCATACTACTCAGACAATATACCCAATGACTGTTTTACTGCATTGCCCAATAAAGGTCAACAGCCATTGAGAAAAAATGCTTTTGCATCGTAAAAACTCGAGACATTTAGCTCGCTGCTTGGCCTCCGCGGCCAGCTAACTGGGGTTAGCTGCACCATAAACATGCTCTAAAAAACCCCATAAAGCTGCAATAGCAATTAGATATGTGGTCTTCAAATGCACAGACCAAACTGAAAATGAAATCCCGCCTTCTAATTAGATTAATGACCTCATTTGCTGGGCCATCAGCCGTGTTTCCTATGAACAAAGCAGCAACCGAATGCCTGTGGTATTCACATGTTTCTGTGTTTCAGTGACAAGGCTGTATACTGCACGCGGGTGTGTGCGCTTCCTTTTATTGTGATAACTTTCCAAGGGCTACTAACTCCAAGGTTCCTAATGCATCTCACCCCCTCTTCTGTTCCTCAGGCAGATACTATAATTATGTCTCTGCTATAGTGTAGTGTATAAAGAGGATGCAAATCAGTTTGAACTACTTTGAGCTTAATTAGGCTCTCTCATCAGCCACTGATCGAACAGTTACATTCCCAAGCAAGCATTGTACAAGACCTAAGTCCAGCCTGCGTTTAATGCTGGAGATTCCCAGACAGAGGAGTAAAGGCACTTTTGATGTTGTCAGAGGTCAATTGCATTGATTTGCGTATCTAAATGCTACACATGAGAGTAGCTGTTCGCTATACAGATCACCATTTGAAGAGCAGCTACTGCTAATCACCAGCAAGCTTTCCTTGCGGGCTTCCTGTAAGGCTGATAGCTTGTTAATGCTGCGGTAGTAAGCTGGACATTTATTAGGTCATTTGCTGCCTACTCTGACAGTGGCTGTGTCTGCACACATGTAGAACAAGGCATCATATGCATCTGTCTTTCAGCTTCTCAAATTGATGCATACAATTCACGCAACGCATTTTAGTTTTGGCACTGTACACTCAAATTCCAAGTAGAAATTTGTGCGGGCAATAAGGCTAGAGAATGCAGTAACGTGCTTTCAATCTGTATAATTCATGTATTACAATGTAAATTATGAAGGGTGTGTTATAAATGAAGGCTGACCTTTCTTAGCCCTTCCAGTCACATCACAGTTTTGTATAAAGCCGGCAGATGTACTATAGTTTGCTATTCTGTATTATCACTACTTGCAACATAGAGCCCATGGCTGTTTTACGTATGTCGCTAACTGAGTTAGCCCAATTCCTTTGTTTACACTTTGGGATAAGCCCAGTATTTTCGGTCTCACAAAGCAAGTTTTCACTTTAGCCTTATATCACTGCAGGCAACCTACTACTGTTGTCGCTTGTTATAGTTTTTTCTTACTAATGGCTTCCTGGATGGATGAAGTCAAGATTGATCAACACTTGATTCTTCTCATGTGTAGTCATGGCCTTACTTGGTGCTGAGTGCACTATTTGATTCTTGCCATGTCAAAGTGGCTCTGCTAGGCTAGTGCAAGTGCAAATCAGCGGCTAAAAAGTAAACAGACAAATTTGTGGGCATCAACCACTTTCCCACTCGATATCCTGATTGACGTCTATATGATTGAGGAGGGGCCAGATTGGAATGCAGAAAGCATTTTTCAAATGTTTGCAGGCAACACCACATTTTATCTCAGAAATGTTTCAATAACTGTATGGATTAAAATGCTTCATTATAAAGTAAGCATAGAAAACACTTGCAGCTAAAAAATGTGATCTTGAGTATAATTACTCTTAAAGCTGTACAGACCTTTTTATTTTGATATTTACTATAATTAATAGCAAATCTCACAGGATGTTAATTTGTGTATGGAACAGCACACATGATATATTTAATGTACAAACTAATCATATTTGTAATTGTTTTCCTAAGTAATTTACAACCTTGAATCGATTATAATTTTATTTTGCCATTTTATCATTTAAACAGACATTTCTGTAAGCTTTTAATTTTATTCTCATTACCTTAGGTGATTGATTTCCCCTAATGAATGAGCAAACATTTAATTATTTTAAAGTTATTCTGACATATGTACACAAGAAGTGATTCTGTGTGGCTCACAGATAGCACATAGATATCCACTAATACCTGATTCAATTCAACAAGGTATGATGGAAGACTATGATGAATGTGTTCATTTGTTTAATCATGTGTCACAGTGTTGGACTGTATCAAAGACATTCACCCACACCAGCCCTTTTCAGTTGACTGGACACCAATGTTATAGCCTCTCACCTCAATTGTGATGTCCTGCAGCCAACCAGTGGTAGGATGTGACTGCTTTCATTCAGTAGGGGCTTCCTTAGAACATTCTTTAGATTATTTAATTTGGAATAGTCATTTTGTCATTGTTAAATCCAGTGTTGGTGAGTGGTTTTACTAGTTCAAAGACTTTCAGGTTAGGGACTACAGATGGAAATGAGCTCATTGGCTAACTCTCGAACATTGTTGTGGAAACTGAAAATGTTGATTCATGTGCACTGTCCATGGTAAATAAATAAGATACATAATTTTGCAGCAGTTTACTGGTAATTCACCCACACTCAAATGTGTGTAGCCCTTAAAAAGTGAATACGTTTTTTGTCATTTGTTAACTTGTCATTTGTTAACTACATGAACTACCAACTACATTTATTTTTCAAACTCTTTTGATAAAATACTGCCTCCTCCTTCTCTTTTCCTTTTCTATTTTCCAACGGTCTCTTTTCAAATGCCAATGGCCACACATTCTATTCACGTTTCTTTCGCAAAAAGAAGGCATTACATCATGTCTGGGGAACATTTTTAAATCGTTTAAAATTTTTGAGGAATTGTAGTTTCACAAGGGCGGCACAGATGGTGCAGTGGGTAGCACTGCCGCCTCACAGCAAGGAGGTCCTGGGTTTGAATCCCCGTCGGCCGGGGCCTCTCTGTGCGGAGTTTGCATGTTCTCCCCGTGTCTGCGCGGGTTTCCTCCGGGTACTCCGGTTTCCTCCCACAGTCCAAAGACATGCAGGTTAGGCTGATTGGAGTCTAAATTGCCCATAGGTATGAGTCTGTGAGTGAATGGTGTGTGTGCCCTGTGATGGACTGGCGACCTGTCCAGGGTGTATTCCTGCCTTTCGCCCGATGTATGCTGGGATAGGCTCCAGCCCCCCTGTGACTAAAATGTAAATGTAAATGTGACCCTGTTGAGGATAAGTGGGTTCAGATAATGGATGGATGGATGGTAGTTTCACAAGCTACCTTTCTCTTTAGTGTAGCTTGGTAGTTCAACTACTCTCAGTGTGAAGTCATTGGTAGTTTGTACAACTGTGATTTCATATTCTCTCCCTAAACAAATCAGTTTTGATGAGTTTGGCATATGTGGCCCACCGTGGCGTTAGCGACCCACTAACCAGGAATTGAATACTGGACTACGCCACTCCCGCTTATGCAGGGTGGGAGATCTTGGACAATGCTAAGATGAAAGGCCCTGCGAGAGGCCCATATAATGGATAGACAAGGCAGAGGCTGCAGTACAAGAATAAATAACAAAGCTTTATTCTGACCACAGTTTGGTTCAATAGCATAAGTAAAATTCCACTGTTAGTCCCACATACTATTGTTATAAGTTCCTTCAAGCAACAGCTTCCCTTCCTTTCTCTTTTTAACTAATTCTTTCATTACAAGATAATTGCATTAAATCACTTAAGCTAGATTGCACATTCCCAGTCAAATATCATGCTTATCATTATCCTTAAGCACTGGTCTTTGTCAGAATAATTCATCTGCACACAAGCATCGATGTTAAAGCACTCCAGACGGAGATAAGGAGGAGTTGAATACATGCTAACTAGGGCCTAATTGCCCATACTTGGGATTGAACTGACTAGTGCTATCATAGCACTCCACAGCAACACCCAGTGACCAGTCCAAAGGCAAGTTATACACACAAAGGTTAAAGTGCCTATATATAAAGTGCTTGGTGCAAATAACATAACATAACATAATGATGAGATCATGTCATTCAGACCAGCAATGCTAGCCTTTTTCTAAACTGTACCTAATGCTTAGTTTACCTAGATAGTATCGAGATTGTATCGAGCACTATATCAAGCCTGGTCTTGAAAAACCTCCACTACAGTACATGTCCTGGCAAGCTATTTCACACAGATAGTAGTCTATAGGTCCTAATATCTATGTGGATATATATCTATATGGATGTATTGCCAATTTCAATGTATGCCCTCTCGTTCTGCTAGCGAAACTCACTGAAGAATCTCCTGTAGTTCACTTTGTTAATCCCATTTAGGCATGTAAAATCCTCAACCAGATAGCCCCAAAGTAACTTTTATACTAAGAGATTAAGCATCTTAAATCTTTTCTTATAACATTTATCTTTTATACCAGGAATCAATCTGGTTGCTCTTCTTTGAACCTTTTCCAGCATCTCTATATCTTTCTTGTAGTACGGAACTCCACACAATACTTTATGTGTGGTCTGACAAATGTATTGTATAAGGCGAATATTACTTCCAAATATATACTGTATGAATTATGGCAAATGTCAGAGAAAGCCCTGCAGTGGTTAGCACTGGCCTAAAGGCTCTATAAAACACAAGGAATACTGTGCTGAGAGGTTACCTGAAGTACCAACAGCATTCCAACGATAAAAGGATAAAGTCTTAAATGGCGAAAGTGGCAACAGGGTTCTAAGTCCTACCCGTCACATATATACATATATTCATATTGGTATATGAATGGATGGGGGAGATTTCAGAAATAAATGCTGAAATCTTTGAAGAAGCCAATGAAGTAGAGGTCACTGGCTTATGTAGTACAGGCCCAGGGCAGTGGCTTATGGAGTCGAGGGCATTGGCACTGGCAAATGTTTTTTTTTTTTTTATGTATGTTTTTTATTCATGGATTAATTTCCTCTGCAGACACGCCAAGCATTAGGCATTCCATTATAATTAGTAATTATAAGGACAGACTGGGCTCACAGAGTTCCAGCTTCCATCTGACTGAGGTTCCGTCGACACAGTACGTGTATCTCACCCCAAACTTCTGCTATTTCCGAAACCCCAACCTGCCGTGTGACAGAGTACAATTTTTGGCGGGAACATTAGTCATGCTTGAGTAGATACTGCTACCAACACACAGCCCACGCAAAATCTGGGAAGATCACCTTTAATGGCCCACCGCTGTCATACCGTGCTCTAATAAACATGTAAGCAGCATGAGGTTTGTGGGATGGAATATTAGTGCGGACTCTTTTCTCAGGAGGTTGATGCAAATAGGGCTAGGTGTTAAAGAGGTACAACTGTTACATGAGCTCACAGATGCCTGGTGCCACAGCTACATATTTATTTGCTTGGTAGGTGCCCTCAACTCAATTTCTGAATTAATTAATTAATTTATTGTGTAATATGTAACACATGCCATGTTTGTTACATATCTATAAATAGATAGGTATGCATACAGTATATATGAATGTGTGTATTTTTATTTTAAAATCCTGCAAAAAGGTGACACGCATCAGGTGAAGGTTTGCTGACTTAGATTATGTAGGACCCAGATACAAATAATAAACAATGTGTCAGACAGGCAGTGTACAACCAATGACTGTAGCCACTTGCAGTCGATGGTGGGCATGGTATTTTCGGTCAATTTAGTTTAGCTACTTTTGGCAGTGCTGAAGAAGAGCAGATTGCTGGAAACGCATCTCTGCATACCGCTGCAAAGGTAGCTGTATTTACTGCTTGTGCATTCATTAGACATCTGTCACTGGGAAAGCAACCTTCACCTCCACTCTACCTCAACTCTGCCATTTTGAATACTACTATTTTGAAACTTTATTTCAACATATTTGTGAGATTTTAATTGAGAATGCAATGGCAGTTCTCCACCTGGGCACGAAACACGATGAACGTTCCAGACCCCTGTTTTGGATTCAAATACTATTCAGTGCAATTCAGCCAACTGAGAGGACCAGAAGGCGGGATTTTCACTTTTTGGGAGTATTTCATAGGTTCCGGTAGTCCAGACAAGCTCAGTAAAGCATAGGGAAGTTTGAATCTGAAACAATTGCTTATTGTGAACAAATGTTCCCTGCACAGTGTAGCAGTGTTCTCCAGTAAGGACGTGACCATGCGTCTCTTCTACAGCAGTTCACCTGTTTGGCCTGACGTGGCAACTTCAACCCACAGAGGGGCAGCTGTACGAAAACGGCCTCAGCAAACTGGATCGAGACATCGCCGTCTCTACCTTCTCTCCGCTCAATCCACCTGGTCCCAACAAGACCAGCAGAGGTGATAAAGGAGGTGAGTCCCAGCCCATAAGCGAGAACACATTTTATTTTCATAATAAAAGCCTAGGATCTCTGTCGCAGGTCATTAATATGTTTATAGGATGTTCACTGCCGCTTCATCACACAGAGCGGGTGGTAATAGAGTTCTGAGGTGTAGCATTATCCTGGCTCCGTGCAATTGCATTTTGGTTCAGATAAAGGTTTATGTGAAAGGAGGAATGAACAGGTCGGTCTGCAGTCTGCCTTACCAGAGGTAGGGCCCCAGATCATGCGATAAAGATCTGATTATTGGATTTTCATGCTCCTGAAAAAGTGCGCTCATGTAATCACCACAACATTAAAAAGAGTCATTCCAATAACACCGACGCAGCCTGGGGTTCAGAAATACCACGGACTCCAGATTCCATATCGAAAGCGGTTGATATAACTCAGTTTCATAGCGTATAATTCAATTTCTAAAATGCTAAGAACTCCAAAAATGTCCGCTGCAAAGAGAGCAGTGTCGAAGAGTAGATTAAAATGAAATCAGTTTAAAAAAAAAAAATTGGATTGCCATGCAGAAGTGCGTAATGAATCCTAATAAAAGCTCACTTTTCAGAAGAAATTTCGCACGTAACATCCTTCTCTGCTAAAGTGGTCTGACACCCCTCTTTTCAGCTACTGAGGGAGGAAATGAGAACAGCCTGGGTCATACGGAGGATTATCACAATTTATAATGCGGTATAAACCACACTAGGAACTCGCCGCACTGCAGTTGGAGCACTCTGTTTTGTATTGGCCAGAAACTCAAATTAATGGAGATAAGCACCACGGGCAGTTAATTAAAGCAGGAGAAGAGACTACCTTTTAATCTTCTCCTAAGGGACGGACTGAGGAAATGGTTAACCCTTTCAGAAAAAGATTCGCTGGCAAGTGGAGTTCAGACCTTTTTCCTAACCCCACCTCTGTCTGTCACAGTGGGCTCAGATACTGTGGTGAACATTTAGAAATACTTAAATGAGCTGGGTGAAAGATGTGTTTTTGCAGTCGGGCAAATGTCAACTGACAGAAAGAATACCGAGGCCCTGCCGAGGGCATTTAAATTAGCTTCCTACCTTTTAATGAGCTGCAGTGTGTATGTTCTGTAATAGGTTTCATGGTTAGCAACCTTAATACGTGTTCCCTGGGTCCTAACTACTGCTCAGAAAAGCTCCCATATATTTTCCCCACTTTCAGATAATGATGTATACCTTCAGCATATCTACCCTGCTGTACTCCAGCACATTGTATTTGAAATTAAAAGGATTTGAGCTGAAAGTACAGACTGTCACCTTTAATCTGAGGGTATTTACATTTATATCTGGTGATCAGTGTATGGATTACATCCCTTTTATGGAAAGTTGGCTTCTCAGCTGTTTCTGATTGGTCAATCGCTTCCTTAGTGCAGGTATAAGACAGCTTTCAATATCTAGTCTTGATTCTAGGCTTTTGATTGCCTTTGGAGTCTCTTATTGTCGTTTGTCAACATAAGGACCAGAGTTGTGCTAGTTAAGAAGCCATCTGAGAAATAAGGAAAAAAAACTGTCAGAGATGTAGGCCAAATAATAGGTTTACCAAAATAAACTGGAACATTATTAAGAAGAAAGAGAGCACTGGTGAACAAAGACCTCTACAGCTGATGACCGAATAATCCTTTCCATTATGAATTAAAAAACCCAAACACCTGTCCTACAGACCGGAAACACGGAGGCAGACATTGATGTCTCAGTGACTACTTTCCACAGAAGACTTCACAAACATATCTACAGAGTTTACACTGCAAGGTGCAAAACACTAGTTACTGTAGCTGCAAAAACAGGATGGCCAGGTTACAGATTGCTAAGAAGCACCTAAAAGAGGCTTTAGAGTACTGGAAGGTCCTGTGGACAGACGAGACCAAGATTGGCTTGTATTAGAGTGATGGCAAGTGCAAAGTGTAAGAGGAATGCTAAAAGGTGGTGAGGTCGCTAATGTTCAGAGAAACCCCACAGTCGCATACCGAGCACAAAATGAATTTCACATTCTATTCAAGGAACAGATAGATATTGTGCTTTGCTTCATTGCTGTTCTCTTATGTTATCAACTAAATTGGGCATCATAGTTTTGATTGAAAAAGAACAAAACAATTACCATAACACACAGTAACTGAACAGTATACAGCACATCGAATACAAAGAGTCATCTGAATACAAAGCCTACCCACGTCAGTACAAACAGAAATCATTATTTACAGTACAGTGGCACAACTTGATACGAAGCTATTGATAGCTGATCAAACATTGTTTGGTCTTCTAAAATATGGGAGCAGCCACCGAAGAATAGATTTTTACAGAAGGCATCGATATTCTGCTGTGTCTCTCATGTCCCGACAATTGACGTCTCTCTGGTTCATCACCACTATTGATCTACGCGTGCGGTGATACAGTCTCTAGGTCTCGTTGAGGTACAATACATCCTTGGTCATATTTTATGGTGACAACTGACAAGACCTATTCCAAAAAAAAATACTGTAACTGCAGTAGTAGAATTGTCACCTGTGACATGCTCATTATATTCGCTATATATAATTGTATTAGCCAGCTAAGAGGAATCTAAATGAGCTTGCGAGAAAAAAAATGAAATGACTTTCATACAGACTGACTTGTAGAAGGTCTAAATATAGTGCGAGTTGTAATTCTTTGTTCTGGAAATAACGATATTCCAAAGCGATAGATATATATATTTTCATTAACCCTGATTTTCTCTATAATGGCTGGAAATGTTATTGACACAGGGAAATGACGAGATGTTTAAAAAGAACGTACAGTAGATTAAAATAATTACAGTATAAACTTGACTTTAACAGCAAGAGTCCAAAACATTGACACCTTGGGATCCATGATGCCTTGTGTGTAATCAAAATAAAAATGAGTTCATTTTCAAACGAGCGCAACAATGATTGAGCCCCCATTAAAATTGATATTGTACGGTACTATATTATGCAGTGCTGGGTGGGAACTGTGCCAGGGACTGATTGAACACAAAATAATAGTTGAATTTGCCAGTGGCTGTTTTATTGCCCTTTCCAGCAAACAAAGATCCTGTAAACAAAACAAATAGGAAGTGTCCCAGGGGCAGAGCCTCCTCCTGCTGAGACTGCTGAATTCATAGCGCACAGAAGCAGTCTGTGCATAACAGAAGCTGGGCTTGTGAAGCAGAACCAAGCAGAACCTGGGCCCACGAACATCTGCAGCAAAACGGCACAGCAGGTGCGTTTATAGCAGCCATGAAAGAAGCAACACCTGGGCCATTTATTGTAACAGTCAGCTACAGGGTCGCCTTCAGCCCTGACAGAACGTTTATGGAAACGGAAATGGTGGCGCGTCGAATAACCTGTCGCAAAACGTGGGCCGATTGACTGACTTGGGTTCGGTTTGCTGCGATGATTAGCGATTCGGGCTACACCTCCGACACACGTGCCCCACGGGAGCAAACATACTTCAAAGCCTGTTGCTAAACGTTGCACGCTGTTGGGAGGAAACGTATCGCTCAACACGGAAACCGTAGCAAACTTTTCAAACGTTTTCCCATTGAACCTGCAGGTGTTCCTGCTTGTAGATGAGTTCGCTGCTGTCAAAGGTCTCAACCAATCAGCTACAGGCTGCTTGTCTGTAGACAGGACTGCCGCTCACCCAGAAAGCCTATCGGAGCCAACTAGGTGACAGGAACATCTCGCAGCGATAAAAAATTATAAGTAAATAAATGAACAGCCCTCTTCACTTCTGTTCCACTCATCCTTAATGACTCGCACTGATTCATTTGGAACACTGGCTGGAAAGAGATTAGGACCACTGATATTGATTGTTATTTCTTTTAATGGGGAAGCGGCATTCCTGGAAAAAATTATGATAGAAGTGCAGGTGACCATAAATAATAGATATCCTCTTTGTTGTTTTTCATTTATTTGAAATGGAATCTGGTGGACGCGTTGACTAATTGAAAATAAATAGGCCCTTTGATTGAATGGAATTACCGGCTTGTTTAATTGACCTTGAAATAGGAAGAACGCCGGAAATGTCATTCTCTATTTACACAGCAACTTTAGGGATTGAATTTTTTTAATTAAGGTGACCCGATGTTCTGTGATATTTGTATTAGTCCTAAGGCTAGTCCTTTAGTAAAATATTACATTCGGTAGTTGCATGAAAGCGATGGTGGATTAAGGAGCCGCAAGGTGATTTTATTTTCACTGTTTCACCTGAAGCTGGCTGCACAATAAAGCCATGTCACTTTCTGGTGTTCATTTGGTTCTGAAAAATAATACCACTAATTGAAAAGACAATTATGTTTTGTTGAAAATAGATTATACTGTAGGTCTAATTGTTTTATAGGGGTAACCTTGGGGCTATGCGACTTAATCAGCTTTTATGTCAGGGCTCTTTATTGACGTTTTAAATTTTGCTTTACCTCTCACTGACACGCTTTTAATGCACTGGTAGAATACCTTTGAGTGGAGGCTAAAAAAGCATGATGGGAAGCTTGTTCATTTGAAAAAGGAACACTTAATTTTCCCTACCTCTTACTATCTAATGCTTCTGCTGAAAATTACAGCAGTCAGCGTGAAGCCATTTTACAAACTTAAAACAATGTGACTGTTGTGGTTAATGTTGTCTAATTGATCTGATGCAGGGGTACATGAAAATGTAATTCTGTTCCCAAAGTGTGTGTAAAAAACATCTTAAGTTTACTATTTATTTTATTGGTTTCACTCTATGAAATGGAAAATGAATGGAAACAGAAAAGAGATTATGTTTCAAGCTAATTTTACACATTTAAAATGACATTTCAACATATAAATTCTACAACTACAGTATGTTTCAGTATTTAGTGTTATACCCGCACTAATTGCTTCATAGCTTTTTTATATTCAATGTTTTATATGCACTCATGTTGCATATTTCACGCAGTAAAATTGTGGATTGCTTATCATAAAACTCATCATGGTGCACCATCAGAAAAGGTTTTAACCTTAATCATCACGCAAAACTCATTTGAAAATGTATTCAGCAAATATACTAATACTGTAATACAGTAGATATTTCAGGAAAGTCTTTTGTACAGCTGTACAGTTCAGAGGTATGAAACAACGGCCTTTTCACTTGAACGCCTCACATCACTCTACAGTCGTGTAGAGAATGAGGTGTTACGTCCTTGAGTGCTGCAGTGTAGAATTGTATCCACGTTGAATAATTGTTTTTACCACAAAGATCGAATAAACGCGTGTAAAAATGTGCTGTTTATTTTCCAGGGTCAGATACACCAGGCATTAGCTCGCTCCTGGCCTGGCTGGAGCTCTGTATTAATGTTTAACCGCACTGACATGAATGTGACATATTCTATGATTCATTCCTGTGGATGTCTTGGGTGAAGCGGCCTCAGTCATTAGTGATAAGAAAGGTACAGCGGGCTGCGTCTGAACTTGATCTTAAAGATTGTGAATCACTACTAGAGAAAAGCCTTTGTTTCCAAGCTATGGGGGATCTTTCATTGTACTGTACGTCTCAAGTTCAGATAAGGGAGAATCATAGAATGATCAGGCAGGGGTGGAGGAAAAATGGTTTTAAAACAAGGTAACGATTGAATGCTCTAAACAATTAGAGGACAACTTTCTGATGTGAACCCACATCCCAAAATAGAATTATCTTTGATTTAGTCAAGAAGGATTGTGATTCCTACATGCCCCATCTCTTGTGTGATCAATATGCTATAATATTTGTATTTGATAAACCTGCTAAATACAGGCCATAGTTAGAATGTGCTTATTAGTTCAGAGGCTAGGCTGCAAACTGCTCTGAAGCAGACTTTCTCTAATTTAATGTATGTGCGTGTGTGTGTGTGCATGTATGCACGTGTGTGTGCGTATTTGTGTATGTGTATGTATGTGTGTGCATGTATGTGCGTGTGTGTGTGCCTGCGTGTGCGTGTGTGTGTGTGTGTTTGTGTGTGTGTGTAGATAAATCTGTGTTCCAGAGGGGGAGAGTGATTGACAGAGGAGAGGTAGATATTGGCATCCAGGTGACTCAGATCATTCCCCCTGGGCTTTTCTGGCGTTTCCACATCACCGTCCACCACCCGGAGTACGTCAAGTTCAACGTTTCCCTGGCACGAGACGCCCTGCTGGGCATCTATGGGAGGAGAAACATCCCGCCAACTCACACCCAGGTACATACCTTTCAAATACTTCTGCCGTTTTTGTACTTTTCACAGAACATTTGGTTGCTTTTCGATTACAATTACGTGGTTGCTAGTGGTACTTGTAGCATTTAATGTCTTGTGCTGGCATCTAGGTAACCTGCGCAACAACTTTGTGTAGCCTAACTATGATACTGAGCTTTTGATACTGTTGCAGTTCACATAAGGCTACTGTCACAATGTCAATACATCTGAGGTAGTTTGGCATGGTTTACTTGGCAAAACGTTAGCAAACTATTATGTCGACATATTGCCTGACCAATGAGTGATGAGTTTGTTTCAATGGCGATGAGCCGAAAAAAGGACTCAAAAATGTCCATTATTTCAAACAATGAAGAAGAATGAAAGGGAGAAGATGGAAGATGAACAAGGAACTAGTGTTGGTCCAACACTTATTTGAAATGCTTATTTTTATGAAGATCTTTACCATAATATTATCTGTACAATTACACCATAGCTTTGTCTTTGGTATAATTCATTAGCATTATATTAGCCACAGAAATTACTCAGTGGCTACAGTATTAATGTTACTCCTGAAAAGAAGTCTAATGTGATGCACGATTGTTGCGGCAAAACAAAGCCTTTCACATTTTTTGTTTCCCTAACACTTCATGAAAGGATCCAGCTGATGTACGCTGGTAAAATGTTGCAATATCACTGTGGATAAACTGCCTGCTTTCTGTCCCCATGAATTACACACAAGCCCAGATCCCATTACAAATTTTTCCTTCGCTGACTCACAGTCGATTGTAACTGGAGGGTTCAGCCGTCGTAAGAAAGGATTTGCCAAACTGCAATTGTCAAGAGAAAAACAAACACTTGCATTCATGGACACGTGTTGTTTGGATCCAGGCCACGGTTTACTACATTGTTAATTCTTTAAGTTTATTGTTGCTCATTCCCTCAGTAAACTTTTACTCCTTTGGTGATTGGTTAGGGGACAGACAATTCCATTTTGGCTTTGAGGAACATTTGCTTTAGAAAGGCATACGTTATTAAATGACTATATTGGAAGTAATTAGATTGTTACGAAGATGTTCTGCCCATAAAACCTCCCCTTATTTGCACAAAGCTCTTACACCACCTGTTGAACACGATGAGCGTTTTGTAATATAAACAACTTTAATCGTTCGGTAAATTGAGCGCTGTCTTAATTCAATTAAATGTTTCTCAGTAAAGGTTCATTATGCACAAATATTTCTATTTAGAGGTTCATGAATCCCTGTAGATGCTAAGCTGAATGAATTAGCGCTAATTGCAGGTTCCTGCTAACAGGGTCACGCCGTCGGTCTTCCCACCTTTACACTCGCAATGCACACTGGAAACACGGCAGGCCTCCTGATTTTTAGTCTCCAGTCCCCGCGCTAATACATTTGGCAGCGCGAGGAGGCTGTGAGACCGAGCCCCGCCCCGGTGCGCATTTGTGGACAGACATATGTTCCCCTTGACCAGGCCTGGTTCGAACGTGATTACTGCTGATGGAGTTCCCAGCCGGTCGGCGGGCTGAGCAGAGGGGTCAACGAGAGCTGCTCGCCCTCCCCCCGTCGATTCATCCTCCCCCGTCGATTCATCCGCTATAGGTCCCTTCAGACGTCCCCGCCAAACCGCCAGCCGCTACCTGATGAATTCTAATAGGAGGCTCGAGTCATTAATCTGCGTTGACCCCCCTGGGTGGTACGCTGAGTTCGTCCTGGTTCCAAGGAGATTTCACGTTTACAGTAGAGAAGGGGAGGGCGGAGGAAGAACGGGGAGGGCGGTAAGGGAGTGGGAAACGGTCATTTTCATTTCCTTCTGTGCTCGCCGATTGCTGAAGCGCAGGGACCATCGCCGGTTGTATCTGCAGGTTTTATTCTATTGCTTTGTTTTCTTTTGTTTCTTTTTTTTCCCTTCCCAAAGCAGTGCTGACAGCAACTCCCCCTGTGGCTTACTAAATTATAAGCAAAATTATCCATGGTCTGTAGACCGGGAGGAAGGAGGATACTGTGGTGTTTATCAGAGCGATTTTACTGCCCCCTCCACCCTCCCACCCTCCAGTGTTGAGAAATGTAGGAGTTGGCCTTTCCCTTAGAACTATTGCCGAAGAAGACTATCGGTCCAAGTCTGGGGTCAAGAACCCATTTAGTAGAAATCACAGGAGCTGCTGACGACTTTGCAGCTTTGGTGCACTGTTTTAGTTGCAGGTCGTGGGTTTACTTGCTGGACCTAAAACGGAGCTAAGATCTGAAAACTTTCAGCAAGCTAAAAACATGTCATGAAAATGCAATTACTGTAGGACAGATTTTTTAAATGACTAAACACTTGTTAACTTTCCATGAATTTTAAAACCATAGATGTTCACTGCAAAACGTAACTGTCTTAACAAGCTTTTTAGTCTTGGAATAAGACTTCAGAATCTGATATTTTTTTCAGAACATATTAGCTTATTATTTTAATAACTATCTTACCTCATTAGCAATATTTCCATCTTATTTACATTTTAAGTCTCAATATAAGACTTATACTTGTCATGTATTTGTTTTCGCTGTGTTCCTGTTCTTCCTCTTCAAGCAGGTTACCATCTGCAGACGAAAACACCTCTTCCTTCCCCCTTCTGTACCCACACTGTTTACTCTCTCTTCCCAGTTTGATTTTGTCAAGCTTCTGGATGGGAAACAGCTTATTAAGCAAGAGCTGAAGACTCCAGAAGATTCTAGTTTCGCACCCCGGAATCTCATCCTCAACACTCTGCAGGAGACTGGATTCATTGAGTATATGGACCCAGGGACATGGTACCTGGCCTTCTACAACGACGGGAAGAAAATGGAACAAGTCTTCGTCCTCAGCACCACCATCGGTAAATGGCACCTGTCACTGTACCATGCAAAATAAGTGTAAAAGGTGGAACGGCCCTGACGTGTGTTCGAGATATGAAACTATGTTTGCAGCCAACAGTTACTGTCGAACAACTTTAAATGAACATTACATTTAGTTTGTCACCGACCCATACTTAATACAAATGGATGTGACTTGGGTCTAACAATGATAGCTAGCAGATGAGCTGCTTATCTTGGATTTTTGTAAAAGGTAAAAAAATATTACATTGATTAAAATGCAGGTGTGTATGTGTGTGTGTGTGTGTGTGTTGGCGTGCATGTATGCGTGTGTGGGTGGAGGTGGCCTTAGAGAATGTATTGCTAAAGGGGAGTCTGACCGAAAAAGTTTGTACAGATCTATTAGCACAAACCGATGAAGGATAATTCTGTTGTGGGTGTCAAGCAGGTGTAAAATAAAGGCTGTCCACTTTAATTGACTGACCTTTGGTCATCCATCTCCAAGCATATGCTAAGAAAGAGGGGGATTTAGTCATGCACTTCCCATAATGCACTGCTCATCCTGTTCTGATAAGGCTTTCTCTATTTTTAACATATTGAGTTATATATGCCGCAGGGAGAGCCTTGAAACTAATGGATTTTTGATGCAGGGTTATGTTGGGATGGATTGGAATTTTACAGGCTAAATTTCTGTTTCAGTACTCCATTAAATGTGCTTGCAACGAAACACTAAACCACAAATCGTCTTAACAAATATCATATGTTATCATATGTACTTCTTGTCAGGATGGTGTGCACTTACGTATTTAGTACATATTCACAATTATTTTCAAAGAAATATTTGTATTCTTCTCAATGGAAACGATTAATTATTTCTCGAGCAGTTTTGAAATAGGAATCCTGTCTGTTTTTACCGCACTTCTCTCTGTGCATCATTTCTTAATAAAAATCGCCTCTTACTTTCCCACCAAGAGAGAATGGAGCCAGAGGCAAAGTCATAGCTGTAGATTTATAGTGAGAAAAGACATGCCTTTCTGAAACCATTTCTGAGCTGTTGAAAAACAGGTGCTATTTCCCATGAGTTGCACTGCGGCAGCATTAAGCCAATCTAAAGCCTATTACCGCCTGGAGGACAATCAACAGAAAAGCACGGGCCGATATTCACAGAAACGAATGCTTATTTCTTCGGGAGCATGTCAGAGAATAAATTAATCACCGGCTGCCTTTCGCAACTAAGAAACAACTTCATCAAAAAAGAGACGGGCCCCCACCGACAGAGGCGGCTGTCATTGGCTGTGTTCTTTCTGTCCGTCACAGAAACCATGGACGGGTGCTCGACCAACTGCAATGGGAACGGGGAATGCGTTTCAGGCCACTGCCACTGCTTCACCGGGTTCCTCGGACCGGACTGCGCGAAAGGTGCGTGCACTCTGTCCCTCCCTCACTTCTTCCCTTCGTTCTTCCGTGTGTCTGTCCTCACAGTACCCACTCGAGTGGCAGAGAGGACTCTTTGAATCGGGCTGGGCCTATCAGCCTGTCTCTACCACTGAGGCTGAGTGCGCATCAGATGCCGGCAGAAAATGAAAAAGAGCGAATGAGAGAGAGAGAAAGAGAGAGGGGGGGGATTTTTCTGCACAGACGCTTAAACAGGGCCACGGATTCTCTGGGACTAAGCGGCATGCAAATGAGCTCCAGATTTCACATGGGTGCCATCGTCTCCAGGTATGTCTATTCATAATGAATTACCGAGGAATGCCTGAGCCTTACGTAGCCTCCAGCTACTGTCTCCAGCCGCAGTGTAATGAATAAAGGTGTAACTCACTTCTTATTACGGCTCTGTAAAAGGGCAGATATATGTCCTGTGTATTTCTTGTCATTTGGCGTTCATATGTAAATGAGTGAGATGGCGGTAATGATATATTAAGCAAATCAAGATATTTACTCAGCCCACTGTTTTTCCAGTATCGTGCAGAAATGGAAAGCCCTCTCATTGATTGTGGTGAAAATGCCAGACAGAATTATTTCAGTTTATCTTCTATATATTATTTTCTGCAGGACAATTGGTCCTGCTCAATCCAATCATAAACGTGAGGTGCGTTCAAGATAGCGTACGTTAGCTAACGTATTCAAACTTTCACACTTCAAACTTCACCACAAATGTTAGCTAACGTTTGCTAACTATTTGAAAAGGTAGTGCGGCGCGAACAAAAATGGCTGCCGACAGGGAAGACACAGAGAACAAAAGTTTGGCTGTTATTTGGCTGTTATAATACACTTTAATTCATTTAATATTTGTCCTTACCTTAAAAAATAAATCACAGATAAGCAATGAATCAGCTAGCTGGCATTGTTCGATCTAAGTCGCATCCATTTGTATTCAAAATGCGTTGGTGACGAACTAAATGGAATGTTTATTTAAAATTGTATAACAGTAACTGTTTGCTGCAAACATAGTTCGCTGTGTGAACGTTCGCTGTCTTGAACACACCCCTGATAAGCTAGTACCCCCAGTGTAGTGTGCTGTGGCACCTCCACTCTGTTCAGGTAAGACTGCAGTTGAAGAGTTTGTACTCTTCCAATATACACTCACTGAGCACTTTATTAGGAACAACTGTACACCTACTTATTCATGTGATTATCTAATCAGCCAATTGTGTGGCAGCAGTGCAAAGCATATAATCATGCATATACAGGACAGGAGAATCAGGTAATGTTCACATCGACCATTAGAATGGGAAAAAGTATGATATAAGTGACTTTGACCGTGGAATGATCGTTGGTCTCAGACAGGGTGGTTTGAGTATCTCAGAAACTGCTGATCTCCTGGGATTTTCACGCACAACAGTCTCTAGAGTTTGTAAAAATAAAAAAATTAAACATCCAGTGAGCAGCATTGTGTTGTTAATGAGAGAGGTCAGAGGAGATTGGCCAGACTGGTCAAAGCTGACAATAAGCTGACAGTAACACAAATAGCCACACATTACAATTGCGGTATGCACAACAGTATCACTGAACACACAACGCTAAGCTCTAAGTGGATATGTTACAGCAGCAGAAGATCAATAAGTCTAAAAAATAATAAAGTGCTCACTGAGTGTGTAATTGGTCACACTTTGCAATAAGGTTCCATGAATTGGCATGAACTAATGCAGTTGTTAAGTAACTACTACCGAAAAGCTGTAGAGCTCGGTTAATGTATTTGTTAATGGTTAACTCATTATTAGTTCATCCTATGGTTGTTGTTACCAAATGCATACTAATGATGATTTCATGCTTAATTAATGTATTTGTTCATCATTAATTCATGTTAACAACTACATTAGTTCATGCCATTTCAATTTCATGCCAAAACCTTACTGTAAATTGTGACCACATAATTACTCAGTTACCAAATTATTGTAGATCTGGCATCATTTATCTACAGTTTAATTACATATGTTTGTCAAGAAACATGCTTATCTGAATATGCAAAGAAAACCAAAACCCTGTATAGATTATGTAAATCATAATCTATAGAATTCCTAATCTGAGTTAGTGGGCTACTGCTCATATGATAATGAAAAGAAGGACCTCTGACTTGTGAACTCCAACACGCCTTTAATTGGTAATACGCAAAAACTTTTCAAAAGACGTTTTCGATCCTGTCTGGATCTTTTTTCGAGTGTGCATATCCCCAATTAAAGGTGTGCTGGAGTTCAAAAGTGTGATGGCTTTCTTTTGATTATCACTTAGGAATTATCTCAGCCCAGCACCTTGTCTGAGGATGTGCGTATGATTTTATGATGTATGATATTTATATACTACCCCTTATATGAAAAATATGAATTTGCTGGTGCTGCCGGCCCATAAATGAGATGAATTTCACCATAAGCTAAGAACATTGTGCTCCAATTTTCATTGATGAGCATTTTGAAAGAAAGTTTCCTCGATCAACAGCTTTGTATTTTTTATGTCAAAATGTGATGTAATGTGAAATTGCGCATAGTGTAAAGACCAAAACAAATCTATGATAAATGACAGATAGATTCCTTCTTCTCCTAGACCCAGAGAGCACATCGACCATAGAAACATTTGCGATGAAATGTACTGTATACGTTTGTATGTAAATTATTACTGAAGACTTTAAGACCTGCCACAGTTAGCTATATAACACATTACTCAGTGTACTCAGATAATCAAATTAGCTATATTAGAGGATATTAAAAGGGTTTATTAAACTTGGAGAACACAGAAAGTGTTTTTTTCAAAATGACAGTGCACAAATATGTGTTGATTTAGATCATTTGAAAGTAATGAACAATGTTAATGTCTGAAATGTAATATTTCTCACTCCAAAGCGGTGTAAAATTATTATTGAATTAATCATCACACAGATGCTTCTAAGTACAGTAAAGATGACAGTTTGGTAACCACATATTAAAATAACACAGATGCGCGATAGCTAGTTTCTCTACAGCAAAATTGCATCAACATTCCCATCAGTGGAGGCTGATGGCCATTCACCTGGGTGGGGCACCACATGCAGGCAGGCACACAGACACACACCAGTACTCACCCCCAACCTCTATAATTACTCCCTATAAAGAAAGACAAAGCAATGCCAATACTAAAATAATGTTTTTATAATAACCCCTGTGTTGGTAGTACGTAATACAAATTCTTCCACCAAAAAATAATTAAACATATGATCTCATCATCTCCCCTTGAAACATTTCATAAGTTTCAATCTTGGAACCATGGGTTGTTGGACAAAGTTCAATGAATTAAAATTACTCTGGATGCTGAGAGGTTTTAGAGGGCAGGTTTGGAGGATATTGTAATATTCACAAAGGGGTAAATAGATTTAGATTCAGCTTTTCTTTATAGGGTAGCAACACAAAAGATAAGAGAAACAGAAAGCCTGCAACAAACAGCGTACCCTCTCTTTAAACCGAAGGGATTCCCTTCACAGTGTGAACAACTTCATACATATACATTTCGACCTCATTTACAATATTAACATTACACTTACACCATGCTTAGAATGCCTTAATCGCAGTGATTAATTAGTACACCACGAAGATAAGGCTTCTTGGTTTGCAGCCTAACTTTCCAAACGGTTGTTTTGTTTATAGTCCTTAAAGGGCTACAATATGTTTTATAAATAAAATAACAGTAGGTATCAAGGCAAGATATTGTTGCAAGCGGCAGCTGCTAACGGCAAACTTTGCTTTGCTAGCCCACTTTTGTTTCCTGCCACAGGCAGCTTCTGTTTACAACCCGGCCTCGAACTGAACTGGTCCGTCCCCTAAAACTTCCTCGCTGCAACCTCTCCAAACACAAAATGACCCACCTACATAACACATAAAGCATTCATCCCCTACGGTGGCATATCCCTCATGAATCCAAAACAAAACTCACCTTCAACATAATAAAGGGATATTATGGACAGTAACAGCGCAAAATATTGAAATAGTGTGCTGATAGAAGACTTGCAAAATCTTTCTTCTTTCATTCTTTCCTTTTTTCCTTCCCGGCAGTATGTGAAGGACGGGACAGGAAAGTAAGGTATAATATGAGTACTACGCGTCACTGCCAATAGTCGCTGCTCTAGCAAAGGCACTGGGTGGGAATAGAATGCCTATTGGCCAGGGACGCAAAAATGTGCGCCCTGCCAGGTTTCAGGCAGTAGCCAATCAGTGTGGCACAAATACGTGACCCAAAAGAGAAAACACGCCCCTCCTATTGAACACCTATTTGAGCGCAGTGCAAGTGCGCACCAGGGCCGGAAGCAAGAGACGTGGCCAGCCAAAACTGACACAAATGACAGAAAAAAAGGAAGAAAACTTTAAATATTATGTATTTATGTATGTATACAATCTTATGTCTGGCAAATCAGTGATTTCAGTTGTTAATACAGTGGTTTCATTTAGCCCCTTCATTTTTTTACATTGACTAGCCATATCCGTTTAAGACATTCAGCCATAGCCACTGGGAAATAAATGATTGACAGAAGTAAGGTGGAAAGAGGACACTGATTGACAGCAGTGTGTCAGCATTCATCATGAAATGAAAAAAATCAGCTCTTTACCTTGTTAGCACACTTGGGTGGCACCTGATTTACTTTAAAAACACATCTAGAGGTAACATACAAGGACAGCAAAGTACAGTTACTGTAAATAGTACCATACACACTGTCTGTAGTCTTCCACATAAACTCTGCATAAACCAACTGACCTGGGGAGGGAGATGAACCAGGAGACAGACAGACGGGTAGACGGACAGGCCGGGGGGGACAGATGGACAAATACGCATATCTAAGTGTAGCAGTGCCGTGCAGTTTAAATTGATGCTGTGCCTGTATCTGTGTTTTGCAATAACTGGCTGCTACAGACGGGAACCGGGGAGGGGAAGGGGGGTGGCAGGGGGTGGGGGGGTTTGTGGGTAGGGGGTTGGGAGATGTGGGGTGCAGGGAGAGGGGGGTGGGACTTTTTAGGATGGGGAACAGCATGGTAGCAGAGCTCCTGTTGATTGATAGGCTTGGCAGGGAGACCTGTCAGGCAGTTACGGCTGTCTAAACGGGAGAGCAGGGAGAAAAAAAGAATGCCTGTGAGCTCAAAGTAGCTCGCACGTCAGATGGGGGAAGTATTGATTTCGGTTGGTATGCCAGGTTTTATTTATTAATTTATTTTATTTATTTTTTTTCAACTGTTTTACATAAGCAGACTCGGTAATATACCTTGTGGACATTTTTTTCAATTTACATTCCGATTGACAGTTTTTGGCTTCTCTGGACAACCTGAAACTGCATATAGACAGAAAGCTCCAATGAGTGTATAAGCTTGTCTTCGTTCCTGTATATACGTACACTCACATTATTAGGAACATTTTTACTTTATTACACCTACTTCTTCATGCGATTATCTAATCAGCCAATCGTGTGGCAGCAGTGCAATGCATACAATCATGTAGATATGGGTCATGAGCTTCAGTTAATGTTCACATCAACCATCAGAATGGGGAACAAATGTCATCTAAGTGATTTTTACCGTGGAATGGTTGTTGGTGGCAGACAGGTTGGTTTGAGTATCTCAGAAACTGCTGGTATCCTAGGATTTTGATGCACACTAGTCTCTAGAGTTTGTAAAGAATAGTGCAAAAAAAACAAAAAGTAATCCATTGAGAAGCAGTTCTGCAGGCAGAAATGCCTTGTTAATGAGAGACGTCAGAGGAGAATGGCCAGACTGGTCAAAGCTAACTGGAAGGTGACAGTAACACAAATAACCGCACATTACAACAATGATATGCAGAAGAGCATCTATGAACACACAACAAATCACAACGCTAAGTGGATAGGCTACAGCAGTAGAAGTCAAAAAAATAAATCAAATAAATACCTAATAAAGTGCTCGGTGAGTGTATATAACCAGTATAGGACACTTCTATACTACTGTTGGTTAAATCTAGCTCCAGTATTTTCATCTTTTCATCACCATTTCATTGCAAAGTGATCCTTTCTGACATGCTCCTGATGGTTCACCTGGCGGTCTATACAGAGATTTTGGACCTAAATTCAGAACCTCATGGCCAAGCTCAAGTCCTGTTTTGGGGCTATTTTGAGAAGTTACCTACTTCTCCCACAAATATATCTTCCTTTAATCTGATTTGTGCCCCCGCCTTGCTACCGCTCCCTGGCCTGCGAACTGCTGCAGAGAATATTATGTGTCTGTTATTGACCCCATTGAAAAGCTGTGCCAGGAATGATTTGATAACCAATAGCGAGCTACAGGTCAGACAGGTCTGCTGCCTCGGCTTGGCGCGGCTGTCCGTAGGCGACCTTGAAGAATCAGAGAGAGGAGACATCACCCCGGCGCTCAGCGCATAAGCAAAAAGAAGACACCCACCCACTCCGTGCTGCGTGTCTATATTTGAGTATCGTCGGTTTCTGTGTGCTTGTGTTTCAACCCCGTCTCTAAAAGTCAAATTATTTTAAATGTTATCTAAATCTGTTATGTGTGATATTCCCTGATTCCTTCTGTTTCTTATCTACTCCTGCTCCCTTTCAAAGCCGTAAGACTTTGAATGTATGAGGATTAAACAGAACAGGCATTGGTTATCGCAATTTCGATGATCTTGAAAGTGCGCCCGGCTGTATTTATGTAAATATCTGTGGACATACTAAGCGCTAAGCTTAAAAGACTGGAATTGACACCAAATGGGCAAAGAAAAGATGGCTGTGCTCTCTGCTTAGCTTTAACAGAAAATGAGGCCATTACATAAACCCATTCAGTTTTCAAACTTCAGAGTGAAGTTATCTAAGCAGAATTATGATATTTATTTGCCTGTCTTTAGGCCCCAGGATGTACATGGATGCATTTTTTCCTCGTTTGTCCCGATTTTGGAATTACTCACTGTGCACTGGTGTCATCAGCATGCCACACCACGCCAGGCAGGCAGCACTACCCCTGAATACACACACTCAAATAACATGTTCTTACATGTATCTGCCATTTTCCATACTGTTAGCCACACGGCGCACTTCAGGACTGCTTGTTCTGATTTAACAAGATAAACATCTCCCACTGACAATCACTAGGAACCTGTAGTCACCAGTGCTATCTAAATTGTTTATTATGGGATATGCAGCTGTATTCACTCACCTGAGCTAGCTTTATGATCACGCAGATGATCAGGCATTCAGTTCAGTTTGTTTGTTCTACTCTGAAATGCTTCTGACTTGCGGGTGTCTTCTGTTTCCAGAATCACTGATCTATTGGACATTCTCTGCAGTTTAGTGAAGTAAGCTCTGCTTACAAGTTTAATTTATCCATGTTATTTCATCATGGGTGTGTGCAGAGAGAATCATGTGTATTTCTTCCTTTGAATTGTACAGTACTGATGTGGTAATGTTGCAGCTACTGTTAGAAAAATATACTGGCTGTGTATTTCAAGACCAAAGAATCTTTAATCATCAGGAACGGGAGAGCGGACATCAATAAGCAGTTGCTTTTGAGTCTTTGGGTTGTCAAGAACCTTTTGAAGAAAAAATAAAAAACACATTTCAAATAATATTTTTATTCTTCTTTATTTATTTATATGCTGTGGATAAGGCATAAATGATTCTCGTGTGATTAACCTTGATATAGATTCTCCTACAAGGTATGAATACAGATTACAGAGAATTCAGAATTTTAAAAAGGCTGCTTAGGCTGTGCAGTGAAACATTAAGAAAAAGGAAAGTGTTTATTTAAACACACCAACCATTTTTATATCAGAAGGATGGATTTTCCAGATGGATAGTTTAAAGGGGAAACCATATTAAAGTTCCAATCGACTTTCCTGAAATCTGAAAATTATTTTAAAGCCCCACTTTGGTACTCAGGTTGTTGTTCAGTAAAGTGGAGTATATCACTGGATATTTCCCCAGAGAACGCTACAAAGCATATTTAGCACCACAGCACTACCTACCCCCCAAGTCCCCGAACACTTTCCAACCACACTTACACCGTTTGCTAGATACTATTTTTACATTCAATTAACACGCACAATGAACAACAAGCACCTTCAGATTAACTGACAAAGAATTTGTGAGAGGTGTGATGGGTGAATTTATGAGCATGTCTTTGTCGAGATACGCTATGGCATTTCTGAGGTGCTGTCTGAGATGACTCGGAGCAGCATATCGGAGCCCAGGCAGTCTGACGCCGTAGAAAAACGCTAAGTGCGAAGCCTCGCTATCGCTCCATTTCCGTCTTCGTGTTTATCGTGCCGCCCCGCCGCTCACAGTCTCTGCCACTTTATTTTTTAGTTTCATAAACATCGCGCTTCGCTCGGAGAGGGAATGGCGGGGGCATCGGTCGGATCTGCCCTCCTCCCCGAACTCCACTTCATCCCCGCTGCCATTTCAACACGTTGAAGGGTTGCGCGGATTAGTGGTTGTTCGCGCTGCCAGTCTGCTCCGCAGCCGCGCTGGCCAATTACGCACAGTGATCACTTAACGGTTCTTTTGTTTTATTCACAGCCAAGACATAAACAAACAGAGAACTGTGTCTCAAGGCACATGCACTACCGCACAATAAACGCATATCTGGGAGATTGTGATGATATGGCTGCTTCCTCTTGTTAATGTGCAGTAGGAGTGGTGTGCTGATGTCATGGCTGGTTCTTCTTGTTGCTGTGCAGTAGGAGTGGTGGGCTGATGTCATGGCTGGTTCTTGTTAATGTGCAGTAGGAGTGGGCTGGTTATGAAATGGCTGCTTCCGCTTGTTGCAGATTCTTGCCCGGTGCTGTGCAGTGGAAACGGGGTTTATGAGAAAGGTCACTGCCATTGCCACCCAGGCTGGAAAGGACCAGAATGTGACATCCAGGAAGACCAGTGCATCGACCCTACCTGCTCCAACCATGGAACCTGCATCCAGGGCATCTGCATGTGCATCCCTGCCTATAAGGGCAACAACTGCGAACAAGGCAGGCTTCAATCTACCATTTTACAATGTGGTCATGCGAACATGGCAGGCTTCAATCTACCATTTTAGTCATTTTGCAGATACCAAATAAACATGGTTTACAAAAGGTAAGTTTTAGTAAAATCAGTTCCAGTGTTGAACTGCATGCTTCAGCACCTGTGAAATAAAGGCAGAGAAGGATTTTTATATTTATATTTATATATTTATATTATTATCATAGATATGCAAATCAGCTACTGTGCTCTTTCTCTGAATGTGTTCAATTGTCCTACATTTCACATGGATAACAAATGTTTTTCATGACAGCAACTTGTGTATACAGCTGGACATTTATGAAATTTATGTTAAGCACCTTGTTCAAGGAAACAATGGCAGTACGACTCCCCTGCTGAAGAAAAGCAGCTGGAGCTAGGTTTTGAAACAGCTGGCAGCTGGTTCATCAGTTCAGACCAACTCACAGATCGACATGGTTTAGCTGGTTGACCAGTTCAGACCAGCTCCTAGCTTGACATGGTTTAACCAGCTCAATCCATGTTTTGTAACAACTGGTAGCTATCATCTCAGTCAGGCTACCAGCACTAGCTGGTTCACCAGCTCATACCCAGCTAGACCAGCTTTTGACCAACTCAATTTTCAAGCTGGCATAGCTGGACTTTACTGCAGGGATCAAACTTGAAATGTACAGGTCCTGTTCCCTAAGCATTACACAAGGCTACCCCCCGCTTCTCGGAAAAGCATAGGGCGAGCAGTCAATGTGCTGTCTTCATTAACCCCACTTTTCCGCCGTTACATAAAATGTCAATCCCGCATAATGTGAACCTGATCATTGTTTAGGTGATTGAGATAATTTTCCATATGGATCCGCCTGAGGAATTGTGCTCTGATTATCATCTCTCCCCTTCCCCCGTTTTCCAATCGAGACTGGGCTTGACCACAAAATCAAATGATTGTCCGTCAGTAGCTCTATCCAGTGAGATAATTGCTAGATAATTGCACTGGAAAGCAACCTTGAGCCTGGGGGCAGAGCAACAGATCAAGGCTGAAAGCTCCATGGTAATTACAAGGGTTAACATCCAATATATTTTACAGAGCATTCATTATTAAAGGAACTACTTGAAGTGTATCAGAATTATGTGTGATCAATTAGCTTGGGACTTGTATTGTGCAGCAGCTTGTTAATTTTTGATAGGAATCTGACTGCAGCAGCCGATATTTTCATGTACAAATAGCCTTTTGACGTTCATATTATGGGGTGGCCGTTCTTCGGCTATTAATGGTTCCCCGCTGAGATGCGCCGTTCTCCTTTTGCTGCACACATGATAGCGTACTATCGTGAGCTGCTGCTGTGTTGCTGTTAACTCTCTGAGAGAGGAAGAACCAGGGCATTCAGGCATCGCCGAATCTGGTCCTCGAATCCAAATCCAGACCTGGTTTTCTTTTCTTCCGAGTAATTAAGTAAAAAATGTGTGCAGACATGTTTTTTTTTTTCCAAGTTTGCTTTGCATAGCTGTTATTTCCTTGGCTGTCTGATGAGGAATACCTACAGTAGTCGCCTAGTAATGCTTGTTCCTCCACTACAACACGGTCCTTCAGGATTGTATAGAGTGGCGTGCGTATCCTCCAATGCCCGTGCAGTCAGCTGTCGCTAATTTTCACTCAGCAGGACACTGACTGCGGGTTGCCCTGGCAGGACACAGGCACCTGATTTGTCAGAGCAGCCGCTGTCTTGGAGCCTGGCTGGGAATAGCTGGTTGACACCTATGGGCAGTCAGGTGTGGGCGAAGGTTTCATGGTTTTTTTCCTGATGCACCAATGTGAAAATTCCATTTCCACAAATTCCTCTGCACTGAGATTAACGCACCGGCCCACAGACAGATACTGTATGATCTAGTGCACAATCGGCAAGCGAGAAGCGGCCGTGTTTTTCAGCCTCCTTATCTGCCCCACAAACTATTGATTCCATGATGCACTTCACAACAGACCTAGGTTGAAGTAATATTAGTTTTGGATTGAAATACTTTTCTGCATGTTACTAAGCTTGCCTGTGTAAAACCCCACGCTAACCCAATGACGGAATTTAGCGGGGGCCGAAGGGGGTTTTGCGTGCTTGTCCTTCTGGCATTGCTGGGAGAACATTAGTAGGGTTTAATTATTCTCCGTTCTCAAACGGGGCCGTATTGTACGCTTAGTGGTTACTATAGTTTCACTCGTTTATCTGACTCCATTTAAAATATAATTTTGAAATTTGGGTTTGCAACTTGGGCGGCACGGATGGTGCAGTGGGTAGCACTGCCGCCTCACAGCAAGGAGGTCCTGGGTTCGAATCCCCGTCGGCCGGGGCCTCTCTGTGCGGAGTTTGCATGTTCTCCCCGTGTCTGCCCGGGTTTCCTCCGGGTACTCCGGTTTCCTCCCACAGTCCAAAGACATGCACGTTAGGCTGATTGGAGAGTCTAAATTGCCCATAGGTATGAGTGTGTGAGTGAATGGTGTGTGTGCCCTGCGATAGACTGGCGACCTGTCCAGGGTGTATTCCTGCCTTTCGCCCAATGTATGCTGGGATAGGCTCCAGCCCCCCTGCGACCCTGATCAGGATAAGCGGGTTCAGATAATGGATGGATGGATGGGTTTGCAACTTACGCGGACCTCGGGAGTGATTATGCATTATGAGATGAGGGCACTGTGGCATTGTCCGGAGTCTTCCCCCTTGGAGGTGCCCTGGTAGTCGGTCATGATTCCCATGACTTATTGACCCCTCAACTAAAACATCTTCCCCTTATCTCCTTCGGCCTGACAAAGCTAGTTTAAACAACATTGACCAGAAAGCCCAGTTTTCAGGCCCCTCACAAATGGCAGCCCTTCCTGACCTTAAACACTACGCTACAGGCCGCCCCATCATATCTATGAATGCTGTAGTTGGGAGTTTTCATGATAACTGCATTATGCTGTAAATATGTATTTGTGCCTCTTATGGTAATATACCTTTTGGATAAACCTGATTTGGGTGAATGAAAGGAAAAGAGACAAAGCCCCCAGATAGCTTGGTTTCTTCTCCTTATCTCCGAAATCCAGGCCTTAGTTCTTGACCCTAAAAGTGAGTCACCCATCTGTAATTTACAGCCAGCCCCACCAGGCAGTGTTCAGGGGGCTAAAACACATGGCTTCTACAGAGACAGCTTTTGCCCAGTTTCCCCTCGGCTCCTGAATGGTTATGCTATCAAAGGTAGACTGTTACAAAAACTAGACCATTACACCAGTCGCACTGAACCAATCAGAATAACACCAAACATATGACCTGGGATTATCATGAAACATCTTTATGCCATCTCCAGTATTCCTGTGCTCTAACCTGTAAGGAATGTGAGAAAAGTGGGGCCCCCAGGGAATCCTTCTCTAGCTCTCCCCCACAGGCATGTGTGCCAAAAGGTGGGGGCTAACAATGTATGCTCCGGGAGGGGGAAGTCAGCAAGCTGACCAGCGCATGAGCCCAAATGTTACTTATGACTGGCTTACACCTGGTGCATTGGAAGAAAGTAATTGGTCCCAAAAGTGTAAGCCCCACGCATCTGCTCCACTTTACAGGCTCAAATGCAACAGGCAAGATCAACAGAGCCCAGAAAAGTATTTGAAACCAATACGAATACTGTTGGAACCCAGGTCTGGTTCACAGTGGAGGAAAGATTCTGACAGTGTCTTCTTCTCTGGTTCCATCCTCAGTGGACTGTGTGGATCCTCAGTGTGCGGGCCATGGCGTGTGTGTGAAAGGGGAGTGCCTGTGCTCACCGGGCTGGGGTGGTCCTAGCTGTGAGATCCCCCTCCCTGCCTGCCAGGAACAGTGCTCGGGGCACGGGTCGTACCTGCCCGAAAAGGGCACCTGCACCTGTGAGCCCAGCTGGACCGGCTCCGACTGCTCCACAGGTGAGTCCCATAATGCACTGCTCTCACATTATCTCACACTCATCCCCTCAAAGTCTTTTATCACTGGAGATCTGAAGATTAGGTTCCTCCATTGATGAATGTTGCATTGACAACCCAGAATCCTTGAGTACAAAAATACCATGCAACCTCACATCTGATGTGAACATGGTATACATATTATAACTAAGGCTGAGTGTTTGTCATAGAAGTTGCGGTTGTCATGTTTTTTTTCCGTGATTCTTGCCTTTTTTTATGTAGTTCTGTGACTTCCTCTTTTTACCTTTTTCACCATTTCCCCCATTTTAGTGCTTTGGATGACAACTGTCAACCTTAACATAATCTACAGTGTGCTTTGTATAGGTCTAAGCCCTTTAACCATATTAGCTGTGAGAAACAAAGTTTGACGATATGCACAGATTATGCATTGCACCAGGATTAAGATTCCTATCCGCATTGGTTGTTGCAATTAGATGATTGACAGCCCCTGTGAACAGGGTTGATGGTGAGGTCTCCTTTCCTGTTACAGAAACGTTGTCAACAGACACTCCTTTCCATGATGGACTTAGGCGATTAAACGCACAAGCTTATCACTGCATTTTACTGATATTTGTTCTTACTGGCGACTGATTGCTGATTTTCCTTTAAATTTCAAGCCCTGTGCTGTTGCTACAGTTGTGCATGTTGTTTCAATTGTTTCCCACTGCTACGCATTTTGGTTGTTAATTGGAACCCTAATTATAATGATGTGTCAGTGGTGCTTTAGAAGGAAAGACTTGGTCATTGTTGACTATCAACACATCTAGCTGTTATTTCCCTTGCATGCCGAGTGCAAATTAGTTTGTTCATCGTGGTTGGTCTCCTTCCAACTGTTTCTGCCGTCTCTTCACAGAATGCCGCTTGTCACAGTCTGTGTGAGATAGCTTGCAGTAGGTTGGGAACGTTTTTTCAGATTTGTCACTCCGAACATCGTGTTCACTTTGAATTTTTCGATCTTTGATGTAGACGATGCTGTTGTGGAATGCAAACAAATTAATGCTGTTGTTTCATAGTAGTGACACAACATTTTCCTTGCATTGAGATGCAGTACATAGTATGAACAAGGATTTGTGCATTTCCAAATGTATTTAAATTAACATGTTGGGCTAAAGAAAGCAGTTTATTTAAGTTTATTCAGTAAATAAATTATCCCCAGCTCTCCACTGTCTGTAAAATCAGAGAGAAATAGAGCATTTTGAGTTTTCTGGTATGATTGGTTGCAACCTTAGAAGCACCTTCACATGTCTCACTGTGTGGCTTTCATTCAATGGGCTGTGAAATGGTGGCATTCAGTGAGCATTGGATTGTTGACTGCATACTGTACTGTAGGTGTTGACTGCATAGGTGCTATCTGTATTGGGCTAGAAATGAGGACCAAGCTACCCATGCACAAGTTCTTTACAGCCCAGCCCGAACCAGCCCGACAAGCTCTAGCCAAATTTGAAGCCTGAACCTGATATTGCCAGGTTACTGAAATAAGACGCCAAAGATAACATATGGCAGAAAGGAAAATAATGCTGTGTTTTACATTACATTACATTACATGGCATTTAGCAGACGCTCTTATCCAGAACGACTGGATAAGGAAAGGTGCTAGTTATGGTACTTGTGATGGCGCACAGCAAAGCTTCTATTTTTTATAGTGCAGGCCTACTCTTATGCTCAACTAAAAATTTAAAACAGCCATATTAAACAGTACCATTTTTAAATGCATTAAAAATTACACTAAATGTGGGTTAAATGTGATGCTAATAAGCTTGTTGATGTTGAGCTGTCATACAGCTTTTTTAGTGTGCAATGAACACTGGAAGCTTTGCCATTGTTAACAGCAGAAGTGTTGCTATCCTTCTATTTGTAAACTTCCACACATCTAAAAATAGGGCCAATATCAGACAGAATCATAGCGTACCTTTGCACCGTCAACTCGAGCCAGGGTGCAGATCTCTAGCTTTCTGCTGAACGCATGCAGTGGCACCATAGCATAGCATGGAGTCAATCCCTTTTTGTTCATTATTTTTAAACACAGACACAGACCAAGCCCCTGATGATGTCAACAGAAAACATGCAGTATTTTTGTTTGTTTTACTTTTTTGAATTCTCCGTTCCCCTGAGCTAGATTTTAAAGATTAGCTGCAATTCTCTTAAAATAGAGCTTACAGCCTGTACTAGTTTTTGGGAGAGCGGCCAGTAACAGGAAAAAAATAAGTCTTAATTGCCTCTTGTTCAAACTTCTGCAGGGCTCAACATTTCAATTAATCCAAATCATATTGGGTCCAGTTCCACTTCTGAACAAAACGCATACCAATTGTAGGTGCTGCTAAACAAAAATGCCACTGTACTGAAATGCATTACATTATGTTAATACAATCGCATTCAGTAAATATGAATGTTATGCAAGCTATGCATGCGAGCACTTTATTATGGTGGAGCTGTCCAGCACTTATTTTCAAACTGTATGATAGGAGAAATAAAATAACCTGCTTAATTCATGATCAGGGCACCACTAGTGACAACATTATTTTGCTTGTCTACCGCCGCGGATAACTCCTGTTGTGGTAGCTTCATCTTTGAAATTACCAGAAGTGAAGTGTCCTTGTTTCCTAATGGTGAAGAAATCGAACCGGTTGAGAGATCATTAATTTAGCTGTTTTCTCTCTTGTGAGAACAAAACACAGTGCTCATAATGTATTGAGCATAATGTCAAGGAAATGAAAACAAATAGTGGAGGTAAATTAGAATGAATGAGAGCGCCTGAGATGAAAGTTAAATCATTGATGTTTTCTCCGTCTCCTGAAACAGGGCTCTAGTTGTTTATCCGTTTACCTACTGTATGGCACACCTACATAAAATTCAAGGATGCTTAAATGTGTTTAAAACCTAGCTTTTTTCTTCATTAATGAAGTAATTCATTTTTTGCATTGTTTGCATTGTTCAGGGTTTATGCTCTTAAGTTTTCTTTTTCTTATATCTTGTTTTCCTGCATAGTGTCTTTTTGGCAGTGTCAAAAAAACATTATGCAAATTAAGATCTTTTTATTAAATTTTTTAAACATCAGTACATGTGGGGTGGCCTGTAGCGTAGTGATTAAGGTACATGATTGGGACACGCAACATTGGTGGTTCTAATCCCGGTGTAGCCACAATAAGATCCGCACAGCTGTTGGGCCCTTGAGCAAGGCCCTTAACCCTGTATTGCTCCAGGGGGGGATTGTCTCCTGCTTAGTCTAATCAACTCTACGTCACTCTGGATAAGAGCGTCTGCCAAATGGCAATAATGTAATGTAATATATGTGACCCATTCTATCACAATCAGTCGTAAGTTGCGACGGCCAATTTTACATAAATCGACGTTTAGAACAATATTGTGGCTTTCATAATCTGCACGTCTTAATGCCAAATTCAGAGTAAAAATATATTTTTTAAGCTTTTAAATGCAAGATGTCAAAGTGAAAGTAATACCAGAGTTGTGCATTGTTTGGAGGCTATCCAGCTTGTCACAGTTCACTAGTCACAAACAACCACATCATCTGTGTTCATGGCTACCTGTTAATGTATTTGCTTTCATGGTCTGTATGCCTTAATGTCAAGAGTAATTGTTCAGAGTAAAAATATAGGTTTAAAATAGGGCCGTGGTGGCGCGACAGGCTAAGATGCAGCAGACTTGCGGTGGCAGTTTGCTGCAGTTGCACACCGGGGACCGGGTGCAAGTTTGGCCGGCTGACGTGGAGAAGCATAATTGGCTCGCTGCTCCAGAGGGAGGGACTTGGCAGGGTTAGTAGATCGCTGCACAATAAAGCACCTCGGGCGCCTCGGAATCACGGTCACGAGCATGAGACGAGACGGCTTGAAGAAGGCGTGTCACTCTCCTTCGGGCCGCCGAGGGACGGGGTACGGGCGTTGTATCTAATACTAGCTCTAATTGAATCAGATGGGGTACAATTGGCTACCAAATTGGGAGAAAAAGGGAAAAATCTGAAAAAAAAAAAAAAAAAAAAAATATATATATATATATATATATATATATAGGTTTAAAGGGTTTTTAGATAAGATGACAAGTTAGAGTCATAAAGTTTTGTTAGTCTCTCCATGTCAGTAGTCTCCCAGCCTCACGTAACTCTCGCAACCATTTGTCTCAAAAAAACATGGTTAGGTGGCACTCAAAATGGGAGTGGGACAACTCCCTTGATACCTGGAGCAGAGAGATAACTTTGGTATCGTTAGAAAGCTTACATTTGCCACTTTTACTTTTGACTTTGATTTCAAAATATGTTTTGGGGTCAATATGGCATACATATAAGAACACTGTCAGTAAGTGTAACATGCACCATTGGTGGAAATTGGAATAATGGGAAAGTGTGATTAAATAAATTCACATGTTAAGCAGATTTCTCAATCTGCTTTTGAAGTTGTAAGAAAAGAGGACCTCAGGAAATGATTTGAATACTTGAAGTTAATAATTAATATTATCACGCATTCATACAATAAGTATGGGCTATCTCATTTTTAGTTTATCGTGAAGAGCTAGCAATTAAGCATTTTATCAAGTTACAATAATTAGAAACAGTGGCCCATTCTTCAGTAATTTGTTTGACTTTATGAATTTCTTGGATTCATTAATACCAGATAAGACTCAAGAGTAGGGGCTGCTGGGCAGAAGATTCTGTAAAGGCACTGTTCTAGTGCAAGAATGGGCCTTACAGCTGAATCTTGACCGTGACAGGGCGGACTGTAGCCGGCAGCCCTGTTGCATTATGCACAGTGAGCTCTAGTGTAGCCCAGGGATGGAATGGTTTCCGTCAGACGAATACGTAAAAGTTCTGTGCTCGGTTGCTTGGCTGGTGCAATTGAGCCGACCAAGAGGACCAGAAGGTGGGGTTTGCGCTTTTTGAGAGTTCTTCTTAGGTTCCAATAAACCGATAAAGCTCAGTACAGCGTGGAGAACTATTTGAATCTCACATCCCTGAATTGTAAGCCTGCAAGTCCACTCGTGCAACCCCTAATTAAGCTCTGTAGCCTGACATCATGTATTTCGCAGGAGGGGCTGGGCTCAGTACAGTTAAAAAATACATATCACTGGGCAATCAAAAATCAGGAGACAAAGGGGAAAGGCACTGAAAATAACTAAAGAATTTCAAATGCAAGAAAATAAGAATATGGGTTTTTGTTTCCCCTGATAGATTCTGGACTGTAAACCCTCTCTTCTGTACTCTTGTAGAGGCACACCGAGTACATTCTGGACTGTAAACCCTCTTTTCTGTACTCTTGTAGAGGTGCACCTGGTACATTCCGGACTATAAACCCTCTCTTCTGTACTCTTGTAGAGGTGCACCTGGTACATTCCGGACTATAAACCCTCTCTTCTGTACTGTTGTAGAGGTGCACCTGGTACATTCCGGACTATAAACCCTCTCTTCTGTACTCTTGTAGCGGTGCACCTGGTAGATTCTGGACTGGAAACCCTCTCCACTTTGTCCCTTGTAGAGGTGTGCCTGGTACCGTGTGGCAGTCACGGGAGGTGCTCTGAGGGCCGGTGTCAGTGCGAGGACGGTTGGGACGGGCCGGGGTGTGACCAGCGGACGTGTCACCCTCGGTGCGAGGAGCACGGCCGGTGCAAGGATGGGACCTGTGAGTGCCATCCCGGCTGGGAGGGGGAGTACTGCACCACCGGTGAGCCCCGCCCGCTCTGCTTCTTCTGTTTTCACTGACATCACTTTTCCACCTAGTCACCCGCCCACTCTGTCCATTTCACTGTGACTGACATCACTGTTTCAACCCTAAGCCCCGCCTGATCAGTCCGTTTTATCATCTCTGACATCACCGAGGCCTGCCTTTCATCATCACTGACATTGATTGATTGATTGATTGATTGATTGATTGATTTTATTTGACATTTTTAAATATACATACTGTCAGTAGCCCTTAGGCAACAACCATATACATGGTAAAATTATTGAGTAAACAAAACCCAATAAAGTCATGATGACTTATTTCCTCATTGTACTAATCCTTGGTTAGCACAGGCAGGCCTGACTGTATGCATCACCAAAATTAAAAGGATAATCCACAAAACATATATACAATACATACAGGCTCAAAGGGCACATTGATATTTTCCTGCTTGTTCTAATTTTAACTCCCTTTTAAAAGGCATTCCTTCACCAGTCTTTTGAAACGTTGGAATGTCAGGGTTGAAAACATTCACTCTTTCAAACGCAAGACCGCCGATGCTCTGGCAGTCTGGCAGTCTGGGAGGGACTATGACAACACGCCCGCGAGCCAGTGCTCCACACCGTCACTCTCGCCTCTCCATGCCTGGGTATCTGGCTGCCAAGCCTCCGTCTAATTAGCTAATGCCGTACTCCTGTTCATGCTGCAGAGTGATCTGGGGTCTGCGAAAAACAGTGAAGTACCTGGAAGCTATGAGCAAATGAAAATGAGTAATAACGGTTTGAATCATATGGATGTGCTGAAAAGCGTGCTATGAAATCACTGTGTTCCACTTTTCATTTAAACTGGGGATTAAAGACAGACTCTCTGTCTCTATGGACATTTGAAACAAATCATAAATCCTAGCCTCTGGCGCAATAATAAGCTGCAATTATTTTATAAAGTCTGTCGGCCGGTATCTTTATGGCTTAGTAATTTAATACAGCTCTCTATTTCCCTCCATTTTCTCTCTATTTTCTCTCGCCAGCACACTACTTGGATCTTGTTGTTAAAGGTAAGACATAATCTATGCCGGCAATGCTACTTCAAACAACTATGCAGAAGAGCTGTATCCATTCACCTAGGTGGTTCTCATTCTCTTTTAGTTTTTCTATTTTATTGTTGTTGTTTTTTTTCATTTTAATGTTTTATATACAGCAGTCTCATTAAGTCCTGGAGTCATTTTGTCATTAAAGGCCCACATACATCAGCGTTCTCTTCCTGGTTCTAGTATCTAAAACACCCACAAAACATTAGCAAAGAGCAGTGATGTAGGTTTTTTGAAAAGTCTGTAACCCGGCCCCCAGAACCCAATTCCCCCTCCCCCTGCCCCAGTCAGCTCTCCGTATTAATATTTAGCAATGCCATCCAATAATTATTCAAAAACATATGCAACAACACCATTTCACATGGAAAATCATGTTGTAAGTAGCAGAAAAAATAGCAGTTAGACCCTAACATATGCATACTTTTACCACAGTTGTTTTACTTGGATCAGTATGGAACACTAACCAAAAGCTCCAGGGTTTTTATGAAAAGTTCAAAAACAAGAAAAAGTGTGGGCCTTTAACTCCTCGAGTCCTGAAAGTTTTTACTCCCCCAGAAAGGTCCCCCTGATCCATCATCTTGAACAAGCACACCTAGCTTCTATCTGAAGTTTAGTTCATGTTACCGAGGCTCAACAGAGCTAACCATATATTACAGTCCTGCAGGGAAAGCTCCGATAAGCCTTATCAGTCAGGTACCATAGACTAGATTTGTTATAGCTAGAGTTGTGGATTAATGGCCAGGATCATAAAGACAGTGTGTTGTTGTATGTGTGTTGATTGTGCTGCATTGTTGAAGAGCCGCATTATATAGTATTTGGGTATGTACGCCTTCCCCCTCGGTGACAGACGGTTGTCCGGGACTCTGCAACGGTAACGGGAGGTGTACTCTGGAGCAGAATGGCTGGCGTTGCGTGTGCCAGGCAGGCTGGAGCGGCATGGGCTGTAACGTCGTCATGGAGACGGAGTGCGAGGACAACACCGACAACGACGGAGGTAAAGTCGTCACTTTCCCTCCTCCGTCCGGATAGAGCGCCGCAACAATTTATAAATCAGCTCGGCGAAGGTCGTTCACGTGTTGTAACCTTGGCTTGTCTCTTCAAGCAAAGAAACATGTTTCTGTCAGCATCGTATCGTGTCTTCATTGGGTTTGTAAGGAAACGCTGATGAACTGGGTGCATGGTAAGGTCACCTGAGATCTTCCTCCAAGGGTCATTTTCAATGCTCTGCGACATCTATACATGTTAATTGGTAACTGCGAGGCAAACAATATTTTTTCTGAGAAAAGCCCAAGGTGTCTCTTGACCTCTCTAGCTGCTGAATGTCAAGGACAGACAAACCATTTGCCCAACTTCTGTCTACAGGGAACTTCTCAATAGCAAGAAGGAAATGTTCCAAATTTCAGCAGAAACCCACACCAAACATAAAAAACAATGCTGTGGAAAATGTTTATATTTATATGAATGTGTTTCTCAGTTTCAAAATGAATGGTGTAGGTTAAAGACTTTAATGCTTTTCTGCTCAGCTGAGATAAAGCATGACAAACGGCAAGAGCAAGCAAACAAGAACAGACGAGCTACATGCCTCATCTCCGTGAAGAACAATGATCAATTTTCCATTTACTCGTTGTGACACCCGTATCAGTGTACAGTATGTTTTTGACTTCATAAGATAAAGCACGCTATAATAAGGTCACTGGTTTGTCTGAAAGTATAACAGCAACATTTTTGACAGGGAAAAACATTTTGGACTTGCATGTAAAATAATGCCAGCTGATTTGAAAATCACACAAATCAGCAAATCAATCTTTAATTTCACCTGACTGTGTGGCCAAAATAGATAGATAAAAATACAAGAATTGTTTATCTCCTGTTAAAAGGATGCTGTGCAGTATTATGACTGGTTCCTCATATACTATATTTATTATGTATCTAAAGGTGAAAATGTTAATGTGCGAGATTTAGAGCACATTTCTAGCGTACGTATCACAAACATTCAACTCTAAATAAAAATGCACTGAGCATGCAAGCAGCAGAATACAGTTTAAATTAACAACAAGCCAATGAGCAATAACTGCTGGAAGGAGACCATTTTGTTTTTCTGTTTTTTTTTTCTGCTGGTGGGTGCAGTTCAGTGCCAGGACATTGTCAAACTCCATCTCATTTATCCTTTGATACATTAATCAGTCCTTTGTAAATGTACCCCTTTCAGGCTTTGGCTCGCCATGTTGTCTGAAGTGCCCTTTCTGTATGCATCAGTGGCAGGGCAGATTAAAATAGACAATTTATCAACCTCCAGGTTGGCTCCTGAGCAGGTTTTAGGCCTGGAGTGCTACAGGGTGAGGCTCAGGCCCGCATACCGTGCTTCTCTGGCCCAGTACACTGGCAGCTCTGTCCGCCGGAGCTGATACGAAACAGAGTGGGACAGTAAGAGGCTACGGCGCCTTATCTTTTACTTCGAGAGACAAATTTGCACATTTTCTTACCATGCTCCTGCAGAAGACACATATTCTGTGGTCACTAAATGAATTTAAAAATACTTAGCAAAATTGGGTGATTAAACCCATCATTCAAAGTTGAGAACAGAGATCCGTATTCCCCACCGTCTCGATCAGGGAAAGTTATTATGGAAATGTGACTATTCTCCTATTCACACTATTCACGTTTGTAGTTCAGTATCTTTTTAATGTTTTGCAGGTGTTAATTCATAATACATGCTGCTTATTGGAACGTCTTGTGCTGTTATCCATCTATGGAATAATTGGCTTCATGCACTGTCTGCAGCTTATTGCAAAGACATACAGTACGGAAGGTTCTGGTTGTTCTGAACTTAATGAGACTGCTGGACAAGGTGTACTCATTTCCCTTCTTCAAGTGTATGGAGAAGTAGCGGGTTTAAAACTAGCCACATGCGTGCTATGTAATGAAGGGGCAATAATCAGCTATTGGCAATTACTCACCAGCAAAATCTACATCTAAATCCGCACCGTCTTCCTATCTTCATCTGATCAACATTTAATTATAAGTGTCATTTATATTCCAAATGAGATCTCATTAGAGCTGCAGTTAGGGAAACTAAATGGCAATTAATGACCTCACACAAAAAGTGATTAACAGATAAGATAATGAAGTTTCCCACCAGCTGTAGGGACGAGCTGCTCATCGTTATAAAGATGGGTGTTTTGGCATTTCATTTTGATGCACCTTCATTTTACAGCTCCGGTGCTAGCCATGCTAATTTCCAACACAAAGCTTGCTATACGGTACGCTTACAAATGATGTATTTCGTGCAAAATGTACACACACACACTCTCTCTCTCTCTTACACACACACACACACACACTCACACACAAACTCACACACACATTTTCTTCTCATTAACATTTCAGAAAGGATAGTACGAGAGCTACATCACACAATCACCGCAGTGCTCTTTTTCATAGGTTATTACCCTTTACATGCCCTTTACATGAACAGTGACATGCGGTTCAGCTTCTACTGTGTGATGCATGGCTGTGATGTTGTCATTTTCTCAGGAAGGGACTCTCTTTTCTTTTCTTCCAGCTTGTAAGCTGATGTTTCAAATACTGTGGTCGTGTAATACAGCGACTGTAATTGATAATTAAACAGACTGTGTTACATAAACCTTTAAATTAGCTGTGATAATACAGTCCTGGCAGGCGTTAGTATTTTCACAAGCTGGTGAGCTCTGAAGATGGACCTAATGACAAGGTGAACTGGTGCAATCGCACCTTACAGTATAAATGCGGCCGTCTGCAGTTATGGGAATTTTATGAAACCCAAAGCTTCCAACGCTGGACAAGGCAGAAGGAAATAAACACTGTGTGGGAGAGTGCGCTTAAGCCCCTTTTGCCTGTCTGTACGTACAGCAGAGGCCTTTTTATGACTGCACTGCAGCAGCCTATGTGTGGCCCGGGACTTGAGTGTAGAGTGGACACCACTACTGTAAGTGGTCCTCATAAATATAAGAATACAGTATGAATGTTTCAGAAGCTGTGAAGTATACTGTATCTCTGTTGGTTCCATTACCTTAGTGCTTGTAGTTTGAATTTATTTATTATTTTAATGAAAGTTAATATAAATTGAGTAGATAAAAACTATATAGATCGAGCTTCAGTACAATACAAAGGCACTTTAGCCCGTTGCTTCCAATGGTCGGGATTGTATAGCAGCTGTCCTGCAGCTGTTTCTGTCTTCATTCATATTGTTTTGATGTTAACAGATGTGCTAAGTCCAGAATGGGTAGAGTTAGCATTAGGGCTGCGGAGTTGGCTCCTCCATTGATTGAGGAGCACGTTGTTATGGACGGAGAAAAAAATAATTGGATGTTGTATTGGGAGCAGAAGGTTATCACTGGAAGCTGCCATCTAAAGTAGCATAATAGCCTGTGGAAATACCATAGCTGCTGTATAGGCGAGAATTTATTGGCCAAAGAAATGACATTCTGTCCCACAATCATATTCCCCCCCCGGAAGACTGAGAAGACCATGAAGAAATTTATATTTCAGGGCACGTTGACATTGGAAAGCATGAAATAACCCACTTGACTATCGGGAAAAAAAATAGTGGAAATGCGCTGATATCTACCTTTCTGTTAGCCTCATACTCTAGACTCGCTCCTGACTCGTACACCACGGGGATGAAAGATCAAACACAATCCTTTGTTAATACTTTATATCACTGGCTTCAACCGACGGTCCAGGGAATCCGCGATCCAGAGGGTTTTAGCCTCTCTGCTAGCTCTCTGCACGTGATTGACACCTACTAACAACAGATGATTTAGCTCCTGTCCAATGGATGTCTCTGAGTTAATAATTAAGAGTGGAGTTGGAAGAAAGAGCAGCTAACTGTGGGTCCCCATCGGTCTCCTGCTCTTTGTGCTGTGGGGATCGCTACTACAGGTAACTACAGTAAATACTGGTAGGGCCGTATTTTCTGGAAACAACTTCGCACAGCGCTTTGGCACAGTAAGTTGGGGAGGTGCTTGGCGTACTAGGCGTGGCGATTGAATGTTGCCATTTTCACAGTCAAGCCAGGGGCACACAGATCAGGGTGCGTGGCGCAGGTGGCAAATGGGCTGGATTATATTCACAAAATTGATTCATTCATATCCAGTCAAATTAACTATTTTCGTTACCATTAAGATTACGGAATGTAGTCTCCACCATCCGTAGTCTCTACAAATAGAATGGAAGACGAGGATAAGGCAGATGTTGCTCCCTAGCAGGTTCAGACTTGTGCTGATTTCTTTTATCAAAAATTGCCTTCTAACAAATCTCATAAATAAGAGAAAAATCTATTTGTACATATTTTCTTCTGCCAGAATTTCAATAAAACATTGATAATAGTACGTAATGAACCGCCGACTTTGAGAACTGGAGATATAGCTGGAGCTGGCTCTCTGAAGCGTTTACCGGGGCAGTAACCTAGACGCACGTTACTGGATGCCATAGCCGTGCCTCTGTAGCGGCAGACGTATAGAGTGTTCTGTGTGTTTCAGACGGGCTGACGGACTGTGTGGACCCGGACTGCTGCCAGCAGACCAGCTGCAGCAGCGGGCCCCTGTGCCAGGGCTCTCCCGACCCTGTGGACCTGGTCCAGCAGACCCAGGCGCCCTTCCTTTCGCTGCCCCCGCGCCTCTTCTTCGACCGCGTCCGCTTCCTGGTGGGCCGGGCCAGCACCCACGTCTTCCCCGGGGACATCCCGTTCGACAGCAGGTGCGTGGCTGCTTTGTCAGAGATATCCGTCCGACTGTCGGTTATCTATCGCCCTCCAAGAGAGGTGCTTAATCACGTTCCATGGAGCGCCGAGAGTATGCAGGTTTTCATTCTGATGGCACCGGCTGATTTCACTAAATAACACAACGTCAACCACGTTGAGAACTAATTTGTGAAATCAGCAGGTGTAGTGATTGGTTGGAATGAAAACTCATACTCTCAGCCTTCCATGGCACATAATTGGGCACCCCTGCCTTAGAGAATATGCTGAAATGTATGTATTTCTGCAAAATATAATTATAATTTTATTTTCAAAAAATCCACATACAGCATAAATATGCAGTAAATACACTCAGTGAGCACTTTGTTAGGTATGTATTCCTTTTTTTTTTACTTGCTGCAGCCTGTCCACTTAAGAGGTTTGACGCATTGTGTGTTCAGAGCTCTTCTGCATACCATTGTGTGGTTATTTGCGTTACCTTCCTGTCAGCTTTGAGCAGTCTGACCCTTCTCCTCTGACATCTCTCATTAACAACGCGTTTATGCCCGTAGAACTGCTGCTCACTGGATGTTTTTTGTTTTTCCACACCATTCTCTGCAAACTATAGAAACTGGTGTGTGTGAAAATACCAAAGATAAGCGGTTTCAGAGATACTCAAACCACCCTGTCTGGTCCCAACAATCGTTCCACGGTCAAAATCACTTACATCAAATTTCTTTCCCATTCTGACATTGGATCTGAAAAATTGCTGAACCTCTGACTATGTCTGCATGCTTTTATGCATTTAGTTGCTGCCACATGATTGGCTGATTAAATATTGGCATTAACAAGCTGGTGTGCAGATCTACCTAGTGTAACAGTATTTTCCCTCATAAGGGGAAAAATTGTATTAAAGCATGATTCAAATGTAGACACGTGTCTACAAGTCTAGCCATCCATTTATCAAAGTAAATATAATTTATCTACAGCATGAGTGAGAAAATGTGGGCTCTGAAAGACCATAGACTTGCCAGACACGGTAATATAATTTCCTCATATGCAGCCATCATCAGAATTAAGTTCAAATTGGCTTTGATGAAGGTACATTATACCATTGAACTTTAGAGTAACAAACCATTCTATGCAGTGGCCAGGTACTAATCAGATGCAGGGCCTGTAAACTAGTCTTGTAGGAGTTATATAAGTTATATAAAAAGATGAAAAACATGTTTTATTACTGACATTTGCTGGCCTGCCCCTAAGTGTGCAGTGGAATCCTGTGTCCCAGTCTGAATTATGTACCATGATTTATAATCCGCGCACAATTATCAGGTTCTTGGTCTGCTGTATTTAGACACTGGGGCCAGGGGTGGCATCAGTTGTCAGTTAAATACCCTGCTTTGACTCTTTTCTGGAGTTTAACCTCATGATTCCTTTTCTCTGTAATCAGTTTTGCTTTCCTCCGTCCAAATGAAGTGGAGAAAAATACAAAAGAAGGGTGGACTGCTCTCGTTAAAAAACCCTGTTGCTGGCTTTTCAAATTTTCAAGGAAAGGTGGCCGTGAGTTTCTGATCTGTCTTTCAGAAAAGTCAACAATAAAAGTAAAAAATTCAAGGAATAAATCAGTTGTTTGTGAAATGTTGTGAATTCTTTTTTTCCCACAGCCCTTTAAATGTAATTTTAGGACATAGATTGCCTCTGCGCTAATCCCAAATGGAGACTACCTCTGGCTTATCCTCAGCAAACACCCACAGGCCCCTCACTCTCTCCTTCCCCACGATCCTCTTCTGTCTTCCAGCCGAGCGGCTGTGATCCGGGGTCAGGTGGTAGCGCTGGACAGGACCTCGCTGGTGGGCGTCAACATCAGCTTCCTGTATTCCCCGGAGCATGGCTTCACCGTCAGCCGCCAGGATGGCAGGCGAGTCTTCAACTCCCAACCGTGCAGCCTCCTTCAAAAGCTTGCAGAATTACTTCCACCCAGAGGAGCACATACTGTTTTCACTTTTAAAAAAAAATGCTTTAAAGGACACCCTCTGCCTGTGAAAATGACCCTGAAATAATATTTTCGAGATTCCTAATAGAAGTTTTTGAAGATGACCGCTCACTTGCTTTTTAGTAGGCACCTTCTGTAGCTTAGTTCAAGAACAAAATAGTTCAACGGATATGCCATGAGTGCCAAATATCTGTTGAAATATACAGTGCAGTCCATAAGTATTTGGACAGTGACACTTTTATATATATATATATATATATATATATAGGAACTCCAGCCCATAGTCCTCCCAATTTTAGGGGAAACATTTGTGCAGAAAATTGTGCAAATACCTTTGGTCTGCTAAAATTAGGGGGACAATGTCTATATTGTTTACAGTTCACCCAATATGGATGTAAAAATCTACAGTCTACAGACAGTCTACACATTAACACAGTGATTGTTTTACAACAAAACAACAATAAAAATGTGTCATTGTCCAATTACTTATGGACTGCACTGTATTTCACTTTCATGTGTTCATGATTTGTCTTGGGTTTGTCCCCTTGCGCTGTGCTCTCCTGCAGTTTTGACCTGTTAGCACCCGGGGGTGTCTCCGTTACCCTGGTCTTTCAGCGAGCCCCCTTCCTCACTCAGAGACGTGCCGTCTGGTTGCCCTGGAACCAGTTTGTGGTGCTGGACAGGGTCACCATGGACAGGCTGGAGACTCCCCCCCCTGCCTGCGACATCAAGAACCTGGCTATCCCCTACCCCATCGTCCTGCCCTCCCCTCTCACTAGGTTTGCGGGAACCTGTGAGGAACGAGGCCCCGCTATCCCGGAGCTACAGGTACTGTCAATCACAGACCTCTATACACAGGCCTAATTATGTGTTCCATGTTTCATATTCATGTGGCTGACAAGAAACCGAAGCTAGCCATGTAAAATATTTAGTCCAAAACATCCTCAGACAGCATTTCCAAGAATGTACGCGCATGTACTGTAAATAAACATTATTTACTTTACGTAGGAGTAATCATCGAGCGAGAGATAACTGTGTTGTGTGAGGAATATTGCCGCCTGCTTTCAAGAGGAAAGGCCTTATAAAAAAGCAGGCACCTTTTGTCTTTCTCTTATGCTGTGCAATTTTCAAACCAAGGCAATGCCCGAGTTTAGACATGGAACAGTATGCGGGAATAACTACTAGATTAAACCTTCGACAAGGTACTGTAAGCATTCGGAAAGCAGGCGATGACATGCAAACCGTCTAATCTGCGGTGCGATTGTGGGGCCCGATATCACGTGTGGGACCGCTGCCACTCCAGACGGACTGGGAGTCCCGAGCCCTCCATTACTCATTCCGCTCAGAGCTCCGAGGATTCCGCTGAATGCAAATGTCCTGTTCTCTGCCACTCTAATAAATAGGTGGCAGTGTTTTATTTTTTACGGCCTATAAAATATACGGCCAGGGGCCAGGTTTGCACAAAGCTACTGTGAGTCCGCATTGTGCTCAGCCCCATAAAGATGAAGCGCTGTTGATTTTTTCTGATGATGATTAAAGGTTCAGCGTGGCAACATGATATATGGCAGCTTGCATTCACAGTGCGGAAAAACTATACATCAGCGAGGGTTCTGTCTGGCGTCCAGTGATTCTGGGAATCTTTTGGGAGACTAAAAATAGGCCGGGGATTAATGTTTGTCTGTTTGTTTTCTCTACCCATTCTGTTTTCCGGAATGGGTTAGAGACAAAGGTCCGGATTTGATTTCAAGAGCTTCAAAAATTGAAAGAGCTTAGAAAAACGGGGTTCAATTTAAACAGTTTTGAGAAAGCAAGCAATATAATTTTTAAGTTCTGTATTCTTTTGTTGCACATACCGTACAGTATATTAATTTGAACACATAGTCATTTAAGGGCATTAAAATGCATTATATGCAACAATATAATATGCAAGAAAGAGCACTCCCACATATGCTAATGACTCCTTTCTTACAGAAATATCTTAGTAGTCATTATCAGCTGTCCATGTGTCCATAGCTTTGATTTAAAAACAAAAGCTTTTCTTTCTTCCTTAACAAACACAGTTTGGCGAGCCAAGTTTGCTCCTTGCTAAACTCACTAAACAGTTGGTGAATAAAGAAATGTGAATCTGGTTTGGGGTCACTCAGAGGACACGGTATGCGTACAACAGCTACTCTGCGGGAAACTGACGTGGCCGCTCTCGGCCGATCGGTGGGTTTCAGGCCGTTCAGGAGGAGATCGCCATCCCCGGCAGCTTCCTGAAGCTCAGCTACCTCAGCACCCGTGCCCCGGGCTACAAGTCCCTCCTGCGCATCATCCTGACCCACTCCGTCATCCCCGCTGGCCTGGCTAAAGTGCACGTGTCCTCCACCGTGGAGGGGCGCCTCTTCCAGAAGTGGTTCCCTGCCGCCCCAAATCTGGTGTACATCCTGGCCTGGAACAAGACCGACATCTACGACCAGAAAGTATTCGGCTTGACGGAAGCAATCGGTAGGTCGTCAGGACACAAAGCTAATACTTTATTTTGTTTTTGTTGTTGTTTTGTTTGTTTGTCTGTGGCTGGACCAGAGCCAGTGGGAGGTTGTCAGGTCGCAAAGCTAATACTCTATTTTGTTTTTTTTTGTTTTTTTTTTCCTTTGGCTTGACCGAAGCCATCGGTAGGTCGTCAGGCCACAAAGCTAATGCTTTATTTATTTTATTTTATTGTTTTGTTTGTCTTTATTTGTGCTTTGTTTATTTTTTTATTCCGACTCTCCTTCAGCTATTTGGAGTTAATTGCATTTACATACTTAATACGAGATTTTGAATTCCAGGCTGCAGACAGGTTGATGGGATTTATAATTTGAATTTCCCCCACAACCCGGGAGCCGAATAATCCATTTGGACACTTCCGCCGCTCCTCTCTCTCCGGGGATGAAGGGATGACTTCCCCGCAGGATTGCGTGTTGCGTACCGGCAAGCTTTTAAATCCTGAGGTTTTTATTCATCCTGCATCACCCCAACTGTTGTTTTATTAATTATACGGGGAAGGAATCCATTTGTAATTTTAATAGACTTTAATTAGCGTTGAGGGCTTTGTGTAGCCCCTTGATTGACATGCTTATGGTATGTGGTCCACTAAAATGAATAACGTGTAGCTGTTTGTTCTGTCGGAGAGCACTGTCACAGATCTTGTAGAGTCGGCTTTCGCATGCTTTTTTTTCTCTCGTTGTCAGATACCAGATATTGCTTTGAGTAAGGAATCTTGTGCGACCTTTAGCAAGATAATGCATCATATGTAGTCACCTACTATTTAAGAGAGCAGGGATTATGAACTGCACTGTACTGTGCATGCGCAAATGTTCCCAGAGTGGAAATGACAAAGGGGAATGGGTAGATCCCTGAATTTTATGTGTGCTCGCCCATGTTGATCCATATATTGTGCATGAGGCCCAGATTAGAAGAGAGAGAGATTCTAATTTCTTTATCTCTGGATCTACTCCAGTAAAAGAAGCTCACCCCTAAAGCCATATCCACTCCCTGAAGCTGAGTGTAAAGGCTCGATCTATCATGCTGACAGTTGCAGGAGCTTCCCGGCTGCAGCTGTACTGTATAACTAGTGTGTGTGCGTGTGTGCGTATGTGCGTGTGTGTGTGTGTGTGTGTGTGTATGGGTGTGTGTATGTGTGTGTGTGTGAGTGTGTGTGTGCGTGTGTGTGTGTGTGTGTGCATGTGTGTGTGTGTATGTGTGTGTGTGGGTGTGAGTGTGTGTGCGTGTGTGAGTGTGTGTGTGTGTGTGTGTGTTTATGTGTGCGTGCGTGTGGTTTGGTGCAGTGTATCTGTATATGTGCGTATGTGTGCTGTTTCCTGTGGATGTGTGCACTTTGTATGTGCGTGTGTGTGTACATGTATGTGTGTGTGCGTGTGCATGTGGGTGTGCTTATGTTTGTCCATACACGCATGCTTGCGTGAGAGTGTGTCTGTAGATGAGCTGTTCTGGAACAGTCCATGATGATATCAGTGAGGCATGAAAAGACTCCCGGGACAGCGGTGCTGATAGCACACAGACAGAGCTCCGCTGTAGCTGAAAAGATGTTTGCTTCGCTCCCGCTCTCTGCAGGCTTTCTGTTTCACGCTGTGCACCACATTTTTATCCACCGTATGTGGCTCTACCTACGTGAGAGGTACTCCCAATACTATTTTTCTATGCTGTGCTATGCTGCTCTTCCGCAGGTTTTTAGCACCTACTTTTAGCACCTATTATTTTCATGGCTATATTATCAAATATGTTATACACACATGCTATCACTGTCTTAACATTGTGTACACCAGGGATGTCTCTGTTCCTGGAGATGTAATGTCCTGTAGGTTTTCTGATTGGAGCCTAAACCTGATCAGCTCTGATTGGTTTAGGACCATGATTAGACTGTCTATGGAAAGCAGCAAAGAACAATGTTTCAATAGAACTTTATGGTTGGCTTGATGATGTTGTCAAAGTTACGGAAGCGAAGCAGTTCTCTGTTTCGCAGCAGGCCATAAGACACAAATTAAATAAAACATTGATAACAGTAACATGGCACAGCCCACGGTCAAATGCTCACTACATTTTGCGTGGCTGTATGTCTTCCAGTGTCCGTGGGCTACGAGTATGAGTCCTGCCCCGACTTCATCTTATGGGAGAAGAGGTCCACCCTGCTGCAAGGCCTCGAGATGGTGGCTTCCAACTTAGGAGGGTGGTCCCTTGACAAGCACCACATCCTCAACTTACAGAGCGGTAGGGTCCAGGGTCCTCCCTTCTGTTGGGAGGCGTATCACCTCCTTATTACTCACAGCTAGCAAAGCGGCTACATGGCTGTGGGAGGTTGTGTTGATCCCATAACCTTTTTACCATGTTTTTTGGTCAAAACAAACAGGGTAAAACTTTGCATTGATGGTGTAGTCATGTTATAAAATTGATCATGTTTTTCGAATTTTTTAAGGATGTGTTTGTGACCCAACAAACTCGCAAAAGTATGGGACTTTTTTTTAGCTGGATATGATTTTCTCAGACTGTTACATTCACAAGATGATGAAATTGCAGATCTGTGTTTTCCAACCCAGAGTGATTGTGTCAATGAAATATTATGCTGTAATTACTATGACAGGGACAAGTGTTTTTTTTCCTGCCTTTTTTCTAGTTGTATTCCCACCTAGCCATTGCGAATGTGTGTGTAGTGGATAATTCTGTTGTGCGTTTGATTGTAGAACAATGGCAGACATCAGAGGGATGATGTTGGAGAAGATAGAGGCAGGCAGGCTCTGAATTCAATCCTTGTTGTACCTCTCTCACTTTTATGTTAGGTGTATTGCACAAAGGGAACGGGGAGAACATCTTCATCTCCCAGCAGCCTCCAGTCATCACCACGGTGATGGGCAATGGCTACATCCGCACCATCCCCTGCCCCAGCTGCAACGGCCCCGCCCTGGGCAGCGCGCTCTTCGCCCCCGTGGCGCTGGCCTGTGGGTCGGACGGCAGCGTCTACGTCGGAGACTTTAACTTCGTCAGGCGGATCCTCCCGACCGGCTACACAATCAGCATTCTGGAACTGAGGTCATATTCTTTAAAGAAATAAGAAAATAACATTTCTGAAAGTGAATGCAGGTTTTTTCTGCTCGTTCATCATATCGTTACTGATCAAACTGAAAATATGCTTCTTCTTCTTCTTCTTCTTCTTCTTCTTCCTTCTTCTTCTTCTCCTTCCTTCTGCTTCCTTCTACTTCTTCTTCTCCTTCTTCTCCTTCCTTCTTCTTCTCCTTCTCCTTCCTTCTTCTCCTTCTCCTTCCGTCTTCTTCTTCTCCTTCCTTCTGCTTCCTTCTACTTCTTCTTCTCCTTCTTCTCCTTCCTTCTTCTTCTTCTTCATTCTTCCTCCTCGTTCTTTCTCCTCCTCTTTTATCTTCTTATTCTTTTTCTTCTTGCTGTTGCTATCCCGAACATCATTATGAGTATTATTTATAGTGATATACTGTTGTATTTTCTGACATTAATCTTATAATGTAATAAATAATAAATATAATAAACTATGAGCTCTATTCTCAGCGCAGCAGTGCAGTGTGGGAGGATTAGATTGCGACTCCTAGCCGCCCTCGGTTTTCTCCCCACCTCACCCTCGCCCTGTTTACTCTCTATAGCCTTTGGCGTGAGGCACCAGCTCCTGCCCTCTAACTCCCAGGGAAACATGGTCCTAAGACCACAGTAGAATTCAGAAGTAGAATTTTCCTGTGCTGCTGAGCCAAACTCTACTGCTTTTGGTTAGTGCCAGTTAAGCAGGGAATTGATTTTCTGTGCACTTTATTAGGTAACACGCACATTGCAGTCTGCATGTATTTTATCGCAATGTTCATGTTAAATAAATAAATGTCCATTTTCGTGTCTCCCCTTTTGAATGCTACGCTGTTAGGAACCGGGATATAAGGCACAGGTACGTGTCCCCCCTGCTTTCCTCTTGAGATGCAATTAATGAAGCTTGTGTTTTCCAGTTCAGCCTTTGTGATGTGTGTGTTTTAGCATTCTCCTTTAAGAGAGGGCTCTGGGCATTCACTTCAAGCAGCCACACAATGAGCACTGAAGGCAAGGCGATCTTCTGCCCTCTAAGCATTTGCTTACAGGGTAGAGGATTAGTAAAGTGCTGGTAGCCGGTCAATATCAAAGTTTATTGACTGGCATTTGAAGGTTGCAGGGATTAAGGATGGGACCATCTTTCAAGCAAAGCGTCTTAGAGGAGGGAAGGTCCTCTAAAGTCCACCTCTTACCAGAGACAAGTCTTGTCTTTAATGTGTGTTTAGAGAGACATAACTCCTATGGTGAAAGGCACTGCACCGCAATAAGGTTGGGGAGAGACCAGTATGTCCAGTGTGACTTACATTCCCAGCTGAAAAAAACAGTTTTTGAAAGAGCTGGTAGCTGGTTGACCAGTTCAGACCAGCTCCATACTTAATATGGTTTGACCAGCTTAAGCTATGTTTTGAAACAGCTGGTAGCTGGAAATTTCAAGCTGGTCATAGTTGGATTTTACACCAGGGTACAGTGAGGTCCATAAGTATTTGGACAATGGCACAATTTTAAAGGGCTGTATTCCTACTGTGTGGACTGCCATGGAGTGAGCCATGTCGGAATGATAGCTCTTTAAAGTTGTGTCACTGTCCAATTTATGGACCTCACTATAATTGCAGTGAAAAATGATCTGATACCAAGCCATTTGGGTCACAATGTAGACTCCACAGTACTTGCAAGAGGATGACTGAGAGTGTAGTGCTTACAAGTACAACTGGATGTCAGGATAAAGCTTTAGATGTAGCATAGGTAAGGCTAGTAACAATTGGGTTTCAGGATAGAGCTTTAGATGTAGCATAGGTAAGGCTAGTAACAACTGGGTTTCAGAATAGAGCTTTAGATGTAGCATAGGTAAGGCTAGTAACAACTGGGTTTCAGAATAGAGCTTTAGATGTAGCATAGGTAAGGCTAGTAACAACTGGGTTTCAGGACAGATCTTTAGATGTAGCATAGGTAAGGCTAGTAACAACTGGGTTTCAGAATAAAGCTTTAGATGTAGCAATTCTAATGCCATTCAGAATTCAGCAGTAGGTGAATGTGAGATGCAGTTTACATGCATCATGCATCAGATTTATATAATGAAATCATTAAAATATCAGGGCATATTTAAAGGGCTCATAATGTGGACTGTAAGCACAGAGTATTTCCCCGGCAAACAAGCAATAAACCTTTCAAGATAGGTAGACAATAGAGAGGATTTTTATTTGCGTTAATAAATCTCCTTTTTGTACAGACTGTGGAATGAGGTACCCACAGTGAATCTGCACTTTTGCAGTAATTTCTTTACATATAGTGAAATGCCTGTCAAATATGTAGTTTGAGCTGCCAAAAAATGTAGTATGAATATAAAAGACGTTGCACAGAAATATGATGGATCCATAGAGATGTGCATACAATATATAATTTGTTAGAAATACAAGGTAAAACTGTGTAAAAAAGTGTTACACTGTAAATCAGTTAAGTCAGAAGGAGAATATTTCACCCTGGCAGAGTACATTAGGTCTCTGTTGGACACGGATAAACTCTGTTAGAGTTGAATTAACACTGAGCGCTAAACTGTGTATACGCATAATTGCTATTCGGTGATAAACTGCTCTGCGGAAAGGATCAGTCACTTCCTACCATTAGGGAGCGGAAATTATACATGAATTCAGGATCATTTTTTTCCCACAAGTAATCTAGAAGTGCAAATTTATTTCAAACGCGCAAATATAAATGAAACCATTCCTACTTTTTTCTTCCTTTATTTTTTTAATGAGAATTTTCTATCTCACTGCAGGTTGTGACCCAGCAAAGACAAACCATTTCCACAACATCACAGTAACTTTGTTATATTGCCTGTGTTTATCTGGGGAGAGACTCAATAGTGACTTTAAAAAATTGAAATAAAAGCTTTGGTAATTATAAAATGCAGATGTGGGTACATACCGTTAAGTCTAAAAAGCCCATCCTGCTAATATGCAGGTTGTGTAAATTAATTTTCTTTGTATGATTGTTCGCCAAGTTTCTCTTCATTAAAAAAATGACCGGGAGTAAAACATGACAGAACAAGATATTTGTTTTTCTCTCTCAAATTAACTAATGCTCTTCCAGACTGCCTTGGGAGTATTTCTTAATAAGAATTTTAAAATATGAAAGATAGACATCTCATAAAATTTTGTTTGTGTGCATGCAGGTTACTCTTTCGTATTTTTTTTAACTTTGTTATGTACACGTTTTTGCGCTTTTTGGCTGCCTTAAAAAAATATGGAACTATTTGTATCAAAGTTGTCTTATGTTGTATCAGATGTGCTGTCGTGTCATGGAAATAATTCAGTTGCTGCAGATTTGTCTTTGCTAAGCGGGTGTAGGTTTTCTGTTCCTTGCAAATCAGAAATAGATGCTCCCGATGTTGCAAATTTATGTGGTGACAATGGAAAAGTAACTCATTACGACTGCCTTTTAAAAACCAAAGAGCATCAAAAGTTGGATAACTAGGTCTTTGAGGATGACGAATCTAGAGTTATAATTATCAGTACATTATAATTAGAGGTGTAAAATCCACATTCACAAAGTAAAAGTCCTCCTCAGTGTTTTGTTACAGTCACCTGGATTGCTCATTAGCACAATTCCTCAGCCAGGCGGTAGAAATAATTAGTGAAATCAACTGGCAGAGGAAATGAGTGGAAGAAACACACGGCAGGACTTTTACTTTCTCACCACTGGACTGTCCGCCAGCGTAATGAATAATCGTCGCAGTTTTCCGAGCGCTTGTTGACTGGCGGCGGCTCCCTGTCTCTCGTAGCACGAGCCCGGCGCATAAGTACTATCTGGCCATGGACCCGGTGAGGGAGGCCCTGTATCTGTCGGACACCAGCAGCCGGAGGGTCTACAGGCTGAGGACTCTCACCGAGCCCAGGGATATGGCCAAAAACATGGAGGTGGTGGCAGGCACGGGGGAACAGTGCACGCCCTTCGACCAGAGCCACTGTGGAGACGGGGGGAAGGCTTCCGAAGCGGCGCTCAACAACCCCAGAGGTAACGTCAACATTAGCATGCTAATTGAGTCTCAACAAAGTCATAAAGTACTTTCCTTCACGATTAGCCTACAGCTTAGGCAGAAAATATGTCTCAGTATTAGATACTTAACATCATTATTTTATGTAAACTCTGTGTTGATGAGGATGATGGGTATTAGATACATGACGAAGTATGCTTTTGCACCTCTGCAGTAAAACTGACAAAAATCTGTAGTCCAGCATCTGTATGTGGTATCACAGAAGCAGGCGCTACATTGACTTCTTCAAGCTGCGACACATTTTACAGTATCTTCTATTATTGCTGAAAAAAATGAAATCTCTGGCCGTGACTCTAGACTCAAATGCTATGATTATGTGGTGAACGGTCCCATTAGGTAACCTGTCTGGTCCCTCAGCTAAAAGCCTTGAAAGCCTTGAACTCCCAAGGCCAACCTGTTCCTTGTATACATGTGCAGCTGTCCAAGTTCCCTCAAAATCAATTTCACCCAGACCCGGCTGAACCAATCTCAGAGTGCATGGATTATACTATCCTTAAAGGCACTGGCACTGCGGTGTTGTATGGCACGGTAATACTGTAATGTGAGAGGGATTTCAGGCACTGAAAAAGTTATCTCTATGCAACCAAGTCCTTTAAGGAGACGCACATCTCTGACACTTATCCTTAATTGTACGCCCCGGATGCCAAACTCATAGCACTGTGAGTTTACATATACTGCGCCCGGCTAAAGTGAAACACTGACCCCACCCTGCAGACCTACTCCTGAAAACTAATCAAAGCTTCCACCGGGGGATATGTTCTGGATACTTCAAGAACTTACTGCATCTGTTTTTCTTTCCAGCTGTATAGTGTTCTGCACTCTGGCCTGACTCCACTTTTTGCACATTTGCAAAGCATGGCAACACGGCATCCCTGGTTGAAAATAGGAAGTCACTTGAAATTCAGTTTGTGCAGTGTAATATTCAGGGGCAGTGCACCCCAGAATGAATCTGCCTGTTCTCTTTCGCGTTTTAATAAAATGTCGCCAGTCAATCTCAGAGAGTAAGGAATATTTAATGTGAGTAAGAAAGAGACTCCCTGCTGCAAATGATTTGTTTTTGGCATATTCAATTAGTGTACGACACACATTATGAAGGTGGGCAGGGAGGAATATAAACGGCTGATTATTTCTGTAAATTGCACAAAGATGTCAGCAGTTCTGCTGGTGGGCTTGGGCCTTCTTAGTGCTGCTTTTGATCTTAATATTTTGGAAGCCCTGCTGTAAAATCCAGCTATGCCAAGCAGTTATGCCAACCTGCAGACACTGCAGCCCTCCAGGAATAGAGTTTCACACCCCTCAGCTGGTCAACCAGCATGTCTAAGCTGGTCATAACGCTGATCTAGCTAGGTATGGGCTGCTCAACCAGCTAGTGCTGGTAGCTTGTCTGAAGTTGAGCTGGGAGCTGGTCTGAACTACTCCCAGTTGTTTAAAAACCTAGCTTGAGCTGTTTTTTTATCAGCAGGGAGTCCTTTTGATAAGCTCTGGCTTGAGCTTTGACCGTTGATGATGATACAAGCAGTGACCATCCTCCAGATGTGCTGGCTTTTAAGTTCAGACAGAGTGTCTTCCTTTGATTCCCTAACCCCCTGCCCTCTGGATCAAAATCCCCTCGCTCCCTCTCCCAGTGTTTAATGCAAGGAAGAGCCAAATGTGGTCCAGAACAATTCGCACAGATAATTGAACCTGGATTCAGTTAAGGCAGACTGATTCTAGTGGCACAAGTTATTAGTGCTTGTTACATTGCTTTCTCCCCACCCTCCCTGCTTATCTCCCCCGCACTGGCCTTGGAGCAGCTTAGTTAGCGCACACACCGCGCGGGGCTCTCCGGAAATTACTTTCTACAATCCCACAATGCACTTTGCCACCATTCAGTGGCCCCAGAGGTGGCTGAGTAATGCCTTTATCAGGTGGTGACACTGTCGCCACATCTGCCCCCTTAAGCAGGACCCTCTTAACGCCTGTACATTACAGTGACACTGTGTCAGGGAGGGAGGGGGGAGGGGGGGGATTTCTAATGAGCGTGGCCTCGCGGCAGTTCACAAACAAGGCAGCACAAGGATATTAAAGTCACATCTCACAACTAACCAAAATAACCTTAACCAAACACTTGCAGTATAAATAATGGCTCCATCTTACCGGTAACCTCTGCGGGGAGTCGCCCGTCATCGACACAGACGATGGTAAGGGTTGACGGACGTGTTGCCGGTACACCGTGTAACAGGTCAAGGGCGTGGCGTTGATGAAACGGACGGCTAACAGACGCTGCCGCCCGTGCTTACAGCCCAGCAGCCGCTTTTATTGATATTGATATGGTATTGACACACTCAGCGTTCCCACAGTATTGCGGTCTCTAGGCCATACATAAAACATTGAAACTATTAATTATCGCCCCTCCACTGGACCGCAGAGCCTCAGCAATCATTAATCACTGTCACCTTTGCAGTCCGATGGCGGATTTATCCTTGTTTTTCTTGTGTTTATTCGCTGCGTCGTGTTTTACGGCCTTCTGTTGCCCTCGGCAGCGGCAGATGGAGGGGGCGCTTTTCGGCTGTACTTTTTCCTTTGTTTATTTTAACATTTTTTCCCCAAAGTTATTTGTCACTCTACTCCATAACGGGCAAGGTCCTGCCACCCTTTTTGGCTTTGTATGCGCGTATGCATGTTCATTATTGGCTTTGTTGTTTTTTTCAATGGGCAATCACCTGCAACCGTAGCTGCATCTATCCGTGGACCACATTTGGGAGAGTGAGGCTTTCCACACCGCAGACGACAGCTAAACTTGCATTGAGCGGAGTTGGAGTTGCAGTTTATCTACGGGCTCCCGGTTGACCAGCGGGGGTCAATAGATAGTGACGTGTGTGAAACCCTATCCAACTGCACCCTTAGCATTAGCATTAGCATAATCCAGGGCTCTATGCTATTGCAAGGAGCATGTTTGCTTCTAAATTGAAAAATGTACCATTAAGATTTGTAGATGTACTCCTGAGTTATTGTTCTAGTGTGCACACATCAGTTTTCAGGAGCAATTGCTCCTAAAATGGGAGCACTGTGGAGCCATGTTTGCCCCATGGCTCTGTTGTTTTGTTGTACTTTTACCTTTCTACTCTCGGCATCTCCTCTTTGAATTAGTCATGAACAAGATCTGTGAATGTCTCCCGGCCAAAACTCTGGTGTCAGCGTTCGAGTGAGTGCAAAGAACACAACGTTTGCGCAGGTTGTAATTTTGTCAAGTGGGGTGGGCAGTGTGCAGATAGCACTTTACAATATATCCAGAACATTGTAAATACTATATGTGTAGCCCTCGGTTAACTTGTTGTCTTGTATTGGAGACATGCAGCATGTCATGCCTTTTTGCTTAGGTGATTTAAAAATTAATTGGTGCCTAATTCGGGAAGGCCGTCTGTGCCTCTCTGTTCAAAACTGTGCCACCTGCGTCTGCATTTACAGCTGATTGCACTCTTCAGGTTCAGGCACCTGTAACACTGACTGTTTGACACTCCACATGCTCCATAGCACTAGCGCACAACACTCACAGCAGCCAAAAGTGCTGTGAGTACTTTTGGGAGGTGGTAACACACCTGCGATTTGAATCCACCTCACACCTGGAAGAGAGATGATTGCATTCATATAGTGCTTTTCTCTCACTCAGCGCTTTGATGAAGGGGAAACTCACCTCAACCACTACCAATGTGTAGCACCCACCTGGGTAACAGCACAACAGTTGACGTACCCCTGAATTTGTTTTCTAGTTTGCACGCATCAGTTTTCAGGAGCAATTGCTCCTAAAATGGGAGCGCTGTCAAGCCCTGTTTGCCCCATGACTCGGTTGTTTTGTTGTACCTTTGACTTTTACCTAATGCATGGCAGCCATTTTGAATCAGAATGCTCACTGCACAGGAAGGAGGACACCTATTGTTTCTTGTGTCCTATTAGTTTGGTTATTTCATTATTTTTCACTCACACAGAAAACAACCTTAATGTAAGAGTTGACAAGAGTTATGTTTTATATGGAATTGTATTGCTCGTTTTGACATGTCTGTCCTTGTGTATTTTGAGACATTAGTCGCTGCTCAGTCACGGTGACAGCAGGGAGGAGTCTTCCCTTTTCAGGCTCACACCCCTCCTAGATTGACTGAAGCAGGCTTGGCTAAATTAAGACAGATGCCTTCTATTTTTCATGTCTTTTCATGCTATGTTTTGTTTGGCAAAATGTTCTGAACATAACAGTTCATTTTGTTTCCCTTTTTCTTTATTCCAAACACTTTGCATGGTCACGGTTCTGAATCCAGCGGCACGGATGAAATTTCCACTTTTTGAAATGAAGATATGGAGGATTGCAGCCGGAAAGGGTTCACGTTTCTATATTCTTGTTTGCACGTTCGCTTTTAGCACGTGTCTTTGGTTCTAATTCTCTGTGTATTAATACTCATTTTAGCTGAGTGAGATCGCTATAAGTGGGGGCACAGCTCAAATCCTGCTGAGACACAGGCTGTTCTTCACGTTGGTCCCGAATAATGACAACCTGATAATTTTATTCCAACAGTACGGAAACATTTTCATAACACGTAATATGTTTGAGGACTGTTACGGCGATTATAGGCAGGTTCTAAAGCAATTGTGTTGACTTTGACTGCACGTCTGTGCATGTTACGGTCTGTGTGTATGTATGTGTGCGTGTGTGTGTATGTGCATGTGTGTGTGTTGGACAGGCAGGGGAAGACATCAGTCGTAATTGAGAATTTCCCTGCTCTGAAAAGCCCTGAGGAAATGATGTAAGTCAGGGGAAGAGTTAACATGGCAGATGAGGACAGCTCTGGTGCCATTTACGCACACTAAGCCAGGGAGCCATTAGGATGGGTATGGTGCTGATTACTGCACATTAAGCGGGGCTCTTTGAAGTGCGCGTCAGGGGAGGCTTATCAAGTCTGTCTCCAGCCCACCTGAGACTGGCAGCCTTCAGCAACTCCCACAAACCTCCCTGGTCTTGTCTACAGGCACAATTGATCTTGACACCAAAGGTGATTCTAGTTGTGCTGATGTCAATTCTGTTCAAATCACTTTTTCTCCTCATTTTTCACTTTCTACATCGAATGTGATCAAAAATAACAATGTTTTGGCAGAAGAAGAGTTTTATCAGAGACTGTAAATGATGATGTTCATGGAGTTTGATTTGTTTTGCAGCTTTAAATAGTTTTCTGACAGGGCCTGTCTTCTCTTCATCTTCTGGTTAGCTGCTCTTAGATGAATCCACACTAAACTTTTTTTTTCCATTCTGGGTCTCAGGTGGAGAATATATTTTTGATTTTGCAAATGCCTATTATAATAATTTAAATGTTTATCTCTGAATATTGAAAAAAATGATAATGGAAAAACTGTATTCTAAATGCATTTTAAATCATCTGAATCCACCAGGAACCTTTGTTGGTGTATGGGTGTCCTAGTTTGCATAAGATGCCATCAGTTACAGTATCAGTTGTGTGCTAGGCAAATGGTCTATATATTGCCCCCACAGTTATAATAAATTAAAACATGCATGTTATACAATTATAATAATGCTGTTTGGGTTGCTGTCCTTTTAATGTCATTACTATGCTCATACTTTAAGGCTATGGCATAGCAATATTGCCTTTAGGCACTGTAGGAATACTTGTTGGTACACAGACTGAAACGCCAGTGTAGTACACAGACTAGTACTACTATTTAATTATTTGATACAACAAATGATTAGACAATAAAATAATTACAGAATACCAGTGTAGTACTGTGGGACTTTTAACCATCCTATTATGTAAAAGGTTTTTGTTTTAGGTCAAATTGACCCCAACAATTTAAATAAATGCACTTATTATTGCAAAGCAATAATTTGGACACTTAGTGTCTTGCCTTCTTAATGTCTGCCAAATGGCAAGCCTTTTATCCATAAATATGAACAATTTCACATTTACATTTTAGTCACTTGGCAGACGCTTTTAATCCAAAGCGACTTACAAGTGCATAGGTTCTTCCACAAGTAAAAGCAATGCATCCATAACTAGTCAAATACACATGAAGTGCTGTTCTAAACATACAGTCATCATAAGTGCAATTACATTTTTTTTTGGGTTAGACAAGAGGGATAGGGATATCGGAAAGGGGGGGGGGGGGGTGTGTGTGTGGGGGCGGGGGGGGGGGGGGGGGGGGTATCAGGAGGTAGGACTAAGGTACAGTTTGAAAAGTGTTGTGTTTTTCAAAATACGTGAGAAACATTTTATAGTCCGGGGTACAGAAAATAAAAGTTCGGCACCTGTATGGGTAAGTGCTACCAGAATTATCCACAAAGAAATCTGAGATAAAAATAAAAATGGTTGTATATTTTATACAGTTACCGAGGGTCAAAATAAGCCCATGGAATACCAAAGTAGAAAATTAAAGAAATCAGACAGTGTCAAGATGGAAAAAAAAGGTTAACTGGTTTTCAAGAGATGCCAAACCCTGAATGGAGTCAAACTGACCCCACACATAAGAGGAGGGTTAAAAAAGGCTAACTCCAAAACTGCACACAATTTATGATGGAAAACTACCCAGCTGCATTTTTCCCAAGCTCAAGCAGTGAAGAAAATGGAAAAGAGCTGTGACGCATATTTCATATTACATGCAAATTAATTGCTTCAAACTTCTGTTCAAACAATTAATGTAACATAGAAATGTATGCTGGGAAGGATTCACAGGTAAATCTTATTAGCACCTGTCAAACTTGATACATTTACCAGTCTATTTTTGCTTTGGCAGCAAGGTGGTATGACACAGATTATTGCTGAAATAGAGAGGATTGCATTAGAGTTTACAGTTTTTATGAGAGAGCATATGGAATCAAAAGCACTCCTCATCAATGTGCGAGTGGAAATAACATAATGATGTACATCTTTTTAGCAAATACTGAAATTATTCCTATTTGACATACTGCTCATTTATGCGTCTGCTTATTTAAATATTTATTGCATATACTGTAGCTGTTGCTCAAACTCTAAATGAAAGTTTTAAAACAATTATACGTTCCGGCAATTCTGTATTTAACTAGTTTAAAGTTTTTTTTAGCTTGATTTAGTGTAGCAGGCTCTAAAAACCTTTACCGTAATTCATAATTCTGTAATTAATCTTTTACTAGCCCACCATATTTGATAGTGAATTTATCCTTCCTGAAGCACTAAGCCCTGTTAAAAAGCTGAAAATGTGATTACTGATTTTTAATCTCAGATAATTTCTTCATTTGGCAGAATGCATTTCAAATTTTCAAAGTACTGTTTCTCACCCCACTCCACAGACTCTATGTCTGTATGCCTCAAGTTTCTGCAAAGTCTTTGATAATTTGATATTTTAATGGGTTCAGAGTGAAGGTAACATTGTACTAACAGTGCTTTTCTGACTCTGTAGAGATCCAGTAGCTTTGTACAGTTGTAGTTCTTTAGATATGTATCAGGCAGGGATTTCATTGTTGTTGAATGTTTTGTTTGCGTGTTTTTTGTATGGTGGTCATACTCAGGCTTTTTAATAAAGCTTTCTGATGCCTTACATGTAGGTAGTACGTGTGCCATTTCCTTCAGGAAACGGATTACTCAGGCAAGCAATTGTTCACTTTTTTTCAACAAGACTTTTGACTTTTGATGTTCCTTTATTGAAACTCACAACGTTCCAAATTTGCCTTAAAACCCCAGCCCCTATTTACAACACCCCCCTATTTTCAACAAGAACAGAGGCCCAAGTCTTTCTCGACATGGGACAGGTACTTAAAAATACTTTAAAATTGGAATTGTCCTTTATTAATTCCGATCACGCTCATATTGGCCAGTTAATGAAACCGTCTCATCAGCTTCCGCACTACAGAACTGCAAAACTCGACAGACAGAAGTGTGACCCGCTCAGTTTCATGGGACAGGCTTTTAGCTCCGAGGATGACATGCAGGTATTATAAGCCTACGAGCACTTCTCCGCGCAAGCGCTCGCCTGGGAACCGCAGGGGCTTTGAAAGCACCGCTTGTTTCCAAGACAGTCGAGCACAATCGCCGACCGCTCGCTGACAGCCCCTCGTCTCCAGCGCGTACGGCCAATTACCGACCTCCCGCGGGCCCGGGGAGTCCAGTCGCCTGCCACGGGAAGCCCTCTCCGGAGAGAGAGCGGGAAGCTGTCCGAGAAGAGCCGTCTCTCTCAGCCGCCCGCCAACCTCGGTGCCGGTGCGGAGACCCGGCTTTTTTTTAACGGGAGGGGCGTGCCGGAGAAGCGGAGGGGGGGGGGGCTCCGGCGCCCACGAACGCAACACGACCGTCGGCATAGCGACCCCGGGCACGCGCCGCTGCCCCCGTCAGGACGAGCAGATGGGGCTCCCGCCCCCAGCCGCAGGGCGGGAGTTAGCTCTGGGTCAAGTCCCCTCGCTTAAAACCTCGAATGTTTTTAATGCGCGGAGCGGGGGAAACAGCGGCGGGTCAGAGCCGCTGACAGGTAGATTTGTCATTTAATTTTCCACCTCTCCCAGGGGGGGTGTGCTGAGGCCCGGCCAGGGGAATTGCACTTGACGCCTGTGGTAATACCATTAGCGTAGCGGCTAAAGGGGAGCTCCTGTCACGCGCCCGTTTAAGTAAACTCGACACCCTTCGCCTCAGCCCTATAGCACCTTCACAAAGGTAAGATTTTATTTTGGGTGGCTACCATGTTCGGGGACCCCCCTACGGTGATCATTGTTTCCTTAAAGCACGCTTAGGGTGGTTGAAGGAAACATGGACAGGTGAATAGTTCTCCTATCAGAGAATCGTATACCCTACCTGCCACTGTGTCCATTCTTTATCAGTGATCATTTGAAGATCATTTTTTGGGAGGAAATTGCTTTTATTAACAATATTGCCAGAGATATTGCACCAGTTGTAACAAATTTGGCAACAATAAAGTTTGGTGTCTGCCATGTCAAACTTGATAGCGACTCCTTCACAAAACAATATAAACATTCAGTGCCTGGAACTCTGTGTAGACTGGAAGGATACACTTTGTACAATCTCTCATACAGTACATACTGTGCTGAAAGGGTTCTTTGGCTTGATTCCATAGAGGAACCCTTTTCAGTTTTTATTGAACCCTCTATCAAAGGTGTGAAGTGTGAAAGCTCCCAGACAAAGAACCATTTTGCCAGACAAAGAACCCTTTAGCGAGATTTGGAAACACAGGGTTACTTTTGGAACCATTTTTTTCTGAAAGTGTATGTATCAAATCAGAATAGAATTAGTTGTATACTCTTCTGCCGTAGATAAACATTTTCAGGTTTAAACTGATATTTGTTGGAGATTTTAAATCTCTCTTTCTTATCGAAGCCTTTGTATAGATGCTTCATTTGAAAGCATTTGAGTAAAAGGAGCTTTGCATTGCTTTCATTTCTTAAAGGTGAGACTCACTTCGTCATTTTTGTTGTTTCATTTTTTTGAAGGATAAAAGGGGAGTACTTTACATGACAGATTGTGCATAATTAACTGCACCATGAGGTTAATATATTACACAATTATGTTCCATAATTAGATAGCACTGTAAGCCAGCTTTATTGATATTGATGATGTGTGTATTTGTGAGTATTGGATGTAAATAATGTCTGGGAGTCCAAATGATTATTCCTGCAGGATATTGTGTGTGGAAATGTGGGGTTTTGAGAGAAGTTCCCACCGCTAAACTGGTCAATGCTAAGCCTGCGCATTCAAATCATGATTGATCCCCCAATCTTCCCATAGAACTTCACCTTTATTAGAATGTTTTTGTAAATATCATACTGAGAGCTAGCTTACTGATCGTACAGTGGCAAACGCCCTATTTTATTCTGTCTACGTGGTGCTTCTGCCAAAAGTATGCTTCTGTGGGACAGTTTCATTTCATACACCATCTCTGCCAATGTTACAGACAGAAAAAAAACCCCAGCGTCTACACAGCACGACCCAGCCGGAGATTAAATCTGCATTTCTCTTTTAGGCAATCTCATTTAAATGTGCACGCCATGCGTATAATTGCCTTAGCCTGTAATCACGTCCTTAGTTCTGCAAGACATAAGGGATGTTCTGTTGGCTTCCCTCCTTGTAGCACGGCAGCGTGTGAAAAGTGACACCAGTAAAGTTGCCATGTTGGGCGGAAGCTCGCAGAATATTCTCCCCTATCATTTTGGAGTACTCGTGTTGGCAAATATATACATGCGAAAATATTGCGTCACAGACTATTTGAAAGGAGTAGTGTCTGTTTGCGGCCTCATGAGCCAGAGGCGTCAGTGCATGAGCCAGTTACTTGCAACCTGGTTTAATTTATGATGTCTGTATAATTATTATTTATCATGTATGTGCAATTATTATTATTATTATTATTATTATTAGCAGAGTAAGACTGAATTTACCTTGCACCCATATCAGTAAAGGGGAAAGGAAAGAAAAAATAAGAACCAGACTGCTATTATTTCCTGTGCTTTTGTGACTGAATGTCCAGACTTAGAGCAAAATATGTAAAAGCAGAACAAAATTTCGAATATATATCCTGTATATTCAGCAGAAAACCACAGACTTTACACTGCATCATTTGCTGTTTTATGATTGGTAACTCTCATTTTAATTTGGGGTGGGAATTGCGGTGGGACCGAGGCGGAGATGTAATTAAGATGTTGATCCCACCCCTCAGCTCTGAGCTGGTGAATTTCATCTGGCTCATCGTTAATTTGGTTTCAGCAGTTTTAGTACGGATGAATCCTTCAACTACCCACCTCTGAAAATCCAAGTGTTTTATGTCTGTCTTTGACTGACATATCAAAGCTCTGGAGTGTCCTTTTTCTTTGTTCTTTTTAGGTTGAAACATACTGTACTCACCCAATGTGTAACTATCAGAATGTCTTTTCAAGGCATTTCTCAAAATTTATGACAATTTTGGAGCGCAGAGCCATAGCGGAGACGTGCAGTGAGTTTTGAGGGGCAGGTGCTGAGTGGGAAAAGGGCACACCAACATGTATTTATTTATTTATTTAATCTAAGGGGAACATCGGACAAAATGGGCAGGTGCAGGGGTAATCATGGTACCCCCTCTTGGTGTGCCTGGTACATAGTCAACACTTACGCACCCAGAACCACTTTGTGATATCCTCGCTGAACGCAAATTATCAACATGCACAGGAGAGTGCATTGTGGATTCATGCCATGGTGAATGTATCATGTCTTCCAGTTGATGGCCAGCTATTGAAAATAATGCTGTGTCTCAATGAAACTAATGGACTAAAAGATACAACAAAATATGTGGCTAGCTAAGGACATAGATTATTGAAATGCAGAAAGAAACCAAAGAGGTAAATATTGACTACCTTACTCAGCACAGCTTGCTTTATTGAGGGTATTCCCGCAGTTTTCTATTTTGTTAAAAATATAAACCTACAGTGCTTCCTGAATGTTTAAAATCATATATGAAAACATGATTGTTGTTAAGTCTATTGAGACTGCTCATTTCTTCCAGATTTGGATTTGGATGAGTTCCTCATACTCACCACACGTGGACATTTGTCTCCCTGTGCGTACGTTGACACGATGTCAGTCATCAAATGCTTGCTGGCGACTGTTCTGACTAAGCCCCGGCTTCCAGGTAGCAGGCGAGGAAGGGCACGAGCAAAGCATGCTGAACTAGTGCCCCATACTGTAAATCCAGCAGCAAATAAATATTCACATAGGTTGTTCGCACATAGGGTATTTTTCAGCTTGCAGGGTTCGTTCAACTCAAGCTTTTCCATCCGAACCCTCAGAGACGGAAGATGAAACACCGCAGGCCTGGGATTGGAGGCTGTGTTAGTCATGGTCTTAATGAAACTCATGTACCGTGCAGAACGAGGCAGACCCAAACACCGTCTCTGAAGGCAAACAGACGAAAGGCCGCTCTCTTCCGATGGAACATTGTGTTGTTCCTTGGCTAAGCGCAAACCAGTACACAATCCTGATATTGCAATAATTTCATTCTTTGCATTGTCCCCTTTTTGGGAGAGACCATAGATGTGGCTGGAATAAAGATTTCTTAATTCTTGCTGGGAAAATACTTGTTTGGTTATTTTCTGATAAAATGTTATAGGGTTTGGGTCACACACACAAACTGTAAAAAGTTGAATTTACATTATTTATCATAAATCAGGAACACAGACAGCCCACAAAGAGAAAACTGGTGATTCAACAAACAGAAGTTCTGCATCTGACCTAGTTGTAGGTCATACGTCAAAAGGGGCTGTTTGAGTTACTGTATTGCATCTTAATCATTGCATATTCATCATTTCAGCTGGTTGAAATGCAAGGTGACTGCTTTAATATGTTTGTACCCTTGTGTAAAATCCAGCTGTGACCAGCTTGAAAGACCAGCTACCAGCTGTTTCAATACAACCATGTTGGGTCAAACCATGTTGGGTATTGAACAGGTCAACTAGCTGCCAGCTATTTAACAACCTAGCTTTTGTTTATTTAACGAACAGGCTTGGTTAATAGTTTAGCTTCTTAGCAGTTGTCATTCATTTAATCATGAAGAACAGCTGTAACAGGCTGTGTTTTGCCTATTAGCTTTTGGTGGATTTTCTGAAAGCTGTTTGGGTGAAATACCAATCTTAAAGGTACAACAGCAGGTTCCCAGCACTGATACACTATCACCAGTGGCCAGGAGTTCTCGAAATTAGAGACTTATAAGCACAAGGCTCATCAGTGTCAAAAAATACGTGTTTCTTGAGAGGTGCTATTGGTCTTTTTTACTCTTTAGATTGTCGTTTGCTGTTTCCCACAATTCCATAGAAGGCACTCCTTTGGTAAAATGTAGGCATTACAAAATAGCATTCCAATTCCAGCATTCCACCATTCCAATCCTCATCATTTTGAATGCTTTATGGTCTCTTAAGACACAGGTGGGGTTGAATGTTCCCCACTCTACTAAATGACCAAATTGCTTGAGAGGATAGTTTCTGTGAGTGTTCTGTGTTATTGTTTTAAAGTTGGTTATATGCCAATACTATATCTTTTGGAAACATGTCGTTGCTGTTGTTGTTGTTCATGTTGTTGTTCCTTTTTTATCCGAGCATAATGGAACAAGGAGCTTTTTCAATAACGTCATGCTTGCCCACATCTTTGCTTAAAACCGTCTGAAAGGACAATTAAATGTCAAAATGGGTTTTGAGGATCTACGCTCATTAGAATGGTTAAAGCTGGCGCTTTCAGTGGATTGTGAAGCGGTGGACCTGGTGCCAGCGGTAGCCAATCTTAGATCTGCATTACTCTGCAGGGCCCCCAGAAATGTGAGCACACAGGGCAAAGCACACCAGATAATGGCCTGGTGCTTGATTACATTAATTATGAATATTAATATGCGGCATGCATCTGTGCAGATGCAGGGGGAGGAAAAGAGATCCGTTGCAGTCTGCGGTGTCGGAAGCTTGTAAAGCACCTGAGCTGGGAGGAGTGACTGTCCCATGCTGCCACTCCACGATGTGGCTCAGTTTCACACGTCTCTGTGACAAAGAGTCCTCCTATTCTTACCCAACTTTACTTTCTAGAAACGGGCCAGTCGTCTGGATGACCTCATCAATTATAAATGTATCCACGGTTACTTGTGCAGGTGAACGACGCCTGGAGAGTGTCACATATCTCAGATGCCGCACCGTTCTCGAGCCTTAAATAGTCGCGCTGATAATGGGAATGATTTGATACCTCCTGTGTCATGTGCGCATTTAACCCAGTTTACTGTACTGCTTAATTAGCCCAGTTTCAACAACAGTTGCACTCAACTTTTTTTTTTTTTTTTTTCTATTTTTTGGTAAATAAGTTTGTGCTTGTGCCCTACATTCTGTTGTATTGTATCCATGGGTAATGTAGGGTTGTAAATGTGCGCTGCTAATTAGCTAATTAAGTCAGGGACACAAACGTACTGTACACGCATGACCCTCCAGGGATAAGGTTTGCAACCCCTGGTACAGTCTATTAATAAAGAGCACACGCTTCATTAATATTGTCCTCCCTTGTCCTTATATTATATAAATGTGTTTTGTTTTCTGTTTGCCCTTAACTAGGATGAATTAGAATCCTAGGGTGGGATCGTATGGTTGTCAACTGAGGAAATGTAAAGTTACTCAGTAGATAACCATGTACACAACTTATGTAGCCTGAATGGAATGAAAAAGACTGTCTGTCCTCCATCTTAAAAAATAGGTTGTCTATTTATTGTTAGGATGTGTTGCCCTTCCCCGTGGGGTCAAATGCAGGACAATGAAGAACATGCGGACAACTTCTGTTAAGTTTTCATGTTTAATGCAATTGCGCAAGGGAGAGACAAACACAGAACATTCGGGCAGTCTGTTCTGAGAATATCTCGCCCCAACTAGTGTGTGTGGTCTGTTGAAATACAGTTCACGGTCATACATATCTAAGGGATGTGCCGTGGCTAGCCGGAGACAACGTATTTGCATTTCTATCGGAACCTTGGATAATCCATTTTAGCCAGAATGTGTTATATCCGGTAAGATACAGAAAATAGTGTTAAATGAACACACAACATATGTTTGAGGTACTGGTACAATTAGCAATAGCAAAAACTGGGAACCTATCAATATAAAAATACTATAGCAAAGTTCATATGGTGGATGATTCTATTGGCTCTCCTAAGACAAAGCGTGCTTTCTGTTTCTACCTGTACAATTAATAACCTGTCAGTCACTTGTCAGTCAAATTTAACAAGTATTTTGATTGATGTAGTGAGAGGCCTAATGTCACATCTAATGCCACACTAGAAGGCAGTATAGCCCCATCCATAACTCGCAGTGTCAATAACAAGACAGGGTTTCATCTAATGACAGTCCAGCAGGGGAATCGGCATTCCATAGAAGACTCACTTAATCATCAAATTTCTTAAGTTGTACAAGGTGTTTTGCGGTATTTTGTCATGAACTATGGTGTGTAGCCTTGTTCTACACGAGGGTCAAGCCATCTCTTTTAGCTTTTTACTGACTGCTCTGTTTGCTCTGTGACACATCTGGCCAGACCTGGGATACGTAGGCTACAGTAATTATTTTGGATTCAAATACTTTTCTATGCTTTACTGAGCTTGTCTGGTTTACAGAAACCTATGAAATAATCTCAAAAAGTGCAAACCTTGCCTTGTGGTCAGTTGCGGCAGTCTTGATCAATCGAGCACAGAAAAGTAATTGAATCTCGAAAAATTATGCATTTGGTCTGGTGTGGCCGCAGTCGTCATATGTGTTGAGCAGAGAACGTGTCTGTGGCTCTCATTGTTTTCCTGTGACTATACCCCACATCTCCACTGTTTTCTTCCATGAGAATTGGGGTTGGTGCACAACAGCAATTTTTTTCATTTGTATAGAAAATTAATTATGGGATAGCATATCAATTTGGAAGCATTTTATTGGGACCATTTATTTTGCATTGTGCATCCTATGAGTGTTTTTATGCCAGCATTTACTCAAACCATTTTCTCTACACTGCACTTTTAAAGCTCCTTTTAAAAAGTGGCACATATACACTCAGTGATTAAATATTTGGTATTTAATTGACATATTTATTTTATTTATTGGTTTTCTGCTGCTGTAGCCTATCCACTTAGAGGTTTGACACATTGTGTGTTCAGATATGCTCTTCTGCATACTGTACCTCTGTTGTAATGTGTGTTTTTTCTGCTACTGTCACCTTTCTTACAGCTTTGACCAGTCTGGCCATTCTCCTCTGATCTCTCTCATTAACAAGCAATTTTTGCCTGCAGAACTACTGCTCACTGGTTGTTTTTTTGTTTTGTTTTTTGCACCATTCTCTGCAAACTCTAGAGACTGTTGTGCATGAATATCCCAGGAGATCAGCAGTTTCAGAGATACTAAACCCACCCTGTCTGGCACCAACAAACATTCCACGGTCAAAGTCACTTAGATCACATTTATTCCCCATTCTGACATTTGGTCTGAAAAGCAGCCGAACCTCTTGACCATTTATGCATGCTTTTATGCATTTAGTTGTTGCCACATGATTGGTTGATTAAATATTTACATTAACAACCTGGTGTATGGGTCTACCTAATAAAGTGCTCACTGAGTGTAGGTGTCTGCATTGCCATTATTGACTTCAAAACAGGAAACAAAATCTGAGGAAACTCCTTCCCCCTAAGGCCTGTGCTTGTCTCCCTCAACAGGCATAGCTGTGGACAAGCGAGGGTTTGTCTATTTCGTCGACGGGACCATGATACGGAAAATCAACGAGAAAGGCGTGATAACGACGGTTATCGGTTCCAACGGGCTGACGTCCACCCAACCGCTGAGCTGTGATGCCGGGATGGACATCGGTCAGGTAAGCTGCCGCACGTCACTCGGGAAAAGCACTGCATGCTTTTTATGATCCAGTGGAAAGTGTTTGTCACTCTGATACCTGATTTATACTTCATTGGACACCCTATTCTATTTGAAGTGGCGCCTTTCTAGACACTCAAGGTCACCTTACATTGGGCAAAATACAAAATAAACATGGTAAAAACATGCAACATATCCAATTAAAAATAATTTACGATGAACATACAATTCATATCAAACAAACAGACAGCAGACAGCAAACAGATGAGTTTTGAGAAGTTTTTTGAAAGATGACAGTGACTCTGTATGGCGGATGTGTATGGGTTCCAGAGCCTGGCTGCTGTAGAGCTGAATGCTCGAGCACCCATAGTAGAGAGTCGGGTGGTGGGGATAGACAAGAGGCCAGCTGAGGAGGAACGGAGAGTGCGAGTTGGGGTGTAGTCGTGAAGAAGGTCAGAGAGATAGGGGGGTGCAAGGGTGTTCAAAGCCTTGTATGTGAGTAGGAGGATCTGGAAATCAATGCACTATTGAACTGGTAACCAGTGTAGCTGAGTGAGGATGGGTGTGATGTGGTCATGAGATTTTGTGCGGGTGAGGAATTTTGTATAATTTGAAGTTTGTTGGTGAGTTTGGTGGGGAGTCCTGAGAGGATGCTGTTGCAGTAATCCAGCTGGGAGGTGACAAAGGCATGGATTAGAGTTTCAACACTGGTGTGGGAGAGTGAGGGGCAGAGTCGGGGGATATTGCGTAAGTGAAAAAAAGCAGTCCTTGAGATGTTTTTTATGTGGGGACCAAGGGATAAAGTATTGTCCAGGATGATGCCAAGGCTTTTGACCTGTGTTGACAGGGGGACAGGGAAACCATCAATGGTTGTCAGGAAGCTGGGTGTTTTGGGCAATGTGGATTTTGAACCAATGAGCATGATTTCAGTTGTATTGCCATTGAGTTGAAGGAGGTTTGTAGTCATCCAGGTTTTAATGTCATAAAGACAGCTGAGGAGGGACGGGGGGGGCAAGGGACAGAGGGCGTACCATCGTTTTTCTCATAGAAGAAGATTGCAGAATTTGGTTAGGTCGCAGACACGGTCATACTTTGTTGCGCATCTTCATTTTGACAACCTGATGGAACACTGAAATTCATTGCCATGGATAGGCTATGTATGCTAGGCTCTGCTGTGTTTTCAAAAAAGTAAAGATCTGTTTGGCATCTTTTTACCGTAGAGACAACAGAACCATCATCGCAGTCCTTCCCCGAAGTATAAATGCAAAACGCTGCACGACACTGTCATATGTTTCGCCATATGACACATCGCAAGGGTCGTGCGAAAAAACGTGTAATGCAGACAGTGTAATAATTGCCTGCAGAACAGCCCTTTTACCTCCAGCTCACCCAGAACTGGGAGTACCTGGAAATTGCAAGTGGCAAAATCAATTCAAAAGGTGCTGATTTCTTGGAATTACGGTGTGACAAGTGCCAAGATGGAGACCCTGCCCGTATCAAGCATGACCGAGGAACGGGTTGGAGAGTCCTTTCCCCTTGACTGCTCGTAGTGTCAGAAACCAGCAGTTTCAGGCCAATTCAGGAGGCTCCGAATTCAAACGGCACTCAAAGAAATCGTTTTGTGTGGTCTGTCCAGAGACCTTTGCCTCTGCCATTATCCCTAAATTACATTCCAACTGGGGGAGATGCTCAGCAGTGATAACAGTGAAAGGAGTCTGAATTCTATGTTGAGAAAGTTGGAAAAAAGTTTTAAAGTGTAAAGTTTCTAATGGCTCTCTGCCACATAAATGTGAACTTCTGCTTGTATCCCTCACAGAAACTTAACCTGACACACATGCATACAGTAACTGCAATTATTATGAAATGCAAATGCAGAGAGTGACCGGAGTGTGTTATTGTCAATCAGTGTTAACTTGTCACAAGGATGGTGGTTTTTGGCAGGAAACCAAAACTGGTTTCCTGCCAAAACTGTCGGCTTTCTTTTGTGTTTTTTTCTTTAATCATACTTGATGTGGTAGTAAACATCCATATGAAAAGCTTCTGGGAAAGAACCATCACCACTGATATCTGTTGGGTGTTGATAAGACAGCCAATCAGCTGTCAGCTGTGCACAAACTAGGGCTGGGCTATATTATTGTTGCAGTAGATAGCTGTCAGCTGTGTACAAACTAGGGCGTGCTATATACCGCAACAATAATTTTTTAAAGCTAAATATCAATCATCGCCGCCATGTGGCATATCAGCTTTCTTTTGTGTTTTTTCCTTTAATCATAACTGACAGGGCAGTAAACATCCAAACTTCAGAGGCCACATGAATTGCTTCTGGGGAAGAAACATCATCACTGATATAAGGGGGTTGATAAGACAGCCAATCAGCAGTAAGGCCTTGCAGCTTCTATGTGATTGACAAGAACGCATCACATGGTCACATGGAACCTGTATGACCTTGCTGCCATCTTATCGACACCCAATAGAAAACAGTGGTAGTGTTTTTTTTTCCTGGAAGAAAAAAACCAGTGCACCACACGATTGTTATTGCAAAAATCAAACCATTCAACAATTATGTTGCTATGTATCATCCAGCCCTGGTTCAGTTTCTGAGCCCCTCATTGTAGACAGGATTTTGGACAGGATTTGCCTGTGCAACCTGCTTAGTTCTTCCACTGCAGAGAGGGTGATTTTCTGATTAGGGGAGTACCCTAACCTTAAGATTTTCCATTCTGACTGCCCGAGACTTCTCTGAAGGTACCCTGACCTGCAAATCTCCCATTCTGAGAGCCCCAGATTTATCTGAAGGTACCCTGACCTGAAAATCTCCCATTCTGTGAGCCCAAGACTTATCTGAAGGTACCCTGACCTGAACATCTCAGATTCTGAGAGCCCCAGACTTATCTGAAGGTACCCTGACCTGCAAATCTCCCATTCTGAGAGCCCCAAAAACTCTTATCTGGGGGCACCCTGACCTGAAAGCAGTTATTCTCAGCCTAGACCTTGTCACGCAGAGACCGTTAAAACAAAAGTACTTTTATTAAGCACCTATAAAAAGTTGGAAAGTGCTGAGCCGGTATAACCTTCAGAGGCACTGCCGGGATGTACCCCGCGGTCAGTCTCAACTCCAGCAAACCAGAACATTGACCCATATTTGAGGCAGTTTCATACTTTTATATGCGGCATGGAAATTAACTAGCAAACCCTCCTCCATAAGGGCTTATATGGTAAATGGTAATGGTATGTGCTTATATCAAGCACAGTACGATTCACATTTATGCCCAGGTCTTCTGGTGAAAGATTATCCAGGCATATCACAGGTCCACACGTAGAATATATGAAAGAATCCTATGAAGAAGAACTTACTTTACCATAATTAGGAACACACATTCCTCCAATTTGTATTCATTTTTCTTTTTATGTCAGGTCTGTATATGGGACTCTTGTGTGCCATAAGCAGGCTTTGAAAGCTAAAATGCGTTGTCTTTCCTTGGATTACTGAGGATGTTGGTAGTCACTGTTCCCAAACAAGCAATCTGCCAATCCTGCAATCTGCCAACAGAATGCAGGATTGGACAGGCCAAGTTGGTAATGGAAGGTCTTAAGAGAGGCCTCAAATCTCACACATCATGCATCCGAGTCACACTTTAAGTGCAAATCTCACTTCCAGCTGCTAAAATCTCACAAATTTCAATTGCATTCAGTGCAAATGTAAATGCATGTTAATGCAAGTCAAATCCTGTCGGCTTCATTGGCAAATTGGACAGGTTTTAAATCTCATCACTGGATAATATCATACCACCCTCCTCAAACAAATGTTGTAACATTTCATTTTGGCCTTTATGAAATTGAGATGTATTTCTTAAGGAAGTGCAGACGATAAACTGCAAGTATTTGAATGACCTTATATGTGGAACAATTATAATAGACTTTTAGACATTTAATCCTGCTGTTTGTCAAATTGCAGTTACTATCTCCCTCCTACTTCTTCATTTATTCACATTTCCCTCCTTGGTTTAGGCTGTATGGCGCCTCTCAGCAGGAGGCCTCACTGGCGATGAGTTCATTTCGGGGATGTCATACCCTGGCGTTGACATAATGGACCCATTTAAATTGCCTCGTAGGATGTGCAAGCACCGCTAGCCTCACGTTTCCCCGTCCAGGAATCACACTCAAGCCTCGCTCGCTCCAACAAGCGCTGCTTACTGACCCAGTTTCTGTGTCAGCCGCAGATGCGGGACAGGAGATGATTGCTTACTGCGACCGGCCCGAGGGTCGTCTGCCAGGACCCCGGGTCCTCGCGCTTTATAGGAACAGATCATGCATTTCGCTTTGAGTCTTCCCAGCTCGGGGAAACCCGCTAGCGGGCCAGAAACGCGTTTCCCTCGCCGTTGAGAGTTGCAGACGGAGGCTGGGTAGGTAAAGACCGACCCCGTTCCCTGGAGAAATCATTCGGTTTGTTTCTTGCTTTTCATAGCCGGGCCCAGGGCTGCTCAGCATGCAAAGACAGCAGGCAATTTCTCACAGCTTTCAGCGGTCAGCCCAAAGCTCGGCCCCCCGGAATGAGCGCCGGTTGATTTTTTTGTATCGGATTCTGATGAGGGTTATTTAGCTCTCGCGTCAAGCTGTAATAGACCGGGATCTCCGCTCAAATCCCGAGGAGCGCTGTGCCTTTAGAAAGTAATTCCGAAACCAGCGCAAGAGCAACAAAGTCACATTCTTAAGAAACCGCAATGGGTCCGGTCCTCGATGAGCGGGTTGTAGTTGTTACTGTCCATTTGCGCAGATTGGCCTCGCTGTTTAATTCCTGATGGGATCTGTCCTCCGCCCCCTCAGATAAACTGAAATAAAAGTGCCTTCATTTGTAAAATAATGTCAAAACAGGCCTGTTGAATACCTGTGCTGAAAGGAATAGCATTTTGAATAACTGTGATAAAAGGATTCAGTGCCGTGGCAGACCTGAATGAATGACAAGTGCGAAATGGACTTCTCGTATTTGTTTTTAAGCCTCCACAATAGTTACGGTATATAGTATGGCTCAAGGTGTGATCATGCTGCAGCATTAGGGTTAGATACCTCTCTCATGAGGATTCAGATACTTTAAGAAATACTTTAAATGTTTTGTAGATAACATGTACAAGCATGTACACACATGCATGCACACACAGATATACTCCCCTGGGAAAAGTGTGACATGTCTGAAACATTTGACGGAACCATACTTTCAATCGAGTGCAACATAATCTGTCTCTGATGAGGTGGCAATAACATGCACAGTACAGGCAGTAACATGAATGACATCAATTAGCTGCTTGTGTGATGATGAAACCTTACTGCAGGCCCAAGCTAATCTTCCTTTGTCTTCAAACCGCATGCTTGTGTTTAGCTTTTCCACAAAAACAACCGTTCGCTCATTTCACTGTCAGCGACAGTTAAGCGCCTTCCATTACTCTCTTTTTCCACTAACACTCTTGATTACAGATTTCCACCGAGATGTTTTTTTGTTTTCATTTCATGGTCAAATTACAGTTGTTACCAAACAGTGACAGTTGCCAATACAAGTATGCAATGATTTGAATGATTTGATTTATATAGAATTTATATAGAATTTTTCACCACATAATACAGTCTTTACAGTGCTGGGGGGCTTGACTAATTCCCCACTAGTAGTTAGCAGCCACATTTTCCCCCAGAGCCCTGAGTACACATTATTGTGTTAGAGAAGGGAGGATTTTAATTAGCTGCAAAGGCTGGGTAACTGTTTGATTTCTGCGCTGCTAGGGTTTAATTTGGACTTTGACCAGAATGCCAAGACAACGCTGTGCCATGAGTCATAAAGCCCTCAGTGACCTCCTTGAGTGAGGAACCAACTGTAGCATCTCATGAAAAAGACATGATCTCCAGTTTTGTCATTCTGATTAAGTGGATTCCCTGCTGGTTTAAGCTTTTCGACACTGGTATAGCTGGTCAACCAGCTATTCTCCAGCTGACCAGCCAATGTATCAGCTTGTCCTCTAGTTTGACCACCAGCTTACTTTACTTTGACCAACTTCCCAGATAGAGACCAGCTTTAACCAGCCACAGACCAGCTATGACCAGCTGGAAGTGTTGAAAACCCAGCTTAGACACATCTTAAACCATCTTAGAATCCCAGTTGGTTTAAACTGGAATTTTAAACAGGGTTAGAGAAAGAGTTCCCTCATTGGTGGGTGGCAGCTGGTTGGTAGAACAGTCAGCTAAGGCTGGGTCTGCCTCATTTCCTCAGGTCCGCCTCGAATGGCCCACTGATTTAGCAGTAAACCCGCTGGACAACTCCCTCTACATCCTGGACAACAACATTGTGATCCAGGTGTCGGAGAGCCAACAGGTGCGCATCGTGGCGGGGCGTCCTATCCACTGCCAGGTCCCGGGAATCGACCACTACTTAGTGAGCAAGGCTGCTGTCCACTCCACCTTGGAGGCCGCCAAGGCCATCGCCCTGTCCCACTCGGGTGTGCTCTACATCGCCGAGACGGATGAGAGGAAGATCAACCGTGTCCAGCAGGTCACCACCAACGGGGAGATCTCTGTCATTGCCGGGGCGCCCTCCGAGTGCGACTGCAAGATCGACCCCAACTGTGACTGCTTCTCAGGTGAGCCGCACTTCGCCCCCAGGAACAGTTAGTTCGTCTTGATACCCTGTTCAGGAGTGCATATGTTTGCCACTGTTTAAATATTCCATGTGCTATCTGTTGAAATTGCTCGCGCTTTGCTTTCTGGGTTAGCTACACAACTGGGACCCGGAAAGGTTGGTGGTTCAAGCCCTGGCGTAGCCACGATAGGAACCGTACAGCTGTTGGCCCTTGAGCAAGGACCTTAATTGCTCCAGGGGGGGTTTTCCCCTGTTTAGTCTGTTTAGTTGCTTTGGATCAAAGCATTAGCTAAATAACAAATGTATTATTATTATTATTATTATTATTATTATTATTATTATTATTATTATTATATAGATAGACATACATTTTGAATCTCTTATCTATTTCAGGGCATATAATGTTCCTGAAAGTAAAATACTTAAACACATAAAATAACCCAAGCTCAAGCCACAGTGAAACAACCAGGCCTTTGTAAATAGTTTTCCTGTTCAGATAAGATATGAGCATTCTTCTCTTAAAAATAGTGCAGTCCTGCCAACTTCTTCTGAACTCTGACAGGTCACAACTGTGTAGAGAGACAGGATTAGCAAAATGATCCACACAGCACACACAGTTTCATGTAGATTTTTGAATATGTACAGTGACCTTCGTCTTGGGACGAAGATATTTTTCTTGATTTGGCTCTGTACTCCACAATTTTAGATTTGTAATCAAACATTGCACATGTGGTTAAAGTGCAGATCCTAAACTTTTATCAAAGGGAATGTTTATACCATTTAGAAGTGTAACATTTACAGCATACACCCCTGCTCCCCTGCCCCAATTTCAGGGCACCATAATGGTTGGGACGAATTAATGCTATATAAATGAAATGTTTAGGACTGTTACATATCCTGTGCATGCAATGACTGTTTGAAATATGTGATCCGTAGACATCACCAGGTGCCGAGATGCTATCTTCTCTGGTGATGCTCTGTCAGGCCAGTACTGCAGCTAGTGGTTAAGGTAAATGACTGGGACACGCAAGGTCGGTGGTTCTAATCCCAGTGTAGCCACAATAAGAGCCGCACAGCCGTTGGGCCCTTGAACAAGGCCCTTAACCCTACATTGCTCCAGGGGAGGATTGTCTCCTGCTTAGTCTAATCAACTGTACATCGCTCCGGATAAGAGCGTCTGCCAAATGCTAATAATGTAATGTAATAATATAATCAGCTCCTGCTTGTTTCTTTAAGTTAAGGGGTAGTTGCATTAGGTTCTCTCTTCAACATATGCAATGCATGTTTAATTCTATTCAGATCAAGTGAGTTACTTGGCCAGTCAAGGATTTTCCGGTTTTAAGCTTTGAAAAACATTATTGTCACATTATCAGTACATTTCAGATGATTGTAGAATGAAGCACCGTTCAATGAGTTTGGAGGCATTGGGATAAAATTGAGCAGATAAAATAAGCACATTTCAGAATTAATTATGCTGCTGTTATCAGCAGTTACATCATCAATGCAGACAAGTCAGCTAGTATCTGACATACACCCCCACCACCATGATTCACAGATGAGGGGAGATCCAATTGATGTTCCTTGCACAGTTCCTTTTGCCCTCCACACTTTGCTCTTGCCATCACTCTGATTCAAGTGAATCTTGGTCTCATCTATCCTCAAGACCTATTTACAGATCTATACATGCTCTTTTGCTGTAGGTACTGTAACCTAGCCATCCTGTATCTGTGGATGTCTACTGTAGTGCCTTCCATCTTGCAGTGTAGTCTCTGTAGTTCTGTTTGTGAAGTCTTCTGTGGACAATAGTAACTGACAGATCCACGCTTGCCACCTGAAGAGTGTTTCTGATCTGTCAGACAGTTGTGACTTTCGTTGGCACAATATAAATGTGAATGTAACTTTTATGTACGTATGCATTCTCCACTCAGCACTCTTTTCTTTTTCAGTGTTCAGTATCATAGAACTTGTACAGTATCCAGTTGTTCGTCCAAGTGATTATTTTAGCATACAGACCTCAATTCCAGTGGTGTAGGCATAGAAGACAAAAAAACTAAAAACAAAATGTAAATGTAAAGTACAAAGAAACAGGATATTCTGAAAAAAGTAAAAATACAAAAGCAAAAAATAAAATAAATCATTCAGGGTCCCATCTCTGTACTTGATCAGGCCAGAGAATTTAATCTACATCACAAGATATATTTTCCCTGGCTAAGCAGGTGGGAGATATCTTCTGGCATGATGGAGCCACCACTGGTGTACTGTAACTCTGCCAATATGTCCCCACATGCCTCCATTGCTTGGAGTTGGGGAATATGGTCATGGTTGTTTTGGTTATATCTTCCACCACCATGCCTACAAAACTCTATTGGGTAAAGGAAAGGCAATTTTGTTCTCTAAAATGACAATGTACATCGTCTTGCTCCCTCTGATCCGGTGATATGAGACTATCGTAGTGTGTCAAGGAAAGTGGGAATATTGTCACTAATTGATACTGTGGTACTCTGCAGGACAATAATCACTGAGTATTGTATTGATATGTTACAGTAAACGACAATGGAAGAGATATTCTCATTTCTAAATGTTTGCATGGGAGAGGCAACCATGAAATGACTGAAATTTGGCTGAACTGCCCATGGTTTAACCATGGTTGACCACATGGCCACACGCGGTCAACCAAAGTCATCCGGATATCATCTGATATATTTGCCCTCCTTGTTCTTCCTCTTCCTCCTGGTCCTCCTCTCAGTCTTACTCATTTGGTGCATCCCAATACTCCAAAAATCCATCCTCCTTTCTTCCATTTGTCTGGGGAATGGGGGGAAGAGATGACTGGAGGAAAGAAAGATACATTTTTAGTTTTAGTATTGGGATGCACCCGTAATCTCACACTCCCTCTTGCAAAATCATAAGCCATTGTTCTCCAACACAGGAGAGCTCACCTTTTGCCCTATTTTTGTACTAAAGCTGTGATTGCTGATTTGATAATTAAAGCACCTACTGTGTTTTTAGTTGTATTTGACCTTGGTGAAGAGTGGGTGTGTTCAATTGTGTGTTCAATTCAAACTGTTTCGTGAATTGTATCACTTTTACTGGAAGTGTGTTCCATGTGAATACAAGAGATTTACTTTTTTGCCTCAAGAAGAAAATTGTGTTAAGTTTCGGAAAAGTGTGAGACTTAAATGTCTTTTTACGCACTACTTGAAGTATCACTTTTCTTAACTTGAAAAAGACGTACCCAAAATAAAATACCTATTATTCTTAAACCCTTTTGACTACAGTCATAATCCTGGTTTTCTGAAAGGTAACCCTTTGGGATAGAAGAGTCCAAGAGTCAGAATTACTCCAAATATTACTAAAACAAAGTAACAGAACTCAAACACGGCAAAAGTGGAAGCTTTTTCCCACTGAAAGATGTAGTTCTTCACTGGATACAGATTATTGTGTCTGTGGCTGGTGCACATAGAAACACAATGTAGCCATAGCCAAAACATTGGACAAATCCCCATTCAAATTTGATGACAATATCCCCAAAAATCAGCATTCTCTGTAGATTTTTCTTAGTTATGTCTAGACAGTTTTACAAAAAGGACATTTGGAGGCTCCAAAAAAACACATGGAGTCTTATGACGAACACTTTTTATTCTGAAAAAAGTGTTTGCACTTCCCCCCGCCTGTCACCCTTCCCCTACCTCACCCTCTCCTTGTGCTCTCCTCAGATAGCAACAGGTTCAGAAGACAGTAAAAAGTATACTAATCACCAAAATAACATCTTGTATACTAATATATTCATTGTGGTCCATCGATTGACGTTTTTGTCGAATTCCCAACCCACATCAACAAGTCAAACACATTCCACAATTTCACATGCTATTTATTATTCAAAAACAGGCTTGCTGCATATTTACAAAGCAATATTTTGAGAATGTATTTAGATGATGATCACTGACATAAAATGAGGTCATGACAATGAAATGCCCTCTATTGTAGAGCCAAAGGTGTTTTCACTGTCTTCCTCAGAAATATTCACTCGAGAATACTAGAGACTTAGTCGTTCTTAGGCATCGCAAATTTGTTGAAAAATGTAAACCTTTTTGGCCATAAAATGCTGTGTTGTTTTATGAAAGCCCAACAAACTATACACCACTGGAAACATTATGTAATTAGCTAAAAACTTCAATACCATACCACTAGCCGGTTCTAGGTTCGGATGAAGTTATACTTTTTGCTCATGGATGGGGATCACACTTTTACTGTGAAACGGTAAACTGATACTGGTCAGAGACATTTGTTTGTGGGCTCCTCTTGTTCTAGAGTACTTTTGTTGGAGTATGCAGCTGCAAAATGGACAACAATGATAATTGCTCCAAGGAACTGTTGTCGCTAAAGCAATTGCATCTTAAAATAGGTTATACAGATGGTGGTATATCCTGTTACCACGGTGATTGAAAATTGCACTGTTAACAAAGGAATGAATGCCAAAAAATAACCCACACCGGCCCAGCCTGGTAAATGTAAATGCACCAAAACTATTCAGAAGTTACACACAACATTTCACTGTACTTTTATTACCTCTATCCCCTTCAGTCCCTAGCCCAATATGAAGTGGCTCTACCTAGTGGCTTTGGTTGAGCAAATTGACTTTTAATAGGGGCTCGAAACAATAGTATAGCAGTCATTTTGATTGGTTGAAAAGGTATAAAGCCAAGTTTCACTTGAGTGCCATCTTGGGACTGAAAGGGTTAATGTTCTTTATGTTTTGCTGAATGGTTCAGATTTTCAGTTGAACATTACTTTATATAAACAGTAATGCTTAATTATAGTTTGTTGTTTAATTATATGTCATCTGACCAGGTTCACTTTAATGTGGTATCTGGAACGAAACCCATTACCTGTCGCTGAAAACGTGATTTTCTCAATGTACCTTTTCAACTGAAAAAATGCTTTGTTATTTTCTGGGGAAGGCACTACTAGCTGTTCCCAGTTGCCAGGCACCTGGGTTGGCATGAAAGGATTGGGACATGTGCCTTTTAATTCCTAATCCAAACACATTCAATTGTTGAATTACCACGATGGCATGTTGAAATTACATTGTTGAATTGCCTGGGTGGCATGTTGAAATTACATTGTTTAATTGCCAGGGTGGCATATTGAAATTACATAATTTAATTGCCAGGGTGGCATGTTGAAATTACATTGTTTAATTGCCAGGGTGGCATATTGAAATTACATAATTTAATTGCCAGGGTGGCATGTTGAAATTACATTGTTTAATTGCCAGGGTGGCATATTTAAATTACATTGTTTAGTTGTCAGTGTCGCACTGCCGCCTCACAGTAAGGAGGTCCTGGGTTTGAATCCCCGTCGGCCAGGGCCTCTCTGTGTGGAGTTTGCATGTTCTCCCTGTGTCTGCGTGGGTTTCCTCCGGGTACTCCGGTTTCCTCCCACAGTCCAAAGACATGCAGATTAGGCTGATTGGAGAGTCTAAATTGCCCATAGGTATGAGTGTGTGAGTGAATGGTGTGTGTGCCCTGCGATGGACTGGCGACCTGTCCAGGGTGTATTCCTGCCTTTCACCCAATGTATGCTGGGATAGGCTCCAGCCCCCCTGCGATCCTGTTCAGGATAAGCAGATTAGGATAATGGATGGATGGATGGATAGTTGTCAGTGTGGCGTGTTGACTGTTTCTTTCCGCCTGTTGTCCGCTCCCGGTTACAGGCGACGGTGGATACGGCAGGGACAGCAAGCTGAAGGCCCCGTCCTCACTGGCGGTGTCCCCCGACGGCACCCTGTACATCGCCGACCTGGGCAACATCCGCATCCGATCCCTGAGCGCCAACAGGCCGCGCCTCAACGCCCGCAACATGTACGAGATAGCGTCGGCCGCAGACCAGGAGCTCTACCTATTCAGCGCCAACGGCACGCACCTGCACACACGCAGCCTCATCACCGGCGACTACACGTACAACTTCACGTACTCCGCGGAGAGGCACGTGAGCACGGCGGTGGGCAGCAACGGGAACGCCGTGCACATCCGCCGCGACGCTAACGGCGTGCCCCTATGGCTGGTGGTGCCTGGCGGCCAGGTGTACTGGCTCACCATCAGCAACAGCGGCTCTCTACAGAGGGTGTCGGCGCTGGCCCACAACCTGGCGCAGATCACCTACCACGGCAACCTGGGTCTCCTGGCAACCAAGAGCAACGAGAACGGCTGGACTACTATCTACGAGTAAGGGGTCGGCCGTGTTTTTTATTTATTTCTTCTTTTTTTTTGACAGAGGTGTTTAGGTCACTGCCCGGAGTGTAAGTGCCCTCACTTATTTTTTGGGTATTTGGCGGGCGGTCGGCAGGCTGGTCCATTGGGTGCTGGTTTGTCTCGTATTTCAGGGATGGCCTGGTGGAGAAAGACGTATCTCATATTGTTAAGGTATAAAGAGGCAGTGGCTCATTTGTGGTGACATTGCTATTCTGACGTGCCACGTCTGCCATAGCTGACAAGTACCCCTTCGTCAGGGGATCCCAGCTACCCTGTGTCACTGGAAACTGGAGATGCAACAAACAGTCATGCAACAAATGCATTTGTGGCGACTATGTTTTCAGCTTCAAAGGCAGAATGAGGGGTTGTTTTTATTTTGTTTTTGGTCAAAAAAAAAGAGACACCCAGACCTAAGCATTTGCAAGGTTGTTCCTTTAACATTGCGCAATCCCTTCCTCTACTCATTTCATAAAGCTGAGATTAAAAAAACGATTGTCGTTTGCCTCGTCAGAAACCCTCATGAATTCTAAAAAAAGGAGTGGATTACTGTAAATTCTGTCTTTCAAATGTGTAAATATCCGCTGAGCCCTTGTTCGCATTTCAAGAGAAATGAGACTTAAAGGACTTACAGCCTGGCATCTACACCCCGTCTCAGAGTGAAGAGATGGTGGAAGGTCTGTCTACCATTTCGCTTAATGAAAAGATCTGAATTGTTACCTTCAAAATGAAGGTTTTTTTCAGCATCTCTGGCATTTGTTCAGCGGGGAAATTAGCTTTACCGACCACACAGTTTATTGTCTGCGAAGGCATATACTTAGTGTACACTACCTTCAGAAATGAAAGTTTATTCTTCAAGCTTGCTTTTCAAGAATGTTTGCTTTCCTTGATGTTTTAAGCCTTTAAGTTTGGGAGCAGGATGATTATGTAAAATGTTTGTGAAGGCATTTTAAGTGCTTTCAAAGAGCCTCTGGGACAATTGGTTTGAAAATGTCACATTCACAATGTATCTCAGTGCTGGTTATTGTGTGTTCCGGGCCACTTAATATTCACATTTTACATGACAGAAACGATGACCTTTCTCGCGTTGTCATTTACAAAGTGAGGTAAAATGTAATCCATTTCAAACAAACTATTTTTTTCTCAGTGTTGATTGATGGTTTTAGTAGATTCCCTTCCTGGTATATTACCTTTGTTGTAATCATGTTTTATTACTGCCATCTTGTGGTGTAGTTATGAAGGTACAAGTTTTATCTTGCTCTTTTCTCAGGGGCTGTTTGCTCATGGCGAATTTACATCAAGCAATGTTAATAGAACAAAATCTAACTGGTTCGTTCAGTGTCAATGCAAGCAGGAATACAGCTGACCGCCGTGCTTAATAGAACAAAATCTAACTGGTTCGTTCAGTGTCAATGCCAGCAGGAATACAGCTGACTGTCCATTTTTAAAACATGCTTTTAATCCATGCAGTGTCATGCACACTAACACGTTTGTCTGTTTGACGGTCGACGTGTGAACAAAAGCATTTCTCATAGACCCGCTCTCTCTTTGCGCAGGTATAATGCCGAAGGTCATCTCATCAACGTAACCTTTCCGACGGGGGAAGTTGCCAGTTTCCACGGTAACATGGAAAAGACCGTGAGAGTTGAGGTGGGCACGTCAAACAGGGAGAACTTCATCACTGCCACCAACTTCTCAGCCAGCAACACAATCTACACTCTGCGTCAAGGTATGCGTCAATGTGAACGCACCCCTCTCTGCAATTCGCTGCATTTAAAAAAATTTTTTAAATAATAGTGTCAAAAGGTGTAAGTTAAAAACAAATTAAACTTTTGAATGCAATTAACTTATAATTATCTGCTTATATAAGTACACATATCATATAATAAAATCTTAATTGTTTATAGACAGGTTTATACAGCTTTAAAGCATTTCTAATCATGAAAAAAACTGGTTTAAGGTGGTTTTAATGTTGTGGTATAATCATATCTGCTGTAGGGGAGACCGGGGAACAATGTCATGTAATGAATGTCTCGGGAGAATAAGAGTGAGAGCTAAATAGGACGGAATAAGTGCATGGTACTCATGGAACATACAATGTTACATTAAAAGTTATTTTTGGCTGATGCATTTTAATAGGCTGGGCTAGTTGTACTCCTGCATAGCTCACAGTCTCTGCTTGCTGGTGACATGTGCCAAAACTATACTGCCTTATAACCCACAACACAGTGATTGAAATTACATATATTTGGAGTCTTTGGTGTTAACCGAAAAACACTTTGGTGAAAAAACCTTACTTTCATGGTGCTAAAACACAGATTTGTTAATAATTCTTGATGACGTTTTCAAATTGTCCTGCCACTCACATATGAGAAGTGGGTTGCTATAATACACAAGTACTGAAAACAAACCAATCATTTTTCAACATGCCCCATGTTAGTTTGTACCCTGTCTCTCCTATTTTCCATCACTGTTTTGAGTTGATATCATCACAAAAATATTAAGCATAATGTGATGACTAGGTTTGATTTTTGTTTTTCTTTTGATATGCTAATTTACGAGGCCAGCACCACAGCAACTGCATAACATTTCTCAAAGATCTGTTGAGATTTGAATTCATGTCACACTTGCTTTCCAAGAAATGCTGTGATAATGAATGATTGCGATCGAAAGTATAGTTCCGTTTCTTTGGTGTTTCTACTGGAAAATAAGTGAAGTGTGCGAGTGTGTGTTGGAAATGTTGAATGCTACAGAAATTCATTTTTACATGGGCAGTTATGTTGAATGCTACAGCAATTAATTTTGCTTAGTACCCCATTGCTTGTGCTCATAAGTTGTTAAAGTGTGTTTTCCTTCTTTGAATGCTAGGAGCAAAGGTTGGGTGGAATGTAGCTGCAGTAGCCGATGCTATCTTCTCCTTATTAGTTTCCATGGATGAAAATAAGAAAGGAAAGGAAATATGCCCTGTAAATGCACATGATACATTTCCATTAAAGAGTTAAGGTGAAAATGTTACACTCAATTAACAATCGACATACAGTGCTATACACACATTTTTAAGTGTAACTATTTCTCAGGTTTTTCATTAAAAAAGCAATACATGAAGAAAAACATTTGGAAACATTTCATAAGTAGTCATTTTCTCCCAAATAATTTGGTGGCCAAAGGTGTATATAAATCCCACGCTAATTTGGAATGTCCAGTTAGCTAAGCGGAATTTGTGAGTGAGGCACACGGGCGAGAACATACCCATGACTTAGAGGATAGATGAGGTTTTTATCTACCCTGGGTGATACTTTCATCATTAGCAGGCCGCCCACTACGGTGCGGTGGCCGTTTGTGCATACAAAGTTGCAACTATGCATGAAGTCAGATGTCTTATCTCACTTACCATTCTGCTTCACCACACATGTGTCAGTCTGCGACCACAAAGTCAGTTGTTTGATGTTGAACTCTTGGATCCCACCGTAGTATGTTTAATCCAAACAAGGAGCTAAATGCTGCATGCATGTACATGTTTTCTTAAATTAAATTAACTATCAACTATTGATTGTGTTGGGTTTTACAGCATTTAAATTAAGACATTTTCTTGTTGTCTTCATTTGTTCCCGATAGAAATAACCTTTACAACATTAAATAACATTAAACCAGTCAACACTGAATTTGCGTTTGGGTAATTAATTAGCTCATTTTCAAATGTTTGGGTAATTAATTTAGTCGTTTTAGAATGATTCCTTTTTCCGTTATAAGACGCGCATTGATAGGTGAGCGTGCAATAACGTATTGAGATTCGGCCATAGCCTATTGTTTTTTGTGGGATACGTGCATCCTTTGGCGAGGCCTCTGTGAACATCACATACAACAGCTCGGCTTGCTTCACTGCATGCAGGCTTTGCAGAAAACGTGTGAAGCGTTTGTTAGATGTGAGCTGAAGCGAGCGTCCTCCTTTTCGCCGGTTGTATTTTGACACATTTTAAATAACACCTTTGCCTCCTGTTCTAGCTTCAAACACGTAGACTATTACGGTACTGTCAACAACCTCCATTTCAGTGCTGCACATATACAATACATGCACAGATAACTTAATTGTACCTCCCAGTGACTGCTATTTTGCATATCTCAAGACTTTTGCAGAAGTCCATACATTAGAAACATGCACCTTTTTTAACACGAGTAGGGTAAACAATTGCTTTCAGTTATTTCACACCTTTCGGCCGTGTTTTACTATTATTTGATACTAATAGTATGTGTTAATAATAAAAGTATGTACAGGATAGACCACAGGAGATGCACAAAAGCCTGTAATAAAATAATTGATTCTCTTGCTGTGCTTGCAACTTTACTGATTGAAATAATGACTGTGTCCTTCACCGCAGTCTTCAAACTCAGCAAGAGACACAGTGTTGCGGAATTAATTGTTTTATTAATGATAATAGTCTGTGAAATGTGAAAACCGAGTCCGTGAAAACCTCCTGAACAGTTTCCTGTTTTTGTGTTAAAATAAATACTGCAGTTCCTTTTCGGTTTGTTTTGCTTTTAACCCCTTTGGTCCCCAGGCCAATATGATGTGGCTCAACTCAAATCCCAAGGGCTTTGGTTGAGAAAATCCAGTAGGGTTTTAACAGGGGCTCAAAACAATAGTATAGCAGTCATTCTGATGACTGGCTGAAAAGATATAAGGTGCCGTATGGTATTTTTTATGGCGGTTACACTCGAGGGCCATATGGCACCTTTGGGGCTGAAAGGGTTAAAGTGGAGCAGCCTGTAGCGTAGCGGTTAAGGTAAAGGACTGGGACACACAAGGTCGGTGGTTCGATCCCCGGTGTAGCCACAAAAAGATCCGCACAGCCGTCAGGCCCTTGAGCAAGGCCCTTAACCCCGCATTGCTCCAGGGGAGGATTGTCTCCTGCTTAGTCTACTCAACTGTACGTCGCTCTGGATAAGAGTGTCTGCCAAATGCCAATAATGTAATGTAATGTAATGTAATGTTAACCCTCCCCCTGCACAGACCACGCCCAGAACACGTACCGCGTGAGCGCCGACGGCTCCCTGCGCGTGACCTTTGCCAGCGGCATGGAGGTCACCCTCAACACGGAGCCGCACATCTCCGGAGGCGTCGTCAACCCCACGGTGGGAAAGTGCAACATCACCCTGCCGGGGGAGTACAGCCCCAGCCTGGTGGAGTGGAGGCAGAGGAGGGAGCAGGCCAAGGGCAACTTCTCGGCCTATGAACGTCGGCTGAGGGTACGGCCACCATCTCCTTTTAACCCGACCAATCCACCCGATGGGTATCGCCGTCGTGGTTGGAAATGTGGGCAAGAAATGGTTCAGCTCAATTCAGTTGTGTGTGTATAGCGCTTTTCACAGGGGACTGCCCCAAAGATGCTTTGTAGAGTAACTGAAGGGAAGAAAAGCCTTGTGCCACCAGATAGCAAGAGGGGAAAACACTAGGGGGGGAACCCGGCTATAGGTGGTGAGGCGTATCCTTTGCTGGCCTACAGGTTCAGTTAGAGCAGGAGTTCGCAAACATGTTTCTGATGTCATCCCAAATGAATGTTCACAAACTTACACAACACCAAAACCCCACCCACATACGACCGCAACACCCCACCCACACACACCCGACCCCAAGACGCCACACACACATCTTGTGTCTAACACCACCCTTTAGCTATGCCTACACTGAAAATATACCACAACCTCTCCTGTCTCATTGCTTTATTATAGTTGGGTTGTTGTAATGTTGAACATGTAGTGGCCTACATTCACATATTGTGAAGAGACAAATTACATTTAATCTTTTTAAAGATTTCCAGGCGACCCCATCCTGAAATCGGGAGACCCAACATGGGGTCCCTACCTACCCACAGTTTGGGAACCCCTGCCATTTATTTTTTAAGAGTTAAGGTTCAGGGCAAATATTTATTGAGTCCTAGCCAAAGTGTTAGTTCTAAAAGTGTTTTTTTTTCCGATGAGTGTTTGTTATTTGAGAAAGATAGTCGTTGTACCTTTAATAAAACTTTCCCCACGAATCACAGATTTTTTCAGACCAAAATAATCTTCTGTACTTTCTGTAATGGAAAATGAAAGGCAACTAGCTGATGAGCTACAGCTCAGATATGTAAAGGCTGAAGCGTTAAAGTGCGATGTTATCAGAAAAAAGGAGAGAGTGGGTGTTACGGTGACTTGAGGCGGCACTGTCTTCATTGTTTGATATGGAAAAGACACATCAAAGCTAACGGTTTCCGTTCAAACGCTGCCTCTGGCGCTTAAAGTCGCAGTATCGTCGAGTCATCTCACAATACACCTTATCAATAAGTGCATCCAAAGTACGCCTTTGTGTTTCTGATCAGTATCGATGTGGGTGAAACCGTACTCCCTGTAAAAGTTCAGTTTGAATAGTTGCGTATTGCAATGTGTGAAAATAATTGTATTAATTGCTTTAGTAATGATGTTTTATTAATAAAATGAGTGTATGTGTTCTAATGAGCGAGAGCGGGAGAGCTCATTAGTATACATACACAAGTGTTATGAATCAGCCGTTTTATGATAATGAAGACGAGTTGCAGTTTATATTGACATATTATTTATAGGTCATAATTTTGACACATTTGATAAAATCCCCCATTCAACGTAAGGTTTTTAGATAGGGTTCTTCAGTATGCTTCTTCAGTTACCAGTAGCGTACAGGCCTGTTTTGCGGTGTGACTGGGATATTTTTCAGTTTATTCAGTTTTTTAGTGGATAGTTGAACTGTGAACTGTGAACTCTCCAACTGGCTGTTGGCAGCAGTTTGGTCTAATAATTTTTTTCATATGAACTAATTTAATACAGCTTGCATAGTGATGGGTTTGAATATTGATTGATTTATTCATTCTTATTGATGCAATCTAGATATCTATGCTTTGTATGGGCCTATTTGTTTATTTACATGACATTAGTTATATTTCATATACAGTACTTTTATATTTGTTTTTACAATGGAGAATATTATGCATAAATGTGGCCATGGCTATGGATATTTCTGCAAGGTAAAATGTGAAATGATTCTCTTACAGATTCTCTTGCATTCTTTTAAAATTTAATACAAACTTTTTCATTACTAATTATATTATCAGCATAACGATTTGAGTGAAAAGTTGAATCTTTGAAAAAATTTCATTCATTTCAAAATGTCTTAGTGTTTGGTATGTCCACCTTTTGCTTTAATGGCAATGTGCACTTAAGCTGGCATGGACTCCACAAATGCGTATAAAACCTGATGATTCATGTTATCTGCATGTTATCATATCCCAGCATTATTTGACAATGTTCCAAAGAGCACCTTGTGATATTACTGAATGCTGGGCTTTTGTTAGTCCTCAAGTACGTAAATGTTTAATGGGGTTGAGGTCAGGTGATTGTGGATTGTCCTTCACTCCTTGTTTTTCTTTGGTCTTAGAGTTTGCTTATTCAAAATCTTAAACGTTCCTTTTATATCCATGATTACTTGAGAAAACCCCCCAGATTTTCTATGTGGTCTCAGACCTTTGGACCCCACTGTATGTGTTCCCTATTTGGCTCATATAAACTCTGCTACAGCTGCATTTATGCTGGATTTTTACTGTGTATACTTTTGAAGCAAATGTCCAATCTGTCAAGAAGCCCTGAAAGTTGAAATTCATGTGAGAAAATGAAATTCATATGACCCAAGTTCTAATGTATCTTTTAATGTGATTCACAGGCCCATAACAGGAATCTGCTGTCCATAGACTTTGACAAGGCCACCAGGATGGGCAAGATATACGATGACCACCGCAAATTCACCCTCAGGATCCTGTATGACCTCATGGGCCGTCCCATTGTGTGGTCTCCCAGTAGCAAATACAATGAGGTTAATGTCACTTACTCACCAACAGGCCTTGTTACCAGCATTCAGCGGGGAAATTGGTCTGAAAGACTTCAGTATGAAAGCGGAAGAATCGTTTCCAGGACGTGGGCCAATGGGAAGATTTGGAGCTACAGCTTTCAGGAAAAGGTAGCGCTGCTAACTCGACCTGATAATTCACGATATTTCTATCACAGAGAGTATTCTTGTCTGCTTTCAGTACGTGGAACTAGCCTCATTAGGAACTAAAGGTCCTATCATGATGTCTTGAGAAACTGGGGTCTTTTGAGACATGAGATGTTATTTTCAAGACTTGTTACTTAATTTCAGCGCAACAAGGCATCTGAAGAGATCTTTTCTCACCTCTCGTAAGAGATGGCAATGTCTAAAGGTCGCACTATTAACAGGACGTTTCAAAGAGTGGTGCTGCTGCCTTCTTTCAGTTTCAGTTTTGCGTTCATAGCCATATGCAGAACTGGCCCTTTTAGTTCCTTTTATGAATTATAGGAATTTAGATATTCATTTTATTTATTTAGATATTAATTATTTTGGTTTCTGGTTTATCTGGTTGTGCTGTATGACATTTACTTCTGACGAGTGCAACTAGTTTCTCAGTATTTCAGTCTAAAAAGCTTTCTTGTGGTAAATGTTGCATTTGCTACTGTCTGTCTAGTGCAGCTAGTTATTTTTCTGTTGGTTGTATAAGAGACGTGTGCAGAGGCACACCAGCATGTCTGTGTGTTTGTGTGTTGTACAGTGTGCAGGGCCACATCAGCATGTCTGTGCATTTGTGTGTTGTACAGTGTTTAGGGCCACATCAGCATGTCTGTGCATTTGTGTGTGTTGTACAGTGTGCAGGGCCACATCAGCATGTCTGTGTGTTTGTGTGTTGTACAGTGTTTAGGGCCACATCAGCATGTCTGTGCATTTGTGTGTGTTGTACAGTGTGCAGGGCCACATCAGCATATCTGTGCATTTGTGTGTGTTGTACAGTGTTTAGGGCCACATCAGCATGTCTGTGTGTTTGTGTGTTGTACAGTGTTTAGGGCCACATCAGCATGTCTGTGTGTTTGTGTGTTGTACAGTGGTTAGGGCCACATCAGCATGTCTGTGTGTTTGTGTGTTGTACAAAATAAGTTTGTAGAGGGACATCAGCATGTCTGTGCATTTGTGTCAGTAGTAAAGTGTGCAGGGCCACATCAGCATGTCTGTACATTTCCGTCAGTTGTCCAGCAGCAGTGTGCAGGACCACATCAGCACGTCTGTACATTTTCTGTCTGTTGCAGTCGGTCCACCTCCTCCTGCACAGCCAGCGCAGGTACATCTTCGAGTATGACCAGACGGACCGGCTCCTGTCCGTCACCATGCCCAGCATGGTGAGACACAGCCTGCAGTCCATGCTGTCAGTGGGCTACTACCGCAACATCTACAGCCCCCCCGACAGCTCGGCCGCGGTCATCCAGGACTATGCCCGCGACGGCCGCCTGCTCCAGACGCTGCACATGGGTACCGGCCGCCGCACCCTCTACAAGTACACCAAGCAGTCCCGCCTGGCCGAGATCCTGTACGACACCACCCTGGTCACCTTCACTTACGACGAGGCCTCGGGCGTGGTGAAGACCATCCACCTCATGCACGAGGGCTTCATCTGCACCATCCGATACAGGCAAACGGGTAATTCCTGCTCCTCGACCGTTCGTTTCCGTGTACACTCTGAGGATAAAGGGTTCTTTGGCTTGTCTCCACAGGGCGGCGCTACTCGACTTCACGTCCTGAGGGCAGCAGTGTCTGCGGGCATTTGTGTCAACCGTGCACTACACCAGCTGATTTCACTAATTAGCTTATTATTTGAACCAAGCAAGTAAAGTAATTTGTGAAATCAGGTGGTGTAGCACAAATACCTGCAGACACTGAGGCTCGCAGGACGAGGAGTTGGGTAGAGCTGCCGTAGAGGAACCCTTTTCAGTGCATTACGGAAACCTCTAGAATAGGTGTGAAGTGTGAAGAACAAAGAACCATTTTGGCTGATGAAGGTTCCTTGAACTAGATGGGGTTCTCCTATTGAATCAATAGGAGAATCCTTTTAGAACTTTTTTGGAGAGTGTATGAGGTATTAGTTTTTAGCTACAGTCACAATTCTGGTTGTGTGTATGTGTGCGCGTATGCATGTGTGTGCGTTTGTGTGTGTGTGTGTGTGTGTGTGTGTGGGAGTAGGTCTGCAAAATGCTGTGAGTTGTCATTTATTCCTTTCAGCATCTTAAGAATTCTCAGTCTGGGAATAACTGGCATGAGCGGAATGCTAACTGCATCTGCCAGGAAGAGATTATTAAGCGTGCCTTATGGTCTTCTAAATTTCAATGTTCTGGCAGGTTGCACCACATGGCTTTGCAAATCATAACGATTGTCTTAATTTCATTATGCACCACAATTAAATGCTGATTACTGTCTGTAAATGTAATAAAACAAACTTATGCAAGGGTTTTTTTAAATTAGCCATTCATGTTTATTGTTTATAATGATCCCTCTTGCATTTACAGGTATTAACTGTTGGTAAATAATCATCATCAAACCAAATGCCCACATCATTCATTGTATTTATTTTATTTTTGTGAAGGTGAATAAAATGGCTCCCAATGGGGATTTAATCTCGAAAGTCTTCAGATTTTGATAGGCTCTTAAAGGGACAGGCTGACTCAACCTACGCCTGCTACCCTTGGCAACACCAGGAGAAAGTGTCCACAAAACACTTTGCTGCATCAGTTGCACTTCGTTGTCCGTCGCTCTGGATAAGAGCGTCTGCTAAATGGCTTGTAATGTAATGTAATGTAATGTGTTCCTAGCTACAGTTACACAAATTAATCTCCAGCTGTAGCAATCGAGACAAATCGTTGCAGAGACTTTATGATGGTTTAGTTAAAATGCCATTACTGCCTCACTTGGGAGAAGTGGTGATGATGATGATGAAAGCCTTTAGTACGAAGCACACAGCTGAGAATTCAGCAGTTTGAAGTTCTGTTGGTTGACATAACTACATAACAGTTATTGAACTACAGACATCAATATTAATGAGAGAAAGTCCTGCATTTGTTAGTAGAATCAGAAAAGATAATGAAAATGACCTCCTGTAGGTATTTGACTGCACACTCAACAGTACATGTTAAACTGTGGGCTTGGCATTGATGCTGTCAAAAACTGAAATATAATAAGAATAATGTATTATTCTCCATTAACACAATGTCACTCTGCAATACAGATACTTAAATAATTCAGACATGGCCCATGGGTGTAAGTGTGGAATTGTGGACGTAATAGAGGTGCAGTCTGTATTATTCATCACAACATATGAGTGTTTGTCTACGTCTCTCTTTCAGGAAAGCAGATTAAATATACTTGCTTGAAGGACATTCACTATTAGAAGTACATTCAATATACTAAGGGAACTGCATTAAATGTATTACATTCAAGTTCATTACATAATTAAGACAAGTATATTAAATATTTTGGAGTGAAGCACATTAATTATATTGCAGGTATATGTACACATAGTGTCTTTTATGGCAGAGTGATTAATTATATACATACTATATACAAACAGTACTTCAGCTTTTCCTGGTATGTACATGTGGTATGTTTAGAAACAGCTGTTTTTGTCCCCCCAACCCCCCAACTTATTTTTTCACAGCTGAAAATGTGAGAACGCAAAAAACAGCTGTTTCTGTAAACTTCATATCTTCATATTTTAGTCACAAATCATGTCTTAAGTATATACTGTGCATGTATTGTCACAAAAATAACAAATTACTGTAAAATATGCATTTCCATGCTTTTGGACAGCACTGTACTTACACATTTGTCGCTTTGCTGATAAACTATTTTGTCTCGGCAGGTCCTCTTGTTGGACGCCAGATCTTCAGATTCAGCGAGGAAGGACTTGTAAATGCACGGTTTGACTACAGCTACAATAACTTCAGGGTGACCAGCATGCAAGCCATGATCAACGAAACCCCGTTACCCATCGATCTCTATCGCTACGTGGATGTTTCCGGGCGGATCGAGCAGTTTGGAAAATTCAGCGTCATCAACTACGACCTCAACCAAGTCATCACCACGCACATTATGAAGCACACCAAGATCTTCAACGCCAACGGGCAAGCGATCGAGGTCCAGTACGAAATCCTCAAGTCCATCGCCTACTGGATGACGGTGCAGTACGACAGCATGGGGCGCACAACCATCTGCGACATCAGGATCGGCGTGGACAACAACATCACGCGCTACTCGTACGAGTACGACGCCGACAACCAGCTCATGAGCGTGTCGGTCAACGACCGGCCCCAGTGGCGGTACAGCTACGACCTGAACGGAAACATCAACCTGCTGAGTCACGGAAACAGCGCCAGGCTAACCCCGCTACGCTACGACCTGCGCGACCGCATCACGAGGCTGGGGGAGATACAGTACAAAATGGACGAAGACGGTTTCCTTCGCCTGCGGGGCGACGTGGTTTTCGAGTACAACTCCAATGGGCTCCTGATGAAGGCCTACAACAAAGTGTCGGGCGTGAGCGTGCGCTACCGCTACGACGGTTTGGGCCGGAGGATGGCCTGCCGCACCAACCTCGGCCAGCACCTCCAGTTCTTTTACGCCGACCTCAGCAAGCCCACCAGAGTCACGCACATGTACAACCACTCCAGCTCGGAAATCACGTCTCTGTACTACGACCTGCAGGGCCACCTTATCGCCATGGAGCTGAGCAGTGGAGAGGAATACTACGTCGCTTGCGACAATTCCGGCACGCCGCTCGCTATTTTCAGCAGCCGAGGTGAAATCGTGAAAGAAATGCTATACACCCCTTATGGAGACATATACCAGGACTCCAACCCCTCCTTCCAGCTGGTCATCGGTTTCCATGGCGGCCTCTACGACTCCTTGACCAAGCTGGTTCACCTGGGGCGGAGGGACTACGATGTGGTGGCAGGTCGCTGGACCACGCCCAACTACGAGTTGTGGGTAGAGCTCAGCGTCAACCCAAAGCCATTCAACCTGTACTCCTTTAAAAACAACTACCCGGTTGGAGAGCTGCAAGATGTTTCTCAGTTCACAACAGGTACGGCAGCTGCACTCAACTCAAGTAGCAGTGCAGTCTTATTATTATTATTATTATTATTATTATTATTATTATTTCTGACATATAATATCACAGTGATGAACATAAATAATTTTCTATAAAAACTATGAAAGCACTAAGCATTTGTAAGTACTGGAGGTATGTACCCATACATGTTAATATGGGACCCATCTCATCTGCACGCCTGGTCCTTTGTTTTGTTTGCAGACATTGGTAGCTGGCTCCAGCTTTTTGGTTTCCAGCTACACAACGTGGTTCCTGGTTTCCCCAAGCCAGATGTGGAGAGCATGGAGCAGACCTATGAGCTGATGAAGACCCAAACCAAGACACAGGACTGGGACCCTAGCAAGGTGATTGTAATCGGCAAAACATTAACTTGCCAAACTATGTGCAATAAATAAATTAACACTAATTTAAATGTATTTTATGTTAACTGTATGGACAAATGTTGAGTGAATCCAGGCTGAATTTAAGGGCAGGTGTTGAGAGAATCGAGGCTGAAATTAATGGCAGGTGTTGCGTGAATCCATGCCATAGAGTTTCAAGCAAGGGTTGATTGAATCTATGCCATAGAGTTTCAAGCAAGGGTTGATTGAATCCATGCCATAGAGTTTAGGGCAATGGTTGATTGAGTCCATGCCATAAAGTCAAGAGCAGGCGTTGACTGAATCCTTGCCACAGAGTTAAGGGCAAGGGTTGATTGAATCCTCGCCATAGAGTTAAGATCTAGGGTTGATTGAATTCAAGTCAAAGTTAAGGACAACTGTTGATTGAATCCAGGCACAAGTCTCCTGCTGCGTCAACCACTCACAGCATGACTCCTCAACAGGTGGTCCTAGGGATCCAGTGCGAGCTGCAGAAGCACCTGAGGAACTTCATTTCTCTGGACCGTCTGCCCATGGCTCAGGTGAGTGGCACACCGGGGGGCTGCCAGGGACGCAGACCCCGCTTCTCCGCCATCTCCTCCGTATTCGGCAAAGGCGTCAAGTTCGCCATCACGGACAACGTGGTCACCGCCGACATCATCGGGGTGGCCAGCGAAGACAGCCGACGCATCGCCTCTGTCCTCAACCGCGCCGTGCACCTGGCCGGCCTGCACTTCACCGTGGAGGGCCGAGACACCCACTACTTCGTGAAGGCGGGTCCCCTGGAGGAGGACCTGGCCGCCATGGGCGGGGCGGGCGGGGGCAGGGTCCTGGAGAACGGCGTCAACGTGACCGTGTCCCAGATGACCTCGGTGGTGGGCGGGAGGACTAGGCGCTTCGCCGACATCCAGCTGCAGCACGGGGCGCTCTGCTTCGTCGTCCGTTACGGGGCGACCGAGGAAGAGGAGCGGGCCAGCGTCCTGGAGGCGGCTCGCCAGAGGGCGGTGGAGCTGGCCTGGGCCCGGGAGCAGAAGCGGCTCCAGGAGGGCGAGGAGGGCGTCAGGGCGTGGACAGAGAGCGAGAAGCAGCAGCTGCTCGCCGCGGGCCGGGTGCAAGGCTACGACGGCTACTTCGTCCTGTCCGTCGAGCAGTACCTGGAGTTCTCCGACAGTGCCAACAACATTCACTTCATGAGACAGAGTGAGATAGGGAGAAGGTAACATTAGAAACGCACCAAACCGCCTCTCTTTCACCAAAGACTGCCTGTTTTTACAATTTCACTGATTTCTTGTACTGTTTTTCTAGGATAACAACTCTGTTAATGTGACAAAAAAAACTGGAAGAATCATTTCCAACTGCCTTTAAAAGTGACAAATGATGGTATTTTTGTTCTAATTGGACTTTCTTTCTTACAGTGACATGCTTTCAACTTTTCAACAGCCTTTTCCTTTTTGTCTTATTATAATTGGCTATATTAACACAGTGCCAGTTTTTCTATCGTAGAACAGCTTGTTTTCCTCCAGAGCAACTCTGGAAAGTCTCACCTCCCTGTGCATGAGTTATACATGTTTAAACATGGACGACAATGTGGAGGGTAGGCAATTTTAATTTACCTTTATAAATGTGTATATCAGTATAAAAGGTGTGCTCTAAGCTTTAATTTACGTTAATATACAGCAACAGGTTTAATCTGTTGACACATACTTGGTAGGGACTTCTGTGGGTAACACTATGTTTTGATTCTTCACTACTATTACAAAGCCAGAATCATCTTAAATCTCTTTTTCTTACTTCCAGTGTGTTTGAAATTATGATGGTAACAATGAATTAGAGTGTATACTTTTAGTCACAACTACTGTAAATAGCAAGTGCTTTAAGAAGAATAAGTGCTAAAACTGATGTGTCGTCACCCATTATTCTGTGTCAATATTGTTAATAGATGCAGTTGTGTTAAACAGCGCTATTCAAAAATATTAATGCTGAAAATCTGTATAGTTTACTTTTCTACAAATTAGAGTACAGACTGAAGTTATCTGTGCGGTTTTGGAATTTGATGGGAAATCTGGGTGAAGTGTGTGCCTTTTTGTTCATAAAGAAATATATTTTAAGTGAGAGGTAGAAATATAAAGTCTCGTTTCCATGCCACATACAGTATACCCTGATTATTATTCAAGTGTCGTGCATACAATCCTGTTCAGAGCAGTCATTGTAGATAAAAGTACAGTACAAAATTTAAAAACATATTTCAAACCACAAATATATTGTGATGCATCATGTATGAATTCTACAGGACATTAATTACTGGTAATAACCTTGAAGCTAATATCACAACCAGCCACATTGCAGTTTGCAAGAAAGTATCGGTTAAATTATAATTATATAATAAAATTGTGTCAGTTCATTTTCAGAATATAACCACATTTAGAAGCCATGTGCACTCTAAAGTGTATCTTTAGAGCTACACAAGGATTCTATCACTCCACCAACATCACAGTTGTGGGAAGCTCTATTGTATTACTGAGGGCCAAAAATGCCAGATTGGTATGAGCAGGCAGTGAGATTAAAATGAGCATATAGTGAGATGACAATGAGTTGTGATATGAGAATGAGCAGGCAGTGAGATTAGCACGAGATTAGAAGGCAATCATTTGAGAATGAGCAGACAGTGAGATTAGCAGGCAATGATTTGGGAATGTGCAGGCAGTGAGATTACAATGAGTAGGCAGTGAGATGAAAAGAAGCAGGTAGTGAGATTAGAGTCAGAGGAGTCTAGCTGTGGGCTGTAGACCACAGATCATGTATTGTGGCTGTACTGTAGGGCACTTTTTTTGCATGTAAGGGTTAGGGTGAAGGAGTCTGATGGCATCAGTAGGACGCCAGTCACAGAAAGCATCACATCACAGTCCACAGGGTACTGAAATCAGATGTGTTTCATTGTGTGCGAGTCATTTATGAATGCAGTAAAAGCCGCCATTATGTTCTCTGAGTGGGTGAGTGCCTAGTGAATCTTCTGAGAGGTATAGAGGGAGATCATGCCATCCTCAGAAGTGTCAACCATTACCTGTAGAAATTACAAATTCACAATTCTGCCGTGATGCCATCAGTGATCAACTACAGGATCAAAACTACAAAGCAAAGTTTTCCTTTTAAAACAATAAATGTATTCTTTTAAGTATCTCAAACGGTTCCTGTCCACTCAAAAGGTCCATGGAACCACATACAGTAAAGAGGTTTTATTGGTTCTCACAAAAAAATATCACTTGAATTTATGTGGCAGGCATGTAGTGGTAATTTGCAACGATTGAGAAAGAAAACCACAATGCTTTTGAAGTTTTCTATCACTGAAATGTGTATGGCACATCCATGTTTTTATATTACTTTGTATGTGCTGCTTTTGTTTAAATTGTTAAATGATAATTCTGTGTGCATTTAAGGAAAGACACCCCTTTGTTATACTGTAAGTCAGAAGAGACGGGTCAGTGTCTGTGTGTGTAACTGAAAGGCAGTGTCACAAAGCTCAGAATTTCCCTGTCCTCAGTTTATTTTATTTTATTTTTAATGGCATGTATGAAAGCCTTGATTTTTATTTTTTACTGGGCAAGCTTGTCACATCTTGGTCTGATACAAAACTGAGGGCAAGAGGAGACATGGATTTGGTGGCTGTGGTGGTTTATATTCTTGAGTGATTATTTTTAGCTGCAGCCCTGAGCCAAGTCCCATGTATTGGCACTGTACTGTCTGATAACTCTGGACTAAAACAGTATGTCTTCAGCTGCTTTTAGTGGAATGATAGAAGGCCTCTTGTGCTATCCTCAGCAAGATTCCACAGCCAATGAAGGTGTATGGCTAAACCTGAGTGAAACATTCACTCACATCCAGTTGGATCTCTGCACTCTACCCTAACATGTTAATTATTTATCTCACAACTCCGACCCATGCTAACTTGTTCTTGGTGCCCTTGACCAGTTGTGACAATTTGCATAATTACTTTATCCAGGAATACTGTATACCGTGGTATACTGTGTGTACCATGGTAGCCCCAGTTAATAGTTTATTAGACCAACAGTAGGTATACTGTACCCAGGTATAATATATTTACCCAGGTGCATTAAGCTCCAGAATTATTGGCACCCTTACTTTTTTTTTAAAAGCATACAGTGGGCTCCAGAATTATTATTTACTATCATGTTTCAGTGTTTTTTATTTTGTAATCTAATTTTTTCAGAAAATGTATTGGCACCCCGAACCACAGATGCAATATAATTTTACTTTCATTTAGTCAGTCTAAAGGAACTATATTGTGTTTCACTAGAGCATAAAAATGAGGTAACACGCATGTAATATTCCTTTGTCAACCATCAGCATGGGAAAAGGCCAAAGAACTGTGAATTCAGAAGGCACAGATGACCATCACGAGTTGGGTAATCGCTACAAAAACATACATAAATGGTTAAACATACCACTTATGTTTAAGTGCTGTAAGTGCAATAATAAATCGGAATGGCTGCAAACTTGCCAGGAAGATTATGCAAGTGCATATTATTCCTATGAACAGTCCCAAGGAAGATGGTGAGGATAACCCAAGGATCACAGTTTAAGAATTGCAGAGATTGGTTTTGCCTTGGGGTCACCAAGTCTAAAATTAACATAAAATGACACCTCCATACCAGATATTGGAAGGGTGGCAGCAAGACACCCTTACTGTGCACAATAAACAAAACCTTAAAGCTAAGTTAATTGGAATTATACCTGGAAGAGAGTGCGCTATGGTCAGATGAGACCAAAATTGAACTTTATACACCATCAACATGGCATATGGTGGCAAAATGGAATGCATACAAGGAGAAGTTCCCCATACCTACTGTAAAATATGGCGGTGAGTTATTGATGTTTTGGAGATTGCCAGTGGTTCATGGGCACCAAGATCAATGTCATAATGTCCTGGGAAATCTTGGCAGAAAATCTGGTTACCTCTGCTAGCTGAATCTTGGGTCTTAGGTAGATTGTCCAGCAGGACAATGACTCCCAAGCATACATTCAAGTTAACACAGAAATAGTTAAGTAAAAACAACAACCATGTTCTGCAATGGCCATCTCAGTCTCCAGACTTAAATCCCATGAAAAACATGTGGTCTGAACTGAAGAGGGGGTATCCCAATGACATCAATGATTTGGAAACGTTCTGCATGAAGGAATGGTCCCTGCAAATGTTTTCTCTCACATTATCACAAATTATAGGAAAAGATTAATGGCTGTCATCTTTGTCAGGGGTGTTTAAACCAGGGGTGCCAATAATTGTGGAACCTGTATTTTCAGAAATTTTTTTTTTTTTTTTTTGTGTAAGATTGGTTGATTCCATTGAATCATTAATAAAGTGCACTACTTTACGCATGTTGGAAATTTATTTATATTTTTTATTTGACAGTATTTTTTGTGCATATTTAAGGGTGTCAATAATTCTGGACCCCACTGTATATGTAGTTATACTGAAATTACCTGGGTATCCCCAGGTGTACTTTATTCACCCAGGTATATCCAGGTGTACCGTATTCACCAAGGTGTGCCCGGGTATACTGTATTCATCCAGATACACCTATGTACTGCACCCACCCAAGTATTTCCAGGTCTAATGTATATTCCCAAGTATTTTATATAAGTATATTTACCCAGGTATACCCCATATGCAGCATGCTGTTCCTTGGCAGATACCAGGTAATATTATTTTCAATTAAAATAGATTAATTGTTAACCTTCAAAACTAAATGAGTGAAATATACAGCACTGTGGGAAACATGCTTTACCAAATGTGTGTGTGTGTGTGTGTGTGTGTGTGTGTGCGTGTGTGTGTGTGTGTGTGCGTGTGTGTGCGTGGAGATCCCAAGTGATCAGAAACCCCCATTTTGTTTGGTCAATCTACTCTGATTCTGTGCACACAATTAAATTCAAGTCATTCGAGTATTCATGTTTTAAATTTGTTGTTGTGCAGGTCTTCACCATCCTTTTTTAATGTGTCAGAGATCTAAATTAAAAGTGCATAATGTTTTATGGAGTACAGTATTTTTTGGGGTTTGGTTTGTTTTGTTTTAATTGTATATGATGTCAGTGGATATATACAGTAATAGATGCATATCGAGTACATTTTAATATTGAAAGTGGAATAAACTCTTTTGAAAGTAAATTGCCCCTAGTACTGATATCACATCCTTTTAAATGTTTAGACTGAAACTGTCTCTGAGTGGAGTTCTGAAAGTATGGTTGCTAGGAAACGGGGGTCTCTTCCTGTGGTGAGGATTGTGTGTGATGTGCATACAGTTAGAATGAGTGCATTGAAATTGCTTGACTGCATTTCCTACTCTGGGCTTCGAGCCAGAGGCATGTGTTTTTTACAGTGCTTCACAGCAACTCGCTGTACATAGAGACAGGAAAAGTTAATATATTGAGTGTGGAAAGTTCACATTCAAGAAAAAAAGTACTTACATTTTTTTTTAATAAATAAATGTGCAAATTCAATTTTGTTGCTTTTTGCCTCTCATTTTCTGCCTCTGTACCTTAACACAGTAAGAACAATGTCAATCCTAAACTTAAATGTTGAAAGTGGAAGTGAGTTTATTTTAGTCAAAGGTTTAGTTTACTCTTATATTATACTTATATTAGTGAATAATAAAATATAATAGGCCTACACAGCATGGATATCCTTCTAATATTATAAACAACATTCAAACACAGCCTGACATGCCCATGTTCAACTGTTACGCTCCATTTAAAAGTGTGATGTATCCCCAGTATGTGAGCTAATTCTGACTTTATATAACCATAAATATCTTATATTTTTTATTAAAGCACACTCTGTGTATATTTCTAGCATGGGAGACAGTATGTATGCATAAGTACAAGTGCATTACCACAGAATACATTATGTCCTTTACCTCATTATATTCTGTTGGTGTAGCTGTTCCACTCACTTGGTCTGTGAGCTTTTAACTACACCTGCAGGGTAGGGCAGTGGTCCTCACTCCTGGTACTCCGGCACTTAATTGATCAATTAAGGCAGTTAATTTCATAGTTAACTCACCTGACCTCGTTTCTCGGGTCTGAATAGTTTGCTGATATTAAGGCGGCCCAATTAAAATCCTGATCAGGAGTGAGGACCACTCCGGCAGAGGCAGCTTTCAAACTGCCTTACTTTTGGTGTATGTATAAGCAGTTATGTCATCAAAACCAGAAACAAACTCTTTAAGGCAAGTTTATAGTTAGGCGATGTATAATCATTGCAATTATCACATTTGATGGTCAGTCGCAATAACTTTGAGTTTATACTACAACGACGGATGATTTGATGTCGTCGCATTCACCACTGTTCCCATCGCTGAGACATTGTATTGAACTTCACCATCGATGGCTTATTTGTCATGACAACGTTATTCTAGAATGTTCTTTTCTGTACTTGTCTTTAGCAAAGTGTCACAACTAGCTTCCAGCTTGCAAATAGCTCCACTTCGGCGATGCAATCTTATTGTTTATACTTTTTATGAGACAACGTTCAATATCAAATTCGAGCGATAATGGAATGTTGGTAACAATGTAACGATATCCATCAGCTGATCATACATCATCTAACTATAAACTGGTCTTTAGACTTTGTACTTCCCAATTGATTTCAATGTCAGCTTCGTTTTTGTTTCAACAGCAATTCAATTAGTTTTAGTGTAGTTTTTTTAGATACTCCCAGGACTAATTTCTAAAATACACAGATTTAATCTAAAATTCATTAGATTTGCGCACAAATTACACGCAAACTGAGATCTATAAAAACATGAAACTGATTTGAAAATATTCTTATTCATAAACTCCAAAATATGCATACAAATGGTTCCTTGTGGCTATGCAGCTGTACTGCAGACTCAACTTTTTTCCAGACATGAGAATATTTTGCCAGTTCTCTCACATTTACAGATGTAGCCTACAGTATAGGCTATTGGACCATGCATCTTCATATTTATTTTTGTAATAAGCATTGTGAGATACAATGTTTTGGGCCACTAACCTTTCCATTTGCATTACTGTGTGCAAACATGAATGAAAAATAGAACAGCTACTACTAATAATAAGACAACAACGACAACAAGTATTTTCATGGTTTTAAGACATATAATAGGCGCACAATTTAAATATATATCACATGCCAATGATTGATGTACATAAATGCAGTTGAGAGTGAACAACAGAAGGCTTGAATTGATGGCTGTCAGTGACAACTCGACATTGAAAAAAAGCTAGGCTCTTGTATGAAATGTATAACATTAACATTTCTGTAATATCTAAATACATTTGCTATATATCAATTTTATATCATTTAACAATGGTTTCACAAGGAGTATAACAGAAAAACAAAGACATATAAGTATATTCAAGGGGTGTTAACTGGGTGGAGTTAATAAGCTTGGAAAGATTTAGGAATCATTTATCAGAACATTTTATGAAACTCACATTTAGCATTAATTCCAAGATGTTTGTATAAATGAGGCCTCTCATTTTTATTTTTATTTCAGTTTACAAAATGAATTTCATTTACTGAGAAAAGTGATCTAGAGCCACTTACAATATAGGAGAAGCAGATGCTAGCATGTAATCACCCAATAACAAAAATAACATCTTGTAGAAACAGTAAACTGAAAAACAAAACATGTCTTCATGTAAGAGTTATATTACACGTTTAGGACTGATGCATATCAATTTTGCAAATTGACTTTGGACACTTTAAACCAACGTAATACATATTTCAGCATCTTTCACATTTCGAGCTGGTTCAAAGTGTTTCAAAAATGTCTTATTAAAATGTATCAATTAATCCAATTCAAATCCTGATTTGCTTTGGATGCTTTGAACTGACTTTAAATACATATTTCAGCATCTTCGGGAGATAGGCTTGTAGAGCTTCATCTTTTGTTTGGTTGGCGCGATCGATTTTCGGCGTTGACAGGGTAGAGCAGAGGAATGGCGATTCCCTGGTCCGGTTTCTGAAAGGCGGCGATCAAATTCTTCACATTACGAAAGAAGCGCTTCTGGGTACCCGGAGTAGACTGAAACAAAAATGGAGAAACATTAATCACGGTGAAGGCGAGTCTCCACAGCAAACAGACCAGTTCCAACCTTTTAGGTGGAACTAGCAAACTCTGACTCGTATCACAGCTTTATTTCAGTGATCTTTGAACGTAGAAGCCTCTACCACTGACAGTGCATGACTTGTGTGTGTGCTAATTAAAATCCATGCTTGAAAATGGTTGAATAATAATATTGAATAAATTCTTCCATAATGTGATTAAATGTTACAATACAATTCACTGTTTAGTTATTTGGCAGATATTTTAAGTTGCTTTGCCTGAAAGCAAGTGCATTTAACAGAAGCAGTGTACCATTGTAAAAGTGCCATTGGTGCGGTGTACTATATGCTGCAAGACCTCTAAAATGAAGTTACTTCACACTTCTCCTTTCTCACCTCTGCAACCCAGGATCCTCCAGGAAACTGATATAGCCTGTAGGTGTACACGCAGTCTTTGAACCTGTCGATTCAAGCAAAACATACAGCTCTTTAGATTGTGTTTTAGCTCATTGTACAGATTCGAGAATCAGTACCTGTACCCTAGACAGTCCTCATTCAATTCATGGCTCCACAATTAGCCTATTAATGTAATTATGATTGTGAATATGGTTAAAGTGATGATTATTTCTATAGTATTATTAGTAGTCACCGTATTAGCAACAGTATTGGTGCAGTATATTATACAAATTAAACTTGAGTATTTTGCCTACAGCATAGCAGTATACTGTAGCACATTCAATTTCAAGAGTATACAGTTATATTTATGCACATTTTTTAAGATGTAGCAATGTCAGAGGAATAATATGTTGCCATTTTCCTTATGGAGGGGGGCACAGAATGTATGTACTGTATGACAATGTAAAAGTACCCAGGACTGCATTCATCTTCCTTGTGCAACAACAGCAGGGTTGTTTACCTTCCCGTTGCATTCACATAAAATGAGAACTGTACTTCCTCTCTTTGTTGTGCGAAGTTGAGTGGTAAAAATAAAGAGCCATTATCAAAACCATTACGGACTTATCCAGAGCGTAGCCTGCCTGACAATGCTGCAGGTTTCAATACTGCTCACTCACTAGCCACTTTATTAGGCACACCTATCCACTAAAGCAAAGGACCCACTTTCGGTTCCAGAACAGTCTGATTTATTCGCGGTATGAATACAACAAGGTGCAGGAAACAGTATTTCTCAGTTATTCCTGCAGAGTTTTCACACATACAATTCATGCTGGAAAAACTCCACCTCATCCCAAAGGGGCTCTATTGGATTGAGATCTGGGGATTGTGCAGGCCACTGGAGTAAACTAAAGTCACTGTCACTGTTTGCAGAACGAGCTTGACATGATGTGGGCTTAGTTCCATTGAGCATTCTGGAGCATCCTGCTGGAAGAATCCATTTGTAAAAAGGGAGACGGTAGCCATTAAGGGATGTACATGGGCAGCAGCGATACTTGGGTATGCTGTTCCACTGAAGTGATGCTCAACTGGTATTAAGGAGCCTAATGGGTGGAGAGAAAACATTTCCCACACCATTGCACCATCAGCAGCAGCCTGGTTGCATGACAGTCGCATAAATTCAGGCTGTTTACTGCAAATTCAGACCCTATCATCTGCATGTCACAGGACAATTGTTTCCTGTCTTCAATCATCCAGTTGTGGTGATCACATGCCCGCTGTAGCCTCATCTTCCTGTTCTTAGCTGATGGGCAGTTCTGCCGCTGTAGCCCGTATGCTTCAAGGTGTGATGGGTTGTGTGTTCACAGATTTTTCTGCACAGCCCCGCTGTAAACCGCTGATGAGTATTTTTTGTCTTTACTGTCGGCCTGAACACATTTTCTTCTCACTTCTCTAAGGTGTCTTCAGTTACAGAACCGCCGCTCGCTGCATGGTTTTTTCTCTTGTCCCACCACGGTCTGTAAAATCCAGAGAAGGTAGTGCCTGAGAATCCCAGGAGGGCAGCTATGATGCTGGAACCACCGTGTCTGGCACCAAGAATCATACCACGGTCAACTTAGATCAGGTGTCTTGCCCATCCTAAGATTTGGTAAATATTGATATGCTTTACATATTGAGTTGCAGCCACGTGATTGGCTGTTTGGAGGAGCAGGCTGTTTGCGCTAACCCTATATGGGCCGCATGATGTATAAATCAGGCATGTGAAAACATTCAATTGTATGAGCAGTAGTAGTAGTATCTCACCTATTGCATTTTAGTTTCAATTTGTGAAATAAAACCTCTTTTATCCAATCCTGATTTTATTTATTTATTTTTGTCATGCGTGTCATTTGGTGGGTTACCAAGGGAAGTAGCACAAGAACTACACGCTCACACTGCACATGGTCAGATGACTGCATGGTAAGCTTATAAAAAATATGTGCAATAAACTATATCACATTAAAGGATAAATATTATAAAAGGATGTGTATTTACAAATGGTCCATTAGGGGATGCATATACAATTAGCATAATCATGGACAATTATTTGAATGCATTTTTAGGTTTATGTCACTACATATGAAGGGAGGGAAGGAAAGTTGTAGCTGCTCGATTACGTGAAAATAGAGACGATATTGTAGCTGAGAGCAGCAAAGATGAGGAAAATGTGTAAAGTGATTGCAAAGGTAAATCCGTGAATGGATTGAGACATTATATGAGGTTATTATGGTACGTAGTAAGCATCAGCAAAATTAAAGAAATCAAATGAATGCAATACCGACTTATATGAGTCCAAACATTTCTTTCAGCGTGCAAGTCGCTCTGGATAAGAGCGTCTGCCAAAAGCCAATAATGTAATGTAATAATAAAGACGTGTTTTTTAAAAGATGGCTATTGGCAAATCGCATAAGAAAACCATGCAATGTAAAAATTAAAAATACATTTTTTATTATTTCAAAGTTTATTTAATTTGGCCACTGTATTTATGTAACTCATGTCATCCTACGTACACACTACATTCTTGATATGATAGCCCCGACTATGCATTTCAGGGGGAATAAAAAACGTAACAAAATATTTTCTTAATAATATGAATTGTTATTTGATAGGCGAAAGGTGTAAAAATATCCTACTTACAATACGCAAAGGCAATAAACTCCGGGCTTGGTCTCGCTGTTTCGTATTAAGAAGCTGCCGTCTTTTCCCACTGAACTGAGAAGTCTCATTGTGGCATCCTTGCTGATAGCACCATGATACACAGACAGTGATTCCATGTTGTTAGCAGTAATCACAACCTGTTGCTTCTTGAAGCAACGACCTACAGGAGCAGGGTTACTACCACTACGTCTTTTAAAAGAAATGAGTATGATTACAAAAAATCAAATTCGGAAGCAAAAAACGAAAGCTAAAAGACCGCCCAGCACATTTTGCGCATCCGTTTGACAAAGATCGAATGTAGTTTCCTACCACAACCTGTTAAACCAACAGATTAGAAATCGTGACGTTAACCTTACCCGAACCCTAAAAGTTTATTGACAACTTCTAAAATAAACGTCGAACTAAGATAAGGGAAGCATATGAATGGTATTTAGTAGATTAGAATAGAGGCCAAATTCGGTGACTGAAATTTATAAAATGACATTTGGTATGCATTAAATTCGGTGTAATATTGAGAGCAATAGACATAAATGTAAATATTTGTTTTCTGTAATCACCATCCTGCTGTGAAATAAAACTAGGAATGAAAAACAAAATTACAAAATAATGCTTTAGAGGAATTTAGAGAAATTCAGTAGATGCATTGGTTTTTATGAAGTAACTGAAATGTTTTTCCTGTAGTTTCAAAATGAATTATAAGGATCTGTACTTTATTAACTGACCCTTCTAAGTGATGAATAACAGTGTATACATTTTCCATTTTCCAAATGTATAATCCTGTTGTATTTAGACTGTAATCTACCATAATTAATAAAATATGCACTGTGACACTACGACGAAAGCCTTATCAGTACCTTCTATTGTAAGGGAGCGGGGTCGGAAGTCCAAGCCCGACCGAATTGGGTTCTATAAATTCTCAAGACGTGAGATAACCACTGAGCTTTTTTCTGAGGGCATCCCTAGAGACCAGGGACGCACCCCAGAGGAGGAAGGGGTAAACAATAAAGGGGCTTAACTCCCCGCAATTTAGCCAACGAAGAAAACGACCAATTGAAACTGGTCGACAAATTTAATCTGATACCTGCGAGGAAAATAAATAATATGAAATAGGAAGCCTACGCAAACTGCGCCGGCTCCCAACTGCGCTATAGCATACCAAAAACCGGGAACGGAAAAGTGATCACGAAAGACAAGACATCGCATCTCCTATTCCACTTGACAAAGCGGGAACACTTGCCCTAACACTGGAATACACAAAAGCATTAACAATTTAATACGATTGAGGAAGCAGTCTTACCAACATAACATCATAATAAACGACAATATTTACAATTTAATTATCCTAACGACGCTGGGTTACTTTGAAAAAAGGATATGGGAATACATGAAACGAATGAACCCCTAGTTCCACTGGCCGTCCTAATAACGGTGTAGGACCCGTACATACACAGCGGCAGGGGTCTCAATTCCGGACCCCTGAGCTTAACAGCACTTTCGTAAGGCTCTCAACCGGAGATGGGCGATCCGCCCACGACCATGTACACTACTTGACTTTGAGGAAAGTCAGCAACCACAGAGATTCACCAGGCGCTCCCCTAGGCTCACTGACTGTGCAGGAGACTTACAAATGCGCCAAATAAATGCACCTACGACTCCTATCACTCAGCACCCTGGGCGGTTTCACACGACAATGTATTTCATCACGGTGAACTCGACGAATATATATTTATTAAAAAATACACTAAAAGCCACGAAGATCCCCAGCTCTGTCTTGTTGAGGTTGAGCTTCAGGTGATGCCTGGTGATGCCAGGCAGATATTTTCTCCTGTGTGGCAGAGGGAGGGAATGACAGGAAAAGTTGAGTATCATCAGCATAACAGTGACAGGAGAAGTGATGTGATGCAATCACTGCAGCAGGAGAGTTTGTGTAAAGGGAAAATAGCAGAGGCCCCAGTACAGAGGCTTGTGGGATCATAAGCAGAGACGGACCCCCCTCCTGTCAGATGTCCTGTCAGATGTATTGTTGTGGGAGTGTCATGTGATCACCTGTATGGGTAGCCCCCCATAAACGAGTCCCTTCATTCAAGGGTGAAGTTTGAGCACCCACTACCTTCTAGGAAACACAGGCCGGAGATTCAGCATGTCCATTTTTTTTTTTGCCCCATATTTATGAAACGGCTTCACTGGCGGTGATTTAAAAAATGCCTACACATAATTATGGCATTTAATCCAAATAATCTCAACTGAAACAAGCGTGGCAGTGCTCCTTTAATTTTCAATAGCAACTAGTTTAAAAAAAGTGATGTAATATTTACAGCACAACAGATTACGGAAGTAGTACAGTAACTATATGAAGCAGTGTGCTATATCACAAGATGGCACGAGTGTTCTCCATGCAAGCATCAAGTAAAAGAAACGTTCCCTAAACGCTGTGTAACCTTGAATCATTTTCATTACACATGAAAATGTCACAGAACACAAACCAAGAGAGGGCAGTCCCAGAAATACCCATCTCAGCCAGGGTGTAAATCAGGATCAGGACACAGGAGAGGAATGAGGCTCTTGCAGTGGCAGGAATGAGGCTCTATCCCAGTGGGCAGGAATACACCCTGCACATGCCACCAATCCATCGCAGGGTACACACACCATTCACTCACATTACATTACATTGATGGCATTTGGCAGACGCTCTTATCCAGAGCGACATACAGTTGATTAGACTAAGCAGGGGACAATCCTCCCCTGGTGCAATGCTGGGTTAAGGGCCTTGCTCAAGGGCCCAATGGCTGTGCGGATTTTATTGTGGCTACACTGGGGATTGAACCACCGACCTTTGCACATTTAGACTGTCCAATTTGTCAAACCTGCCTGTCTTTGGACTGTGGAAGGAAACTCACAGGGGCACAGGGCGAACATGCAAACTCCACACAGAGGGCCCTGGCCAGGTTTCGAAGCCAGGACCTTCTTCCTGTGAGGTGTCAGTGCTACCCACTGCACAATAATATTTGTTGATTTATTTTCTTATTTTGATTGATTTTGTTATTGGGGATTGCACTGAACTGTGCACCTTTGCATTGCACTTGATGTTAGTAGACTTATCTTCGGTTTCTAGTTACCTTTTTGTGCCTGTTTCTGCAGTTTCATAAGATGTGGCAGGCCCACTTACACCATCATGTGCCGTGATCACATTTGAAGGACACAATACTGATTTTCCTGGGGTGTGTTCCATAAAGCAGGATTACTGAGTTAGCCAGATAATTGTATGCAAACATAAGATTTCCATAACTGTGAAATATTAACTGAGAACTACAGTTGCCAGTTTGAGAAACTATTGAGAGGTCAGTTATGGTCGTTCTTAAACACTGAAACTACAGTAAGTGCTGGATATACTCTGTAATAACCTGTAATACCCTGGTTCCTTAAAAAGATGGACTACTGAAACAGGAAGCCAAACACTGTCACGTATCACAATGTAAACATGCTGCTATATTTGCATTTGGTATCAATTTTCAAATTGGATTTGAAACAAAAAGTAATTCAATAGAAACTGAAAATATAAAACATATGGTTACAACGTTTAGCTCTGTTGTACAGGAGTAAAAACAGGCAAAAACAGTATTACTTATACAGAACAGAAACTCATCATATGCCTGTTTGCGGTTATTGAGAATCCATTTCATCCAGCCTAAGCCATCTTGTTTGCAAGCTGAAATGCGTGCTGGCTGAGACTGTGGAAAGGATCAGAAATGCTGTGTATTATCAGCATAGCAATAATAAGACAGGCCATGGGAGGAGATGACTGATCCAAACACTTTTGAGAGGAGAAGACAAAGAACTGAACCCAGAGGGTCTCCTGTTAAAGAGTTTTTGAGGTCTGAAAAGTGTGAGGTCTTCCCCTACCATACAGTACAACCTGGGAGGACTAACTATTCAGATAGGAAGCAAACCAGTTCAGGCATGTACTGAAGATCCCATGGTAGTTATATGAGACATCAGGGGATAGTTAACCATGTCAAAAGTTGTAGAGAATTAAAGGAGGATTAGAATAGAGGAGAGAGAAGCTGCCTTCACAGTATGGAGCTCCTCGATGAGTGTTCAGCCTTGAAGCCAGACTGGTGAGGGTTATTTTGTTATCCTGAGTATATTTTATAATTGAGAAATTCAATACAGTTACATCTGCATGATTTAGTAACATCCTTTGAGCGTCACAAGAGAAGATAAACCACACAAACAGGCACGCATGGCATGTGTTCACCCACCCACGCACACACAGACACACAGTGCACAATGTGCACGCGATAAAATCTAGCGAGACCGATTTCCCAGTATATTGTGCCTTTTATATACTGTAGGTGTATTTGTCCTTTTAGCTACGGTAATGCCTTATCTTATTTCCCTTTTTACATTTCTGAGTAATCTATGATATGCCAAAACAGGCTACTGTTGTTATTGTATTTTTAACATCAGAATAGTGCCACTATCACCCATTTGAAACAATCGGCTAAACAGACTACTGTCCACGACATTACTGAAGAAAACAGGACACTTGGTTGACATTTTATATAGCGCCTTTATCCAAAGCGCTGTACAATTGATGCTTCTCATTCACCCAGTCATACACACACTCACACACCGACGGCGATTGGCTGCCATGCAAGGCACCGACCAGCTCGTCAGGATCATTTAGGGGTTAGGTGTCTTGCTCAGGGACACTTCGACACAGCCCGGGCGGGGGATAGAACCGGCAACCCTCTGACAAAATAGCAGCACACAGTACTTCAACTGCGGGGTCACAAAGAGCGATTACGCATGACATTAAACTGCGGACCTGTGCATATATTATATAAAATACAGATTATAAGCACCTGTCTTGCTTCTACTTTGCCATACTGACTGACTTGACCAATATTTACGATGTGAACTAGATTTGATATTCATGGCTGAAAATAACTGACATTTTTTGTGAATTGTACATTGCCCAAGTTGTTCTGTGGCCTTCACCATGCACTTATTGTACATCACTTTGGATAAAAGCATGTGCTAAATAAATGTAAAAGATAAGGCAGAGGATAGGGGTACTGAATGAGGAGAGGGGAGGGTTGTCTGATGAGAGGATTGGCTAATGTGCTAGAGGAGTCTCGAGAGAATTGTAGATGTCAGCAACCTCTCTGTCAAAGAAGTTGGCAAAGGCATCAGCAGTGAAGTTCAGAGGGGTGTGCGGTGTGTGTGTGTGTGTGTGTGGAGGGGGGGGGGAGGAGAAAAATATTGGTCCACAGTTCACATGAGGCACAATATATTCTTGTTACATGGATTCTTGTTTTCAAGTTAGCCTTAGTAGCAGGATAAAAGTGCAGGGAGGAGGAAGTGGTAGCTCAACAACTTAGCTTCGCAAAATTGATCTTCTCTTCTCCATTTATTTACATTTATATTGAATAGGTCTGGGGGTCCTTTCTCACTGACTTTTGGCTTTGGCTAGATTCAGCCAAAGCATCCACATACTGTAACATTATCCAGTACTAAAACTTTCGGATCACATTACACCTATTCTGGGGAATTACAAAACTGATTTTCCATTCTAGTCATCATAACATGACTAAAAAAGGATATGTTGTGGGCAGTGATGGGCAAGTAATAGAGCAAATGATAGTTTTAGTTATTTTTTGCTGTGCCCATGGACGTATGTAATAAATATTGGCAGTTTGTGGTTTGCTGGTCTTAGTGCTAATGCTGAGGCATTGCACTAGCTAATATTCTCCTTATTTCCTCTCCTGGATTGCACTGGATAAAATACATTAACAGTCTTCCTTTTGGGTTGAACGAGATAATCTCACATGCAATTTGTGAAACTATGTTTTCGAGAAACTGGATGAGAACTGGCTTACGTAGTGAACCAAACTGACATCTGGAGGACAGTTTATCCTTCAGGAAATACTTTCCTGAAATAGAAAAAGCAATATTTGAGTCAAAACACAGGAGAGCCATTTTCAAGCCGCAGTATGCATAGTATGTAACATATTAATGTGCTTTAGAGAGAAAGGAAAACACATAAGACAAATAGTCTGACAGCGAGGTCGTTTCATTGGAATGAGGCCATGGTTTCTCAAGCTATCATACATCTTTCCTATCCATTTTATTTATCCAATTAGTTAAATCGCAACTGTGTGTATAAACTTGCATATTGAAGTAATACATGTATTTACCATATATAGTGCGACATGGCTCAGGCAGTAAGAGCAGGCGTCTGGCAGTCGGAGGGTTGCCAGGTTCGTTCCCCCGCCCGGGCTGTGTCGAAGTGTCCCTGAGCAAGACACCTAACCCCCAAATGCTCCTGACGAGCTGGTTGGTGCCGTGCATGGCCGCCAATCACCGTTGGTATATGAGTGTGTGTATGACTGGGTGAATGAGAAGCATAAATTGTACCTCGCTTTGGATAAAGGCGCTATATAAATGCCAACCATTTACCATTTACCATAGTGAGCTCCATAAGTCTTGGGACAAAGACATAGTTTTCCTTGATTTGGCTTACTCCACAAATGTAGTTATGTGATCAAATAATTAACATGTGGAGACTTTTAGCTTTTATTAAAGAGCATTTTTAGACATTTTGGTTTCACCACAAAAGCCAATAATCAACTTGAGGCAAGAGGCAATCAAAAGCTTTGAATCAAGACAAGATACTTTCTTATATCTGCACTAATGAAGTGATTGAACAAACTAAAACAAACTAACTCCAAACTGGTCTGAAACACCTGAGAAGTCATTTGCCCCAAATAGTATGCTGCTGCCCTGAAAGAAGAGTGGTTGGGAGGTGTGTGGGGGTAATTGCTGCATGGAAAATCCTACGGTGCAATAACCACATCACATATGAGGTTCTGAGGAGGGTACACAAGTTTCCAAAAATGTATATATTTATTTGAAATAAGGTGAGGTAGTAATGCCCTGATTTATAATCCCGGGATCATTTTGATCCCATGAAAAATATATTCATTCAACGTTAGCAAAACCATAACTTAAAAGTGCATCCGGATACTGGCAGTGGCTGCAAAATATTCCAACATGTTTGGTTCACCTCATGACAAAATAGAGAGAACTTTAAAATCACCATCAAAAAAACAACTCGCAAAATCATTCTTTTGCCGCATTATAGCTTAAACAATCATCCACTTGGCACTTCCATTAATATTTATCGGAATATAGCATTTTAGACTGCATTTTACATAAAGTGACAACATATTCTTTCATATATACATATATATATATAATACAAGACACAAGTTCATCGACCGCTAGATCGTGTCAGAGGCCAGCACTTAAAAATGCATATAATGATTCCTGAAGAAGGCTGGCCTCTATAAATCTGACTGTCAATGCCAGACAGACACTGCTGGTCTCAGTCACTTTGGTTGGGGTTACCGCATTGGGTTAAACGCATGACACATTACTGTCCTGTGCCACTATGTGACTCCTGACCCCTCCCCTGGACCCTCTATTGTGTTGTCCCTCACTCTCCTGCGAGCTCAGGTCCTTCTGGTCGCTGGGCTTCCTGGAGAAGGAGCTCAGTCTGGAGCTGATGGAGCCGGTTTTCTGGAACAACCTGGGAGCCCACGCCTGGACCAGGCAGGCCAGCTGCTCGCGGAAGTGGTTGCCCACAAAGCAGTAGAGGAAGGGGTTGATGGCGCTGTTGCAGAAGCCCAGGCAGAGGGCGAACGGGATCGTTGCGTGTACGGCCCACCTAACCCAGCAGGCCGTCAGGAGCTCCAAGGCGCCCAGGGTGTAGAGGAAGGTCAGGAGGTGGAAGGGGAACCAGCAGATGAAGAAAGCCAACACCACCGCCACCACCATTCTCAGGGCCCGGTCCAGGTGGTCCGAACCCTCGTCTACAGGGGCGGCCCCGAGCAGGTGGCGGCCGATGGTGCAGTAGCTGGTGGCGATGACGGCGAAGGGGACCAGGAAGCCCAGGACGATCTTCATGAGGGCCAGGCCCACGAACCAGCCGGTGCTGGGGTAGTTCACCGCGCAGGCCGTGACCTTCAGCTCCTCCAAGTAGTGGACCTCCCTGAAGACCAGGGCGGGGATGGTGGGGAGGGTGGCTGCCACCCAGACCACGCAGCTCACCGCCCGAGCCCGGCGGAGGTTCCTCTGGCTCTGCGACTGGAGCGGGTGCACAATGGCCCGGCAGCGGTCGGCGCTCATGCAGGTGATGAAGAAGACGCTGGCGTACACGTTGATGTTGAGGAGCCAGCCGCACACCCTGCACATCACTTTCCCGAACACCCAGTCGTAGTCATAGGAGTAGTAGACGGCCCAGAAGGGTAGGCTGGTGAGGAACAGCAGGTCCGAAAGAGCCAGGTTCAGCATGTAGGTGTTGGCCATGGTCTTCCGACTGGACCTGTGGCTTAGCACCAGCACCACCAGGCCGTTGCCGACGAAGCCCAGGAGGAAGATGACTCCGTAGATGGCGGGGATGAGCTTGTTCTGGTGTCGGGAAGGAGAGATGCTGCTGCATAGTGGGTCCGCTCTCAGGTCCTCGAATGATGCGTTCACCGCAGAGAGGTTGGATGGTTGGATGGTGGTGACCATAGCCATTCTTTGATCCAATGGAGTGAGACGTGTTTTTGAATTCCTGAGTGAGAGTCAGATGTTTGTTTATTCTTAGCCATACGGTGGAATACACACACACACACACACACACACACATTCTCAGAAGTGGCACCTCCATTCCACCACTTACATAAACAGACACTAATTCTCCAGTGTTTCATTTGAGGAGTGAAGATAAAGTACAGATGGGATACAGTTTAGCTTTTACATGATCCTTCAAATTTCCCAACAGTACAAATTCAGCTTACTCTACGGATTGTTCCAGCATGGGAAAAGTATCCTGTGACCTAGCCTCCGTCTGGTTATTATTAGGAGGAGAGGGGACAGCAGAACTCCTCTGGCTGGTGGCAACGGGGGTGGGTGGTGGAAAAGGGTCACACACTTTCCTTACTCCAACATTCTGGACGGCTTACATACTTCTCTTTGACAATTTCTATATTCTGAAGAAGTGGAAGCATTTCCTTCATCTTTTTCTTTCCATAACGGTGTATTTTCAGCACATATTAATACCAAAGATTTTGACGCAACTACTGAAATCATTTACAGTACATTTGAACTAACTCTTCTGAATAATTTACTCAAGATGAAATATTTTCTGGCCTTGATGTGAAAATGATTGCTGAAGGTTAGACAGTACATCTCAAAAAACCACATGAAAGGATTATTTTATTGTAAGATTACCACCATTCATGGAATTATTAATATAGTTCATTATTAATAGTCAAACAATTCACAGGATGTTAATGTTGTCATCATGCCTACTCCACAATCATTTGCATTAATAACTACATATTATCCATGTATTGACCGTGTGATCAATGGGTAATATATCAAACAATCGAGAACAAATGAAAGTACAAAGAAACTGTATACCAGAATGATCACATTCTGACAACATGTTCAGTGTTGTCGGATAAGAAAATAAATAGACAGGTATGCGGATTTACCTGTTATTGGAGTCCTCTCCTTCTGAAATGAGTGTTAGCGTCCTGTCCTTATCTTGTTAGCAGAATTATGACACCAGGGCTCCATGCTCTCTTATATCCCCACCAGTGGCCCTCTAGGGATCGGTCTATTCAGATCAGCAAGCCGGAAGGGCATGGATGCTAGCCAGCGCTAGGGGAACAGGAGTCGTCATTTTCCAGAGTTAAGCACAAAAAGTCAAGGGAGAGAGAGAGTGTACCAAATGAAGAGGTGGAGAGTGGAATAGCTTGACCAAGCTTCTTGCCAATCTTTCTCTGTTCTGCTCTATAGAAAAGGGGAGTGGTTTGAGGAAGTGGCAACCTATCCGCTGAGACCGTTAAAAAACTTAACTTAAACAGAAGAAGAAAATTATCCCAGCCGGTGTGGGTGACATGGGGGAGGGTTTTAGAGGAGGTGCGTGCGAGTTATAAATCTGTAATCTCCATATCTTTCAAAAATGAGTTAACCACCCTGAATATGCACCTCCTTGGCAGACCCTGGGCTCTGGGTCTGGGAGAAAAATAACTCTCTGTTGGTTTGCCTGAGGAATTTGATGTAGAAGACAGATGTGGTTAAGGACCAGAACACATTAAAAGGTTAGAAAAGGAGGCTTTGCTTAACAAGCAGGAATGTTGGGATGGACAAGATTTCTCAAGGGTTTGACCAGAAGCCATCCCATAACGATAGGCAACGTCACTCCTCTGGCAAGTTCAGCATTCCTGTGTGGAGTTACAGTTAACTGGTAATCCCTTCTGTAGTGCCCCCTTCTTAACACAAGCCTGAAAATGAAATAACGAAAACAAAATGGTTACTATTATTGAACCTTTTTGACTAAAGGCAGTCTCTTCGGAAACCTAACCCTTGGGAGTTTCTAAATATCACTAGAACAGATGTAACAGAAGCTCAAAGACAGTGGAAGTGCAAGTTTTTTCCCCACCGAAAACATTTTGAGTGGATACAGATGACTGTGGCTATGTCTGGCAGGCTTAGAAACAAACTGAGCGACAGCTTTTCAGTTGACCAGCGAGTCTTCCTTCAGTGCACTCACAAAATGAAAACTCCAACACAAAGCTCTCTTTTGAAAGCCCTGTTATTGAAATTAACAGGAATTAAATGACACACTGCCATCACATTTCTGGTAGTAGAAAGGAACTAATTATTGAAAAATGGTGCAAGGTTTGAATATATCATATGTCAAACAGATGGCATATGGCATGTTCTGTCACCTAATGTAAAAGATCTAACTAGCACTTTCCCTGTATTGATGTACAGTTGTTGGAAACTGATGTTACTGCACCATTGTTGATGTGAGGAAAATAAACATTAAACAGAGTATGCAAATGGAAGAGATGGCTATATAATACATATGCTGACATTGGTAACAATGGTCAATGTCAAAATACCAATGGAATTTCTGCAACAGGGATAAAAAGGCTGAATTCTAATGACAAATCATCGGAATATGAAGTGTTGCTATGTAACATCGCAGTGTACAATCACATTTGGGTATTTCCATATGTGTAATTTCACTATTAAAGCCTATTTTAAAATTTCTGTAAAATTACTTTGACCTGATCCTTTATTTTAGCAACATTATTATAGCATAATGTTGTTAAAATAAAGGATCAGGTCAATGTAATTTTACAGAAATATTATTTGCATGTTGTTTCTAATTGACAATATAATAATAATTCATTTCTATATCCCTGCTTTTGTATAAACATCATGCCTGTGCATTGCATTCGTCAAATAAAATAGAGTAAGCTGAAAAAGAATACAAAAACTATTTGATTCCTGCAAATAAAATAGTTTTTGAATGTGGAATGAGTTACATTATACATAATTATATGTATTTACAGTATTTGGCAAGAGTTGGTTATGGAATCAATGTTGAGTCAAGATTAGGATAATGTTTAGGACTTAGGGTTATTCAAGTCAAGTTTATAGTGGTAACACAAAAAACATATAAAAAACATATAGTAGTATAATTGATGTGTATTATATATACAGTATATAGTGAAAAGCGAATCTAATATACAGCAGAATGTTTTGGACCATTTATCCTAGAAATTATTTCACAGAAGCAGAGCTGAATGAAAGGGAAGATATTTTTGTTTTATAATCTAAAAAGCATAGAGCTAATTTTATTCATTAATGAGAATGGACCAAAGGTTAACTCTTCACTGTGACATCTGAAATTAATGTTTTGGGTTTCCCGAGAAGTGAAGTTTTCAACAACTCCATTTGCCTTTTGATTCCCTGCTGGACCATGTGCATCAGCACTGCAACCAACTTACACTCAACCAAAAACCAGTGATTATTTCCCACACAGTAGTTAGCACAGTGTAACAGGAGCTCAAAGACAGGGTGTATCCTTCATTTAAAACAACTCGGGGCCAGAGAGTTTGTTCAGCAGCGATCCAAGAAACACTGGCAAAATTAAACCCGCCCTTCCCTTTATCAGGTGAAAAAATAACTATTAAACTTGTGCAGATATTAAATTCCATTTCAGATAGGAATACCATTTTCTGACAATGGCTCTTGTTTATTGTACCATAAATGAAATGTTTCAAAAGTACTATCTATAATTATGTTAAAGAACTGTGAAAGATCCGTATCTTGATTTAATTTTAAAAAAGAGTGAACCAAATTTTCCATTTGGGGGATGTTAAGTTGTTAAATGTCCCTGAAAATCATCTCAAGAGGGTGAGTGTAGGACCAAAACAGACGCAGGATGCAAACATGGGGGAGAGGGACCCGGGGGAAAGATTAAACTGTGACGTCTTCTCGGCCAAGGACTTAAATGAAAATCGAGTGGAAAAGTTCCAAAGGCACGGTCTGTCACCGTTTCAGTAAAGTCTCATTAGCTTGTCAGCAGTTCCCACGATAACAGCAGCAGTAGCGTGGGCTGTGCGCAGTACTGTACATGACGACCACGTCAAAGGCTAATGGGAAGGACTCTGAATGAAGATCTGTATGATACCGGGCAGAATATAACAGAAAAGAACTGTCACAACAGGAAGCTCCCCCTGTGAGTTGCATACCTTCTATGGTATCCTGCATTAAGCATTCAAATGAATTGATTTGCCTCGCAGTGATCTACTCTATTGTAACCGTTTGTACCAGAAGCAGCGGTGGGCAAACTCAAATATAATTAACGACAAACTTCCAGACGTTTATTACATCTTCAATCTTTCTAAACTACAGGAGGCTCTGGTGCAGGAGTTTCTGGTGCAAGAAGATTTGGGAGAAGCCATTGTTTGACATTAACTAACATTTGACAGATTACGGTGACCACAGACCACATCCAGTAGCTCAAATGCACTCACTGCCAGTATTGTTTTCTTGTGAAATTGCCTCAGCATACACATGGCTGAATCGTCTTCTTCAAATATTCCCCTCGCAAACACAGGTTAAAACACTGGGGCATACTTTGTCAACATAGAGGCGCACATATATTTTGATTTATTCTGGATGGCTTACATACTTCTCTTTGCTTTTTGTCTTGGCCAACGAAGCATGTCAAACGTGATGTGACCTGCCAAACACACATTCTGTCTGGTTTGTTTAGCACTGTGCTTGTTTTGTGCAAGACCATAGTTGTAAAAGGCCTGCAATCTGTCAGACAGACCACAGCCATTATACAGCCATTGAGCACAAGTGCACAAACATTAAAGGAGCAGGATCACAGACACAGATTAACCCTGGACCTGAATTGAGATAAATGCTGGAATACAGTAGAACCCAGTTCCACGATAACAATAACTTATTCGGGGACATGAATCGCCACCATGTTAAATGTGGGGTCACTGTTTGAACCGGGCCATTAAAAATGGCTGTACAATGCTAAAACTGTTATAAAAACTTCATATTAGTATATTCCTTCGGGCGCTGCTTACACAAACCACTGGTAAAGAACTGTGTCCAATGATTTATTTGCTATGACTCCTTACCTTATACATCGTAAACATGCCTCTTGTTCTTTCTTCTTTTTTAACCACAAAGGGCTAGTCAGTCAGTTAGTCAGTCAATCTTGGCTAAATATACAGTTGTGCCAGTAAGCCAGGCACCCACTGAGTAGGCCTGAAGCCAAAGAGAGCAAAACAAGAGCAGCGATACCAGACTGACGGAAGAAGAGTGGTATGCCTGCAAGGTCACATTAAAAGCAAGGGAAATAAACAGGCCAAAAATAACACATGAGAATACGAGCGTGCATTCTTGTCTCTTTCCCTATTTGTAAAGGTCCTTGTTTCTCGGGCTGTCCTGAATCATACTGAAATATCTAGAAACATTCTATATTACTTTCAAGGCAACACAATTGCGGACAATTTCTGACGAACTACATGAACTTGTAATCTAATGCAGTTAAATGTTCAAGCATGCTTTTTAGCAAAATAATAACATTACATGTATTACATGTATTGTAAACATGCTGTATTGACTAGTGCTACTTTTTAAATCTTTATTCTTTAATAGTTCTTTTTTTTTTGTATCAAGCTTTTTATAGAGGTCTATAGCCAAACACCAGGCCAGAGCACCAAAATAGCAAATACAGGGTAAAAAAAACACTTGAGTGGGGAGAAAAACCCTCAAACATTGGCAAGAGAATGTGTTTGTGTGAGCATGTGTTTGTGTGTGTGTTTGTGACCATGTGTGTGTGCGTGTGTGAGCGTGTATGTGTCACCTGATTTCATATTCTTGCATTTCCTCCCACTTCTTAAAGAGAGCCGCACTCAAAATGTCCATTAAATCTCTTGTCTCCATGTCGTATCCTGGTTTAGGCCATTAAGCCGAGGTCACATACCAATGGTGCATGCCCATCCATTTTTACGGGCGGACAGAGACAGGGTTGTTACATGGCGGGTCATAAAGATGGCGCGAGATATAAATTTAATGATGCGTTTGTAAACAATTACATGCAGTCTCATGGCCCTCTGATTGCCCTGCTGCTTCCAGAACAATCTCAGAGGCTGACGCGCAAGATGTTCCAAGGTGTTCCTGTTCCTTTTGATATTCTGGGAAAATACATGCAAGAAGCAGTCCAGAAAACACGCACACAATATGCATAGTAGAAAAGAGTATGAAAAAAGGAAAAGGAAATCATTTAGTCAGAATTAATGAATTGCACTAAAACTGTAAATATTGTTGGGCTATGATAAAACTATTATTGCTAATGATATAATTATTGTTATTTTGTTGCTATTCTTTTTCTTGTCATTATTTTCTGTTCACTTTTGTTCAATGTGCATGTATGACATTGACTTTCCTTTCCAAACACGGTTTAATGTATGTCAAATGTTTGCATGAATCAGTATTAATGTAAAAAGTTGTCCCCCAATGTAGGGGGTGGTGGAGGGATAAAACATTTTTAAATAAAAATATTTAAATAAATAAATGAATAAGCGTAATAGAGAGGAATGCTTAAGTCTTACGGCGATACCGGCCTGGACACTGTCAGCGTCATCAGAGCAGGCCAATGGCTGACCTCATCTGTATTTGCGCGTGTGTTTATGTCAGAAAACAAAACAACCGACGGGCTATTTCCTCTGTTATTCTTCACGCTGCGATGCAGGCCGTGCTTACAGCCCCGAGCAGAGACCAGGAGCTCGCATTACGCCATCTCCCTGGGGACCAGCTTCTCATAAAGTCCGGGATCTGTGCTTGATACCATCACAGCTGCACCGGCTGAGATTAAATCCTGGTATTACCATAGCACACAATGACCAATCTTCTACTTTTCTTGTGTATTCTGTGCAGTCGCCGAGGAAACAACAAACCTGCTCCTCCTGAAACCAGCATTTTTATTCTTATGCTATTTACAGTTATATATAACATTCTCGAATAGAGTTATAGATGTATGTAAAAGAAAAAAAGAAAAGACTAAATATGATTGATTAGCAAGCCTAATTTTGAGGTTACGTGAAAGGGATATGTTTTTGGTTTGCTGAACAAGCAGGAAAACATCAATTCAAAAAGTGGTTTCAAAAAAGCACGTTTTCCAGACTCAGTAAGGTTTCTGCAATACATCTGGTGAACATCGTCTACACCATATGGATTATATACGACCCAAAATAAATGTTGTGATGTCTTTCATGTAGTCATATAAGATGAAAAACAGTTTTTGCATCTTGTGTGACTACATGAAGGGTTAAAGACACAGTGACGCACACCCAGTGAACCTTAGCAGGAGGAGGCAAATGCATTTCCTCCTCTGTAAACTGAAAGGAATTCACGCCATTTCACTAATTTCCCTGGCTCGCTGTGCACCTTGAGTGCAGCCAACATAGCTCCCACCCAGCTGCCCATCTAAAAGGCAGGGCTTCACGAGCACATGGGACAGTAAAAGCAGTGCAGTGAAGCGGATGAGAAAAGCCGACCATTTTGGCTCTATTCTGGGTAGAAAGTGCATCACGCCTCAGTGTCTGGGGTCTTGGCAGGGCCACGCAAGACCAGGCAGGGAGTCCTCTCATAGTTTCCCCTGACCGAGGCCTGGGGTCAGATAGAAGATATCCCTCACTGCCACAGGCCCAGTGTTGGGTTCATGGTGAGTATGACCTCTGACCCTGAATAACGTGTCATCCTGCAACTTTCAACGGGAGCCCAGCCCAGGACCTATATGAAAACAGAGATAAATGCTAACCCATGGTACATGAATACACCATCAGTCAGGAAAATGTCAGTTTGTTGACAAAACATACAGCAGGCTCCAGAATTATTGGCACGCTTAATAAAAATGGAGAAAAAAGGCTGCATATAATAAACAACATGGATAATCTTTTTTATTTTATGATCAAGCACATGGGAAGACTATGTACTTTTACTATGTGCCAAAATGATTGCCACCCCTAACAATTATTATAAATAAAATCAACCAGAGTGAAATTGCCAATACAATTTTACTTAATTTAGTTAATCTCTGTTTAAATGAACTATTCCAATTCCATCACTTCCAAGCATGCAAAATCCCTTTGTTAACCATCAGCATGGGAAAATCCAAAGAATTGTCAATTCAGAAGGTACAGATGGTAGTTCACCATCAAGTCAGGAATGGTCCAAAAATACATAAACGGTTAAACATACCACTAGCACTGTAATGGCAATAATAAAATGTAATAAAACATATGGAATGGGAAGCCCATATCATCCTTACCGACTATAAGGGATATGGAATAAGGCCATAAGCAATCCAAGGATCGCAGTTTAAGAATTTCAGAGATTGGTTGTGTCTTAAAAATCCTAAAATGGCACCTCCATACCAATAAATCACAAAGATAAGTCTTTCAAAATGAGCCATTCAGCTGTTATTGCCACATATCAGCCTTAAGTTATACACCACTGTCCTCTTGCTTTTAAATGCCAAATAATACTCATATGATTATGTACGGACAGCACTCCTAAACGGTACAACCAGGATGGAAGATAAGCATCTCCAGCACTGCAGGACCACAGCTGGTCATCTTTGCCGTACATCTAGGCTAGGCTGGTTCTGAAGGGCCACAGTATCTGCCTCTTTGCATTGCAGTCAGGCATCAGACCAGCAATCATCAAATCTGAGCCTCAAAACCAAACCGGCTCGGTTTTCTTTTCTCCCAGGTAATGTTACGCCTTTCCCCCTCCTCCTGCTGTTACTTCTCTACTGCTTGCGTTCATGACAGTAATTAGCAGAACAATTAGTACTGTCTTCACACCTGACTCCCAGGTAAAGGGAGGGTGGAAAACCAGCAGACCTCAAGGACCATGATTTGATGATCCCTAGACATTCAACTCAGTCGTTAGACCCTCTGAATGATTTTCCAATCAGACCTGGGTCAAACACATAATTGTTTCGGATTCAAATACCTTTCCATGCTTTACGGAGCTTGTCTGGTGTATTGTAAGCGCAGCCGCCTCTAATCCCCGCAAACTGTTTTCAACTTTCTCCTCTCTTCTGGCCCCCCCTCCCCCCCCACCCCCCTCATCACTCACACCTGATGACTTTGTCTCCTTCTTTGAAAAGAAGGTCGATGCTATTCGCAATTCCTTCTCCCAACCCTCCACCCCTGCTGACCCTCCTACCCTCCCCAACTCCCTAACCTCCTTTTCTCCCCTCTCTGATGCCGACACGCTGAAACTCCTTACTTCCCACCGCCCAACCACCTGTCCTCTTGACCCCATCCTCTCTCCCCTCCTACAATCTATATCTGAGGACATTCTCCCTTTTCTCTCCTCTCTAATCAACACCTCCCTCTCTTCCGGCACCATGCCCTCTTCCCTGAAGAGGGCCAGAGTCACTCCCCTCCTCAAAAAACCTACTCTCGATCCCTCTGCCCTGAACAACTACCGGCCTGTCTCTCTTCTTCCCTTTCTCGCTAAAACCCTGGAACGGGCGGTCTGCTCCCAACTGTCCACCTATCTTCTCCACAACAATCTCCATGACCCCAACCAGTCTGGCTTCAAGAGTGGCCACTCCACTGAAACCGCCCTGCTCGCGGTCACTGAGGCACTCCACTCTGCTAAAGCAAAATCCCTCTCCTCTGTCCTCATCTTCCTCGACCTGTCGGCCGCCTTCGATACAGTCAACCATGAGATTCTGCTCTCATCGCTGGCTGGGATGGGTGTCACAGGTTCTGCACTCGCTTGGTTTTCCTCCTACCTCTCTGGTCGCTCCTACCAGGTGACTTGGAGGGGCGCACTCTCCGACCCTCAACCCCTACGAACTGGAGTCCCGCAGGGCTCGGTTCTTGGGCCTCTCCTCTTCTCGCTATACACCATGTCTCTTGGTTCTGTTATCTCTTCCCACGGCTTCTCTTATCACTCCTACGCTGATGACACCCAACTCTTCATTTCCTTCCCCCCTGACACCCAAATCACCACACAGATCTCTGCCTGCTTGGCTGATATCTCTGCATGGATGACTTCCCATCACCTGAAGCTCAACCTTGCCAAAACTGAGCTTCTCTACATCCCTGCTAAGTCCTCTCCGTCAATCGACCTCTCACTGACTGTGGAGGACTTTGTAGTTTCCTCCTCCCGTACGGCAAAGAATCTTGGGGTGACTCTTGATAACTGCCTCTCCCTGGCTCCACAAGTATCCTCCACTGCCAGAACCTGCAGGTTCTTTCTGTTTAATATACGCCGCATCCGTCATCTCCTGACGGAGAAAGCCACCCAGCTCCTAGTCCAGGCGCTCGTCATTTCCCGCCTGGATTACTGCAACTCCCTCCTAGCCGGCCTCCCAGGGTGCGCCATCAAGCCCCTCCAGCTGGTCCAGAATGCTGCAGCCCGCTTGATCACCAGTCAGCCCAGGTCGGCTCATGTTACCCCGCTTCTCATTGGCCTCCACTGGCTTCCTATTGCCGCACGCATCCGATTCAAGGCCCTAGTGTTGGCATTTCAGGCTGCTAAGGGGACTGCCCCACATTACATACAATCCCTGATCACTCCCTACTCCCCAGCTAGACCACTCCGGTCTGCCAGCTCTGGTTGCCTTACGATTCCCTCTCTACGGGCACCTGGCGGTCGAGCTGCACGTTCACGCCTGTTTTCCGTTCTGGTTCCTCAGTGGTGGAATGACTTGCCTACCACTGTCAGGACAGCAGAATCCCTCCCCCTATTTCGACGCAGACTCAAAACACACCTGTTCAAACTCTACCTTAGTCCCCCCTCCTGATTAACCCCGCCCCCCCCTTCTGATACCCCTATCCCTGTCTAACCCCCCCCCGCCCCCCAAAAAAAAAAAAAAAAAAAAAAAATTCCACTTATGATGACGACTATATGTTTAGAACAGCAGTCCAGGTGTATTTTTCTAGTTCTGGATGTGATGCTTTGACTTGTGGTAGAACCTATGCACTTGTAAGTCGCTTTGGATTAAAAGCGTCTGCCAAATGACTAAAATGTAAAAATGTAAATGTAAGCTAAGAAATACTCACAAACCATGTAAACCTCACCTTCTGGTCCTCTTGGTTGGCTCAATTGCACCAGGCAAGATCCAAAGAAAAGCAAAGAAAAATATTTAAATCCAAAACCATTACATATTTGACCTAGGTCTGATCCCAAGATCCCGTGTTGACATCATTGATGTAATATCACTGTGCGATGAACTTGAACGTGAACCCAGGTACCGAATCCAGTCATGATGGAAGTAAGCAGAAATATGCCACTGCTAATATTCATTGGCAGGAGTAAGAGCACAAGGGAAATGTGCATTGGGATCCCAGGCTGCTCTTACAGCAGGAAACCCTTCAGCAGCTGCAGAACTTCAAAGAGCAGAAGGGATTCATTTGCAGTTGGAAAGCATTTCTAGTGACAGTATCGTGAGCCTGACAGGTGACAGCATGAGCGTGTTGAGAGACAAAAGAGAGATGAGGAGGTAGCGTTCACACAGCGATTCCAGCGCTTTCCCTGCGTCCTCCTGCAGTGACTGACTCATTAATATGAATCACATTTTAATTAATAAAAACTATTTACAGTGGCATCCGTAAGTATGCAGACGCCTTCACTTTATTGTGTTGTACACAATATGAAATAAACAAATTGCCATTTTCGCCCATCAATCTACACTCAATAACCTATAATGACAGTGAAAACTTTTTGTACACATTTTTATCAAAAAACTTAAATCTGTCAGATACATAAGTCAGACCCTTTGCTGTAGCACTCCATATTGTGGTCTGTTTGCTTTAATTATCCTTGAGATGTGTCTAGGAGTCCACCTTTGGGAAGAATTTCAAGCACTGTCGGGCGAACACCAGGCAGTGCTCATCACCTGGCTAATACCGTCCCTATAGTGAAGCAAGGTGGTGGCACCATCATGCTATGGGGGTGCTTCTCAGCAGCAGGGACAGGGAGACTGGTCAGAATTGAGGAAAGGATGACTGCAGCCAAATACAAAGAGGTCCTTGAGATGGAGATGGAGATGACCGTTCACAGACGCTCCTCATCCAATCAGACGGAGCTTGAGAGGATCTGCCAGGAAGAATGGGATGAACTGCCCAAATCCAGGTGTGCAAAGCTTGTAGAGACTTACCCAAGAAGACCTGAAGCTTTAATTGTTGCCAAAGGGGCTTCTACCAAGCACTGAATTAAGGGTAAATACATTGAGAGATTTCTGTTTTTGATAGTCTTTTAAAATTTTTTATTGATGGGCAAAAATGGCATTTAAAATTAGATCTACAACACAATAGAGTGTGCAAAAAAGTGAAGGGGTCTGAATACTTTCTGAAGCCACTATATATTCCACCCACCTGGGTGGAATACATAATTACCTTGGATGCGAATACTTTTCTGTGCTGAACTGATCTTGCCAGGTGCAAGTGAGCCAACTAAAAAACCAGAAGGTGGGGTTTGCCCTTTTTGAGAGTGGCTCCAGTACACCAGACAAGCGCAGTAAAAGCGTAGAAAAGTATTTAAAGCCAAATCAATCAACCAACATATTTGACCCAGGTCTGATACCCACACACAAATACCTGCAGGATGTGATGCAGGAAATGCTAAAAGTCTTTCATGGAATAATCTATGGAATATGTTAAAAATGAAGCGATAAATCTATCACTTAATGTGCAGTTTCAAGTACTTCACCTTAAGAAAACTACTTCACTACACTGGACAGGCCCTCATTTCCAGCACAGGTCAAAACCCACAATACCACCCTCAGCATTAACAAAGAATCTCTCGGACCACATTGGAAAGAGAGATGCCGTCACCATGACAACGGTCCTCGACCGCGAGCACAATTCTAAGGCAGTGGAGTAGTGTTTTGATTTCTGGTGGGCCACTTGGAAGTGATTGAAAAGCTTTGATGGATCGCCAAATAAAGGCGGTGAACCCAACAAGTCGCATTAGAACTTCAATTTAAACAGAATGACATTGAATGTTAAATATCACAGCGCTTTCAGATAAATCGCAGATGTTCTAGTCTTTTCATTTTCTTGGATGCATCTGAAGGACATCACTTAGAAAAAAATTAAAATGAAATGAATGGTTCTTTAAATACATTAATAGCTTTGGTGGTCAAAGGGAAAATCTCAACCATTTATGGTCAGGAAAAAGCTTGCTGGTGTTTTGACTCGATCACTCGGCAACATCCTGGATGCATGATGCCCTCTGCTGCACAGCAGGTGAACTTCTCTCAAGGAGATTTTACCAGATCACTTCTCCCCTTTCAAGTCCCTGGTGCTGAGGAGATTTGAAAGGGGTCAGAAGCTCCCGTTAGCTCAGACCATTGAAAATGAGAATGAGCTCTCTGACTCGATGAGAAAGAGGCCACTACCATCTCTCAACAGCAAATAAAATTGTAAATACTGCTCAAGGGGTATAGGGCTAGATTGTATACCCAAACAGCGGAAAATGTTACAGGATACAGCTTAACCCTTTCAGTCCCAAGCCCAATATGAAAAATGGCTCCCAAGGTGTTTTGGCTTTGGTTGAGAAAATTGAGAAAGTTGAGAATTTAGCAGGGCGGCCTGTAGCGTAGTGGTTAAGGTAAATGACTGGGACACGCAAGGTCGCTGGTTCTAATCCCGGTGTAGGCACAATAAGAACCGCACAGCCATTGGGCCCTTGAGAAAGGCCCTTAACCAAGGCCCTTAACCCTGCATTGCTTCAGGAAAGGATTGTCTCCTGCTTAGTCTAATCAACTGTACATCGATCTGGATAAGAGCGTCTGCCAAATGCCAATAATGTAATGTAAAATGGGTTTAATAGGAGCTCAAAACAATAATATGGCAGTCATTTTGATTGGCTGAAAAGATATAAGGTCAAGAGTGCATGGCACTCATGAGATTGAAAGAGTTAAACTACATCAAGAAAAAATCATTTTGCTTGGCAGTAATTTCAAGTACATCACCATCATTTCCTGCACCACATCCTGCTAATCGATTGTATGGTTATTCAAATGTGATTTCCTGGTTGCCATCTTTGAGCAACACTGCTATTAGTGGTTAAAAGAATGAGAAATCAGAAAACATCTTTTCAAATCTTTAATTTCCCTAATTGTTTATCCACTTTATACAGGTGCACACAAATTTCAAGACATCAAACATGCCATCTGTGACCAATTCATAATATTGAAAGGTAATGCTGTATCAGTGAAGAACATGCAATGCTCTACCTTTAATACTAGCAGCTACTGTAGATACAGACGTGAGGTATTTATGAAGAATAATGAACTGCAATATTCCTATAGATGAAAAGATAGACATGAGGTACTTATGAATAAGAAATAATGAACTCTAATATGACTTTTGATGAAGGGATACATGAGGTATTTATGAATCAGAAATAATGAACTCTTACATGACTTTCGATGAAGAGACACAGGTATTAAAAAATTACTGCAATATGACTCGAAGATATCCTTTAGAAAACGAGAACCAGCTTCCTAGCGTGTACAATGACGAGCACATTCTACCCTCAGTCTCCATTTTGACTGCGACAAAAAGATTCACAAACTGTTCACCCTGACATTACAGATCATGTGCATTAAGACTGTAGAGAGACCAGCTCTGGATTCTGTTCCTTGGTGAAATTAGTGTAAACTGGATTCCCAGTGAGCTTATGAAAACACCCCGAGTTCCACTTAAATATGAAATACTAAATATTGTAAAAAGAGGTACAAAAAATTGTAAACTGCAAAAAGAATAAATGTAAGGGTAACACTTCACAATAAGGTTACAAGAATTTGCATGAAATAATGTAGTTGTTAACTATATAACTACTGAAATGTTAAGCTGTTCAGCGTTATGCATTTGCACATCATAAATACATGCCAACAACTAGATTATTTCATGCCGATTCATACTGGAATGAGAAGAGCATTAACAGATACATTAACTGGTTAACTAATTGCATGTTCATCCTATGGTTCGCTAATGTATAAATATTCATGTAACCAATACATCTATTAGGAATTAAGAAATAGATTCCATGTTTAATTAATGCATTCGCAAATCATTCATTCATGTTAACAATTACATTAGTTAATGGCAATTCATGTGACCTTACGGTAAAGTGTTACCAATGTAAGAAAGTCATTTTGTTGGTCAAGGTTCACAGTAATAAGGTGCATTCATGGCTAGTTTGCTCGTTCTTACGGTGAAATTCTCACTCGCCAAAAACTACTAGTCTGTGTAATAAAATTTATCACGGTTTCAATTATAAAAAGTAACAAAAAGATTTTCCAGCTGATGCTACCAATAAGGAGAGGTCATTGGCCAGAGTTCCAGAACATATAAGACACTGATCTAACCAGTGTCAACTGTAAACGGATGTCACTGGCAATGGTTTCCAGCAAAGACTATGTAAAAATGTCTAGCTGAGTTCCCAGTAGAAAACAGTAGAAAATTACCATTGCGGCCAGCATGCAGATTAAATGGGTAATGTGCTCCAAACGAAATGTACTGTCTGAGGTGGCACCAAAATGGTGGAATAATGCTTGGAATAATGGCCCATATGCTTGATCCCTTTAAACATGGTGGCGAGCGCTCGGCTCCTCCAGACTAACAGACAAGGTAGGAAAGAGTAAATGTGTGCACACAGGTATTCACAGTAACTAAAGGAAACAATAAAAGCAGCGTAACGCAGGTGCAGCATAAGAAATAATGTACTGCCATGGGATATAAATGGTGGGGTGGGCCCATCTCCCTTCCTTCTACTCATTCCTCTAAGCGTTCAGCCACGGGTGCTGTAAAGGTCAGCGTCTTCAGGGCTGGCCTGTCCATGGTCCATCAGTGTAGGGTCAGGGGTGAAGCCAAGCTTCCTCGAGATGCCTGTACACGGAGAACACAGTGAGAAGACAATAGCATCAGTCAGGAAGAACTGTTCTCTTCAACTGGCACATTTCTGCATTGTAGGCTACTCTCACACTAAAAAATGACCAACTTATCAAGTTTTGTCTTGTAATAAGACTCTCTCAAGGAGAAAGTATTAGCTTAGTTTCAAGTTACTTGACAATTCAAGTGAAAATTTCTTACCCCATTAGCAAATCTTGGAATGAGGCAAACTGTCTTATTTTGTCTTGTTTAGCAAAAAAAAAAAGTCAAATAAATGTAAAACTAAAATACTTTGGTTTTGGCAGTGCAGTAAACCTGCTTTAACCAAATGCATATTGTTAACGGATTTTCAAAAACTGGTGTTCTGAAACGCGGGAGTCAAACTTGCTATTACGCTACAGATAATTGGCTGTGTATGTTTCACTTCTATATGCACATTACCAGGAAGAAATCCAAGGATTTTTGAATGAGCATCATCATTAAATGCCTATATTAACCATTACCCTCACACATGTCACCTGTGTCATGACAAACAATACAAATAAAAAAATGTAATATTTAAATTATGAAGCTCAAACATGCTTTAAGTAATGGATGGTTTCTCTATACATTAACCATGTAGACCGTAGGCAAACTATGTGCTGCAAAACTTCTCATTTCCACTCTAAGACACCCAATAAGGATGAGCCGGCTTTATGCTGCCAAGCAGTGATGTACACATTCAAATAATCTTCTATTCAGTCTACTCTACAGGGGGGATCTCACTGCATCAGAAGAGGAGAAGACTGGATTTAAGAATGGCAAGCGTTTTTGCATGCCGAGAATATTTATGTGCAACCAGAATGTATATGGGGAAAGCTAGAGATTTACTACTATGAATCTAAACGCATAAGCTTAACATAATTTTACAGTCTTTAAAAATATGAATCTGAATGATAAATCGGTGTCAGGGCCAGCCTGTGAGTCTGTCGGGCCCTAGGCAAGATCATGAGAATGGCCCTTGAAAAAATAATAAATAAGAATAATAAATAAAAAAATCATGCCAGGGCCCTAGGCGGTTGCCTGTATGGGCTAATGGCTGGGCTGATTGACTGGTGTGCACATCTATAGATCTGTTTCTGAAGAGTTTCCCTCTTATGGTTTTTTTGTTGAAGGACACCATGAATATAAGAACATGGTGGTATAGTTGCTAACCTTGCACTTCAAACAGAAATAACATTGAAAGCGTAGTCAGCATTCCAGCTCATCCTTGAGTAAACACAGCCCTAAGTAATGCGTTTATGCAAAGCTAATGGATAAAACATCAAACATGATTATATCCACTGCCATCTGTGACACCCGAAATAAAAATTGTTTAACCAACATCGGAGAACGAGTATGTTCAGGAAATGAGCTGAAATATTCATATAGAAAAATCCTTTGACATTTGGCATATTTAAGGAGACTGTGTGAGGAGATGCGGGTGCTTAATGGCTGGGTCTCCTGACTGTGTCTTACCCGTGACTGGCTCCAGGGAGGTGGAATCGGCAGGCAAGAGGGAAGGATCCTCAGGGGACTGCAGGGGTGCTTCTCCAGCAAGAGGAAGGGGTGGAGGTGCCACCTCCTCTACGGTGGCAGGAGCAGGAGGGGTGGTCTCTGCTGAAGGGGCCGTCTCTGCTGAAGGGGCCGTGGCCTCCTCTGCAGGGGGAGAGGGTGTGGTTTCCTCTGCAGAGAGAGCAGGCTGGTGTAAGTCCTCTGCAGGGGCAGGGGGTAGAGGAATTGTTGCGTCTATAGAAGATGGTAGGGGAATAAGTCTAATGAAATATATTTTTGTACAAAAACATAACAGTCAAAATGTATACTTATTTGAATGTGAACGCATGTCTGCAACGATTATCCAGTACAGAGATAGGACTATCTTGACTCTTGGAAGGATGGTCTCAGATGGGTCAGCTTTCACTATCTACATCTGCACTTTCACAGCACCCATTACCCATATCTGCAGAGATTATTAAAACCCATCTCTCTGTGGAGTGCCAAAACGGTGGCCATACACATTAAAAGCAAATGATAGCGTCAGAAAGCCTTCCAACAACACCCGGCACATCGTTTCTCCCCCACGCCAGACTCTGCAGCACCAAGTTCCGCCCCGTATTCAGGAAACGGCTACACTGACGTTGATTTAAAAAGTAACCTTGGAACATAATTTAAGCATTTAATCCAAATAAGCTCGACCAAAACAAGTGTGACAGTGCTCCTTTAAGAAAGTTCATTCTACGTGGACAACTGTTTTCAAAGCATGTCTGCTCCAGAAAAATAGCCAGAGATCTAGTGGACTGGCCACACCAGCTGCCGATGGAAGGAGGCTTTGAGCGGAGGGAGTGGGCCTGCAACGTACCTTCTGGTATTGAGCATCTCCTCTCCAGATCTCCCTTCTAAAAAGCCAGATCTGACAGCAGTAAGCTTTTTTCCTTGTCTTGTACAGCGGGTATTTTCATTGTAACGAATAACTACTTCGTATTGTGTCATTGTTATGGCCTTAATTTTATGCCGCTGTTCAGTATTACATTTGCATTTAAAATTGTGTACTTCTATGTCAATTGGGAAATGTGCCTCATGGCTGAATGCTGCAAATACCAGAAACACTGAGACAAGCCAATACTATGCATCTACCCGGGCTGCAGTAATTCATCCAAGTCCATCACAGTCCGAATAGCAACTACACTTGACCTCATGCTAATAAAGATATCCCTCCTCTGTCGCCATATTCTCTAACCAGAGCCTAAGTTCATACAAGCCACCTCCACCAGCATAATTTTTAATGTGGAGGTGTTTCCCTCTGCTGTATATAGACAGCAGAGTATAAATACAGTTATGGATGTCTTGTGTTTGAGGACATGTTGCCTTGCAGTACTGTCGTTACTCAGATGTGGGCTACTGTAAGATATACCTGTGGAGGGGTTTCCAGGAGTTAGAGGGGCATCGTCAGGCTGTGGCTCTGGTGATGCAGGCTCCTCTACTGGAGCAAGTGCCACCTCTGTGACGGTCTCCATTTGAGGGGCAGATTCAGTGACAGGTTCTTGGGCAGGTTCAGGGGTAGGTTCGGCAATGGGCTCGGGGGCAGGTTCAGGGGCAAGTTCGGCGACAGGTTCAGGGGTAGGTTCAGGGGCAGATTCAGCAATAGGTTCAGGGGCAGATTCAGCAAAAGGCTCAGATGCAGGTTCAGGGGCAGGTTCGGCGACATGTTCAGGGGCAGGTGCAGGTTCAGTGAGTGGCTCAGGTGCAGAATCAGGGGCAGGTTCGGGGACAGATTCAGGGGCAGGGGCAGGTTCTGTTACAGGTTCATGGGTAGGTTCAGTGACTGGCTCGGTGGCAGGTTCGGTGACAGGTTCAGGGGCAGGTGCAGGTTCAGTGAGTGGCTCAGGTGCAGAATCAGGGACAGGTTCAGTGACAGATTCAGGGGCAGGAGCAGGTTCAGTGACTGGCTCAGGTTCAGGGGCAGGGGCAGGTTCAGTGACTGGCTCAGGTGTCGGTTCAGGGACAGGTTCAGGGGCAAGTTCAGTGACTGGCTCAGGCGCAGGTTCGGCGACAGGTTCAGGGGCAGGGGCAGGTTCAGTTACTGGCTCAGGTGCATGTTCAGGGGCAGGTTCGGTGACAGGTTCAGGGGCAGGTTCGGTGACAGGTTCAGGGGCAGGTTCGGTGACAGGTTCAGGGGCAGGTTCAGTGACTGGCTCAGGTGCAGGTTCAGTGACTGGTTCAGGGGCAGGTTCAGGGGCAGGTTCAGCAACAGGCTCAGGGGCAGCTTCAGGGGCAGGTTCGGCGACAGATTCAGGGGCAGGTTCAGGGGCAGGGGCAGGTTCAGTTACTGGCTCAGGTGCAGGTTCAGGGGCAGGTTCAGTGGCAGATTCAGGGGCAGATTCAGGGGCAGGTTCAGGGGCAGGTTCAGGGGCAGGCTCAGGGGCAGGTTCAGTGGCAGGCTCAGGGGCAGGTTCGGCGACAGATTCAGGGGCAGGTTCAGGGGTAGGTTCAGGGGCAGGCTCAGGGGCAGGCTCAGGGGCAGGCTCAGTGACTGGCTCAGGTGCAGGTTCAGGGGCAGGTTCAGGGGCAGGTTCGGCGACAGTTTCAGGGGCAGGTTCAGGGGTAGGTTCAGCGACAGGTTCAGGGGCAGGTTCAGAGGCAGGCGGCGGAACAGACTCCTCTGTGGACACTGCCTCAGGTGGAGATGTGGGTGCAGACTCTACAACGGTGGCCAGTTCAGGTTTAGGGGCAGGAGGAAGAACAGGCTCTTCTGCAGGGGACAGGTCCTCTGCAGGCGCTGGGGCAGCAGGGATAACAGCAGCCTCAGCTTCTGCAGCAGGGAGCGGAGGAGTTTCTTCTGAGGGAGGCAGAGATAAGGGCTCATCTACAGGGGGCAGGGCTGGATCGGTCAGCTCCACCTCAGGAAGAGGCTTTGCAGACGACACCTCAGGTTCAGGGACTGGGGCTGATACTGCCTACAGGGGAGAGAGAGAGGTTAAGAACGAGATCCAAGCTGCATACAATTCAGTAACAATTAAACCATTAAAGTAAGTTACCAAACCTAGCAGACTCTGAAAAAGCAGGAAGGCATCTTTGAATATTGACATGGTTAACCGTTCTATAAAGTCTGTTGACTTGTGTGCCAGTTTTAGGGAGAACTGACCATGTAAACAATTGGTTAAGTTGAAAACAAATGACTGTAAATGAACATGGGACACAATCACTGACTGTACAGTTCATCCAAATTTGTCAGCTGACTGACTGCAGGCTACTGGACTGGCGTCCACGCACAAAGGCGCTAAATAAATCAACATTTTAGCCTTACGCGGCATCTGTTTAAGTACTGTAAATTCTTTTTGATAGTGCTTTAATTTGATTTCATGGTTTTATGTTATTTGTTTGTCTATTTGTGCTTAAAGTTCATTGAGACATTGAATGTGATTAGTTACCCTGATATAGTAGGTTACTAACCCACGGAGCGTTCACCTACAGTATAAAACCCTGGTGTAGTTTGATGATCTCCTGTTTGTACCGAACGAGAGCTACCTACTGTAGAGGTTGATCATTTACTTCTTTGTCTTGTTATACCTAGAGATCTAAAACCCGTAGTGGTTAAGAGTAATTAATTTAGTTTAGTGAATATTGTGTGGTGTGCATCTTAATAGGAATGATTCATGTTGGTTGTCCTGTATCTACTTGCTTTGTACAGACTGGCTCTACTGACTTGAATGTACTGTATGTTGCCTGCCATACACATAAACTACAGGTGACAATAATTTCTGCAGAGGTCTTCCTAATGTGTAACATTAAGTATTTTTTGCTAACTTAACAAAATTCAATGATGCTAATTAGCCTTTTAAAACATTTTGTAACTGTTGTATTTGTAAAAGAAATAAAATATGCTTCAACTGAAAACAAATGATAAAACTGATTTACAGACCAGTCAAAATTTCCAGTAGACAAATTTCCAGTCGGTGTCAAAGCACATCATTTACAATTCACTCGCAAATTGAGGTTTATTCCTCAGCCAGTTGTGCTGGAGAATATCCAAAAGCAGCTTTTAAAATGCCAGAGAGAACATGGGGATTAAATGAGGGGAACCGACCATGGTTAGTGGAGACTAAATTAACACAGTAATGAGCATGAGACAGATGCCTGCAACGCACGACAACATCTGACAGCCATGCAGTAGCAGAGCTCGGACATTGCCTCTTTGTAAGCGGATTTAGACTGGGCTCTAATGGGGGGTTGTGTGCCTTGAGTCCGTACCTCAGGAGTGCTTGAGGGGGCAATGGCATCTTTGGCTGGGCTGGGTCTCCATAGGGAGGCGACACTTGAACTGGTCCACTTTGTGGCTGCGTACGTCTTCTTTCCTGTCACCTGAGAGTGGAAAAAGGGAAGTGTGTCAGCACCACAAAAAAGAGGCACGGTTCAACAGACACAGGCAGATAGCAGGATTGAAAATAACTCAAACTTTAATGAAGAACAAATATTCAAATATAGATGAATAATGGTAAAACCTGAAAAGGCATGCACTGATGTTTGCAATTAAGCAAAAAATTCAACTATAAGTATTTACAACTAAAGCCACCATTTACAACTTCCAATATGTTTTTAACAGGTTACTGGTCTGCTACAGAGATAAGGGGCAAGTGTCTATCTCATCCAATCATGAGTGTGAGAACTACTCAATGAGTCACTTATAGACAGATTGTCAATGGAACTAAAATAAATCTTTTATTGACCCTCTAGTCTGTAAAAAAAAATAAATAAATTTGCATTTAGTGCTTTACTGATGTTGAACTTAAACGTGCTGGGTTTAGGAATGCCAGGTCTGTCACATAACGATGGAGAATGTGCTTACTTTCTGCATCCAAGATAACCGAATGTTATATAATGAGACTATGCGCAAAAGCGTGTTGTTGTTGAGAAGAGGGCATGAGAAGAGAGTGGTTACCTTCAGCAGCCCCACCGTCTGTGTAGGGTAGCACACGGCTGTCCCCACGGTCGCCAAACCCAGAGGCACTCCTATCCTTTTCAGGCGCGGCCCTGTACATTCACAATGGAATTTATTTACCCAAAGTGACTTATAGTTTATTTGACTAAGCAGGGGACAATCTCCCCTGGAGCAATGAGGGGTTAAGGGTCTTGCTCAAGGGCCCAACAGCTGTGCAGATCTTATTGTGGCTAGAATATAAGCCACAGGCTACATATCAAATGGCTGTTAGGGATTATTGACATAGGCTTTCACGTAGTGCTTATGAAAGTGCCGTGTACTGCTTTTCATGGAGTTATACACCAGATATGAAAGAATGTTGCAGAAGTGAGAATGATCTCAAGGATCCTCTTCACACTTGTCCCTGTGCTCGATCTGCACTTCGTTGTACATCGCTATGGATAAGAGCATCTGCTAAATACCTGTAATGTAATGTCATGTGTGCACGTAAGAATGTGACTTAAACAGTCACAAACTTGCCGATTCAGGGAACAGCTTTGACGACATTGAACTCCAGAGGCAACATGACCATGCTTGCGGAACAGTTCTTATAACGTTAGCATTGCTACTTGTCTTAGCAGAATACTAGGCACTCATCAACATGCACAAAACTACCATGCTTAATCAATGAATGAAACTCACCTTTTCTTGCCAGAATCAGACCAGCCAATCCTGACACTGAGATGACGCCAACCCTTGGAAGGAAGCCAGGTGGTGGGTCTCTGAGAAAGTTATAGGTACCTAGGAGAAAGGATTATTGAGGAAGGTCAAACATTTGGTGCAGACATGCACCCTTGTAGTACATATTCCTATATTTTGCCATGGCTTACCCCGTCCTGCCTGATAAACACTCACAACCCCGACCTTGACAGCTGTGCAGGCTCCCTGTGACAGAAAACACCAAAAATGAGAACAGAATTAAAATCTAGAAATCTGCTTTTGTTTTGTTGTAGTCCCATATGGCAAAGGTATAATTGTTTTCCACACTTATTTTTTTATTTTGTTAATGACAAAGTATGGGCTGACAACCCAAAAATGTTGGGCTACCAGACCAGGGTCAAATACATAACTTTTCTATGCATTACTGAGCTTGTTTGGTGTATGGGAACCTATGAAATACTCTCAAACAGAGCAAAGCCCACATTCAGGACCTCTTGGTTGGCTGAATTTCACCAGGCAAGATCAATCGAGCACAGAAAAGTACTTGAACCCAAAGCAATTACATATTTGACCCAGGTCCTGTCACTACATTTGAGAAACAAATCAGCAGGCCCTTGCTCCTAGTGTAAACTCCAGTTCAGTTCCCTTACTCATCATGGACTCAAATTAAGCTCTTTATGATGCAAGGTTGAGTCAGTACTGGGAGACATGGAGAGCACAGAAGCACTTAAGTCTTTATTAGTTTAGTGATCCTTTCTCTGTTGACAAATAGAATTGTTGCAGCTCTCCCAATCCTGTTAATTAGGTCAAAAGGCTCCTCAATCAGTTTAATTGGGCATAAATCCCTTAGACCCTGAACAAACAATGATCTTGAGCAGTAATTATCTTATTTTAGTGTACAACAGCACAACCATATAGTACCAGTACCAACTTGCATTTTTATTTTTTTTCTGCACTTGTAAAGTCTTCAAAACCTTTATATTCCTGTATCTGTAAACAGTTACATTTTCTGATTACCCCTACTTGTGTATCCAAATAATTATTCTGGCAATATGCAAGTGGTGTTCTGCACATGCAAAGGTACCAGTAATTGTGAAATATGAAATGCTTACTATAAAAGACATACGGACACGTCTTGAATCATGAATCTTTCCTGAGGAAATTTAACTTGAGTTTCATCACTGGACCCCATTTACTACTGAAGAATACATACCAAACAGGAAAGACCAGCTTAAGAGCATTCAAATGAAACAAAGCTGTTTGACCTTACCATATGCTTTTCTTATACTTTTTGTGAAAATAAACTGAAATTGTAAAGTGCTCAAAAAACTCTAGTGCTTGTACAGCACACCTACTGCCTGAGACACAGCGGCGAGCCAATTATGCTGCTCCACAAGAGCCGGCCAAACTCGGCTCTGGCAGGACTGGGAATCAAACCCTGGTCCTCAGTGTGCAACTGTAACAGACTAATGCCTGCATCGAGGTCCATTACTTTAGCCTACACCTATTCTGTCAATATTGTCATTCGTTATTTCTATGTGCATTCATTCTGTAAAAAGTGTGGGTTAGGGTTAGGGTTAGGACTGAAATATAACTACTACTACCTTAACAGCCCGGACGTACGGCTGCAGTCCCACCCGCACCAGACCGAAGCCCCTCTGCAGGAGGCCTGGCTGCTCCTCAACATAACGGAGCTGCCGGGCGGGGGGTGCGTATATGGACAGCTGGAGGAGGAGGAGAGAGAGAGAGAGAGAGAGAGAGAGAGAGAGAGAGAGAGAGAGAGAGAGAGAGGAGGGAGGGAGAACCCCGATTAGTCTTCAAAATTAAGATGCCCAAAACAAGCAAAGTTAACCCGATTTTCACTTTTAAAAAGGCTGGTGACCAGGGTCACCCCCAATCCCATCCAGATAAAATAAGATACAGATACAGAAAGGGGAAAATTCTTAACTTTGATTTAGAAGTAAGCAAGCAGTACACACTGTCTTTGCCAACCCAGTTCGGAGAGTGTGGTCGCTGAACCAAACTGCGCTTGCTAAGAATTACTCTCACTTTTAGTTTGTTAGTCAAAGTTAAGGGAAAATGTAGATTCAATCAGATGTATTTTTTTTTTTCCTAACTCAATTTCTATGGTGTTCATTAATCAAGGTTAATGTTGTCAACCCTCTCAGAGACTCATTAATCAGGCTATTAAAATTTGTCCAAGTTCTGTTCAATCAGTGCAATAATTATCATGATTGTTCTCTCCCAGCATGCACCTCTTCCCGAGTGAGCAGTTCCTCAGTCTTCTCTTCACTTAAGGCATAGACACGAACGGACGCTAATCCCAGGGCTGCCGGGACAGAAACCAGCTTCACCACCTGTGTACACGCGCAGACAAACAGACACAACATAAGTAAAACATACAAGTTAATTGCCTCCAAATTTGCCTCCATCATAGTGAAAAGCAGTATTTGTACAGAAATCTGAAATGTCTCAAGCACAGCCCCCCTTGTTAATGCAGATATGTAAATCACGATACTGGTATAGTTTTAATGATATCAGTATTAGCATATGCAGTGCTCTTAAATTATTGCTGTGGTACTGATTACCATAATTATTACCATCAATTATTGCTATTGCTTAAAATAATAGTGCAGAGTGCCTTCTCTGCTGATGCCCCATCAGGACTGTACAGCCATCTTCAGCTCTTGCTTGATTTGGGGGCTAGTTGTAGTATTCTCTTCAGCATATGAAGCGCATGTTCCACTGGATTCAGATCAGGTGAATGCCTTGGCTAGTCAAGAATGTTCCAAGGTTTTGGCTTTGAACTCATTTAGTACTATGTTTGAGATCATTGTCTTGCTGTAGAATGGAACCCAATCCAATGAGTTTGGAGGTATTTTCTTGAACTTGAGCAGGTGAAATTCTTCGGTACACTTCAGAATTAATTCTGCCGCTGCCATCTGCAGTTACGTTATTAATGAATACCAGTTTGCCAGCACCTGAGGCAGCCATACATGCCCAAACCATAACATCCCCACCACCATGTTTCACAGATCAGGGGGGTTGCTTTGGATCTTTTGGACCCAAACTTTGCTTCACTATCACTCTGATACAATTGAATCTTGGTATCCTTTGTTCATAATACCTTTTCCCAGAACTATGCAGGCCCTTTTATGTACTTCTTAGCAACCTGTAACCTTCTTAGCATCCTGTTTTTGCAACTTACTAGTGGTTTGCATCTTGCAGTGTAGCCTCCGTAGTTCTGTTCGGCAAGTATTCTGCAGACAGTAGCCACTATCACATCCACACCTGCCTCCTGGAGAGTTTTTTCTGATCTGTTGGTGGGGTTTCGGGGTTTGGGGGTTTTTCTTCAATATGGTGAGAATTATTTAGTCTATGGTCTTCCTTGGTCTACCTGGTTGCAATCATTAAACTCACCAGTCTTCATCTTTTTTAATGATGCTCCAGGAAGGTGATTTTGGGAAGTCTTAGATGTGGTCTATATCTCGGATGGTTTCTTTCGTATTTCTCAGTCTCATAATGGCTTCCTTGACTTTGGCACAACTCTGGTCCTCATGTTGAAAAACACCAATAACAAAGGCAATAAAAAGCCTATCATCCAGACTAGACACTGAAAGCGATCTTATAGCTGCAATAAGGAAGCGACTAAGCAGACCTGACTGATCAGAAACACCCGTGAAGCAATTTTTCCGAAACATGGTGCCATGAAATAGGGGGCTATAAAAAATGCTGCAATTTCTAAATGGTGAGACCATTTGAATGCATAAAAATATCCTGCAATAAAAGTTGACAATATGCACTTTAACCAGATGTGAGTTGTTTGATCACAAATCTAAACTTTTGCAAAACAGAGCCAAATAAAACAAAAAAAAGGGGGGGGGATCTCTGTCCCAAACATTATGCCACAATATTTTTGCACAAAAAAGACTGGTAACACAAATTAGTCACACCCATCACTGCACTAAAGAAAACACAAACATAAGGAGTACAGGAACCCTACAAAAATCAGTCAAAACAAAAAAGAAACATTCACACATTTTCTTGGGCAGTACAATGTCAGGACTTTTACTTTCTGATCCCTAGACTTTCCACCTCTGCATATGGGGCGTTAACAAGAACAAAGGCTCTGTTCGTCGCTGACGACACCGACCTTGGGCGCCGTCTGAGGCATAATTAATGAGCTAGATCGCTAATATTCGGTGACATTTTCTATTTCTTGTGACTAATAAGTAACATCCAACTTGTTGGAATATTAAATTTTCGTTGGATTTATACAGCTAGTTTTAAGCGGACAATTGATATCTAAACACGGCAGCTATGTTATCTAAACGGCTGACATACAACGTCCTTTGAATTGTCCTTTAAATAGGTCCTAACTTCTGCAGTGCATGGAGGAAATATCACGTTGTCCCTTTCTTGCAAGCTAGGAAACTACGTGAAGTTCACGCCCGAACAATTTAAGAAGAATGATTGAAATGCGGGTAACGTTTCTTCCAAGTATTTCCGTATATCTCATGCGAATGTATGGCATCTAAATCCTACGTTCCAATGACATAGAAATCCTGGCCGTAACTCACACCACAGATGCATGTATAAATAATGTTTTCACGAATACAACACTCACCTTGGCTGCCATAGCAGACCCTCCCACCTAGCTCTGCCTACGGATGGGAAGCAAGGCCCAAAATTGCTTAGCGTTGCCGGAAAACGCGTTCGGCAGCCGCCCTAAGAACTGCCTGAACCTCTTGAAAGGGGTAAAGCATAGCTGCCAACGCTCACGCTTTCGGCGTGAGACACACGCATTTGCCTGTTTTCACATGCACATGCAAATGCGTGTGTCTCACGCCGAAAGCGTGAGAGTTGGCAGCTATGGGTAAAGGCTATTTTTTATGGAGTCTATAGGTAAAGGTCGTTATTATATCCGCCTGCGATCCTCCCGCAATTGTTTGGACAAGATATAAGTGTCTTGGATGACAAAAACATGTGAAGATATATATAAACATCCAATTTTTTTATTGAACATAGTATTATCATTCTTGAGATTAAAACCAGAGGTTTATGCCCCCCAGTGTGGACAAATGAATTCCCAGATGTCAGGAGGATATTCCTGATGATTTTGGATAAATCAAAATAATTTTTTATTTATGTACAGATTTAATCTATGAGTTAAATTACATTTGTTTTCATAAAGAAACTAAAAATGCGTGGAAACTTGTGTGGAAAGACTCAGTGACTCAATACAGACAACAAACTCATCTTCAAAAGAATCCTGTCTAGACAGAAATGTAGGCGTCGTACAAGAAAATATGAGTGTGTAATGCACACTCAGTACAGTCTTGAGTGTATGGACTCCGCTTTCATGTGTGTTTCTGCAGCGTGCTACAATAACAAATTCATTAAATAATTATTAGGTGTAAGCATCAAGATAATTCCTGAAATACAAATGTAAATGAATCAGGTGACAAAAACCACACCACAAATAAAGAATGTAATAGTGCAGAGAATTCAGTTTATTAGTTTTACAACTGAAGTTTTACAATCTCTTTAAATATATATATATATATATATATATATATATATATATATATATATATATATACATATATATACATATATATATATATATATTTACTGTATATATATATATGAAACCAAAAAGGCTACTTTTTAATTTTAGGAAGAATAAATGTCATTTTCGTTCTCTCTTATATCACTTCTTTAATCAGTTCATTTACAGAATAACAGTTATTATCTTTGAAAAAAGAGCAATATGTTCCTTTTTTAATGTCGCAGTGCAACTTACATCTTACACACCTGTGCAATGTACCACGAGGTTTACACCCCCGAAATACCACAGTGGAACCCCATTCAGACAGATTTTTATAACACTGACACGTAAAGAAAGAAAAGGACAGTCTGTGCCTTAAATAAGGTTCTACACGGGCTATGTTTCGCTCCTCTGTCTGTAAAAAAGAAAAGACACTGAAATAGAAAAAAAACACAGGGAGCCGCGGAGGTGATAAGAGTGGCCCTGAAGACTGCTATTGCGAGAGGGAATGCGATCGACTGTGCCAGTTTGGGGTTTGAGTCGAGAGTGAGGAGAAGAGCGTGAAAGGCAATGCGAGAAGGTGCGAGCTTGTTATATTGCCCCGGGGCACATTAGAGCGAGTTCAACATCGGAGCGGGCAGATTCAATTATGGTAAGCTCAGATCCGCTCATAAAACACATCCGCTGTCTGTGCACCTAATGATACCACAGCTAGATGATCTGGGAAGGATAATTATGTACTTCAGTTTTCACCATTTAGACCCACAATATGAAATTAGCTTAGGCACACATTCCGTAATACAAGTTAAAACGTAGCATCAAATGTCTGTGGTCGGCGCAGGTCTTTTCTGAATCACAATCAAACCCTTTGCAAGAGATCAGGTACACAGCACTAGGCATATTTACATACAGTGTACACTAAATATGCATGAATATGACAATCCTAAGATGGTGTGATGTAATGAGGTGATGAAAGGTTTTCTGGAAAGTTCCGTTGAGAGTCTAACTGTCAGGGCCAATCGGTTACTGCCGAACCTGACAGCAGCTGAGTCGGAGGCTGTCTTACTGTAGCACCAAACCTGTCAGTTTCAGAGAAGCTGATAAACATCCTTCACAGCACCTGAAAGTCTGAATTCTACCCTCAGACATTTCGGACAAGGCAGTCTGAGTACTTTCATTGAGAGTTACTTTTACATAGACCCACCCGTTACTTTGTCGAACTGGAGTCAACCATCTCAATTGGAAATGGAATCAGCTGCTGTAACAGGTGTCAATGGACTAGAGTATAAATATTCCATACCTAAAACCCCCAGGATGGGGATCTGTATTGATGATTTAACATGATTTTTAGTCGCTTTCAATAGTTGGAGCTGATGCTACTGAAAGAAAGACACCAGAACCGACTGTACAGTACATTACGAAGTGTAGGAAGAAATCAGTGAACACAAAGACGGATTCTACGTCTCTTGCACCATTTTACCCAGTCTAGTTATAAAAACAGCAAATAATAATTACAATAATTATCGTTTGCATTTTACATACTCCAAAGCAATATTATTTGTGCACCAGAAGACTGAAGATACGATTGACCCGCAAGAAAATAAATTAAAACAAACAGGGTGAAAACAATTCTCAAAAGAAAATGTCAGATAGTGACACATAATCCTAAAGCTGTTTACTCATGTCCTGATGCTGATTATCTCCTAATCTCCGCATGGCGCTTATGGTTTCTCCTCACGTCAGATGTGTTCTGGTGGTACAGGTATCCTCTGGGAGGACAACCGAACTATATTAATATACACACAAATTTATTCTCCCACAGACCTTCACAGCCAGTACAAAAGGCATGATTGTATTTACAACAGCAATGCACATTGTCTGGATAAAATATAATAAATGAGATCTTTCTTATTTGGTTGGATTTAACATTTAAATATGACTTGTGTCTTCAACACATGCATATGATTTAGAGGGAATTGTGACACATCCGCAATAGGGCGTGCACTTTTATGTAATTGTTTAAAGTGCTTTTTCTTCTGAAAAACACACTCTTTATTTTGGCCATTCTTAACTAGACAACTAAATTGCTCCATTGGTAAATAATGTACAGTGCACTCAGTTAAAAATAATAATAATGCCACCCCTTAACATATGGTATATGAGATACAAGGTTTTGAAGATTTGGAAAAACAGTCTAGAGTTAAGTATACTGTGAATGAGTGGCCATTTCCTGCATATGTATATTGGTTTTATAATAAAAAATATTGTTTATCTGTAGGGTGGGGCTTTACCTCAAAGTCATAGCTGTACAGTGAGAAAGGTGTTCAGGCTTCTGTACATACTGCCACAAGGTTCACCATGTTAATAAAACTGAAAATTCAGGACTTGGAGTCAAAAACTTGATTCAGTCTAATCATATTGCACTTTCCCTCACCTCTGAGCAACAAAGCAGGCATTGATTTTTGTCTCTCCTCACAAAATATTTTTTTTTTTGTGAATTTCAGCAGTGTTGTTAAAAAATCTTTCCTTGACATTCAGAGTTAAGGAAAAAGCACACTGAAACTGAATCTATAACATACATTGAACCAAAGAAGCTCTTGGCATATTGTGTTTACAGTTCTGGAGTTTTTATATAATTTTTTAATCGTTTATTTCCCACTTCCTGATTTTCCAGGTGTGGCATAACCTTGTGGCATAAGAAAGCCAATCATTCAACAGTTCAAAAATAAATACATTTGTCATTCTTAAACACAGTATCTTTTTACAGATAAGTCTTATTTCCTCCTCAACAATAACAGTTCTTGTATCAGAAAAAGCATGATTCATCAGCAGCAGTTATGATTATGCATACTTTCCTTTACGGCTTAAAAGAGCTACAATATTACACTTCTTCAGTCTACCATAACATTAGACATTCTGTGGAGCAGTTTGTATATGGTTTAAATAGAGGGGCGGAATAGACTAGAAACATCTGTCATTTCCCAGTCAGATTCAGTGGAGAGACAAACCAATCTATCAATATCAACCCTTGGTTTTTAAGACAGAAGAAATATATACAAAAATATACAAGTAAAACACATATTTGAAAAAAAAAAAAAACAATATTGTGAAAATATATCAGCATCACTGAATATGGATATATGAATACTAAATGCTATCTTGGTGGAATATGTGCAGTTACACAGTTTCATAGAGCATATGTTTGAGAAAGCATAGCGTATGTTTTAGTATGGAACTCATTTATTGCAAGGTCAGTGGGGGAACCTTGCCTTACTGCCTTACAGTTCGGTTCTGTATTGTTAATGTGTGAGATTGTGGGTGCATGAGTACATGACAACAGGCTCTTGGTCATGATCACATGCATGTATGTGTGTATACCATAGAGCATATACTGTATCATAGATTTCTATGGCACATACCCCTAAAGCTGCACATTCACTTTCTCTCACTTGCTCTCTGTCTTACACACATGCGCACACACACTACTGTCACACACCCGTATGCATGCACACACACACACACACACACACACACACACCAAAATACACCAGACCAGGTATTTGCCATTAGTCTACACAGACTAGTAAAATCATGTTAACCCTTTTAAGAAGGCTAATACAGAGTGAAATAAATATATGTCAATATATGCCTAAACACATTGTTGCGATATATATAACTGTTATATTTATTTAGGTAATTGTGTTCATATATAGCAATTGTCATAGATTGCAAAACATTTTACAATATATAATATATATTAAAATAAATATAATTTATTCTATGACATATGTCGACATATATGAAAGTGTATTCCTTATATTTGAATGTCACATTTGAACATATGTTTTTAATCTGTTATAAGGGGCACTTGTATGCTAAGTGACAGGGATTCGAAGCCAATTCAGAAATGGAGAATTCGGACAAGAAATTCTGGAATCGAACCGAGGACCTGAGTTCCACCCACTGCAGCCATTTCTGAATTGAACCAAGGACCTGAGTTCACCCACAGCAGCTAACTGCACAGATAAAGCGACCGGTAATCGTTCAAGCGCAAAGCAATGTTTCGGTTTTTTTTGTTCATTTTTTTTTTCATTTTGTTTAGTCCTTTTATATGTCGATTTGTAAAAAGTTGATTCTGCATAGACAGAATCATAAGATTGCATTCACAAGGATAGTTCACAGTTTTAAAGAGTGGCCTGCTTCTAGACAAACACTGTTCTTCCTGTATATATACTCACTCCCAGCGATGCATGGAAACTTCTAGAACACCGTCTGATAAGACTGGTGGTCAAATAACGAATCCCCAAATCAGAAGTCGGTAGAGACCCTTCAACAGTCTTAAATTTGCATTCAGCCAAACTTTCCTCCATGTTTACACGAGCTTGCATTTAAAAACAAATAACAGTATTAGTATAATAGTATAAATATAAATGTTTATAAAAAATCTGTGGTATCTGAGAGCTGTGGTTTGTGAAACGGGGTACAGAAGTATACAGTGTTGTGGTGGAAATGATCCTCCTTCATATTGCTGCTACAGTTCTCCCTCTGCTATCAGCAGGACCAGGAAAAAGGAAATAAAGGAATAACCGAATAAGAGGACAAAAACGCTTCGCAACAGCAAAAGCCAGAAAAGTTGTCTTTTTTGTTCTTTAGCTTTTGTTTGTCTGCTTTTTCTTTTGTCAGTTCAGAAGATAAAGGAAGGATAATACTTTCTGCTCAGGCATGCAGAGGGCACCCTGTGGGGCTATTCTCGATTTTATCCACAGTTATTTACACCACGACTCTCTTCTTCCGTTTGTCCTCGGTACAGTATTTACACATATTACAGTGGCTGGTTGGTCAGTTGGTGTGGTGTGGAGGGGAGCGAGGGAGGGCGGAGGGGTAAGGAGGAGGTTAGGACCCCCCCCCTTCCCCTCGCTGTGTCTCACACGTGCGTCTCGATGAACGAGTGGGTGTGGGTCATGAGAGGAGTGGCCAGCGGAGAGAGCTCGGCCGCCCCGTTGTGGGAGTCCCTGGGGCCCGAGCTGAACTCACAGATGTCCATGAACAGCTCTTGATGGTGTTGCTTCCACTCGCGGAACTTCTTAGAGTTCAGGGCAGGGTCATCCAGCACTTGGTTTAAGATGGTCAGGTCCCCCTCTTTGGCCTAAATCAAGCAGATGGGAATATATGCAGTTGGGAGTTGCAACTCAAATGGACACCCTGCTGAAGAAAATACCTCAAGCTATTTTTGAAACAGCTGGTAGCAAGCACTCAATCAATCAACCTACCATTCATTTAACCATACAGGTATAGTCAACCAATCAATTAATTAACCATCCGACTAACCATTGAACCAGCCAACCACGTACTCTGTGGGGTGAGAGAGTGTTGTTGCTGCTTCGTGTTGAACAGAAGCGGCGGATACCTTGAGCGTGCTCCGTAGAGCGCGGATACGGTGCAGCTTGTCGTTGATGACGGGATCGTTGCAGCGCTTGACGAAGGACCGCCGGAACTCCTGTTTGGTGGAGGGGCGTTGCTCGCCGAACGCAGACAGGCTGGCCTGCTCCAGCGAGCGGTACAGCTGCTGGAGCCCGTCCGTGACGTCGTGTTCCTCCCGCCGGTACTCTGTGAGCGGGCACACGTGACACACGCATGATGCACACTTTCAAGGGCATGATTATTCATAACTGTCCTCATTTATTCACCAAGGACCATTGGCGGACTCGCTAGTAGAAGGCTCTTACTCAGGGTAATACATCTTTGGAGAAGATCTCAGCAGGCCTGGGTCAAATACAGTTTGGGATTCAAATACCTTTCTCTGGTTTACTGAGCTTGTCTGATATATTGGAACCTATTAAATTCTCGCAAAAAGTGACAAAAGCCCACCTTCTGGTCCTCTTGGTTGGCTCAATTGTACCAGGCAAGATCAATTGAGCAAAAATGTATTTAAATCCAAAGCAATTACATATTTGACACAGGTTTGGATCTCAGATCCTTTCTGGCTCCCAGAAGGCTGTTTACAATGAGTGGTCTTCCTATCATGACCCCCAAACATATGGAAGAAAGGGAACTCACGTCTCTTGAAGAGAGAAGGCACAAATATAAAATATCAACAGACAACCAGGTAGAAAGCCTACATAATTTTTTTTTAATATAATTCCATTCTCTCCAATTTGTTGCTTATGCTAAGCGTGTCACCATGAGCCACTACAGATTTAAACAGATGTAACCTAAGAAACTAAAGTTTAACCCTCAGAGACCTTATTTTAGCCAATTTTCTTCCTCTTAGTTTTTAACTCAGTCTGCCTTTACCTACTTTTTTTCAGAACAGTCTCAGCTACATGAACAAACCATTAAATAGTCGATTCACTGTATTGTGTGTGAACTGCAACGAAAGACCCAAAAAATTTAAATAACTAAGAGACTGAAGCAGTGGTAGATATTTTGGTATTTGTGGTATTCTTGTAAACCCCACCCACATGTAAAGGACTAGCTGCCTTTGTTAAAAAAAACTTTTTAGTGCATTTAACATTTTGAAAATACGTTAAGAAACAATGGTCAACTAACGTTTCATTAGGAGTGCTTTATTAACATGCTTTATTGCCAGCCAGGGTCCAGCCAGGTCTCAGTGGGTTCATGATGAGAACAGGCCATTTAGTAAATCTAGACTCATCAGTTTGAACAGTGTTGAACTCACCCCAGCTGTTGTGAGCAGATGTACTGAGCCGAAGCACTGAACTTTGCCTCTCCTCAGATTAATTATGTATTTGTGACTTACATAATACAACACGCAGCACTTTTCAACTTTTCTCCTTCTGTGTGCACAGCAGACCTGGGTCAAATACATAATTGGACTCAAATACTTTTCTACGCTTTACTGAGCTTGTCTGTTGTATTGGGACCTATGAAATACCTCAAAAGTGCAAACCTCAAAAGCTCACCTTCTACTGCATCAAGCAAGATCAAAACAAAGTCAGAAAAGTACTTCAATCCAAAACAATGATGTATTTGACCCAGGATTCCATCTTTATAGCCGCCATTATTCAATGCCTTAAGGTCACGACCTGCCCGCTCATAAATGCTGGTGAATATGTACGAGGTAGATAGCGGGTGCCCTCAGGGCCAGAAGAGCACTGTTGTTCGTGGGAAGAGGAGGGGGAGGCCTCACCTTCTTTGCCGGCGCCGTCGTGTACGTGGAAAGGCACCTCATCGTCCTCGCTCTTCTCGTCCGAGGTCCGGGCGAGGTGGAGGCCGGCCTTGGCGCCCCGGGCCTCGCGGTTCCTGGGCAGGCTCTGGCTGCGCTGTTTGTGGCTGCGGCAGTGAGCGTGAGCCCCCCGCTCCTCGCTCCCGACCAATGGGAACGGTCCGTCCCGGTCGGGGCGGTTCCTCCTCTGGACGGGCAGCGTGGCCTGCCACCGCCGTTCCGGCGACACGGCCTGGCGGCCCCCCCCACCCCCTCCCCCCAGCGTGCCGCCGTAGCAACCCCCGCCGTCGCCCTCGGAGTCAGCCGGGACGGTCTGCAGGAAGTGGAGGCCGGAGCTGGTGAGCGGCGTCTCGATGAGGTCCTGCCAGGAGCGGCGCTCACGGTGCGTGGAGCGGCAGCCCGACGAGTGGGTGCTGCCGGGGGCGTCCGGCCGGGAGTCCTCAGCGGAGGAGTGGGAGTACGTGGACTCGCTGGAGAAGTGCCTGCCGTGTTTGGGCTCTGGGAAAGGGCTGGAGGAGTTCACCTGGGGGGGGAGAGACACAGAGCAATGAACTCAGCACTCTCTCAGAAATAGGGTAGAACTCGTGCCCATGTTTTTCCCCCAAACTATGCTGAGGTACTTTAAAATTTAATACGAGGTCATGTATGACTTCCTCGGTTAGGATGTCCATTAATAAAATAACCACATTTTTTCGACTTTCCTTTACATAACATCCATTTTATACAACAGAACATAATGTATACTTAAGTCATTCAGGTAAAGTATTGTATCTTGCTCTACATTGTCACAAATAAAGTGACGGTGGTGGTACATTTTTGTTCTACAAAATTTCGCAAATGTACCCTGAAACTACAGTAATGTTCTCTTTGGTTACAAATGAGTACATTTTCCAAGCAAAAAAAGGTACAAATGTATTACATATTGCTGACTCAGGGTACAATTTTCGGCACATATTGGGCACTGCCCCAACAACAAGCATTTGTACATTTTGAAGCACTTTTCCATACCTTCATGTCTGAGAGTGTACTGGTGGGACCATAACCTTCACAGCTCCTTGACCAGAACACTGCCTCTCAGGCTAGCTGTGGGCCAGTGGTCTCAAACTGTGTGTATGCTAAGTTGTATTCTTGCCTCAGATCTTGATTATGTAATTATTTGCAGAATTAGGGCTGTAGGTTTGAAATGTGTGTTGTCTACCAATAAGTGAAATCAGTTCCTGGGAGGAGGAAACACAAGGCAGGACTTTTATTTCCTGATCCCTGGATTTTCCACCAGTCACACTGCTGGGTTCATTTCTGGGGTCGCTCTACCCACTGGGGACACACCACTGTGGAAAACACTTGCACAATCTTGAAAGAGTCTGCTGGTACCTGCATGAACCATCGCTATGCAAAGGTGTGATTTCTTAATCTCTGCTGAAAATAAAAGCATAAAACAGTTTTGCGATATCAAATGACCTTGCACCAGTTTGAATACTGAAATACAGTTCAGGAATTCATGATTCCACTAGAGACATGAGGGTAAAAATACCCTAGAGCAGACAGGTTCAGAAGGATCATGTAAAACCAAAAAATCATTTGAAGTGTTCGGAAGGTGTCAGGGAGTATTCAAAATATCACCACCACGCAGACCAAAGTTGATTTGTATTCAGATACAAAACCCTCTCAAGCCAAAAGCAAATTCCCTGCAATGCTGTGCCTTTGATCCTCCACTCTGGAACTTTTTGTGATGTGATTCCCTTCTCTACCTGTACGCTTCTCTGCGTTACCATGTCTGAATAAAGTATTCAGAAGGAGAGTGGACTCTTTCCATTTCCAAAAAAGAAAAAACCTTTTAGTTGTGTGGCTAAATATTATTTGAAAATGGAAAACGGAGACAGCTATCATACAAAACAGAATCTGCTTTGAATGCCACCTGGAGCTTGCTCCCAGAAGGAAACCACAGTACGGCAGTTGTAGCATATTTAAGCTCCCTCTAGTGGTGAGATGCAGGGTTGCCTGAAGGTGGATAAACGGTTCCACGTGATGGCGTTGCTCAGGCCTAAGTGAGAGGGAGTGGTGAGACGCAGCAGGCTCTGGTGTTTAGATAGAAACTAATACCCACACACTGCTGATAAAATGCTCCCCGGTAAATGTATTACAGTCAGCAAGACCATGTTTCGACCAGTTTGGTCACATGAGTAAGCCGGCAGTTGTTTAAATAGGTACCACACTTACACCTGACAAAGACCAAACTGGTCGAAAACGCTGTCTTGCTCGCTTTAATAAATATAGTACCAGAGAGCATCACGATTAACAGCAGTGTGCAGATATTAGCCTACTTTTTATTTTTGGCTTCTTGTTTTTTTACCTAGCACCAGTGCTAACTACTTATGATGTGCGCTTGCCTGTATTATATTATTGAAGCGAAGAGCCTTGCTCTTGCACTCGCTCTGAGCTAACTGGAGGCCCTGTTTCTCACAGCCTGTAATTCAGGAGTGATGGCTTGTGAGGGCATACACGTTTTTGGTGTTCGAGTACACCTACAGAGGGGGTGCGATGGTAGCTGTCACAAAGCGGGGACGGGCCTTCCTGCTTGAGAGTCATCGAGCCATCGATTTCATCCTGGTCACTCTCGCTCCAGTAATCTGAAATGCAAGCACATATTCGTTGAGCACAGGGACAAATGGGTGTGAATTAAACCTGGTGCATAGCACCCACTGATTCTGTAGTGCGGTGGTCTCCAACCCTGGTCCTGCTACAGGGTCTGCTGGTTTTTGTTGTTACTCTGCGCTTAATTAATCAATTACAGTAGTTGAATACACGGTTAACTCACCTCAACTGGTTACCTGGGTCTCAACAGGGTACTGATTTTAAGGTGAAAACAAAAAAAACAGCTGACCCAGAGGGTCTCCAGGATCAGGTCTGGAGACCACTGCTGTAGCGCTATTTAACCTTCCTTTCATGTTAAGAGTTTATGACCGCTTTTATGTTTGGGTCGAATTGACCCCAACAGTTCAAATGAATGCAAACTTATTGCAAAATAACATTTTTGACACTTGTGTGTTGCCTTCTTATTGTCTTCCAAATTACTAGCCTTTCATCCATAAATATGAAAAATCGGTGAGAAACATCTAATTCAGAGCCTGAGGTACAGGAAGTGAAAGTTAGGCACGTTTATGGGAAAGTGCCACCATAATCATCCACAAAGAAGTCTGAGATAAAAATAAAAGGGGTTGCCTATTTTCTGACAATTTATACAGTTACAGAGGGTCAAAATAAGCACATATAACACATGCAAAGTTGGTATAGGACTTCTGAAAACATAGCATTATGTTTATTCCATGTTTACTATTTAATAATGTTTACCCACCAAAATAGAAAATTAAAAAACATCACACAGTTTAAATATGAATAAAACTGGTTTTTAAGAGATGAAACAGTGAATAGGGTCAAATGACGGTTAAGGGAGGTCAGGTGATTTATAGTGTGCTGTGATTTGCTCTCACCTTCCTCTGGGTGTGGCACCTTGTCGTCCGGCGTGTAGCCAATGGCGGCCAACCCGAGCCGGTTCATCCATCTGGGAGGGAGAGGAGAGGGGTTAGCGTACAGGGAGAGCGCTGTGATCTGTGAAGGATGGAGCGTAGCGTTACAGGGCTTTGTTCACCTTTGCGCTCGAGCCAGATGTGTGTTTGCAGTTTTACTGTCATAATCAATCTGTCTCTCTGCCTATGTTGCTCTCTCTCACTCTCTCTCTCTCTCACACTCTCTCTCTCCCTCTCTGTCTCTCTCTGTCTCTCTCTCTCTCTCTCTCTCTCTCTCTCATGCTCTGTCTCTCTCTCTGTCTCTCTCTCCCTCTCTGTCTCTCTCTCCCTCTCTGTCTGTCTCTCTCTCAGCCGAACTTGTGTTTTGTTTTTTTGGTTGTTTTTGTTGTACTGCAAGATAGTATGAGACTTGGCCATCCTAATTTGATAATTATGTTTTGTTACAACTCAAAACTCTTTGTGTCGCTCTCACTTTCTCAGCAGAACTGCGACTGAAATCAGAGGGGGCACGCTCAAAAATCTCCCGGCTCCTCCACTCTCTCTCCCACTTCACTCCCATCCCTTTTTCTCCTACTCTCCCCTTCTCCTCCCCTCCTCTGCCCTCCTCTCCTTTCCACCACTCGGTAGGAAAAAAGAGAATTTTTGATCAACCCCAGACTGTGTACAGTAACGCAATAATGAAGCGAAAAGACATGAATTATGAAGCAAGAAGCTCAACTAGTAGCCACACAGAACAAAGGCTATCAGCAGATGTAAAACGCCCTAATTACTGACCCCAAAGGTTCCCTTGTGAGACCGGTTTTGGCACCCTTTGTAATCAGATCTTGGCAGAGCATCAGCAGAAGATCTCTGCTTCTTTGATTTTGTGTCGTTTGAAGGGTTTCACAGGGAAAAGGGAGCTGGGAATGTGAGTAAGGCTCGGGTGAGTAAGGCTCGGGTGGCACTGAGCCAAATTAGAAGAAAATATTATATGCCACAGAATCTCGTTAATCACATGCACTGCATTGGCTACAGATTTGACTGTTTACGTTTTCTTAAATTTTTAAGACTTCTTTCTTGAGAGTGGTTTATCACGGTCTCCATAAATCTTCACCTTATACTTTTATTAGCATGCCCTGGGATAGCAGTGATGTATTAAATATTTGATTTTGAAAGCCATAAAGAAGATCCTTTAAACTTTACAAACATACCCACAGCTCACACTGTAAAACATAAATAAACCATCCCCAGCCAGTTTGTGGGTTTTTTTTTTTAAATTGCGTGCCCCGCGCACTTTTCTACTTCCAGTCACTCCGTAGCAAAGAGGGAAAAAAGAAGGTCAATTCAACTTCTTTCTGGGACAAACGTGGAGCTTAATAATTTACGTCTCCCAGTCGTAGCTGTCATCGCTCTAAATTTAGCGGGAGCGGCGCCGAGAGAGGGAGTGAGTGAACGCCACACAGCGCCGCACGAAATCTCTCCGCGGCGGTGCTTATTTTCAGCGCCGCGGACAGCTCCGGCTCCGCAAATCCAAACAAAAGGAGGAGAGGATGATCCGATCGACGCAAGGAGAAACACTTCATTATCTTCCAGAATTAAGCAGCTTATTTTTTTTATAAACATTTACACACCTGGATAATTACGGAAGCAGTTCAGCTTAAGCACGTTGACCTACATCGGAGTGAAACCTGTTTAGTTCTAAACATTATGCTATGCTGCCGATTTATGCTAAGTCTCTCATCATTGCTTTCCCTTGCTTCTTTGTCCCTTTGTCCCTCTGTCACAATCATTTAATCAGCTTGTCACACTTTTTACTCACTTGTGACTCACTCAATTTCAGTGCGTATAAGAGTCATTTCAACACTAGTGAAACCCTTTAAGTGTTAGGTAATAGTATCTATACCTTTTATCTTCTTGCAATAATATAAGAAAAAGTTAGCAACTCACAAAGACAACCTGTCACTTTGTTACAACCAACCCCAATACGGGGTAGGTTGTCACAAAAAGAGTTTTCAGTAAAAAATTCTCTATTTAAATGTTGATAAATATTGTAGTCACCAAATAAGTTCTACATTTGTAGAGATTGGAAATATCTATAACATAAAAACAACAACAAAACTTTTTGTTGATTAAGAATAAACTAACCAAGTAACATTTCAAATGTTACGGATATACATTTGTTTTAGGCTATAGATTTGACATAAAAAAATGACATTTGACAACAAGCCTCAAAGTAAATGTGAATTGTAGCCTAATGAAAGAACCTATATAAATGATAGCCCACTTCAATAATGTGAGGCTTACTCATGAAATGACCATTTAGGTGAACTCTCACCCCAAAACTGACAATTTTCATACCAAAATAAGCAATGTGACAACCAGCCCCTGTCTCCCCTACATTGCCCTGCTTTCTTTAAACCCTTCTACAGAGCGCTGCCTCCCAGCAAATTTAGCAATGATACAGGCATGCCGTTGTGGAAACGTACAACAAACAAGCAGCGTGGCTTCAAATGCTGTATTTAAGCTCATTACAAAATTGTAGGTTATCATGCAGTATAACAACCTGCACTTGCAGAGGAAGGAGAATAAGCAATGGAACTTGTTCAAAAAAATATAGAACCCATGGCCTAGTGTTCACGGGCGTGTCCCACAAAATCTTTTTACATTTTAGTACACAAATAGCACTACTACCGTTTCCCTGTTCATCAGTTTAACTTCTTATTTCCAAGGGGTGGGAAAATCAGCTCTGCATTATCTAAATTGAGGAAAGACATCGCTACGGCAATGTGTTAATGAGCGGCAGATGGTCCGGTTATGGATGAAAGGCAAACATTCGCTGGGGTTTAACCAGGCTTTGGATTTGTGATATTAATTTCTTACAGTGACAGATTTTAAAATGACGAGGGGAGGAGGGTTTTTTATTTTTTCGGTCCCAGATCTGCTTATCTGACTCAGAGGAGGATGTGTAGTCAGCTGTCAGTGTGCTTATATTATTTTTATATGGGGCAGATCTCACTTCTGTTGATTTGCGAGAAAGAGAGAAGTCCACCTCTTTTTTCATTACGTATTTATGGAGCGGGTTTGTGAAGGGGGGTTGGAGGCTGAGAGATGTGTATGCTCTGTTTAATGTGTGTCCCCTTCATTAGTCCTCTTTAAACAGAAAGTGACAGGATAATTATTTTACAGCCCCGAGTCCAAACTCAAAGATGTAGGCTACTGCACGACAGCTGAAATTGTTCTCTTCAATTTCACAAATCCCAGTTTGTGGTTTCAAAAAATGGAGCCCTTAAACCAGGGTTCATCAACTACTTCTAATGTGCTTATGGGCCATTAGATATGTACATTAATATGAGTAGGTATAAACAACGTCACAATTTTTAATTTACCTCTCTTCTTCTAAATGGTCTGCGTATATAGCGCCTTTATCTAAAACACTGTATAATTGATGCTTCTTATTCACCCATTCACACACACACTCCAACACCAACATCCATGGGCTGCCATGCAAGGCACCAACCAGCTCATCAGGAGCAATTGGGGTTAGGTTTCTTGCTCAGGGACACTTCGATACACCCAGGACGACTGATCTTACTTCCTGAGCCAAAGTTGCCCCATTCTAAATTATAAAGTAGCCAAGAGTCCATGGCAGCAACATATGGCTCTCTAAACACCAATTTAAGGGCCATAACATACATAAATTGGAATGATATCAGTCCTAGGTTTGCTATTAGATATAGGACAGTCATAGATTATGAATATGAATGCTTGTTTATTTATGTTGTAGAGCAATTTCTTGGCACATATTATCCCTCAACCAGAATAATTGAAATTGCCATTCCTGTATTTGAGTACATTGTTATTTGTGTTGTTTCTTAAGGGCTCTCATTGGCAGGCACATATGGAAATTCTCCAGGGTCTTCCCAGTGTTCCAACAGTGGTCACATTGTTTTTTCTATGGAAAATATGATGGGTGGTCATAAATGATTATTTAGCTTTACTGTAATCATGTTTCTGGTCTCATGGGGGGAGCACATACCTGTTCATCTCCTCCATACAATCCGTAGCGAAGAAGAAACTCTTGATTTTGGGATGGCAGGCTTTGAAGGCACTGTGGGGAACAGACAGTGATGGTTGTGTTAGTGACTCTTCCAGCTCTTTTCCACAATATGACTCTAGTCTGATCCACTTTCCACCCCTGCTCGTAATGACCATGATTCCCTGCTCTCTCTATAATTCTGTCCGTCTCCAGATACCCCTACTCTTTCTAATTACCCCTGCTCTTTCTAGATGCTTCTGTTCTCTCTAGATGCTGTTGCTCTCTCTAGATGCTGTTGCTCTCTCTAGATGGCCCTGTTCTCTCTAGATACTCTCTCTAGATGCCCTGCCCCCTCTTATAGCTCATGCTCTCTCTTGATCCTGCTGGTCTCTCTTGATGCTCCTGTCCTCTCTTCATACCCCCTGTCCCTCTTAAGGACTGAACATCCCTGTAGAATTAGCCTCTGTGTGCCTTTCACGTGGTCTTGGGTCATTAGTGTGTGAAGCACAGCACAATAAAGCTCCACAAAGCATGTGTACCATGGCTTTAAAGTAGCTTTAAAATGGTAGGTGAAGGCTGAATGGCCTTTGGAGGATACTACTACTCAAACAGACAGAGCCCTTCCTCAGTGGAGAAGGGCCAATGTCTGAGTTCCCAGAGATAGGCTGTTGTTCTGTTGTGCTGATGTTCTGCCCAATGATACGGCCCCTCCACCTCCTGCCTGTACTACATTCAGCTAACAGCTAGTCAGCCTCTCAGGTGGAAAATTAGCTTTTTTCCCCTTAAAATATCTTTGGCCAATATGAGCACTGGGTATTTTTGGCTGTTTGTGCATTCATTAAAGAGCAGCCAGGCTCGTATGTCTCCAGGGCCAGAAGGCGTGGGGACTTCATGAGGATTCGGGAGATGACTGTGCACCAGTGTCATCTTCAGTCAGCTTCTGCTATATTTGTTCCGTCTGACCTCCTCACCCTGACATTAGGGCTGCCACCCCGTTCCCTGCCCCCTGAGGGCCATAGAAATTTCAGAGGATAAACATGAAGCGGTCTGGCGGAAGAGATGGGGTGACAGGAGACGGCGAGACCGAGGGGGAGGAAGAGGTTGGGAGGACACTCACAATTTCCGCCGGCATTCGATCGCCCTGTCTATCCTGAACTCAGGAAGACTGATGAATCCTTCGGCTTTCTCATCCTGGGGGGAGAAAGAGAAAGAGAGAGAGAGAGAGAGAGAGAGACGGAGAGGGAGAGAGAGAGAGAATCAGACAGAGCAGGAAAGGGAGACAGAGAGAGGGGGAGGGAGAGTGTGTGTGAGTGAGCGCTTTACCTCAGATGTCCCTCAGACAGGCGCTGCCGGCAGCCGTATCGGATGGGCTTCTCAGAGCGAGCGTGTGACATTACAGAGCGGCAGACTGTGGGTCCGCTGGGAGAATGTAGGTGTTGTAACGGTCTCTCATAATGTACCTCCCCTCAGAGGCATTTTCAAAAGATAAGAATAAGCGTGAGAGTGTAGCTGCAGAGCTGCTAGAATCTATTAGACAGAGGGCATCTGTGCCCTTAGAGATAAGAGCGATGTGAGAGCATGGCTTAGCTTGGACAGACAGCCCAAAAAATTTAACCGGGGAACGCTGTGTCCCCAGAGCTCCATGCGATAGGCAGGCAGGCGTTACATAATATGCCTGACTTCGTTTTAATTCCCCTGTTTTTCTCTATCCATGAACTAGAACAGTGCCTTAGCAGACCCTGAGGCCCTTTCATGTAATAGGAAAGTGCCATGCCAGTCTCTGGGGCCCATCCATGTACTAGAACAGTGCCATGCCAGATACCAGACCATGGGGCCCATCTATGCACTAGAACAGTGCCATAACAGATACCAGACCATGGGGGCCATCTATGCACTAGAACAGTGCCATTACAGATACCAGACCATGGGGCCCATCCATGTACTAGATCAGTGCCATATGAGATTTAAAAAAAAGGCCTGATTCTGTAAGCTCCCATAATATGCACGACATTTACTGTGCTGAGAGCTGAAAGCTGAGAGAATTCATATGCACTGAGCTAATACTATATTAATATGATCATCATTATATTTTTATTTTTATAGCTCATAAATAATGTAAAAAAAAACTGATGCTTTACAGTTTCCAACAAATTGTACTTGAAACTGTAATTGAAGAATGATACATAGTTCTTTGCTTGTTTGTCTCTGTAGTCCAGGTTTCTTCACCAGGACCACCCTTCTAAACCTGGACATTTTTATCCAAAAGGTAATAAATAATAAATAGATGGTAAAACTTTATTTTACAGCCTGTTAATTACATAGTACTTACTGGGTAAGTACACAGCTACAAAGTCAGTAAGTACCATATGTAACAGCCCATTTCATAGTACTTACCTCTGAAATCTAAACAGTTACCAAATAAGTACCTGGTATTTACCCAGTTAGTACTATGTAATTAACAGGCTGTAAAATAAAGCATTACCCAGCAGACTTTAAGACAAGGCAATTCAGAAATGTATCAAAAATGTTGAGTGGCTCAGGCATACTAAGGTCAGGACTAATCATCTGCAGCCTGAGAAGACCACAGTAGACCGGGTTTTCCGACTCAGAACTGGTACATGAAGTCTAGCCTGTTGGGACATAAAGTTTGAAGCGGTCTCTGATGTCAAATCCAGCTATGACTGGCCAGCTGTTTCAAAACATAGCTTCAGCTGGTCAAACCATGTTCAGCATGGAGCTGGTCTGAACTGGTCAACCATTATTACATTACATTAATGGCATTTGGCAGACGCTCTTATCCAGAGCGATGTACAACAAAGTGCATACCCATAACCAGGGATAAGTGCGCTGAAAGACCCTAGAGGGAAGTACAATTTCAACTGCTACCTGTACAACAAAGGTAAGGACCAGGGCCTATTTGAATTTTTCTTTTTTTTTCTTTTTAAAAAAAAACAAATAAACAAACAAACAACAAAGCAAAAGTGACCAAACTTAACTATCCAAACACTGCTTACCTAGCCAACTAAAAATACCGATACACAAAGTAAATCACAGAAAGACAACAATTAAGGTTCACAGGGAGGTAGGGAGGGATGGGGAGAGGTGCTGCTTGAAGGGATGCGTCTTCAGTTTGCGCTTGAAGGTGGGGAGAGATTCTACAGTTCTGACCTCAACGGGGAGATCATTCCACCACCGTGGAGCCAGAACAGACATTAGTCGTGAGGCTACCAGCTGTGTCAAAGCATAGCTTTGGTTTGGGGGTGGCCTTTGCGTGGATGAAAGCGGGTGAGTCTGTGTTAAGCGAGGCCGTAGGGGCGGGCTCTTACATTCTGGTTGGTGTACCAGTAGAGCGAGGAGTCCTTCAGGATGAACCAGTACTTCTTCCACTTCTGCGTGAAGTAGCCCTTGGCATCCTTCTTCTTCCACAGCCAGCCCTCGCAGTCGCCATGCCCCAAGTCCTTACAGGAGATCCGCCTCCGACTGGCGCTGGTGAGAGAGCCTGAGGCCCAGGACAGGGAGGGTCACTGATTCAGTGTGTCATTAAAATAGGGCCTATTAATACACAAGAACAGTGCCATAAGAGATACCAGAGCCTGGGGCCCACCCATGCACTGGTGAGAGAACCTGAGGCACAGGACAGGAAGGAGAGGGTCACTGATCCAGTGTGCCGTTACATTCAGGAACCCCGCTAAAATAGGGTCAGTGTTCCTTCAGATCTGAATTCCGTTGCATAATTGCCCTTCATTTCGCATTACCTGGGTACCTTTTGGATCTGCCGGTGTAAAATAATGGAATAATGCCGCAAAGTGAATTGAAAGAGTGCTTTATTATTAAATTAACACATTTCACCAGTGAAAGTGTATTGTTCAGCTCGGAAGCACAGTAAACATTATTCCGTTATTTTCACGCTGGCAAATGCAAAAGCTACCTACTTTAATGGGGGGCCCAAATGTAATGTGACGTGGTCACTGGACCAAAACCTTTTAAAGTTATTTTGATTGAATACGCTCCATGTTGACATAAGCATTTGACCCTGCCCATACAAAACCACTGTTTCTCCTTCATAGAGGCAGCAGCAGAATTATACACCGATGCTAGAATTATTTTTTGAAGCTATGCTTGGATGCAAATAACTTAGCTGAAAGAAACAAGAAAAGCTGTGTCCTATATTATCTTGCTAAATAGTTTTTCTCTCAACTCTACAATCACTAAAACATTAATCTTTTTGCCATAATGTTCATATTCTGGCATGAAACTTGCTGGGGTTGCATAGTGGGGTCTGATATATTTTTGCCTTTTATCCAACTTGTAACATGTAACATTTTTAGTCGTTTAAAAAAACAAACTACAGAGCAGGGATTTATTGTGATTTATTGCAATAGCATGATTTAATGGTCTCAAAGGAGAAGGGCAGTGTGTATGCTGGTTTCTATTCCATCTTGATTATATAATTACTTCATTTGTATGCCAAATTATGGCTGTAGGTTTACACATAACGTGTTGTCTTAATAACAACTGTTGCTTATATGCTGTGTTTTAATGCAGTTAAGTGCATATGGCATCAATTAAGGCAGCATTAATTCGTCGGAATGAAAGCCTGCATACACACGGCCGTCCGTGGCAACGAGTTCTAAATGTAGCACACCAAGCTTGTTGTATTACGATGACTCAATACAGTGACTAACCTTGCACTAAAGATGAGTATAGCGGTGCTAATCAGACTACACAGGCTACACAAGCCTATCAATGCCTGTACATCTCACAGATACTGTACACAATATTGAATTTTTCAGAGGATACAGATTATAATATAGTTCATCGTTGTTTCAGGGGGCATTACGGGAGTCCCTAGCACTGTTCGCTACCCCAACTGATTCATAGCTCCGCTGCGAGTGGTAAACACACACGAGTGGGGGATGACTGGCTTTCCGCTATGTGTGAACGAGATGCTGGCACGAACGCCGATGAATCAGCTGATGTGCGAATCAGCTGTAACAAATCAGCTGAGGCGCGAAACCAACAAAGTAGACTGCGATAGCTCCCCTTGAAGAAGAGACGACAAGCGAGAGAGGGAACTCTGCTCGCTTTTTCACTTCCTGAGAGCAATCTCTCCCTCTGTGGATTTTATTTTGGAAGGGGGGCTCCTTTATTACATATTCCAGTTTGAAATTCTGTTTTTGCGTCATATCAGTGTAAAAATAAATACGATAACAATGAAGTATGTTTCACATTTGGATATTAGGTTATGGCATACACAGGTGTACGTGAGATGCACGTAAACCTAACAGAACCCTTGAGAAACCCTTGTCCTAGGGGAAACACTGCAAATCTGTCTTAAAAGCCCAGCGGAAATGCTATTGCTAATTAGCACTGAATCTAATTAAACATATGCTCCGATGTCACGTTCTTTCATGTTCCTCAGGGGTTGTGGCTGTGGAGCATGCTCCGCTCACTGGTTCTCACCTTTAGGTCTCTTTTTGGTTTTTGTCCGTAAGGAGGCGTAGTGAAATGACTGGAGGAGAGAGAGAAAGGAGGGAGGGAAGGAGAGAAACAGATTGATCAGCAGGAGCACCCTGGGTCGATGACAGCCATAACAAACAGACACCGGCAGAAGAAGGCAGAGACAACCAGGAGTCATAAGTCATGATGCACCTCCAGATAGAGGCTCGCTGGGCCCAAATTGATGGCCAGAGGACTGACTACTGCTGTAACTCACAGCACCTGTTTCCCACAGTGTCTGGCAGAGGCGTCCTTAAATCAACACTCGGAATTGCTAAAGTACTTGCGCATAGCTTAGGTTTAAAAATGGGCCCATCTGAACCTGGAGCGGTGCTTGTTTACGTTTATGCCTCATTAAAAACGTTTGTATTGACACTGAAATCAAAGCTCCAGCAGTGAACTGAATGTGAACTGAATTAACATACAGTCAGCCTGTATGTTAATAGGACCCAGAAGCAATTGGACCCTTGAGCAAGGCCCTTAACCCCACATTGCTCCGGGGGGATGGGGCCCTGCTTAATCTAATCAATTGTAAGTTGCTTTGGATAAAAGCTTCAGCTAAATAAATGTAATATTGCCATACCATCATGCACCCAGCTCCTGCCAAACGGCTGAAGCTAAGCAGGTGTATGCTTGGTTAGTACTTGGGATGGGAGACCTTCTGGGAAAACAAAGTTGCTGCTGGAAATGTTGGTGGGCCAGTAGGCAACAATCTTCCCTCTGGTCAAATTATCCCCAATGCCCCAGTGTAGTGATGGGACACTGTGCTCTAGGAGACGTATTTCGGATGAGACGTTAAACTGAGGTGCTGACTCACTGTGGTCATTAAAGATCCCATAACACTGTAAAGAGTAGGGGGGGTTCCCCGGTGTCCTGGCTAAATTCCCAACCCTGGCTCTTTCAACCTGCTACCTAATCATCCCCCTGGTCTGTAGTGAGCATTCTGGGCAAAATGGCAGCCGTGCATCACCTAAGGGGGTTCTACACAATGGTGGTGGTTGAGGTGAGTATCCCCCTCATCTCTGTAAGCTCTTTGAGTGTCTGCAAAAGCGCTATATAAATGTAATTATCAGTCTATCTATCTATCTATCTATCTATCTAATATTAAGTCATACTCATGTCAGTAAGATTCTGCTGACTGCCTTACAGAGAGCATGCACAGGGAGTAACACTGTAATGTGTCACGGACGACATGGCTCAGGCAGTAAGAGCAGTCATCTGGCAGTCGGAGGGTTGCCGGTTTGATCCCCGGCCCGGGCTGTGTCGAAGTGTCCCTGAGCAAGACACCTAACCCCCAAATGCTCCTGACGAGCTGGTCGGCGCCTTGCATGGCAGCCAATCGCCGTCGGTGTGTGAGTGTGTGTATGAATGGGTGAATGAGAAGCATCAAATGTACAGCGCTTTGGATAAAGGTGCAATATAAATTCCAACCATTTAGGAACATTTACCTTCCTCATAGATGAGCCTCCTTGTCTATCAATGCCAGAACTAGCATACCTGTGGAAAGAGAGAGAGGATGTCCCATGATTCCACATGTGACCCAATGAGATCTCACCAACCTCCTTCATAGGAGGAAATGCCTACTACAGTTCAGACGCGCTCGGTGCCAACATTCACAAACAGCCAAACAATGACGCTCATGTTTAGCTGTGATGAATGAATGATGCTAGATCATTAGTTCTCAGCAGTGCCAGCGATAACTCTACTCCTTTTGCTGACTCGCCTGGGAGACCATCTGGGCACTGCTTTCCTAAAGAGGTAGAGGCACTGGCACATAGCCTTTTAGTCTGCGGACCTCTCAGCTGAATGAGGTATAGGGAGGAAAGACCAGAACTCTTCCTCTCTGTACACATTACACACACCTGAATATGGCACTCTGCTGTACACACACACTCATGAATATTGCACTCTGCTGTACACACACACACACACACACACACACTCATCAATTCATGCTTGTGTATGCAGGTTTCTTGTTAAGCATTTCTGGCAGCCACCTCTCTAAAGCCCAGCCCAGCTCCCCTTATCTGGGCTATCTCATGCCCCCAGTTGTAAAATGGCAGCACTTCCTGTTTATCTCCAGTTCATAATTATTTCATTGGCTTCTTGGGCCCCTTGGCTGATCTGTACTCTGAACCACAGCCTCTATTGTCCTATGAGAATGTACTCTGTGATACTCAGTCTTCAGTACCTCCCACACTGAAATTATATCATATATACTCACACTGTATGCCTCCATTTTGAATGAAAGCAAACAGGAAATAAGACACTAGAGCCTGGACTGAAATTAGAACAAATACGGAAAGTTCACCTTTCTGTTAAATAGACCACTATGAGCTTCACTATGAAATGAAACCTGTGACAAATTGCAATTGACAATTGACAAAATGTATGTTGCAAAGGTAAACCTCACATTAAACAAATGCCAAATACATGAATGCTGTAGGCTACAAATAAAGTCACTACTTAACATTAAAACTACTGCATTGCATTATTCTTTTTTGTGTGAAAATAAGTTCAATATTGTTGTCATGACAAAAGGTCGGATGCGTTTGCATAAGTGTCTTCACCGGACAAGAACCACAGAACAGACAACAGGAACTTCCTGCCTGCCTTTCAGCACAACAGCCCTGTGATAAACCGCCTGCTACCATTTGGCTAAAACCACTTCCCAGTGGTGATACTCTCCTCACTGTTTGAATCAGCGCTACTGTGCAATGCAATGTTCCTCTGAGGCTGATGGCAACGTTTCTACAGCTAGCCAGACAAGAAAACAAAGCAACATTTTCATTTCTAGATCTTGTGTCTCAACCTCATACCACTCCTCATCTCTTTCTCTGTCTCTTTCTCTCTCTCTCTCTTTCTGTGCACACACACATGCACACGCATACACACACACACACACACACACACTGTTGGTTCCAGATGAGTCATACTATGTGAGAACCACAGGACATTTGGTACCCTGATCACAGACACAGTTTTCAGGCAGCTGTGGTGCAGAAGCTTCAGAAGAAATTGTTTGGACAGAATTGCAGAGCTTAACCCCATTACATTACCAAACCTTATTTATGGAATCCTTTCAAACATTTTTTCTGAATTAGGTAACGTTATATTTCAGTATATGTTTTTTATATTTCAGTATCTACTGTAACAGTGACCCATATCTTTGCCAACAAATTATAGCTGCTCATGACATGCTGAAAATAGCACATCAATGTTTCCTTTACCATTTAATTTCTCACAGAAATCAAGCCTTTAATTTGAGAAAATAAACGTTAATTAGGATCACTCTGTATTTTTAAATGATACATTCTAAGATGCACAGGTATACGGTAAGTGATGCTAAGGTATAATTACAAATACATACACTCAATAGAACATGACTGGCAGTAATTAAGGTAATTTTATTTTCATTTTCACCAGCATGCAAATTCTTTATTCCTATTTAAAAGATTTAGAAACAGAACCTGTGCCTTCATCACTATATAATATATGGAATTCATGGCCTTGTGAATTTGTGTTACCCCATTAGCAAATTGAAATGAATAGAACTGGTTTGCCTTATTGACAATCTTGATCTTTTATTTAACAAATAATTGAAATAAGATTTCTAAGTCAAAATATTAGACTAAAATACCTGTTATTAGTTTTTACAGTGCAACAGCACAAACAGAAACTGAAAGAAAGATAACAATCAAATAAATGATGCTAATTTCATGAAGCTTGTGAAAAGAATGGCTAAGAGGACAGACCTTCGGCCTGATGACACAGCCCCGAAACCCACAGCCCCGAAACCCCGAAGAAGAAGTGTCCACTCACCTGTCCGTCTCTGCCCTCAATGTGTCCCCAGCTCTCTGTGAACAAACAGACCGTTGCATCAGATGCGGCGAAGAGGCGCATACAGACACAAAAACCCACACTTCCTGTTCCTGTCAGAGAGGGGAAAGATGCTGCAAACATTTCCAATCTCTGACTCACGTCCTTTAACAACTTTAAACCCACTGTGATCTGCACCTGTGAGCTGAGACGTCTTGAACCCAGCGCCTTCACATAACACTCATATGGTTTCATATGGTGATTTTGTTACCCCCCTTTTGTAATTAACCAGGGGAGGTCCCTGAGAGGATAGTTGCAAGCGGGCAGCGTGGATGAGAGAACAGGGGCAAAACTGTGGAGGAGTTTTTCAATTAAGGGCCTTTTTCTGTTGTCATTTAGGGATCCGACTTTCTTCCTCCAGATGCAAGTTATCACCCCTATGTGCCCACCAGGGACTTGAACCAGAAACTCTATAGTTGTCAACTTTATAGTTGTCAAGCAATCTACCACTAGGCTACCCTGCCACCATGAGTCTGCAGAAGCTGCACAAGTGGGATTTAAAGCTCATGACTGCTCTCAGGCAGCAGGTTGGCATCCTTGCATTGACTGATATCCGTCAGAGCTCTGGTTCTCAATCTCTGCCCTGCGGGCCCCCTGTATCTGCTGTTTTTTGTACAGGCAGTAATTTAATCAATTAAGGTTAATGAAAACATGTTTCATTTCCGTCAGAATTTTTTACTTAAACTGTTTTTACACCAAGCAGGTTTGGCCTGCTGCCATTCGCAGTCATTGAACATTGATTCTACAAATGGTGTGTTTCAGTGACGTGACACGTCTACGCCTTTAGTAATTAGGACCTCATAGACTTGACCTGCCAATCTATAATTGAATCAATTTGAATATGTACTGTAACGATGCACCGGTGTAGCATAATATTGAGGAACTGAGATTTCATCTCCAAGGCTATAGGTTTGATTCCCAGGTGAGGCGTTGCTGTTGTGCCCTTGAACAACGTACTTAACCTGAATTACTCCAGTCAATATCCTGCTGTATTTATGGATTGTATGTAAAGATTGTAATCTGTCTAAGTGGCTCCGGATAAAAGTGCCTGTTACACTTTTCAAATGAAAGTGTTTGGGTAAAAGCTGTGAACACCACTGTAAAATCCAGCTAAGTCAGCTTGACCATCTTGAAAATTGAGCTAGTCAAGCTGGTCATAAAGCTGGTCTAGCTGGATATGAGCTGGTCAATCAGCTAGTGCTGGTAACATGTCTAAGCTGGTAACTGGTCAACCAGCTAGGGTGGATTCCTTTCAGAGAACATGGAACAGAGAAGAACACGGATGGCGGGAGATTTCAACCTGTAAATAATGTATAAACTGAGTAGCCCACTCCCCACATTGTTCTGACACATTCTGTGAAAAAAAGTTCAAAAAATAAAATAAAATAAATGAATAAAAAAAACAGATGATGAAACTTGCTGGCTCACACTGTCTAAGACCAATGGGCGTCCAAAAAGCGCATGGGAAATTCCATCATTGTTTTCCATTGAAGCTCAGTTCCTGACTGGTGATGCCTATTTGAGCCAGTAGCCCAAATGACAGCCCGCCTCTACCATAACAAACAGCTTTGAATTCCCTATGCAGCCCTATTGCAAATCCTGCAGTTCCACCAATGAGCACGCAGATCATTTCCTGTACAAAAAGGCATTCCCTCTTAATAACTGACTTTTTTATTCGCTCACTACGCAGTAGGGTGCTTCTCTGTCTTTGCGTGTTTGCATTGCCTGTTTGTTTCCTATATTTTTTAGATAATTGTCAGTCTGTCCTGGGACTACAGACGGAAATTCTGGATCTAGTATCTTTACACTGATGATCATAGTTGTCCCCGTGTCATTGTTCCTGTCAACTAAAGAAATGCTGTGAATAAACCCTTTACTTCTGCTCTTGTTAACCAGCCTGAGAAATTCACATCGCCTCACAATGCAGAAATAGATCCTCCAGCATAGGTTCATGTGCCTCCTCTTCTGCACTCCTTGTCTTCCCTGGTGTAAAATCCAGCTCTGACCAGGTTGAAATGACCAGCTACCAGGCGTTTAAAAACATAGCTTGAGCTGGTCAAACCATGTTGAGTATGGAGCTGGTCTGAACTGGTCAACCAGCAACCAGCTGTTTCAAAACATAACTTGAGCAGGTCAAACCATGTTGAGTATGGAGCTGGTCTGAGCTGGTCAACCAGCTACCAGCTGTTTCAAAACATAACTTGAGCAGGTCAAACCATGTTCAGTATGAAGCTGGTCTGAACTGGTCAAACAACTACCAGCTGTTTCAAAACCTAGCTTGAGCTGTTTCTTGCAGCAGGGTTCAGTGCTGCTTTTCCTCAAACCTCTATTTTCTCCGTAACAAGAGACAGCCGACCGCGTGGTCAGCTACTCATTCGGGTCTCGTAACGGACAGACAGACAGCACTTTCGTTGCCAAGCATCACGTGAGTGACAGGAGCTCTCTACCCCTCTGCCCAATGAGAAAGGTCTCTCCAACCAGCTCTCTCTCTGAACCCCACCCAGGGGCTCGGCCTCTATGCTAACCTATGCAGGGAATATAGGACACAATTTTCACCAGAGAGCTTTGAACAGGAAATCAGGCATTCCTTTGAGCAGGAAGTGAGTTGGCGGGGACATTGACTGGCCCGAGGCGTCCGGGGGCCTGAGTCGTACATGACGGTTAATTAAGTACGCTTCGGCACAGTGCTGGCGCTCAGCAAAATTGGGAGGGTGGGGGCTGGAAAAGAAAGCCAATATGGACATGAAAGTTCTGCTCTAGACGCACGGTGTGGAACCGATGTGACGGCGTGCTGTGCCATGAGTGTCCGGCTCCCCAGCCAGCCGTCAATGCGAGCAAATTCAACTTCCAATTTCCTGTCAAACCTGCCCTGGTGTAAAATCCAGCTATGACCAGCTAGAAATTACCAGCCACCAGCTGTTTCAAAACATAGCTGGAGCTGGTCAAACCATGTTGAGTATGGAGCTGGTCTGAACTGGTCAACCAGCTACCAGCTGTTTCAAAACATAACTTGAGCAGGTCAAACCATGTTGAGTATGGAGCTGGTCTAAACTGGTCAACCAGCTACCAGCTGTTTCAAAACATAATTTGAGCAGTTTTTTTTCAGCAGGGTGGCTAACCTTTTTGAAAAGCTTCACACCTAGAAATGAACACATGTCACTAACCAAGCCCGCTGATGTAACCCTGACCCTGTTGGGCCGTGCTTTCTCAGAGAGGTGAGAACAGTCAGAGATGCAGAATGAGACTCACGTGGTACAGTGGCACAGTGTTGCTCTCGGGCAGCGGGAAGGGCAGCCCCTCGGGGGGTCCTGAGTCCAGTCTGACGGGAGGTGACAGCAGCGAGGGGCTGATGGGATAGCTGGGGCTGCTGGGGTTCTTGCCCTTCTTTCTGGAGCGCCGGCTGGTGTCTCGCTTGCTCTCCCGCGACGACTCCGGCTCCTCCTGGATCACCAGGATCTTGTCGTCGCTCAGGTAGCGCAGGAGGGAGTTGTCGGAGTCTGGAGTGGGAGAGGAAAAGGGAACGGAGCTGTTATCAGGCACGTCTGTGGCCCCCAATGCCCAGTACCACTGGGTCCTAACTGCACCTGCTCAAGAGGAAAAAGTCTGCCTATTTCCAGGAGGTAGGAGAAGTTTCAGGCCACAGTGTCCTTAGGTCCCTGCAGTTTAAAACGTTCCTCTAACAGCCTCAGATGCAGAACCAAAATGTCAGTTTTAAGCATACACATATGGGGCCAATTTCACAGGCACAGATTGAGCTTAGTCCTGGACTAAGATGAGTTTTGCATGGGGAGTCTCCGTTCAAAATTGTCTAGGACAGGGCTTAATACAGTATGTCTCATGCTCTCATACTCTGTCAATCACATATAAAGTTCTGTTGGTACAAAGAACTATTATTTCCCCTCTGGTCGGGAAATGCTTCTTATTCCAAAGTATAGAAATACAATGGAGCTTAAACAGTATTATTGAAATGATCCGATGGCAAATCTAGGGGGAATGAGAGAGGGTTTGAATCTTAATGCATTTTTTCATCGGCCGTTGAGTTTCCGCTCCGGCCCGCTTAAAGTCATCGCCCTTCGGGAGTCAGGACGCTCTCTGGATTGACTGACGGATCGGCTGACACGGAACTGCAGCGGAAGCAAGAGCGACGGGACGGAGAGATCACCTCGACGGCTCCATCAGTCACCTAACCGCGGTCTCCGAGCGCACCCTCCGCGGGGCCCGTAACGATTCCTCCAGCCTCCGAAGCGCAGAGTCGGCGTTTTTCCGCACGGCCGTACCCGTGAGGGTTTCACGTGAGCCTGCGAGAATCGATGGACTGCCGCTCCCCCTGGCTCGCCCGCTTCATCACGAGGTGCCGCCTCGGCAGAACGCGGCTCTCGCGCGGGGGAGGGAAAGCGGTCTTGGAGGTGGGCGGCTGCTAAAAATAGCCAGGGGTGTGGGAGCGAGCTGAGCTCGAACGCCCCAGCTCAATCAACCTCGCCGCTATTTGTGGATTTTCTCGCCTATTGGTTTTTTTTTTTCTGCTCGGCCTGAATACTAAGCGCAACTCTGCAGAGAAGAAAGGTGGGGGGAGGACCGCAAGAGGGGAAATGAGGGTGACGTCTGCACTAAGCGTTATGTTACACTCAGTTTCTTTGGCTTGTCTCCATAGAGAAACACCTTTTAGTTCTTTCTGGAACCCTCTATCATAGTTTTGAAGTGTCAATTCTGCAAGACAGAGCCATTTTGCCTGACAGTGGGAATATTGAATTGCATGGAATCACATGGTTCCTTTTGGAACAATTTTTTTCTGAGTGCACCCAAGGAGAGGGGATAGGAGTTAATAGTAGGAAACAAATTGAAATCAGCACTGCTACAAAGATAAAACTGAGAACTTCATTAAAAAAAGGATATTGTGGACTCATTATCAGCCCCACGGTGTTTCTTTTACCTCACCTGCACATTCTGCTTGATTGTATTTCCAACCTATTTAAATGCTTCTTAAATTCATTTCGTATGCGGAAATAAATAAATGAAACATTGTTCCACTCTAAAAATGTGCTTCAGAACAAGACCTGAAATAGAACCCCAACGAGACAGGAAAGAGAAACTAGGGCTGCAGGATATATCATATATTTATCGACATCGAGATACGAACACGCACGATGAGCACATCGCAACATACCATAAATAGTATTTATTTCAATTGATGTTCTGTTGAATTGATTGGCTATTCATGTGAAATTTGTTCAATAAAAGCATGTTGGAAATAATGTTGTTGTTTTTTTTCATAGGCTATTCATCGACTGAGGTCTGTTAGCAGTGTACCTAAAGCAGAAAGACATTACAACTGTGCAGTGTGCACAGGGCGCTGCCCTATCAATATAATGACTGAAAGCAGGGGGCAGAAATGGATGTTGTTTTTTGTTCAGAGACTTTGGAGAATATTCTTGACCATGCTTCCAGCTCTGTAAAAAAGATGAAAAATTGGAAATATGCATGCTGGTAAAAGCCGACAGAGAATCAGAGAGAATGAATGAGTGTTGGTGCCACAATATGTGGAAATGACAGTAAAAGTTGTAACTAAAAGGTTGTACCCTCAATACTATCAAAAATACCAATTTTGTAAAATGTGCAGTCCCACAGGGGATACACATTTTTTACAGTCATCAGCAAAAGCAGTGAAACAGAGAACAAAAAATGAAGTACTTGCGAGATGGAAAAGAGAGGAGGGGGAGAACGAGGGGTGTTGCTAATGGCGAATGACACCATTCGATACTGTAATTGGCCGTAGCGTCTCTCAGGTAGGCCAGGTGACCCAAGTCTCACTGTCCACCACCCAACCCCCCCCCTGTCAGCAGGGCTATGTCAACCATCTGCACCAGATGTAATTATGGTGGACCAACTGGTGCAGTTTCTCAGAACTACAAATCTGGCATTACCTCACAGGTCTACAAAGGAGCTTTGTAAAATGGCTGCAGAGCTGGAGAGAAGGAGGCCCGCTGTCTATTCTCACGCCAGGGGACGTGCGTGTCAGCCTGCCAGTCCTCAAAATCAGAGCGGATGCTGCAGCAGTTAGACAGGTCTACGATTCTAGTGATTGGCAATTCCACATTGGAGGGAGAAATAGAGGAAACCACAATAGAATGTAATGGGCGAGAGAGGAGAGTGATACTCTAATCTGGACCTGGAAGGTTCCAGAACCCCAGTGCAACCACAATAACATCCATGCAGCTGTGGGCCCTTAAGCAAAGCCATTAACCTCACATTGATCCAGGGGGATTGGCCCCTGCTCAGTAAAATTAACTGTAAATGCTCCAGCTAAATAACTGTTTACTTACTATAATGTAATGGAAGCAGATTACTTTTTGAGCCAACTATTTCAAAAATAAGATCATGAGAAGGACCTGCATGTATTAAAATATACATAGCTATTATTTACCATGTTCCCAATACTTTACCTTTTACCTGTTTCTAATGTGTAGTCATTTATCCATTTAGAACGAAAAAGTTACAGGGGCAGCCTGTACTGTACTGGTTAAGGTACATGACTGGGACCCGCAAGGTCAGTGGTTCGATCCCCGGTGTAGCCACAATAAGATCCGCACAGCCGTTGGGCCCTTAACCCTGCATTGCTCCAGGGGAGGATTGTCTCCTGCTTAGTCTAGTAAACTGCACGTCGCTCTGAATAAGAGCGTCTGCCAAATGCCATTAATGTAATGTAATGTAAAAGACAGTTATAAAGCAGGTAAATCGATATAGAAGGAAACATTTTTTCAGGCCCACAGTCAATAAAACTGAAGTGAAAGGAGCAACAGGCCATTCTACCAAAGAAAATTAAAATGGGTCATTTCAGACATTAGCAGATACATAATGTTAAGATGTGTTTTTGCTGATTATATTTTACGATTTTTTTATTTTTATCAACAAAAAACTAAATGTTTACAGTAGGGCACTGAGTGCTGAATGTGGTTCCCTAACCACTAGTTATATAACCCTACTATAACACACCACACACACATCAAACCCCACTCAAAAACGAGTATAATCTGGTCTGGAAAAACTCATGGAAATGTTGAGTTCGGAACCGCCTGCCGTTCAGAGAAGCCAACCCAGCGATGCGCAGGGGCCCCCGTCATGAGCAAACAGAGCCTCGCCGTGTCCTATTTACCGAGCGAGGCGCCTCTTTGGGGGATTTCCTACTCCCGCAGCCTTCCTCAGATCTTCCACCCACGGTGTCTCTAGAGCTGGAAGACCCACCCCCCGTTTGATGGGGAGACTGTTTGATGGCGGGAGGGAGGGAGGAGGAGAGAGAGAGAGGGTGACACACTGACGAGGAGAACCCGAGTGGGGGCTGAGGGAAGGATCAGAAACACCCCGCTTTCCCTCTGTGGGTGTGTGTTTGTGCGCTCCGAGCCTGCGCGAGATGGTGGAGGAGCGCCAAGTTGGGGACGGGGGGCAGGAGGGGGGGGAAAGGCTGGGTAACACAAACACAAACACACGCCCCTCCTACACAGAAAGCGGTTAGAATTCAAAACCCGGCAGAGGCGGAGCATTAAATATAGAATTGCCAGAGCTATTCTTGGCCTCCACTTTGTTGGTGGGGTGGACTTTTTTTTCAAAAGGGCTTGATCCCAGCGCGCAGTCTCTGCGGTCTCACAGCCCTGGGGACGTCATGCGCTGGAAAATAAAGGAAGCCAAAAAAAGGCAAAAAAAAGCAACAAAAACACTAAAATGTAACAACTGGTTATCAGATACAGTGCTGCGACAGTACATTGCACAATACCTCACTTTGCAGTTGATCTGAAAGAAACGGTAAGAACCCGCAAGAGAGATCTGATTAGATTTCCGAAAGACTAAATGATAAAAATAAGAGAAATGGTCTTGTTTCCATCATCAGTCCTACTCGATATGTTCCATATCTTGTCTTCCTGCACCATACAGATAGTTTGTGTAATAAATTGGCTGAGAGGGGAGACAGACGAGGTACGAGGGACTGATCCAGGACCTGAGACCTGATGTTATTCTCAGCACCAATGAGAGCCGCGCCAGACCCCAGATCAGTCCGATGTCCACTGGGCCCACAGCCTTTTCCCCCATCATTTCTGGTCTGGCTGTCTGGAATCTGTCCAGACCCTACAAGGAATGTCCATGGAAAATTCAAGAAGTGCCTTGGATTCCATTCCGCAGTTTTCCAAACCAGGGGAGCTGGGTGATGTTCCCGGAATGGTGCGTTTGGTCAATTTGGATTTCAGGGCAGGCTGTTCATCGAAATCTGTTCACATTTGAATGCTGTACATGCAATGCACAGCCATATCCCAACATTAATAAATCATGTGGCATACCTATAAATAGCATAATTATGGATAATAGATAAGTACTGTATATGCACCGCAAAATCAAGTCAAAAGCCCTATATGGAAGATTAATGGAAGTTGACAGCAAAAACAAAGAAAAATGATAAAGAACATAAAGAACAAATTCCAAAGAATTTTTTGAACACCAAAATAGGTGTTTTGACTTTTGGACGATGAATGTACTATATACTCTTATGGCCTTGGAAATGGAGTATACAGCATGTTGCACAATAATCTATTTCCATAAGGGTACGACATTCCCCAAAGGCTCAGCGTAACTGCATGACTGCTTCATCAGTAATCAGCAAGTCAGTCATTTATGCTAAATCCAGCCGCTAGAGGAAATAAGGGTTTAAATAAAAAACAATCCAATCCCTGAGGCCTGCTAACGACTGTGGGCACGAAAGCAATGGAAAGATCTCCATTTACCTGAATGCTTGCATCACGCACCGTGACACTGCCAACCATGGATTACTCAAAAGATAATCCCATTATAATCTTTAGTGTTGCACGGTTGAGGGCAGCAAACTTTTGCTACCGCCAAACAATGTCCTAAAGCAGATCGTGTAGGGCTCTTGGAGAAATGCGTATGGTTGAAATGGATGAATGGCGGTTGTTTGAGGTGGCTCTTTGGTTTAAAGCACCATTTCCTGAGAAGGCCCAGAGTGCTGAGAGGAGGGTGGCTCACAATCCGCTGGAAGCACTGACAAACAAAATGGCCGACTGTTCCCCAGCTCAACGGGAAGGGAGAACAGATCCGCATCATATGAATCCTATAATTTACACAGGGTCAGAGGGGTCTTTGAAGGGGGGGTCGGAAGTGGTTTGGGCGGGTGTATGTTGGGCGGGGTGTTTCCGGGGGCGACTTCGGAACCAGTATCCGTTTCCGGAACCCACCTCTGCTGCCCCTTTTGTACATATTGGGCTCCTTTGTCTCCACCATCCAGTTGTACTCCGTCGGCATGGAAACTGGCCTGAGGTCACCTGGAAAGAAGTCCAAGGAGCATGTCAGCCAGAGCGTGCTTGGAGAGCGGAGGGGAAGGGGGGGGTGGTTGAGTGTTGCTAGGAAAGGAGGGAAAGCAAGTGAGTGAGAGAGAGAAGAGATACCAAGGGCAAAGAGGGGGAGAGGGAAAGTAGGGACAGATGGGGAGGACTGGAAGGAGGGAGTGTGCGTGTAAGGGAGGAAGAGGGGGAGCCTGAGCGTGCAAGAGAGGGGAGTGGGGAGGGGCCCCGGTCGCGGCTCCCGGTGAATCAGATAAGCGGAAGCCTACCGCGCCGAACCAATTACCGGCTTGGAAGCCTTCCTCCGCCACTTCCCTGGCAGGCTGTTAATATGAGAAACGCCACAGCTCACAAAGCCTGAGGGCTTTATCTCCGCGCCGGCAGAGGCCCGGAACGACCCTTTCCGAAGAAGGCCTGCCCCCGGCAGGGGAGCTCAGAGGAAGCACTCCTTCTTACTCAAGGAGGGGAGCGCTTAAAATGGCTGTCGTCAGCGCTTGGCAGAGGGAACCGTGCCCCCCTCACCGCGGGCGCCACCAGGAGACGGTTGAACCGCAGCATGCACAGAGACAGAGCCAAGAGGAGCGAGGGGTGAGAGGGGAACGGGCGCGCCTGCGGTGGAGACCCCCCGCGGGCGAGGTGCGGTGGAATGGAGGCACGCGGGTCGCCCGTCATGCTGGAGCGACGCACAGTGGGTGAAAGCCCGGGAGTGTAAAGGCTGATTTATGCTTCAGTGTCCGTCACGCGTCCGCAGACAAAAACATGATTCAAATTCGACAGATTAGATTTTTGTACGGGCATAGATGCCAGTGTCAAGCAGCTGTGATTGGTTGACTGAAACTAAGACGAAAGGTTGCCATGGCGAGGCTACTTGTTTTCATGAATGAAGACGTTTCGTTTACATAATTAGCTAGCAAAACGGACAGGTTTGTGGAGAAGCTGGTTGCTATAGTAACAATACAAACTGTCTATACTGAACTATAAATGCGAAATGTCATCTTACACGGTTCTGTCCGCAGACACTTTTGTCATACGACACTGTCACCGAAGCATAAATCAGGCTTTAGGGGCCGGGGGAGAGGAGGAAGGGTGTGGCCGCGGAAAGTGCCGGGCCCTCACCGTGAGTCGGGGTTCTGTCTCTCCTTCGCACCCCCGTGGAGCGACCCCGGTCGTACTCCGGTCCCAGGGGCACGCCCTCGCCCTCCACCAGGGTGAAGTACTTCCCGCTCTCGTGGTCGAGGTAGTAGCTGGGTGACTCGGAGCCCTTCACACTCGCCTTGCCCATGCTGTACTTGTTGATGTCGTCGGAGGACATAACGCCCATCTCGTCCCTGTGGAGGGAAGCAGCGATGGACACCTGTTACCAACGAACTCGCCAGACCAGGGCTAAATGCACAGTTGTTTTCAATTCAAATACGCTAGTTTCCTCACCTAAAGTTATGTCAGCTTCTGCTTTCTTCTTCCAATACAACTCTATAAAGGTTTCAGGTCTGATAGTTAAATTAAAGATTTCAATGAGGCTGGTCTGGACCAGACCTGGGTCAAATATATCATTGTTTTCGATTCAAATACTTTTCTACGCTTTACTGAGCTTGTCTGGTGTGAAATGCTACGAAATGCTCTTACAAAATGCAAACCGTATGGTCATCTTGGTTGGCTCAGTTGCACCAGGCAAGATCAATCTAGCACAGAAAAGTATCTGAATCAAAAACGAATATGTACAGTATTTGCATTAATATTCTACTGTAGCCATTCAACAGCAGCACATAGAGCAAATAAACGGAGCCTTAGATATACCTTAGATTCTTTAAATAACTGAAATTCTTTATAAAACAGGAAACTTGAAATTCATTGCAATCCAGATTTACATTGGAAAACCCTACTATGTATTGTGTGGTAGCACCAGGCCCACTTACATTTTACAAGTGCGTAAACATGATTTTTACTTTACATTCAGCATGCTTAAGTAGTATAAATACAGTATACAGTATGTCGTACATAGTATGCGAGTTTGGGTTCAGCCATGCATTTCACAACGCATTTCACAATGCAAACCTCATTTTTTAGATGCTAGTGAGCCAGTAAGCCAGAGGAGACCACAATGTAGTTCCCCTTTTTGAAGGAAATTGTATTAGCAAAAAATAATATCATTTTCCCTTTCAAGTATACAATATATTTTGCCACCTGTATTGTATTTTATACAGACTTCTTAGCTCATCTCTATCTAGGTTGAGAATAATGTTGGAAAGCAGCTACACACATTCAAAAAGACTTGAGTTTGTTTAGCTCTTTAAGAAAAATGTAAAATTCAACACAGGACACCACCCTCTGGAGACTTACTGCAAAGAGTGTCTGCTGGTTGCATTTCCGCGTTTCTCATATAAAATTGTCCAAAGTGTGTACAATTTGTTGTTTATTCAAATATTTACCAAACCAGTCCTCATAGAAATGCTCAAGGGATCTTTATTTCACAAGCTTTGAGTGCTGCAAAATGTACCTGAGAATATTATTTATTATTAACAATTCTGCACGTTCCTCAGGACAGCATTCAAATATTGACAGTATTGTCAATTGACCATTCTAGTGTATTCAACTGCATTTGGTAGCATCCTTGGGAATGCCACTGGTTTAAGTTAATCCACTTATCACTGTATGCATGTGCGGTTTGGGCTGAACAAATGTGTTGGTTTCTTGACAGGGACCCTATTCTTCACCTGGGTCCATACATGCCAGACACGGGAGACAGGATGAAGACGTCGTGCATGCTGGAGCCGTCCATCTTAGAGCTGACGCCCATGGTGCCAGTCGGGGTGGTAGAGTTACTGGTGGGACTGGTGGAGATGGGCTGTGGAAATAGCAGCAGGAAAAACATGAGGACTGAGGGTTCATTATAAACAGGGTACAGACACACTGAAGGTTCATGATAAACAGGGTACAGACACACTGAATGTTCATGATAGACAGGGTACAGGCACACTGAGGTTCATGATAAACAGGGTACAGACACACTGAAGGTTCATGATAAACAGGGTACAGACACACTGAGAGTTCATGATAAACGGTACAGGCACACTGAGAGTTCATGACTAACAGAGTACATGATTAAGGGCACACTGAGGGCTCATGTGGTCAACAAAGCATCCCCCCCACCACCTCTACATCCACCTCCAGGGACAGCACAGAAGCAGAGCTATTCTCCCAGCCGGGGTGCTAATAGGACAGCAGCAATGCCAATATAACACTCCCGGTAAAGCCGTGAACCTAGCAACAGGACCAGACACCTGTGAACCTAGAGCCTGGCCAAGCTTCAATCTCCGGGTGTTTCTCTTTCCGGAACGCTCCCGGCCAGCTGGAACCCGCGCGACGTGGCGGAGGAGCGCGATGGCGCCGCCGGGCCCCTGACAGGACGCTACGCGTTAGCCGGGGAGACAGCTGGATGTGGCTGAAGTGTGATGATAAGACAGACCGTGCACTGCGGCCGGCGATGAGCTGTGGGGATTTCTGACGGGAGCTGTGACTGGCGCCGGGAATCGGAGGGTGTGATGGCTATATGCCACAGCCCAGCTGCCCAGAGAGTGTCACAATGTGCCTCATTGCATGAGACCCCGGACCTGACACAATGCCAGAGGGACACAGGGAAAAAGTACCTTAGCATGCTACACTATACTTCCTTTTGTATACTTTTCAAAAGAAAACATTTTACATGTATCCCCTTTTAGTGAAAATACGTACAGTAAGTTGTGCAAGGACATGACAGAGAATTCATTAGGTAATTTAGCTTGACGGCATTGCTACTGTGACGTGTTCCACTGCAGTTCTATTGGGGCAATATTTATTCAATTAAATCAATAAATTAACCAAGCTTCACAGACAGCACCGATACATGAACAATATTGACATTTTATAAATACACCACAGATATCGTGGAGTACTTGGGTGTGAGTCATCAGGAATGATACGCTTATCCAGACGGACTCACAACGAAACAAGGTGGTCCGCAACAGTATCTTGTTGTTGTGTAGTTTTGCACATATTCAGCCAACTAAAATGTCAATGAAGCTGTCTTAATTAAGCTGGAACTTCCATTATTCCATTATTTTTCACAACTGAAAAGCAAGTCACGACAATGCGATCAATCTACAGTGTGTATAACAAATGCTATTATGATGCTGGCATTTCCCCCAAGGTCATGGCACACGCAGCTCCATGCTAATGAAGGAGGATATTTATTTTAAAAAACACGAAGCTATGCTAATTTCAGAGATAATGCATATGAGCTTGACACCCCCCCCCCCTCCCTTCGTGCTGCAACCACCCCCACTGCTCCCCCACCCCTCCCTCCCAAAAAAGATATGAGATAAATATGAAGTGGCATCTCCACCACTAGCAACCATGATTCGGCCCTTAGCAACCAGGCAACTCTCAACAGAGGTCTCTTGGCAACCACGGTAGGCGCAGCAAGCAGACTCCATAGCAACCAGAGGTATGCTGAAAATGTTAACATTGAAAGGAGGTTTCTTTCAACATGTGCCAAAGGCCAAGGTTCTGTATTATATATAGTACAGTTCATGCAAAGTCCAGCTGATGATTTTAACAGGAGATGCACTGAATTAAAATGCGAGCTCTCAGTTCAGGGACCATGAAGGAGACGCATGTGCGGAAAAAGAAAACAGACTGTGCACAGAATTACGTTTCAGGGATATTTGCAGACCCACGCTTTCTGAGTTTCACCCCAGGCACTCTTCAGTGGTGTACTTTACTGTCTCCTGGAAAAAGGATGATGAAACAGCAGTCCTCTTAGACGCCCCTCTGTTTGTGCTGGGAAGAAATCTTCTGCTGAACACATTCTAAACCAATCGCATTCAAACATGAGCTGTTCCCATGACAACACGTCTTACTCCCAACTTTGAATGAAGACGTGAAACATAACTGGTATGCGGTGCACTATGTTTTTGCAGGAATACGATATGATTAGCACAATGTAAAAAAATACTGTGCAAGGATTGGCAACACAGGTGACCGTGTAGTATTTTAGGGGGCTGTCCTAAAAGTTGCACGTTTGATTCCCAGGTAGGACAATGCTGTTGTACCCTTGAGGAAGATAGAGTACTGAACTTGAATTGCTTCAGTATAAATACGCATATTCTGGATTGGCTAAGGCTCAAATGTACAGATTAGTTTGGCTTGCTTGTAACGGAAAAAAAGGTCAGGTGTCACATTCCATTCATTTTAATCTCTTCAGTCGAAATTGTGTTGAGAACCTTTGGTTATTTTCTTAATGGACATCCTAATCCGGGAAGTCATACATTATCTTTTATACAGTTTTTCAGTACCTCAGCATAGATTTGGGAAACAAAGAGCAAAAGAGTCTCATCCCACCCCTCACCCAGAATGTGAAGCCATAGCCTTCTGGTTCCGAAGGCTTATCCCCTCCGTACTTCCTCACAATTTTTTTTTGTGATTCCAGGCAATGCTACCTAATTTCCTTGATCCCTGCAAAAGCTTAGAGCATTGACACAACTTTTTTCAACCGATTTTGCACAGTTCCATAAGAATAAGACTGAAAACAATGTCTCTCGTTTTGACTTTTTTTTTTTTCCCCGCACATGTATTTCAAATACACAAATGATACCTTGTGTAAATAAGACAGCTTCAAAGTTGCTGTAAGGTGTATTTATTCACTTTGCAGGAGGTAGGCTACTGACTCCTATAGGCTTCAAGTCTTTATGCTAAGCTAACCCGTTATGCTAACATTGAAATTGAGCCAGTGAACGCACAAAAATGACAATTAAATCAAACATCTCGTCTAAGTCTAGAAAAAAGGTATATTTCCCAAAATGTCGGTGTTTTCCTTCATGTTAGCGCATCCACACTTGTCAATCACCTGATCTCTGAAATTCATTTTAACATTTTTATTATCAAGTGCCAAACGTGATAGTATAATAGTATGCCAAATATGTTTGGCAAATACACAGACATGGCAACCTTGCCCACCATGATCATGATTGTAGACATGTTGTCCTCATGTCTCAGCGAGATTAATAATAAATATGATTACGCACGTGTAAACCGAATTAAAAACTGTTTAAGCAAGATATTGTTCATTATTAATACATATCACCTACATGCAAAAAGTACAGAAAAAATACACTTATGCCCATGTGCGACTGTTTAAGGGTTTGCTTATGAAAAATGAATTCAGGTGCTAGGCTACAGGGGATACAACATGGAAAGAATGAAAAACAACGGCGCACAGAGGAAATGGTTTGCTCCCTGCACAATCTGCCCCACTTTCTGGAAGGTTCAGAAGAGAAACCAGCTCATTAACTGCAACTGCTATTTTTCAAAAAGCAGCTTATTTGCCTGTCCTGCTCTGAGCAGCTTATTTGCCCAGAATGTCCTTGCAGATACGATCGTAGCATTCGTCAAGGCTAAGATACGCAAGAGGCGGGGGACATTTTGTGCCGTCACGACGGCTTCCACGGTTTTACCTCCGCTGAGCACGATTTATGCAGGGAAATTGCTTTGTTCATGCTTTCGCGAAGGTCCAGCAACTGGACAGATGCCATGTTTGGAAAAAAACAGTTGGAAGGTCCAATTTCCCGACCCAAATATGGATTTACAGGACACTGTGTGACCTAGTTCCCATGGCAGTCCACGCCAGCATTCCCCGTTGCAAGGCTGCTTGTCCAGTGATAGGGACAAATGCACAATGAACAGTCCACCCCACACTGTATAGTCCACCCCAAGCAAGGTCCATCCCCCAATGTAGTCAACTCTCCCAAATGTACAGTCAACCCTCCCAAATGTACAGTCAACCCTCCCAAATGTACAGTCAACCCCCCGATGTACAGTCAACTCTCCCAAATGTACAGTCTACCGCCTAATGTTCAGTCCACCCCCAAATGTAGACCACTCTCCCAATGTACAGTTTACCCTCTACTCATTTGCATGTTCTTCCTCCCCAAGACAGATAAGAATAGCTCTCACACATCAACAGTATCACAGCAACACGCAGATGCACTCAGGAAGACACATGTACACACACACACACACACACACACACAAACACACGTACGCACACGCGCACACAAACACTGCTTGCTGCTGCCTCTTTAACTCCATAGCCTTCATAGTTACCCTTCACTTCCGTTCAAGAAAGTCATTGAATATTGTGAGCCTGGCCCGGCTCCGCAATTAATATTCAGAACACACCTGCGCAGGCAGCCCGCAGATGGGTTTAGAAAACAGGAAAGCTAGAAACAGAACAGCGTGCCCATTTCTGACAGCTATTCAGGATTACCACTGCTTGTGGAAACAGAATCACCACTAATCTTCCTCCTTTGTTTTTTATTTCAAATTTTTTATCTGCGCAGTTCTTTTCTTGGCACCTGTGCGCGGTTCTTTCGCTAAAGACAAAACCGAGCAGATGGCAAAATCCTCGCTCGCACTAAGCGCTGGGTCCTGCAAGCCCTTTCACAATTTCCCACAGTATTAAATGCCATTGTGTGTTATGGCTGGGGATGTTAAAGCCGGTTGCACAATGCCACAGGGACTGTGGGAATATTTGTGAGAAAAATAGGAAAAATTGGAGGCATTGTTTGCGGTTCTGACTCTTTCCTGCAGAATATTGTGGATGCAGAAATCGAACATAAAAATGCATCACTTTGTGTTCGCGTTCATGAGCGCGTGAGCTTTCATTCTGTATACAGATATCGCGCGAGATTAAAGCACACATTATGTATACAGCAGTCGGAACGCGCACTTATTATTTTTGTGTTGACACCTCAGAAATGAGGACAGCGAGAGGGAGACAGAAAGAGAGAGAAAGCGAGAGAGAGACTAGTGAGTCCTCGGTTAAATAAAAAGCAGGTTTGCTGCATGAAAGTAAATTAGTCCGGTCCGTTTCTAAAAATAGCAGCCGTGAAATTCCGGCTCTCGGCTTAATCAGCCGTGCAGCTCCTTTTAAATCGAACCCTCTGATGTCAGCCCATAGCCCCTCCCTCTCCCCCTCCTCTCCCAAGCACCACCATTCTCCTCTGTTCTCCCCTACCTCCTCCCAGTGACAGGGGTTTTCCTGACCCTGCTGTCACTAATAGCGTGGTCAGACTCATCTCCATACTGACTAATTCTGTGCAGAACAGTGAGCGATGTGGTGTCGCACTCCCACAGCAACAAACTACTATACGGGTGAATAAAATAATGCATTTCTCCAAAATGGAGTCACACACAGGGAAGAGAGCATAATGCTCATTCACAACACATATTCATTTGAGCAAAGGTTTTCATTCAGTTCATCCAATATGGCAACCCAACTGGCACAGAGATCACTGGCTTTCATAAATAAAGAATAAATAAAGAATGTATGTTATAATTTGAGTTTAATATGCTCATTTTATGCTGTGCAGATCAGCCGACACGCACTGCTCAGCGCAGCAACTTGGTCTATACGCTAAAGATTGAAAGGTACCTACAGCCCAACAGCCCATTCTATGTGACCTTTGGTAACTTCTGCTCTTGAACAAAGTCAAATGATAAATAAACAGACTTGGGAATACTTCAGTTGCACTTTGAATGCTGAAAATAGCAAAGAACCTAATCTAATCTAATAAATAAGATGAGGGAACAGGAGGGAGAGATGGGTTTGAGCAAAAGCTGATTTATGCTTTGGTGATAAAGTGTCTGTGATGTTTTTGTGGAAAAAAGTGAGACAGTTTCGAAGTCAAGCCAACACTTTTAAGCGTCAGCGACAGGTGTCCTTTACTTGAAACGTTTTGTGAGGTCTCAGACTCCAATCAGAATTGCTGCGCAGTCGTGATTGGTCGACTGAAGCGATGACAAAGGGTTGCCGTGGCGAGGCCTAGAGTATTAGGCTACTTTCTGAATGAAGATGTTTTGTTTACATAGCCAGCAAAATCGACTGGTTTGTGGAGAAGCTGGTTGCTATAGTAACCATGCGCACTGTCGCTGAACTATAAATACAAAACGTCGTCGGACGCAGTTCCGCTGTAGACACTCTTGTCGTACGATACTTTGTCACTGAAGTGTATATCAGCCTTTACTCCCTCAACGCAGTCCTGCTCTAATAGGTGAAGCATGCTCTGACCATGGAAACCAGGCCTCTCTACCGGTGAGTCATCTGTGACTGACGCAAGACTCTCATCAGATGTGTCATCCAAAGTGGGTCCTTCTTCAATAGCTTCAATAGCTGTTACGAGTATGCCCAATTTTAGAATCATTTCATGTTTTCCCCCAACAGATTTAGAGCGACTTTATTTTTTTTGCCAATTTTCACAAAACACAAATAGTATCTGAAATTAGTATCTGTCCTTTGGGTACAGCCTGTCCTTGTGTAGACTGTGAAAACTGGAAATTCATTCATTTTAAATACTATTGCATTCAAAACATGACTACACAACATGAAAGCCATCAAATATGACATCCACTTATTAAAATAAAAACACACTGATAAGATGAAGCTCAGTACCATTAGAATTTGCACCACAACCAATAATGTCTTTATCTTAGCCTTAAACTAGGCCAAATAAGCAAAATAAGCAAAATTTCAACACCTGACACCAAGACATCACCTAACCTTATATGCTGCCAAATTTCAGAAAGCCTGATACTATAACAGCCTATCTGTCTCTCCCAGCTTATCAGTTAAACTACTGAAACCTCTGTTCAAAGTGGTCAGAATCGTACCGGAGATTGTAATAGTTGTTTTGACTACCAATTTGCTGGGTATAAAAACAATGTCTACAATCAACAAAATGTACGAAAAGCTTCAAATAAGTCTACACTGTGTGATTGTAGATAACCCAGATAAAAGTTAAATATCCCAAGCAGTGGATGCACAAGTCTGCTTAGCAAGGTTTACAGTATGCTGTAGTTATTATTCCAATCAGTTACATCTGCCACTGCCGGTGGAGTGAGGGGGTGCTGGGCACCAGTGTGCCTGTGGAGCATTCTGGGTAAAGAGGGCATGGATGGAGAAGAGTAGAGCTTAATGGAGGGGGTGGGGTGACCGTGCATGCTCAGTGGAGGGGGTGGGGTGAGTAGTGAGCTCAGGAAGGGAGGGTTACCTGAAGGGCGAGGGGTTTCCAGCGCACGTTTTTGAGGAGGGCGGGGGCTGAGGTCAGGGTGTTCTGCGGCCTCTTCTTCAAAGTGAGGATGACTCCGTTGGGGTCTTCCCGCAGAGCGTTGACCAGGTTCTTCAGCTGCCAGCCAACCTGGAGAGGCACAGACACAGTGCCAAAAAAGCACAACCAGACCAGAGGCTGGGCTGCCTCCTCTCACTCCGTGTAACAGCGCCCTCTGCAGCACGGGAGGTTCCGTTTCATTGTGGCGAGTTTACGGCTGACACACAAGCAAAGCCTTTCCCTCCAAAGTGTGTCCACTGTTACAAAAAAAACAGACATTGCAGAATGATGTGAAGCTTAACTAAACGCAAGCGAAGTCTTGTGTTTGAATACAGTACATGCAAAGTCCAATTGTTACTTATATGTACAGGATTTGTGCTTTTGAACATTTAAGGAAGCCCCAATGAGTAGGAATACAACAGGAACTCAACTAAAACTAATATTTTTGAACTGATATTTCACATAAAATGTCTGTTGTAGCTCAGTCATTTTAGTTTCCCCAATCACTGCTATCCTCCTCATTAACAAATGAAAGACCAGAGCCGATGCAGTCAGCATTTATACTGTAAACTTAAAATGAAGTTTAACACTGTAAATGCAATGCTCTCCTCCTTCCATGACCTTTCCTAAATATTTGGGCTAAAATAACCGTGAAATAGCCCTGAGACCAAATCTCTTCGACGGGTATGCTCAGAGAGGCTGTGGGAAGAAATGTGACAGATGTGATGAAGATGAGAGGGAAGCAATGGGAACGGCACAGCTGTGCCTCGAAATGGTCGTGAACGCGAGGTCGCTCCTCTTGACCCAGTGTTCAGAGGCTGATGAGCTGTCACGGTCTTCTTTGTGGAGGTCAGACCCGCAGGACAGCGAGGTCAGGCCTCTTCCCCAGGGTGTGGGGGGGGGGGAGAGTTAAGACTGAGGCAACGGTGGAGGTCACTCCACGAGGAGCAGTGGGCTGTTTCTCCAAACCTTCATTCTGAACTCCCTCCTTATAGAACTGTACTGGGACCAATCACAGCTCGCTGACTGAACTGAACTATCTCCTTATGGAACTGTACTGGGACCAATTACAACTCACTCACTGAACTCCTTTCTTGTGGCACTGTACTGGGACCAATCACAGCACATTGACTGAACAGAACTCCCTCCTTATTGAACTGTACTGGGACCAATCACAGCTCGCTGACTGAACTGAACTCCCTCCTTATGTAACTGTACTGGGACCAATCACAGCTCAATCACTGAACTGAATCCCTCCTTATGAAACTGTACTGGGACCAGTCACAGCTCACTATCGATAAAATAGTGAAGCAATGAGGCATTCCCATGGTATAACACTGAAATGATAACCTTTATGACTTTTATAACAACAAAGGACGTGACTTTTATAGCTATCGGATTTTTATAATTGCATTCCTGCGATGACGCTAAAATATTAACAATTGTGACTTTTGTAATAAGCTATTGGATTTTTTATAATTGCAATTCTGTTTGACTTTAAAAAGCCCTTTGTGGTGAAAGCAACATATTAATTTATACGAGCCATTCATCCAAAAAGTCAATGAATGTGTGAGTGGACAGGTTTTTTCCAGAAACATTTAGAAAAATTGCACTTTGTCTAGGCCCGCCATGTTGCGTCTGGCAATAGCAGAGCGAGCCTCCCTGTTGGGTCGTGTCATTCGGCTGCCCTTCTGGTCAGTGAGCTGGAGACGGAAACAGACCTGTGGGCCTCAATGGGGACCTGACAGTGGACGCTGAGGAAAAGACCAAATCCCTCCATCTGTCGGGGTGAAACCATCTCTACCCGAGCACCCCGCGTGTCTTTACCGTTCTCCATTAATTATGCATGATGGCACCGTTCTCTCGCTCTCTCTAATTGTATAATGTATGCATGAATTCCGTGTCTTACTTGCAGAGTGAGTAAAAAAATCAGCCTAATTATTTTCAATTGCTTCCGTTTCTCCGATGGTGGGAGAGGCACATCGCCACTTTTGGGGGAGGGAGAGGGATGAGTGAGTGCCCAGCGGAGATTTGAGCTCAGCCCCTGCAGGGCGTAGGAAGCCATGACAGACACTCCTGACTGAAAGGCCTCTGGGATGGAACTCTTACCTAGCTGTCTACCCATGAGGAGGGGCTAGCAGCCAAACTTCCACCCAAGGGGGATTCTAAGCAGTACCTCCCCCTCTCTGAAGTAGAGTCCTGTCATGTAAACATTGACTCAACTGCTAGCGAATACACAGAGGACTCCATCTTTCTGCATGAGAGAAGACGGCTTGACTTGCCCATGAGAACAGGTGTCCAGATGTGCGTGTGTGTGTGTTTGAATGTGTGTGTGTGCGTATGTGTGTACATGCATGTGAGCGTGTGAGTCTATGTGTGTGGGTGTGTGCCTGCCCATCTACTATAATACATGAGAACCATCACCATCCATCAGAACCATCACCAGTCCACCCGAATTACTCCCCCTCGATCACATACTTTCATTGAGACGGACCGTGACATGCCCCCACAATAAGATCACCTGACTGCCTATAGCATTCCAGCAATAATTCATGCTGCAGTAGAGTGTTACATGATTGACATGATGTATCCTACTGTGCCTCAAAGTCACTCTCCCAGAATCATAAGTAGCTCCTGCAGAGTCACAAGAAGCTTGGTTGTTGACTTTGGCGACTGTTACACACCCATTAGCAATGTGTGTGGTTAAGTAATGTACAGGTGGTAGTAGTAGCAGTCGTGTTAGTCACCTTAGAACCACTATTATCAGGCTCATTGTATTAAGAGAGCTGGTTTGTCTGTCCCTCTGCAGTTGAAAGGGCAGCCTGGGGAGAGCTGGTCTCTTTTCAGCAGCAGAGTAACACTGTGCCGGACTAATGGAGGGTTGGGTGTTGTGACAGTTGGTTGAAGAATTATAGGTTCTGTTACCTCCCAGGTGGAGGCCCAGCAGGCCAGGAAGCATCAATCATGCCCACTCCACAGCACCGGGAGACAGGCCGGAGCAAAGATGGCCGCCAACACTCTGCGAGCGCTCTAACCTCCCCCGTCTGTCGCATTCGCGCACGAGCGGCCATGCCCCGCTTAAGTGTGTCACCTTGGAGAAGGTGAAGGACCTCGACTTTCGCTTTCTTCACTGGCCTGCCTCTTTTAATGAGGGACAGGGTCTAGCCCGGCTCTAGTGCTGAAGCACTGCTACCAACTTGGATCTTGTACCATACTCTAGGACCAGCAGCAACCTGGATCGTATACTCTACTCTAGAACCAGTACATATTACTATCTACTGAGGGAACATTTGAATTTGAGGGAAAAAAGCTACATGTTGGGGGACATTCTTTTTGAGGTTTGCATTGTGCTCAATATGAATTTAGAGCTTAAAGCTCCATAAAGCAGTCTGATTCACATCAATACATCAGTTTGAGTACCATGTTCTAAACTTCCTAAATGGAACCAAGAAAGTAGGAATCAGCTTAGATCATGGGTGCACAGCAAGGACTTATCCGTTTCAGGATTTTTTGCCAACTTCTGCTCTTAGTTATCTAATTAGCTAAATAATGTCTTGATCAGACATTTGTATATGCACCAGCTACAGCTGCAAGTGTATCCTAAAGATTTTAGTGTGTTCAAGTACAGGAGTGAACCAACATCATTTATAGAGTGGTCAGAAAAATAAATTGAGGTAATTGGTTGGAATAAAAATCATCGTGCACGCCTGGCTTAGATTTGTGCACGCCTGGCTTAGATTTCTTTTTTTAACTCTAAAAGGTATGTGTTTATTGTACTGCACAGGCTTTATGATAATGTTAATCCACATCATCCCCATGATCAAGTCAAACTACAGTCATTCCCACAGGCATTTCTGTCAATTGATTCTGAATAACATCCTCTCCTACTGTCCCTCAGAGTTGAAATGTTACACAGGTCTGCCTCTCTGCAAACAGGCATTGATCGTACTGCTAAAAACAGACAGGGCATACATGCAATGGCTGTGGCATGGTTGTCCTGCAAAACATAGCCCCAAATAGTCCACCAAATAATGTCAGTCCACCACGGGGTGATGTGAGGGAAGAGTTTCAAGGATAGGGTCATTAATCACAACCTGTCCACAGCATTAGCTCAGAGTCATGGATACACGGCAAGGGGCCAATACGTGTGTGTCTTTTCTTAGGATTACTTTACAAAGTGACAGTGAAATCCAACACGATGCAAAGCCATTTTGGGTCAAACAGCGAGCAAAAAGTAGCAATCAGAGGAAAAGGCCAAACCCAGGGCAGGCACTCATCAATCTCGGACCATTAGAGAGTAGAGTTAAAATGGCAGTCTGTTCTACCGAAAGTGCCAAAGGCACGCTTGACCACAGTGAAGGACTGCAAACACAAAGGCAGCTTACCTTTGTATCCTTCTTCACCATTACTCAAAGACTGCTTGCATCTTTTAAGACCATATATCATATTTCACAGACTAATTGTTCTTGATTTTGGACAAAACTACTAATTTTGGTCCATGATTAAAGACGAATGATGATTAACTAAGTGTAGTCATAGATCAACTCAAGTCAGACCATTTGAATACCATACCCAACCACAGGAAAGAGAGAACAGATAAAAGACAAATCTGAGAACACATAAATGCATACACTGCATAGATACAGAGAATATCAAGGGAGCAGCAACCAAAAACATTGACTGTAAGCAAGATTGTTATAGCACATGTCTTGTTTCTGGAAAATTGCCAAACAGTCCCATTGGTCGACAAGAAGAGAGATGATGGAATTACGTCTCCTAAGGAATAAGTCTGTTACCTGCTAGTGAGTGTTGAGCACTGTCATCCTCATCTAACGCACAACAGAATCAATTTACCCACTGCCCCCGGCAAGCACTCTCTATCTCCTGTACAGTGAGAAGTTCCAGCGAGAAGCCAGGCGATTGTCTCATAACTCAACAATTTCTGCTGCCTACTTTTGGCACCCAGAAAGACGGACACCCTCCTCATCCTTCCAAAAACATCTTAAAAACATCTTAAAACATATTGTCCAATGAAAATGTATTTTGTCAATGCCTTGTAGTGCTGCAACTAAAGCAATTCATTGGCATCGGCAGAGAAGCAAACAGCTAACAAACAGCTAACGTTAGCCAACAGCTAACGCTACATGGAAGAGTGTTCTCTGCAGTGCCCATCCAGGGAGTGGCACACTCACCACAGTCTGGTGGTTGACCTGGATGACCTCGTCCCCGGCGTGAATTTTCTTGCACTGGTCGGCTGGAGACTGGGGAAAGACCGGAAGAACGACGTGTTAGAGTACGAAGAGAAAAGCTGTGTCCAAACACTCTAAGCATGCGTTGCACTGGTGGTCGCGTTTGTAGCAACCTCCACTGACCATTCGGGCAAGTCCGTGTCCTCTGTCCATACCAGAGAGGGGTTGGGGAGCTGTTCTGAGCTGACCCATATTCGAACATCCAATATCGATAAAGAAAACAAAAAGAATAATATGTAAAAAATGTGAAACCGTGAAAAATAAAATGTGTGCACATTATAGTGGCTGTGTTCTTGACTTCCTAGGTGACAAGCCACAGTGAGGCATGTGTTTAGCTGCAAAACACAAACAGCTCCCATCATAATAATGGTAGGCCGTTGACCTCTCACACACCAACCCCTACTTTTCAAACCCACATAGCAGGAGAAGACTTTGGTCTTCAGAAAACTTCCGAAGGCTTTCATTCTCATCCAAAGTTTGCGGCACTTTCCAATAAACTTTTGGGGATAAAAAGGAAGCTGAATCAGAAATTACTTGCACACACATATGCACACACACTTTTCTCTTTCCAAAGACACAAGCCATTTCTCCGCTTGCTTTGAAAGCTTGCTAATTAAAAGAAACACAGCTATCGTTACCATCTGCAAACACACAACCCTCCTCTCCTGTCTCTGCAATTTCCCTGCTGTTTCCCACCACGTATTAACCACCCAGTCGCTAATTAAGGGCTCCCGCTTTGCGACACTAATTGGCCGCTTATCCCAAAGACGAAACGAGAAGGAAGCTTTAGGCAGGCTGTCAGAGGCTCGCGGGGCACCACGGAGCACGGAGCAGGCCTGAAGTGGGGCACACAGTACCTGCACAAGCCAGATCCTGCTGGAAAAAACATTTCAGGTTTTGAAACAGCTGGTAGCTGGTTGGCCAGTTCAGACCAGCTCCCAGCTTGACATGGTTTGACCAACTCAAGTTATGTTGTGAAACAGCTGGTAAAACAGCTACCAGCTCAAACAAGCTACCAGCACTAGCTGGTTGACCAGCCCATACCTAGCTAGACCAGCTTCATGACCAGCTTGGCCACGTTATGACCAGCTCAATTTTCAAGCTGGTCAAGCTGGCATAGCTGGATGTTACAGCAGGGGAAGGCAACAGAGGGACAGAGAGATTAGGAGAGATTTGTAATTTAACAGAGAAAAGACGTTAACCTGTTGTCTCAGAAAGTTCCAGAAAGTGCCAGAATAATGTCCCACACATAAAAACTGCCATATGTGTCAGTCAATGATCAGATAAATGATGTAAAATGAGAAATATTCCCATTTAGACAACTCATTGTTTCATCGTGAATCGTGATTATATTTACTCCACGGTGCTTGGCAAATTGTAATTTGCATTTAAATAGTTATTTTGTTTCGCTGTGTGTTCAGCAGTTGTAACAGAGAATGCTTTAGAACTTGTTGTGGATAAAGGCATCACCCCATAGACGAGTAATTATAACAGCAGCGCTGTTTGCACAGGACTGATGACTAATGAGCAGCCTTTCCCTCAGATAATGCAAAGGGGTGCTATCTCAGGGTCAGCCTCTATTGACTGGCTTTGGATTTTGCCTGATGTATAATTAATTTGAATGGAGAAATCACATTTTTGCTCATTAGCCGTAAGTACTGTATATGTTTCTTTGTGTATGCGTGTATGTGTGTGTGTGTGTGTGTGTATTTGCATCTGTGTCTGAGTGTGAGTGGGTTGTATTCTGTCAAAGTCTGCCAGCCAGAGTGACAGCTGTCATTGGGTATAAGCCATGTCACACTTGACCACCTCTCTCACTCTCTCTCTCTCTCTCACTCTCTCTCGTTCCTCCTCAGCCTCTGTAAGGGTTGCAGTCTCCCAGGTAACAGCAGAGTTGCACAGCAACAGGAGTCGCTACACCAGCAGCCAATCAGATTCAGTATTAGTGAGAGGGCAAGTGAGGGAGTTCTTGCCCCTGCAAAGTAGCACAAGGATGTGCACATCCCTTGCATATGCAACATTTCTACAGACTGAAGCCACTCAGGAAACTGCAACTGTGTCTCCTCTCTACGGACCTGTAACCCTTTCTCTACTGTGACTACACCGCCATAATGCTTTCTCTACTGTGTCGCTATATCATTGCATTTCAAGGGGGCACGAGCTCGCGGATATGATCAATGCTACGATTCGTAATGAATAATTTATTCGTCATTGCTTATTCTATGAGCATCTGTTCACTTCCATGTCCAACGAATGGTGTGTTCACAGAGCATGGAAACTTCTAGAAGTGAGGAGGCACCCTTGTGAGTGCCAGGGAAAATTCTGGCATCACCCGCCCCAGCTACCAAGGTGCAGGCCGACAGACTCCGAGCCTCATACCTGCCAGGACTGTTGGGATGCCCACGCGTGTGGGAAAGTGGGAATTCCTTGGCATGGGCCTCAAACCCAGGGCTGGAGGGCTTTCCTGGCAGCGCCAGGCTAGTATCACCCAGGGTGCCATATGTAGCAAAATACCATTCTGGCAGTAGAGAGGGTGGAAGGGCATCCACATGGACGAGGGGACAAGAGTGGCGACCGTGGAGACCCATTCGCTTACATGACACAGCCAACGCAACACAGCTTCCTACTGGCATTAGCTCAACCCTCCATCTTCTATAAAAATAGGGAGCACCATGAGACTGGTTACCTGCCAGGCCTGGGCCTGGTCTTTGTGAGTTTAATTTAGTTTTTCACCAGAAGTTTGGCAGTCTGGGACCAAGGTTGGTGGTTCTTAGCTTTCAGCATGAGTATCATCAGCAAGTCTAATGACATATAACAAACCATAAATGGGTGAGCAGAATTCCAGACATATAAAGAAGAGGTTGGTTCAGTGCTATATGGGACTTCTTTACAGTGCAGTTTGGTCCCATACAGGTGTTGTTGATGTGTGTGTAAAGTAGGGGGGTGGAGGCACTGAATGGTTTTTGAACATCAAGTGCCTTGGATATTATTAAGACTGACTCATCCCACCAAGAATAGCGAGAAAGGGGACACTTACGTTCTCCGTCGTCCCGGTGATGACGTGAAGGCCATCATAGGTGGACTTGATATACATCCCCTGATAAGACCGAGAAGGAGGGAGATGGGGAGAGAATACTGAATCAGTATGGCTGTTTCATGTTTATTTCAATTTGCACTTCAGTCTGAAATACTATAAAGATATTATCTTCTTAAAAAAAACTGCATTTACCGATGCTAAATTCGTATTTGAATGATTCACTTTGTGACATATTGAATCACTTTCTTCTTGTTTTTTTGTTTTTTGTTTGTCCAGTTGTCATTTTGAGTTTGTGTTGTTACTTATGTTGGGCTGTCTCATCCAGCTCTGTGACTGGCAATGTTCAAAATACCATGTGAATAAAGCATAATATTTTTTCTTGTTCCTGATAATTCAGATAGTTGGAGGATTTTGTGACACATTGATGATACACAACTTGATGTAACCAAATTACTTCATTATTCCATATGTGGGAATAAATATATTCACATTGGTTAACCAGGTATTATGACATCATTTGTAACTTAAAGTTTGTAACTTTGCTGGGATTTTAGAAATGTCCTCAAAAGTTTTGGAAAGTGTTAGAAATGTGTCTGTGTCTGTCCTTTGTCAAAGGCAGCAACAGGAAGCTATCCAGCCATGCTGCCATGATGGAGTGTTCTAATATGCAGGGCAATTTCAGGGCCACTACCTCCAGCAGGCCTGTTTCTGCCACATGTCAGGGACACAACTGTGTGTGTGAGTGTGTGAAAGAGAGAGAGAGGGAGATAGAGTGTGTGTGTGTGTGTGTGTGTGTGTGTGTGTGTGTGAGAGAGAGAGAGGGAGGGAGGAAGATAGAGAGAGTGTGTGTGAGAGAGAGAGGGAGATGGAGAGAGTGTGTGTGAGTGTGTGTGCATGTGTGTGTGCGTGACTGTGTGTGCATATGTAAGTGTGTGCATATGTGTGAGAGTGTGTTAGTGCATGTGAAGTGTGTTTGCACGTGTGTGTGTGTGTGTGTGTGTGTGTGTGTGTGTGTGTGTGTGTGTGTGTGTGAGCGAGAGAATTTGTACGTGTGTGAGTATGTGTGAATGCGTGTGTGTGCAGCAATATGTGTGTCTGTGGGTGAGTGACTATGAAAGTGTGCGCATTTCTTTGTAAGTCCATGCATGTGTGTGTGTATGTAAGAAAGAGGGAGTGTGTGTGTAAGAGTGTGTATATAAGTATGTGAATATTTGTGTGTGCCCATTGCCCTCTTTGGTACACCTGGCCCACATTATGAATGTTGCAGTGCACTTCAGGGGGTCCATTAATTTCTGTCTAATGATGTCTCCCTTTGTGTGTGACTACAAAGTACAGCAGAGGTCATGTGATCTCCCAGGAGCCTTTCTATCTTTACTTTGTCCATCTGTGGGCAGAGCGACTGAAATGTTCTTGACAGATTTGGATGCAACCTAGTGAAACATCTATATGGAATTTTCCCCTATATGTGATTCTATGGGTGACTAACAGCATATCTTTACATTGCCGTTGTAATGAGCTGAAGTCTAAGTTTACCTACCAGACCCTCGCTTGGCATGATGTTAGTTAGGTGAACCACCTCCAGGTGGGCCGACTGGGAGACCAGGGAGTCGGAGGAGAGCGAGATGATGTGGTCACAGATTCCAGACAGGGTTTTACACTGTGGAGACAGAGGGGGAGTAAGGGAGTGAGCAACTTCCTGGGCCTGGAATCTCAAGGACGAAAGAAATGTAAACCAAAACAACTGCTTGGACCTGTTGTCTCAGGAGGTTATTGACTGACTCTTTTGGCGGATTTAAGATTTGGCGACAGTGTCTGCGATGTGTCCGCGATGACAGTTTTGACATCAAGCCGACACTTTTGAGTGTCGGCAATACAACAGGTGTTCTATACCTGCAGATTTTTGTAAGGTCACAGACGCCCATCAGAACTGTCTTGCAGCCATGATTGGTTGACAGAAACAAAGACAAAAGGTTGCCATGGCGAGGATATTAGTTTACTAGACTACTTGTTTTTATGAATTAAAACGTTTTGTTTACAAAGCTAGTGAGCAAAAAGGACAGGTTGGAGGAGAAGCTGGTTGCTATAGTAACAGTATGCACTGTCGCTGAACTATAAATGCAAAACATCGTCGTACACAGTTCTGTATGTAGACACATTTCTCATACAAACTTTGTTGCCAAAGCATGATTCAGCCTTTAGGGTCTGCACTGGAATACAGTATGAGTTTAACTGACAGAACATAACCTGTTCAGTCACATATGTACAGAGGGGATTGCGTTTGTTCAAACTGTATATTGAAGACTGCTGACTCTAGCCTGCCTTTATAAAAGGTGCTGATGTGAAAGGAAATGGGTTTTGTCACCTGAGTATCCATTATCACACCGTAACCAATGTGTCATCATCACCAAGATCAAATGAGCCTGGAGAAGCTCACAGGTTCAAATCACGGGTGGGATGCTCCAAAGGCTTTACTTCCCTGCTGAAAAAAGCAGCTAAAGCTAGGTTTTGAAACAGCTGGTAGCTGGTTGGCCAGTTCAGACCAGCTCCCAGCTTGACATGGTTTGACCAACTCAAGTTATGTTGTGAAACAGTCATTTCAAGCCGGTCATAGCTGGATTTTACACCAGGGTTACAACTGGAATTAGCGCCATTTCGCATCAAGTCATGAAATAAGTGTCATTTGTGCTAATATATACAAGCTCATTCATATATGCACCGTGGTCCTGTTGCAGCGGGTGCAATTTCCGTTTCTTTGGCTACTTCTCTACATCCTCCATTTTGTGAGAAGATAGACATATTCATTCACTTTTCTTTTCAAGTACACGGCACACGAGCCGGCGCGCATTAAGCAGGGACGATAAAACCGGCTTCACTGAAGCCTAGCTGCCACGAAACCTTTAGCCGCGTATTTTCATGCATCCCATAATGCCCGGCTGAATGGAGCATTAGCGGCGGCAATCACCCACCCGGAGACACGTTCTTCCCCGCATGTTTTTCGAATCAGCGGGAACGCTGAGCGCCGCGTGGAATAATCCGCGAATCTGACCTGGTTTTGAATTAGCAATTACAGGATTAGGCCTATCCATCATTCGTCGTCTTCAAAACAACTCATCTCACACTGATTAGCGTGCCGTTGTCAAAGGATGTTGTTGTTGGCAAACTGAGCTGAGAGCCAGGTTCAGCTTCTATAGACAGACTGCTTGCACGCCTGAAAGCACTGAAAAATAGTCTGAAAATAATGTTAAACTCTGCATTTGAAGGTAAATATAAAATCCAAAATGTAATGATTCTGAGTCAAACATAAGTCCCTATATTTTAGAACTATGACTCATGCAATCATGATGTTTCAGATATGTTTCACACGTATAGAATATCAACAGAATGTAATTCAATTCAGGATACTGAAGAAAGATATTATATGCAATGTAATTACATTTCTATATTGAAGCTGAAGAAGATCAGAATGTGAAATTGCTTCAATCATCGCCGTGTCAAAATGTTTTTGTTGTTGTTGATGTTGTTCAAGAACGGGATTGGGTACTTATTGGATGCTAATGTACTTTCTTTTTTAGCACACATACAAATATATCTGTGAGTAAACAGATCCTGATATTGATTCTCTGCGAAAGAAAAGACACATACGGGTACATGCTCCAGCAAGCATGAAGCTCTCTCTCTCTCTCTCTCTCTCACTCCCTCGCTCTCTCTCACTCTTGCTCTCTGTCTCATATCTGATTGCTGTAGGCAGGGATTCTCTGGGGAAGTGGAACGCAGCAATGAGGATTTGCATTATTGAATACTGACAGTCGACCGAGAAGCTTGGAAATACCATTTTAGAGAAGTGTGTGGAAACGCTGTGATAAATAAGTCATACGTGGAAGGTGTGTGTTGAAACATGCGTGGGCGTATGTGTGTTAGGAGAGAACTGCAAATGGGTCAGGCTTCGGCTGGCATCTGGCTGACTGTAAGTCAGGAGTGCTGAACCAGCAGAAACACACACACACACGCACATATATACACACACACACACACACACACAGACACGCACATATACACACACACACACACACACTCCAAATCTCTCTCTCACAAACATACTCAAACAAAGACAAACACACATACACTCCATCACTCTATGGTAGAGGTGTCAAAATCCAGTCCTGGAGGGCCGCAGTATCTACTGGTCTTTGGTGTGTTTCAGCGCGAGAGATGCATTTCTTCATTGGCTAAAGAGTCCACACACCTTGTTCTCAAGGCCTTAATTGGCTGCTGATTGAAAGGAAACCACAAATACCAGCAGACACTGTGGCCCTCCAGGACTCTATAGAGAGACAAACAGGAGGAAGCTGCTTCACCCAGAGAATGGGAGGGTTCAGCCAGTTAGGGATATGTGTATCTTGAGACCCTGTCTGGACGCCAACAGACTGCATATGAAAGCTACATGAATGGTCTTCCTCCACAGAACTTAGCTGTTGTCCACAATGTGAAAAGAAGGAACTGGTCTATTAATGCTTAACTAATTGTACGTTTATCCTATGGTTTGCTAATGTATAAATATTAATGTAACTAATACATTAGTTAGGAGTTAAGAGATACATTAACTAATGAAAGGTTGATTTCATGCTTAATTAATGCATTTGTAAATCATTAATTCATATTAGTTTATGCCAATTCATGTGACCATATTGTGAAGTGTTACCACAAACTGCCAGAGCCTTTTCTCTTCATATTCATATCAAACACACAACTCAGAACTCTACTCTACTTTCACTAACGTCTCCTTCACTAATAATTCATGAATTCTGAAAACACAATTTAAAATGTTTCAGAGTGGTGCTTAAAAGCAGAACACACTCAATAATGGACAGAAAGTTATGTGCACACAAGGCACATAGTGCCTTCAGGCAGTTTAACGTAAGGAAAACCAGTTTCTGACCAGTTTCACCCAAGTTTATACCACCAAAACCGTATAAATATTTTAGATGATTCCCCAGAGCAAAGGTCTGAAGTTCAGCATCAGGAGCTGAAGCCAGCCCTGCTGGCAAAAACAGCTCAAGCTAGGTTTTGAAACAGCTGGTAACTAGTAAACCAGTTCAGACCAGCTCCCAGCTTGACATGGTTTGACCAGCTCAGACATGCTACCAGCAATAGCTGATTGACCAGCTCTTACCCAGCTAGACCAGCTTATGACCAGCTTGACAAACTTAATTTCCAAGCTGGCCTAGCTAGCATAGCCAGATTTTACTGCAGGGATGAAGAATCCTCCAGCATGAGGAGTGCCTTTTGTTGCCTGCCGAGAAACGCAGCCTGTGTTAAGAAACACAGAAGAAGGGAAACTGAGCCGGCGGACTGACAAACTTACCACATGGAGTATCTTGTTTTCTGTCTCATACACAGTGCAATCCTGAAACAGAGCAACAGACATTGAACCATGTTAATTCAACAGTGAAATGTTTTAGGTCATAGAAAGCTGCAAATGTGTAATGTCATGTTAATAACTAGGACTAGGTGTGAACTTGGTATGTATGTCAAATTCCACATTATAATTTAAGTTCATTTTCCAATAAAAAATGGAAAAAATGCGTATACATTTTAGATAATAGTTTGCTTAAACTGAGGCCGGCAGACAACAAACAATGAGGCCAGCTGAGTGGGAATGGGAGATGGAGCCATTGCCAGATGGCAGAGCCCCCTCACTACAGCCCATAATGCACTGGGACAATGAGATACCAGGGCACTGTGTTCCTGGGTCCAGCCATATAGGTGGTAGTACACTTGGGGAGCTTCAGTCCCACCAAATGGCCCCTCACATTTGTACCTCGAAGCACCTTCTCACCATTTCTTGGCCCTTAGACCCTTGGTCCTGGTGCCCCCAAGCTGGGCCTGCAGAAGATGAACTAAATACAAATGGGTTCTGGTATCTGGATGTAAATGGAAATACTCCTCACTGACTGTAGGTGGAGTCCAATGTTTTTCTACAAAGGGATGTGCCTCCATGCTGGTGGGTATTGTTTCTGTGTACAATGAAACTATGAAACGGTAGCGGTTTCGATTTTCGATTTCGATCAGGGTTACATTGGCATATGAGTGAAAAGGAAACGGAGGGGAGGGTGACATCGGCCCAAAAAACCTCCTGTGGAGCATCAAGCTCTGTACACGATGACACATCTGTGACCTTATCATGCACTGTAGGAGGTCCCTGTGCTCTCAGGGCAGGGGTTCAGGAGGTGGTGGGGCCAGGGGGACCAGGTGGGGGAAGGGTGGCTCTCTCGCTGCCTGACGGCATAGTGTGCGAGGATATTAATATAATAGCCTTCATTAATCTAACGGTGGGGAGCGAGTGTGTGTGTCTGAGCGGGGGGCCAGCAAACAGATACGAAGCTGTGTGTGGGCATGTATGACAAGCCCTCCTATCTTTCCAGAAACCTGACACTGGAGGCTCATGGGAAAAATAAAGCAGGCACCGAAGGGAACAGCTTTCTTTCAGAGAAAACTGCATCGAAATGGCTGCACTCAACGTCGAGGTGTACAGACTTCCATCCTGCAAGTCCCGGTTCTGTAGCACTAAGATGTGGAAGACTTGGCTGGGGTCTGTCTCCCTTCTTATTTTTAATCAACCATAAATCATCATGGGAAGTCAGGCAGATGCGTACTGTCTTCCAGTTGAGATTGGAAGCAGTGTGACAGCTTACCTGTTGCACTATGGTGGTTAACTCTAGGCACAGTTGAACGATGTTGTTTTTAAGCAGCGAGTACTCTGTCACGCTGACAAATGGGGATCTGTAGGGCAAAGAAAGGGTCATTAGAGGTAACCTGAAAGACCAGAGCGGTTCGATATCTCAGCCTGCCACACATGGCAATTTGCCAAGGAAAACATTTCTGAACACATCCCAAGTGTGCACACAAAATACCTGCAGAGAGGCACAATGCCGAGCTGCTATGTGGCTCATCGTGTCACTGTTCTTCTGCACAGTGAAATGACTAGTGTTAATTCAACAGTAATGGAGTACATACGAGTCAAATATGTATATGTTCTGTATGTAGAGTTTTTATTAGGCAGACCTGTGCACCAGCTTGCAAATATTTAATCAGACAATCATGTAGCAGCAACTCAATGCATAAAAGCATGCAGATGTGGTCAAGAGGTTCAGCTGTTTTTCAGACCAAATGTCCAGAAGGTAACAGTAATGCAAACAAGCATGCATTACAACAGTGGTATGCAGAACAGCATCTCTGAACACACAATGTGCAAACCTTTAAGTGGACAGGCTACAGCAGCAGAAGACTTAATAAGTCTAAAAAAATAAGTCTAATAAATACCTAATAAAGTGCTCACTGAGTTTATATGAGTCGAATGTGTCCTCTATAAGAGCTGATTTAACACTGAATATTTTTCTGTGCGCATAGACAGGCTCCATGATCTGGTATCTGTTAATGCATTGTTCTAGTGCAAGGATGGCCCCCACACTCTGCTACTCTGCTAAGGTATCTGCTAAGGTACTACTCTAGTATATGGATGGGCCTCATGGTCTGGTATGAAAGCTGGACCATGCTGGTGCCATTTTAGTCAGGCAGGATGACAGCATCATGCACTAGCGACACCTGCTGGCCAATAGGTCCACCTGTTGAGCTGCATGCTGCATGTGACTCATATGAGCAAGAGCTCCAATTATAAATTGAACTCCAGTGTGAAAAGAAGCACTGGCTGATATCACATGTTCTGGAGAAGAGTACCAGGTGTTAAATCCAGCTATGACCAGCTTGAAATGACCAGCTACCGGCTATTAAAAAACACAGCTTGAGTTAGTTAAACCATGTTGAGTATGGAGCTGGTCTGAACTGTCAACCAGCTACCAGCTGTTTGAAAACCTAGCCTGAGCTGTTTTCGTCAGCAGGGTACACTGGACAGCAGAGGCTGCAGCAGTTACCATTGATTAATATAATTGGGTGTTCTGTGGAGAGAAGGGGGAAAAAAGTTGTCTTAAGGAAGAAGCTATGAAAAAGAAGATGGCGGACGGACCTGTCCAGCCAGGCGAGCAGGTTCTTGGCCGCCCCGATGAGGTCCACCACGGAGGTGAGGAAATCGTTGGGCAGCCGGCGTGAGGCCCGCCCATCGTAGTGTCCGCCGCGGCGACGGCCCGTGATGAAGTTCTGCAGGTTCTTGGCCGAGGCGTTGAGCTTGTGTGACAGCGTGCGCAGGTTCTCCGTCTCCAGTCCGTAGTTCTGAAACAGAGGGCCGCGAAGACACACCCTGTGTTACTCGTTGTATCCACCACGCCTTCAAATCAAAATCCAGCCCCGGTTTTTCTTTCTCCCGGGTAGTTAGCGCAACTGATGTTAGCCTCACTCCTGACACACAGGTAAAGGGACGATGGAAAACCAGCTGTTCCTGGCCCCTGCCATACACATTCCAATCCGAAATGAAACATAGGTCATGAACTACAAGATGTGGTCAAGACCTACGGCACACAAAGAATGTAAAGTACTGAACCTTTGACATATACAATTTGTGCATATTATATACTGCATATATTTAACATGTTACCTGCATTTTATTATTACATATATATTTTTATCATGCTACAATGGATATTGGAAATGATTCATTTATTTGATTTCCTGAATATTTTCAGGAGGGGGGGAGGAGGGACTTTAGAGTCAGAGATATTTTCAGAGACTCCCAAAGAGAGTTGTACTCCCCTTCTACCTGAAATCTCCTAAGCTGATAATCAGAGGTGCCCTTTGTCATGGAGAGACAGGTAAAATTACAAGCAGTCTGGATCACCCAGGCTGCTAGGCAACAGGACGGGGTAGCTCATCACATACGTATATTTATAGTGTCAATGGCAGTTGATCAGGTCGGAGGGTGGCCAATAGCTTGACCAGTGGCCAATGGCTTCAGAAATTATACAGACCATTAATTTTAAATGGATAATTCTGGCCATCTGTCAATACACAATAACCCATAATGCCAAAGTAAAAGAGAAAATTCAGGAAGGACCACCATCTCATCAGCACTACATCAATCAGGACTTTATGGTAGAGTGGTTAGACAGATGCCACTCTTGAGTAAAAAGCATAGGACACTCCACTTGGAGTTTGCCAAATGACCAGATTCTCTGGTCTGATGAGGGCAAAATTGAACTGTTTGGGTAGAACTACAAGCACTATGAAGCGTGGTGGTGGCAGCGTCATGCTACGAAGGTGCTTCTCAACAGCAGGGACAGGAAGACTGGTGAGAAGGGAGAGATGAATACAGCCAAATCGAGAGAGGTCCTTGAAGAAAACCTACTCCAGAGTGCACATGACCTCAGACTGGGGCGACGGTTCACCTTTCAGCATGACAATGAACCGAAGCATACAGCCAATATAAAGCTGGTGTGACTTCGGGACAAGTCTCTGACTGTCTGAAGTCTCTGACTGTCCTTGAGTGGCCCAGCCAAAGCCCAGACTTAAACCCCATAGAACGTCTGTGGAGAGACCTGAAGATGGCAGTTCACAGACGCTTCTCATCCAATCTGATAGAGCTTGAGAGGATCTGCCAGGAAGAATGGGATGAACGGCCCAAATTCAGGTATGCAAAGCTTGTAGAGACTTACCCAAGAAGACCTGAAGCTTTAATTGCTGCCAAAGGGGCTTCTACCAACTACTGAATTAAGCGTCTGAATACTTAAATAAATGAGAGATTTAAGTTTTTGATAAAATTCTTTTTATTTTAATATCATAAAACATCAGAGCACAGAGGGCACAGTCAGACAGAAACAAGCACGTGCCTGATGGAGCTCCCTGCTCTACCCTGACCAAGATGTGTTGAACATACACCTCTTTATACCACAGCCCTGCTCTCACCTGAGGGAATGAAACAGGGGTATCTGAGAATGGGGTGTAGGGGCCATGGGATTTGGACAATAGCCTGACTCTTCAAAAAACCACCCCCTCCTCTCCCCTTGCTGGAGGCTGGAACAGGGTCAGTATTGATCGATTTATGATCGTGTGTGTGCGTGTGCGCATGAGAGTGTGTGTGGGAGTATGTGTGTGCATATGTGTGTGTGTATTTGTGTGTGTGCATGTGTGTGTATGTGAGTGTGTGTGGGTGTATATGTGTGTGCACGGGTGCGTGTTTGTGTACGTACGCCTGTGTGTAAGTGTGTGTGCACATGTCTGTGTATTTACACACGGACGAGTAAGCCTTTTCATATTTGTCTCCGAATGACAGATCCGGAAGAATCGGCGGCCCCGCTCTACAGATTGATGCCTTTAATCCGCCGTCTCTCCCCTTTGCCTGTTTAGCTAGTTGCCTTGGTAACCCCGGGCTGCACATCGCTTAATTGCGCCCGGGCCTGATGTTCCCGTAGTCCCCTCATCATTTATTGATTTCTTCGCTCTCCGCTCCGCTCGAAGTACGAGAGAGACGCCCCGCCGTCAGGCTCCGCGGCGGCTGATTACATCACCGCACCGGGAGGCCGTCCTGTCCGCCCGCTGAAATCCCTTCATTCTTTATTACAGTAATTCCCATATTCTCTTGGCAGGTTAGACCGGGGGTAGAAGGCCATAAAGGGTTTGATGAGGCGTTTAACAGCGCACATTTGTTCTGAGGTTGCGAAGGCAGTTTGGGACGAGCGCAGGTGATCTCCGGCATTTTAAGGACACCGTCCGATACGTCCGAGCGCAATCTAGAGCGGGGCCTACCCCAAGGGCACGGTGTCAGGTCGTAATCAGCCAAAGGTGTAGCGGAGGATCGACTTGCACCGGCCAATCAGAATGCTTTCTGCATTAGGAGCTGCGTCACGCGTGGGGTGACAATAGTCCCACTGGTGATGCAGCTCATGTGGTAAGAGTCTGGCAGTCGGAAAGGTTGCTGGTTTGATCCCCCGCCCCGGGTGTGTCGAAGTGTCCCTGAGCAAGACACCTAACCCCTAATTGCTCCCAATGAGCTGATTGGTACCTTGTATGGCTGTCTATTGCTGTTGGTGTGTGTGTGTGTGTGTGTGTGTCAATGGGTGAATGAGAGGCATCAACTGTAAAGGGCTGTATAAACACACACCATGACCATTGACGTGTCACTGTAACCCCTTCTATATGTACTACTGGACTTTACTCAGACATGCACTACCCAATCTTATTTGTTAAGAGTTTTTGCTAGAGTTACCCATTGCTCAGTCTTGTTTTATTTATGTATGCTGAAATCAATATAATACCTTATAAATACGGAATCTAAACTTTCCACATATTTGAATGGGTTGCCTTTTACATTTGATATTTTTAAAATACTTATCATCAGTTAATAATCTCATTTTTATTACACAGTCAATTACCAAGGGGATATGATATGATTGTATGACTGTAATTGCTATACGGCATACAGGATATCCTAGTCATAGTCATGCCCTAATGAAGGGGACTACAGTCATGCCAAAACAATGATAATAACAACTACTGTATGACACGCATGATTACGTTGAGGAGTAACAGCGGGAGCCAAACTGTGCCTGCAAGCCAAACATCCCAATATGCCTTCCAGACCTAGGTCAAATATATCATTGTATTGCATTCAAATACTTTTCTACACTTTATTCTGGTGTATTGGAACCAATGAAATACTCTCAAAAAGTGTAAACCCTCCTTTCTGATTCTCTTGGTTGGCTCAATTGCACCAGACAAGGTCAATTGAGCACAGAAAAGTATTTGAATCCAAAAGAATTACGTATTTGACCCGGATCTGATGTCATCCCTTTTCAGTGAGCCCTGCCCCCCAAGGACACTGTGTAGTGTTGCCCCAGGTTTCTGTTCATCTGTAGGTCTGTCAGTCAAACAGAGTGTTGTATGATTGGTCGATTCGGTTCAGATTTTCAAGCCTTAGTAGTGCATGTCCGTGGACCAATCCTTATCAATGCTAGCCTTCATCAGAAGTTGTAGTTGCCTTGCCATGGTAATTACAAACTTGGCCTATCATGAACATATGTTCATGGCCTTAAAACCAGTGATATACAAATTGTACATCATCTGACATGTTCAGACGTTTGTTGCGTGACCTTGATATGCACTGTTTTGTACGTCACTTTGGATACAAGCACCTACTGAATAAAATGCAGCGTAAGGTCATGTAATATGGTATAGAAGCTGACTCACATCCAGATGTGACAGCTGTCAAACGAATAAGGCTGTGTGCGTTAATGCTGCTAATTGGCCACAAGAGGGAGTCTGCACATGAATGACCACTGTCAAATGGAGGTGTCTGTCTGCCACCTCAGATATTAGTTGTTCCCTTTTGAGGGCTGTGCTTTTCCTGTTTATCTCATGGAGATATGGTTGCCAAGGGCAGCCTGCACAACCTGCTCACGTTATCCCACCCACCTCCCGCAACGGGCTGAGCTTGCAAGCAGAGAGGGGTAAAGTGAGCATGCTCAGTGAGACCGGTTTCTCTTACTCCACAGCAGCAATATTAGCAAAGCACAGCATAGCTTTTTTTATCTCATGTGTAACATGGTCTGTGGCCCACGGCACCCCCTCCACACGAACACACACTACTCGATCGCAGCTTCCTTGATCTCCAGTCCAAAAATGCCCCACTGCCAGCAGAGAGTGGGAAACAGCCCTATCTACAGCGGGTGCTGGAAGACTGCACTCCGCAGTCCCAAAAATAAATGGAGCTAATTTCCATAAAAGGTGCACAATATGAATTTTAAAGAGGTCTGCATTTCCCTCCAGCGATAATCCCATTTATCACAGAGACGGAGACACTGGCTTCATTGCCGAAATGCGTCCGCACGCTTTAAGCGCTAGCACAAAGCGGCTCCTGTGCTAGCCTTTGATCTGCGGCCGCGTCCGTACATGCTGAGCAGGGGGCAGCTGTAGCCGGGCCGGGGTGTGGAAGGCCCCTGTACCCGCCTGAACCCCCTCCTCCGCCCCCCCTGCTTCCTCCCTACAGCTGGGCCCGGCGCAGTCATTACTCATGTCAGCCTCTCCGCCCGGGTGACGCAATGCCTCCGCTCCGGAGAGCGCGGCGCGGATCGATGGGAGAGAGGGAGGAGAGAGAGAGAGAGAGAGGGAGAGAGAGAGAGCGGGAGAGTGGAGGAAGGGGAGAAAGAGGGAGCCTGAGAGAGAGGGAGGGAGAGATGAGAAAGGGGAGAGAGAGGAAGAGTGAGAGAGAGGGAGCGCGAGAGAGGGAGAGACTGAGAGAGGGGGAGAGAGAATGAGAGAGACTAAAAGGGAGAGAGAGAGGGAGGGAGGAGAGAGGGAGAGCGAGCGTGAAAGAGAGGGAGAAAGAGAGAGCAGGGTGAAAGGAGGGGTAGAAAGTGAAAGCAAGTGAGATAGAAGGAGGGAAGGGAGAGGAGAGACAGCAAAAGAGAGGGAGGGAAGGGAGAGGAGAGACAGAGCGAGAGAGAGGGAGGGGGAGAAGCAGGGAGGAAGAGAGAGCGAGCACAGGGGAAAAGAGGGATAAAGAGGGATGAAGTGAGAGAGGGAGGTCGGTAAGGTCTGGGAAATGGAGGCAGCACACACACAACGTCTGAGAGAAGCTTTCACTGGCACACCCAACATGCTGTGCCAACCCACGTTTTCTACAGACACTCATTCAACCGGCACTGTTCAGCTCAGTCCTGCCCATCCCGGCACGGCTCAGTAAGGCTCAGGTCAGTATAGCACGGCTCAGTAAGGCTCAGGTCAGTATGGCTCGGTTCAGTAAGGCTCAGGTCAGTATGGCTCGGTTCAGTATTTCATCTGGTTTCTCCTTCTGCCAGCCTGACAGAGAGTGAAATGCTTCAAGGGTGGTAAATAAATGCGCGGACACAGATGCACACACATACACACATGCTCACGTGCCAGCAAGCTCTTGAACACAAACACAGCGCATACAGAGCATACACAGAGTCAGCAGTCAACAGAGCCAGGAAAAGAGCAAGACTTGTTTGTTTGCAGAAATGGCCATCTCTGAAAGGCAGTAGCACAAGGCTGTAAATGTTTTTATCAGTCCATTCCGGTCCATTATTTCTTTGAAAACAGGTTCAATGTTCAATGTTTCTGAAGATACTTCAGGACTCTAGCCCACTCTAGTCATTGGTGGGGCATTATGAGAGGGACTGTACTACAGAATCTCAAATAATTCAAGTACAGAATAAAAAACAACTGGAGACACACAGCACAAACACAACACCGGATAGATGGATAAATAGATAGATCTACAGCACTAGGGCATTTGGCATCTTTATTAGAGGCTGAACTAATAAAGAGCAGCACAAAGCAGGCCATGTTGAGGCTTTTAATTTATTTTTCATGTAGGCTAATTATCATTTGTCTTTTATGAAGGGGATATATGACTGTAGTTCCAATGCTTGTCAGGTCCTAATGAAGGGGTCTATAGTAACGGCAAGAACAACTGTAATCGTGACTACTATACTGCAGGATTAGTTTGAGGAGTGATCCAAACATATTTTATCATGTTAGAAACGATGAAATATGCATAATGTTCACAACTGCAAGCAAGCCAAACATTCTGATATTCCATTCCCTTTTTGGTGACTCACTCCATTAACCAAACTAAGGTTAGAACATTCAGTTTGTAATCTAACTGGCTAGCTCGTGCATGGTCACATTAGCTAGCAACTACTGGAATGAAAATACAATGATTAAAAATATAACCATGCAGTCTGGTGAGGTACCAGTGACTACATCCGTGGTTTGTGTGCTGATTTTTCTCGGGCTATCACAGTGACCTTCATGCCATATTCAAAGTCCCAGTCCCAGCGCCGGTTTAATTAATCATGCCAGTCCTCAACCCCTTCCCCCATTTTAACCATATCTCTAATTAAAGGTACAATAGGTCATTTCGGACTCCTAACGGTCAAGAGAGGAATAGCAGCAACAAACACCTTCAAACCACAACACTGTTTATCCCTCTGTAAATGCGCTGATGTTGAAACGCAATTGGCTGTGGCAATTAAAACCAATTTTCAACCAATGACCTTGAATTATTGTACATTTATACAATGTTTTGGTACAGTGTTGGGCTGTCAACTGTATATTTTGAAACTCGAATTTAAGGACAATAAACACAGGCAGAGGATGAGTCAACACGTCAGTGAGCCTTATTCAATGATCGGCAGGGATTTACAATGGTCTTGTAACAATGTTTTAACACAAAACTCTTACCTTTAAGCAAGAGACCAGCTAACAGAGCAGCATGGCAATACGGTATAGACATACCCCAGAGAAGTAGATCGGGAAAGAACTAGGCTACTCTCGCTGATGGAAAAAAGTTTAGTATCATATCTTTTCACATTTTGAGATTAAATAAAACTGAAATTCCTTCAAGCAGTTCATATTGTACTTTAATTATTCATTTCGATAAAAAATAGACTTCTCAGTTGGCTTCTTTACTTATTTATTCTCTAAACTTGAAATCTGTTAACTCACAGGTTCAGTTCTGGCAGAATAGTGGGTGTGTATGTGGGTGTTTGTGCATGTGTGCCTGAGTATATATTTCAGCATAGTGATCAAACGGCTTTTTAAAACCAGGCTGCTGATATTCAGATGAACAAACCGCACTTCTTACAATAGAAGCGGCTATTATAGCAAACCTAATTTACTGTGCTGGAAATGAAATGCCACATCAGTATGGCATGCAAATAACATGGATCTACGAGTATAAGTGATCCACTCTGTCCTCATACCAAGATGAAGAATACAACCACCAAAGCCTGATTTATACTTGTTGTATGACCCTCGCAACAAGTGTCGCATGACAAAAATAACGCATTTTCAAAGGACCTTTTTCTCAGTGTCACGCACCTGTAGAATTTTATGTTTATTGAGATCCAGATTTCATTGCCATGGGTAGGCTGAGCTATGCTAGACTCTGCCAAGTTTTCAAAAATGTAAACATCAGCTGTTTGGCATCTTGTTACCATAGAGACAACAGAACCGTTATGGTAGACCTTCCCAGAAGTATAAATGCAAAGTGTTGTGCAACATTTTCATTTCCGTCAGACGACATTTGTCACAAGGGGCATATGACACAAATAAAGCAGGCTTTAGCCATAATCAAGTAATCCCTTTTTCAGTGATGAGAAGGAGGTAGGCTCACGGTGGCAAGTGAGATTACACCTATCAACTCTTGGACCTGTCACTGGGATCTGAGCAAAAGCAAACACAATGTGTCACTGTCCCTCAACAATAACTTCAGTCTGCCCCATTTGCTGTTAATATACATATATGCAACATCATAAATATGCACCAATGCAACCTTTTTTAAATAATTATATGAACTGGACTGTGGCTGAAATCACATACTACTGTAGCTTACTATTTGGTAAGTCAAAATAGTATTAGTATGTCCAAAACCATAGTTGTATAGTAAAATAGTATAGTGAAACTACCCGGATGTCACTGGCATGGATATCCCACAATGCATTGTGATGCACGACCCAAGCCACCAGGAGGTCACGACCCAAGCAACCAGGAGGATAGTGTTCAAAACAAAGTGGCAAAAGAGTTGAACAATTTAAATGTAAGTAATACCTTTCACTATGCTCAGCAAAGTAGTTAAAATCACTATTTATATGTACATTTTACATTTTTACCTTTAAAGTCACAAAGTCATATCAACATCATAAATGTGCACTGTGCTTAAAGTGGTTTGTTTCTTTGACGACATGGTATGTCCGAAAAATCCATCTTACTTTTTACTCATATACTAAGGCCGCCTCACTGAATGATAGTATGCATACGGTATATAGTGTGTAGTACGTAGTATACAAATTTTGGATTCAGCCATCCTCTTAAAAAGTGCAAACCCCACCTTCGGGTCATCTAGGTTAGCTCATTTCACCCTGGTCAGGCTGCAGCCTCTAGATCAGCGACAAGCGTGCTGTCCCCCGGAAAGTGATGTGAGCTGCTGCTTCTTATCACAACCGACTTGCACAGACATGAGTAGGAGGAAGACACATCACGTACAGCTCAATGAGCTGCAACCAGGAACCCATGAGCCAACGTAATCCCGGCTGACTGAAACCTCTCCCATCCCTGGGCAAAGCAGCCCTGCAAGGCAGGGCAGGCAGTCTCAGTTAGCCCTGGTAAAGTCCAGTCCACAGGGCCCAGCCACTCACTGGAACTGCGTCTCAACAGGACAAGCCAACCAGCAACCTTTCAGAGCAACCTTTATATGAATATGTCAACCTATCATATTCAAAGGTTTCACGCGTATGACCTTTCAAGCATCCTGTGTCCTAATGCCCACTGCAGTGAACACAGTCCCGAGGGCAAGTCAGTAGGTGCGATGGAATTACAAGTCCCCGTTATAAAACCTTAGGTACATATGACACACATCACGAGGGCCAAGAACTCTCCCTCCTTTCACCTGGGAGTGAGGTGTGGAGACAGTCGAACAGTAGCACTAATTGTTCCGATTATTAGCCGGGAGAAAAGAAAGGTTCAAACAAGGCCTGTACTCTGATTTGATGATCCCTGACATACGGTGTTGTACTGTGTTGGGTTTTCCTCCGAGCAGAGACTAAAAATACGAGCGTGTGTTTAAATGTCACGCATTACGCCAAATGCCTTGTAAATGTGTAAATGAGGAAAGTCAATTCTGCCCTGGAAGAGGGCTTTGTTTGTCAACAGGATCTACGGTGGCAGATTTCCGTGAGTCAGTCAGAACCTGTGGTGCATAGCCAACTCCAAATCAGGGGAGAGGAGAGAGATTACGCCGTCGCACGCAAGCACAGGCAAAGACTCGCTAGCATGTTGGCTTGCATTTCGTGGCCTGCATGTGTGCTTGTGTGTCCTTGGCTGCGTGCATGCTAGCATTTTCTCGGACCAAAATGCGGCTGTGGTTTGCAGTGGACCGCCAATGTGTCACAAATGTTTGTTTGTTCATTCTACCCTTAATGAAGTAAATCAAAAGAGTCTAACGGTTGTGTTGCTGATTGTGTTGGCCGTATTAACCCCTTAACAGCTTGCCGTTTCCCGTCTTTTCCACTAGACTGCTCTATAAAAAGCTGAGACGTATGGAATTATCGCTTATTGCTGTTTGGACGACTAAAGACATACTCTCTCCCTTTGATCACAGAAAATAAAAAAAGAGATATTAAAATGAAGCAATACTAGTGAGCAAGTGCAGGCCTGTATCTATAGAGGCAGTATGCTCCCCACCACTAAGATAATTCTAAGTTAAAAAGCAGTAAATATTTTAAGAAGGTATCCACTTCACACTTAATATATCTTCTTTAGACATTGTCTTATAGACTGTGTGTGGTAAATGTTTAATCCGTGTGCACCACTTAAAAAGGAATCTGGTCTCCAGGGAGAGCAGTGTATGAACCTCTCTCGCTCTCTCTTTTCTTCTTTCTCTCTCTCTCTCTCTCTTCTGAGTTGTGAACCGAAAAATTATAATTGTACTTTCCGACTGCTATACATGATGTGTGCTTTATGTGTACATCATGTGTGCTTTAAGTGTGTGCATCCCTCTCTGGTTGTATTCAGTATCAATGTGGACCATTATTCCTCTTTCTCACACCTTATTCCCCTCTCTGGGAATTATTTTCCTGGTTTTCCCAATGCTCCCACCCCATATCTCCACTGTGGAATACTGTGCAATAACCTGATTGTCAAAGACCAAAATAGACCAAATAAAACTTGATCGATAGCTTGACTAACAGATACAGAGTTACCTGAATTAATGTATAGGAATTGAATAAATGTATTAGCATATACATATACTGGGGCGACACTGGCTCAGGCGGTAAGAGCAGTCGTCTGGCAGTTGGAGGGTTGCTGGTTCGATGTGAGCCTTGAGCAAGACACCCAACTCCCAAATGCTCCCGAGAAGCTGGTTGGTGCATTGCATGGCAGCCAATTGTCATTGGTGTGTGAGTGTGTGTATGAATGGGTGAATGAGAAGCATCAATTGTACAGCACTTTGGATAAAGGCGCTATATAAATGCCAACCGTTTACCATTTACTTATACTGAATACAGGAGTTTTTGGGATGGAGGGGGTGGTTAGTTTCAACCTACCAAGGCACACAGTAGGTCAACAGCCTCGAGGATGAGCTCCTGGTGCCCGATGCGAGTAACGCCAAGCTCCTCCAGCTCCTGGTGGGTGATGTGCAGTAGTTGTTCTCCGTTTATCTTCTCCCTCTCAAAGTTCTTAATGTACTGCTGCAAGCAGTCGTCCAGGCCTGCGGGAGAACGAGAGGACAAGGTCAGCTTACACTCTCACTACTCAGGCCACCAGCCAAGCAAGCGCTTCCTTTCGGAGAACCACGAGGAGACAACATTCAGCTCTGGAGGGACCCATATTCAGTGCAGGGTAGTGGGGGCAGTCCTGTACCCGCTGCCCAGGCCTCCATCGGGCCTAAGGCCTGAAAGCCTCATTCCCTACTCATCCCTCAGGCAACAAACAATGACGGAGCTCAGGGGCCAGATGGTCTGTTCTTCCCTGTTTCAGTCCTATTCTTCGCTATGCAAACAGTGACAGATTCATATGCCAGATGCCATTATTGGCTCAAGTATTACAAGCCTGCAGCTCTGTAATGTATTTATTAGGAACTTCCCAACAGGATTAGTGGGACGCATTCAGCAAAGCCTTCCAGCTTTCAACAAGCACTCAGCACCAACAGAGCCAGTTGGGCCAGGTGACCCTTCAAACTGCAGAAGAACACTTTGGACCTACTATTGCATACTCGTGTACCAAAAATACACACTATTGAGTCTGAATAAATAATGCATTGTGCACACTGACTTGTGAGCTAGCTAAATTACAAGTGACCGTTTGATAAATTAATATTAGTTTGGTAACTGTTTGTAAATGAACCAGTTGTCAAGCAGCTAGTTTTCCAGTTATCTAGTTAGCAAACTAGCTTGTTAGCATATTAGCTAAAGACTATCACTGATGTTTTTATTGGTTTGAAAACTTTTCAATGCAGAGAGCTGTACAAAGGGGTATACAGATAGGTTATCATGCAAATCTCCTTTGTTTGATTGTGAGCATGGCTCATAGGATGCAAAATGACAAAGCGTAGGGGACAGTAGCACGCTTCAGATGAGGACCTGTATTCTTCCACACACAATTAGCGACAGAAAATTGGTTTCATGTTTACAGATATATACAGGTATTTAGCAAAGGATCAATATATATTTACAGTTAAATGCAGTATTGATATGGTGTATGAAGCGGGCTGTAATCCCTACACAGATAACCTGATATTAAAGAGTACAGAGCCAAAACAACAAAAATTGTGCTTCTGTCCAAATATTTAAATATTAAATATTAAAATTAAATTTGGATTGCAGTGATTATGTCTCAATAAAGATCCAATGAAGCACAAATGTATGGCTGATACAAGATATACATAGGGTTTTTTTACTTATTTTTTTCTAATGCTGATCTGCGAGGCCAGACTGGCAGTTTCCCGAGAGGTGAAATCATCACCGTCGTTCACTGCCTCTGCTCTCTGTAATGGACAAAACGGCTCTCCTGCTAGCCCCAGCTTCCGTGTAATAACTGTAAAAAACACCAGGCAGCAATAACCATGCACCTTCCGGGGAGGGGGGATTGATACCGGCACGGCGTTAAGTTCCGCGAGTCGGCCATTTGAAGCGTATCTTTCAAAGCCACGCCTGTGATATCGCTGTGTACAGTGGCAAACGTGAGCACGTCATTCATTGCGGTACCCCACTGCAAAAACCCGCCCGATGTCAGCCCCACAGAAAGACCACCCTCTGAATGAAAATGAAAGGCTCCACAACACAGGCTGAGTGGAGTGCTTTTGTGGCTATTCTCATACGAAGCTGTGTATATCAAACTAAAGCATGATTTATCGCTGGTACAAATCAATAAGTGTGCTGTCCCTCTCTGCGGGCACTCCATCATTAAAGATATTAAACCGCACACTGCGCACACTCGCTCGCTCAAACACACCGCAATAAAACTACTACTACCGTGCCGGTCCACAATCCATAGTCACCTTGAAATCTGCGAGAGTGGATTTTTAAATGCGCGGGGCACGAAGCACTCCGATGAAAAAGCGCTGAATTATTCAGGGATTGAGTGCAGCAGAAAGAGGCACAGACAAATGGCTTATATAAAGCAATCAGAGAAACGGCAAAGCTTTGAAAACACACAAGTCATGATATTCTAAAAAAAAATCCCGGTGCGGTGAATACACAATGCAAACACAAATAGAGCGCATTGAGCAGCCCTCACTCTCCTGGCAGGAAAAGCCTCTGTTTCTCTCGCAGTGGAACTCTCAGATCATCACTAATCAAATTATGAGGATATTGTTCCAGATTTTTTATTCTTTTTAGTCAAAAAGAAATGAGCAATCCTATTAACCCTCCTATTATGTTAGGAGTTTAAGACCGCTTTTATGTTTGGGGTCAACAGTTTGAATAAATAAATACATTTCGACACTTTGTTTGTCGCCTTCTTATTGTCTCCCAAATGACTAGCCTTTTATCCATTAATATGAAAAATCTGTGAGAAACATCTCATGTTAGAGCCTGAGGTACAGGAAGTGAAACTTTGGCACCTGTATGGGAAAGTACCTCAAGAATCATCCACAAAGAAATCTGAGATAAAACTATATGTGTATATTGTATATTTTCTGACAGTTTATACTGTTACAGAGGGTCAAAATAATCCCATATAACACATGCAAAATTGGTACGCTATGTTTATTGCATGTTTACTATTTAATCCCACCAAATTAGAAAATGTAAAAAATGAAAAAACGGTTGACTGGTTTTTAAGAGATGTCAAACACTGAATGGTGACAAATTGACTCTAAACATAATAAGAGGGTTAAATCAATTTAGCAATCAGCTATTCCCTGGAACAGGGAGAGGGGAAACGCTTCCAATCATTCGACTAAAACAGTGGTCGTCACTTCTGGTCCTGGAGAGCCGCAGGGTGTGCTGGTTTTTGTTTTCGCCTTAATATCAGCCACAAATTCAGACCCAAGAAACCAGGTGAGGTGAGTTAACTGTAAACAACTGCTTTCATCTATCAATTAAGTGCTGAGTAACAACAAAGGCCAGCACCTGGTTTCTCGGGTCTGAGTTTGTGGGTGATACTTAGGTCGAAAACAAAAACCAGCGCACCCTGCGGCTCTCCAGGACCAGGAGTGAGAACCACTGCACTACAGTCATCCAGCACCTCAGAAATACCAGAAATAATGAAGCAGAAAAGAGTCTGAAACGACACTGAAAGTTGGCTGTTTTGAAGGAAAATGAAGTTAACAAAACATTATCAAGTAGTCATATCCTATTATTTTCATTCAAACAGAATATTACATTTATAATATAACAAGAAAATAATGGCTTTAAATCGATTCATTTATTTTGCAATTACCTCCATTTGGCCATAGCAATAGAATCAGTGTGAGATTAACAAGATAGATAACACATTAAAATGTTTAAAAAAACAATACACACAATAAAAATAAATTAAATTTATTCTGTAGCTATTCAACACCCTCCAAATTTGAATGCGGCTACTTGGAATAGCATTCGCACATCTTTGTTTCTGATGCTCTTGACCTAGTCTTTGAGTGGCATCAGTAAGCAATTAAGTCACACTGGAATGATTACTGTATCCGTTTTTAGGCCAATATTTTTTGCTCCCATTCCACGAAAAGAAGTGTGACCTAAAAGCATCTTCCGGAATGAATCGTCAATGTGGTTGGAGACAGATCTCCCGCCCTGGGCACCTCTAAGAAAAACCACCCAGCTGATTCCTTTACGCTCCCTTAAGGTGCTGGCATGCCAGCAGTTGGCCATGACAGTCTCAAGGTTGACAGGGTCTCCTACACAACAAAACTTTTTTCTTAAAGGGAGAGACCATGACGCTCATTACATTGAGTAACACACTATGGAGAAATACCGAAATATGTATCAATTAATGACCAAAGGCTGTACTAACAAATTAATTATGAACAGCAAGTAAATATGTATGGTTAATATGTGCATGGTCCTGTTTTAAAATATATTTTGGTGGTCTTCATACTTGCATGGTATTTCCAGTTATGCATTTACATGTATGACAGACCTGGGGCTACATCACTGCCCAGAGTTATATTTAGTTATATTATAGTTCTATTTAGTTATATTATAGTTCTATTTAGCTAAACAAGTAGCACAGAGTCACCATACGAAAACGAGCAGAGCAGTCTGTGTCTGTGCTATGCGTTAGGTGAGACAAGGACACAGTCTCCTCATTAGTATGCGCCACTAGCTGCAAAATAGCATGTGCAATTCACACATAATACATTTTGGTGAGAACACAGTGACATTCACACACACACACACACACACACACACACACACACACACCACGCTATCACAGTCTATATATGGTACACACACACACACACACACACACACCACGCTATCACAGTCTATATATGGTACACACACACACACACCACGCTATCACAGTCTATATATGGTACACACACACACACCACGCTATCACAGTCTATATATGGTATACACACACACACACACACACACACACACACACAAGTATGAGTGCAGGCGTGCTAGGTCCCCATTCAAGGGAAGATTGTAAATTTTGACGTCTGACAGTCTGACAGTGTTCATCAGCAAACTGCCATTACATACCTAGCCCTCCAATATGTCCGAGCGCCTCTCAGGGCACACCAGTGTTAGAGGAGAGGATGAAGGTGCGAATGGTGAGGATATTACCACCTGTTCACCCCATGTGAACTTAAATCTTAAATAAGTCAGCCAGCCTCTCTCTCCCGGGATATAGGATATTCTCTGTAGGACAGGTCATGCCGGGTCAGCAAAATCCTTATGCCCAATGACAGAGAGGTCACAGACCCGGCAAATTGACCCGATACTCAGCGTCATATTTTCCTCACTGGATGTTCTGCCTCACAGCTAAAACATCTGATGCAACAGAGGATCTTCTGATTATAATAGCTTCTCTTCTAAAAAAGAGAAATAGGTAAAGTAGACAAACAGGAAATACATTTGAACACAATTTTTATTGCTGATTTAAAACTTTTTAGGTGCACTTAGTGAGCACTTTACTAAGTATTAGACTTATTTTTTAGACTTATTGAGTCTTCTGCTGTAGCCTATCCACTTGGAGGTTTGATGCCTTGTGTGTGTTCAGAGATGCTTTTCTGGCCCTTTTCCTCTGACCTCTCTTATTAACAAGGCATTTCTGCCCATAGTACTGCTGATCACTGTTTTTAGTTTTTCACACCATTCGCTGCAAATTCTAGAGACTGTTGCGCGTGAAAATCCCAGGAGATCAGCAGATTCTGAGGTACTCAAACCACCCTATCTGGCACCAACAATCATCCCGCGGTCAAAGTCACTTAGATCACATTTTTTTCCATTCTGATGGTTAATGTGAACATTAACTGAAGCTCTTGACCCGTATCTGCATGATTTTATGCATTGCACTGCTGCCACACGATTGGCTGATTAGATAATCGCATGAATAAGTAGGTCCTATTAAAGTGCTCAGTGAGTGCATGTTGGTTCAGTACTACATATCCTACACGCATATATTTTTATTTTGCATTACATAGTACATTACAATTATTTAGGTGACGCTTTTATCCAAAGCGATTTACAGTTGATTTGTCTAAGCAGGGAACCCCTGGAGCAATGTGGGGTTAAGGGTCAGGGGCCCAACAGCTGCATGGATCCTATCGTGGCTACATCAGAGCTTGAACCACCAACCTTCCTGGTCCCGGTCATGTATCTTTGGCACTAAGTTACAGGCTGCCCCTTCTGTGCTTTACTGTCACATATTTACAGTAGCATTTCTTTAGCATAGCGTGCATCATTTTGGGATGGTTTTATCTGTTGCCTATGGCCTCAATCTATTCATGTGTAATGTCTTGTAATTTCATGAGCAATGCAAATATAAGCCATGTATGTAAGCCATCTACTTTGGAACTTGATCCTTGATCTTTGTTTTTAGTTGTACACCATCCTTCATCACGACAAATAAACGATAAATATTAATGAGGGGGCTTGGCCAAGGGCAATGCTGTGGCAATGGGATGATCTGTCCTTGAGATTGGCTTTTTATGAATATTCATAAACTGTAATGAAGCACCAGGAGCTCATGTTATTAAGCAGCACCTTCTGTAGACAGGAAGTACAGAGAAAGACACTACAGAACAGTGGTCTCAAACTCAGTGCCACGGAGGGCCGTGTGAATGCCGGTTTTTACTCCAGCCTCAGCTCTTGATTATACAATTTGTAAAATAGTATAATCGCTGAATTGGGGCTGTAGCACATAATGTATATAAAATGAAATGTGTTATTTGTGCTGTCTAAATAGAAACTGTTGCTTATATTCCGTGCTTTAATGCAGTTACTGTGAATACATATGGATGAATGAGTAACCGGAATCGATTAAGGCATCATTAATTGGTGGGAATGAAAGCCTGCCTACAGAGGGCCTTCTTTGAGTGGTTTCAGACCACTGCGGCCCGATATCAGCTGATCATACAAGAGCTTGAGAGCTTTGGGCTCTTACAACCGCCCTACTTTACCACATCTGTGCCACGCTGAGCAGACCCACCCCTACCACTCTCCGTCTCCAATAGTAGCAGAATCACAAGAGCAGCTGGGCTCTGCAGGGGTATCCATGTGCTAAGACTGGAGGGCTATGCCAGAGAGCATTTGTAATTTATGTAAGGAATAATCCACTCTGGTTGTTAAAGGGTTTTAATGCTCGATGTGGAAGCAAAGAACCCTCCGGTGTGTGTTAAAACCCTTTAACGGCCACCTCCGAGTGGATTATTCCGCTTACACCATGGTCTTTTACCGAAAATTCAAATATAAGCATGGGTCCTTGATATTTTTGGGTAATTTGCTGGCATTGCTGGTATTTCCTTCAAGCCGATAAGGTGGCTACTGTTTCTTTTAAAGAGTATTTCATAGGCTCTGATACACCTGACAAGCTCAGTAAAAAAGCGTAAAAAAGGATTTGAATCCGAAACATTTATGTATTTGACCCAGATCTGCTGTGATGTCACACTATAGCACCACCAAACTCAAACGAAACATTTGTCATTTTGATGATTTAACACAGAACGTGATCATCTGTCAGATGCCATGTCCTTAAAGCACCCTGCCCACAAACTGCTGATCGAGTGGCCGGGGTAACAGTCATAAGGGCAATCCAATTAAACCCAAAGCATTGAAGCGTAGCAGCTAGCAGCAGCCTTAGCCCCACAGTCTGAATATGCAGCATATTTGACACCTAAAGCGTTTTGAAATTTTCCAGCACCTTATAAAAATCTCATTGACAACATTATTTCTCCCCCACAGAAAATAGTTCAATTGTTCCCATTGGCCAAACTGCACATTTATATACCCAGGAAAAAAATCCTTCTCCAATAAGTGTTTTTACCCTCAAGTGATCCGAGACCTTTCCACAGGAAAGCAATAACTATGGCAGTGCTGTAGTAATGCACACACACACTGAAGAACTGAAGTGTTTCAGGTCTGGGCAGCAGATCCAACAGCCCCTTGTGAGAAGTGTTCTGCAGCCCTGCCTGACCCAGCATCAGTGCTGTGAAACAGATCAGATCTGGGACAAATACTTAATTCTTTTGATTCAAATCCTTTTTTTTCTGTGCTCGATTGATCTTACCTGGTGCAACTGAGCCAACCAAGAGGACCAGAAGGCAGGATTTTGCATTGAGTATTTTATAGGTTCCAATACACCAGACAAGCTCAGTAAAGCGTAGAAAAGTATTTGAATCAAAAACAATAAGGGACACCATTTGACCCAGGTCTGAAAAAGATTACTGCACATATTCATTTTAATTAAAGACCTCTGTTCTGCAGCTACACTAGTGTGTAGTACCTGCAGCATGGCCTCCTGGGAAATAGGCCCCAGGCTGTGGAGGACCTCCAGGTTACACATGTAACAGTTTCTCAGCGCGAGGGACCCGTGACTTCATCGCTGTACAGAGGGGAAGACATGGCAGCTTTGCTCTAATGTCGCGTAAATGAAAACAACATTCCCCCGGGGGAAGACCTTGTGATGCAGTCCATGGGGCAGTCGACTTCCAAGCAGTGTACAAATGGGCGAATGGGCGTTCAATTCCCCATCATGGCTCTGTACTCTACCCCTCTCTGCTTTCTCTCATGTCTGAATAAAGTGGAGAAACTGTTGGTCCTCCTTTAAATAAATATCCCTGAGTGTTTTCTAGGGTTTATACCTCTCACGCAAGTAAATAAGACTCCAGCAAAATGGTGGTTGGAGTCATGCCCAGTCCCACCATGTTTCAGCAAACAGTGCATATAAACCACCACCAGGTGCAGGGTTGTCACTGTTACCATGGTGCTTTTGCTGGCTGTGTTTGCTCTGCCTTATCGGCTATTCGAGAGCAGTGCTGCCTAAAAGTTGCTTCAGAAGGATTCAAATGTGTCATGCACAAAGCATGTCATGTGTCTGCCTATTGAAACATATTAAATTCAAAGTTTTTAAGTTTGAATCAATATTTCCAAAGTTTACCCAAGAACAATTGTAATACATGAAATTGACATATTTTTGTGAATCTCACGAAATGATAAACATAGAAAAATATGTGATTCCTTTTGTGAGTACTAGTGCATCCCCCTGTGAAACAGCTGCAATTTCTAATAACCTGGAACCAATAACCAATTGAGAGCAAAAGGGATAATCACATAACACCACCGTTCTCCAATGAGAAAGAAAGATAGTGGTTATAGTCTGCCTTACCAACTATGTCCGAGCAGCAGGTATGGCTAGCAAAGTAACATCTGGTTCATGTACTCACACATAGCCACCAGCCAAAATATCAAAGTTCACCACTGCCATGAAAACCCAGGCAAATTTCATAACTGCTGTTACCATAGCAACATGACAATGGAGCCGTACTAGGCCTCTTCTTTAAGAATAAATAAAAACAAACAACGACAACTACAACACCTACAGCTACAACACCGTAGAAAGGCCATAATTCATTTTGAAACAATTACCATAGTTGAACTGCAATATTGTGAACACAGGTTTATAGCATTGTAATGCCACAGAAAGTGTTGTTTCACAGAAGAACCGAAGAACCGATTCGGTCGCTAAATTAGATTTTCAAAACTAGACTGTTCGGTTCTGGACTCCCTTGTAACCAGCAACTTCAGGTTCCATTGAGGGCAGAAGTTTCCCCCTCGTCCTTCCTCTGCACACAATTGATTTTCCTGACCCAGAACTTTATTTATGCTGACCCGTGGGGTGGGTCACAGGACTGTGGGTGACAGACAGAGAATAAGCTCTCCCTGATGACAAATGTGTTACACAGAGAAGGACTGCAGTGAAAGACAAGACTATAATGAGGTATAATTTACACCCATTTCTCAGTTCACGCCTCCTGGCGAGTCGATGTGTTCAGTAAACACTGGGCATTGCTTCCGCTGACCTCCGTTTCATTTCATTTCTGCGTGTGATGTCGATTCGAGCATCTGTGTAATAACTCATCCGTTCAGCCCTGGCCACAAAGATGACTGTGACCCAGAATGACTCCCAAAGCTGTGCAGGCACCGGCAAGAACCCACTATTGATGATGAAAGAAATAGAGAAAAAAACTGTCCATCAAAAAAGCACCCAGGTCATAACACTAGCATTTGTAGCCGCCATTTGTATCTGGTGCAGCTGTGGTGTGCACTGTGGTCATTCGATCCTGTGATCTTTACCTGTGCGGTCTGATCTCTGTAAAAGATCATCAGCCTGTCCACACTGATCTCTGTAAAAGATCATCAGCCTGTGCACACACTGATCTCTGTGAAATACCATCAGCCTGTACACACACTGGTGTCTGTGAAATACCCTCAGCCTGTGCACACACTGATATCTGTGAAAGACCCTCAGCCTGTGCACACACTGATATCTGTGAAAGACCCTCAGCCTGTGCACACTGATATCTGTGAAAGACCCTCAGCCTGTGCACACACTGATATCTGTGAAAGACCATCTGCCTGTGCACACTGATCTCTGTGAAAGACCCTCAGCCTGTGCACACACTGATATCTGTGAAAGACCATCTGCCTGTGCACACACTGATCTCTGTGAAATACCAACAGCCTGTTTGCACACTGATCTCTGTGAAAGACCATCAGCCTGTGCACACACATGTTTCTGTGAAAGACCAACAGCCTGTGCACACACTGATCTCTGTGAAATACCAACAGCCTGTGCACGTTGGTATCTGTGAGGCATCATCAGCCTGCAAAGCCGAAAGACCCAGGTGTGCCTGTAGTGTGTGTAGTCTGTAAAGACCCAGGCACTACAGGAGACTGAGTGTGCCTGTACCTCTCAGCCCCAGGGGATTTCATGACCTCCTACCGCAGGATGTAGGATTATTATATCAGTGCGCCCCACTGCTAATGAAGGCATTTCTCCTTCAGGAGTCCTTGCCTTCTTTGACTTTTCCCAGTTGCCAGAAAACTTTTTTCGCTGACTTACTCTACCATCGCTTAATGGAAAGAACATTACATTACATTAATGGCATTTGGCAGATGCTCTTATCCAGAGCGACGTACAGTTGATTAGACTAAGCAGGAGACAATCCTCCCCTGCAGCAATGCAGGGTTAAGGGCCTTGCTCAAGGACCCAACGACTGTGCGGATCTTATTGCAGCTACACTGGGATTTGAACCACCGGCCTTGCAGGTCCCAGTCATGTAGCTTAACCACTACGCCACTGGTAGTTCCGACCAGGTTATAAATAACAATTGTTACTTAGTTCATGCCTTTTTATCCAAAGTGACTTACAGTTGACTAGACTAAGCAGGGGACAACCCCCTGTGGAGCAATGGGTTAAGGGTCTTGCTCAAGGGCCCAACAGCTGCGTGGATCTTATCCCGGCCACACCGAGGCTTGAACCACCAACCCTCCGGGTCCCCATGATGAACCTTAGCCACTAGGCCACAGGCTGCCCCCAGATAAAGGTAGAGCTGGAATCAGGAGTGGCAGGGTGAATACTGCCATGTCACTGTCTTTGTCTGTGTTGCTTGGAGCTGTTGGTGTTCTGGTGGGAGAGAGGGGGTGATTCACTCTGGGGTGGCTACCCATTATGGGCTACGAGAGCGTGCCAAACCTCTCTGTCTGCAAGCCTGGAAAACTCAGCCACCTTTTTGAGCAAGTTTGTTAAGTACTCCCAAGGTCAGGCAGGAGTTTGTTCTGTACCCGTGTGCTCACCCAATTTGGTCACTGTAAGAGACACACAGACACGCTCGTGCTCCTGCGAGAGGTTGTTTTTATTAAAGCTGTGCTCTGTTTCTGTCAGTGGACTGAGAGCGAGATGTGGTTGGTTGTGTGAGAGAATGGGAATATGTGGCTGTGAATATGTGTGTGTGCGTTTCCATATGTGTGTGTGCGTGTGTGTGTAAGTACCGGCGTTAATGTAGTAGATGCACATTATTATAATGTTGTGGAAACTTGTCTGGAATCTGTGTAATCCTGCAAGTGTCCGTGTCATTATTCTGTACTGTGTGTCTATATTGTTTATGACCTTTATTGTCACTTTGGTATATGGACATGAATAAAAGTATTAAATGCATACAAAGTCAGCAGGCAGTTCGTCTGACCAACCTGCAGACAAAGCTAGCAGACATAAGTGTAGGCCTTCTTGTTTTCGAGCATGTCTGCGTGTCAGTTTGTCTTGGCCAACCTGCAGACAAAGCTAGCAGACATACGTGTAGGCCTTCTTGTTTTGGAGCATGTCTGCCCGTCACTTTGTCTTGGCCAACCTGCAGACAACGTTAGCAGGCATGTGTTTTGGCCTTCTTGTTTTTATACACGTCTACATGTCAGTTCGTCTGGCCAACCTGCAGACAAAGCTAGCAGACATACGCGTTGGCCTTCTTGTTTTCGAGCATGTCTGCATGTCAGTTGGTCTGGCCGCGGCCGCGTCATTCAGGGATGAGAAAATGTCCGTGTACTCGCCTGCCCCCCCTCCCTCCCGTGCTCCAGATCTGTCAGGAGCCTCTCCCTGCCAGAGCCCGCATGCCGCGGTGCGTGACGGCAGCGTCTGAACAGCAGCTGTCCGGTCACGGCCTGCCAGTCACACCCGGGCCCCGCCCACCACGCTGGGCTCCGCTGTTTCTCTCTGCCCCCCCCCACGGTGGCTGTCCTTACGCTCACGCACACCCGGGCCCCGCCCGCCATGCTGGGCTCCACTGTTTCCCCCCTTGCCCCCACCCCACCACGGTGCCTGTCCTTACGCTCACACACACTCACACACACTCCGAGCAGATAAAAGCACACAGTCGCACACACTCACACACACTCTGAGCAGGTTCGTGCACACAGTCGCACACACTCACACACACTCCGAGCAGATAAAAGCACACAGTCGCACACACTCACACACACTCTGAGCAGGTTCGTGCACACAGTCGCACACACTCACACACACTCCGAGCAGATAAAAGCACACAGTCGCACACACTAACACACACTCCGAGCAGGTATTAGCACAGTCACACACACTCACACACACTCTGAGCAAGTACCAGCACACAGTCGCAGACACTCACACACACTCCGAGCAGATAAAAGCACACAGTCACACACACTCACACACACTCCGAGCAGGTATTAGCACACAGTCACACACACTCCGAGCAGATAAAAGCACACAGTCGCACACACTCACACACACTCCGAGCAGATAAAAGCACACAGTCGCACACACTCACACACACTCCGAGCAGATAAAAGTACACAGTCGCACACACTCACACACACTCCGAGCAGATAAAAGCACACAGTCGCACACACTCACACACACTCCGAGCAGATAAAAGCACACAGTCGCACACACTCACACACACTCCGAGCAGATAAAAGTACACAGTCGCACACACTCACACACACTCCGAGCAGATAAAAGTACACAGTCGCACACACTCACACACACTCCGAGCAGATAAAAGCACACAGTCACACACACTCACACACACTCCGAGCAGATAAAAGCACACAGTCGCACACACTCACACACACACCGAGCAGATAAAAGCACACAGTCGCACACACTCACACACACTCCAAGCAGATAAAAGCACACAGTCGCACACACTCACACACACACCGAGCAGATAAAAGCACACAGTCGCACACACTCACACACACTCCGAGCAGATAAAAGTACACAGTCGCACACACTCACACACACTCCGAGCAGATAAAAGCACACAGTCGCACACACTCACACACACTCCGAGCAGATAAAAGCACACAGTCGCACACACTCGCACACACTCCGAGCAGATAAAAGCACACAGTCGCACACACTCACACACACTCCGAGCAGATAAAAGCACACAGTCGCACACAGTCACACACACTCTGAGCAGGTTCATGCACACAGTCGCACACACTCACACACACTCCGAGCAGATAAAAGCACACAGTCGCACACACTCACACACACTCTGAGCAGGTTCATGCACACAGTCGCACACACTCACACACACTCCGAGCAGATAAAAGCACACAGTCGCACACACTCACACACACTCCGAGCAGATAAAAGCACACAGTCGCACACACTCACACACACTCCGAGCAGATAAAAGTACACAGTCGCACACACTCACACACACTCCGAGCAGATAAAAGCACACAGTCGCACACACTCACACACACTCCGAGCAGATAAAAGCACACAGTCGCACACACTCACACACACTCCGAGCAGATAAAAGTACACAGTCGCACACACTCACACACACACCGAGCAGATAAAAGCACACAGTCGCACACACTCACACACACTCCAAGCAGATAAAAGCACACAGTCGCACACACTCACACACACTCCGAGCAGATAAAAGCACACAGTCGCACACACTCACACACACTCCGAGCAGATAAAAGCACACAGTCGCACACACTCACACACACTCCGAGCAGATAAAAGTACACAGTCGCACACACTCACACACACTCCGAGCAGATAAAAGCACAGTCGCACACACTCACACACACTCCGAGCAGATAAAAGCACACAGTCGCACACACTCACACACACTCCAAGCAGATAAAAGCACACAGTCGCACACACTCACACACACACCGAGCAGATAAAAGCACAGTCGCACACACTCACACACACACCGAGCAGATAAAAGCACACAGTCGCACACACTCACACACACTCCAAGCAGATAAAAGCACACAGTCGCACACACTCACACACACACCGAGCAGATAAAAGCACACAGTCACACACACTCACACACACTCCAAGCAGATAAAAGCACACGGTCGCACACACTCACACACACTCCGAGCAGATAAAAGCACACGGTCGCATACACTCACACACACTCCGAGCAGATAAAAGCACACGGTCGCACACACTCACACACACTCCGAGCAGATAAAAGCACACAGTCGCACACAGTCACACACACTCTGAGCAGGTTCATGCACACAGTCGCACACACTCACACACACTCCGAGCAGATAAAAGCACACAGTCGCACACACTCACACACACTCTGAGCAGGTTCATGCACACAGTCGCACACACTCACACACACTCCGAGCAGATAAAAGCACACAGTTGCACACACTCACTCACACTCCGAGCAGATAAAAGCACACAGTTGCACACACTCACAGACACTCCGAGCAGGTTCGTGCACACAGTCACACACACTCACACACACTCTGAGCCGGTTCGTGCACACAGTCGCACACACTCACACACACTCACACACACTCCGAGCAGGTATGAGCACACACTCACACACACTCACACACACTCTGAGCAGGTATGAGTACACAGGTCGACAACGCGCCAAACAGGACGCTTCCAGCTAGAGCCCCCCTGCTCAGCAGCAACTGACATAGATTACAATAATAGCAGCAATAATACACTGAGTACAGCAGCTTTCACACAAAAGCATTCTGCGTACAAGTAGCTCAAATTGTTTCACATAGAGGCATTAGCGCTAACTTATGTAAATCCCTGCTGAAGCTTCTTTCTGTGTTATTTTAAAGAAGTCTGCAATCCGTTTGATATGATACATGGACATTAGTTTCAACCCTATTGATGCTGGGTGCTCAAATTCCGAAGCATAACTGACAATAGCAAATGATTTGGGATTCATTCAAATGTAGAGTATTAGCTTTGGCAATAACAACTAAAGCGAGTCCTGATATTTAATGCGGTTACATTATGCAAAAAGTACATAATGATCTGCATAACTGACTAAACGGAGAGGCTGTGAGCTATTTCAGGAGTTGGAATGTTGACAGCAAAAAGTGGTCAAATGAAATATCTTTCCTTGGGATGTGAGAATGGCATGAAAGATGAAACTGTTGAGAGAAAAGGTGGCAGTGCAGTGGTTCCATAACGGTTGCATAATGGTTCTTGAGCAGTTCGAAAATAGTACCATAATGGTTCTGTACTCATCCCATACGGGTCCCGTACTGATTCCGTCACATTCCCGTAATGTCATGTCCAGTAAGGGTGATGTCATGGTCCTGGACTGGCCCTGTAATGCTCCCATAATGGTCCACAATGCCACACATTATTCTGCTTGTAAAAGTAAATCAAGTAACCATAATGTGATTCTGATTCCATCTCGATAGAAGGCCCGCAGCTGTTTCTGTGGAAGCAGCTGGTGTTTGAACCACTCTAGATTTTATCTTCCAGACCCACCAGTAGACAGTCTAGACCCCGGAGACACATAAGTAATCTCATTTATTTGTGAATGTTTCCTTTGAGGTCAATGTGTATTTTGTCCACTGCTTTGACCAACAGATGCCTTTTGGTTTTTCCTCTCTTCTCCCAATTGGTAAGCCCAGTCATATTCAGTCAGCACCGATTCAGTCCGGATTGAATGCAAGATTGTGGGGCCCATCCATGCTCTAGAACAGTACCTTAACAGATACTAGACCATGGGGCCCATCCATGCACTACAACAGTGCCTTAACAGATACCAGACTGTGGATCCAATCCTTGCAATAGAATAGTGCCTAGGCAGACACTGTACCAGATTGTGCGGTCTATGCATCCATGCACTCAAACAGTGCCTTCATATACTGAGCCGTCTAGCAACATTTCAGCATCTCCACCATGTCTGCACCCTTTCTGTTCTTTAACGTCATATTTCTACATTGCCACGATGACCTCAATGAGACAATAGAATATGTCTTGATATGCTAAATTTAACGTAAAACTCAATAACGAATACAGTATACTGAGCATATTTTAAAAATGTCCAGTGTAGTTAGAATTGGCTTTCATACGCTGTATACATAACGGAAAGCATGTACGCATAAACTGGTAGATACATTGAAAATTGTATTTACAATTTACATTTGTAATACATGCACACCATTTTAAGTGGAATTAATTCAGAGATCCCCTTCTTACTGCCAGAGCATCAGCCGCCCTGATGGCTGATTGTACTCTGGCTTCATTTGGAAATTGCTAGCTCCAGGCACTGCTCTACTTTCAATTTTTGGATTTGTCATTAATGTGGTGGAACAGACTTTGAAGTGCCCTTGTCACTTTATAGTAAGATAACCAATTAACAGAGCCTGGGTCTGTCTGGATGAATCTGAATTTGTCAGTGTTGTGTGTGTGTGTGTGTGTGGGTGTGGGTGTGTGCGCGCGTGCGTGTGTGTTCACTTGTGTGTGGGTGTCTATATTTCTTTATCCAAGCTCCTTCATAAACTTTGAAATTAAACAATACAGAAACTAGTCTGTGTTTACACATAACTGCGACGCTATGGTAGTATCACATTTAAATGAGATGGGCGTTCGACAGTCAGTCACAAAGAGAGAGTTGCTTTAAAATCTGAAATTGTGAAAACAGTGAATAATTACCATGACAACGTGCCAGTCATACCGTTTTTGTAGCTGTGAAACTGAGCTGTCATCATTGGTGGCATCACCACTCTTATTTAGGAATTACTGGCCCACATTCACTAAACATACTTTCCTGAACCTGTTCTTTGTTCTTTATTGTTCTGCAAAAACAGAAGCGATATTTGCTTGGAAGCAAGTGTGAAGGCATAGCCTAGTGTACATGCAGAAGAGGTTTTTATTATTGGTATATTATTTATGCAAAGTCAATTTAAGTGATTGCATATACAGTATATATAGATATTAACATACTGTTTACCAATACAATTATAGGCATATATAGGCTATTGAATTTAAATTAATCAACTTGAAATTACTAGTTTAGATTTTTATTTATTCATTTTTATTTCAGTTTCAGTTCAGTTTTTGTCTTAAGAGCAGGTAAGCTCATTTTAATGCATTTTTAATTTTTTTAACTAATTATTTTTATTTCACTTCAAAATAATAACCTTGTAGGTCACACATATTATTAATTTAATTCATTGATAAAAGTTAATGATGATGGTGAAGAACCTAAAAAAGTAGCCACTTGAAGTTATTTAATTGTTTAAACCAGTGTGTGGGGTTCCAATACTCTGGAACACAAGCAACCAAGAACAGATAAAATGCCCAGATGTGTTCTTGATCCGCCCCTTTTAACGAGGATGCATCCGAGAACAGAATATCAGAATATCCCAGCATTCATTGTGAAATGGCTAAAAGTTTTTCTTTTCACCGTTTTACAATTTCCACCGTAATTGTTCCTAAAATTTTTCCAAGAATAAGAATGAGGTGAGAAATATGTGTTATATTTGCCAAAGCTGACTTTAAGCATGCAACGTAGCCTATAACTAAAACATTCATACAACTCGGCTCACCTATCTCGAAAGAAATGAGAAGGTTGAAGGTGGAGAGTGGAGGCTGTCAGGAAAGGCTGCTAATGCCAGTTTTGTAACGGTAGTGCAAAGGCCATTCTCGTGAAGGACATGGCAACATGGCACTTCCCAAGAACACAAGGACCAAGTACGAGTACACAGAAGTAACTAGAGCTTCTGATTTATCTGACTGTCTTCACACCTGACTCCCAGGTAAAGTGAGGGTGAAAAACCAGCAGTACTCTGCCCTCAAGGACCCTGAGTTGCTGAACCCCTGGTCTAAACAACCTTGTGATAACACAAATCTCAACAACATCATCTTTTCATTGCTTTCCATTTATGTAAATAACCAAATCCTTACACCGCCTTTCTCCCATGCATTGCATTGACGGTGGCATCAGTCAGCCTCTTTGGGTGCTTTGTGGCCATTTTGTCCTGGCCTTCAGAATGGCAGGGCTGCATAATGACTTGGCGGAAAGGTGAGGGGCACACCTTCAAAGCCAAAGAGACACGCGTCCTTTCTATTCGAACATGAAAGGGCACCCGCTGCCTTTAATCAGGCTCTGTGATACCGCAACCCAACATCGGAAATGTCGCGTCGCAAAATGGAGCCTTTCAATTGTCTACAGAGATTCGCTCCAGCCTCCGGCCTCTCCCATTGGTCGATGGAAATGAAAGTATTAATTTCTTCCCCTTCAAGTTTTTTTTTACTTTAATGCTTGCAACAGGGGATACATAGAGTAAGTGTTGAATTATTTTATTTCACACCCCACAAAATTCATTAGAGAATAATTCAATTGCTGTGTAGCCTTCAGAATCCCTGTTTTTCAGTGTTGGGAATTAAACTCAATATCTTCAAGTAATGTATTTTTATGAAATGCGACACATATTCTCATTCAATATACAGTATGTTTATAATTTATCTGGTAGGCCACAGTAATTAATTGGCAGTAATGTCTTGGATGTGACAACACATTAACAATGTTTTTAACAGAGAAAATGACCTGCCCATTTTTACGTTTGTTGTTTTCCAGCGTGCATTATTGCTCTCTCTCTCTCTCTCTCTCTCTCTCTCTCGTTCCCTCTCTCTCTCCCTCTCTCCCTCTCTCTCTCCCCCCTCTCCCCCTCTTTCCCCCCCTCTCTCCCTCTCTCTCTCCCCCCTCTCTCTCTCTCTCTCCCTCTCTCTCACTCTGATTCAGACAGCAGAGCTTCAGTAATGTGTCTAATGTGCACTGTACACAGCCTGTGGCCTTGGGATGAGCATTGTGTGTGGGAGGGGACAGAACGAGGGAGACCCACTCTGATTCATCTACTGTGCATGTGTGTGTGCATGCATATGTGTGAGCCTGTGTGTGTGTGTGTGTGTGTGTGTGTGTCTGTTTGTGCATGCATATATGTCAGCCTCTGTGTGGGTGTGTGTGTGCCTATATGTGAACATCTTCGTGTGTGTGTGTGTATGCATGCCAATATCTGAGCCTGTGTGTGTGTGTGTGTGTGTGTCTGTGTGTGCATGCCTATATGTGATCTACTGTGTGCATGTGTATATCCTGTTTAAGTGTGGATGCATGTGAATACACCTGCATCATTTATACTGGCTGTATATTGACAATATGTGCATAAATAGTGACCTTTTCTTGATGTTCACCAAGGACTGAAAACATGAAACATGAAAATTCATGCACGCTTTTTTACAAAACAAACCACAGTTTGCCCATGAGTGTATCTGGAGGCTGCTGTCTTTTATTATCAGCTGCCAGCAGGGAAAGCGGTAATATCCAGTAATATGCAAAGGAAAAACTAACCATCAGAACTGCCATTTCAGTCAGCGCACCAATTAAATCTCTACAAAAATAAGCTCCAAATAAGGCCCTGCACATTCATCCCATTATTGCAGGGGAAATGACATCATCATCATGATCGTCGTCATGATCAGAAAGAGCTCTGCCACTCTGCTGGGAGTGTGTCATACTTAACTCACCATACCAAAGCTTCACTCTGTATGTGTTCATTCCCAGGTCCTCTAACCAGCCTCGCTGTACACACTGGAAAACGTGCAGTCTTAAATCAGCTCTCACAGAGTACATACGGTCCCCATTGAACATTATGTACTCTGTTAGTATTGAGTTAACACTGGATATTTTATTGTGCAGTTCTGTGTGAATACTTGTGTCTTCTATTTGGCAGCTACCTGTGCAGCCTTCTGTGTTTTCGTGACCGATATAACTAGCGCATGCAGAATTGTTCCTTCCTTCCTTGCGAAAGAAAATGCGCAGGTCCGCAAATGTGCAGGAACCGGCTTGATTAACGGGGGAATCGTAATGTCTCGTTATACTTCACTGCGTTTGTTCAGAAATGGAATAAAAAGAATCGCGATTTTTTGCGAAAGGCATGCTGAACAGGAACTAAAGGAGAGGTGCGGTAATGAAGCAAAGATAGCGAGAGAGAAAGAGCAGGGAGATGGGTAATGGCAATCAGAGAGGAGAGAGGGAATAGGAAAGAAGAGTAAGTGAAGGAAGATGAAGGAGGGGGTGGCGCAGGCCTCATAGAGCACCTGCGCCGAATATTAAGGAGGCCGTCAGACCGGGGGATGAGGGGCGGGGGGCACAAGAGGAGTGTTTTCCGTGGAAGCGGGAAATCTGCTCCTACGAAAAGCCTTCAGCTAAACGCGTAATTAGCCGAACGAGATCAATGCGGCTAAACCCATCAGTTCAGCGGCCGCGTTAAGCTTCCATTTCAGCGTCTTCTCTTCTGCCTCCGAGGGCAAAGAAAGTGCTGAGCCGCCACTTTCCCGCTCGTCTGTGTTCAACCGAAGAGCCAGAACGAACCGGAATATCTCACCACGCGATGCAGCGAGCAGTCCGTTTTACTGAAATAAAACGTGAACAGGCTCTTACACTTCACATTAAATCACGCTCGTTTTTAAACTTTGCCCACGTGCACCTGCGGATAAGCATCAGACCTGGGTCGATTACGTAATTGTTTTGGATCAAATACTTTTCTACCCTTTACTGTGCTTGTCTGGTGTGTTGGAACCTACTCTCAAAAAGTGAAAACGGCACCCTGTGGTCCTTTTGGTTGGCTCAAGTGAAGCAGGATCAATTTAGCACAGAAAAGTATTTGAAACTAAATCACTTAGGTATTTGACCCGTGTTTGGTAAGAATGGCCCCCATGGGGTGTAGGTTCTTTCTGCAATCACAGCGGATCAACAAATGATCGCCTTCAAACAAACCACCACATTTTCATACTCCCGTTTCACAAGCAATCGATTTTTTTGAACTGGACCGCTCCATGGGTCAGCCTCCCAGTCCTCAGATCGACCATGCAGCCGGTCGACCGAACAAGAACCAGGAGGGGAGGGGGTCAAAGACTCCAGGGCCTCATTCCCATCGGTTATTTTCTCCTCTTTTTATCTTTTCCTTGCCCCTTTTCATACTCCTATCTCTACCCATTGCTTAGAAAAATAGGCTAGAAAAAGAAGTGAAGACAGGGAAAATGTGAATTAGGTAAATGGAAGGTCCTTGCTCCTGATTGACATCAGTCAAAACCATGTCAGTTACTGTGTGTGGCATATAGGGAGAGGTGGCCCCACAGGTTGATTACTTATATCTCATGCTCTCCGAAAAAATAATTCTCCAAAGGATGTTCTCATGTTTTCTTGCTCAAAGGCAAGATTGGGAGCTCCTAACTTCTACGCCTCGCTCCTAGAAGAAACATTTAATAGGTTGGAATGCCCTTAAAGATGGCAGACCTCGATCGATTTCTGGGTCAGGAGCAAGGCTCAGGGGAGGAGTGGAGAGGTCAAGAGTGGCAGGAACATAGTCGTCGCTCTTTACCCCTACTTCCTCTTCATTTGGAACTCCTCAGTTTGACTATGTTTGGAGTCACAACAATGGAAAACCACAACATTGTAAGGATTCAGAATTGGTTTTCAGAGGAATCTTTGTTTTAAAATCAAAGATTTCGCAAAGGATAACAGTGACATATAGGGCAATTTAAGGGCATGTTCTGTCAAACACGATTGTTGAATGGCGGCTGCCATTCAATTTGTATGTCTAACTGCATCCTGAAATCAATATGAAATTGTACGGAAAAGGTCAATAGATATGAACCCCTCACCCCATATAAAGCAGCTGTTTTATTTTCACATTTTTCCCAAGCCCCAAATTTTCCATGAGTTCCCACCCACCTCATTGCCACACAGCATTAAATAGGAAGTGTGTGCCAAGTTCACAACCGAATGTCAAAGGTCAAAGAGCGATTGGTGAGCCATGAGCCATGTATGCCCAGTGTTTTATAAACGCACTGAGCGTTATAGGGACAATGGCCTCAAAACATCCCAGTTGTGACAACAACCACTCTCCTTTTAAATGAGACAGAGAAAGTTTAACAAACAAGTCTTTATGTGTATTTCTATGTACAGTATAATATTGTATTTCTTTGGCAATATGACTTTAGTTGTCCTGCCAATAAACAAAATGAATTGAGAAATAGATAGAGAGAGAGACAGAAAGCGGGAGGTAGATGTAGATGTGTTGTAGATTTGATTTGATGTATTCGTTATGCTTGCTATGCCAGTGCGTGCTTTGCCAATGTAAGTGTATCCTTACCATGCCAATAAAGCTTATTTGAATTTAATTGAATTGAGAGGGCGAGAGAGAGAGAGTGAGAGAGAGAGAAAGAAAGAGAGAGGGGGAGAGAGTGTGTGTGTGTGAGAGAGAGAGGAAGATTCTGCACTCTGGAGGATTGACTAACAGGGACTGGAGTCTGAGACGCCAGGCAGGCTCAGAACAGCGTGGAGCTGTAATATCCCTCTGTTTCGCTGACTCTGTGATACGTACACATGCACACGGTGGGCCTTTTAAAGGCGGTACCTGTGGGCAACTCAGCTGAGAACACCCCTGCATCTGAGACTTAAATCAATGGTTCCCCCAGGCATTGCACAAAACGGCAGAGTGACACATTTTACTAGCATCAGCGTCTTTTACTCCAGCTCACCGCTGAGCCTTTCAGCTCTGGAAAACCCACCGGTCTCCAGACCAGGGGTTCGCTAACTCACTGTGCAGACCATCATCACCACCCTTTCCTACTCTGCTACCAGCCTTTCAGCTCTGGAAAACCCGGAGGTTTCCAGACCAGCGGTTCGCTAACTCACAGTCCAGACCATCATCACTACCCTCTCCTGCACTGTTACCGGCCTTTCAGCTCTGGAAAACCCACTGTTTCTAGACCAGGGGTTTGCTAACTCACTGTCCAGACCACCCTTTCCTGCACTGCTACCGGCATGGTGGAGATGAACACACAGCTGCCATTCATATGGTAATCTAATCATGCATGCAGGAAATTAAGCTAATATTCATATTAAGCTATATATAGTAAGATTATTGGTTAGAATTTTAAATGTCCATTGTGGAAGTGGTCCATTGTGTGGAAGTGGTCCATTGTGGTCCAAGTGGTGTTCGAAGGTAACATTACATTTTTTGTTGTGCTAAAAAAAAGCGATGGCCTTTTTATCAGAACCTGGCATTGGTCCAGTAATGCCGTGATATGATTTCCCCAGCAGTACAACGTCTCATTAGTTACAGTCGTAGTCAGTGTTGGCATTGCGAAGGTTCCGTTTAATTTGCCCAAACAGGTGTTCTGCATCCAGAGCCAATTGCGGTTGACCTATGGCAGTGTCGAATTAGCCCTGCGGCAGCTAGCTCTTTAGTACACAGTTGGCTACATTTAATACAATCAAATGTATGCCTATTCTACATCCCCTTATGCCAGAAAGAGAACAGTATCGTAGAATAGCCCAACAATCAGCCACAGCTTGCAAAACAGCTAAACCCAGCAAGTGCTAACATGGTTGAAGTGACAGTCTAAATGAGACTTTTATTTTGATTATACATACTGCAGTTCTTGAAGTGGAAAAAAACCCAACTTCTGATACTGTTCAAGTAAGTTTTGGTTTTTACCTTAAAATCAGCACCCTGTTGAGATCCTGGTAACCAGTTGAGGTGAGTTAATTTGTAATCAACAGCTCTATTTGATTAATTAAGTGCAGAGTAACAACAAAAACCAGCAGTCCCTGTAGCTCTCCAGGACCAGGGTTGGAGACCACTGTGGTAGAGCCGGCAGCACGATTTGCAGTACAGCTTGTTGAGCTGGGAGGCAGGGAACGGTCCGAATTTCATTTTTATTTCCCTGAACATACCTCTGTCTGCACGCGCTGCACTGCATACTTCACCCTCTCTTATCAACAAAAACCCACGAGGCCTGGTGCTTTTTCATTTCTGCAAAGCTCAGATTTCAGAAAGGAAGGACTGCAGACATGTAAGCCGTCACATGAGTGCATCTATAATCATGTCATCACACATATGTATGATCATGTACACAAACACATGAATGATTATGTGTACAGACAAGAACACTTGCAAGAATCTGCTCGCTCTCATTGAAAAAAAAACACACACATCATCTTAGATATTATGTAACAAATCTACTGCATGGTTAGATAGGGCAAATGTGAATCAACACCTCAATTATATATAATTTCGTACAAAGAAATTTGCCGGTGGGAAGCGACGAACACATACTGTATTGCTTAAAACTCTTTCTCACATTTTGTACTCAAAACATAATTAGCATGTTCCCTTACATTCGGAGTGCACCATGCCTCTGTCGTATGGCCATAATCAATACGACCTCTGCTTACATCAAAGCACATGCAGTCTCCAACACTTCCGTTCGGCTCTGCCTTCACAGAAACTGGATCAACAGGAATAATACAGCGTAATGCAAATTCTGAAGCCTGCATGTTTATTTATCAGGGACAGTGCACATCAATCAACATTTCCAGTTTCCACATCAATGTAAATATGACAGAGTTCGCTAATGAGCTCATTTTCATATGTAATCCCTAATCTGCATGTTTTTGGACTGTGGGATGAAACGATGGTACCCAGAGGAAACTGAAGCAGACACGGGGAGAACATGCAAACTCCACACAGAAGGGCAGGGCTTGAACCCGCAACCTCGTGCCGCCCCATTTTCATAAGCAGCACCAGATGCAAAGCAAAACTGTAGGGTTGCAGCCATCAACTGTATCAATGTTTTAATATTTCATCAGAAAAAAATAAACTTTAGTTTTTTAATAGCATTTTAATACCAGAATATACACTATGACATTGTGTAATTACAGAAAATGATAACTGTTGTTATAATTAGAAGCAGATGTCATGCCATCAAAACATGCTCATAATTATTTGTTCATTCTTTCTCCTGAACAATTATGATTGTCACTCGCTCTGCAACAAGACTTGTATTTCTATATTATATTGTATCACTTTAGAAACAGTGGGGCACCTAGGTGGGGCAGTCAGCCATTTTGTGTCACCTTTCACACCCCACATCAGGTGAGGTGGAGGGGCAAGTCATTACGCTGCCATTTAAAATGTGGGATGATCAGACATCGACCAAGAGAGGCAGTAACTTCAGAAGTAAAGGATTGATAATGGAAAAGCAATTTGTCCCGGTATTTACAAAACAAACTGTTAAAGGTTGGCCATGACACATCACAAGTATTTTCTTTTCATTAATTTGTATGCTCATGTTTTCTGCTTCTCCCAATTTGGAATCCCTAATCAAATTTGTAGCCCTGTTTCATCACAGTAATTTCCTCCATTAATTCGGCAGACAAGCACTTGCTCTCGGGTGAAGCGCACACTGCCAGCCTCTGTTTCTCTATTTTGAGTTTTACTGCCTCAGGAAGAGAACATGCTGGAATAATACCCTTCATGTGCCTACTGCATGCTGGAATAGTACCCTTCATGTGCTGACTGCATGCTGGAATAGTATCCTTCATGTGCAGACTGTATACTAAAAGAATACCCTTCATGTGCTGACTGCATGCTGGATGAGTACCCTTCATGTGCCTACTGCATGCTGGATGAGTATCCTTCATGTGCAGACTGTATACTAAAAGAATACCCTTCATATGCAGACTGCATGCTGGAAGAGTATGCTTAATGTGCAGACTGCATGCTGAAAGCGTATCCTTCATGTGCAGACTGCATGCTGGAATAGTATCCTTCATGTGCAGACTGTATACTAAAAGAATACCCTTCATATGCAGACTGCATGCTGGAAGAGTATGCTTAATGTGCAGACTGCATGCTGAAAGCGTATCCTTCATGTGCTGACTGCATGCTGGATGAGTACCCTTCATGTGCCTACTGCATGCTAGATGAGTATCCTTCATGTGCTGACTGTACACTAAAATAATACCCTTCATATGCAGACTGCATGCTGGAATAGTACCCTTCATGTGCCTACTGCATGCTGGATGAGTATCCTTCATGTGCAGACTGTATACTAAAAGAATACCCTTCATATGCAGACTGCATGCTGGAAGAGTATGCTTAATGTGCAGACTGCATGCTGAAAGCGTATCCTTCATGTGCAGACTGCATGCTGGAATAGTATCCTTCATGTGCAGACTGTATACTAAAAGAATACCCTTCATATGCAGACTGCATGCTGGAAGAGTATGCTTAATGTGCAGACTGCATGCTGAAAGAGTATCCTTCATGTGCATACTACATGCTGGATGAGTATCCTTCATGTTCTGACTATACTAAAAGAATACTCTTCATATGCAGACTGCATGCTGGAAGAGTATGCTTCAAGTGCAGACTGTATCCGATGGACTGGTGAGATATGCCAACTGAAACTCTCACTCATATCCTGACTCTCCGAGGTTACGCAGGTCTGCCTAGCTATCCACGATAACATCCGAGCAATCCAACCAGCTCGGCAGCTGTTCACTTTAAGGTGAAAACTCACCAGATGGGAGCCTATAAAACACAGGTGGCCAGTTTAAAAAAAGAAACCTATATTCTTTATTTTATTATGCAAGTTGCTCTGGATTACAGTGTCTGCTAAGTGCGTGTAATGTAATGTAATGTAATGTAATGTGTGCTGTAAGGGAAACACTCAAAGTTGTCTCATGAGCCATGCTTCTTCCAAAAAGCCTGTATTCAATTTTACACACTCTTCCTGCAGTCAGTCCTCATAAAAAATAAGTCCTCATGACAGTGCTAAAGCTGTTGCACACATGTGTGTATGCCCTTATTAGCTAGAAGTGAGTAATTCCAAAGAAAGGCCGAAAGCATAATGAATTAATTTTGCACATATTAGTCAAGTTAACTCAGTGCAATGTAATACAGCTTTATTAGCATAACTGTCCAATCAAAAAAAAGAGACATTCACATTAGAAGACATTATTCCTGCATTATTCTCCAGTTAGATTGGGGAACTTCTGGCCACCTCTTTCCAGACTTTGCTTGTTAAAAATTGAAGAGAGTCAGAAACATATTAATGTCTTTAATGCGGTTCCTAATTAATATGGGAAACATAAAGCACATCTCAGACTGCAGCGGGGCTCGTACAGATCTTATGAAACAGCCGAGCATTTCAATTTGTTTTTCTTGCACAATTATTTTCCCCCTGATTGCCGTAACATCACACTGTAAAGTTGTTGTAGAGCGCCAGAAAAAAACACGCCTGCAACCCTTCTCATAACAGCGCCTTGTAATAATTTAGTATGAATAAATGTTTTTTTTGTATTTCATTATGAAGGGGGGCAGCCTATAGTTAAGCTACGGTAGTGGGACCTGGAAGGTTGGTGGTTCAAGCCCCAGTATAGCCACAGTAAGATCAGTGTAGCAAGGCCCTTAACACCACATTTCTCGCCAGGGGCCCCTGCTTAGTCTAATCAACTGTAAATCACTTTGGATAAAAGTGTCGGCTTAATAACTGTATGGTAATGAAGGAAAGAGAACATTAACAGAGTATTACCCCAGACCACTCATTAATTTAATGCAATGTAGGTGGCCAGTTCAGGCAGGGTCTGAGTGTAGATATCACTCATATTTGCCCATAGGGAGGAGGGGAAGTGGACAAAACGCCCTGCTCTCCGGCAGGGGATGAGCGAGGCTGGCTCCTTTCTCCGAGGGCTACAAGCTTCAGCATAAGACGTCAGATCAATGAACAATCCTTTAATCATGCACAGCTTGCGCGGGATGAATATCATTAGCTTTGAAGGGCAGCGCACTCACGTTCTCGTACGCCGTGTATTCCTCCCGGAGGAAAAAGCCCTGCTCGCGTGAACTGTGGTTAAACCATTGCAAAACCAGCGCAGGGTCCAGTCTACCTATTGGATAGAGCTGGTGTGGTTAAGCTGGCAGAAACCAGAGTGTGGGGCGTAAACCATGTGTCACCTGGATCTGCAATTGGCTGCTGAAAGTTGTTGATTGACAGCAAGATCCCTAAGCCATAACCAATCCCAAGGGTGCAGCACATCTGCTGGGAACATTATTCAATTTACACCAATCAGAGGGTGCCCTTTGCTTGTTAAATGACATCCGAAGGTAAGAGGGGGATTTCTCCTCTCTCTGGAGATGTTGTCTCGGCAACACAAGTAACCCAGCATAATATGTGAAAATAACAATAACATGGTTGAGAAGTGATGTTAAACCCAGCATCCACAAACATCAATGACAGGGTTGAGAAATTAAGTTTAACCCAGTACACTCAAGCATTAATAACAGGGCTGAGAGGTGATGTTTAACCCAGCATCCCACACATCAATAATAGGGCTGAGAAGTGATGTTTAACCCAGCACACTGAAGCATCAATAACAGGGCTGAGAAGTGATGTTTAACCCAGCACACTGAAGCATCAATAACAGGGCTGAGAGGTGGTGTTTAACCCAGCATCCCCACACATAAATAACAGGGCTGAGAAGGCTTTCAGGAACAACTGTTGGTGCTGACAGCTCTCTCGGTAAAGGAACACGCCTTCACAGCTAGACTGTATTCAAACACTCTGGAGTAGAGTCCTCCCTCTATCCCTCCCTTGCTTTGTCATTTCATGTCATCTCTGACACTAAATAGCTACTGGTTGACTAGGTGCAATGTCTCCCATATTACTCTCAGTTGGCCATGCACTACAGATGAGATGAAAAAGGAAGGACTTTTTAATTCTTCCTACTTTGTAATAATCGCTTTCAATATGACCTGCAATTTTCTGAGATGAAACTCTTGCCAATCAACAAATAAAACCACATGAATGTGCAGGCTTTTATTCTGAAGTTCCTCACATCTTCAGATATCAAAACGGAGGTGTCCTGTTCCGGAATATTCAGGAATCAGCAATAACACACAACAACATTTTCCACCTGTGGACAAGGTGCTTACTTCAAACTACACTGCAAAATGCCCAGTGTGACAAATTAGGTCCTGCTGCAAATGATTATTAAGTTAGTTAGTAGTACTTCAAGAAGCAATAGTTTTGTTCTTAGCTATGTAAGTTTCCAAAGAGTAATATATCTGTGCTGAGGCCTTGTGTGGGTTGCGTTGCCTCTGTTCTGTGTCTTTTATGCAATCATAAACATCCATATGGATTATACATAATTCAGAATAGTGATTTGACAATTCGGGCCAATCTGTGCAATTAGGTCACATATTGCTGTAGAGGACACCAGTATGAGAAAGAAGCAGAAGGAGGAAGCATTTGGAGTTGTGAAAAGAGTTGCAGGTTAAAATCTCAACTAGGGCATTTCTGTACCCTTGAGCAAGACGCTTAGTCCAAACTGTTGCAGTAAATGGGAATGTGCTAAAATCTAGACAGCATAATCAGCTCAGTAGTTACCCTGGATATGAGTGTATGCTAAACTAATTAGAAAACTGCACAGATAATCTAGAGAATTTAGGCTTTCTTTATTGGGCTATTATTATTATTATTATTATTATTATTATTATTATTATTATTATTATTATTATTACACTATTCAAACTGAGAACAGGATAATGGACATAGCTAGATATATAGGCTACATCGTGAAAATAATACGTTTGTATTTGCACGTGAGCCAGATGCACCCGAGCGTTATTAATACTTAACTTCCTCGTTTGAGTTCTTAAAATCGGCTTTTGTAGGGCAGGGTAGATATCAGTCAGTCACAAAGAATTCATTGATATTTATCAAAATCATTATAGTGCTATATTTTCGACTAGCAGTAAATTAATTTTCTAACTTGCATTGGACGGTTTATCCTTCAAATGACCATTTCGCATGGCGGAAGTGGTTAGTATTATGCCTGGACATTGTATTTTGTACACTGCATGGCCTTGGTTGGGACCTTTCAGACTACAATGTGGTATGATTGAGTTTGCCCACACGTTTTCAAGTATGTGCCCTGCTACTTGCAGAGTCCGATAGAAAATAACCATTAACCTGAATTTGAGTTGATTTTATTTGTTCTAAATCGTTTTCCTATCCCGCGAGTGCTTTACGTAGCCTGATGAGTCCACCTAGCTAATAGTCGATTATGATTTGTAAATCGTTTGGTTTAATAAGATTAAACATTTGGTTTCCCTCTACTTGGAATATGGGAAACTTTGTAGATTGTTGCTAATTGCAGACAATGCTTCTAGACGACACCTTCTGAATGTTATGCGTCTCCACTGTTAAATCAAATAATGAATATCGCTGACGTAGAAAATATGAACAGAAATAATCATTTCTGTCTTACAGTGGGCGTAGCGGTGGACGATTATGACTATAACTTTTCTCGTTAACTTGTTCTGTCGTTTTTCTTTGAGGGCGCATGATACAGAAGTAGCCTATCTGTATGTTATAATAAGTTTAAGATTTAAGTTTATAGATTTAAAGTCTCAAATATAACTACTTCAGTAAATGTCATTATATTGCACATTGGGGACTACTGAAACATAAGTAATGTTTAATGTTATGTCGATATTTCATATAATAAATTATGTAAATAATGATATTCATATTAAGGGTCATGCATCATCGGTTTATGATTAGTTTCTAATCACCGGAATTACCCGTGAATGCTACCTGGCAGCAGGCCTACACTGTGTGTCTAGAGGGATAGTCTTCCCTTTATCCAAATGTACTATAACAGCTTTGAAAGTAAATGCTGGTGGTGGGTGTGGATGCTGAAAATAAGATGAAAAGGGTGGGGTATATAGGTTAATGGCGTAAAGTTGCCGGGTTTTTATGATACATCTGACATGGATAAACTGTTACTCTAAATGTATTTTAGCTATTGCTAAATAAAGAATACATCAACCCTGAACCGACACACTCAAACATCATTTGAAAGTCTCCCTGTTTTCAGTTAGAAAAACCTGTTCCTCAATGGGGCCTCAGTTTCCATAAATCCTGTCTGTAAATGAAAATGAACGGTAACAATTTTCACATAAGGCCACTCTGCTATCCATGGTGCTGAATGGGGCTGCTTGCAAAGTGAGCAAAGGCAAGCGGTAGAAAATTGAACGCACGGGAAATTGGAAGGATCGGCTCAGCAAAATAGTGTGTTGACCTGCAGCGGCGTAGATGCTATTAACATTAATAGTCATTCATGTAAAGAAATCATTCATGTTGTTGCTACATTTGCTACTGAGCTAACTGATTCATAAACGCATTACTTTATCGTATGGCATGACCAGCGCATTGAACACGGAACCACAAAGTTGCCGTGATCATTCCACCTGCTCAGCCTTTCTCACTGATCAAGCACCCCCCAAATCACGCATTACATGCCCCCACTGATTCACACATATTTTACGCCAAGCTATGCGTATGGTAGGGTGGCAAGCGCATAGTACAGCGTGCTTCCAATTTACAGAAGTGATACAGTATGCACATTAGCACACAACGTGATCAATATTTCAGTGCAAAGGAACACAAACGTTATATTTCACAACGCGATGTTTATGGAATTTTCCATCGAGGCGATTGAAAAACTGCATGCTGAACCGAATCCAGAGGCACACTACTTAAATAAAAAGAGAGACTCAAAAACGTTTACCTTTCATCCAATCCAGGACTTGCTTGGGTGTCCATTTACTTATAGGTTCCATTACCAATGCCATTCTTGATGTCACTGTGTCTTCTGAAAAAGAACCAATCTGAACGTTTGTTTTCACAATGCGATGCAAAATATAAATGTTCCTAAGTAGATATACATCGAGGCGTATAATACAAATAAATACAGTGGTTTAAAGCATGGCTGGTTTAAGTGTTCAGGAAAAGGGGTGCGATGGTGCAATCCACGCGCGCACACACACGCTCTCTCTCTCTCTCTCTCTCTCTCTCTCTCTCTCTCTCTCTCTCTCTCTCTCTCTTTCTCTCTCTAACTGGCCGCCGACTCTCACTGTAATACTGAAGAGAAGTGAGGATGCTGTAAGCGAGCGAGTCTAGCACCCCCCTCCCTTTCCAGCACGCTGCAGCATCACACAAACCGCTGTACGACAGACACAGGAAATGGTGCAATACAAAACATTGTAGTTAAAACCTAATACAGGCGCACAGTCCGCAGGCGCCACGGCGCAAAGTAGGGAGCAAAGCAGGCTTTCACTGACAAAATTACTATATTACAGGGAGTGCAAATTTATGAGTGCTATCAATAGCAAATATAATAATAATAATAATACTAATAATAATAATAATAATAATAATAATAATAATAATAATAATAATAATAATAAAGAGTTGTGATTTATTGTTACATTGAAGGGGACACACAGACAGCGAGATGCGTGTGAAAGAATCCTGTTCTTCTGTGTGTGTGTGTGTGTGTGTGTGTGTGTGTGTGTGTGTGTGTGTGTGTGTGTGTGGGTGGGTGGGTGGGTGGATGTATGTGTGCGTGCGTTTGAGCGTGTGTGTCCGCGTGTGAGTGAGTGAGTGTGTGTGTGTGTGAGAGAGAGAGAGAGAGAGAGAGAGAGAGAGAGAGACGATTAGCACATTAAATGACATACATGCAAAGTTAATGTCTCAGTTAGCAAATGCTATGAAGTGTTATCAATTAAGCATAATCAAATATTATGAAAGTTAGGTCGTACACACTATGGCCACGAATGACGCGTTATCTACACAGAAAAGTATTTTTTCCACCAAATAACGTGAAATAACCAGTGTTCTGAGAGTAACTGACAGCGACCCCTGCTGTTAAACAATACTTCTTCATGGTGATGTCATAAAATATTGTACTCTGAACAAAATAATTGAGGTCACGCAGAGAAAAAAGAGAGAAACAAATAAAATTATAAACATTATAAACGGTGTCTGTGGTTTTTACGGTTTTTCTTCTACTTTTAATAATCGAATTATTTGTCATTTCCGAATTTGTGTAGGTATGTGACACTGCCATCAATTTCAACACCAAGAAAATGTTTTGTGTCAGCAAATTAAAATGTAAAAATAGCGGAGACACATGTAAAACCTAACGTTTGCCGACACAATTAATAATGCTAAAATTAAAAGTTAGATAATAGAATAATTGGGTCGGATTATTTCGAGAACGTCCTGAAATCCTATCCCCCAATTCCAGTTTACAATGATTATTTTTCAGAGTTGGGTGGCAAGAGAGCAGAGCATATTTTGATTATAAGTAAGAGGTTTTGATCTATTTTCTGTGCTAACCGCTTCCTTATTTGCACAATAACCCATTAGGTGTATCCACTGTGATATCTTTATGTTTGTTTTCCAGTTTTGAACAGAATTTTCTGCAAACCAAGAAATGAGTACACAGAGGTTTACAGATTGGAATATCTGAATGTCTAATCATGTTTTGCATTGTGTTGCAATAAGAAAGCATAAGGGGTGAAATCAACTAAACACACACAGCTCCAGTTCAATCTCTCCACACTTCCCAGAGGAAATATATATACACAATCATTTGACTAAGACATATCGGGGGACTTTTACAGTCAATGTAATAAATAGTGTAACAGAGTTTTTCTGTTTTCATCATCATTATCGTGTGCTACATAGATAACATGCAGTAGATATACCTAATAATACACTACAAAAAACCACAGATACTGTAATTATTGTTAATTTGAGTTATATGGAAAACATATGGCTAAAAGGCTATTTCATCAAAAATAAATGTCACCATTTACATGGAATTCCAGAGCAGAAATAAGTAATAGCATGGCTGTTTGGTGTAGTTGCACATAGTGCCACATCATATGTGTTGAATGTAATCTATCCATCCATTATCTGAACCCACTTATCCTGAACAGGGTCGCTGGAGCCTATCCCAGCATACATTGGGCGAAAGGCAGGAATACACCCTGGACAGGTCGCCAGTCCATTGCAGGGCACACACACCATTCACTCACACACTCATACCTATGGGCAATTTAGACTCTCCAATCAGCCTAACCTGCATGTCTTTGGACTGTGGGAGGAAACCGGATTACCCGGAGGAAACCCACGCAAACACGGGGAGAACATGCAAACTCCACACAGAGAGGCCCCAGCCAACCAGGATTTGAACCCAGGACCTCCTTGCTGTGAGGCGGCAGTGCTATCCACTGCACCATCCGTGCCGCCTCTCCTTAGAATTGTTTAGTTCAATTATGGAGTAACAGGTGAAATCAATGGGGTTTTAACAGTATGGAAATCTGGTCACTGTAATGAAAGAAAATGCGAAGAGCTTAGAATCAGGTTATTATAATATATAATATTATAATTAATATATACAATACAATCATTACATTACAGGCATTTAGCAGACGCTCTTATCAAGAGTGACGTACAACGAAGTGCAGGTTGAAAACAGGGACAAGTGTGAAGAGGATCCTAGAGGACAGTACGGTTTCAAGTAGTGACTACACAGATGCAATTGGAACCCTTGAAGAATACATCAGCTGACAAACTAGCATACCACAGTCGTTAGCTAGAATACCCCTAGTACACCAATACAATACAATCAACCTTATAGAATTTGAAGGGACAGTTTGTACATTTTAAACAGGGTCCGCTGAGCTTCAAATGAAGAGTAGTGTCATAAATTGGACTCAAAGTACTCTTCCATCCAATTTGTATAGTTCACTCTCTGTTAGCCATCAGCTTTGTTAGAGAAAAAATATCCAAATAACATGCATGTAATGGGTACTACAAATGACAGCTATTTTAGGAAAGACAGTATCAAAAGCCAAACTTTCATAAATACATATTGTGTAATCAAAACGTGCCAATCTATAAAGAATTGGAATAAATTGGACTGCTAATAAGCAAGAGACTCCTTTCTAATATTTGCATTAATTGTTAATGAAGGGGCAGCCCCTTCCTACTGAACATGATTTTGTAAACTTCCAAACCGCTTCCAAGATGCACAAATGTCCCTGAGCTGGTAAATGCTTAGCCGTACACTAAGTTCAACTGAAAGGAACTGTTAGACATTTCACTTGTAAGTTCCTGAGAATACGAAGCTCTGACACTCTCTACAGTCCTTTACTTGACTTGCCTTCTTTTTATAAAGTTTGGGTAAACAGTGCGCTTGCTGTCACTGCCACCCGAGGATTTCTTTAGTCTGCTGTTAAAAGAGAAGAGACACTTTACTCGAGTTTGACTGTTCACAGCTGGTAAACACTGGAAACTGCTTGCTAAAATTGTGATTGTTACAGTTGAATTCAGCTGGAGGAACATCCCAAAATGTAAAAAAAAAAAAAGTTTATCTGCATGTCTTCGCCGCCTGTTCTCTGAAGCACACAGAAATTAATTAAAGTAGTGAAAAGTGTGTCATAACAAGTCATGCATATTCTCTCTGTTTATTTTCTAGTGCATACTTGATATTTTCGCACATAAGAGCGTCTATTTATATGTGCAGTATTTCAGGAAAATCACAGATTGAATAAGCTTTCTATTTGCTACCCATAATGGGTGAAGGTGTTTAATCACAAAACGTGCACTTGGTTTAAGAAGCCTGGGACTCTTGAAAGAAACTAATTCTAAAAATGAGAATCGATAAACTATTTCGCTATTATGCGGCTGGTATAATCGGCCATCAGAACTCTTAATGAAACTGGATACGCCTGTGTTTTTTAAACACAAAGCTGACAGAGATGTCAAATGTTTGGTAAGAAAGCCTAATTTGAGCATATAACAGCATGCATTAGGCTGCTGCTTGCCAATGGAAACAAACACATTTGGTCGTAATGTATTTGACTGTAATGCATTTTTGATTTGATTGTAATGTACTTTCTGTGCCCCGGTGTGTCCTTCCATGATGTAACACAGATTGCACTTGGCCTAGATCCCTGCTCAGAGACATTTGCTGTTGTGAGGTAGCTCAATTAAAGCTTGCTGAAATCTTTTATTGGAAGCTATAATGTTTGCATTACAAATGATACAACTTCCAAATTCCTTTTATGTAATCACCGTCATGAGCTCAGCAGCTACTATTACTTAACAGTTCAAAACCTGTTAAGTGTAGAAAGTTCTGATTGAAAGATAGAATGTTTTTTTACAAGGATACTGCCAATGCCTGTCTTCGTTTTGTAGCCAAAGTTACTGCAAAGTTTTACTTTGCTTTATTCGTTCTCAAAGAGAGACGGCAGTGATGAATTTGGAAACCCCAGCATTTTGTGCACAGCCTAGAAATGCCACTCAGCAGATGGCACCATTGTATATATATATATATATTACTGTGTATTATGTGACTGTGCATATATGACATGACATGATGTGTATTATCTGATGCTGGTTAGCATTGCAGGTGGAGCAATGCTGTCCCCTTGGTGCCAGACCAGAAAGTGACTCTACTAATGTACAGCAGAGCAAATAGGTGCATTGTGAATGCCAGGCTGCGGCTAATGCAAAAATACATTAGCTGTAGCCTTGTGGCCAACATTGGCTCAGGAGGTAAGAGCAGTCATCCGGTTGTCAGAGGGTTGCCGGTTCAATCCCACCTTGGGTGTGTCAAAGTGTCCAAGAGCATCTAATCCCAAATTGCTCCTGATGGGCTGGCTTGGGGTGTGTGTGTATGTATGTGTGTGTGTGTGTGATGAATCATACAGCGCTATAAAAATGCAGATATTTAAATCTAACATAAGGCTCATATGCATGTGAAATGTGCCTTTTAACATGTGAATTAAACGTTTCACAAAGATACCAAGAGCAGTAGAGAAACTATGGTCACAGCAGCATCATACATTTAACAGCCAAACTATTACATTTAAATGAGCAGTAATTGTGCAGAAGAACAATGCCTTCTTGGATTTCTTCCTATTTTTTAATGACATGGTAAATAACAATTACAATGTGTTGAGACAAATGCTCCACTGTCAATAAGATGTTTTCAATCACAATGTCAATAATTATCTTTGGGGCTTTAAAATTATTACATCCTTTTGTAAATAAAATTGGTTTTGAGAACAACAATGAGCTTCATTGTCATTTCCTGGGAGGTGTATAGCATATTCTGAATTGTATCTTTGTGGTAAACATAACATAATTTGGTAAATTCCAAAAATGTAAAAATGTGGTACATTGTGACTCGGTCACCGTGGCTATCTTTAAACACGGTGGCTATCTTTAGTGTTCTTCAGTGAAGAACAGTGACCCTCTGGGGTGGGACATAGTACTAGAGAGAATGGGGACGAACATGGCACAAAATGTACTGTCCTGGATCTTACAGTCATGCACAGAATTGCATTTATAGGGAGCAATGGTAAAACAAGCATTCAACACAGTAGCAGAGAGACCAGTACACAATTATTTCGTTTTGTAGTCTCCAGTTTCCGTGGTTGCTAAATGTACACTAGCTACTGTAGTTCCAATGCAGATAAATTCAACAAATCTAGTTTATGTAACAAAACATTGTTTTCAGAAACAGTGGCAATATATGCATTATAATGCACTAAAATACTGCATCTTTCAACATAAACAGTTGTGCACAAAACACAAGAGTAATTTGGCCCCTTACACGTTAGCCCACAAAATGTGTCCCCCATAAGTTAAGGGCCGTAAGTGGGCCCTCAGTGGACTCATACCACCTTTGAAACGGCACTGTAGTAGGCACTCTTACAGGCTTGGTGTGGGCGGCCCAGGGGCCCACATGTAGCCATCATTTCATGGCTGAATTTGTATCCCACAGCACAGCCACAAAATGAGCTTATTTTCTGGGAAAACACAGAGCACAGTAAAGTAGGAGTAAATTAGAAGTTCACAGTACAAAAACTGAAAACAGCAAAACAAACAAATAAATAAACAAATAAATAAATAACCTTAATGCATTGCAAGTTTTTAATAGCCTATGGTCCCGGGGATTCACTGTACATGATGTTGTTGTTGTGTTTTTTATTTGGATACAATTTTTAAAAAAGCAATTCATTCAAATGTCACAAATATCATCATTGTAACACACGTATTTAACCTGATTCTAAGCTCTTCGCATTTTCTTTCAACAAACAAACCATTAAAAAATCTGAAACAAAAATAAATGTGCACCACATGAAACAATTCAGACAATTGTAATGGACTCGCACAGGAGCAGTTCTTTTTCCTCAGAGGTAAACCTGACTGTTCCACGTCTTACTAAATCTGCTATCATATTAGACATCTGCTAAGGGGCAAACGCGGTGAGATTTAAAGGAAATGGAAGATGTCATTCTGATTGGTTTATTGTATGTTATGCCCTAGACATTAATTAAGTCACTAATCCCAGCCCTTTTGAACCTTGCCCCTTAATTTGCGCATTAACAATCTGCCATGAAACTAGCAAAAGTGCGCCTGACCACAACCTAAATAGACTCGTTTGCTATAGACTTTGTTATGACTGTGATAATAGAGCCCTTAAAGACATGCCTCAAATTGCAGCAAGGTGGAAATAAGGGCTTGGGAGTGTTGCTTATGTTTGAAGAAAATGTACGTATAATTATAATTTACTGTTTAATACAGTATCTACTACCCTTGTGAAAAACCTGATAATAACGGTCTTTATATGATATCTGTACTTACATACAATATAATGAACGTTATTATAGCAATATTGTGATGTAGCATATAATAGAGAATCCTTTGGAAAAATATTTTTTTCTTTATTATTCCCCCACTTTTAATAACCAACACAAACTCTTGCTGTTTCATTAACAACCAGCTACTCCACTAAGATAAATACCATGTTAGATCTTTTGAACTATGTGTATGTATGAGTGAACTGTGTAATGAAATGGTTTGAAATCTGAATTATTACTTTTGGATGTAGACACGGTTTATACCTCTAGTTTTCCTTTAATGATTGGCTGCAGTATTATAGGTTGGCCCCATTGACCTCTGGGCTGAGTGGCAAATGGGCATCAGTTTAGGACCAGTTCACGGGTTTCACTGGTCAGCTGCCTGGTATCTACTTCTGATAATTAATACATTAATAAACATGTACATTAATTAATTAATTCATTTTCTGGTGTGGGGCAAATTCATGTTTTGCTCTTTGCAGTTGGATTAATCACATTTTATCACAACTGGAGCCAACTGGAGGGAAAATGTGGCTGAATTGGATTTTCATCATTTCAATTTGTTTTATTGGCAGGACAACCACAGTCATATTGCCAAAGCAACATATATAGTACTATAATACACAGTAAAACGGAAACCGTATACAACATGCAATTAGTATAACCCTCAACACTCACAACAAACATTCAAAATAAACATATTGTCAAATTTTTAAAAATAACATTCATTCATTTAGCCATGTAGAACATGAAAATTATATGACATTTATTCGAAACACATAAAACGTCATGCATTCTCCTTTACTGCATTTCCTGCCAGATAAAACCTCCCTGACAGACTGACAATCAGACCCAAGTAAGTGTAATTAGTGGTAGGTTCAAGCGTCAATGTTTCACTTAACTTCTTGTGAAGTTAATCAACATATTTGATCTTTATTCTGGAATATAATGACTCTGGTCTTATTCATGTTCACTGTCAGGGCCCAGGTCTGCCAGTGCTGCTCCAGCAGATCCAGGCTCTACTCTATTCGTCTCTTCTTCTCTCTCTCTCTCTCTCTCTCTCTCTCTCTCTCACACACACACACACACACACAAGAGCAGCAGGATGTCCTGGAGACATTCTACAATAATGGAATGACCAATCAGAGTAAGAGCTGCTTCCAGCTGATCCTACAGTACACTCAAGAGAGGAAGGTGGACTTCAGCGTGGACAGTGTAGGATGAGTGCACTACTCATGGTGTTATAGACTTCCTTTTCTCAATGAGTTGACAGGACAGTCGGAGAAATGTGCTAGATGGTCTTTCTTTGATGTTTATTTGCACTACAAAGTCATTATTTTTCTGCTGTTAAAGAAAATCCCCCTCGTGTGTTTTGAGCCGAAAGATTTATATTATGTTAGGCGTGTTCTGAGAATCAGCATTTTAAATCTTGCCCACTGTGCATCTTTAATGTAAGGTCAGCTCAACTTTCAAAGTCCAGCACTACACTGCAGCCTTCCTTGTGCATAGTCGGGTATTTTACTGTAAGCAGCAGTGTGTAGAACAGTGTCTCTGTATGGAACAGCAGTGTGTGTGGAACAGTGTCTCTGTGTGGAACAACAGTGTGTGTAGAACAGTGTCTGTGTGGAACAGCAGTGTGTGTAGAACAGTGTCTCTGTGTGGAACAGCAGTATGTGTAGAACAGTGTCTGTGTGGAACAGCAGTGTGTGTAGAACAGTGTCCCTGTGTGGAACAGCAGTGTGTGTAGAACAGTGTCTCTGTATGGAACAGCAGTGTGTGTGGAACAGTGTCCCTGAATGGAACAGCAGTGTGTAGAACAGTGTCTCTGTGTGGAACAGCAGTGTGTGTAGAACAGTGTCTCTGTGTGGAACAGCAGTGTGTAGAACAGTGTCTGTGTGGAACAGCAATGTGTAGAACAATGTCCCTGTGTGGAACAGCAATGTGTAGAACAATGTCCCTGTGTGGAACAGCAGTGTGTGTGGAACAGTGTCTCTGTGTGGAACAGCAGTGTGTGTAGAACAGTGTCTCTGTGTGGAACAGCAGTGTGTGTAGAACAGTGTCTCTGTGTGGAACAGCAGTCTGTAGAACAGTGTCTCTGTGTGGAACAGCAGTGTGTGTAGAACAGTGTCCCTGTGAGGAACAGCAGTGATTTCACAATAGGTAATACTGAGAAATGTTCTCACAACAGGTCCCAATGGGAAAGTTTCTTACGATGAGCTGTGGATGCATAGTCCTTATGAGGCTCACTGGTTTGTTTGGACGCACAACTACGCATGGGCATGGCACTTTGCGGCCTAGGTTAAAGCTAGGCTAAGCGCAATGGGAGCTGTTAGCTGATATTGCCCTCTTGTCCTTCTAAGCTCTTTGCATCTTCTCTGGAGCTCCCCTCAGGATGCCTGGTGTGTGTATGAAGCAGTGCACTCAGCAGGTTGCCTGGTGTGTGTATGAAGCAATGCACTCAGCAGGATGCTTGGTGTGTGTATGAAGCAGTGCACTCAGCAGGTTGCTTGGTGTGTGTATGGTGTGTATGAAGCGGTACACTCAGCAGGATGCCTGGTGCGTGTATGAAGCAGTGCACTTAGCAGGTTGCCTGGTGTGTGTATGAAGCAGTACACTCAGCAGGATGCTTGGTGTGTGCATGAAGCGGTACACTCAGCAGGTCGCTTGGTGTGGGTATGAAGCAGTGCACTCAGCAGGTTGCCTGGTGTGTGTATGAAGCAGTGCACTCAGCAGGTTGCTTGGTGTGTGTATGAAGCGGTACACTCAGCAGGATGCCTGGTGCGTGTATGAAGCAGTGCACTTAGCAGGTTGCCTGGTGTGTGTATGAAGCAGTACACTCAGCAGGATGCTTGGTGTGTGCATGAAGCGGTACACTCAGCAGGTCGCTTGGTGTGGGTATGAAGCAGTGCACTCAGCAGGTTGCCTGGTGTGTGTATGAAGCAGCGCACTCAGCAGGTTGCCTGGTGTGTGTATGAAGCAGCGCACTCAGCAGGATGCCTTGTGTGTGCATGAAGCAGCGCACTCAGCAGGATGCCTTGTGTGCAGAGGAAGTTTACTGAAAGTTACTAGGATTAATTTTGGCTTCACAATGTTGTCTATTGAAGTTATAGATCGATGCAGCTTTGCTTTGCATTGGTAGCTTTATGGTAAATCCCACTCCCATTTACATGCCTAAAGGACTGGCTTGCTTACTAGAAAAAAAAAAAGAAACATGAGAGTCTTAGCTTTTAAATGCAATTCACGGATCTAAAAGAAATTATGATTTTATAAACGTTTGATTACATTACATTACATTAATGGTGTAATGCAGGGTTAAGGGCCTTGCCCAAAGGCCCAACGGCTGTGCAGATCTTATTGTGGCTACGCTACAGGCCGCCCTATTATGAGAGTATGAGTATTAGCCCATCAGATTTTTGCTAACTCACCTCTTGGCTTTTCTGTTTTCCATTGTCCATTGTCTTTTGGTTTTCTTTGATCACCAAGGTATCCCTGGACACAATGGACTGCAATGTAGACCTCCGTGTGCATTAATCAGGCACCATTGCGCACAGCGAGGCCTAGTTCATTTGTATTGTGGATGCCAATAATCAGAATGCTAACAACCCCAGCACTGCAGTGGCTTCTCCCAAGAGGAGGGTGCAAAAGCTGAAGTAAGTGTTTGAAGTGCATTGTGCCGCATGTTAGCCAACTTTTAATGATGCACAGAAACTGACTTAATGAACACATTTAAAATAGGCTTTGATTACTTTTTTCAAAGCCAGACAGAAATAAATCCACATGGGAGAAACAGGGTCGTTTGAATTGGAGGGGGCGGGGGTGGGGGTGGGGGGGGTTGATGCATCTTTAAAAAAATAGCAGACTGGGTGCCACCTGTTGCGTCTTTGTTCAGCTCACTTGTGCGAGTTTAAGAGGGCAGAAGCACATTAAGACAGTAGGAGTTAGTATAGGTATATTTTGGGGTTCAATTAGGATAGCAAAATAAGAAAGTGCTTTTGTTTGTCCATTAGCCCTGTTTGTGAAATGGGTAAATGTAGTGTTTCTGAAATAGGTAAATACAGTGTTTGTGAAATGGGTAAACGCAGTGTTTGTGAAATAAGTCAAATGCAGTGTTTTTGAAAATGGGTAAATAGTGTTTGTGAAAAGGGTAAATAGTTTTTGTGAAATAGGTAAATGTAGTGTTTCTGAAATGGGTAAACACAGTGTTTGTGAAATGGGTAAACGCAGTGTTTGTGAAACATATAAAATGCAATGTTTGTGAAATAGGTAAAATGCAGAGTCACAGCCAGGAAGCTTTGATCCCATATTTTTTTATCTCAGTGTTACAATGTACACTGCCCGAATGCTGGGCTTCCATATGTTCCATTAAAATCGTACTTTCCCAGCATGCAAGGTGGAGTAAAGGTGAATTACTGTTCAACTCCTCTGACTGTTCAATTCTTTTGATCTGATTTAACATGTATAATTGACAGGACTAGTTGTAGTCTGGGCTGATGGTCAGACTGGTCGTTTGGGTATGTGCCAACACATAAGGCCATTTAGTCCTATCCTATCGGATTTTTGCTCATGTTTTTTTGTTTTGTCTTCCCACCAGTTAAGAAGGATCACATTAGGATCACGTAATCCAGGGATAGGATGTACCATCAGATGTGCCGTCAGTGTGCAAGAAGCAGAAGCTTGCGTTCTTGGTCTTTGTGAAATAGCTCCGCCCCTGGGTCTGGGAGGTCATGTTATTCAGAGACCTGCCATTAGATCCATTGCCTTAATTCTGTTCCTTCTCCTCACAACACTGCTGGGTCCAACTCCACAGCCCTGGATCATCAGGAACCCCTGGAAAAGGGCAGTAAGTATATACAATTCTGCCTTTGCGTTAACTTAGGGCAAATGCTGAGTCATCCATGGCCCCTCTCAGCCAGTGTGTTGTGTGACAGGATGCTCCATGAGAGAGGCATGACCAGCGCAGGCGCAGTGTGCCTGGAGAAGATGCCCACCGTGTCCAGAGAGCTCAGCTTACGTACACTGTCTATGTACACACAGGTCCCAAATAAGGGCAGCCTGTAGAGTAGCGGTTAAGGGAAATGACTGGGACTCGCAAGGTCGGTGGTTCGATCCCGGGTGCAGCCACAATAAGATCCGCACAGCTGTTGGGCCCTTGGACAAGGCATTTAACCCTGCATTGCTCCAGGGGAGGATTGTCTCCTGCTTAGTCTAATCAAGTGTATGTCGCCCTGGATAAAAGCGTCTGCCAAATGCCATTAATGGAATGTAATGTAAAATAAACAGAAAAACGTTTATTTGCCAGCTGAATGTAGAACTGATGCATCATGGGTTGGTGAAAGGATCTGTGTATAGGGCGGTGAGCATTTGTATTTAGTGTCCAGTTAACCTGTTGCTCAAAATTGTTAGATTCTTAAATTAATTTGTTTCTTGTGATGTTCAGCACATTGGGAGTGGGTTTTTCTTTGGTATAAAAAGCAAGAATGAGATAAATATTTTGTTAAAAAATAGGCATAGGTTGTTTTACAGGTGGTCAAGAGGTGAGCAACCTGTGTTATGTATAAAATGCATTTTTTAAATGTTCGTTTTTTTAAATGCTGCACATCCATGTAAAAGCTTTGAACATAAATAGGTAAAAATAGGTTACATGTTACATGAAATGTGAACCATTCATCTTTTGTAATGATTATAATTATTGTAATTATATGGAACATAATCGCTGCAAAAAATTCTGTGCATAAATCTCCTGTGGTGTTCCTGCTACCACACTCCCCCTACTGGCCATAATTAGAGATGCATGGTACAGCTGGGCAGATTGTGATGAGATGCATCTTATGCATTTGGATTTACTTTGCTTTTATTCTTTATTTCATGTTAGGAACTGCTGTGGGATCAGGCTGGGAACACAGCTGGTTTTATTACCAGGTTTTATTACCTGTAACTAGAGTCTCTAAAGAAAGGCACACACACACTCTCATAATTTGACTGGATTGAGTGCGTGTCGCTGATGCCCATTGGTTTCTCCCCTTCTTTCTCAGACCTGTACTGGCAATCAGCGCAGAAAAATTAGCGGAGATATTTATCTGATGCTTTTATCCAAAGTAACTTACTGTTAATTAGACTAAGCAGGGACCAATCCCCCCCCCAGGAGAGATGTGGGGTTAATCATGGGCCTTGCTCAAGGCTGCACTGATCATATTGTGGTAATACTGGGGCTTGAACCACCAACCTTCCAGGTCCCAGTCAAGCACCTTAACCACTAGGTTATAGGCTGCCCCATAAGGAAGTACTGTCTAGATGACACAGGATCCTGCTGTCTTCATCAGCCAACCACGTATGGCCTCACCTCATTCACTGACCTGTGAGGAGCTCTGGGGACATCACCAGGGAGGCACAGTGGTGCAGTGGGTAGCACAGTTGCCTCACCGGAAGAAGGTCCTGGGTTCGAGCCCAGAGTGAAGTTTGCATGTTCTATTCGTGTCTGTATAGGTTTCCCCTGGGTACTCCGGTTTACTCCCACAGTCCAAAGATTGGAGTCAAAATTTCTCCTTGACCAAGACACTTCAGAACTGGAGTTGGTACTACTGGGCATTATGGCTGCCCATTGCTCCTAAGTAACTAGGATGCAGAGGACGCATTTCATTGCCCACAATAAAGTTTAATTAAATCTAAGTGAGAGGATATGACATCATCTTTACCTGGTTCTGTAGTAACACTATCCCATTGGGATAGAAAGGTGGGAAAGAAATGTCAAGCAACACTTCATTCCGAAAATAAAAGTAATTTAATATGAGTTTGAGTTCCAGTGCACATCAAATCATAATGTAGATTCCTGTTTTTTTGCAGAGAGTGGGGGTTGGGGGGGTGGTGTTATAGCAGTGTGGAGGGTGCTGCTTAATTAATCCTCCAGTGGCTCAGAAGAACAATGCTGCACGTTTACCACTCACTTCCATTTCCAGTGATGGTCTTTTGATAGTTTTCTTCTTTTATCTTGCTAATGGCGAATCCCCAGAAACAGATGCAGAGCATGTGTGTACATGACTGTGTGTGTGTGTGTGTGTGTGTGTGTGTGTGTGAGCGCATGTGATTGAATGAAGCAATAAGGGGGCACATTAGTGTATGTGTTTGCGGGGAGCTCAGAGCAATATAAACAGTAGTTGGTATACCCTTCTGACAGAGTGCTCCTATTAAAAAACACTTGCTGGACTCCATAGTGCGATGACGCATTAACATACGACCTGCGAGTGAACCACAAATTCGGAAACCCTACACACCACCTCGCGCAAAATATTGCCCTGTAAACGGCTCTACCTAAGCCTTTTGAAACAGGGTGCCTGCTGTGCGTGCTTTATTATTCACTCCGGGGAGCCTGTCAACCCTCTCTCTTCTGAAAGAGTCGGCCATATAATTCAGAGTCTTCTCGTAGGGACCTGACAGTGAAACTGACAAATCAAGCCCATCTTACTCAATGATGTTTGCTTGTGGCAGGCGTGCGACTGCCGGTGGTTTATGGCCTAATCCTTTTTGTTAGTACAGCACACCAGCCCGGTCGTACCTCACAGCTTGGCGGGGATCTGAACATCTACGTGCCGCGCGCCAGGGCTTTAGCGAGGGCGCGGTTTTAACGGGGATAAACAATGGAACACAGACGAGCTCACGGAATTATCCAGGCTAATGCCTGACGAGGCTCACGCGAGTGGATTATGTCAGGAGCCGGGAATTTTTTCGCCGCGGATCCCGCTGAGACGGAGCTGGGCCGCGTTCGGAAGGCAGGGATGGGCCGGGGCCCTGTTTACAGAACACGGAAACTCTGACAGGTCTCCTGCGGTCTGTAGATACTTACTCACCTCCCCCTCCTCTGGCTAACCTCTCGCAGTGTTGGCCGAGAGCAGACGTGTTTTGTTCCAGCAACTTACCACACGAGTGTTTGAAATGGCCAGAGATGCACTGTTAGAGATTGCAATAAGCTAAACTAGCTAAAATATTAGCGAGAGTGTTTTATATCCTCTGTGTGCAGATATAAAACACAAGGCCCTTTTCTAGTTAAATCAGCGATGGAAAACCATTTATGGATATTATGCAGCACAGACCTAATCTGATGTTGAATAAATCTGAGCAGTGGCATTGCATGTGTGTACCCCGTTGAAAATTCCAGTTTAAACCAGCCAAAGCTGGTCAAGATGGTTTAAGTTTTGCGTTAGCTAGGTAGTCAGCTAGTCCACCAGATCAACAGCATACTCAACCATCTTAACCAGCTTTGACACAAAATCACAAAATCACAACATACTGCATCTACTTTGAACATATATATGCAATAGAAAAAATAGTTTTTACCAGCTTTGTCCAGCTAGAGACCAGCTTTAACCAGCCATATTACCAGCTAGAAGTGTAAACATAGCTTTAACCAGCCATATTACCAGCTAGAAGTGTAAACACAGCTTTAACCAGCCATATTACCAGCTAGAAGTGTAAACACAGCTTTAACCAACCATATTACCAGCTAGAAGTGTAAACACAGCTTTAACCAGCCATATTACCAGCTAGAAGTGTAAACACAGCTTTAACCAGCCATATTACCAGCTAGAAGTCTTCTTCTTCTTTCGTATATCGTCAGATGGCCAACTCAGTGTCATGCAGCCACGCCCTCGCCTCTGGTCCTAAGTCGAAAAGGCCAGCTTGTGAGGGTGGGCTGTATAGGGGGCAGCCGGTGATTATGAGCTCGGCAGTCTGTTCAGGCTCGCCACACTCGCATGCCGCACTGTCCGATAGGCCCCACTTCTTCAGAGATGAGTTGAATCGTCCGATGCCAGAGCACAGACGGTTCAGTGAGGTCCATAGATGGCGTGGCATGTCTTCTCCTTTTACACCGCCTCCTGGGTCCCGGATGGATCGTTGAATGCGGGAGGACCCAGCCGTCTCCCACGTCTGTTTCCAGGATGCTGCCAGCCAGGCGTCTCTGGACAAGTCCTCAGGGATAGACTGTAGCATCTCTTGTGCTGCCTTGTTGTAGGGATGGCGAGACTTAAACCTGCATGGTGGTGCCGGTGTTGTTGTGGCTTTGTGTAGGATGTGCCAGTCGTGCTTCTGGGCTTTTCTTGCCAGGGCGAGGGTAGCCGCATCCCGTCGGAGACTGGCTGGGGCGATTCCAGCTAGGACTGGCAGGTAGGACACAGGGGTGGGTTTCAGACAACCAGTAACTATACGGAGGGCGCTGTTGATGACCGTATCTACCTTGTTCACATGTGGACTTCTGCTCCAGGCTGGGGCACAGTATTCTGCTACGGGTAAGACCAGGGCTTGCGTGGATATGCGTAGGGTCTGGGGGGAAGCTCCCCAAGTCGAACCCGCCAGGCGGCGGATGAGCGAGACCCTTGCTGTTGTCTTGGCCTTCACTTCATCCAGGTGTTGCTTGTAGGACAGTGTCCGGTCCAAGCATACGCCGAGGTACTTGGGGGCTTGCTGGAACTCCAGGCGGTTGTTGCCAACATGCACATCCAGTTCCCTTCTTGCTTCCCGATTGTTAAGGTGGTAAGCTGCAGACACTGTCTTGCCCATGCTGAGCTGAAGGTGCCACTTCTGGAGGTAGTCTGCCAGGATGCCCATGTCTCGGTTGAGGCCATCTTCCATCGCCTTCCATGTTGGGCGTCGAAGCATGATGGCCAAGTCGTCCGCATAGCCATACTTGGTAGATGTTGTATCTGGCAGGTCGTGAATGTATATGTTGAACAACATTGGTGAGAGGACGGAGCCTTGTGGGACACCGTTCTTCAACTTTCTGAGCCTGCTGGTCTGGCCATCGCTGGTCTGTAGGATGAAGCTACGGTTCGATAGCATCTCCATAATGAACCTCACCATGTGCCGGTCCGGGATTGTCCTCAACAGTTTCAGATGTAGTCCACGGTGCCACACGGTGTCATAGGCGGCTGTCAGGTCCAGGAATACTACTCCAGCTTTTTCGTTATCCTGAAAGCTGTCCTCGATGTCCTGAGTGAGTAGCGTTACCTGATCCACTGTTGACCTGCCTCGGCGGAAGCCGGCTTGTTCCGGTGGGAGTTGTGGGTCCACCACTGGCTCGATGCGGCTGTGAATCAGCCTCTCCAGGATCTTATATGGGACACAGAGCAGAGAGATGGGCCTGTAGGACTTCGGGTCTTCGGCGGGTTTGTTCGGCTTTGGCAAGGCTATGACGGAAGCACGGCGCCAGGTCTTTGGGAGCTTGGACCTCCGGAAGCATGATGAGAAGAACGAGCATAGCCAGAAAGATGTTCTTTCACTTTGGTGTATGACAAACTCTGGGTGGATATTGTCTCGACCTGATGACTTGCCCGGCTTCAGTTTGTTGATTGCTGCACTTAGTTCGGCTACTGTGAAGTCTCCTGAGAGGTTAGCATCGACGCTGGCTGCCCTGGAGAGAGACGATACCTCACACGAGGTCAATCGTGTGACGTTTCTGTCAGCATCAGGGAAGTGACCATTTTTCAGGAGCTGGGAAGCAATGGCATCTGCTGTCACTGGACACCTGCGGGGGGTTGTTTTTCTCCCTGAGAGCAGGTTGATGGTCTGCCACGCCTTCCAGCTAGAGTGGGTGAAGTCGATAGCTTCCATTACTTCAGTCCACCTGGCCCTTCGGGTGTCGTCCAGCTTCTGCAGTAGGGTTGTTGCTGTTGCGTCCATTTCTTCCCTGGAGCTTGCCTGCTGGTGTTGGCGCAGCAGGCAGCTGCACTCCTCATCCCAGCCCGGGATGTAGTTCTTATTGTAGCCACGTGGGATGTTGTGCTTTGCTGCCCTGAGGAGGACTTCACAGTAGGCGGCGTATGCAGCATCCACATCAGCTGCTTCTGGGTCCAGGAGACCAGCAGTTCTTCTTTCCGTTTCCGCCATAAACTGCCGCCAGTTCGCCTTCCTGAAGTTCCATCTCCTGACCGGTTTGCCAGCTACCGGCTGTACCAGTGATGGTACTTTAATGATGGATGGCCGGTGGTGTGAACGAGGGAACCTGTCCAAGACACGTCTCTCCGGTTTCAGGTCGTTACTGCGGCATACGGCAAAGGCCAGGTCTGGGTTGGTGTGAGAGTTCCAGCGTGCAGAAAATAAGCTTGGGGGCTCCTTTGGGTCGAAGAGCAGTAGTGCCTCAGCGTTAGAAGCCCACTCACTCAGCGCTTCACCATCCTGTGATGTGTGGTTGTAACCCCAATCTGTATGTTGGCAATTGAAGTCACCTGCATAGATGGCGGGTGGAGTCACAGATGGTAGTGATGATACAGTCAGCACAGTTGGTGGGGGCTTGTATACATTCACAACAGATGTTTCTTGGATTTTGGTGACCAGCCACTCAATGTTGCAGCCGGGTGGAGATTGACTGGTGGCTGACTAGCTCAATCCTTCCCGGACAAAGGCTGCCATTCCATGCTTCTTGCTGTGGATGGATCCGGTGAGGAAGAACCCAGGCAGTTTGAGGTTGTCGTCAGAAACCCAGTGTGTCTCTTGCAGGAGAACAGCTGCCACTTTGTTGGAATCGGCGAGATGCCTGATGACTTCGAGTTTGGCGATGGTAAGGCCCTCGACGTTGAGTTGGAGCACCGATAGACCTTGGTTTTCGATGGTGGGGGTGTCCGCCTGTCCTGGCGAGGACGTTCTCTGCCTTGGTCTTGACCTCGGCTTGTACCTTGGTCCGCCAGCTCAACGATTCTTTGGCAACATTAGTTTCATGAGTTGGTCTCGCACCATTTCTCACTACTCACAGGAGAGGCCGCGTGAAGGCTGTCGTCTTCTCCCCAGCTAGAAGTGTAAACACAGCTTAAACCAGTTTAGAATCCCAGCTAGAATTTTCAGCATGGTGCATATTAAGAGTGTTTACGATTATTTATTTGAACTCTTCAACAAGTAAACAGTTCTCTTGGTTTTATCGATTCAGTGATCCTTGCCAAATCTGTTCGTGGCTTCTAAGGTGCCAACCACAATGCAGGTCGTGGGTTCCCCCTTCTGTGTTTAGCACAGTTAAGCACACACATGGAATAGTTATAAAAGGTAACAAAAACAACCCTAGAGTAGAAGGTCATGAAATTGCTAACTCTAGTCCGTATGAAAATAACCGTGAATTTAAATGTGTGAACAAGCAACAGTACTGAGCAAAGCTAATAAAGAATAACAGCAAACAACAAACTTTCCACCATTGCCCCCATGTTTACTGCAAGTTCTGTCCATAATTCATACTACTTCATACTCACTTTGTGTAGATTTAACGGGGTAGTTCAAGTCCAGAGCTTTAAAATGGATAGTTTGCTTTCCTTTTTAACTACTGGAACGTTTACTTTGAGGTTGTAGATTTAATGGGATTTCAGGGGTTTTAAAAAGAAAAAGAGTTCACCTTAAAGGGGCAGTTAACTTTATGGGGTTCTTTGATTTCAGTTTTTAAGCTTTTAATTGGGCCAGATCATTTTTGTGTGCAGTGAAGGATATTTTACAGTATAACTACCAGCAATATACCAGTTGTACAATGGACAAAGCAGTACAAAGCAGATTATACAGTGACATTATATTTCCAGAGATTGTATTTATAAACATTACATTTGTAGCGTTTTATCATAATTATTAACATACATATCAGTTTTTGTATTATGCCAGTACTTCAGTACTGTGTAGTAGTCTCAGGTTACAAGAGCCATATGAAATACTTAAAACCAAAAATTTGATTGAATGGAAGAAACATAATGGAACATACTGTAGAACCTCTGAAGCTGTAATCTCACTGTACAATGCAAGATTTATAATTGTTGAAATCTTTCATTTTATTCCTACCTCATTCACACTCTAAACTGATTCTTTGCATCACTGTACGCAACATGTTATTTAGCTGACGCTTTTATCCAAAGTGAATTACAGTTCATTAGATTAAGCAGGAGACAATCCCCCTGGATTTGGTGTTAAGGGCCTTGCTCAAGTGCCCACCAGCTGTGTGGATCTTACATGTAATGTAATCTAATATGGTTACACAATTGTCTTGGACACAGCAAAGGTACAGTCGAGTATAAGGTACATATGCACAAGGCGTAGTTGCTAGAATAGGTGGACTCAAATGGTTCCCAAGGGGCACTTTAGATTTTTATTTTTGGTAACCATGAAAAATGATACTTTTTCTGAATTCATTTATGTATAGGTTTTTTTTACAATATGCTTTCTGCAGTGTTTAGAGCCAATGGAGCTCATTTTTATTGAAAGACCATCCAACAAAACAAGGAGCAATCCATTTCAGGAATTTGTGCCAACTTCTGGTCTTAATTATTTAATTGACTCAATCATATCTTATCTGACATGTGTATGATCACCGGCTACAGCTGCAGACTGCAAGTGTTTCCTAATGATTTTACTATGCTGAAGTACAGGCTTGAACCAGGGTAATTTGTACAGCTGTCAGCAAATTTAAAACAAGAAAATTGGTTGGAACTAAAAACCAGTACACAGACCAGCCCTTGAGGACCGGAGTTGTGCACCCCTGATTTAAATAGACTCCCGTGGAGAAGGGTTTTGTATGTCTGCTTTGTTTATCAGGCATGCAACCTCTCTATTTATGTGTTTGTCTGTCAGTGGTGTTGTCTCTAAGAGTACCTCTCAATACAAGTGAAAACTTTTCCATCCCTCACCCTCTCTGAATATTACATGCTGCTTTGTTTTGGTTGGATAAACTATACTATAGTCTCAGAATATTCTCAGTAAGGAGTGTGAATCTTCTCCTCTTCGCCAACCATGTACAGGCTACAGAACCAACCATGAAAGACAGCAGACCTAGGTCAAGTACTGTAGGGGAAAATTCACAGAACAAAAGATCTCCCTCCTAAAAGCATGATAACCAATCACAAGTCAAAATCAGACTCCACCTGAGTGAGCAGGCTGGTTCCTCCAAAGCGCTCGACGATGTATGCTAAAAGTGTATCAATATATCCATATTAAAGTATGATATGTACCCTGTATAGTTTCAAACTGATTAACTGCTAAATTGTGCTAGGATTACACAGTGAGCCAGCCAGCTGGGGGGGAGGTGTCTCGAACTGTGTATATATATTTTGCACTTGTAGCTATACCCCCATCAAGCCAACAATATAATGCTGCCTAATACATTGTACATTGTACAGTTACCAGCCATCCATTAATGAGACAGTAGCTGACCTTTCAGGCTCTCTGTTCCCATAGCCTTTATCCAATTTGGCTGTGGTGGCCTAGTTTTGACTTAGTAAATTGCCACCAAAAGCCCCTCATGGATGATATTCTCATAACGTCTGCAACATTGCGGTATAGATAACAATGCTTACCCCGATCCTACAGTTGCACTCACACACAATAGTGCATGCAGTAGCATGAAATAAATGCCACACTACAAATGTCTTGTTTAACCTCTTTGTGTCACGCAGATGTATTTTTATTCAGGAGGAGCTTCCAGCAAACAACTTATTTTTTGCACTTGTAGCTATACTCCCATCAAGCCAACAATTTGTATATTCCTTTGAGACACTGCTGTAACCACACTTTTAGGATTATCGCCATATTTTCATGCTGTCTGAAAAAAATATCTGAGAGAATATATAGCATTTTATCAGTGTACTGCTTCTAAAATCATATTTGGAGTTTTTAAATAAAGGTTAGCCATGCACGTATCCAAACATCGTGGTACATGTAGGATCAACATTTCTCTCTATAAATATAATAAGTGAATAAACGAATATTGAGTAGCAATGATAAACTGAATAAATTAATGAAGTGCATTCACAGCTGTTGAACTCCTATGCAAAGCTTTTTTCTACACACACACAGGCTGTCCTGAAGAGGGTCCTAGAGGATCAAAAAAGACTGAACCGAAGTGTGGATTGACAGACTGTTGATCCTGAGGATTATTATGGAATCTGTGCACTTTATTTTCTTTCTTTTCTTTCTTTTTTCCTGCGGGTTTGGAATTGGCTTTGGAATTGTGTGCATTGGGTTTCCACCCAGCCTGCAGTCTGTTCAAGGAACGCTGCGGCTGAGGTGTGCGAACTCTTTCGAGCATTCGCCCATGAATCAGCGACAATGCCACACTCATGAGGCTACAATGTACACTACAATGGACTAATGGCTTTAAAAGGAGAGGGGCAATTCCACGGAGACTGACGTTACTGCTGGATATTTCGGAGGTAAAGCCCAATACAGCTACATAACAGAGACTGATGAGTTATTGACACCTGAGGGTTATAAAAACATATGTCAGTCTCTTATGTGTCTGTATTGGGCTTTACCACCCAAATATCCTGCAGTTGCAACATAAGTCACTGTGGAATTGCCTAGATGCATATCATTAAATCAACTATGTGTAATTTGAGAACAGTCGGAGTAACATGAGAAAATTTGGTTAACCTAGTCCCACCCTACCCCAGACCAGATAAAGCCAGTTGTTTCCCCTAGTGCTGCGGTTTCACCCTGCACCTGCGATAGCTTGGCTATTGGCTATGGGGCCCAGTGAACACTTGTGATAAGTGCTTTTACTGAGCTGTTGCTGAGAGAATAAATTCTCTCCTTTTCTCTGAGCTGGTGTTCAGCTCCAGGAAGATAAATCATAGTTTCAGACAGTAGTCAGATGGGCCCTTAAGAAAGTTATTGTGTCTTAAAACAGAAAAAAAAAGTATTTCTGGTTTCAGAGTCATAAAGTACAAAACATAAAGTACAAGCTGATAATTTGACCTATTTCATCTTGGACCGGAATTTCATCATGCCTTTTTCCCTTTGAGGCTTTTTTTATCAGCTGTAAATTAATTAAAACTTGTCACAATTCTTCACCAGTCCTCACATTCGACATGGCTTTAAAGGAATATACGAACATTTTGGGAAATATACCTTTTTTTTTATGACTTACCGTCGGACTTCTTTATACGTATGTTCAGTGGTTATAGTTCCAACCGTCTAGCTTCCTGTTTTTCCTGCATGTGTATTTCAAATACAGAAGATACCTCACATAAATAAGACAACTTTGAAATTGCTGTAAGGTGTATTTCTTCACTTTGCAGGAGGTAGGCTACTGACTCCTATAAGCTTCAAGTCTTTATGCAAAGCTCACACATTATGCTAACATGGAAGCCGACCCAGTGAATGCAGAAAAATTAAAATTAAATCAAACATCTCGTCTAAGTCTGGGTAAGTGCGGAAAAAAGGTATATTTTGCTAAATGTTGGTGTATTCCTTTAAGCGACATAAACTCTTAGAGAAATGCATGGTCAGCCATGACACAGGCCCTGCCAGTCATTTATAATCCTCTCCTTGAATCTGACTGTTTCCGCTTCAGTGGCAAGCGCCGCGCAGCTCTGGGGCTTCCCGGCTTTGCATACAAATAAAGCCAAATGGGTACAAATGATTCCCAGGTTCCAATTTGGGGACTGAGTAGATTGTGGAGAAGGACGAGGGACCTGCTTCAGCATTTAAATGAGCCAGGGCCAGCTTTAATTTCCCCAGCGAAGCAGGGGAAGATTTTGAGCGATAAAATCTCCCTTGTTGAAGATGGGTGGGTTGGCAGAGACCAAAAGTTGAAAAAGTGAAACTTGGTCTTTGCTTAATGAATACCTTTTACACTTACAATTTATTTGCATTAATTAGATTTCCTTGAGTTTAATGTAAACGGTTTCATGTACGTAACAAACCTTTACTGCCTGATTTGAGATAAACGTAAAAGCAAAAATTTTAAAGAACTTATTCCAAACTTGAATAAGCTTGTTGCTTTGATTCTGGGGTGGGTTCTAATGAAGGCAAACCGCAGATAATGTCTGACTACAAAACTATGGAGGTGTGCTATCAAAGCTGATCTGAACTAGGATGCCAGTTGAGTAACCAACGGACACAATGAACATAAATGTGTGACTGTTGGAGCATTAAGAGTTGTTTTTCAGAACAGTGCAGTTGCTTGAGGGTGTGCTGGAGAATCAAAGGCAGAAATACAAGTGGCTACAGACCCTCACCAAAAACCTCACAATCAGCAGATCATGACAATGAGAGAGAGAGTAGGTGAAGTGGTGGAGAGAGAAAACTGGGCTGGCAGCATCGAGATACAAGCATACAAGAACTGGAGACAGCTTCTCACCGGATCCATGGATGTCTACAGAAGCTACACATTGACATTGACACATGAAGCCAGTTCATGGAGGCTGCCATGGTTGACAATGGAACTTTTGGTACCAGATGCACATGCACACAGGGTAAATAAAGGGATGTATTTAAATGAAAAAAAATCTTATATCTTATGAAATATATAATATCTGATATCTTATATCTTCGTATGTGGGCCTTATTCATTAGTTTGGTGTGAAGACATTTTTTAAATTAAAAGTACTGTCCAAAATTTTATGATTTAGCCAGGGTGACTTTGTAGTTTTGAATGGACTTATATGTTAGTTTTTTTACCCATCACTGGGTAAGTTGTCATACTATGTGTGGTAAGTTGTGTGGTCACAATAGATTCGTCAACAAATAAGAACACAACCAAATCATTGTGATTTTTTTTTCTTTTTTCATTTAAAATTCAAAACCAAATATAACCAGTGGGGCATGATCTGGAAAGTGCTTTGTCTCCCAAGTGCAATTGCTGGTACCCTCATTATTGTCAGCTGCAAACCTCTGTGACTGCCAACAATCCCCATAACGAAGAGCTGCAGAACACCCCCCTTTACCCCCCATTCACCTTCAATAATCTCTACGACGGGTGACAGTGGAACACAAGCTTCCGCCCCCCCCCCGCCCCCATCAACGATCTCCAAAGTGAACAAAAGCGAAACAGTGTGGCAGTAGTCAGTTGTAGCCCACTGTATATACTGTATATCAACTCGTCAGATTCACAGTTCTGGCGCATATCAATTGCCAGGCCTTGGGTATAAGCATCAGTTTTATAGTCAGACTCAGATAAAAGCATGTCTTGTGTAGTCCATGGATATGTCTGCTGCTCGAAACTACACTCACCGAACACTTTATTAGGCATTTATTTTTTTACTTATTGGTCTGCTGCTGTAGCCTATCCACTTAATGCTTCAGTAGACAATTTTTCCTTGGTAATATTTGGTGAAGTAAATTCTCTTCACATTCCATCAGCTAACAATAGCAATTGCTCTGGGGAAAAAAATCTGATATCTGTGACATCAGGACAGATTTTCGGAGACTCATAGGAGACAGCAGTTTCTGAGATACTCAAACCATCCTGTCTGGCACCAACAATCATTCCACAGTCAAAGTCACCATGTCTGCGTGCTTTTATGCATTTCGTTGCTGCCATGTGATTGGCTGATTAAATATGTGTGGTGTACCTAATAAAGCACTTTATTAGGAACATTTTTACTTTATTACTTATTCATGTGATTATCAAATCAGCCAATTGTGTGGCAGCTTACTTACAAAATGTAGATACGGGTCAGGAGCTATGCTATCTGAGACACTGCTAAGAGACACTGTGCCCCCTTCAGGAGCTGTTGTCCAGTCTACCTCAAGAAGCTGAAGAAGATGGCAAGATGTCCAGAGAGGGGGTCAGAACCCAGTGCCTCCGTGATGGAAATCTACAGTTATTGGCCTAATCTGTATCAGAGGTGAAAGGAAGGGCAGCAGGCAGCCTCGGCAGGCGAGGCAGTGGAGGGGGGTGTGTATATGACAGTGGCCTTGAGGACGTTTCCCGCAACCATGGTCTGCGGACCATGTCTTTTCTGTAGATCTAGACCTTCAAAATCAACTCAGTGTAATGTAATTTGGGGGTGACATGGCTCAGGCAGTAAGAGCAGTCGTCTGGCAGTCGGAGGGTTGCCGGTTCGATCCCCCGTCCGGGCTGTGTCGAAATGTCCCTGAGCAAGACACCCAACACCCAAATGCCCCTGACGAGCTGGTCGGGGCCTTGCATGGCAGCCAATCACCATCGGTGTGTGAGTGTGTGTATGAATGGGTGAATGGAGAAGCATCAGTTGTACAGCGCTTTGGATAAAGGTACTATATAAATGCCTGCCATTTGTTCTCCTTTTTTGATTTGTTGGCCTGTGTGACTCAAGGTTCTGCACCACACCTTAATTTAATCACCTCTTATATTCTGCATATCCATATTTTTCATGGTTTGATATATTTTGGATATGTGATGCCCACAAACTTTGTAATTTTGTATTTTTTGTTGTATTTGTAGTGTACATTTACGCCTAGTAATCGTCTACTTATCTACTATATTACTTTTAAGCTGGTTTCCCACCTGCGGACCGTTTACTGGGGCTGACATGGGTGTTATAAGCAACAGGAAGGACATGTTGATGCACTGAAATTGTCTTGGCAGCGTTCGAATAGTAAAACATTTTAATCCAATTAAAATTGACGGGACAAATATCGTGCCGTCGCCTTTGTAAAAAATAAAATGAAAAAAATGCAGCACTATTCACAGCCATCAGTGCATTGCTGCTTGATGAAGGATGACAGTGTGTGGGTTTCCGATTGGGAAAAGCAATGCAACTCCTTTCATATGATTCCAGAAATCTGGAAGGAAAGTATTACGTGTTTCTCTTTCAAAAGTCGAGTTCTGTATTAATAGTCAAGACTCCGTTGCCTGTGCTATTTTTGCACCGGATATCACATTGTTTCCTATTTTTCCAGTTTGTTGCCTGGGATGGGGGAATCCTTAACTCAATGGCGTCAGAGCTACGTCAGTATGCACTCGGTTTCCATGCTGTTCCAGGTAGTTTGCTAGCTTATACAGTGGCGGCCATATTCACATCTATAGGCATCGCATTAGACGTTTTCGGTTTCTGTGGGACACCCAGATCTACAGACCGTTTTACACCGATTCTTTCTCTTACCTTTGAACAAAGACCACAACCGTCCATAAACGTCTGGAGAACACTGGAATACACACGGGGCCTCCACGACGAAGAAATGCAGTCTGAAATAAGGCGCTAGTTTGACTGTACAATGCCTTTTGCCCAGCCGCAAGATTCCTGGCACAAAATGGAGGTGCATAGCGTAAGTGAGGTATGTAGCTAGTTAACTGTCTTGAGGTCTAATATATTGCATGAAGCGCTACTAAACTACTTTTTATTTTCCTGTTTTGTTGAACATATAACAATCTGGCTCATATCTGCTTTAGTTTTTTAGTTTTAAATTTTCTGAAAGATCGCTACTTTCACTTGCACTAGGCCGTTAAATGAAGTTTTGTTGACGTTAGCTTGCTAACGTTAGCTATTTGCTACCGGCATCTAGCCAAGTTGAATTTCTGAAGGGTAATCGCGGCAAGCTAGTAATGTCAGTTTACCATAATTAATCACCATCATTAATAACGTAATGTTAGGTAGCCATGGTAAGGATAGCTAGATATGCTCATAGTGAGCTAGCTCACCACTCCTTTGGCACGTTTGTTGTGATGTGTGTTAACGTTAGTAACTTGATGTTTTTGTACGTGACTAACGTTAACGAGTTAGCTATGTAGCTAACGTTAGCTAGCTAGCGAGTAAGCTAACGTTGCATCTCCATTTGCACTTTGTGGCAAGGTAATACGCTTCATAACGTTCTTTAGCAAGTTAATCGTAACTTGGTAAGATGATTTACCTGAAGGTGTAACTTGCTTAGCTAGCGAGGCAGTTCGGCGCGGTACGGTTTCAAGCCAGTGTGGCTAACAAAATATTGATCAACAATTAAATTGTGGATCTGTTGCTAGCTTTTTTTGCTAGTGATAGCTAGTTAATCGCTTTGGTACAACAGTCTAAATAGAGCAAAAGTATCCCACCAAGGTCCTAGATCGTTAGTCACATATGGCTGTAGCCATTGGGTTGAATAAAACGATAATCGCCGGTGTACTTTGTCAGAAGTTTCAGAAAACAAGTTTAGAAACGCACAATTCAAGAGAACCGATGATGGATCGCTGTTATCAGTTTGCTATGCTATTTTACGCCTTTAACAATTGATTATTGGGTTAATGCTTAGATAAATAGCTAACCAGCGGATCTATCTTTGTCATACACCACCATCATGAACCACCATTCCGTATTTGACAGTCCAGCTACCCGACATTCTTTCCGCAGTTTCTGTTCGTAAAAATGTCAGGAATGTTTTACACGCTTTTGGTGTCGTTTTTTCGGCCCGTTGCAGTAGCGATGCATGAAAGAAAGCCGGTAAAGTCATTCATACGAACTGAGCTGTTGAATCTCCTTCATTTTTTAAAGTTGTGTCGAAATCATGTTTTACAAATGCCTCAATCTAGAACTGCTCTGGTCTAAAATGTTAACCAGTTCATTTTCAGGAACGTTGCCTCAGGCTTTTCAGTACGTTGACGTTAAACGAACAAGAAACAGGCGGACATAACACAGACTTAACTTGAAACTGAAAACTTAGTCTGTGTAGAGTTCTTGTATAATATCCACAGCAACAGTCTTCCACCCCATTAAGGTATTTAGGTCCTAGCAGGACCCCCTGATTTCTTTGGAGGCCCCTGATAGTACTGTATTGCAACACCAAGTTGACTACTGATTTGTCCCCAATAGCAAGGTTTCTCCTCAAATGAATGAGTGGCAAATGATGAGGCACAACCTGGCTAATATGTATGCTAAAGATGGTACAGGGATACATTGTGGTTCGTATATAGAATGCAGAAGTGTCTGCTATAGCCACATCTGTGTTTGGACAGACATACTCTATCAGCACAAAACATGGATGGTGGGTGTAAGTGGAAGGATGATTCTTCAAATGTTATGTCACGATTTCCCTGTGAGGGGTTGCATGATTTGAATGAAATAAGTCAGAAATTAAAAAAAGAAAAACATCCTGACAAAACGTTCAAAATATGCATGAGTTGCCAGTGTGCATCTCACAAATCCCAACTCACTATTGTAACACTTAAAATGGCTACCACTAGGTTTGGCATGAGGTGTGCTGTTTCCGGACCAATGGCAATAGGTATTTCACAGCTGAGCATATTTTTTCAGTGACCATGGCTTGGTTCAACCAATAAATGCAAAAATAATCCCAGTTCTTTACTCCTAAGCCTATGCTGCCTAGACCACAAGCATTACAGGAAATAAACTAGGTTAGATTCTATTGAATAAAAATTGTGAAATATCTATAGTATGCAGTAATTATACAAAATAATAGAAACAAGTCTTGACTCTCGATGCAAACAACTGCCATATAGATGCAAGCTGCAGCTGTAAAGTAGAAAGACAAGAAAGGGAGACATATTAGGCTATTTTTGTGATGTTTTTTTCCCCCTGCAGTGCTCCTGACAAATGGTATGAGTCATCCTGTCTCAAGGATGGCCGGAATCGTGTCGAATTGGTAGGCGCTGTAATACCGCGAATGGCGTAAAATGGGGTTTCAGTCGGAGTCCGAGGAGACAAATTCCCCCTTTTCCACCATGTTCCCGCAGGGGTGAGGCGTGTGGAGAAAGCTGGGAAACCGCGTTTGTTTCGTTTGTCGCAGGTCCGCATGATTGAAACGGGGGGGCTTGTGAAAAATCTATTCAAGTCGATGATTATTCTGAAGCCGCCGCTCTTATCTCGAGGAGAGTGACTCATTGCTGTTGAAGGTGGACCCAGAGGTGTTTCTGTGCCCAAATTTCAATGGATCCTATGGGTCCGTTTGATACAGTTACTGACTTGTTGTCTATTTCTTACGTTGTGTCATAGCTTTAGCTTTAGAGGACTGCTCGTCTGGTCTGTGCCCGCTGAATAGATGTGGCTAGTTCCTTGGCACAGTTAAGTCAGTTATTGGTATTTTTACGTACATCTTCTCCCTAATCCAGTGTTTTCAAAACAGTCTTTTTTCCCCTTTAACACTTTAATGCAGAAGGCCCTGAAGGTATGAGTTCTTCGACTCTGATAACTCCTCCTTTAACTGCCTGCGGTCAGTTTCTGCTTCGTATCTGCACGGTTGCATTCGCCTAAACGACGAGTGCTTGCCGCTGCAAGTGTTCCTCCAGTTCGTTTCTCAGGGCGTTCCTATTGCCCAGGGCCCGAGATGGTAATTTCCTGTCTATCTGGGGGCCCTCGGGGTGGAAGTTGCTGGAGAAGAATTGCTGAGGATTAGAGGGCGTTTTTTTCCACAGCGGTGTGCTGCTTAACTCGCTGTCTCTGCCCATGGGAAAATATGGGATGTGCATTGAATATTTACAATGATGATATGATGTGCGATAAACAAATATGGAAGAGTGCAGTTCTAATGTTTCTTTCTGCTTTAGGAACACTGCTAACATAGACCCCAGACAATGAATAGCCTATGCCCACTGCATAAAATAAAATAACTAAATGCATTATGAACAAATTGAACATGAACAGCTAATCTATTTAGCAGGACATCAATTTTGATGAACGCCGTTCGGGCAGTCTTTTACGATGTGTTTGTCTCGCATGTTCATATCTCGATGACGATAAATATTCAATATACCCTGCAGCCCTAGTGCAGGTGCTCCAGGGAGGCTGTGGTTTGAAGGTGTGGATCCTCAGTCTTGTCAGGCCTCTTTGAAAGCGAATGCACGGTGTTACCGTCGTGTCACGGAGAAGGCTCACCGTGGGTCTTTGTCCTCATCCTCTGCAGGCGAGAACTTCTCTCAAAGAATTCCGTCTGATTTTCTGCCGTTGCTTCACCTCGTATACCTTTGGTTTTCGCTCTGGTCACACGGTGTTCCTCAAGGCACTGTGAAAGGATTCACCTGAAATGACAGCACGCGGTATCAGCGCCGCGTTTGGAGCGACTTTGTTCCGTCTGTAATTCTGCCTTCGTCGCATATCTCTGCAGCCCAGGGGCTTTCGCGCAGGATACGGGAGACCTGCCGAAGTGCTGGACAGCCGCAGGGCGCTCTGTAATTCAGTGCCTCGGTGCCTCCGTGTCAGGGAAGTTGCTCGGTGCGGTGTGCTGATCGAGTTTGAGGTGATGGGAACTTGAGACTTGAGTGTCCCCGGCTGCTTCGGTTTGTGCTTTCCCATCGTTTGCGCTGGGTTCCGAGGTCCCTGCCACAGGTCGCATACATGGGGGGCGCTACTGAACAGCAACAGGACTGCTGGATAAGTACTGTCGTGCTTTTCAAAGCTCAGCAGTGTTATAGCGAGTGCAGGAATGTGGTAATTACTGTTAATTAATTGTTATTGAAATGATTAAATGTTGTGTTACTGCACTCTGTATAACACTGCTGTCGTGTTTCGGAGCTAGGCGGTGCAGTAATGTGGTATCCATGGCAGGGGGGTTCAAAAGGCCAGGAACTGTTTGCTGTGTAAACTTCATAGGTGAGATTCCTTTCCTGTCGCAGGCAGCTGCTTGCCCCAGAGTCTGAGACAACAAGCACAGCATAAAGGTTTGATATAGGCCTCAAAAACAGCGACGAAATGCACTTCCTCACTCCAGTTTAGGTCGCTGATAACTGGCAGGGATATCAAAGGTGTTTATAACTGAATATGCGGTTATAAAATATATTATATATAAGTATAGAAAGTTAATCCGCGGATGTGTGCAGCACCTGGAAACATACCATTGCCATACAAGTTGCTTTGGAGTTAAAAAGTGTATTTCTTTGCTTTACGACGACAAACCACGGACCTGTGAACCGACCATTCTAAACATGCCCAACTGTTAGAAGCTTCTGGAAATCTGTAATATACCCTTTATCCTGCACAACAACTATCTGGGCCAATCAGAAAACAGACACTAAAACTGAAATGATATCGAAAGAATCAGTTCACCGTTCAGGTAATAGACCTAATTGCGTTTTTATCCACAAACAAGTGGGCTGTGCTATTCACCGGTGTCTGCCCTTGAGAAGTTATCTCCCTTCCCGAGCACCTTTCCGCGAGCTGTTCTCTCCCGCTTCCAGGGCTGCTTGTTGCTGCCCCTCAGCTATGTTAGAGGATGTAGGAGCAGATCTGCCAGAAGCTAAGTCTGTGCCTGAGGGACGGAGGGAAGGAGGCAGACAGGCCTCTTTCAGGCTCCGTGACGCATTCGTGTGCCACAGTCACTTTTTTATGACTAACGGTACCATCTGTCCTGGCAAATTTCTGCATTAATAATACACGATCGGCCTGACTATTAATTACTTCGTGTTAGGGGTTCATTGACCCTACTGCCTTGTTTACCAGCATTAGAGGAAGATTAGGTGTCCACCCCCCCCCCCCCTCCGGGGTACGTATGTGTGCTACGCCTCCAGTGTCGAACAACAAGCCAAATGAAATGAAAATGAAAAGAGAATTGTTGCGTTTGGTCCACAGTTCAGTTTGGTTTCATATAGAACTGATCCGATTTCTCGCGCCCGGATTAAGCAGTAATCTGATGGTGCAATCCCTGACCTTTATCTTGGAGAAGGGGGGGGGGGGGGGTTGCAGGGGTGAGGACAATTATTGATCCAAAGACACGGAAAAGTCTGAAATGAGATGTTATTTCGGCAGCTCGACTTCCTGGTGCAACAGGGCATCCGCCAGACTTGTCAACGTTACTTCCCCTGGCTCGCCGCTGCGGTTCGGCGGCGGTCGGATCGAACGCTGGTCCTCCAGTTCGAACGCTGGCGCTGGCTCGCCCACGCCGCGAGCTGAGCTGTGGGGGAGGCGTGGACGCAGGCAGTCTGTGAGGAGAGAGGAGGGAGAGGCAGCCCCCACCCCCTCACAGCTGCTGTGGCCTTAAGGGGCTCTGACGTCAGCACACCCCCTCTACACCCGCACGTCACCGCCTCTGCTCATACGCACACACGCACGGATACGTGTGTGTCTCAGTCTCTCTCTCTCTCTCTCTCTCTCACACACACACACACACACACACACACACACACACACACACGCGCGCACGGATACGTGTGTGTCTCAGTCTCTCTCTCTCACACACACACACACACACACACACACACACACACACACACCCGCGCACACACACACGCATGTATCTCACTGTCTCACACACTCCCACACTCCCTGATAGATGCATTCTCTCTCTCTCTCACACACACACACACACACGCATACACACTTCAATAGATGCATTCTCTCTCTCTCTCTCTCTCTTTCTCTCTCTCTCACGCACGCACGCACACACACACACACACACAGATTCCGATAGATGCATACTCTCTCTCGCACGCACACACACACACTCCATTAGATGCATACTCCCTCTTTCTCTCTCTCACTCTCTCTCACACACACACACACACACACACACACACACAGATGGCTTATATACGGTCCTTCACTGCATTAGGGTTGGGCTCTGAGAACATGTACGTAGTAGTTGGCCTTTTTCCACCGGTCTCGCTCGGGGTTTTCCCCAAAATTGTCTGCTTCGTTCTCAGATGCCGGGCGCAGAAACGCGGACCATTTCGCACTGTCATAACAGACCCGTGAGTCGTGACGAAGCTCGCTAGCTCTGGGCTTATCCGCCCACTCGCTTTTGCTGTTGGTTTTCACTCCACTCAACCATAAATACCCACTGCAGCACTTTCAGGAGATGGACTGAAATCTGTAAACATCTTCTCTCTCCTGCTTTGGTGTCTGTGACAGGGTGGCTCTGTCCTTCTGTTTGCACTGGAGCAGGCCTACTCAACTCCAGGGCCTGAGGGCAGCAGGTTCCGCTAGTATTTACTCCAGCCATGCACTACACAACTGGATTTCACTCATTATTTGACCTGTTCGGTTCAGGACGTAAGGTCACTCGTGAACTCCGGTGGTGTAGTACATGGCTGGAACAAATACCTGGGCCTCAGGACCCAGAGTGGAGTAGGCCAGAATTTGTGTGTATGGTAATCGAAATCTCATCTCAATGTTGTTTAGCTCAGTTTGGGCTTGGTCCTTTTAGCGGAAAAATGTTATGGGCTAGCTAGGCGTTTCAAGTGCTGATTATCATATATCAGTGGCAAATAATAAATAATTCAGGACATTTTACTTACTAACTTACTAACTAACTAAATAACTAGTTAGTTGAACAATGAATACTGTATTCAAATCCACTGCAGATTTTTAGAATGTGATGCATTGAGATCCCCAGTTATGCATCGCATTATATACATCACATTGATCCTTGGTGATAATAGCAGGTTTTTCTTTTGGCAATTCTGTGTAAATTCTTTGAGAGAATGTGTCCTGGCTGGCTTCATACAGCCTCGTAATGGCAGTGACCTTGTCCCTGTCAGGCCAGCATTGTTTATAGATTGATGTGGCTGCACTGCCTCTGGGTGTAGTGGCTGGGGAACAGGGCAGGATTCACATGGAAATAGGGTTGTGTTCCTGGTAAATGTCAGGCACAGAGCTTACGATGCCCCAGTCTAATGGTGCACGGACACAATTACAGGATTAAATTGCCTTTGGGAGATACAATGTATTCCACACATTAATTTATGAATTAATGAATTTTGACACAAAAATAAATATCTTGTATTTCTCATGCAGAGATCTCATTAACATCAGACAATTAATACCAGCATACATTTTTCTAATGATTTTTATTCGGCATATTAAGTGTATGTTATAGTGATACCCAGCGTCTGGTGATGTCTAGGGGTCTCAGATTTCAGGCAAAGGAATTGCAACCAAGTGCTAATTATGACTTTATTTAAGATTATGTTAATTTGTCCAGTTACTTTTGGTACTCAGTAATGGGGCAACTATGTATACAAAGGGCTGAAATACTGATATGAATCGCTGGATTTGGATGTAAATACATTTAACTTCAAGCTGACTTTTTCAAGCCATAAAATAAAAAATAAAAATGTCACTGTCCAGATACTTCTGGACTGCAGTATGTTTGAAGAGAAACATCATCAAACATCATTCTCATATTTCTCGTTATGTGCAGGCAGGCAGTATCTTTGTGTTTCCTACACATTTTTCTTCATTTAAAATCTGAAATATGTAATGTCTCTAGGTCAGATGATTCAGACATTCTGTATTCATTTGTTATGAGTTATTTGTGGGATGTGAGCAGGCAGCGTGTGGATAGAAAGCTGTAGAGCGGGCGCGGTCACAGTCTCTGCGGGGGCGGGCGGGAATGGAACAAGAACCTCCATGGAGCGGGCAGGGATGGTCAGAAATGTTGCGGATGTGGGTTTGAGTGTGGTTAAAAAATAAAAACATTCCCCTGCAGGACTCTACTTCACACCGCACCGTGCTGCTGTATTTGCTGTTTCTTGATGTCATCACTGTGCTGCTGTTTTTACTGTTGTTGCGGTGGTGATGTCATCATTACGCTTCCCTTTTTGGCGGTTTAATAGGTTGATGTCATCACTATGCTGCCGTTTGTGCTGTTTGTTAATATGGTGATGTCATCACTATGCTGCCGTTTGTGTGGTTTGTTAATATGGCAATGTCATCTCCATGCTCCCGGTTTTGCGGTTTGTTAATATGGTGATGTCATCACTATGCTGCCATTTGTGCTGTTTGTCATCACTACGCTGCCGTTTGTGCTGTTTGTTAATATGGTGATGTCATCACTACGCTGCCATTTGTGTGGTTTGTTAATATGGCGATGTCATCACCACGCTCCCGTTTTTGCAGTTTGTTAATATGGTGATGTCATCACTACGCTGCTGTTTGTGCTGTTTGTTAATATGGTGATGTCATCACTACGCTGCTGTTTGTGCTGTTTGTTAATATGGCATCACCATCCAGTTACTGACCTTGTGTTTCCCCCCTCCTCCAGGTCAATGGGCATCAGCTCACAGAGGAGCCGATGGAGGAGGGAGAACCTCTCTCGCACTGTGTGAGTACGAGCTGCAGCTGCTGTTCACTGCGTGTGCATCTGCTTAACACATCAGTGAATGGCACAATTTTACTGATGCCATCATTTCGCTGATTTAATTTCTCCTATTGTTATGAGTGCAGATGCGTGCTATTGATTCAATCCATGGTGTTTATGTGATTATTTGCTTTGACTTTTGTTTAAATAGAAAATTGGAGTATTATTCACATAATTTTTTAATGGCTGGTCTTGAGTCGGCGGCACGGATGGTGCAGTGGGTAGCACTGCCGCCTCACAGCAAGGAGGTCCTGGGTTCGAATCCCCGTCGGCCGGGGCCTCTCTGTGCGGAGTTTGCATGTTCTCCCCGTGTCTGCGTGGGTTTCCTCCGGGTACTCCGGTTTCCTCCCACAGTCCAAAGACATGCACGTTAGGCTGATTGGAGAGTCTAAATTGCCCGTAGGTATGAGTGTGTGAGTGAATGGTGTGTGTGCCCTGCGATGGACTGGCGACCTGTCCAGGGTGTATTCCTGCCTTTCGCCCAATGTATGCTGGGATAGGCTCCAGCCCCCTGCGACCCTGATCAGGATAAGCGGGTTCAGATAATGGATGGATGGATGGATGGTCTTGAGTCCCGGGCTTGAGTCCTAGGCCAAGGAGCTCAGCCTCCTGCGCTATGCTGCCTGTGGCATCAGTTTGCCACCTGAGAAAGACTTTCATCCTTTGCGCCGAGAGAGCTAGCCATGAGCCAGCAGGAGTTCCTCGAGCAGTGAACCATGGCCAACCCTACCGACTCCAAACTCGAGCTGGCTTTTATTGTCCGTTTAAAAGAGTGACAGGGAGGGCGTAACTGAAGATGGCGTCCGCCGCGCGTGGGCTCTGGGTCTGACGTACGTCCGGCCGAGCCCCCTCTCCCCGGTTCCCCCCTGTCCTGCCTGCAGGCGGGCGTGAATAATTCAGCCACCACACGAGCCTCACACCGCTAAGCTCATTACCTCTCCTTTGAAGCTCAGCGTTGTGTTTGTTTCCACCCTCACCGGCCTGGAGAGCACCGGAGCTGCCTGACAGCTCCATTAAAATAATGCAGGGTGACCCTCCTCACCCCCTTACCTCTGGCTCAGGTACTGCCTGGGCCTGCATCCATCAGTACCACCCCCCACGGATGTGACCAAAGAGACTGAGATAAGATGATAATCTCCCTCAATTTTTATATGAGAGAGGCGGTATCTCGGGATGTTGCAGAGAGCCCTGAAAATACTGTATTCCAGCGTGTGCAGTTGCCAAGGTTACGGAAAGGTGCTGCTGTCAGCACAGTTTTTCAGTGAAATCGAAATCACAATTCTTTTTGTTTTTCTACTTTGTACGAACTAAAAGAACAGAAAGTTCCCCAGAAGTGATTGGAGAATGCAGGTATAAAATGGAGTAAGGCCTTTCTGACTGCAAAATCGGCTTTAAAAAATGCCCAACGCAATGCAGTTATTACCACGGTATTGTCCAAGTGAATTAGTGCAGTAAGAGCCTTATGTGCTATAAATGGATGTGCGTGCGTACACCTGTATTCAGGGCTTAGGTGTTCGTATACGTGCGTGCGCAGGTGTGTACACGCACCCAATGACAGTGTGTGTGTGTCTGTGTGCGTGCTTGCAAAGGTGTGTGTATGTATAAAGTTGGTAAATGGTGTCTGAGAGAGTGCATGTGCGCAGGTGTGTGCAAATGCGCATAATGATGGTGCGTATGTATGTTGGGTGCGCGCGCAGGTGCGTACTAACGCACGTAGTGTGTGTGTGTGTGTGTGTGTGTGTGTGTGTGTGTGTGCGCGTGCACGCACGCGCAGGTGTGTGCTAATGCACGTAATGTGTGTGTGTGTGTGTGTGTGTGTGCGTGCGTGTCTGTGCGTGTCTGTGCGTGTGCGTGCGTGCGGTTACGGGCACTCAGTGGCTATGTTTTGGGCCTGGTCTCTACAGGAGGAGGGCACCTACGAGGAGATCCCCATCACCCACCATGTGAAGGAGGGCTGTGAGAAGGCGGAGCCCGCCCAGTTTGAGCTGCTCAAGGTGCTGGGCCAGGGCTCCTTCGGCAAGGTGGGTCTTCTGTTACACCTCACCTTATTTACACTTTTACTTAACGCTCTTTCAAAGCTTTCATTTCGCCTTAGTATCCACACATTCAGCTGGATATTTATAGAGACTGAACGATTTGAAGATACCAGACAAGTGAATTGAAGAGCTTGGTGAAGGGAGCGTGACCTTCTCCAGACTGACATTTGACTGTGAGATGAGTGTGACTGATGGAAACACCATCCGATGATGAGGAGTATAGCTTCATTCTTACCGTAGTGCTTAAAGGAGTCCTCTCTGAACTCCACTCTGTGTCCTCAGGTTTTTCTTGTTCGCAAGATGATGGGTCCAGACGCCGGGCAGCTGTATGCAATGAAGGTGCTGAAGAAAGCCTCTCTGAAAGGTGAGTGCCTCTCTACTGCAGAGGCTGATATGTGTCGGGCCTTTCACTTTATACCTTCAGAAATACAGTATCTATGGTTCCTTAGCATCTTATAGACTTACTGGATCTATGGGAGAAATTAATGGGATTTTTTTATTTATTTTTATTTTAATCCTTTAAAATAATTTATGACATTTTGTTTGGATATGAATTTTTTTTTTATTCATCCAATTTTAATATATTTATATAATACTATATAAAAGAAAATTAGATATTAATTTAAAAAGCAAATTGTTAAGGCTAGATTGTTCGCAACTCAATGTTGCACAATAACAACATCACGCACAGTACTGTATCTGGCTGTATTTTCAGTTGTCATTCATGTGTGTTGCCGATGGCAATTAATAATTTGTCTTTTTTTACTTCATACGATTGTACATATTGCTGTGTCTATTCTTGTCTTAGTTGGTGTTCTCATTGGTAATTTCCTCAAGTTATTAGAGTAATTTCTTTAAATTTCTTTGCTGGCTAAAGGTAGCATTAGCTAGCCTGGGAACCCTTCTCACAGAACAGCATCTTAAATCACAGAGTCACAGAGACGGTTATGTGAAAAGCCTATTCATTTTTCCCCATAGAGAAATTGTGTTTTGATCCAGAAATCGAAGTATGGGTAACTCTTTTGCTCTGGGCTATGTCAGTCTTCCGAGCTATGTCAGTCTTCCACCAAACCTGGGTCAAATACATAATTGTTTTGGATTCACATAATTTTCTGTGCTTTATTGATCTTGATTGAATCAGCCATGGACCAGAAGGTGGGATTTGTACTTCTTGAGAGCATTTCATAGGTTCCAATACCTCAGCCAAGCTCAGTAAAGCGTGGAAAAGTACTTGAATCCAAAACAATTATTTGACCCATGTCCACCGAAGGTTTGAATGCCTTTGCTTTCTCTCACTTCTTACCTGTTGCTTTGCCCCATTGTAGTTCCCTCCCATTAAAATAAACCAAAATAACCTTTCCGTTATACCATCGGGAAAGTTAGTATCGATTAAGTATAGCACGTTCGATTTGCTTGACCAGTGAGTTGAGCCTTGTGTTCCTAGCCTGACATGACACGGTTGTCTTCACTTGACAGTTCGGGACCGTGTTCGCACGAAGATGGAACGGGACATTTTGGTGGAGGTGAATCACCCCTTCATAGTGAAGTTGCACTACGGTGAGCCCCACTTCTCTTAATCCCCACTTCTCCCCCCCCACAAGTAAATTGTATTCCAGAAGGAGGGAGACTGTGAGAGGGATAAGGTCGGTAGAGGGATTAAGAACTAAAAACATCTCTGCGTACACTGGTTATTTCTCTCTCTTTTTCCACATTCATTTATTGAGTTTGGAAGCCTGTACTTTACAAGTAGCATCTCCTCTTAACAGTCAGCCTTTATCATAATGATTTGATATCCAGTGGCCTGGTCAGACCGCACTCCCCCTCTGTGGTACATTGAATGTGAAATATAATTTATTTTCCTTGTCGACCAGCTGTTGCTAGTCAGCCAGCTGCTTTCAGATTCAGAAGAAGATATAAGCTCATCATGCGTGAAGACTGAAACTGAAAATCCAAAGACACTCCTCTTAGTTGCAGTACTTTAACCAGTTAATCTTACTCATGAACCCATCTCTCAGATGTTTCATTGCCACACAGGGTGATTTAAATTAAATATTTTTATTTCGGATATCTAATGTCACAGGTAGAGGATCCTTCTCACTCTCTTTCAGTGGATCTACATTATCATCGAAATTCCAATTTAACTGCCTTTAGAGTGGAGCTTGAGTTCAGTAGATGTAGTAAGTGGAAGTAGTAGACCTGAAGCCAAAAGTCAAGTATCTCAATCCCTGTGACCCTTACCTCCCCTAAAACCTTCCTCCCCCTGGACAGCAGCACCATATGGTCACTGACATGCTAGATGTAGTAGAATGTAGTAAGTAGAATCCTGGGTAGAGGGCAAAGCAGAAATGGGTTGGTTTCTAGAGCAGTGGTCCTCATGTCTGGTCTTGGAGATCCGCAGGGTGTGCAGGTTATTGTTTTTTCACCTTAATATTAGCCACCAATTCAGACCCAAGAAACCAGGTGAGGTGAGTTAACTGTAAATAACTGCTTTCATCTATCAATTAAGTGCTGAGTAACAACAAAAGCCACCTGTGGCTCTCAAGGACCAGGAGTGAGGACCAATGCTATCGAGTGAACAATGGGGTGTGCTGAATCAGAGCATAAGAATACATAATGATGTAAACAGGCCTTTCCACCCATGTACACACTCAATTTGCAATTTGTTTATTTTTATTCCACAGCATTTCAAACAGAAGGGAAACTGTATTTGATATTAGATTTTCTCAGGGGCGGAGATGTCTTTACTCGTTTATCCAAAGAGGTAAGCTCACCTTTTTTCTTTAAAAGACAAGATGTTTTCTTATGTCTTTCTTCCAGGAGCGCGGTCAAATCTCAGGCACATATGAGCGTAACTGAAGATAGTTTACCGCTAGTTTAGAAGAATATAGCTGGAGTTATTTGTGCTGGTTAATCAATCGTGGCTGGTTTGACAGTGGTCAGAACGCAGGAAAATAATACAATATGGTCTATAATTCCAGGTATTCCTGGGTCATCACCCAATGTAATCTTAAAAAGGATGACTTAGACTTGAACTACAGCAAAATATTTACTCGTTTTTTTGAGCCAATTGTCTTTCAGTGTCTGACATTTGTATTGTTTATTGGTCATAATATTTACACAGCTTTTGGTCACATTGCAAGATAAAAAAGAGAAAGCACTTATTAAAAAATGTTTTAAATGATTAAAGAATTTAGAGATTTTATGTTCTACAACAACATGAGTGAATGAAAACAGAAGTCACCCTCCCAGTGTTTTTTAAAAATATTATTAACCTATGTGCCAAAGATTTTGATCAGAGCGCTAACTTGTCATTTGTAGCTTATTTCACCCTGCTGTTTCATCCCTCGTCCGTTACAAGTAATATATGGTTATTATGTAACTACATACATTAATTATGTTTTTCTTGAGAGTTGGCATTATGGCAAAAAGAGTTATTTTTATTGTTAGTTGTAAGTTCAAAATTAAGTGTTCAAAATGTGTTTTTTGTGAGATTAACATTCACATGTCTAACGACCTTGCTCATTCTCTGATTTATCCGATTGATAAAGCATTTTAGTTTGATTGTATGAATTTTGAATATTTTTATAATAAGAATAAGAAATGAATAATGAAATTTGACTGAAATGTAACTACAGTATTCCATAAAGTGTTTTAACCATAACCCCTGTTTTTGTTTATTAATTTAAAATGTTTAATGTTCTCCTTTTTCGTTGACTGTTTTGTTGTTTAACTATAATGATGATAATGATGGTGTTGTTGTTGTTGCTGTTGTTGTTCTTGATAACTTGTTTGTCTTGCGAACAGAGATCAGAGGGTAAATCTGTCCAGTTCTCACTAGGTTATGTTTACAGAGGAGGATGTGAAATTCTACCTTGCAGAGTTGGCCCTTGCTTTGGACCATCTACACAACCTAGGCATTGTTTACAGAGACCTGAAGCCCGAAAAGTAAAGTATCCCAATCCCTGTGACCCTTACCTCCCCTAAACCCCCCCAACCCCCCCCCCCCCCGCTCCGGACCGCACCACCATATGGGAGCTGACATACTCAGGCTTATCTCAGCTTCACATAGACACTGCTATGTTCAGACAGTTATAGTGCGCATTTTTCACTGCCCTTGAGTCCCCGTTTCAGTAGTAGAAAAAGTAGTTCACCCGGATTTCTGTGCAGCATGTAATACTTGTCGCTGGTCGGCAACGCGAACAGTCTTGACAGCTCTCTCTCTAATGGCCGTCGCCCACTCGCTCGGGGTTATATTTTACTCAGATAAGCCACTTTATTTGCCGCCATTTTGCAACCGTTTTCTGACCGGCAGAGGGCCGCGGCTCGAGGGTTGGCAACACTGTTCCGGAGTTTTCCGATGTCATTGTTGATGTTCTGTTGTGGGAATGTATTTGTGTACCTGTATCGGAGAATGTGATTTTAATTTTCAGCATTTTGCTTGATGAAGCTGGACATATCAAGTTAACAGGTGTGTACCGTTGCTTTATTCAATTCAATTCCTGCGCCGTTTGTTCGCGTTTTTCTGCTGTTTTGTAGCTGTGGTAATTCTTTTTTTGCTGTAAGTTGCTGCACAGAGATTCTGTTGACAATAATACAATTAATTTCAGAGATTTCCGGTATCCCAAACATAGCAGGATATTATCAATTATGTAACGTGATTAAACCTTTATTTGTGGAGATTACATGATGTTGGTGCTCAGTGGAAGTCTGTCAAACATCAGATATCACCGGCGTTGTTAGTATTCTGTACAAGTGGGGCATGTTAAACTTCCAAAAAATATTTGTTTCGGGCATCATGTGGAAAGTGCTTACTAAATATGCACTTTGAGAATTGTTTTTTCTCGGAATGTCTTGGTGGCACATGTATCAACTATATATACTATTGTTTGCTTGGTTGCCCGCTAAAATCCTTGCAGTCCTGTCATTTGTTATTTTGGGGTTGATACACTTGTCTCAAAGTTATACAACAAACTTGTCAGGCAGAGAGGTAGGACGGTGGTTCCATGTGACTTAGTGTTTTTGTGCATTGGGAGACTAACGGGGTTCTGCTCCTTTTCAGACTTCGGGCTCAGTAAAGAATCAGTGGACCAGGATAAGAAAGCTTACTCTTTTTGTGGTACTGTGGAATACATGGCACCTGAAGTGGTCAACAGAAGAGGACACACACAGAGTGCCGATTGGTGGTCCCTCGGTGTTCTAATGGTACATCCCACACTCCCCCCTTCCCCCCCTCCTAATGAATGTGAAATGGTATGACCTGACACTGGAGACCTCAATCCAATCCCTTATTTTTCTCCTCTTTTTTTCTTTTGGAAATCGTCCAAAGTTCGCCATCTTTAAGGACGTTCCAACTTGTTAAATGTTCCTTCTAGGAACTAGAAGTCGAAGTTAGGAACTCCCAATCTTTCCTTTGAGCGAGAAAACGTCAGCGCATCCTTTGCGGAAGTCGTTTTTTCGAAAAGCCTGACTTATAAATGATTGACCTGTGGATCCCCCTCTCCCCATCAGCCATGTCGGTAGCTGATGTGGCTTTGAACTGTTGTTTGAAGGAGCGAGGACATTCCATTTGCCTAATTCACATGTTCTCTATATCCCTGTCTTCATTTACTTTTCTTGCCACTTTTCCTAGCCTCTTCCAATGGGTGGAACTAAGAGTACAGAAAAACGGCAAGAGAGGAGAAAAGAGAGGCGAAAAATAAGCGATTGGAATGAGCATATGGTCTGATCTGATGCTGGAGAGCCAGAATATGAGATTTGTTTGGTTTTCCCCTCTCTTCTGTCTGAGGTCTTTATCTTTTCACTGATCCCATATTGCACCGGGTGCGTGCCTCGTGATTATGAAGTTCCAGTAAACCCATGCAGTTTGAACCTCGGCAAGACTTGTGATGTTGCTCCCTTGAGCAAAATAATTAACATGAAATAGAAATATCTAGCTGGATTAATGCACGTTATCAGCATATGTTTAAGTTAATATGCGATTAATAACAAATATAATATACATCCACAGCAGCACCAACTTTAAGGGTTTTTGACTAGGTTCTTGCTGAATATGTTCAGAGTCTGATACGGGGTCATTCATAGTGGAGCTGGGCTGTGGTTAGAGATGATGTTCTGATTTAGAGCACTATCGGTTTGTGTGTTAGCTAAAGGGTTGTGTAAGATTCTTCCTTTCTTATTTGTTTCCCCACAGTTTGAAATGTTGACGGGTACTTTACCCTTCCAAGGAAAAGACCGGAATGAGACCATGAACATGATCCTGAAGTAAGTCCTGTTGCATCAGTCAACACCAAAGCCGACACACACTATAAAAGCTAAATTTTTAAAGGTTATTTGTGACTCCCCTAAAAAGTCTCATCTGTTTTCAGTTTCCAAGGATAAACTTACTATGTTAAGTTATGTATTTGTGTTTTCTCAAATCAGGATCTCTGCCACAAACATGCACTTGCATTCAGCCGACTGGATTGAAATTCAATTACTTTTGCATTTATGTATTCGGTAAAACGATTCTACCAAAACCAAGAAATATACACAAGCTAAATTCTGTATGGGCCCAATTAGCGTGTTTAAAGACCCTGACAGCTGTTCTATTTATTTGTCTGCCCACAACCATGCTTCATATGTGCCTGCATTACTGTAAATCCACCCCACACAAGGCCTTGGTGTGGGTGCCATACATCCATTAAAAAATGCCTCCCGTATCGTGATAACAAACTGTCTGTGATAACCTTGGCCGGCCAGAGTTACCCTTGTTTCTTTACCGCTGCACTCCGGTTGACAAATTCAGCATTTCCCAGGAGGCTGTGCGTCTGCGAGCCTCCATAATGTACCGCCACAGCTCCCGGATAGATAAAACCAGCGAAACATAAATTGCACGTCTGATCGGAAGATCCGTCTTGTTTTTTTCTTTTTTTCTTTCCCTCTTTCTTTCCTCCCGTCTCAGAGCAAAGTTGGGAATGCCACAGTTCCTGAGCCTGGAAGCCCAGAGTCTTCTGAGAATGCTGTTTAAACGGAATCCTGCCAACCGGCTGGGTACGTCCCCGTTGATGTATACATCCACAGCAGCACCAGCATTTTGACTGGGTTCAGAGCCATACATATATAATTGAATTGAATTATATTGTGTATTGAGATTTGTCTCTCGGGCCGCAAGGCTTTGCGATGTTCGCCGTTCTAGTGGGGGTGCTAATGAGAACAAGACACCTGGAAGTTAGCATGTTATATTTTCAAGCCCAAAGAACAGCATGAAGTCCCAAGGAAATCTTGGGCAGAATGATTCGTAACTTGTAGTGTTGCATGGCCGTTTCTAGAATGTACATAGAGGAAATTTGTGTGCATACATGTGCGTGTGCGTGTGCGTGTGCGTGTGTGTGTGTGTGTGTGTGTGTGAGAGTGTGAGAGTGTGTGTGTGAGTGCGTGTGTGAGTGTGTGTGTGAGAGTGTGTGTGAGAGTGTGTGTGAGAGTGTGTGTGTGAGAGTGTGTGTGTGAGAGTGTGTGTGTGAGAGTGTGTGTGTGTGAGAGTGTGTGTGTGTGTGTGTGTGTGTGTGTGTGAGAGTGTGAGAGTGTGAGAGTGTGTGTGTGTGTGTGTGTGTGTGTGTGTGTGTGAGAGAGTGTGAGAGAGTGTGTGTGTGTGTGTGTGTGTGTGTGTGTGTGTGTGTGTGTGTATCTGCGATGTGACCCTTGTTCCTCGCTCTCTGACAGGAGCTGGCCCAGATGGTGTGGAGGAGATCAAGAGGCACGCCTTCTTCTCCACCATAGACTGGAATGTGAGTGCACAATCAGAAAGCCCTTTTGCCACACATTAGGATGTGGCTCCCTGAGTTCTGGCAAAAAATCCTCCCGCACCTTCGTAAGATTTAATTTTGGTGAAAATGATTACATTTCATTACATTAATGGCATTTGGCAGACGCTCTTATCCAGAGCGACGTACAGTTGATAAGACTAAGCAGGAGACAATCCTCCCCTGAACCAATGCAGGGTTAAGGGCCTTGCTCCAGTGCCAAACGGCTGTGCGGATCTTATTGTGGCTACACCGGGGATCAAACCACCGACCTTGCGGGTCCCAGTCATTTACCTTAAGCACTACGCTACAGGCTGCCCCCATTACCATAAGTAGTTAGGTTTTTTTAACTTTTTACTTAGAGTAAGTTAAAAAGAAATACATAAAGAAAAATACATTGCAATGCAGGTCTGCTACACCCACAGCTTAATGGCACTGGAAGGCTAATCCCACTAATAGGGAAGGGTAGCATGCAGACACTAACACTAGTTTTGTCTTACAGAAACTATTCAGGATGGAACTCCAGCCTCCATTTCAGCCAGCGGCAGGGAAACCAGAGGACACCTTCTGCTTCGACCCAGAATTCACTGCAAAAACCCCCAAAGGTGGGTGTGCAGGTGTCACGTCTCATTTGAATTCCTCTGAGCACGGCTACACAAGAGTGTAGCATTCTCTGCAATCATTTCCTGGTTTTAAAATCGCTTGTTTGGCATCAAAAAGCCTAAATGTATCATCGTCTAGAAGCCGTTTGCTTGGTCGTGGAGTTTGCACGTTGTAGCACGCTGAAGTAGGCGACTGACGAAACGTTTTGCGCTTTGCTCACTTCAAACGGTGTGTGCTCCCTGTGCCCGCAGACTCCCCCGGAGTCCCCCCCAGCGCCAACGCACACCAGCTTTTCAAAGGCTTCAGCTTTGTAGCCCCAGCCTCCCTGGAGGAAGGAAAGGGCTCCCCCCTGGTCAACATCCTCCCCATCGTACAGGTATGAGACCACCGCAACCGCAGGGGGTTTGACCTGACTGCGCCGCGCTGTTCTGAACCAAACACGGTGAAGCGGCCACTTCCGTCAGAAGTTAACGTCCGTACGATGGTTTTAGGAGTGGGTTTCTGAGGATTCCAGCTCACGACACCCTTCATGTCAACTTTCAGTCAAAAAATCTTTTTTACTTATTTTAATTAAATACAACTTGTTGAAGTCATAATTCAACAGAAAGCCGACAGATTAGCACCAGGTGGTCGAGCTGCACGTTCACACATGTTCTCTGTTCAGGGGTGGAATAGCCTGCCTACCACTGTCAGAACAGCAGAATCCCTCCCCATATTTTGATGCAGACTGAAAACACACCTGTACCATAGTCTTCCCTCCTGATTTACTCTTCTATTTCCTATATATACTTATTTTTTGTTTTTTAAACCCTTTCTAAAACTTTACGATGACTTGTTTTTGGTTATAACTGTAATTGCTCTACATGCGTGTTTTGCCACTTGTGCATTTAATGCTTTTCACTTGTTGAGAGACTGACGCGCTCGTAAATCGCTTTGGATTAAAAGCATCTGCTAAATTGCTAAAATGTGACGTAAAAATATCATAATTCAACTTGCTGAGCCGAAATATGAACCTCAGAGTTAAAAGCCCAGTTTCCTACCCATTATAGTGCCCTGCTGTTCATATTTCAAAGGGCACAAACAAACCAAAGCCCACCTGCCTCCCCCGACCCTGCCGCACTCTCCCCACAGCAGCTGCACGCAGGCTCTGCGCAGTTCGCCGACGTCTACGAGCTGAAGGAGGACATCGGCGTGGGCTCCTACTCCATATGCAAGCGCTGCGTCCACAGAGTCACCAGCATGGAGTTCGCCGTCAAGGTGAGGGCACCTTCTCGTCAGCTCGGCCAGTCCCGCTGTGCTTGTGCAGTTTTCATGAAAACCACGCAATTTTTTTTTTTTTTTTTACCTGGGTCAAATACGTTGTTGTTTTGGATTCAGATGCTTATCAGTGCTTGACTGCCTGGTGCAGTCGAGCCAACCAAGAGGACCAGATGGTGGGGTTTGAATGTTTTGAGTAATTCATAGGTGCCAGTACACTAGGCAAAGTAAAGTATTTGACCCAGGTCTGGTACCATAATAATTATGGATTTATATCAATTCTGGTAGGGTATGTAGAGTAGTGGGACATGGGAAGGGCGCACATGGAAGAAGTGTTTCCACAGTGAGAGAACAGGACATATTAGCAGAGCAAAGAATCATGTCCATTGATATGATTAGAAATGATTGGACAAACGGCACACACAGTGCTCATTCCAATCGCTTATTTTTCTCCACTTTTTTCCTGTCCTTGTTCCTGACCCGGAAATCGATCAAGGTCCACCATCTACAAGGACACTCCAACCCCTTAAATTTTCCTTCTAGGAGCTAGAAGTAGAAGTTAAGAACTCCCAGATTTTCTTTGAGCAAGAAAACATTTTTGCATCCTTTGCAGAAGTATTTATTTGGAAAGACAGATGTATAGATGATCGACCTGTGGATCCACTCTTTCCCATCTGCCACGCACCTGCCACGTCTGTAACTAACGTGGCTTCAAACCAACATTTGAAGGATCTAGGACATTCTATTTGCCTAATTGACATCTTCTCAATTTCCCTGTCTTTACTTTTTTCTTTTTTTCTTTTTTTTTTCTTCCCCCATTTCATCTTTTCCCAGCCAATGGGTGTAGCTAGGGGCAAGAAAAAGAGAAAAGAAAAGGAAACAGATGAGAAAAATAAGGGATTGGAATGAGCCTTCATTAATGAGAAGCAGCCCTGAATGTTTCATGTGATTTCATGTGACTGCCAACAGAGGGCAGTGGAAGACAGGATATTTCCCTGTTATTCCCTTTTAAGTTTTCCTTAACCATCACTGTTACAGTTGCTTTCAACCATACTGATTATCAAAACAAGTCATTTTCGGAACTGCCAAAAAACGTTGCTATGTAGCATCCACTAAAATCTGTCTGTGTTTGACTGTGATTAATCCTGCCATCGGTGCCAAGTGTGTTTGAGTGTTTATTCTCATTCACGGCTCTCGATAGATCATCGACAAAATCAAGCGGGACCCCTCAGAGGAGATAGAGATCCTAATGCGATACGGCCAGCACCCCAACATCATCACTTTGAAAGACGTGAGTCCTCCTCAATTCCGTGTTCTTATAGCTCTTTCCAGTGTCCGGGTGAGCGGTGGCAGGGTAGCGTACAGGCTAGGCAACTCGACTTGCGACTGAGAGTTTGTAAGTCGTAGGTTTGGCTCCCAGATAGGCATTGCTATTGTAGGTCCGTTGAACAAGGTGCTTAACCTGAATTTCTCCAGTAAATATAGAGCTGTATAAATGGGATTGTGTGTTCAAGAATTTAAGCTGTGTAAGACACTCTAGATAAATGCTGTGATGTAATGAGTTCTTCATAACACCCACTGCAGCTGAACTGTAAGTGTTACCCTGACAAAGGCCCAGCATGGGTGAATACATCCATCACGCTGTGGTGTATTTTCCAGTTAATTCAGTGTTGTGTGTGAAAGGCTTCAGTTTTGTAGTGTGCATGTTCAGTGTGTGTGCGTGGACCCAGGGCGGGGACCAGTGGTTGTGTGTGTACCCCTGTGGTGTAGGTGGATGACGAGGGGCACTCTGTGTGTGTGTGTGTGTGTGTGTGTGTGTGTGTGTGTGTGTGTGTGTGTGTGTGTGTGTGTGTGTGTGTTTGTGTGTGTGTGTGTGTGTGTTTATCCTGTGGTGTAGGCATATGATGAGGGGTGTGTGTTGCTCTGTGGTATAGGTGTATGATGAGGGGTGTGTGTTGCTCTGTGGTGTAGGTATATGATGAGGGGTGTGTGTTGCTCTGTGCTGTAGGTGTATGACGAGGGGCGCTTCGTGTATCTGGTGACGGAGCTGATGAAGGGGGGTGAGCTGCTGGACAGGATCCTGAGGCAGAAGTACTTCTCCGAACGCGAGGCCAGCGGCGTGCTCTACACCATCGCCAAGACCGTGGACTACCTGCACTGCCAGGGGGTGAGACCCAGGGCGGGGACCAGGGCGGGTGTCACCAAGTATCGGCCATTTTGAATGACCGTCTGGTTGCCTCTACCACACAAGGCTGAGACTTGACTGTTGGTGGACTTTCCAGCAAGACGATGAAACCTTGCCTCAAAATCCACACACAAATTGTTCCGTGACACCAAAATCTATGTTTAGGTGCACATTAATGCATCACAATTAAATGTTCTCCTAAATGACTCCAGTTTCCAGCACATATCTATTTTCAGGAGCAAACACTCATAAAACGGTGGCGCTGTAGAGTCCGGAAATGAGTCCAGTGGGAGGCTGAGTCAAGCGACCGAAACTGGGCTCCATGTTTGAGGATCTATTTTGTATTTGAAAAGGTAGTGCGCCGTGAACAGAAAGGGAAGACACGGAGAGAACAAAACCTGACAATTATTCGGCTGTTTTAATCAATGTAATATTTGCGCTTTCCTTAAAAGATGAATCGCAGACAAGCAACGAACCAGCTAGCTACCAGTGTTAAATTTGTATTCAAAATGCATTGGCGGTGAGCTAAAGGGGACGTTCTTTTAAAATCGTTCAACTGTAACTGTTTGCTGCAAACATAGTTCACCGTGAACATTTGCCGTCTTGAACACACCTCTGGTCTTGTTGAGATACACGGCTGACCCAGGACCACTGCGGTTGGCTCCTGTATAGGTGTTTCAGCCACCCCTTTCAATGTCTTTGGTAACAATATGGTAAAAATACACACTCAGTAACTTTCTCCCACAAGGAACTGTAGTCACAATCTTTGTTTTTTCCCCTCGTCTATTGCATCTAATTTTCTTTAACTTATTGCGTTATAAGGACAATATAGTAATACATTGTGGACAAATCTGGGACATTTTGCGTCACTGCAGAGTCACACATCTCACGCACTTGGTGGAGGAGCTGCACTCCACAGGCAGTTTGCCTCCAAATTGTACAAAACAGCGGTGCCCGAAAAACATCGCTTCCTCAATTTCAGAAACGCTTTTCACTCTCGGAGTCAGCGGGGGGCTTCACAGGCGCTGGTCCTGGTTTTCTGACCGTCCTGTCCCCTCCCCAGGTGGTGCACAGGGACTTGAAGCCCAGCAACATCCTGTACACGGACGACTCGGGGAACCCCGACTCCATCCGCATCTGCGACTTCGGCTTCGCCAAACAGCTGCGCGGGGAGAGCGGCCTGCTGCTCACGCCCTGCTACACCGCCAACTTTGTCGCCCCTGAGGTGAGCGCTCGCCTCAGCGCTGTCCTGCGAGAGTGGAGCCCGAAACGTGCTAACACTGTGTTCGTTTTTGAGTGGAGAATGCTGTGTGGCTAACACTGCAGTGTGTTTGTTTTTGAGTGGAGAATGCTGTGGGGCTAACACTGTGTTTGTTTTTGAGTGGAGAATGCTGTGGGGCTAACACTGTGTTTGTTTTTGAGTGGAGAATGCTGTGTGGCTAACACTGCAGTGTGTTTGTTTTTGAGTGGAGTATGCTGAGGGGCTAACACTGTGCTGTGTCTTTGTTTTTGAATGGAGAATGCTGTGTGGCTAACACTGCAGTGTTTGTGTTTTTGAATGGGGTATGCTGAGGGGCTAACACTGATGTGTGATTGTTTTTTAATGGAGTATGCTGAGGGGCTAACACTGCTGTGTGTGTGTTTTTTAATGGAGTATGCTGAGGGGCTAACACTGTGCTGTGTTTTTTAATGGAGTATGCTGAGGGGCTAACACTGCTGTGTGTGTGTTTTTTAATGGAGTATGCTGAGGGGCTAACACTGCTGTGTGTGTGTTTTTTAATGGAGTATGCTGAGGGGCTAACACTGCTGTGTGTGTGTTTTTTAGTGGAGTATGCTGAGGGGCTAACACTGCTGTGTGTGTGTTTTTTAATGGAGTATGCTGAGGGGCTAACACTGCTGTGTGTGTGTTTTTTAGTGGAGTATGCTGAGGGGCTAACACTGCTGTGTGTGTGTTTTTTAATGGAGTATGCTGAGGGGCTAACACTGCTGTGTGTGTGTTTTTTAATGGAGTATGCTGAGGGGCTAACACTGCTGTGTGTGTGTGTGTTTTTTAATGGAGTATGCTGAGGGGCTAACACTGCTGTGTGTGTGTTTTTTAATGGAGTATGCTGAGGGGCTAACACTGCTGTGTGTGTGTTTTTTAGTGGAGTATGCTGAGGGGCTAACACTGCTGTGTGTGTGTTTTTTAATGGAGTATGCTGAGGGGCTAACACTGCTGTGTGTGTGTTTAGTGGAGTATGCTGTGCTGCTAACACTGTGCTGTGTGTGTGTGACTCAGGTACTGATGAGGCAGGGCTACGATGCGGCCTGTGACATCTGGAGCCTCGGAGTGCTACTGTACACCATGCTGGCAGGGTGAGTACACGCACACACACACACACACACGTATTCATACACACACACACACACACACACACACACCACAAGCACGTACGTTCACACATTCAGACAGCACACTCCCTGCTCACACGCTCTCTCACACACACACAGAGCGTGTGCACACATTCATACACTCATGCATACATTCACACGCACGCACAGACACACACACACATTCATACACTCATGCATACACTCACACATACACACGCGGAGGGGCTTATCTTCTCTAAACGCTATCCCCTGCAGCCTGCAGAGTGGACGTGTGTGACCCCGTGCTCTCTCTCTCCCTGCAGCTACACGCCCTTCGCCAACGGCCCCAACGACACGCCCGAGGAGATCCTGCTGCGGATCGGCAGCGGGAAGTTCTCCCTGAGCGGAGGGAACTGGGACACCGTGTCTGACAGCTCCAAGGTACAGGTGTTCACACGCATTCACCGATAGCTTTCAACCATTTAACATTACAAATGAAATGCGTGTGTGTAGGTTGTTTGTTCAGCAGTGACTGCTGACTATGTAGCCAATGTTTTTCTGTACTGAGAATGCTGTTAGATGGTGAAAATGGCAAATTTAGAAAATGGAGAAACTAGTTCAAATACAGGTATTGTTACTAAGACTTAAATTGTGAGTAACCATAGCCAAAATGTATTCCTTTAATTCAGAAAGAAGATTTAAGTCCACACTTGTGACTTAAACTTATGACTTATTGTTTAAGCTGGGCCTAGTGGCTAAGGACTGGGACCCGGAAGATTGCCGGTTCAAGCCCTAGTAATAAGATCTGTTGGGGCCCTTGAGTAAGGCCCTTAACCTCGCATTGCTCCAGGGGGATTGTCCCCTGCCTAGTCTAATCAATTGTAAGTTGCTAAATAACCGTAATGTAATGTCTTGTAAACGTAAATGACAAACAGCCTCAATAGGAATAGAGCTTTTAAGTTGATATAGCTTTACTACTTAGTGTCCACGTAGTTATTATCGGTGTTAGAACACCAGGCTAGTTTCATATTGTGTTCCAGAAATGTATTAAAATGGGATAGTTGGAGAGGCCCTCTATTTCTATGTAGCAGTTCAACCCTGTTCAATCCATTACTTAAATGTCCTGACTAGGGAAACCTGTCTTGCAGAAATACTAAAGATACAATATAAACATGAGACAACAATGATGATAGATACACAGCATTGACCAAATTACATTACAAAATAAAGGGCACTGTGTAATACATGAAAACACTATTATTCACAAATGATACACAGAAGATCTAAATTGGACTCAGTAGTAGCTAGCTATATAAACTATGGTTGTTTCATTACATTACATTACGTGGCATTTAGCAAACGCTCTTATCCAGAGCGACGTACAACAAAGTGCAAATCAAACACAAGAACAAGTGCAAAAGTGGACCTGAGAGGACAGTACAGTTCCGAGTCCTAGTGTAAACATATAGAAATTCAGAACCCTTTCTGTGCAAATTTAGCAAGGTTATTGAACAAGGTATGGACGAGTTTTTATATCTAACCACTGTTAACCTGGTCCTCCCTTTTGTGTGTTCTGTGGTGTTCAGGAGCTGCTGTCTCACATGCTGCACGTGGACCCCCACCAGCGCTACTCCGCGGAGCAGGTCCTGAAGCACTCGTGGATCGCCTGCAGGGACCAGCTCCCCCACTTTCAGCTGGCTCGCCACGACGCCCCGCACCTCGTCAAGGTGGGTGAGGAGGGGGCTCGGCCGCACGCGTGCTGCTCCTGGACTGCATTTATTACGCTGGTCTTTGTCTGGACACACTGAAACGTTATATCAGAGACGATTTCAGGGGGAAAATGAAGCGCATGCATATGGTGTACACTCAGTGAGCACTTTATTAGGTAGACCTGTACACCAGGTTTTTCATGCAAATATTTAAACACCTTGTTAATGAGAGAGGTCAGAGGAGAATGGCCAGACTGGTCAAAGCTGACAGGAAGATGACAGTAACGCAAATAATCACACATTACAACAGTGGTATGTAGAAGAACATCTTTGAACACACAACGGATCATAACTCTGAAGTGGATAGGTTACAGCAGTAGATATAAAATATAAGTCTAATACCTAATAAAGTGCTCACAGAGTGTATATATATGCATGAAAGGAGATGTGCCTCATACTCCAGCAGAATTATGAAAGCATACCTCGACATTCCATACAAAAATGGTTCTGTGGCTACAAAATCTATGTTCTGCAACGGCCATTTAGGTGCACACTAACGCATTAAAATGTAATGTTCTCCTAAATTATTTTTCCAGTTTCCAGCACAAGTCTATTTTCAGGAGCAAACGCTCATAAAACAGGAGCACCGTAGAGTCCTTAAATGATCTTCGGCCGTTTCAAATTTATGCTGTTTCAATTCGTCGTGCACATTCTCGGCTTATATTTAAGGGTATTTTTTAATGTATTTTGGTGTCACCATGTAGAAGTCAGGGCACCATAATGCTTAATACAATGTCTATATTTTTTAAAATAATTGAAAGATTTCATTCCACTGAAATCTTGTACGTACTACGTGCAGAGAACAGTGAAGGCTCTCAGGTTGTTTGGGTAGTTTCCAGGCGCTTGGTTAGTTTTAGGGCTGTCCTAGTTTACCCTTAGGCTCTGTGAAAGGCAGGACTGACTGTGACTGCGCTCGCTGTGTTGAACAGGGAGCGATGGCAGCCACCTACTCAGCACTGAACCACAAGACCTGTCTGCCAGTCCTGGAGCCTGTGGCCGCCTCCAGCCTGGCCCAGCGCAGGAACATGAAGAAGCTCACTTCTACAGACTTATAGTGCACGGCTGACTCTGCGGTGGGAAGGCGTGTGTGTGCGTGTGCGTGTGCGTGCGTGTGTGTGTGTCTGTGTGCGCATAAGTGTGTGTATCTATATGTAGGTATGTGTGTGTGTGTATATGTATATGTATGTAGGTGTGTGTGTGTGTGTGTGTGTGTGTGCGTGTGTACATGTGTGTGTGTCTGTGTGCGCATACGTGTCTGTATCTATATGTAGGGATGTGTGTGTGTGTGTGTGTGTGTGTGTGTGTATCTATATGCATGTGTGCGTATCTATATGTATGTATGTGTGTGTGTGCGCGCATATGTGTGCGTGTATCTATATGTATGTAGGTATGCGTGCGCGTGTGTGTGTGTTTATGTGGGTGTGTGCACATGTATGTATATTTGCGTACATGTGCGTGTATCTGCGTGCATGGGCAAGTGTGTGTGCCTACATGTGTGGGCAAGTGAGTGTGTGTGTGTGTGTGTGTGTGTTGGGGATATCTCGTCGTTGTCATTTATTTATTCAAACGTTTCCCCTCCCCGAACTTTGGCACATTGCTCCGCCTCCCCCACCTATACTGCCCACCTACCATTCCAAAACCCCGCCCCCCCCCAGGAAGGCTATTCGTCGGTAGACGGGTTTCTGTGACAGCCCTGCATCTCGTACTGTTGGGAAAGTTTCCGGGTGCGCTTGTCACTCATCGATTATCGATTATCGATTGGTCTCCTGTATGCACACATCCCCGTCTCCCGTCTCCCCTCACATAAGCACCAGCTCTTACTCCTAATTCACTGTGACTGGCCCAGCTGGAGCTACAGACAGACACTCTGTACACTGTGCATCTCCCTGCCCACTTCCTGACTGAGAGACCTTCACCGGGCCCCTCATCTGTGACATTGGGGACAGCCTCCACCAAACCCAGACCTTGCATTCTGGGAAAAAACGCAGAAGTGTCTATTCCGGTGGAATCCGATCGGATGTTAACACGGAGGGCGGAGATGAATTTCGCTATAATTCTGCGGTAGACAAGTCCGTTATTTAAGCAACCGTTATTTCCTCTTTTGAATTCATCGAGACGCCAGAGCTTTTGTTTATTTCTGTTATTTTCGTTTCTGTCCCGAAAAAAAGGGTGAGGTTTTAGTTTTTTGATGCGCACACTTGCAGCTTGTGGGGTGGCGCTCTTTCAGTGTTCTCCTGCTCTTAGTTTTCCTCGCTTTTAAAACCTGCAATTTTTTTTATCGTGTTCTTGGGGATTTAAAAAAAGAAAAGAAAAAAAAAAGCTACAGGCTAAAAGAAAAACAAACGAAAGGTCAACGAATGTGGATTTATCTTTATTTTTTTTTGTACATTGAGGTGTGTTGTAGGTACAGTATTATTCCTGAGGGGTGAAAGGTCAGGGACCCAAGAGGATGATGGGATTGAGGGAGGGGACCCCCTCCCCCCCAGTGTAAAAAGGCATCTCTTCAAAGACATTGTGGAAATTGTATCATATTGTATTTATTTCATTTAATTTTTGAAAATATATTTTTCTTTCAAGGTCTGTATATATTGACATTAAAGATCATTATTGATGTATGGCTTCTTCTTAGTTTTTGCATGTGCCTATGTGTGTAGTGTTTGCTGCATGTGTGTACACCTGTTTGAGGTGCAGAATCCTAGAATCAAGACTAGATAGAGAAAGCCTTCTTAAACCTGCACTAAGGAAGCAATCGCCTACACTGAGAAGCAGCTGAGAAGCCAACCATGCAATTATTCTTGGTACCCTAACTATAAAAAGGGATGTGATTCCTACACGCATCACCCGATATGTATGTAAGTACCCTCAAATTGAAGGGGACAGTCTGCACTTTAACCTCACATTCATTGTTTCAAATCCAATTTGCTGGACTACAGAGGTAAAAAAACAGACATTCCAAATACTTTGCCAAATGTAGTGGTAAAGTTTTATTTATTTTTTATTATTATTTTTTAAACATTCAAGCAATGACAGAATTTTTACAAGATTAGCAATATTTATTTTCTCCAGGGGGTAGTCAGACATACGTAAGAGACAAACTGGAATTAACATTCTAAGAGACCGCCAACATGGTTTAAGGTAAGGGTAAGTAATTGGAAAACCTTTTGGCATGCTTTGAGGAAGTTACCAAGTGTTTTGTTAGCAGGGCTTATTATATACTTTGATTTCCAACAAGCGTTTCATAAGGTATCTCATGACAAATGAGGACAGTAGGAATTACAGGAGCCATTTCAGACTGGGTTTGGAACTGGTTATGGGATAGAACACAGAGTAGTAGATGGAGGGACCTCATCTGAACAGGGTATTGTGGGAAGTGTAGTCCCACAGGGATTGGTGCTCAGACCACTGCTCTTACTCATGTATATAAATGACCTTGACAGAGACATTGAAAGTACTTTAGTTAAATTTGCAGATGATACAAAACTGGCAGGTTTAGCTAACAGTTTGTAATCTACTAAAGTCATCCAGGACGATTTAAACAGAAGTGGGCGGAAACCTGGCAAATTAAATTAATTACAACTAAATCTAAAGTTCTACATGTGGGAAATAAAAGCATAAGGCAGGATTATTTCATGGGTGATGCAAAATTAATGAAGTAAACTGCAGGTGATTCTTCGGGGTGAGTTTGGTTAGCAGAGCGAGGGCATAAATGGAAATTGGCAAAGGATAAATTCTGCACAGATATTAGGAAGTATGTTTTTCACACAGTGGTCACTGTGTGGAATGGCTTAGCACAATGTGTAGTGGAGGCTGAAACACTGGGTGTTTTCAAGGCCAGGCTTGATACAGTGCTAGATACCATTTAGCTTTTAGGCAAACTAAGCAGTAGGTACACTTAGGGGTAGGAAAAGGCGAACATTGCTGGCCTGAATGGCCTGTTCTCCCCATCACGTTATGTTAAGTGAATGGATTTTACCGTTAAAAAAAAGTTTGTAATTGGTGTATGTTGCACATTCAAACTAATGTTTACATTGCAAAGATTCACACACAATTTTGGATGTATCATCGTGAACTAATTATGTAAACAAAAACTGGCAAACATTTGAATGCATGGCAGAGACTTTGGTTTTTAGGTTCAAACAGAAGGAATTATTTGTTGCCCAGAGAAGGGCCTGAAAATCAATCTTCCCACACTTGCATATCATCTCCCATATGTCCACTGGCTGAGCCTCTCATGGGCTGAGTCTGAAGGAATATAAGAGCATAACTCTCAGCCTTATTATACCAACATATTGATTTTAAGAGTTTGTACGACTGCCCCACAGAACCTCCATTAACATATTCTGATGAGTAACTTGGCATGCACACTTTGTTAAACCAGTCAGCCTACTTGTAAGTCAGGGGTGCACAAGAAGGGCCGATCCGTTTCAGGATTTTGTGCCAACTTCTCGTCTTAATTATTTAATTGAATCATATCTTATCTGTCATGTGTATGAGTACTGGCTACAGCTGCAGACTGTGAGTGGATCCTAAAGATTTGCTGTGCTAAAGTACAGGCTGAACCAGGGTAATGTATAGAGCTGTCAGCAAATTTAAAAACAAAGCAATTGGTTGGAACAAAACCAGTTTGGGGACCGGAGTTGTGCACCCCTGTTGTAAGGTCACAGTCTCGCTCCATCTGGGTTAGACTCCCCTTGGACAGGTTTAAGGGTGCACATAAGCTTTTAGGGAATTTCGTCTTGTCTCTTGCATTTTAGAAATAATTTCTTACTCTGTGCTGGGACTGCCTCTGTTATAAGTATTAAGACAGTAACACAATTGCATAAATAAAATGTATTACTTTCATGAGAAATATTTTAACTACCCCCTGCTGTTTAAACTGAGGCCTCACTTCTACAGTAGATTTACAGTTTTAACTCCAGAAGGACACTACAATTGATAAAGCAACAATATAATTCCCTGAAGTAGCTGTGTACAAATATATTCTATCTGTGCCAAGTGCATGTGATGATGGTAGTACAAAGATGAGAATGTTGACCAGCATCCTGTGCAAACTAAATTATATGATTTTTTTTAGGAGTTGACGTACTGGATCTCTGATTTTATTCAGATCAAAACTAGGCCACATTCTTTGATTTCTCGCATGCCATGTAACCCAACTCCTTAAGGGAGTTATTAAAAGTAATCCGAAATGTAGAGTAACAAGAAATTATAACGAGCACAGCAAGAGTCCAGATTTCTTAACTGTAATTGTTTACCATTTCATTTTCCTTTTAAGTATGCTGTGTGATTTGGGGTAGGAAGTAAGATGTTGAAATAAAGGTCAAAGTGTTAGTTAAGTATCGATATGCTTATGGTTGTGTAGGCGGGTTTCGGATATACCTCCCTCCCTCTCTCGTAATGTCAAACTGCCAAATGCTGCCCTCTGTTGGACTTCATTTGCACATGCAGATGATGATGGTACAACATATACTGTTTATTTGTGCCATTATTAGTGATGCTTAATAGTTCACAATCTTAAAAGTAGAATAGGTAAGATGTTTGTGTTAAAACATTGTTACTAGACCATTGTAAATCCCTTCCTATCATTGAAAAAGGCTCACTGGCATGTTGACTCATCCTCTGCCTGTGTTTATAGTCCTTAAAATCGTGTTTCAAAATATAGCTGATGGCCCGACATTCTGTACAAAACATTGTATAACTGTACAATAATTCAAGCTCATTGGTTGAAAATTGGTTCTAATTGCCACAGCCAATGGCGTTTCAACGTCTGTGCGTTTACAGATAAGGGGGAGGGATAAACAGTGTTGTGGTTTGAATGTGTTTGTTGCTGCTATTCCTCTCTTGACCGTTAGAAGTCAATAAACACACTTTGCCACAACCAAAGGAAATTCCAGAAGAAATTAGAAAAATGTTGTTGAAATATATAATTCAAAAGTGTGACTTTTTGTATCACACAGGTCTTACACCTGGCATGAAGGAAATACGGCATTTCACATATACCAAGTTACACATGGTGGTGGTACTGTGATGGTTTGGGGATGCTTTGCTGCCAGGGACCTGGATGACTTGCCATGACTCAATGAACCAAGAGTTCTGTACCAGAAAAAGAAAAATTAAAGACTTGAATGCTGTGGCAGGACCTGAAATTAGCATTATAATTTGTATGAATGCTAGAGTGGGGTAAAATTCCTCCACAGTGATGTGAAAGACTGATATCAAATTACAGGAAGTGTTTGGTTGCAGTTATTGCTGCTAAAGTTTCAGGGGGCAATTACATTTTGCCATGGGTGATATGGGTGTTTGATAACTGTTTCATTAACCCCTTTTAAGCAAAAACCCTGGTGGCCATAGTGCTGGCATCCTGAGGCTGCTCAATTCATTCAGCACTCCTGCAACCAAACTATGGGAGGCAGCAACAAACTCTGTGATCACGCTTCACTAATAAGCAATACGTGACAACTAAATTATATGTTGTGTTAAAGTGCCACCATTGTTGCATAGTTTGGCCAGTTAACAAGCTCCCCTGCCCAGGCTCATCTGCAACTAGTGTGAAACATTGGACAATAGCGTCTATCCAGGGTACATTTTAGCACCAAAAACCACTAGGGGTATGGCTTCCAAACTTTTAATACTAGTAGATATTTTGGTTAAGAACAGCCACAAGTAAAAGTCAAACAGATCAAACAGAGTTGTTACTGCTATGTATTGGCATGTTTTCATCAGTTGAAACAGGACCTCAATTTACAGGAACATTTACATTAATGTAACATCAAAAAAGCATTTAAAATAATATTAAAAATTCTTAAACATGAATAATATAAACATAATATATAAAATATAAACATTAAAAACAAGATTTTCTTCACAACTTCTTTAATGAAGAATCACATTTTAATGCACTTTTATCGAACATGCATTTTAATGAATTTCTGATGTACATGTTCCCGTATGTTCCTCTGTTGAACAGCAATGCAACACTTTTTGGTCATTTTTTGGCCGGTCCAAAATTTGGCATTGTATATATTTTTTCATCAATTATCTTAATTTTGCTTGGGGCTGTTCTTATATCAGCCACGCATAATAAGCCACATATTTAAAGCATAAGAAAAACTCCTTTCGAGTCATTCTGTTTTGATTTGAGTGAGATCCCTGTGCAACAGGAGGAATGTTTTCTTCAACACAGCTTTGTGAAGCCAACCACAAGTTACACAGGAATATATACAAGTACATTTTTTTGTGTTTTGCTCATCAGGTTCCCATTGTGTAATATTACATTTAGCCTAAATATTTGAAAGATACAGTGTGACAATTATGCAATAATAATACTTTTTCAAGGCACTGTACATAATATGCATACTGGAAAATGTGCTGATGTAAAAATAAATTTTGAACTAATGAGGTGGGTGTGTTTACAGAATATACAGTGTAAATGTGAGCTTTGGATTTTATCTGTTTCAATGCTTTAAACACTAAGTAAGTAGCTGCATGTTCCCTTAACCACAGCTATACTTACACAGATTATGTTTTACATATTGCCCACTGTTGCAGATGGGTGCTAATTGAGGCAGTTTGGATAAAAATGCCTTGGTCAATGACAGCACCCCATCTGGAATTCGAACCTGCAGTCACCTGAAAATTGCTCTTTAACCAGTATATAACGCTGCTACCTGATTACCTGGTTCCCTTCATTTAAAAAATGATGTCACTTCTGGTGTAATGCATAATTAGGTTTGTAGAACATAAATTTCCATGGAGTCAAGCTCCGAGGCCTTTATCCACTGATGTGGCTGAGTCAGCATGAAGGCAGGCTAATTGCTCGTGTGGGATAGAGTGATTCAGACACCGAGTGATATATCTTATCCTCCATCTTGTGCTCTTGATAGGGACGTAGCACAGCCAAGAGAGATTCTGCCCAGAGCTCGGCTGCACTTGGCTGCCCCGAGAAGGGCGTTTAATTAAAAGACCCTGCTGTCACTGTCACGTGAATCCCTCTGTCCCCTTCTGCAATGTATGTGCCTGCATGTCATCCCTTGGGGCGCCTCAAGGGGGCGGTGTTTACCCCTAAAAGGTACCAATGAATTTCCAGTCACTTCCCTGGAGCTCTATTACTGAGCTTGGAGAAGAGCATTCTGGGAAGGGCCCGCCAATTCTTTAGTGTGTGGCCTTCTCCAAGATCAGGACCTGGCATCCACCAGCTCTCAGGGAAGGTTGGTTCAGGCAGGACAGTAAAGGGCTTTTCTTGGCGCTGATGACTCAACCTACTGTAAGGAAAGGTTCAATGTGCTCAGAGGGGTTGAGAACATTGCAAACAAAAGCTAATTCAAGCTGAAAGCTTAACTCATCTGGTACATCATCTGATGAACCGCTCAGTCATTTCATTAGTCAGGTGTCATCAATACTACAGGATCACTAATTACTGCGGGGCTGGAGGTTTTCATGCAGTTATGTTCTACATTATTTCCTTATGGTGTCTGCTTTCCATTTTTAATAAACAAAGGCTTTTACTCAAGTCACTCAGGTTAGTTGTGGAGTGAGAAGCAGAAATACTGTCCACAAGAGCTAAAGCCATTTCCACCCTGAAAATGGATTTGGCCTGCATCAAATTTCACACACCTGCATCTATCCAGTTCCAAAAAAAAGTCTGCAGCCGGACAGTTCTGCACTGGGGCCAATCTCCTCTCCTCCTCCTTCCTCCGCATCTTATTCTCTCATTTTCTCAGTCTGACCCACTCCCTCCCTTGCTTTCTCTTTAGCCACACAACGATGACCGTTAGGAGCAGGGCGGATTGTTCCGGGCACTGACGTCAAGACCGTGCTGCGCAAGCATCGGTTGAAGCACATCAACAGCAGCAAGCCGATAATCACGGCCACGCTCTGTGATCTCTGCCGTTCGCACGACCTCATGTTGTGTGTTCTCTCTGTCTCTTTGTCAACTTAATCAGGAGACAAAGCGCTGCACGCCGCGACCGTTGCGGGAAGGTAAACAAACCCGCTAATTACGTTGCCACGCAGGTCTTTGTTTTACCGCTCCGAGCATTAATTGCCCCCTGACGTCTTCCCGAACGACTCCAGTCGGCTGTTTGTTTGTTTTTCTCCTGATTGTCGCTTCTTTTGCGGTATTTGTTCAGTCGCCCTCCCGGAAGTAATAGACTCGGGGAAGAACTCCCGGCCTCTTTTGAAATTGTAGCCTATAGCGCCACACGGAATGCCAGTGGGAGACGGAATAGTTACGCACAGGTGTAACCTATAGCCTACTTGTTTACGCCGATCAATGCCGATCCTCTGAAGTAAGCCAATTAGCGCGACACACTAAATGGAGTCATTAGCTGTCAGATTAGCTTTTGAAAATGCTTGTCACTGGTAGTGGCGCAGGCACAACACTTGGCTAATAAAACCAGGAGAATTAATGGACTGAGTAGCATAGATAATGAGTTAATGTGGAACATATAGGACAGAGACTGATCAGCCCACTGTTTCAAATGAAGACATCATTGAGGAAGTCATTTACTTAAAGATTTCCTCCTCTGCTGTAAATATGCTCCATTCTCATATAAATTAGGTGCTTGTCAGACGCTAAGTGGGGACTAAAAGCCTCTGCTAAGTGTAGGCTATTAGCAATGCTGTTTGAACCTGTCTTTTAATATGACTTTTTAATTTCCATCACGCAGCCTTACAACAGTGTTCTTGTGCCTCTCGGGAATTTTTCTTTTTTTTTTTCCTTCCCCACTAGAAAGCCAAAATACTCGCAGGATCAGTCTTTGAAGATAATGTGTTGATCAAATATCGGATTGTAGACCTGGGATCAGGCACAGGTCTTTTTTCACCACTTTCCTGGCTTTTCTATTCCTGATTATTTCCACTGTCATTTATTATTTCCAAAAGTAAATAAGACTATAATTAACTTGATGCATAAGTTATGTAAAATTGTTAAAACAACCAGTTTGCAAACTGAACACAGTCTGTCCTTTTGACCTGCCCTTGGTCAAAAGAACACCATTCATTGGTCCTTTATTGTGATAGAGCTGTTTCATGCAGCTGTGTGTGTGTGTGTGTGTGTGTTTTTATCCTCCAGTGATTATATTAATCAGGTTCCTTGGTCCAGTTATCCCTAGGTGCAGGTATAAGTGGCAGGTATAGAAAGGCACGCAGATTAGGCTACTTGTGGCGGCATTAACAGGGCATTGCTACAAAAGAGTATGTGTACTCACTCAACCTACCCTGTAAATAAAGATTAATAATAAATGGTGTCACGTTTATTCATGGTCCGTTCAACATTTTAATGAAATTATGAACACATACTCCCATAATATTGAATCTGGTCAGCTTAGAGTGTGTCAGAGCATTGTGTCCTGAGTCATGGTTCTAGGCCATCACCGTAGACCCCAGGTTTAGAGGATTCTCATGCTATTTTTTTCTATATATTATAACTGCCACTAAACATAATAAGGGTATTTTATCCATTTGATTTAAATAAGCTTACTGGTTTGAGTTTGCCATTGCTACTTTTTTACATTTTGAAAGGATTAGCAAAAGCGTTGGAAACTCTCATCTCCAAAGAGGAGGTGAGGCTGACATCTTCGTTTTTTTGCTGAGTGGCAGCCAGCCCTTCAACAACCTCAATGCAGACATTTGTCGTATTTTCCTAAATGTCAGCGCCAAACTAGCACTGGGAATACTGTTCCATCCAGCGAAATCCTTCCGGACTATTCCGCCCCAGTGTGGCCCAGCACCCGGGCAGCGTTCAGGCCACCACGCAGACGGCAGTTATCCAACACCCCGCCGTCAGAGCGGAGCACTTGTGAGCGGCTGGTTTTATTCCTGCTGAGCGGAGGAGCCTCACTAAGCCAATGCGCGGAGCGCGAGCGTCTCGTAAACGTGAAATTGCATTAGGAGCACAATTAATCTTATTAAGGACTGCTCTTCCTTACTCCCTCCCCACACCATGCAGCCCAGTGGCTCTGAATCTTTTTCTTTGAAAGCAACGGCATTCTCTCTCCCTCTCCCTCTCCCTCTCTCTCTATCTCTTTCTCTCCCTCTCTCTCTCCTCTCTCTCTCCCTTTATCTCTCGCTCTCCCTCTCTCTCTCCTCTCTCTCTCATCTCTCTCTCCATAGCTTCAGTCCTACAGACTTTATTCAAAGTAATATTCATAATATACTGTATATGTAGTCAAAGGCTTTATTTGGGATGGCTCTCACATGGTATCTCTTCAAAGTGTTAAATATGTTTAACAGTGGTATAACAATCACAGGTGTTATACACGAGTACTCTTGGAGTCCTGGAGTTTGAAACCCTACAGAACAGGCAAAGAAATGATGACCATGGCTCAAGCAATGAGGCACGGATCTGGCTGGCCCCCTGGGGAAAAGTTTGGGACTATGTTGCAAAGTTTCGCTCTGTGTCCTTTGTATATCCGTGTTCTTGCATGAATATCCACTTTCCTTTTAGTCTACACTGATAAAACATCAGTGGAAGCTCTTTTAGAGGTTGTGCCCATAAGCACAAAGAGTCTTACAGTTTAAAACTGATTCTTCAACTCACTGAGAGTGAGGTCCTCAAAATCTAGTACTTTAAGAAAAACATTCCACTAAAACATATATCTGCAAATCTGAAGATGGGTAACACATCAAATGTAAGCAGCAGGTTTTACAAAAGAGATTCAACATATAAAAAACTAATTATCACAACATTTGTGGCGTTTATGCTTATAATTATACCCATGTTTTATAGAATGTAGTTCAACTAAAATGTTACCCTTAAAAAGCTAGTTGTCCCCATTATTTTGTGTATTACCTACAATTTATTTTTGTTACCATATTTTGTTATTCAACAGACGTTTTTTTTCTGTTGGAGCTTTCAAGTTGTACATTGCCTCCAACTGTATTTTCGCTGAAGAAAATTCCATGCCTATTTATTGATAGTATTTAGTTAAAAAATTTTTGCTTCAAGGGAGAATGTATTTTTCCATTAAATGAAAATCATTGTTTCTTTTTTTCAGTCCAGTTAAAGAGAACTTCGTGAAATGTTTTGTTCAATTGCACTGGGTCTGTCCCACAACATTGGAGAAACACACTTAATGTGTAGCCTGAGCAAGCTGAATGCAGCTGCTCATTTGACCAGCAGGGGTCACTGGTGAGCTATAGAAGAGTCCTCCAAGCCAACACAATCCTCCACCCTCGCCATTGACCACATGTTGCCCTATGGGTCTGCCAGACACGATCAGCACTGGCACAATCAGGCACGGTCTGGATTCCACAGGAGACTGTACTGACAACGCTGTAAAAATTGTTAAATGGCCTCATGTGTTACAGTGTGCTTAGAAGTAGCTTCAGTGTAGATATTCATTGAGCTAAAGGTGAATTCACATCATGTGACCCTTAGTAAAAGCCGTTCTCTTACTTCTAAAAGAGTGCATGTCACACATTCCTTTTGAGTGGTTACAATATGGAAGTTGAAGAGATATTGCAATGAATTGGGCTTATTCAGAAGGAAACAACATCCTGATTTGGAAGTACTCAGCTTTTTTACATTATCTACTCGGGATTTCAGTGATATGTAATTTTTCTTTTTTATGGTAACCTACTAACTTTAATCAGAGCCAGCTCAAATTCATCTGTTACATTTATTCAATTGCAGTGAAGATATAACAAGGTTTCAAAGCTTTAAAATCAACTTTTTTTCAGTGTACAAATGTTACAGCAATAAAACTGATTAAATCGGGGTTGAGGTTTTTTAAAGTGTATGGGGCCGAACATTGCCTTGACAGGATGTGCCACACAGTGACCCGATAGCTTGTTCAGAGGACAAGCAGGCTGCCAAGCTAACATTAGTACAGACCATATGGTTATTTTGTGCCTTTGCGCATGTGTTCTGTTGCAATTTCGTTTCTCTTCGTTCTGACATCTCAAGCTGCCTTTTTTGTAAAATGGCTGCTAAAGGACTCCTGAGCGGTTCAGTTGGGGTTAAACGTATTCGCTGCAAACGCAAGGCCTCGTCGCCAAACCTCACAGCTTAGAATCCGGGCTGTGTGATTAACTGGGATCCCACACTGCTTCCTCCCACCAGGAGTAATGTCGGGTTTACAACGACCAAGGGTCATTGGTTACTGCTGTATTATTATTTTCCATCAACACACACAAATACTCGATTCAGTCAACTGCTATCTTAAAGGAAATAATTGCATCTCTCCTTCCCCTGTAGAATTTGTGATTTAATGAAAATACTGCTGTAAGAAATGAAAACATTCCTTTTGTAAATATTGTGTGGAGGAATTTGATGTTATCCTTGATGGGGTTCATTCATACAGAATTAAATGAGCTCAACATAATTATGTTGTAACTTCTGTACTGCATGTAATTGGTAAATAATGTGTGGGCAATTTTATCAATTGTTGCACATTTGCTGTTTGTTATTCATTCCATCACTTAACTGATATCACTGCAACCACAGATGGGTGCGTTTTCCAAAAGAGTTGTTACCTAACTATCCTTGTTTTCCTGAAAACCGTAGTGTGGATGGAGCACAACCTGTAGGCTAGTTAGAAGCATAGTTCCCTGTTAGTTCAACCCGATTACGCCATCATCCCTGCAGTTTGATTCCAAAGAGGAAAGGATTCAACAAACGCACCTAACTCCTAAATGAAGATGTCGATGAATACAGTATATACGGATTAACAAAAACAAGGGACCAGATAATACCTGATTGGGTAGACTGCGGTTCCTACATTTTTGGCAAAACATAATAATATGGCAGACCTTTGATAAACTTTCTCTTCAACAGTCCACTAGAATATATTTCTGAAAACATTTGAGATGCAGTTACTGAATCTTGATTCATATTTGAGTTTGGTGTGCCATACAGCTGTGCTGACATGCACTGAGAGGTTCTTGTTTACAGGACTTGTACATTATGTGGACTTTTTCCGATCTGCAACTGGCCAGTTTCGGTGAGCCCACTCTAGCCTCAGTGTCCTTTTTAGCTGGTGGGAGTGGAACCCGGTGTGGTCTTCTGTTGCTGTAGCCCATCGATTTCAAGGTTTGACATGTTGTATGTTGTTCTGTATACCACTGTTGTAATTTCTGATTATTTGATTTAATGTTGCCATGAACCAGTCTGGGCTGAGATTCTATAAGCATGGTGCAGTGGTAAGAAAGTCTTGAAGTCTCTCTTTGCTCTTTTTATGAGTGTTTCTCATTTCTTGTATGTGATTTTTTTTTCTTCCCATGACATCCTAGGACTATTCTTGAGATTCCAAGAATTGCGTGTGCCATACATATTGTTTGTGCCATGTTAAATCCTTTTGTAGACTACTGGTGGAGGACAAATCAATTAGTCTGCCTAAAGAATTACCTATCCAAAATTTCTATGTAGATATCAGCAGTTAATCCTATGTTTTACTACAAATGTTGTACAATTTCTTAGCACAAACATCTTAATGACATTTTCATTCTGTATTGCAAACACACCTGAAGACATAGGTGTATGTAATCTCTGAAATAGGCATACAATAAAATGTCATTGTGTATGTGTGTGATTTTTTCACATGCATCGTAACAATAGCCTAGGAATTGTACATTTAGCAAGGACAAAATTTAAATAGCCTATACACCAAGCTTTCTGCACAAATCAATATATCCATAAGGAACAAATGCAAGATGCATGATTTCTGCAGAATGTTTTCACTCTTTCCATTGGTGCAATGTCTTGCATGACCGTGCTGCTAGGTTGCACTAGCCTACTCACATTGTGTGTCTCGTTATGGATATTCTGAAGTTTTTCTTGAACGTGAACAAAACAGATAATTAGGCTATGTGTCCCTGTAGACAGGGGAAGTGGCAGGGACAGTGGCAGGGGCATTGAATGATTCTGGCGGTAAACTGGGCTTTCAGAGTGTTACTTTACCCCAGAGCTCATTTGAATGTTTTTTTTGTGAAGTTTCTCCTGAAGTCATATTCTGGCAGGATGTGTGAAATATCGTGAAATGCCCTGCAAATGAGCTCAGAGGTAAGGAAAAGAAAAGCCCAGTTTATCACCAAAATACTACTTAGTACTACTATACTAAACCATAGATTAGATTTCTGAGTACTTTTTCAGCATTTTTGCCATTCTTACAGTGTCAGGTAGCAGCCTGCATAACGTGGTCAACCTCTTGACCATGCCTGCTTGCTTTTATGCATTGAGTTGCTGCCACATGATTGAACTGAATGAAAAGATCATAGGGGATGCTGAGTTCCTCAATACGGATTCATAAATTACACCAGCAAATTTAAAACGTAAAGTTTAGACTATTCCAAGTTTTATACGCATAACAAAAATTGGAGGATTAATGCAAGGATTAATGCAGGCTACCAAGTGCTTGAACATCCAAACTATGCACAGGGGTTATTAACCTTTTTTTAGTCATGGATCAACCCATTTGAATTGATTTAATAGATTACTTATTACATCTCTGTTATATCCCTTCTTCCTTTACAACTTGAGGATGGGTTCCCCCTCTATAGCTTGATTCTTCCCGTGATTTATTCCCATTTGGGAGCTTTTTCTGGCCAATCTTTGAGGGTTTTTAGAAAATAAAATAAAATAGTCATTTTTGAAACTCCCTGATACACTGATACATGTATTGGAAATACAGTTTCAGTGAGCAAGTTATTTTCTGGAAGAATTCAAAAGAAAGATAGTTGCAATAAAGTTACCAATTATGCTACTATTTATGAGTGCGTTTTCTCTCATATGTAAGTCGCATATCGAACGAAAGGTGGGCTATGCTTGAACCTCTCCATTTGAAATGAACGTATTTATTTGCTCTAATCCAGGCGACGATTAAGAACAGTGGAGACCTGCGGTTTTTGACCAAGGGTGTGTATTTTGGCGACACCCTGTGGCGGATTCGGAACTACAGAAACTGGGGTATGGTTACGGCGCTACGTCTATTCTATTTAAATTGGCTCCTTTTAACCTTGCCCAAGGCTGTTAAATGTATTTCATCTTAAAATGCCATTCGCGCCAGAAGAAGTGTCAAGGTGCGCTGTAAAATGTTTAACCACCTCGCGTCTCCAAGTGAGCAGTAGATCATTAATTCTGCTATCACGGAAAAACTCCGTTCACCCCAGCACGAAAAGCTGGCTACTTAGTAGTCCACTGGTTATTCTGTGTCGTTGACGTTCCTCGCGCTGTTTTGGTGACATGTGCTTCTGTTACAGTATCTGACACTTTTGAGCATATTGACAGAAGCCGCTCAGTGGATTACGAAAGTTGTTCAATAACGAGACTGCATCCAAAGATGTCTTTCAACTAAGTAAGTTGGCTTCCTAATACCCCACATAATAGGCCACTAATATGAACAGTGGCCCGTAATAGGCTACTAATACCAACTGTGGATGTAACAACTATTGCTGCTGCTACTACTAGTAGCCTACTACTGCTGCTACTACTACTGTTATTATTATTAATAATAACAATAATCATAATAAAAAATAATAATGATCATACAAATAATCATCATCATCATCATCATCATCATCATCATCATCATCATCATAATAATAATACACCGCTCCGTATTTGTACTTTTTCCAACTGTGTTTTATATCCTCGATATTCTATTTAGTTATTTATTTTTTAATGGAGTATTTGTGTAAACATTCAAATATGCCAATGTTTTCTAAATCTATGTGTGGATGCCGCTGCGGATGTTCTCAAGATTTGATTACTGTGATCAATTATCTTATCGTTCTCTTGTGCATGGCTTCCTATGGTAGCGTAGTTCAGCTCCAATCTTCAGCCGTCTTCTTGTAAAGTTGCAGACCGAGGGAATGCATACATTAACCAGGATTAGTATTCTAGTCAGGGTCTACATCTCGAGGCGAGGCCAGCACACACACACACACACACACACACACACACACACACACACACACACACACACACTCTCTCTCTCTCTCTCTCTCTCTCTCTCTCTCTCTCTCTCTCTCTCTCTCTCTCTCTCTCTCTCTCTCTCTCTCTCTCTAAATCGGTAGGCTACCAATTGTTTTGGAAAATAATTCATATCACTTTGTATGGAACTAACATATGCCTTGCTTACAAACGGTTCTGATATCTAATACTGATAATAATATGAGAAGGCATTCGGGTCTGCTTATGCGGGTCTCTGTTTCCTAAAACTATTTCAAGTAGGCCTAATTTACTATTTATGTCAATAAAGATCACGTTGTCATTTATAATCCTATGCGCTATGCATATTTACAAATTAAACTGTGCAAAACACAGAAATGCATTTTTGCAGCATGATTATAGTGGTAGGCCTGCGAATCGCTGTTGACTCCATAAAAAACTCCAAAACAAGGGAAAGGGGCGGCACGAGCTGCGTGATGTCCTCAGGTTAATGTTTTAAATTTGAAGCCATCAGACCAATTTCACGACTTTACAAATAAGTTGGGTATCGCAAGTTTCACATGCACAATTTGACAAAACACTAGGCCTAAACACTAGTTCGTCAATGCAAGTAATAAACTATTGCATATTTCCCTGAAATACCGAAAATGCGCATATACTCTCTCAGGCTCCATTTGTTAAAAAACCGAACAACTAGAGATTCTATTATTATTATTATTATTATTATTATTATTATTATTATTATTATTATTATTGATGATGTTGTTGTTGTTGTTCTTGTATTTAAAGTACCATTATTTGTATTTGTACATTTTCATAGCCTAATAACTAATAGCCTACTATCTTCTCCGTTTAAGAAAATATAGCCTTCACCCATTCTGCTGTGCCTTATGCCAAATATTTCTAAATGTGTTTTAGCGCTCACAACTCGTATTCATGAAAACGAGTACAGAAATTAATTTGGAATCAATCTGTTAATGATGTCCATGTATCGACAAATATAGCCTATTGCCATTTTTCGACGTTTTAGCATCAGTGAGATTCAAGACAAAAATTACTTGCCATGACTGGTCTATTTATTTAGTCAAATACCTAATGCAATATAATTATTATGCTTGAAGAAAATGCATGTTTAGAAAATGTTTTACTGGAGTCTACTATATTAGCAAATATTGTCGGAGCACAAAGAGCGGTATAGAGTGTTAATATAGAGTATATTGTAGTTTTTTAAAAATATCTATTTTTATGCTGCAAAATAAATTAAAATTTGTTTAATTTTCCCTTTTCAACAAATAAAAAATGGCAATGTCCCCCTCAACTAAACAGTGACACCCCAAATTTTAACAAGTTGTTTTTATTCCAACATACATATTGATAACCGCTTTACATTTTGTTTCAAAAACATAATACAAGTTTTATAATGAAAATAAATAACTGCTGGAACTTGCTGTCGTATTTGGAATAAAACGCCTGAAAACGTCAACTTTGTAATGAAAATAGCATTTATTTTACATCACTAAGTGCATGAATAAACTAAACAGTATTTATTTAAATTAACTTCAAAAGTTGTAATATACAAAACTGTACAATAGCAAATTGGAAGAATATTAAAGAAAGATGAAATACTGGAGCATTGGATATTATAAAACTTTATAGATAGGATATTGAGCGTGTACAATAAAACAATGCACCGCAACGCTTTTATATTGGCAATATCTTACGGCTGTTTTGTGCCAAATATCTAACACAGTAATATGGTCAAGGGTATGACTAAATATCAATTTTCGTGTTAACATAGGAAACCATAAAAGCATGGATACGTGTGCGCTGCTTACTGGAATACAATATTATTTTGGAAGAGTTGTTCTGATTGAAGTAACTTCTCTCAATGTGTTTTCTGGTTGTTAGTTTAGGCCAAGATTATAAATATTAATGTATTGGTTGTGTTTATCAGGTGGTAAAATAAACAGGCAGACGTCACTGGCAGAACACATTCTGGAATGAAACAGAAAAACAGACAATACAAATAAATGTACAGAAAAAGCTTTAGGTGCAACTAGTAAGGTGTCTTGTGATGTGGTAGGTGTCTCGTAAAATGTATTAAAATGGCCACCTAAAGCATTGCAGCAATGTTGCAGTCAGTGGCACGTAAAAAATCATCTGACTGAAAACAATAAATAAATAAACTAGACCTACAGCGTTATTTGCCCTTCTTTCCTATTATTCTAGTTCGTTTGAAAATCATGTTGTATATATAAATGCAATGCAGCTTTTTGAATTTAACAGCCAAGCAGCACCCTCAAAAATAACGAGAAACGCGCAAACTATTACAAAATGTTTCCCAAAAATTATAGCTGCTTCACCTGATATAAATGTATGTTTTGAGAACCAAGGCGCAGAGAGGTTATTACTAGGCACGATTTTTGTAGGCTATTTAAATCCATTAACCTGGAGGTTTAAAAACTCAATTTTGGTAATAAACAGGTTCCTTTTCTGAAATAAAACAATCATGGTTTGTCAAGATATATTGCCAAAATGCTTGAGATATGCTGCATTGTTGTTTTCTTTCTCAGTGCCTAATTGTCACCATCTTACCATCACAGAGAGGGAGCGAGAGATAAGGATAGTGCGATTTTAAAAAAAGAATACTCATAATTTAAAAAGCCACTAGATTCCAATTTGTCTCATAGAGTCTCACGGGGGTGGATCCTGGTTCCTCGGTCAGAGATCGTGGCACGAAGAGTTGTCCGTGTTAACGTTGTGAGAATATACCTCGTGCGGCTGATTCTCTCCCGGCGGAGTCATTCTTTTCTCTTTTTGTCGTCTGTTACAAAACCAGACGCGAACCACCTCCTTCTCTAACTGCAGGCTGTCTGCCAAAGAAGATATCTCCTGGGCTGCGGGTTTGGGACATTTAAGAAAGTGCGTCTCGAGCACCCCTTTCACGCTCACCTCAATGGAGGTTCTTTTCTTTCTTTTCCTCCCCTGCGCGGCGATTTTATCGATGCTACTTGGGCTGCCCGTGGACGAGTCCGCTTCCTCCAGCCACTTGTTCAACAAGGGCTTCAGCTTACACATGTTCTTAAAACTCAGCTGCAGGGCTTCGAACCTACAAATAGTCGTTTGCGAGAAAACATTGCCATACAAAGTGCCCAGTGCGAGCCCAACGTCTGCTTGCGTAAACCCCAGCTTGATGCGCCGCTGCTTAAACTGTTTGGCGAACTGCTCCAGCTCGTCCGATGTCGGCGTCTCCTCGTCGGAGTGGTCGTGGCAGTGGTGCCCCCCGATGTCGGTGTGATCCGGAGTGTCTCTCAGCCCTGGATGTAAGCTCTGGGTCTGGGCAACGTTCGGGGGAGGCGTCAGACCTCCGTGATCCAGCATGCCATTGACCGTGAAGCCTGCCTGTGAATAGATGTTGATAGGCTGTCCGCCGCTGTTTATAGATGAGTTATGAGACACCGGCGTTCCCCATGCACCTGGATGATTTGTATGGGGCGAGTGATGGGCGACATGAGGAGACCTGTGATGAATGATGGCTCCGAGTTGGAGGTCTTCCCGTCCGGGTTTCACGTCCTGCTGCTCCAGAGGACTGCCCGCCAAAGACGCTGACCATGGGCTTCCCTCCGATAAACTGGTCACCCACTGGTGGCCAAGAGGGTGACCATTGCTTGGGACTCCCTGTAGGTACTCACTTTGGAGAAGTTTCTGGTGGTTCCTGAAAGGGCTCCCTTGTTGCATGACCGAGGAGTCTGCGTGAACCATAGAGTTGGAACTGATAATGCTGTAGGGATTCGAGGCAGCTGTGGCCATGCTTACTGTAGATCCCCTACTAGTTATAATGTGGCAAAGGGAACAGCTTCAGCCTTTGACATCTACCAGGCTAGGGAGCCAAATCAGCAACCAGTTAATAAGTGGCAGCCTCTGCTTCCAATCGCAACGACAGTCTAACGCACCAGCTCCGATTGCAGCCAATGGCGAGACAGCAGGCTGCCTCTCCTACCAAATTGGGTTTGCGCGAGCTCGAGTGTTAAACTGACATAAAACAGGAAGTGACTCAGTCCACGGGCGCCACTGGGTACCGTTGTGTAATAGACCATCCGTGCTTCGCGGGGCTTGTTAATTATTTCATAACTTTTGCGCGGTTATTAGGGTACTGCTGCTGTTTTTCTCCTTTAAAATATTAATTTGTTCAGGATCCCAACGGGTCTTTAAGAGATCGTGAAGAAATTCAAGGTTTAAAAAGAACTCGCCCAATACCTCTGTCACCATCCATTGAGGGACTTGAATATGTTGAATATATCGGGGCAACTTTGTGTCAACAAATCTTAAATGTTATTTGATTTATGTCACCAGAGCTAGAGTAGGCCTACCCAAACTCTGTGATGACTACTTTAATTCTAGTTTTTCAAAGGCAAAAGTGGCTTATTCAGTCCAAACAAGCAATACTTTAAAGCACAGGTGTGCTAAATCAAAAGTTTAAATGATGTTTAATTACATTTTAAAGGAAAGCCGACAGGCAAGCTACATTTTCAAGTGCAATTGATAGCCTACAACATACAAGTCCAACTAAATTAATAAGGAAATGGCAATATTTTATTTTTCGAAGTTGCACACAGCCAATGTCTTATTTAGTGATGAGCGGTGATTTGACAATAATTATAATGTTACTCCCAAATTGCTTCAAAATGGCTATTAAATGTCAGAGTTGAACGTAAACAAAAACATCCTTTGTGCGTGTGGTCTGATTTATTCCATGCAAACTTGAGTGCTGGCCTTTAAGAATCTCGACAGGTCTTTACAAAGTTGGAAAAAAGACCCCTCTGCATATTTCAGAGGTTACCTAGCTGCGTAATTATATTTGCCATTAGAAGACTACATCAGAGTCCCCTTATTGGTTTGAAATTCCATCAAATATATTGCAAGAGCTCCCAGGTTAAGCTTGATTTAAATTTGCATACATTTTCATACATTTAGCGGAAATAAAAGAAGACCACCAGTCCCCAGAAAGTCATTAAAGAGCGCAGTTTCTCTAAAGGAGGGTGATCAGAAGGAAATTGCAAGGAAGCTCACACAAGAACAGGTGAGCTTTCCGTCTGAAATGAAGAAAGTGTTGTTTGATGACCGTGTAAGGCGTTAATAGTGACAGATTTAGCTAGCTGTGGTCTGGGCGGCGAATGGGGGCTACTCCAGGATAGAATATTCCATTTACAATGTAAACGTGGATTGGGAACGTCGGATTTGGGATGTTTTCCTTGAAAATCGAGCACACAGAAAAATGTCTTAGGACTCTGGGTGCCAAATATAACCTACGGGATCGTTTCATTTGCAAAATACCTGAATCTAGCTAGCACTGTTGCGGTACGTAGTTTTATAAAATCGACAATTTCTGTTAACTTCTGAAGCGTTAACGAGCAGATTACGGTAATATCAGGAAATGGTCTATTTTCAATTAAGTAATGTAAATTAAGGTGAACTGGATTTCTAACCTAGCGCTTTTGTAGGCATTTCCATAACTGGAGCGGAAACTAGTACTGTGATTACTGAAATTTTAAACTATTTTGAATAGAATATTTTATGACAATGGATGATCGTATACCTGCGATAGAAGCATGGCCATTCGTGTTCTGTTTACTCATATATATATTATTATTTTTGGAAAGTTCAGTATGTACTGCGTTCACAAGGACTGTTGGAAAAATTCAAACGAATCTATTACACAAAATTTTGGAAAGGGTTTCACTTTGACAATCATTTTTCGCCGGCTGGTTGTATCTCTGTGTGATAAAGGTGGGGGTTGGTTGAGAGAGGGGGCTTTGCGGCCGTCCATGTCTCCAGATAGTCTAAGTTTCCAAGTGTAACAGATGCTGCTCTCGAGACTTTCCTAGTGCACATTCTCATTATTCAGATTCGCATTTTTCTCCCCACGATTCGGGTTTCCATAGAGAGTGGAATAAAGGCAGGCACGGCCACAAAGCCCCGTCCCGGGCACAATAAAGAAACTCATTCAAAAGAGGGCCCCGGCTGGACACGGAAGAAAACAAACCATCTGAGGCTACTGTTACAACAAAATGTAATTTTGTAGCCTCTGTGAACGGTGCAGGAAACATACATCCAAAAATGTCTTTTATAAAAGGTCTTATTTAGTATTTAGTCTCAAATACACGCGTTTTTGTGAAGTCATCGGGGATTAAATGGCCATATTTCAAGATGCTTATTTGTAAACGCAGGCTGTTCTCCTCACTGCCTTCCGCACACAAGCGAAGCACATCAGTCAATAACCGTGGCATAATTACACACACACAGCATAGACTTAACGTCAATGCAAAATGTTGCACTTAAAACGTTTTTTTTATCAACAAGAACAAACGACAATCACATACATTTAATTTAAATTTGTTTTTACTGTCTGCAGAGTACATGAATATTATTATTATTACGGTAGGTTGAATGACTTGATCCTGCATTTCCATCGGAATAGCTCACATTTTAGTTTGACAAATGATAGAATGACCTGGTGATTTTGGTGAACAAATTACACTCAAAATCAGTATTTATCGATAAGATTTATTGGAATGAGTTACATAGCGCAAGATAAATGAACTATTGTTTATTTTGTTCTATTTAGGCCTAGCGCCAGATCCAAACCTGATTCAACCTTAACATATTTTCACAAGTAGGAAATAGTCTAGTTCCGCATATAAAACATTTTTGTGGATTGAAACTAAAACGTCCAAGGAGTGTTATTGTACAGAAAAAAAAGAATGTCGATTTAAAAGTTTCATCCAAACAGAACAACTGCTTTGCTACTTTGTGGTTACCAGGTCCTTTTCACAGTTGTGTTTATCATATGGTATCATCTAGCTTGATTTTCATCACAAGTGTTCGAGCCTGAAGCATGATTCCATGACAGTGGAGATGATGCAGTTGCCGGCCCCGCTTGTTGTGTGTTTAATCCAGCATGAAGCCCCTGGCAAGAGCTGTCACTTCTGTGTCATGACCTCTTTAAAATCGCCGTCACCTTCTCACACTACTATCACTGCCTGGTTCAAACCGCTATCCTGTCCAGCACTCCGGCCCAGTGGTGTTTAAGGAGAAAAGCAAATTATAACCATGAAAAAAGTTAGCTAAATGGTATTTGGTGCAAACTTTACCATACCAGAACGCAAATACATTGACGAGCTTTTCTATTGGGGAAGCTGGTTGAAGTTTACACGTTTACATTTAAACTAAAATGTAAAATTGTTCTCTCCTTAATCTGTAAATAAAATGTAAAGGTAAAATGTTATATCCTTGATATGTACACAATGTATTAATCTGAAAAACGTTTCTACGTGAAACTACGCGTTTGGTTGTGTCACATTAGAACATAAATAGGCTATTGTATGCACATTATCTTTCCAGGTTCAGTGAATTGTAGGTTAAGTTGGCAGATTCTTCGCTTTTATAGATAGCTCTTTCTTCTAGCCTAAGTAAAACATGTTGACAATAATCGAAACGCAACAGAAACAATTTTATCAAACGGTGCTCCGTTTCACCCAGAGAAACTCCATCAGGGGAAATTTCGTAGGCTAGCCAACTTTATCCCAAAAAAAAAAAAAGGTATTTCGCATAATCCGTTTATAACATAGGCCTATATTATGTGAAATGTGATTAATCGACTGTAATAATAATAATAATAATAAGAAGAAGAAGAAGAAGAAGAAGAAGAAGAAGAAGAAGAAGAAGAATAATAATAATAATAATAATAATAATAATAATAATAATGTATTGACTTATTCTACATGATTAATATCATTGTTAATAATAATAATAATTGTTGTTATGTTTTTGTCTTGCTGTGGAAATCCATTGTGCATTAAATTAATTTATGTCTTCTGCATACTTTCACCAAAAAAAAAGGCACAATTGTGTGTGTGAGTGTGTGTGTGTGTGTGTGTGTGTGTGTGTGTGTGTGTGCGTGGGTGCGTGTGTGTGATACGTTAAGAGTGAAAACGTTGTGGAGACGGTCCTTTGAGGGGCTCAGTAGTCCAATGAAATGAGACCTCAAGGCAGTTTTGGCAGGGAGACCATAGTGGAAGAAATGCATTAGTAACGCCAAAGCACAGAGGATGTTATTTCGACACAGACTGCAGTGAGTGCACGCGCTCTTGTGGTCACTTCATGAAGGCACTGCTGTATCAGAAGCCGCACTGTATCTCAATAGAAATCAGACTGTATTTATATATGCATGATTTATGAGAACGCCAGGCATCTATTAGTTCCATGCATGAAGCTCGGGTGATGTGGTTTTTGAACAGGAGCGTAAGAAGTATGCCACAGTGCATGGGATTAAACTTGGGATAAGTTAACGTAGCACATTATATTATTATTATTATTATTATTATTATTATTATTATTATTATTATTATTATTATTATTATTATTGATGTTGTTGTTGTTGTTGTTGGTGGTGGTGGTGGTGGTGGTGGTGGCGGCGGTGGTGGTAGTGGTAATGGTGTTGAGATTTGATTCAAAGTATTTAGAATTATTCCACATAATTATTCTAAATACTTTAAATAAAAGAGTTCCATATGCAAAGGCAACCCATAATTTCTGATTTAAGAGCAAGCTAACAGTGTTGAGATATTTGGACAACTGTTTATACATAGCTGTGTAATTTGAAGTATTCAGCCTAATAAAAATGTTCACGAAGAACTGTCATTATGCGTTAATTTATCAGCCACACAGCCCCACCCACTTTTTGTTATGCCTACAAATTCCAACCTATATTTTCTCGCCCCCCAAAGAAACAAACATGCACCTTCGAATAGATCAGTGTTCTGTTCCAGTTTATTTCGTAGATTAAATGTCAATTAAATAAAATTGCGTGTCCATAGGCCCATCGGATCATAGGCTATATTTTAGTTTAGGTAATCTAATGGGCCCACGGAAAATATGAAACGTCATGGATGTAGAGGATATTCAGTCCCTTAAGATTCATGAATTTCCAATGTCTTTGTACTAAATAAGTAATGGCTGCTTTAGCGGAATATTTTCATACGTGTTTCTGGTTTTCAGATACTTTTTTATGTTGAACTGTAGGCCTACTTGAAAAGCATTTTACTTCAGGGTTAGGCCGAAATGTAAAAAAAGATGTATTTGCCTGAAATTAATTTCGTTAATTTGTTTAAATACGCAAAACAATTTATGAATATTTATGTCAATAGATGTTTATCCCACGTCCATTCAACCCTTCACGATCGCTGTGACATTTTAAATCAGTTTAGGCAATAATTCAAGTGAATTAATTCATGAAATGCTTATCGGTGATTTAATAACGTATTAATATCTATACGTAGCCAACTCTGCTCTGTATCGCTTTAAACCAATATGCATTTTGCCAGTTAATAAGTCTGACTTTTAATTGCAACTCCGTACACGAGCCTATTTGAACAGCCCTCCCCCAGATTCATACACGAATATGTATATTGTGCTTGATTGAGGGCAAGACCACAACAAGACACACGCTGCGTGTGTTGGCCTCAATGGAGGGACTCAAAATTGTATGGTATCATATGGGCACGCAATTCATTAATTAATATCAACACACACACACACACACACACACACACACACACGCACATTCTAGCTTGTGTTTATTATATATTCATGTTTTACGCACCAGTTAGGTTAATGTATGTGCCTGACACATGGCAAAGCCTCCGTGTTCTTGAAAACTGGCAGATTATTTTTTTATTAGCTACCATTTTTGCTTTAAATCCCAGAAGGTCCGCTTCCTTTTTAGTAGTCCATAATATAGGCTACCCTGTAGATTAAAGCATCTTGGAAGTAAAATGATACATCAAAACGTCAGAAACTTTCAATCATTTGGCCTCAGTTCTATTAAAAAAATAAAATAAAATATAACATGTTTGCCCGCGGAAACCAAAGCAGTATTCCGTGAACTAACAATGGCTGTTTTGGTTTTAGTACATGCCTTTGTGAATTCGCTTTATGTACCGTTTTGTGTTTTAGAGATAGTGATAGTTTGCTGATTGTGGTAGTTGTGTTTTAGTTGTGTGATTTATAACGACTTATTATGAATTTGCATACCTAACACAGAAAACAAGACAACTGTGAGCCATAAACAATGGAGGCAGCCAGATGATTTGTGGCAAAATAATCCAATGTACAGGAGGAAAGCAGCGCGAGGAATGACATCTGAAACGATGCAGTATGACAGTGTCAACAGCTGGAACTACACTGAGAACACTATCAACGCGTAATAGATCTTGGAGCGGCGGCCGATAGTTCTTGATGAAGTGACATTTACAGCGTCACTCCGCAAGCGTCGTTGATGAGAGACAAAGCAGTTTCTTCCCAGCCACAAACTCAAGTGTGATCATACGGTTGACACCTGAACAGTGCCTAGGAGTGAAAATAAATAAATATTGGTTTTACATGTCGTAATAGTTTTCTCAGGAATAACAACATGGAAATGTTTGCTAAAGGATTATTATTTCCATTATTATTACTGTTCTTCGTATTATCATTAGGCCTATTATTATTATATGCCAATATTCAAACATTCATATTATGAAGTCATATATTAAAAACATGTAAGCACAGCTACTAATAAATGCATATTGTATTGATTAGCTTAATCTTGTATTGCTGTTATTATTATTATTATTATTATTATTATTATTATTATTATTATTATTATTATTATTATTATTATCCATAGTAATTCATAGAAAACAATCATGTCCCCTACAACTTACTTTATAATAATTTATAACAACAGAAGTATCTTGTCACAAACAGGCTGATACTGCATTTAACTTTTAGATTTAATGTATATTCTATATAAGTCAAATTCATAGACAAACTTGAATGTCGATATGTTTATATTTAATGTCCTTGTCTGTAGCCTACCGATTAACCATTAAAACCCTATAGTTAATACGCCCAACAACCAAACAATCAATAGGAAATGGAAAATAGAGAGATAATATTTTTCACGCAATTTTGTTTTGGATATCGTGTGGCCTATATAATCTGAAGAGGCTGCGAATAGGCCGACATCACCTGTAATTCTATATTTGAATCAAACGTGTGGCTAAAACGGCACTAAAGTAGTAGGTCTAAAAACAATGCTACAATATTGCTATTACTCTGAAACAAACACAGATGAGCTGGGATATAAACTTCATAATTACCCTTGATAGCATTACACGTATTAAAATAGGCTGCTTATCTGGTATGTAATGTAATTCTCTTTAACAAAATAAATCCGTTTTCCTGAAGGCTTTCAGCTTAATGCAAAAGTTTTTCCACCCAAAAATAGAATGAGTCTATTGAAAGTAAAGGAGGATGAGCCAAGCGACGTTAGAATAAGTATTTATTATATTCTGTTGAATGGCAATTTATTGCCCAACTTGTTGCACTTGCGATATCAGGAACACGGTATAATCAGCTTTGTACAGGATACGTTTATGTTGTGGGACTCATTTTGGAATGGACACTTCTCCAGTGGGAATATCCTATAAAAACACAAATTCTCGAATTCAGTCCAACGGCAAGTTACCCGCGTTTTATTTTTTTATCTTCCTACATACAATTATGAGGGTCACAGGAATCAAAAATGTTCAAACTTCAAACTTGCTCGAATTCTGGCAATATTTGTAAGAACTCATCAAGTGCTGACAGATTTAGCTATCACTATTCAAAGCTATTTATTAAAAAAAAGATACAAATTTTAAATGATGACATATGTGTATGGGTTGCTGAAAACTTGGGAAGTGTCATTGGCCTTTGCTCTGAATCTGACCTTTGATGTCAGCTCTTTTGTTTTGTTTTACTCTGCAAATCAGAGCCCAGGTCTCTTCACTTTATGGTGCTATGAATTGTAATGGATGACATCGATGATGTTTGCATATGTACATGTCTTCACATAAGCTCTGGTCATAACACTGGTATCCAACTCGTCCATCCATACTACCCCCCCCCCCCCCAACCCTGTGTACAGTTTGTGTTTTCTTTTGTTTACTCCCATGTGTGTTATTCATATTCACAACCCCTCCAAACGGGTCTCCACTGAACACGTTGTGCCCCATATGAGATCATGGAAGAGACCGGTCTTCTGATGTGCACCACAACGCCACAGCATATTAGCATCTCTTTAGCTTCAAACGAAACCTTGTGCCTTTCTCCCTGCGCATGCACAAAGGACCACAGGACAGAGAGGAGCTGCTCTGTAACGGATCTCCTTTACCCAAACCTCTCCGCTAAACTCCCAACAATACTTAGAGCTGAAGGCTCAAACTCAGGGCCAAGCGGGCACAAAGGGCCGGGGGTTCTCCTCGGCCGACAAGGTGAGAGAAAAGAGGAGGGAGGTTCTCCGTTGGTGCCTTCAAAGGGACCCTTCAACAGGACCTGTAGCAACACCAAAGAGGGTGCTCTTCCCGAGACCTGTTGATCTTAATTCATTTTAGTCCATGCTATAGTACAACTCATGTTCATGCAATTACTGCTGCTTCTATTATGTATGCTAATACTATTGTTACCATTATGGTTACTACTTAAACTGCTACCACTAATACTAATGCTAATATTTATACTACAACTAACTACTACTGCTAGGCTATCTCTGTTCCTTACATAACTGCAACTGCTTACGCTAATTCTAATACAGCTGCTGCTAGTATTACTAAAGCTACCACTCCTGCATTAATAATACTACTACTATTAAATATTACTACTAATACTACTACTACTACTAATAATAATAATAATAATTATAATAATAATAATACAAGATGAAACTAATCAATACTATGCCATGCACTTATTAATAGCTTTCTTTGCTCACATGTTTAGAATATATTACTTTAGTTAAAGTCAAGTTTATACCTTTTGGAAGATTAACTTTGTGTAAAAGTGGAACAGAGACATCTGGACCCTGAATCTCAATCTGAACCTTGACTTTAAACTTAAAGGAAAATGTGGTTTGTTGTTCATCTGAATCTGGGCCCATTATGTCATCAGAGGAGAGGAATTTAAAGTAGCACTTTACATATGGCACTTTCTGTAGCCATAACTGCACTCAGTTCTGCACCTCCTGCCTGAAAGATTCAAGGCATTGTGTATCTTATTATTCACCTGAAACCACAAAAAGTTCATATAACTTCAGTGTGCATCAAGGCCAAGAGGCTCAGAACCCTAATTGTGTGGCGCCTATTTATTGCAAAATAAAGTGCTCGATCTATGCATATTTAAATATATTGATTTACAATAAACCACGCTTTAGTGTAGCTAAAGGTGCTTGAGAAAATCTATGCATGTGTTACAGACTGTTAGCAGAGAGTCTATTGATAGGTTGTTGAACATTTATAAAGCATATCTAGATGGCAGAGAAAGTATCATCAATGACTGAGCTGAAGCAAGTGTTATTTTATTTATCTGTGAGCATTATGAGGTCAGTGGGCTCTGGAATGAGCAAAAATAAGTTATGTAAGAAACTGAATAGATGCAAACACACATTTCCTTTTGAAAGTAGAATGTGTATCTGTGCTTGCTGATAGTAAAGGTGGCTTGTTCTTCAACATTGCATAACTTAGCAATTATCAGTGGAAGAACCTGAGTCACTGCAGCTGTTCTGTCATGTCCCTACTTTTTGTTGCAGTGCATCCAAATTTCATAACTATTATTTCTTACATTTTATTTCGAATCAGCTGGCTCCTCAGAGTGGGTTGTCTTGTCTTTGGCGCAGAAATGCTGGTCATGATAATTAAATAATCCGTTGGAACGTTATTATGTGTCTGTTGGCTGGGTTGTGTAGATGCAAAATATAAATAAAATCTTGTCATCTAATCTTTATCTTTACTCAAGATATTCTCTCTCTTTCTCTCACTCCCTCTCTCTCTCCATTTGATCCTCCTCTCCTAGTCCCCTGGCTGAACCAGCCTCTCTTTCCTCCAGTTCTGAAGAGGGAGGAACTTCAAAGTGGGTTCAGGTAATTAGCAGCTGAAGGGAATCTAATCTAAACCATCAGCCTTGCTTTGCACCCAGGTCTGCCTGCCACAGCCCGCTAACTGGGGAGCAGCAATTCCCCGTAGCTCCCAAATCTGCTTCCTCTGAACCGCCGTGCCAGGCCTGCAGTTATCACATCTGCATTTCAAACACACTGTCTCTGGCATTAATTATTAATTAGCCTACAGTCACCCTGGAGGATCAGGATTCAGACTGCACATACTTATTCATTGACCTCTACTGTGGACTTTTTTTATTCACTCCTTTCTACTATATGGGAAATCCCCTGCCAGAATACCTAAAACCATGTTGGGTTTTCACACAAGACTCTCAGTCCCCCTGCCCATTTTAAGCCTTAAGCGCATATCTGTCCGGACTCGGGATTCTGGTGAACGGACTTCCGGTAGTTAAAAGAAAGCTGAGCAGACTGCTGTTTATTTCCCTTGGCTCCTCAGATGCCAAGCAACTCTGGGGTATAGGTTAGGGTGACCAGATGACGGGAGTGTTTAACACGTATGCTCACCAAAACATACAGGCATAAGCATTGTTGGGGAGGCAGAAACGCTGGGGGTTTTCAAGACCAGGCTTGATACGGTGATAGATACTACTTCGCTTTTAGGCAAACTAAGCAGTAGGTACACTTTGGGGTAGGAAAATGAAATGAAATTAATGGCCTGTTCTTTGGCCATTACTTTACATTATGTTATGTTAACCACACAATAATACAGTCTATACAATACTACATATGATACTGTACAACATACAGCCATTTCTATACACCGAACCATACGCCAACACACATCTACACTACACAGTTCGCTTTTCCAGCTCCCTGCCTTTATCCTTATCACAGTGAGTGATTTGGTGGTGAAGGTTTAGCTGAAAAAAAGGGGGGAGGGTGTTGGGGCCAAGATCATCACTGGCTTAGGCCCATTTCTACAAGAGGCCCAGACCCCGTGCCTGAGGGGAGGAAATGGATTTCCCACACCGTTTAGTCCCGGGCTTGTGGGTCAGCATTAGCACACCATGCTACTTAAACGGGCACCTGCCGGAGGTTCTCTTTGTGGGGAACACATGCATTGTGCCTGTACAGACAAAAAAAACTGCCAAAAGACTTCATCGGCCACCTGGAGTTCTTCCCAGTGACCCAGAGTTAAGTTCACTTTCCCTGCAGTATCAGTGATCGGTTTCTGAGCCTTTACAGGGTCACGTGGGATCGGCTAGGAACATAGCAGACTTGCTTTACTTGATGAAAATATTGGCCGAGGGACATTTGGAAAGGCTATTTTTATTGAGAAATCTGTAACAGCAAATCAACTAACATCTTTCTTTTGGATTTCTCTTTGAATGTACTTTTTGAATCTAAGTGAAAATAAAATGTTTCCAGTCAAGAACATTCACATGTCAGTGTCTCCTTTGCATCACAGGAAACTTTGCCTGTTGTGGCACTGGCAATTTTTCCTAAGTTAGAAGCTTCAACACCTCACACACAAGGTTTCGTTTGGCTCAAGAAGCTGTGTTGCAACATAATGGAACCTCTACCTCCTTCAGTTTTTGGACCTGATCATCAGGAAAAAAAACACCTCTGACTTTTCTGACAGGAACCGACTGACTTTCAGCATAGAGGCCTGGGAGTGCCCAGCCTGCTGCACTGCAAAACATGGCTGTCTTAAGTGTTTTTAGTCTTGTAATAAGACTTTTTTTTTCTCTCAAGTACAAAATATGACATTATTTTAAGTTACTGTTGACAAGTAAATCCCCCCCCCCCCCCCCCCATTCGCAAATCTTGGAATGAGTCAAACTTTCTCACTTCATTGGCAGTTATTTTTTTTGTCTCATTTAGCAAAAAAGTAATAGAAATAAGATTTGAAGTCTAAATACAGGACAAAGATACTCGTTAAGACTGACTTGTTTGTAGTTTTTCTTTGCAGTGTGGTCACTTCTGCCTCTTCTCCACCCACAGGGGCCATAACCTGGCTCTGTGGAAAAACCTCATTAGGCACCATTCAAGCACAACATGACCTTCCCTGGAGGGTGGGAAGCTAGAGGTGGGTGGTGGGAGACACATTTATACAGTATGTACAATTAGGGTGCAGGAAAACAAATTTTGGAAAGCACTTAAGGAAAGGAGGAAATTAAAGACCTCCTCATTACAGTCAGATTTGGAAAGGACAGCGTACGCCAGCCAGCGGAACAATCAACAACACCTGGGCCAAAATGCAGCAACCACAATACCGCTAGCCAGATTGCTTGTTGTATGACTCCCTAGAAATGTTTCCGTTAATATTAACGAAAACAGTGTTTCTAATGAAAATTAAACAATGGATTCCTCAAGATTCCTTGACTGATAAATAAAAGGGGCTGTAAGAACCTCAAGAGGATCATATGTGCTGATTTCTTTTATGTTTCACCTTGAGAGAAAGCTTTTCCCATTTCTTGTGTCTAATAAAATCCAGGAAACACTGGTTGTAGTCTGGTGATTTCTTATTTCAATATTCAGCTTACTTTGTAACACGGTTGTGTCCAAAAAAGAACAACACTCTCCTTGTTTTAAATATTAAGATAATTCACAAGACTATCTGATAAGAACTTGGAGTTGAGAAACCCTTTCTTGACAAAGAAAACACATTAGAAGAGGTCATTTTGGAAGTGTGTCAGCAGGAACAACTTGGTGACATAATTCCCTATTCCTTCAGATGTAAAAAAAGCATTTTTCCTCCACAACAGAGAATGAGGCCATGTTAGCCCTGAAAGCCTGCACTGTAGACAGGATGTGTTTTCAAAACGGACAGCCTTCCGGGGGTACAAAGACAGAGGAAGGCTTGTGGGAGCGATTTTTTTGGGGCTCTTGTCGTTTCCGTGGCCCGTCAGGGGTAGACAGTATAATTTGCTTCCTGCAGACGTCTATAGCTGTCGCTGGAGGTCAAAGTGCAGCATTGGGATCAGGGCAAAGGTCACCAAAGAGGCAGAAGCAGTCTGGAGGTGGCGGGCTGCACTGGGCTGATACTGTATTTAACACGGTTTGGGAGGGTGTCCCCTGCTTCTGATACGAAACATTGAAAAGAAGGATCGCAGCCAGAGAGGAACATTATTGTTAGCTTCTTAAGTGTTCTACTCAGTCAAAAGAATGAGGGATGGGAGGCAGGGGGTGTTGTGTTTCAGCTGCATACATAGGAGCCAGTGTTTCAGCCGTTTCTCTTTGCTCTCACTGTAATCTAAACCGTTTTTGAGCGTAGCCACACACTGCTCATGCCTACAGGCCTCAACTCAAGAAAAAAGACTCCACATTTTCCCCCCAAAAATGTAATCGTTTCAGTGTTGTCATATTAAACTGAATTTGGAAGTGGCTGTTGGTGGGGTAGACATGGAGGGTAAATACAGCATATGGTTAGGCCTATATTTTGACATTCTGAGACTGGCTCAATGATGAATTAGAGGAGCCAGGAGTTATTTACACAGTCATCAGGAATTATTACTATTTCATCTGACCTTTGTGCATGAAAATCTTACCTGGGCCTTATGAGTCTTTCTTGGCCCATCGCGATAGGATATAATAGAATACAATACCGGTTCTATGGATTCCAGAGAGAGATGCACTCTCAGAAATAAAGGTACCAGAAGTGCCTCAAAAGGTACAAGTGCTTGTCAGTGGGGCAGTACCATACAGGTACATAAAACTGTACAAAGCCGCTATACATAATTAAATTGTACCTTTATTCTTGGAAAACGTACTCATTTTTAACCGAAGAGAACACTGTACCAAAAATGTACCTCCACTGTTACTTTATTTCAGGGAGTGTGGAGGCTGCCCATGACTATGTGATTGCTGTATCCTGCACCGCTTGTTTTCTGGCTGAGGACAATCAACTAGTCACCCAGATGTGGCAGGGATGCTACTGATCTGGCTTGCAATGGTGCAAGGGCTGCTGCCATGCCCCTGGTGACACTACGAATGGACAAATAGAAGAACTTGAGTTGATACGTTTGGTCCATGAAGGCAAACGCAGAAACATTTGGTGATGAATGGTTATGAGAACATGACAACATGCAGCCTCTAGGTCCAGGGATGTGAACCAGTCCCCCTGCATGACACTCTGGAGAACATCCCCTGTACACAGCATATGAAAAGGCGGGACTTTTAGAAATCTGTCTTACGTTCTTGGATTTGAAAGGTATGTTGAGTGAACCCACTGCTCTACACGAGGCTCTACTCTGGCATCCCTCTCCAGGAGGGATGTAACCTCCTGGGTGAGGGTCAGAGTATTGTCGACATTCTGATCCATCGCATCTTGGAGGCCTTATTGCATGCTGTGCTCTAGCTGGACCCAAGTGAAGAATCCTTTGCCCTGCCTCCAACGAGGGAGATTGAGACAGCCAGACCTGCAAACACACCGGTGACATCGTAGACACCTGCCAAGTTCCCTCGATAGAAAAACCTGCCACAATGCATCACTCAGTCTGAGCTGTTGCATCTCCTGATCCCCACAGAGTCTGGGATAATTTCAGAATAAGGTGGGACATAGAATTGCGAAAATGGCTGCTATGTCATAAGTCCTTGTGAGGAGATTGTCCGTCATACAACATGTGGCCTGGTTTGAGGCATCTGCTCAGGGGGCTTCATCAAGGGACAGTATGAGGGAGGCAATTTGGATCAATAGGGGGCACTTTGCCCAGCCCATAGCTACCTGCATGCTGCATAGCAGCCAAATGCGTGACATTACTCATTTGGCGGCCTTCCCCTGGAACGTTGTGTCTGACACATGAGAGAGTTTCATCCTCTGTCTCTTCCTGGTCATAAAACCTGGTGCAGGAGGCTGCCATAGACAGCCTGAGTGGCACGCTGGAGGTTCAATATGAGGGCCTTAATCTGAGAGCTTAGCTGAATGAGGCAGAATGATGCAGTCCAGGCACGGTGTGTCAGATAATGTCTCTCACTTGGTCTCATTCGGTCATTTAAATTGTGAATGAATGAAGGTGCTGTGGTCCGATGAGACCAAACTGAACATTTGGCACAGATATAGCATTAGAATATATGGCATAAAAATTGAGATTCATAAAAGGTGATGAAATATGTTGGGGTGACTTGTTTTGGGGCTGTTTTAATTCGAGAGGTCTAGGGGCTCTGGGTAAAGTCAATGATATAATGCAGTTGGCCCCAGAGTACCCCTGTGTATGCTGGTTTTTGTTCCAACCAATTGCCATCAACTGATTTGAACAACAAACAAATACATTATAAATTAATAATTTGATCAAGTAAATATTTCTTAATTAAGTGGTTTTTATTTTAAGATGGATTGTTCGCCTTAAACCATATTACGCCTATAGCTTTGCAATGGCATGAAGAGTTACCATGTTCATATTGTGCTTATTGAGGCGGCACGGATGGTGCAGTGGGTAGCACTGCCGCCTCACAGCAAGGAGGTCCTGGGTTCAAATCCCCGTCGGCCGGGGCCTCTCTGTGCGGAGTTTGCATGTTCTCCCCGTGTCTGCGTGGGTTTCCTCCGGGTACTCCGGTTTCCTCCCACAGTCCAAAGACATGCAGGTTAGGCTGATTGGAGAGTCTAAATTGCCCATAGGTATGAGTGTGTGTGTGAGTGAATGGTGTGTGTGCCCTGCGATGGACTGGCGACCTGTCCAGGGTGTATTCCTGCCTTTGTCCAATGTATGCTGGGATAGGCTCCAGCCCCCCTGCGACCCTGTTCAGGATAAGCGGGTTAGGATAATGAATGAATGAATGAATGAATATTGTGCTTATTGTACCATTTTGCAAATTGTTTGCAATAGAAAAATGGCAGGTTTAATTGGCAGATGAAGGGACAGACAGAGCATAATCCAAAGCAGGCCAGGGGGTCAGTCCACATAGGCAAAAGTACAAAGGTTGATCCAAAAGCAGAGTCCAAAAAACAGGCAGGGGTCATAAACAAGAAGAAAACAGAAAACAAAAACCAACCGGACAGAAGGGCAAGGCCCCAGAAACAAGACAAACTAGCAAGGTGCAATTGAAAAGGACAGGTATAAATACACAGGGGAATGAGACAAACCAGGCAGGGCATGGGAGTGAGGGTGGTCTAACAAGTGAACATCAGGTGAGACACAAGAAAGGCTAATAATACAATAACGAGGGGGAAACAAAAACGCGGACTGGATTCAGAAAAAAACACACGTAATACAAACGGCTCCGGACTAGGGAGAAGACAATTACACAAATCAGGAGATACAGAGACAGGTGCGAATACTTCTCTGAAACTAAGCAAGTAATCAATGATAGAATAGGGAGGTGGAGTTACAGAACAGAATTGAAAGCAGTTAAAGGGTCTTCCCCAGCTTATCTACAAAAAATCATCAGACCCTACACCCCTGCCAGACCTCTTTGTTCAGCCTCCACAGGCCGCTTGGCACCTCCCCCTCTCCGAACCTCCACCTCACGCTCACGACTACTGTCTGTTCTGGCTCCACGGTGGTGGAACGAACTCCGTGTTGAGGTCAGAACTGTAGAATCTCTCCCCACCTTCAAGCACAAGCTGAAGACACACCTCTTCAAACAGCACCTCTCCCCATCCCTCCCTACCTCCCTGTGAACCTTAATTGTTGTCTCTGTGACTTGCTTTGTGTATCGGTATTTTTAGTTGGCTTGGTAAGCAGTGTTTGGATAGTTAACTTTGGTCACTTTTGCTCTGTTTGTTTGTTTCTTTGTTCTCATAAAAAAAAAAAAAGGCCCTCGTCCTTATCTTTGTTGTACAGGTAGCAGTTGAAATTGTACTTCCCTCTAGGGTCTTTCAGCGAACTTATCCCTGGTTATGGGTATGCACTTTATTGTACGTCGCTCTGGATAAGAGCGTCTGCCAAATGCCAATAATGTAATGTAATGTAATGAAACTGGAGATGTGTTAGTAAGTTAGTTAAGTGATTTAAATTACAATACCCAAATACCCAAAACTAGTGAATGTTAGTTTGTTAGTTTGATGAACATATTAGTGTGTTAGTACCATTAATAGTGTACACATTCTATGTTAGTTGGGATTAGTATATTAGTGCTATGTACAAACATGAAATGGAGAGAAAGCAGGAAGTAAGGAATGCAAGATTGGAAGGAAGGTTGAACCCCGGAACTACCGTAAACACCCGAAGAGTGGGGCACGCAGACAGGGGAGTGACTGGGCTAGTAAACATTCAGACTCAGACATCACAGGGGAAGACGAGTACAAAGTCTAATGAACACAGGAACATAACACATAACACTCTGCATGTTGGAAATCCATATACTACTCGAAATAAGGTAATGTCAGTGTCCTTTTCACAGAATTGTTTCTCCTGACATATTTTCCCGCTGAAAAAATATTCAGGAGAAACAATTCTTATAGTATCTATGGCATATCTGACAGCAGCACAGTGGTTTGAGGTTCAATTGATACCTTGGACCCTTTAAAACCATTTAGTGAACAAATGTATTCCATACTGTATAAGCATAATTTATAGCTGAATCTAGTCCCACCCCCCAATTCCCATAGAGAATTGGGGGGTGGGACTAGAAAAAACTAGAAAAGAGATTTAGTATTGCTTGGAGGACAAATGAAAATAAGATTCTGATTATGTTCATGGGTCACAGACACCAGGGCGTCTTTTATTTAACATTATGTTAAATAAATGGGTTTCATCGTAACAAGGGGCGGTGCAAGGTCGGTGGTTCTAATCCCGGTGTTGCAAACAATAAGATCCGCACAGCCGTTGGGCCCTTGAGCAAGGCCCTGAACCCTGCGTTGCTCCAGGGGAGGATTGTCTCCTGCCTAGTCCAATCAACTGTACGTCGCTCTGGATAAGAGCGTCTGCCAAATGCCAATAATGTAATGTAATGTAATGTAATGTTCATTCATTGAAATGGAAGACTACATATGTAATAACTACACGGTGAGACCAAAATGTATAAAAATGTGTATTTAATAAATGCTCTGAGTCTGCACTTTTACCACGTATGAATTGTTTGATTACAAACAGAGAAAATAAAATATTAAATCAGGAAATTGCTCTGCCTTTTAATTCTTCATTATCTTTCAAATGGTTAGTTTTGGTGGCCAGGTGTCAACACTTTCACCAATTAGGAGCCTACTGTTATAAACAATTAGGAGCCTACTGTTAAAATTCTTGGCTTGCAAGTCTGGTTGGAAGTTGGAATGAAAACCAGCATACACAGGGGTACTCCAGGGCCGAGTTTGGGAGCTGCTGGTATAATGGATTCCACCAAGTATCAAGCTATTTTGGCTGACAATCTGGTTGGCTCTACCGCAAGGCTGAGACTTGGCTGTTGGTGCACTTTCCAGGAAGACAATGATCTAATGCATACCTGAAAATCCACACAGAAATGGTTCCATGGCAACAAAATTCAGTCATTCTGGAGCCCAGTGTAGTTTTAACAAAGCTAGCTAGCTGATTAGCTGCTTGGATTTTTTTAGAGAGGTAAGAACAAACATTGCATTGATCAAAGTGCATTATAACAGCCAGGTAATTGCCAACTTTTGTTCTCTCAGGTTCATCCCTGTATGCAGCCATTTTTGTTCGTCACACACGACATAGTTATTTTTTGGTTTATGTTAGCTAGCTGTTAAATGTTAGCTAGCCTGCTAACTAAATGAATGCTAGTGAAACTTCATTTTGGCAACCTAGATGACCAGCAAGTAGAAACAAATTATCTGTTATTAGCCAAATAACTTTGTCGATAATGGATCATAGGGGCAACAGTATGGTGGCCCACGCATGCAAATCACGATAACAAATCTGGAAGAACAACGACATGTTAAAAAACTAAACAACAAATCAGAAAACACAACACCAAATTAAAAAACATAACAAGTTAGGAACCAAAATACCAAATTAGAAACACACTGACCATAAACAGAAAACACAACACACATTTGTCAACTGGAAAGGGAATTACTTGAATTGTTGTTGATTAGGCAGATATAGTGTCAATACACCAGACCTGCAATGCGTCACCGCCATAGCCACGCCCCTTCTCGGGGAAAGCGTAACACAGCGAGAATAGGGAATTTGACCTAAATTAGCTATCTTTTGACAACAATATCCAATTTTTTAAAATTATATTTCCGACAAGCTGAAAGTCTTTTGAGTATTTTCATACTAAGTTCATTTTTACATTGAGTAGTTTTTGAGAACGAGAGCTTTGTTTGACACCAGCACCAGTCTGCATCTGCTTGTCACAAAATCCGGCAGTATACTGACGTTACATTAAATCACTTCAACACATCCTCACCAGATGGATGGATGGATAGATAGATAGCCTCAGCACCAGTGTCAAGTAACGTAAGCTAGATATATCTATCTATAAAAATGTTATACAAGACATGGAGCTAGCTAGCTAGCTAACGTTACTTGACACTGGACAACTGTCTATTTTGAAACAGATGGTAGCTGAGACAAGCTACCAGCACTAGCTGGTTGACCAGCTCATACCCAGCTAGACCAGCCTTATGACCATCTTGGCCATGCTGACTAGCTCATCCCCAGCTTGACCAGCTTATGACCAGTTTGACCAGCTCAATTTTCAAGATAGTTCAGCTGGCATAGCTGGATTTTACAGCAGGGTCTCCAAAAGACTCCTTTGTGTCTCCATTGATGAACCCTAACTAGTTCAGGGGCTCTCTCCGATTAAGACAAGCCAAAGAACCCTTTCAGAACCATTTTTTCAAGATTATACTCTATGCCAGCTATCCATTTTCATTCAGTTAAATTGCTTGTTAGTTGTTATGCTAACTGACTAGTGCTTGGCCACATTATGACTGTATGACTGTGAGTTGTGATGCATACAGGGCCCACCTCTGTCTTCAGCTGCAAATGTATTCGTCCATAAATGACTTCATATCCGCATGCAGTTCTCCAGCACCTGAACAGCACAACAGTACACTGTATTCCAGTCACACTGGAAAGGAGTCTAGTCCAGTACAGCTCTGTCCTGTCTCTGCTGTACTAACCGACTGTTCTACATATGTCGAGTTCCTGTCATGCTGACCCACACGTGAGTGCATCCTATCGGTGAAATGTTTTTTTTGGATTGTCAATTGCAAGGCCATTTTACCCTGGCTTGACATCCATTACTATCAAATCATGTGAAATTTGTGTGAATTAAAATATTCACATGTGAAAAAAAACAGGCTTTTTCCATGTGAACTACAATGTTTCATGTGACCAAACATGTGACAAACTTGAAATAACATAGGTTACCTTTTCTCTCTCTCATCTTATGAGTGGGATTGTTGTTATAGTACACATGCACTCTTCACATTTTGGGTATTCACATGTGCTTGTTGGAAATGTGTTTTTTGGACACATGCTTTCCTTTCACACTGCTGTCATGCAACAGTTTTCTCACTTGGGATGACCAGGATCCTTTGCCTCTCCTCTGCCCTCATCCTCTGTCTCACCTGTTGGCCGAGTTATTTTGTGGGGGTTGGGGTTGGTGCCCTTTTCCCTGTCGTTCTGTGAAATAAGCCGCTTCCTCTCCCAGGATATTGATCACCAGCAAGCTCCCTTAGAGTAATCTCTACCACAAGACCATAGCATGTTTGGAAATACGGATCGTAGGGGCGACAGAGACTGCGAGCTGGCCCGGCTCAATTAGCCCTTCATTGATCTCTCTCTCTCTCAGTCTCTCACTCCCTCTCTCAGCTAATAGCAGCCTGATCCATAACCATATAATATATGATAACAATCTCCCGTGCCCAGTGGCTTGGTTTCAGAACTCTGCCACTCAAATTCGGCGATGTCACTGTCACTGTCGCCCTGACAGAAGGAGGACTCCTGCTTCTGCTTACCCAACCCCTCAATGTCACTGTGCTCCGAGTGGAATCTCTACACTCTTACCTGCCCACTCTCAGTGGAACATCCTTCTGGGCACCTTGGGGCCCTCAGCCCAGGGAGACCACCTGCCACCAGCACTAGCTGCTGGTGTACTGTATTTGTGACAAGCTCTAAAGGCATAATGCACTGTAATGCTGTACTGCCATTTTGGCCACTGACTTCTTCTCCCGTGGTTTAGCATTCTTCCATCATTCCCAAGAATGAAATATAATTTGATGTTTTGATATGATATACGGTTGGGCCTGAGCATTGTGGCCAGCGATATGACAGAGACACCAATACCTTCTGCCAGGCATGTACAGTTTCCACAAACCCCATGGAAACCTGGGAGGTCTGCAGAGGGACATGTCATGCTGTCTCCTCAGGGCATTTAGGCATGCAGCTAGAACTGGAACCATAGCATTGACACCCTGAATGCATTATTTATAATATGTGTTTCTTTTTCGTTATATTGCAATTCGGCTATTTTCACCAAAAGAAACATAAGCCTTAACCCCTTCGTGCAGACTCACAATCTGGCAACCAAACGAAGCAGCGTTGCTTTGAGGCTGTTTGACCATAAGTGTGCAAAATCTGAGGATGATAGGTAGAACTACTAAAGATCTATAAAGCAAAATGTAAGCAGTGTACCTTGGTGTCCCTTAGTGTCTCTAAATCTATCCAAATGGCTAAATTGTGCATTGCATAAATCATGAAATAAGCATATATTTTACTACAAATCAACTGGACTCAACAGGACTCATGAAACTGACTTCTGCATCATTTCTAAGTGGGAATTACTATCCTTTAATCAAGGGGTCAAAAAACATATCCAAAACCACAGGAGCATTGCATGTCTAGGTTGAGCAGTCTCTACAGGTCTTACATGAAGGTTAATGCAGGCAAATCTATAACATGTTCCATCTTCCATAATATTCCCTGTAATGTAAATGGTTAGCATTTATTTACTGCCTTTATCCAAAGTGCTGTACAATTGATGCTTCTCATTCACCCATTCATACATACACACTCACCCACCAACAGCGATTGGCAGGAGCATTTGGGGGTTAGGTATCTTGCTCAGGGACACTTCTACACACCCAGGGTAGGATCAAACCATCCAACTGCCAGACGACTGCTCTTACCGACTGAGCCAATGTCGCCCTGAATGTCCTTTCCTCTCTCTGCGCATTCCACCATAGCATAAAAAATGGGCCCTTTAACTAATATTATATTTAAATTTTAACAAGTACCAGCGTCTGGTGTAGGTGCAGTGCATACAGCACTGGGAGCTAGGGCATGCTTAGGGCCCGGATTTCCAGCCGCGGTGTGTATCTTTTATTTATTTCCCGGATGTAAGGTTATGAAATCAATATCAGGGTGTTTAGCTGCGTTTCCATGGCAAATCCTGGTTTCCCTTTGGCAAAGAGAAGGCAGCTGCCACTGCATGGAGAGACACACAGCAGCTTATTGTGTTCAGTCTGATACGTAGCGCAGTCGAAGGGCAGGGACTTCCTCCGGGCCCGTACGCTTTTTCGTTGATTCCTCCCCCACCCCCGTTTAATTTCTTGTTCTCCAAGCATCAGCAATCCCCAATGTCTGACCCCCCCCCCACCACCACCACCACCACCCCCCATCCCCTCCTTTCCCGACCACACTTCCCAACAGAGGAGCTATAGAGAGATCCTATTAATCCAACATTTCCGAGATGGTATCGAGGGGGCTCGGTGGGGTTTCAGCAGAAATTAATTTGTCCTGACAACGCGAGCCTATAAGATTGGAGTTTGGGGATCTCTATTGCATTTCTTGTTAAGGCAAAGGGAGGGAAGGGACCACACAAAGGAAGGAAGGAAAGAGGAGGCTGAGGAAGAGATGGATGGGGGGATGCTGCCGTCCTGAATGATGTGAGACCAGGTGTTGGGGTGCCGGGGGAATGTGTCAAAAAAAAACCCCAACCAGCGTGGAAGTCTTGGGCTACAATACTGGTGAGTTGGGGTCAGCAGGTTGGTGCAATTCAAGCCATCTGCAAGCCATGGATAAATTGTTAGCTACAAAATGTGTTGTTGCCAGGTCTGACTGTGATAACCTGTATTATGCATTCGGCTGTGCTGTTTCTTCAGAGAGGTTCTTCCTGTCTCATCGCATTGGCTCATCAGTCACCTGCAGTCTGCCTGCGCCTACTGAGCATGCCCAGTACTGCTCTGATGTGACGAATTTGCAGCTAAGCTGGTGGATTAAATATGAAGAAGAAAGTGGTTCAGCATGCACATTAGAGGAGAGCCTGCCTGTGCCTGCAGTCTTCTGGAGTGAGGGGGGTGTTGCAGCTGAAAGAAGGAGCCTATGGATATAATTCCAAATTGGGAAAGACTGAGAATAAGAATAAAAATTTCATAAAAAACTTTATTACAAGCAGAAGTAGCTCATTGCATACTGCTGACAGTAAAGACTGGTCGACTTAATATACATGTCAGTATCATCAAAACTTCATGAAAAAATCGATATAATTTATAATTAAACTAAAAAGGTAACATTATAATTGATTGTTGCAGCCAGGGTATTCACCCAATCCAATCCAATCCAATCAACTTCTTGCTTCTGTAGCATGACACAATGTTTAGACACAACAGTAAAGGTGGGTGGCTCATTTGTAGCTGAGTAAAGATGTGGCAAACCAAGTTTGATATTAATCAGAGCCATGGTTTATGAGACAATGTTTGATTTGATAAAAAGAAAAATGGTGGAAAATCCAATATATCACTTTTTATGGGTCCTAAGGGCAATTTATGTCCTCATGAGAAAAACATTTGCAGCAAGGTTCATGCCTCAAGGTCAAACAGGTCGTGAGGGCTGCATTTTCAAAGGTCAATTGATTGCCTTGAATATAGCTAAAAGGGTAAAGTGTGGTGTTGTGGCTTAAGGAAGCACGAGCCAATCCACAATGTGTGTTTTAAAAAGAAGGTGCAAGCACACACTCACAAAACAACAGCAATAACAAAAAACAATAAAAAAACATTTCCCCCACTCAGAATAACGGTGCATCTATATGCTTTATTTGCACCTGCAACCAGCTGGGCAACATATATTTTTCCCCAAAACTGCTAAATTTACACAGCTATTTGGCTTATAATAGTAAGCAAGCACTTCCACTTCAAAAACAGCCAACACATGCAATGCTGCAAGACACAAATTACAGAATTAATTTGGAGTTTTGTGGTATGCAAAACATAAGGACACATTCCTCTATAAACTTGAAACAGAATCACAGAAAATGTTTGGATGGGAAAATGTGCATGAGATTATGGAAATGAATGCAATACATTGGACCTGTTATACTGTCAGTGAGTATTGTATTATGTATTTATTAGACTTATTTTTTTCTGCTGCTGTAGCCTATCCACTTAGAGGTTTGAGACTTTGTGTTGTCAAAGATGCTCTTCTGCATACTGTACCACTGTTGCAATGTGTGCTTATTTGCATTACTGTCACCTTTCTGTCAGCTTCGACCAGTCTGGCCCTTCTCCTCTGATCTCTCTCATTAACAGGTTTTTGCCCGCAGAACTGCTGCTCACTGGATGTTTTCAGTTCAGCAGTTCCTGAGATACGCACCAACTGGAACCAACAATCATTCCACGGTCAAAATCACTTAGATTGCATTTCTTCCCCATTCTTACATTTGGTCTGAAACACAGTTGAACCTCTTGACCACGTCCGCATGCTTTTAATGCATTTAGTTTCTGCCACATGATTGGCTGATTAGTTATTTGCATTAACAAATTGGTGTACTGCTCTACATAATAAAGTGCTCAATGAATGTATATCTTCATACATTTCCAATGAAGTTAATTTTTTCAGTAGCTTTTTCTTTTAAAGAGACAGACACCAAAAGGCTAGGGCACTAAGACTATGAAGAAGAATTGTTCTCTCTACTTCACCCCATGTGGTAAATTCCCAAAACATTTTTACCATCCTTAACAAAGCAGGCGGAAAAAAAGAATAAAAACAAAAAGCAGCGCAGTGCTTGGACCACTACAAAACAACCCCCTAAATATAACATTTGTAAATCATCTGAAGCCTCAATTCCAATTGAATTTTTTGTTGTTTATAAAACAGCCCATGCAATTGCCTTTAAAGCCGTTTAATTGCCAAACCCCTAATGCAATTGTTTAGTTTTACCGGCTCTTGTAAAAACTGTAAAAATAATGATTGGTACAGTGCAGGGAAGGCCGCAACCACACTCTCTGGCACGTTCCGCACCGCTTCCTCAGCATTGCACTTGATTGGATAATTCTATGTGCCGGTTGTCTATGCTATAATAACTGCCAGCACAGCAATCACCCATGAGCTGCTCGCATATGCGCCCAGAATATGAAGAGAATGGCCGCTGCTTCTGTGTCTTTGATTTCAGCGGCGTGCGCGAACATCAAACAGCGGAAGGAAATGGAGGGCAAGTGCTTCACAAAAACACGGGAGTAGAAGAATCGACAGCAGATATTACACTGCCGGCATTTCCAGCAAATTGTGGTCACAATTGTACTCATGAACAAGATAAAATGAAAATTCATACCTTTAATATGTGGTCACATCTGGTAGTGTTTTATAGGTTCAGTTCCTGAGGTACAATGCGTACCCTACATTAACCACAAATACTGTCGATATAGTTAGGCTTATGAACCTCACCAAGAGAATATTTTTTCAAAATATTAAATAATGTAGGCAAGCATATTATGTGTGTGTGCGTGTGTGTTATTTCCATATGTAATATGTAACAAACTGTATCTGCATATGATGTAATGCATTGTTTCAGCACACATTGCAGCATATTACTGTAACCTATCTACTGTAGTATATATAGTTTTGATGTCATTAATGAGCATAGTTTTTTCCAGGCTTTTTACAGTAACTCATGTATCCCAAACAGACACTGCTGTGAGAGCCAGCATGAAGGGAGCACTCAGCCCTGCTTGCCGGGGCTGTAAACACACAACAAGCTGGCTTAATTGCTAAACAATTAATCAAATAGAGAAAGCGAGAGAGCTGTTTTTATCTCTCCCCTGATTGTGCGTGTGTGTGCATGTGTGTGTGTGTGTGTGTGTGTATGTGTGTGTGTGTGCGTTTGTTTGTGTGTGTGTGTGTGTGTGCGTGTGTGTGTATGAAAGAGAGAGACTGTAGTGGGGTTGGGGGGGGGGCGGTTTGTCTGGGTGGCCCTCGTACGTTCGGACGGAAATGAGATTCCCATTGCAGTGTTCTTTGATTGATTGCAGATTTGCACCAGGTGTGGGTTCACAAAGAAATCCTACCAAGGATTCAATAAAAAGGAAACAGTACCTCCATGCATATTGATCTGCAGCCAGCTTTGCCGAAAAACCTCATTTCAATCTCACTTGTAGGCACGAGCCCAATACCGGTAGCGCCAAACCGGCAATACCCTGTATTCACTTATGAATGTATATAACCTCAGGATGAATCGATTAGGCTGCACTGTGCTGAATTTAGCTTCTACTTCTGGAATGTTTACCCCTAACTACCTGAACTGCTCAGGGCACAGGTAGAGAAATGACTGGCAAAAGCATCAGAATGTAATATTTCTAAATTATATTTCACAAGTGGTTTTGTTGAACGTACATATGAATCTTGGCTTCCATTTTGAATTTGTATTTTATAACTGTTACTGTTACTGTCTTTCTGTTCAATGATTTGAGGAAGTGAGGTTGATGCCTCTTTTTTGAGCTACCCATCTTGAATAGAAGTATGAATATCAGTTATGGGAAAGGTTTCAATTTACTTTTATTAAACTTGAATAAAAGTCAAAGCTTTGAAATTCAAATACAAATGGTAAAATAAAGCCTTATATTTCTGTTCAATAATTCGACTATATATTGCTTTGGCAATACTTACTCCATACATAGGATCAAGAGTACATAGAAAATTGATGAATGGATTGAATCGAGTGTGAATCCCTAGCCCAAACCAAGTAAAACATGTACACTCAGTAAGCATTTTATTAGGTATTAATTAGACTTATTTTATTTGGTCTCTCTCCTGCTGCTGTAGCCTATCCACTTAGAGGTTTGACGTGTTGTGTGTTCAGAGATGCACTTCTGCATACCACTGTTGTAATGTGTGGTTATTTGCATTACTGTCACCTTCTTGTCAGCTTTGAATAGTCTTTTTTGGTTTTTCACACCATTCTCTGCAAACTCTAGAGACTTTTGTGCATGACAATCACAGGAGATCAGCAGTTTCTGATATACTTAAACCACCCTGTCTGCCACCAACAATCATTCCACGGTCAAAGTCATGGGATCATCTTGACATTTGGTCCGAACAACAGCTGAACCGCTTGACCATGTCTGCATGCTTCTATGCATTTAGTTGCTGCCACATGATTGGCTGATTAAATATTTGCATTAACAAGCTGCTGTACAGGTCTAACTAATAAATTGCTCACTGAATGTATATAGTGCCCTGTAACTGGAATGTGTTTTGTCATATCTATAGGGCTTTAAAAAAGCTACTTCAATGTTGTTCTAAAGAGATTTATATTTACTTAGGATCTATTCCATTTCATTTAAAAAAAAGAATCAACCCCATCTGGAGCTCAGTAGAAACAACAAATATCGGAAACATTTAATACGGCATAATAAGTTTACAGAAGGTCCTTTGGAAATATCTTTGGAATGACTGATATTTCTGATGTGGGATCAGGCCTCTGTTTGTCTTTGAACCCAGTGTTTAAGTTGGACTAATGGAAAAAGCTTGAGTCTCGCCTACCCAGGGGTCCCGGAACTTTAAGAGCTGGGAGGAAGCCGGGCGCAGTCTTGGGTTTCGGGGCCTAATAGGAACAGGGAGATGTTCCTATTTTTCTAGAAGAACGGGCACTGCTGTTGTATTCCTCAGCATCTGCTGAGAGCAGGTGTGGCCAGCAGCACCATGTTCTGGAGGTGAACGACCAGGCCTCGAGTCCCAGATGTAACCTTGCACACATACAGTACTCCTGCTTCACCTGTTGTAGTAGCAAGCCTGGGCTGCTATAGTGTGATAATATGCCCCAAGAAAACTGAAATAAAATCTGAATTTAAAAGTCTCATGCTCAGAGTATTATTTACAGTCTGAAGGATGGTTTTTCAAGTATGCTTAAGGGATCTCTCCAACACACTTTCCACGCAATTTTGGAGTTGTAATCTTTAGATGTTTGTTTTATCTGCCCATTAAGTGAATGTGATTTTCCTTAACTACCACATGGAGCTACGCCTTGCTCAAACAGCACAGCTAAACACTGGATGACTTTGTTTAACAATATTTTTGTCTCAAAATTAATTTGAAGAATACATAGACCCAACCCAAGGGTAACAATATTACTATGCAGCTTAGACAGACTTTTTTTAATGTTCTGTTGCCAGAAGAAAATCCATTGCACTCTGCACTGTACCCCAACCATGCACCTCCTCTCCCCACTGTACCCCAACCATGCACCTCCTCTCCACACTGACCCTGGTTGCTCTCCCCAGTGATCCGTGCTTCCCTGAGGTGAATCAAATGTGCAAAGAATGCAATGGAGACAGCAGTAAAGTCCCTCACAAGTAATAGAACAATTAGCAACCAGCTCACCCCAAGGGCCAGGTCAGGTGAAGGTTAATCAACGGAAACAGCCCCCAAATGGCACTGATTGCTTCTAGTGAATTTTTAATCCGTAATCCTTAACCTGCTATGTGTATCCTCTGAAGCCCCCCTGAAAACACCTCTGACTGACTGTTTCCTCAGTTTTTGTTTTGGATTAATGCAACCAGTTCTGCTCCTAATTTCTATTTCTTTTTTGCCTTTCCCCCCCTATTTTGTTGTTCCAGTTCGGTTATTTTTCATGTCTGGACACAGCCATCAAAAAAGCTAATGTTAATGATTCATATACTTCCATATGGATCCACATACTGAAAAACACCTCAGAGTGTGGGTGGTCTTTTTGGTTCTTCATTTTTTATTTTTTATTTCATGTTCAACAGCATGATGAATTGCACATTTAGAAAATCAAAAAGTTGGGATTACAGTTAATCCGTGCTGGAAGTTTGTTGCGTACATATTGGTCGTAGCAAGTGTAAAACTGCCCCATTGACCCTGACTGTAAACACTGCTGCTTTGAATCAGATCCGTGGCCACAGCTTCTGTATGCGTGTGCCTGTTCAGTGTTACTGCTAGAGCAGCCCAGCACCAGGGATAAACTTACTGCCAGTTTATAATTGGATGGACAAAGGCACATACTCTGGTTAACCGCACTGCCACCCTGCACCCTCCCTCCTCCCCCCGTACACAGACACACATTCCCAACAAATACTCACGCACACACCTGCTTTCAGGTAGCTTTGCCTCCCATTCCCCCAGAGACCATTTTGTCTCAGATATCTTGGGTAATGTAGAAAATGCTATTGCCATGATATTACATCAGGTGAAGATAGGTACATCAGCCATGTTTGCGAGACGTTTTCACCTTTTATCCGATCCATAGCTGCTTTTTTGTTTCACTACTGTATGCCATGCAAGTGCCACACAACGATAACGCACAAAATGGTGGGTTCTGAAGCTTAATGGGAAACTGTTTGACGTGGCCGGTTACAGCATCCAAGGCAGGAACAAAAAGTATCTGCAAACTGCAGAATTGGTCAGTTGAAGCTTGGTTTTTGCCCAAGTGTAATATACATGGACACCTGGAGACAGTTCCCACTCCAGGATTAATGTTTGACCACAAACGTGATCTGTAGATATTAGACACTTCCTATTGTTCCCTATGGGAAATGGCAAGGTTTTGGGTGGTGTCGGTCTACCCCCCCTCCCCTCTCCCCAAGCCTGCTCTCTGCTGAAGACATTGACAAAGGCTGGCTATCAGGACCTGGCAGGGGGGGCATAGCCTGGAGGAAGTGACTGAGGGTACAGCACGTCCAGCGCATTGTGCTGGCTGCCCGCCAAGCCAGCGGGCCACAGCTACACACAGTTCTGGATCCCTGCCAACCCCCGGGGAGGTTACCCAGAGAAGGGCTGTCAGTCAGGCCCAGGACACTCCTCTGGGACTGCCACCATTCTCTCTCTGCCTCTCTCTATCTATCTCCTGCTCTCTCTCCCTCTTGCTCTCTCTCTCTCTCTATTGCTCTCTCCATTTCTCTCTCTATCTCCTGCTCTCTCTCCCTCTTGCTCTCTCTTTCTCTATTGCTCTCTCCATTTCTCTATCACCTGCTCTCTCTCTCTCTCTCTCTCTCTCTCTTACATTTATTGTCCTCTTGCTTTTTTCACCTGAATTTTCTGTACCCTTTCCTGTACCATTTGTTCATTTCTGCCTGCCTTTACACACACAATCATATTTGCATCATATCTGTATCTATCTCTTTTGAAAGATGATCTCGTCATGCCTTTAAGACAGAGAACATAAAGAAGGACACTTCTCCATTGGTTGCTTTGTTAGTCAGATGGGATGTCATTATTGTTTTTTGTTTTATTGATCTCACATAAAATATATACAGTGTGTGTTTATATATTACATTATTAATAAATATATTTTTCTCAGAAAGTACATTAAACTCAAAAAATGTTATATATTTATGAAGAGATTCAGGAGAGAATGAAGGAATGATTATATCTTTCTTCCGATTTCTCCTATTTGAAGAAATTAATGTGATTAAAACATTGATCCTTCACGAATAATACTCATAAAGCTTTCTTTTTTCCACTTCATAAAACACAGAGCCTTGCTGGAAAGATGCTCATGAACCTCACCACTGGGCAAGGGTAAAGGAGAACAGGGACCTGTGGAGAGTTATGACTCCTTCTGGTCAGCTCTTTCCAGCCGGCGGGCCTTCAAAGACTCCCTGAGTGATCCATCAGCTTTATTTATTGGCCATTGTAAAAAAGGCAGCTTCCATTAACGTGTTTCTTCAACTGGCTCCTGCCAAAGACACCTTTATTGTTTCCTGTGATCTACCCATTGGATGGAAGGGCAAGAGTTCTGTTTCCTCTCCTCTCTCATTGGCTGGAAAGACAGGAGTTATGCTTCCTGCGTTCTCTCATTGGCTGGAAGGACAGGAGTTCTGTTTCCTGCACTCTCTCATTGGCTGTAAGGACAGGAGTTCTGAGACTGTAAATGTGCCCCGTGTGAGGGCCAAACCAGCGCCATGAAGTGCACTGTATGAAAAAACACAAGTTTCAGAACAACAAAACTGAGCTGACAGCACACACACATGAGACGTGCTTTCTCAGACCTCACGCCAAAACTAATCTTGCTAAACGGGGTCTGAAGACAGGTTTCTTCCTCAGTCGTGGTGGTATGATACAAGCCAAATCTCTGGCGCTGGTTTTTTTTATACGATGCGCTCTTCCCCACACAGAAAAGGTCGGCGAATTGCGGATTTCGCATAATGAGATGCTTGCCACTGCGCCTTTTTTTTTGCCCGACTGTGCGCATACTGTTTAATGCCGTGCGAGGTCTGAGCCTCCAGAAGTGTGGCGGCTGCATAGCGGATGGAAATGAAAGTCCCCCGTCCGCCTAGCGTGGCGGATCCGCGCGTAGCATTCTGAACAGCACGCCCCGACGGTTGCATTTTTAGCTGGCCACAGCTCTCTCTGCCGTGCGCCCCCCTCCACCTTCCCCCCCTCCCGAAACCACCCCCCCCCCCCACGCCGGTCATAGTTCAGTAAATAACTGATCCCTTCCACCCATTCCCCGCGAGGCCGGGACATTAGCATTCCGCTCCAGGTCTCTTTGGATAATAGCATTAGAACCAGCCTTTGACCCTGTTGTCATGGATGCAGCTCCATGCAAAAAAAAAAGAGAAATGCAAGCAGGGGCTGCCGTAAAATGAGGAGCTGAAGCCGGTCTGCCAAGGAGGAGCGTCCTGCTCCCCCAGTCTATTCCTGATCCTCAATGCCTCGGTTTGCCCCCATCTGTTTTCTCTCCTTTTTCGTTTGTTTTACAAAACGGGAAAGGAATCGTAGGGAACCTCTGACAGTGAAAGGGAGGGGAGCTAAATGGACTTCCCTGTGTTTTTTTGTTTTTGGCCGTGGCGTTTAAAGAGCGATCATGAAGAAACATTGATAAATCAGAACAGTCCGTTTCGTCACGGAAAGTCACCGGGGAAACGGCGAGAAACACTCAAACGGCGGAGACTGACGGAAGAAAATAAGAGCGTGTTTTATTCCCGCCTTTATTTTGACCGTTTTGGCCGAGGGAGAGGACAGCTGAAAAGTGGCTGCGCTCCATCTTGTAGGCGGCCTTTGGAAAGGCGCTTGTGATGGCTGCTGGGGTGCCTCTGCTAGCTGAGGTTTGAAGGAGTGGGATGGAGGATGGGGTGTGTGTGTGTGTGTGTGTGTGTGCTTGTGTGTGTATGTATGTGTGGCTGAGTGCATGTTATGACTATAAGAAGTTTGGAAAGGAATACACTTTCTAAACAGTTCCTCCTACAGCTCTTGAGTTACGCATCTCTGCCCCTGCAATCGATAAGCCCCTCCCACACATGTAGGCTGTCCCTCCTACATATGCCAGCAGCTCCTCCCACATGTGCTATCTGCCACTCAGAACTGCATACTCATGGGGCTCATTTCAATAACGTATTTCCCCCCCCTTTTCTCTGTTCCTTGCTCCTTTTTCTACTCCTAGCTCCACCCATCGGGAGAAAAGAGGTGCGAAAAACTAGTGAAGATGGGGAAATCGAGAAAACGTGAATTAGGAAAATGGAATGTCCTTGCTCCTTAAAATGTCAGTTAAGTACTTCCCCAAAGGTTGCGCTCATGTTCCCTTGCTTAAAGGCAAGATTGGGAGTTCCTAACTTCTATTTCTATCTCCTAGAAGGAACATTTAACAGTTTGGAATTTCCTTAAAGATGGCGGACCTCAATCGATTTCCAGGTCAAGAACAGGGAAAAAAATAAGCAATCGAAATGAGCCCTTGTCCTCCTTCATTTATGTTCCTCCATATTGTATCTGCCACTCTCATTTACATGGCCACTCTCATGCATTGCACTGCGATGAAATAACATCAAAGAACAACAAATGACAAAGGCCTGGTCCAGGACTAATAGAGTTTGTCAATAAAAATAAAAACTGACCACAGTGCGCATTGAAAGGGTGGGGTATGGGGAGTACTGGGCAACATAATAGCAGGCCAAGCCAGGCTATATGATCCGTACTGTACCCACGGGACTGGTTAGGGTGGATTTGCCAGAGGTAATTAGTCAGATGGCTCTTTCTCCCCTCCATCTTAAGAAAAGGGGCGTAGCGCCTACGCTTGTGAAGGGAGGCCACGCAGAATGGGGATGCTGGAGTTTTTTTTGGGGGGGAAGGGGGGTTAGGAGGGAGGGCTGCTGAAGATGTCAGCTGTCTCGGGCTCAAGGGCGTTCAGAACAAAGGTGCTTTTCACCCCCTCCAGCACGTCCCCCAGCCCATTCAAAGGCCACCTCACACCAACTTACAAAAAAGAAAAGAAAAAACTTACTCTCATTCAATCGCCAGAAATCAGTTTCCTGATTGCAGGGTGCATTACAGCTAAAGAAACTGAGCAAAACGTAGAGGGAGTTTGGGGGAGGGGGGAGGCTGTTTGACTGCCGAATGCAGAAGAGGCCTGAGGTTTTCTCTAAGAATATCTGTCACTTTCTGGGGGTTTAGTGGGGGCAGTCAATGATAGGATGTTGCTCTGGGTCACTGCAACCAATATTCTAAATATAAAATGTACCTATTTGTTTTGATTAATGGGTGTCCCACATCAAAACCATTTGGGGAAATGTAATTTTGGTCTTAAAGGTCCCATATTGTGGGAAATTGCATTCCCCTTGATATGTAGATTATAAAGGAATTGAAGGTGCTGTAAAACCGCTGTGAAAATATCAAATAAATCGACACCATCTGTATGAAGAAAAAGCGAATTAAAACAAGTTTGGAGTTCCGTGAAGTTCATCACAACGATATGCATATTTGCTTCAGTGCGGCTCACCTTGTACCTGCAACAAATCCAAGCACTCGCATAAATGGTTCGTTGGAGCTAACCAGTCAATCAGTAGGTTCACTGATATCAATGCACCTTAAAGAAACAGTCACTAAAACAGATTGTTCTTGGTAAAAATCATTAGATACACTGATGAAGGAACATGTAAAACTAGATAGAGACTGTGTTTAGTACTTAAAACCACACAAATGTCTCATTCCTGAAGTAAAACACTTGAATGGTGTACAATACGAGACCTTTATAGGTGTTGAGCTTCCAAATGGTCTGGCTAACCAAGGTAATTTGTCTCATTGAGTAGACAACTGTGGGCATCATTGAAAATGTCCTGTGTGTTCTGTGATGGTGGGTGAACATGGCCTCAGGATCTGGGTTTGTCATTTCAGTGGCTTCTGGAAATGAGAAACAGGGAAATGTATGTGTGAAACAGGG